>NC_142516.1:90689500-92021000 GCF_057876585.1 Rhinolophus sinicus
GCATTCATGCAGAAAGGTCTAAAGAGGGCGTGTGACAAACACTATTCATTAGCTGGCCTGCAGCCTCCAGAACAGAAGAGCCACAGGTGTGTGTGCTCTACAGACCACTCACGAGCCCTTTGTGCCCCAGTGGTGTCGACATGCTCCTAAAAGCAATGTTTAAGTCAAGCCGAAGGTTAGAATTAAAATGTGCTATTGCAGAGATGACAGATGCTCTGCTCCCACCCACGTGTACTCTTGTGACAAGGCCCGTCAGGAAGGCCCCTTCCTCTCCTGACTCAGTCCAAGTACTACTTAATGTTGAGTAACTGTGCGTTGTAAGAAAAGTGACCAGTACCATGTTTTTTGTTTATTTCAAAAAGTTTTGTCTGTTTAAAAGGAAGACCTGCTTGTGATGAGTCTGTGATAGATGAATTCTTGGCCTGAATTGTTGAAACTGCTCCCTGGTTACACTTTGGAACGTAATTTTGGACATCTAGTGGGCTGTTTTGAAAGTTATTTTCTAACTTCTATCATTGATAAATGAAGAAAACTATTGTATCTTTTGAAACAATCCAAATGGATTGAGTCTGTAATTCTCTATTTTGAAATATACACACAATGTGGGATTACAACCCACTGATAAAATTATAACCAATAGATCCATATTAATAGAAATAAATGCTGAGACAAGTAAAGAGTTAACAGGAGCGGGCTTGTGGGCTAACAGGAACGAGCTAAACATTAAATCACTTGGCTCTGACTCCTCTGGCTAGCACTGCACCTCCAAGCAGACAAGCACCTTACATCCATCATAGGTGGGAACAGAACAGTTCCCAATCGCAAGAGCAACCCCCTGCAAGCTGACATCCATCATAGATGGGAACAGGGCAGTTCCCAGGAGAAGCCGAGTGTAATGGCAGCTCCCCTGCAAGCTGACAAGCACGCTACATCCTGCACGGAAAACTATAAAACCCCAGCACTCCTCATCGACGCAGCTGTCGCCACCAGACTCTGTCTGCCCTGGCAAACTTCTGCCGGTATCTCTCTTACCCCTCTGTCTCGGCAGCTCTTTCTGTCAGACTGAACTGACAAAACTCCTCTTGCTAGTTCCAAACAGAACTCTCTCTTTCTCCCTTTTTGACTTTCAATAAATCTTTTCTTACTCTTCTTGTAGAGTCTCGTAAATGCTTTTACATTCTGTGAACGACCAGGGGTTTGTTCTATGCCATATAGTAAGTTAATAAATACAAAGGGGAGAAAGGAAAGTCTTTATAATAGAACGGTGACTCATCCATGTGGAAGGAATGATGAAAATAACCACTCAGCAACCATCACAGTTTATGGGCGTGAGGTTTGCTGAATGGAGGTCTAAGGAACAGGAACGTTTCAGGACTGTCCACAAAACACTGGTCAGACACAAAGGGGAAAGTAGGGGCTTTCTGTGAAGAAGCTGGCAGACACTGACTTGCCCAGGTGACCACGATTAGCCTTTTCATGGCACCAGCCAACTTCCTGTGCCCACTGACACGATGTACTGAGAGGGCCCAGCATCACATCTATGCTCTTTCTGTTGTAATGTCATGTGTGTGGTTTTAACGTGTTACTCCATGATATTCGTGACACTGAGCACTTAACATATGGATCTGTTAGCCATTAGAACTTGTGTGAGGTGCTCATTCAAGTATTTTGGACGTATTTGATCGGTTTGTGTTTCTTGGATTTGTAGGCTGTCCCGGCTGAGAATCTGTATTGTCTATTGGACACAGCACTTGTGGGGACAGAGGCAGGAGTGTAGTTTCCAGGCTCTTGGCCTCACATAGAAAGGTGCTGGCTCAGGTAGTAAACGGCCATCAACTGTGATTGGATGGCCATCAGCTGTGGCTAGTTGGCCGTCAGCTGTAACCAGTGAGCCATTGGCCACTAATATAACGGCTGTGGCTAGGCTAGCAGAAAAATGGGGGCTAGCAGGAAGTCTGGCGGCTGGGCTGGCAAGCACGGATTGCAGTTAGGATGGCGGTTTGCAGACCGTGTGGATCCAGCCTCCAGTGAGACTATAGTGTCGCCAGCAAGAATATACTAATATGACTCCCCTACTTACGGCTCCGTGGGTGTTCCTTTTTGGCCTCATCATATCCTGCGTTCTTGTGTGGGGAGCGGGAGCAGAGACCCCACTGGACGCCCCGCATGACAGCATTATTACCCAAGCCCAGTGGCATTGTCACGTGGGGCGGCATGCGGGGTCTCTGGTCCCACTCCCCACATAAGAACACAGGATATGGTGAGGCCAAAAAGGAACACCCACGGAGCCATAGATAAGGGAGTCATACCACTATATTCTCGCTGGCGGCTGAGTTGGAGACACAGGAAGCAGAAGCCACACTATCCGCTACCTGCCATCCACCTCACTCTGCCAACCAACCAACTCCTTGCTAACTGCAATCCGCGCTTGCCAACCACCATCTTCTTGCTAGGCTCCGTTTTCTACTAGCATAGCCACAGCAGTTCTATTAGTGGCCAATGGCTCACTGGTTACAGCTGACAGCCAACTAGCCACAGCTGATGGCCATCCAATCACAATTGATGGCCATTTACTACCCGAGCTAGCACCTTTCCATGTGAGGCCAAGAGCCTGGAAACTGTACTCCTGGCTCTGTCCCCACATTTTGATAGAAAAAAAAAAATCGTTTTATTTCAAATAAAATCAAACTTACCCATTTTTTTTTACTGTATGGATAGCGGTTCTTATGCTGTGCTTAACAGTTCATGACCTACCGAGGGTCATAAAGACATCCTCCCATGTTTTCTTCTAGAGCCGGTTTTGCCAGCCTTGGCAGTATTGACATTTGGGGCTAGATAATTCTTGGTTGTAGGGACTCTCTTATGCATTGTCACACATTTAACAACATTCCTGGCCTCTGGATTTCAACAGCATCTCCTCCAGGTTGTGATAAATGTCTCCTCCAGTGTGGGGACAGAGCTCCAGAGAGTAGTTTACAGGCTCTCGGCCTCACGTGGAAAGGTGCTGGCTTGGGTGGTGGATGGCCGTCGGCTGTGGCTGATTGGCTGTCGGCTGTGGCCAGTTAGCCGATTGGCCGCCGGTATAACTGCTGCGGCTACGGAGGATTGCCGAGGATTGCCGAGGAGAGCCGAGGACTGCCGAGGACTGCCGAAGAGCCGAGCAGAGCCGAGGAGAGCGGAAGGGGAGAGCCGAAGAGAGCGGAAGAGGAGCCGAACAGAGTCGAGAGAGTGGAGGAGAGTTGTCAGTCGGTTGGCGGAAAGGCAGATGGCAGGTCGTGCATCCGGTGAACCCAGCCTCCAGTGAGACCATAGTGGTATGACTCCCCTACCTATGGCTCCGTGGGTGTTCCTTTTTGGCCTCACCATATCCTGCGTTCTTGTGTGGGGAGCGGGAGTAGACACCCCGCAGGCCGCCCTGCCTGAAAAATGGCGCGGCGAGCAGGCCTCCGCGCACGACATCCAGGTTGTGATAAATGTCTCCTTGGGCCAACAAGCCCTTGGTTGAGAACTGCTGTTCTAGATGCTTTATAGTTTATGCTTTTAGTAGTTTGTCTATTATCCATCAAAGTTTGTGTGGCTGCTTCATATTGTTCTTTATAAATATCTAATTTCTCTACAACACTTACTGAAAAGACCATCATTTCCCTCATGAATTACATTTATTGTCTTTGTCTTAAATCAAGTACCCATGTATGTGTGGATCTATTTTGGGGCTCACTATTCTGTTCAATTTATCTAATTTCTATCCTTATGCCAGTAAAACAATCATTTTTTTGTTAAATCTGGCAATGTAAATCTTCAAACTCTGTCATCATTTGGCTTGGCTATGCTAGGTCCAATTTTGTCAATTTTTACACCAAAAAAAATCTACTTTTGATTGGAACTGAATCTGTGAATCAATTTATAATAATTATAGTCCTAACAATGTTGAATATTGCAGTACATGAAATAACAAATCATTTATTTAGTTCCTTTTTAATGTCTCTCAACAAAATTTTATAGGTGCCCTGCAATTACTTCATTAAATTTATTTAGAGGTATTTGATATTTTTATGTTATTGTAAATGACATTGTTTTTCTAGTTTTATTTTCCAACTATTTGTTTCTGGTATGTAGAAATACAATTAATTTTTTTTATATCAACCTTGTATCTGGTGATCTTGGTCAATTCATTTACTAGATGAGATACTTGGTAGATTTCTTTGGGTTTTCTCTGTATATAATCATTTCATCTGCAAATATAATTTTACTTCTTTATTTCCATCCTTTAGACAGTTCTCTTTGTTTTCCTTGTCTTCTTGCCTGGCCTAGAACCTCCTAAAGAATGTTGAATAGAAGGCAGTGGTTAAAATCCTACACTTTTCCTCAAACTTAGGTAAGAAATAATTCAATATGGCAACATTAAATATTATGATAGGCCGGCCCAGTGGCTCAGGTGGTTAGAGCTCCATGCTCCTAACTCCAAAGGCTGCCGGTTCGATTCCCACATGGGCCAGTGGGCTCTCAACCACAAGGTTGCCAGTTCAATTCCTCGAGTCCTGCAAGGGATGGTGGGCTCTGCCCCCTGCAACTAAGATTGAACATGGCACCTTGAGCTGAGCTGCCTCCCGGATGGCTCAGTTGTTGGTTAGAGTGCAGGCTCTCAATCACAAGGTTGCCAGTTCAATTCCTCGACTCCCGCAAGGGATGGTGGGCTCTGCCCCCTGCAACTAAAATTGAACACGGCACCTTGAGCTGAGCTGCCGCTGACCTCCCCGATGGCTCAGTTGGTTGGAGCATGTCCTCTCAACCACAAGGTTGCCGGTTCGACTCCCGCAAGGGATGGTGGGCTGTGCCCCCTGCAACTAGCAACGGCAACTGGACCGGGAGCTGAGCTACGCCCTCCACAACTAAGACTGAAAGAACAACAACTTGAAGCTGAACAGAACCCTCTACAACTAAGATTGAAAGGACAACAACTTGACTTGGAGAAAAAGTCCTGAAAGTGCACACTGTTCCCCAATAAAGTCCTGTTCCCCTTTCTCAATAAAATCTTTAAAAATAAATAAATAAATAAATAAATAAATAAATAAATAAATATTATGATAGCTGTAGATTTTTTGTAGATACGCTTTGTGATATTGAAGAATTTGCCTTCTATTCATTGCTTTCTGAGAGTCTTGACTGATTTCTTTGTCTGCTAGTACTGTAAAATACTGAAAAGTGTGTTAAAATTTAAAGATATGACTATGAATTTGTCTATTTTTCCATTTAGTTTTGTCAGTCTTTACATATTTTGAAGCTATGCTATTAGATGCATTCAAATTAAGAAAGTTATGTCTTCCTGTTAAATTGCCCTTTGTATAGTTATAAAATGTTTGCCTTTACTCTAGTGGCATTTTGCCCCAAAATTTGCTTTGTTGATATTAATATAACAAGCATTGTATTCTTGGTTAATATGTGCATGGCATATTTTTTCCATTTTATTTTCAATTTATTATGGATTCTTCTAGTTAATGTATATTTCTTTTAAACAGCATAAAGTTGGTGTTGATTCTTAACCCACTAAAACAATATTTTCCTTTTGAAGGTAGTTTTTAGTCAATTTATATTTAAGGTAATTACTGACATAGTTGGATATAGGTCTTTGATTTAGTTTTTCTTGTCCATATTTTCTTTTATGATTATTTTGGGGTTAATCAAGTATTTTAATGTTCCATTTTTATCTCCTCTACCAGACTTTGTTTTACTTTCTAGTTTATTTTTAGCAATTGCTCTAGCAATTAAACAATATTCATTTTTTATTCACATCTACCATAAATTAGCACTTTACCTCTTCATGAATAATTGAAAGTTACAGATCTATACTCAAGTAGAAGATCTTTCTAGTTTGAAATTCAGTTCTTCTATACCTTTGTTTATTCACAGTATCCACAGTCATTTATAAAACATTTGTAATTCATCCAGTTTCTTCTATTTGTTGTTGTGGAAACAGTGGTGTGCTGCTACTTTCTCTATCTTAACCAAAAGCAAAAGTTGAGTATGTGTTAATTTTATGTTCAGAGGAAAGGAAGTAATTCTCAATCAAAATTATTAGTTTACGGAAAACGCCCAAGATATATCACATACAAAAATTACTCCAAACATTTTAGCATTAAAGATTGATCTTGATAACATCACTATTTCTAAACACAATGTGATTTCTTCCAATTGTGACTCACCTGACACGTATTTCTAATCATCTTCTCTTTTACCACCTCTGTTAGGTTAAACAACTAAACACTCAGTTTCCAAGCCTCCTTAGCAACTAGTAGTGGTCATTAGACACAGTTCTAACATGCCCTCCCTCTTGCCTTGAATGCAGACATGATCTCTGTTTGCAGCAGCCATTTTTGATCATGAGGCATAAGCATTAGAACAAAAGCCAACACACTGCAGAGGACAGGGTAAAGAGACTGAGGCTCAGATGGCACTTTTGAGCAGCTAAACCAAAGCAAGAATACCTATCATGTACATAATGGCTTCGTTAAACTTTTGCTTTAAAAAATATAAAAGGGAGTTAGTATCATTCTTCATGGTACGAATTGTGTTGTGAACTATCTTGCAAACTAAATAGAGAAACATATAAGTAAACATTGAAAAATGAACAATGATACATGACAGTCCATTTCAAATAAATGATACAATAATGAACAACTGAAATTTCTAAATATAATTATTTTCCCTATCCCGTCTGGGAAAAGAAATATTCCCTGCCTGGATATTGAAAATGAAAGGACTGCTTCAGTCTGAAGATTAAGGTCGATGCCATTCACACATGAGAAGGCAGCTGCTTTCGTGGAGGGATCTAAGGCCCACCTGAAGTCCTGTGTAAGCCAAGTTGAATTCCTCAGCCTGCCCCTCCTAGTGTTTTGAAAGCCCACAGTTAAGATCATTCTTTGGAATTAAGAAATTATCCAGCAGTTGTCCTGATTAAAGTCAATATCTTAGCCCGAAGATGTAACATTAATAACCATTATTGAAGATGTAACATTAATAACCATTATTGATAGCTGACAGCAAGCTGCTGAAGGATTGAGATGACACAGAGGTAGAATTGGAAGGAAGGTTGCAAAGAGAGGTTTGAAAGATAGTTTGGGAAGGGGTAGAACATACCCTGGGAAGCCACGTGTATTTGTGGACTCAGGCTGTTGTAATAGAACACCACAGACAGGAGCTTAAACAATGGAAGTTTACTTGCTCACAGTTCTGGAGGCTGGCAGTCCAAGATCAAGATGCCAGCAGATTCAGTGTCTGGTGAGACTTCACTTCTTGCCTTGTAGATGCCTGCCTGTTCCTTGTGGGTTCACGTGACCTTTCTGTGGTGCTTGCGTATTGAGGGAGAGGAACAGGGAGAGGAACAGGGAGAGCTCCCTGGTGTCTCCTATTATAAGGACACTAATCCTGTTGGACCAGGGCTCCGCCTTAATGACCTCGTTTAACCTTAATTACTTCCTTAGAGGCCCAAGCTGCAAAAACACCCACACTGGTGGGTTAGGACTTCAACATATGAATATTGGGAAGACACAAACATTCAATCCATAACACTAGGGAACAGAATGAGGTACTGAAAGTTGAGGGGAAGGACTTTCTCTTGAAACTCACGAAGAAGCCATGTGGCATGACGTGTGAGGGGCAATGAATGGCTCAGCCACTTTGCGTGTCTCCAGGGAAAGTGAAAAGAATGAATGGGTGACCTATACACTCAAAGACAGTGAGGCAGACGTAGAAAGAGGCAGTGCGGCTCTTAGATCAGGGAAGCAGATCCCTGTCACTGTCCCATGCCTCTAGGCCCAGTGCCCTGGAGTGTCTTCCATGAAAGAAGTCCCTCTTCAAAGCCTGGCACCTGCCAGGATCAGCCATGCCATCTGCTCTTGGGGTCCCAAGCCCAGATCATGGCCCACGTGGGTCCCAGTCCTCATTCCCTCTAGGGTACTCTCTAGCTCTTGATCTCATACATGCGACAGACCGACAGCCCTGTGGAGCTCTGGAAGCCACGCAGATGGAGTCAGCCCAGGGCCCCACACAGGGACCTAGTTCCAAGATGATGGCCTGGAGAGCAGGGTACTCCCACTGGCCAGCACATAGTTTTTTCACAGGATCACACAAGTTTGAGTCGTGAGAATAGTGCTGAGACACTGATTTGGGGTGATTCTCACTCTCAGAGGACACAGGACATAGATTGTTCACATGTTCTGATTCAAAGATAAGCAAATACCTCTTCCCTACCCATAATTCATCAGTAAGTCACTATAACTCACATAGGTTCACAAATTTTCTAATACATTTTGTAATTAAATTGTTTATATAGACAGGTGCTCTTCAAAAAGATTTCCCTGTATCCCCACACACCCTAGGGGTAGCCCTAGAAAGAGGCATACTTATTTACATTTTGTGTGAAACCATGCCTGGTTCGCAGATTAGAGGAGTCAAAGTAGTTAAGATTTAATGGTGGACAGGTTGCCAGAAGGGGAAATCCTGGGAGCTAGAATGTTGCTCAATGTTAGAAAAAAGAAGAGCATTTCTGAACCTTTATCTATCTTTCTTTTAGATAATACAAAGAACAATAAATGAAATTGAATCTCGAGGCTGGACATTAATGACTGAATGCCCAGCCCTTCGGCGCTGACCACGTCTGCTAACTCAGAGCATACTCAGTGCTCTATAAACAGCCCCTAACCCTGATCTTGACATTTGAACTGTAGAGTAGGCTGCTCAGGTCTGGTTTTCTCTCTCCTCTTATAAGGCAGGCATAACAGAAAAAGCGTCTGGACAGTTCTCAAAGGGTTATTTCTAGGCCCTAATCAGGCTGGTGCTATCAGTGTTTCTGGTGCCCAAAAGCCTTTGGATACAGTGCCAGTTACCAACCAGTTGTTTCCCGCTCCAGTCCACCCTTCAGTACCTGCTCTGCCCTAGTGGAGCCGGGCCATTCAAGCATTTCTCCTTCACAGCGAGCATGATGTTGAGCTTTGTCAGTAAAGCACGTGGAGGGATATCGCAGGAGGAAGGGGCTTCTCTTCTGGTTCCAATATGTTCATCTCATTAGACGACTCCATGGGCGTGCTCGTCCCTGCTGTCCTGCTGCCTGATGGGCCAGCAGCATGTGGCCCCTCTCGGTGGGAATCGGCCCCCGTCACCCACCTCAAGCACTTGTGCCGCAGAATGCTTCTGGTGGACACCTGACCATCACAGGCTTCCCCCAGCTCACTGCCCTTGTACCTTCAGAGTCTGCTTTCCAATAAAATATAGCAAATACTCATTTTCTAATGCCGAACTTACAGCACTCACTGTGAACATTTTCATCCTGCCAAAGATTCTGAAAATGGTTAAGAATTTTAAAACAGAGGTGAGCCTTAGGGAACACCTACATTTCTCAACATGTTTGCCCCATTCTTGTTCCCTGGAGGAAGGACTGGGAGAAATGAAGGTGGGTAGGACAAGGTCCTAGGTAGATCGTGGAAAACTGAATGTTAATCTGCCTCTTAGGTTCCCCAAAACTGTGGCATCCATCTAGATGCCAATGTCATTGGGGAACACTTTCTATGTATCAGGCACTGTTCTAAAGACGGTACTAGAATAACTCATTTCATTCTCACTCGCCACTCCAGTGAGGTCTGTCCAGTCTTGTTCTAAATGAGGTTAAATAACTTGGTTCAGCTCTGCAAATGGCACAGCTTGGATTTCAAATGGCATTCTGGCTCCTGAACACACATTCTTAACCACTGTTCCTAAGCAAGGTACTTTGTGGTCAAACTCAGAGTGTCGTGAGAGGGATCCCTTGAGACAGCCCTTAGAAGCTCCCACAACAGCTCAGCCACTCTGTTCTCCATTACACTCAAATAGTTACGCTCCAGATCTGTTTGAACCCAAAGATGCACTTTCTCTAGTTGACATCCAAACACCAAATGTTGCTAGAGATGTTACAAAGCCACACTGTCAGAATGAGTTTAAACTCAGTGATCACTCATCTCAAAGGGACCCTCAACCCTCCCCACTAATTCTACTGTTTCCCTCATCATAAGTTTATGAGGTTCTCTCACACCTGAGGCATATCGACTTTTGCTTCTTTCCTCAAGTCTTCCACACCCTCTTCTCAGGAGCCCTTTCCCTTCCGAACTTTTCTCCTATTTTACTGAAAAAAGAAGTCATGAGACAAGAATTCCCTCATCTTCCCACAATCGAATCCATAGGTCCTCCTGCACTTGCAAACATGTTTTTCTCCTGTTGCAGTGAAGAATGACTTTTCCTCTAACAATGGCAGGTCTTTCCACTGTACTCAGAGAACTTACGCTCTTTGCTCTTCCAGGAGTCACTCCTTCAATGCCCCTCTGTCTTTCCAGCTCTGTTGCATCAGTGTTCGTTCTCTACTTGACTGGTCCCATCGGTATATTCATATGCTCCAGTCTTTCCTATCTGAGTAAAGAGACTCTCCTTTGACCCCACAGCCCATCCCAACTATCCTCTCACTTCTCCATCCTTGTCCACACAAACCCTCTTGAAATAGTTGTATTTATTCTGTGACAACATCGTCACCCACTCTGCTTGGCTTTTGTCTCTGAGTCTCCAAATGAAACCACACTTGTCAGGTCCCCAGTAACATCCACGTTTTCAAATCATCACCCCCTATGGCACTTGAGGGCAAGGGGAACTGACACAAACATGAACTTCCTGCTGCTTTCTGTGCTGTCTCTGACCCAGCATCTGTGTCTTCTGTCAGCATCCATGAAACTGTAGCAGGCTAAGTCACAAAACAAAGAAGGCCCCCACTCACGTGGGCCTTATATAACAGTGGGGCCACTTTCATTCTTTTTTTTTTTTTAATTTTATTTTATTAAATTTATTGGGGTGACAATTGTTAGTAAAATTACATAGATTTCAGGTGTACAATTCTGCATTACAACATCTATAAATCCCATTGTGTGTTCATCACCCAGAGTCAGTTCTCCTTCCATCACCATATATTCCATCCCCCTTACCCTCCACTCCCACCCCCCACCCCCCACCCCCCTTACCCTCTGGCAGCCACCAAACCATTGTCTGTGTCTATGAGTTTCTGTTTCTCATTTGTTTGTCTTGTTCTTTTGTTGCTTTTGGTTTATATACCACATATCAGTGAAATCACATGGTTCTCTGCTTTTTCTGTCTGACTTATTTCGCTCAGCATTACACTCTCAAGATCCATCCATGTTGTCACAAATGTTCCTATATCATCTTTTCTTACCGCCAAATAGTATTCCATTGTGTATATATACCACAACTTCTTTATCCATTCATCTATCGAAGGACATTTTGGTTGTTTCCATGTCTTGACCACTATAAACAAAGCTGCAATGAACATTGGAGCACATGTGTCTTTATCTCTAAATGTTTTCAGATTTTTTGGGTAGATACCCAGGAGAGGGATTGCTGGGTCATATGGCAATTCTATTCGTAATTTTTTGAGGAACCTCCACACTGCCTTCCATAACAGCTGCACCAGTCTGCATTCCCACCAACAGTGTATGAGGGTTCCTTTTTCTCCACAGCCTCTCCAACATTTGTTACTATTTGTCTTGTTGATGATAGCCATTCTGACTGGGGTGAGGTGATAGCTCATTGTGGTTTTGATTTGCATTTCTCTGATGATTAGTGATGTTGAGCATTTTTTCATATGTCTATTTGCCATTTGTATGTCCTCTTCTCTTCAAGTCCTCTGCCCATTTTTCAATTGGGTTGTTTGTTTTTTTGTTGTTGAGTTGCATGAGTTCCTTGTATATTCTGGATACTAGCCCCTTATCGGAGACACTGTTTGCAAAAATCTTCTCCCATTCAGTTGGTGGCCTCTTTATTTTGTCAATGGTTTCTTTTGCTGTGCAGAAGCTTTTAAGTTTCATATAGTCCCATTCGTTTATTTTAGCTTTTACTTCCATTGCCTTTGGAGTCAAATTCATAAAATGCTCTTTGAACCCAAGGTCCATAAGTTTAGTACCTATGTTTTCTTCTATGCAGTTTATTGTGTCAGGTCTTATGCTTAAGTCTTTGATCCATTTTGAATTCACTTTGGTACATGGTGACAAATAGCAGTCCAGTTTCATTCTTTTGCACGTGGCTATCCAATTCTCCCAGCACCATTTATTGAAGAGGCTGTCTTTGCTCCACTGTATGTTTTTAGCTTCTTTGTCAAAAATTATCTGTCCATATTTATGTGGTTTTATTTCTGGGTTCTCAATTCTATTCCATTGATCTATGTGTCTGTTTTTCTGCCAATACCATGCTGTTTTGATTATTGTGGCCCTGTAATACAAGCCAAAGTCAGGAAGTGTGATACCTCCATTATTGTTCTTTTTTCTTAAGATTGCTTTGGCTATTCGGGGTCTTTTGTGGTTCCAAACAAATCTGATGATTTTTTGTTCTATTTCTTTAAAATATGCCATTGGGATTTTGATGGGGATTGCATTGAATCTGTATATTGCTTTGGGTAATATGGCCATTTTAACTATGTTGATTCTTCCAATCCATGAGCACGGAATGTCTTTCCATTTCTTTGTGTCTTCTTCAATTTCTTTCAAAAAAGTCTTATAGTTTTCAGCATATAGGTCTTTCACATCCTTGGTTAAGTTTATTCCTAGGTATTTTATTCTTTTTGTTGCAATTACAAAAGGAATTGTTTTTTGTATTTCTTTTTCTGAGATTTCATTGTTAGTATATAGGAAGGCAATGGACTTTTGTGCGTTGATTTTGTAGCCATCAACTTTACTGTATTCGTTGATTGTTTCTAATAGCTTTTTGGTGGAGTCTTTAGGGTTTTCTATATATAGCATCATGTTATCTGCAAAGAGTGATAATTTAACTTCTACATTCCCATTTGGATGCCTTTTATTTCTTTCTCTTGCCTGATTGCTCTGGCAAGGACTTCCAACACGATGTTGAAAAGCAGAGGTGATAGGGGACATCCCTGTCGTGTTCCTGAATGTAGAGCAAAGGGCTTCAGTTTTTCTCCATTAATTATGAGATTAGCAGAGGGCTTGTCATATATGGCCTTTATTATGTTAAGGTATTTTCCTTCTATACCTATTTTATTAAGTGTTTTAATCATAAATGGATGTTCTATTTTGTCAAACGCTTTTTCTGCATCAATTGATATAATCATATGATTTTTGTCCTTTATTTTGTTTATATGATGTATCACATTGATGGATTTGAGGATGTTGAACCATCCTTGTGCCCCGGGGATGAACCCCACTTGGTCGTGATGAATAATCTTTTTAATGCATTGTTGTATTCGATTTGCTAGAATTTTATTTAGGATTTTTGCATCGGTATTCATCAGAGATGTTGGTCTGTAGTTTTCTTTTTTTGTGCTGTCCTACCAGGTTTTGGTATCAGGGTAATGTTGGCCTCATAAAATGAGTTGGGGAGTACTGTTTCTTCTTCAATTTTTTGGAAGAGTTTGTGCAGGATTGGTATTAGATCCTCTTTGAAGGTTTGGTAGAATTCACTAGTGAAGCCATCTGGTCCCGGACTTTTGCTTTTGGGAAGGTTTTGGATGACTGATTCAATTTCATTACTGGTGATCGGTCTGTTTCGATTTTCCAGTTCTTCATGGTTCAGCCTTGGAAGGCTATATGTTTCTAAGAACTTATCCATTTCTTCTAGGTTGTTTAATTTGGTGGCATATAGTCCTTCATAGTATTCTTGGATGATCCTTTGTATTTCTGTGGTGTCCGTGATAACTTCCCCTTTTATGTTTCTGATTTTATTAATCAGTGTCTTCTCTCTTTTTATCTTAGTAAGTCTAGCCAAGGGTTTGTCAATTTTGTTAATCTTCTCAAAGAACCAGCTCTTTGTCACATTAATTTTTTCTATTGTCTTTTTGTTCTCTATTTCATTTAGTTCTGCTCTAATTTTTGTTATTTCCTTTCTTCTGCTGACCTTGGGTTTCACTTGTTCTTCTTTTTCTAGTTCTTTAAGGTGTAACATGAGGTTATTTATTTGGGAGTTTTCTTGTTTCTTGAGATAGGCCTGTAATGATATAAATTTCCCTCTTAAAACTGCTTTCGCTGCATCCCCAAAATTTTGGTAGGATGTATTTTCATTGTCATTTGTTTCTATGTATCTTTTGATCTCTCCTCTAATTTCTTATTTGACCCAGTCCTTCTTTAAAAGTATGTTGTTTTATCTCCATGTATTTGTGTTTTTTCCCACTTTCTTTTTACAGTTGATATCCAATTTCAAAGCCTTGTGATCAGAGAATATGCATGGTACGATTTCAATCTTTTTAAATTTGCTGAGACTAATTTTGTGTCCCAATATATGGTCTATCCTTGAGAATGTTCCATGTACACTAGAAAAGAATGTATAGTCTGATGTTTTAGGATGAAGTGCTCTATAAATGTCAATTATGTCCATTTCATCTAATGTGTCATTGAGGGCTACTATTTCGTTATTTATTTTCTGTTTGGATGATCTATCCATAGCTGTCAATGATGTATTTAAGTCCCCTAATATAATTGTGTTTTGGTCAACTTCTCCCTTTAGTTCTGTTAGGAGTTGCTTGGTGTATTTTGGTGCTCCCTGATTGGGGGCATAAATACTGATGACTGTTATGTCTTCTTGTTGTACAGTCCCCTTCACCATTATGAAATGTCCATCTTTGTCTCTTGTTATCTTTTTCACCTTGAAGTCTGTTTCATCTGATATCATTATGGCTACACCTGATTTTCGCTGGGTACCATTTGCTTGGAGTGTCAATTTCCACCCTTTCACTTTGAGTCTATGCTTGTCCTTGTAGCTGAGATGTGTCTCTTGGAGACAGCATATGGTTGGGTTTAGTTTTTTGATCCAATCTGCTACTCTGTGCCTTTTTGTTGGTGAGTTCAGTCCATTTACATTTAGGGTGATTATTGATATGTGAGAATTTCCTATCATTCTATCTTTAGTTTTCTGGTAAGGCTGTGTCTCCATTGTTTCTTCGCCTTTTTGTTGTTGTCTATTATTTCTGTGTGGTGGTATTCTATGATGTTTCCCTCTGTTTCTTCTTTTATTTCAGTATATATTTCAGTTCTGGATTTTTTTTGAGTGGTTACCCTTAAGTTTATGTAAAAGAAAGTTTGATATTTAGAGTATTCCATTATCTTCAGCACGCTTACTTTCTCCATTCCCATATTCCGGTTCAGGCCTTTACTCTCCCCCTTTTTGAGTTTTGGTTGCCACAAATTGTTCCTGTTGATGGTGGTCGAATAGCCTCCTTTAGTATTTCTTGTAGTGCAGGTCGTGTATTAGAAAATTCCCTCAGCTTCTGTATGTCTGGAAAGGTCTTTATTCCTCCTTCATATCTCAAGGATATCTTTGCTGGATATATTATTCTTGGCTCATGATTTCTCTCTTTCAATAGTTTGAATATTTGGTTCCACTCCCTCCTGGCTTGTAGAGTTTCTGCTGAAAAATCTGATGATAATCTAATGGGCTTTCCTTTGTAAGTTACCGTCTTCTTTTCCCTGGCTGCCTTGAGGATTCTTTCTTTGTCGTTGATTTTAGACAGCTTCAATACAATGTGCCTTGGAGAAGGCCTGTTGGGATTGAGGTAACTAGGTGTTCTATTTGCTTCTTGGATTCGAGGGTCCAGTTCTGTCCACAAATTTGGCAAGTTCTCATCGACAATTTGTTTGAATATATTCTCTGTTCCCTTCTCTCTTTCTTCTCCTTCTGGTATGCCCATTATTCTTATATTGCTCTTTCTGATGGAGTCAGAAAGTTCTTGTAGAGTTCTTTCATTTCTTTTAAGTCTCAAGTCTCTTTCTTCTTCCATCTGTGTCATTTCCAGGTTTCTATCTTTGATGTCACTGATTCTTTCCTCCATCTGGTCAACTCTACTACCTAAGCTGGTTATTTCATTCTTAATTTCTTCTATTGAGTTCTTAATCTCCAGAAATTCTATTTGGTTCTTTTTTAAAATTTCAATCTCTTTCGTAAAATGCTCATGCTGTTCTTTAATTGAGTTTCTGAGTTCATTTAACTGCCTATCTGTGTTTTCTTGTATCTCGTTGAGTTTTTTCAGAACTGCAATCTTGAATTCTCTGTCATTTAAGTCACATATTTCTGTATCTTTAAGTGCCTTTTCTGGAGATTTTTCACTTTCTTTCTGAGCTATCTTGTTGCCTTGGTTATTCATGGTGATTACTGGTTTACTATTTCTCTTCCTAGACATCTACAGGAGTGACTTCTGCAACAGGTTGATAGGAAGCGGTCTTTCTTTTGTTTTCCAGTACTTGTTGGTAGAATGTTTTACTTTTTCTCCGACTGCAGGCTTTTTTTTTTTCTCTCTCACAAGGTAGTGCTATGTTTTCTCTGCACTACTCTAGCTTCTCTCACAATGGGGGGATTCCCTGGGAGACGGGCTTCTCCTCTGTTAATAGTTCATCTAGGTCACAGGGCGCAGAGTCCCGGTGGGTATGCGGAGAGCTTTTGATGTTCCAAAGCTCTTCCAGCTCCTGATTCAGAGCCCGTATGTTTCAGCAGTTCTATTTACTCCTGCAGGGATCCGCCCAGATAGGTGGGGCCAGGGGCGGGGTGAGCTGTGAGAGGTGGCCCAGAGCAATTGCTGCGACCACCACCACAGCCGGTCCTGCTACCACAGCTTTTTTCCCTTTGTCGGAACTAGTTGGGCTGTGAATTTGTGTTTGCGGTCCACAGATCTCAAAACAGCAAATTTTCTGTTGTTTTGATCTGACACTGCTACTGTTTCGCTTCTAGCACTGGGCAGGTGGGGGCGGGGCGAGCTCTGGGAGGGGAGGGAGGGGGCGGCTAGTCTCAGTGCCTAAGGCTCCGTTCTCTGCTCGGCAGTGCGGGCTTAAACCACCGTTTTCAGCCTTTTTCCCTCAGTCTTTTCTCCGAGGTCTCTGCCGTGAGCATTGGGTTCAGGCGTGTTATATGCTGTCCTGTCGTGCGGGAGACCCTGCTCGCCGCGCCATCTTTCAGGCGGGGCGGCCTGCGGGGTCTCTGCTCCCGCTCCCCACACAAGAACGCAGGATATGGTGAGGCCGAAAAGGAACACCCACGGAGCCATAGGTAGGGGAGTCATATCACTATGGTCTCACTGGAGGCTGGGCCCACCGGACGCATGACCTGCAGTCCGCCTTTCCACCAACCGACCGACCCACGACTCTCATCTACTCTCTCGACTCTGTTCCTCTCTCTCGCCTCTCCTCTTCCGCTCTCCTCGGCTCTCCTCCGTAGCCACAGCAGTTATACCAGCGGCCAATCGGCTAACCAGCCACAGCCGACGGCCAATCAGCCACAGCCAACGGCCATTCACCACCTGAGCCAGTACCCTTCCACGTGAGGCCGAGAGCCTGTAAACTACTTTCTGGGGCTCTGTCCCCACATGTCCCCTCAGCCCTGTGGAGCCCTGGCGGAGCCCTAGCAGTCCGAGTTCTTCCCTCTCCCGCAGCTGCGGTAGTTCCGGGAAGCAGCGAGCTCGGCGCACTGAGCGAGGTCTGCGTCCTGCGCCCGCGCGGCTCCGTCTCCGCGCACTTCTCCGTTTCCTTCTCCCCCCACTCACGCAAATCTCCCACCTGTAGGTGATTTCAGTCGGTAGTGGGCCTCTTCGTCTTGCCTGTCTGCTGTGCAGTGAGTCCTTTGTGGAGTTTTTGTTGTTCGATTCTTTGTAAATTCCAGGGGAGCTTTACAGAGGCTAATGTCACGCCGCCATTTTTCCGCAAGGTTAGGGTTTGAGTTGCCACTTTCATTCTTGTCACTTCATCAGAGAGGTCTTTCCTGAACCACTTCCCTACAAGTTATTCTCTACCACATTGTCCTGTTTATTTCTTTCATGGAAATTATACAAATCTAAAAAATCGTATCTTAATTTTCTACTTCCTTCCTCTTGAATATAAACTCCTTGAAGGTCTCCAACACCCCCTTCAGTGCCATGAACAGTGGTCTAGCACATGTTATGGACTCAAAATAGCTATGCTGAAAAAAAGGAGGATGGGAGAGAAGAACAAAATGAATATAGGTGTCCCCAGCCCACAACTGGTCTGAGGACTTCTCTCCATCTTGAGTTTAAGTGCACTCAGAGGAGTTGACCAAAGGGATGGCTAAGCCTTCAGGAAAGGTTAGCCAGTGGGAGTCAGCCCAGACTTAGAGCTCTCTCTCCCACCAGGAAAACAAGAACACTTGACCTGTTCCCCGGCCAACTGCCTCCATGAAGGAAACTAAAAGTTTGCATCTTGAATGGACAGCTCTGGATATAGGTCTTGGCTGGCCTGAGGCAGAGATTGCTAGAGCCGCTCATCCCGCACTGCAGAGCCAGCCCTGACAGTACAAGGAGAAGGCCGAGGTATCAGTGGTTCCTTCACAGGAGTGAAGGGGAGGGAGTAAGGGGCAGACAATTTGTCTTTAATATGCCTCCCTCTCTTCATATGGATTTTGTAAAATTCTCTGTACTTGCTGTGGATTTGATTTCCACTCAAGTAACTCCTACAATTTTAAGATCCAAAATCTTGCACCTGCCTTTCCTCGTCCTGCCAAATTTGTAGGGGAGACAACAAACAGGGCCATATTTTTATGAAAACATGGGTTGTTTTCTAATTTGCTATGATCTTTTTCCAAAACTCAATGTCTCCTGTTTATCGTTGTTCTCTCCCTCCCTCTTCACATTCTTGCCGTCCTCTACTCCTTCTGCTCTTCACATTACCCGCTTCCTTCAATGTTTCACCTGAAACTCACTGCATTATCCTGTGTATGTTGACATTTTGAATGTCTCTTTTCTTACCTGAATTTTAGATATTGTAAACAGGCTTGAGAAGAATGACAGGAGTTTTTGCTGTCTACTTTAAGTGGCAGTAATACTTCAAAGGGTTTTGAATTTCTAGAGAAAGTTGACATACGGTTCTATTAATTCAACCACTTAATACAGACAAAAGAATTTGCTGGCTCTTGAGTAAATAAGACAAATCAAAGACTCAATAAGTTTTCTAAAGTGAGTTAAGCAAATGTCTACCTGAGTAAAGAAGGGCAAACATGAGTCACACATCTGTGATGCCTTGACATCGCTGTCTGTGTTGGCTGAGACAGTGATTCCCAGAAAGATACTCCTACAGAGCAGTTTCCCAATGGGGTGGGCTAATGTGTTCAAGAGCTCAAACTTAACAACAGCATTTTCCCAATTACTCAGAAAAATCCAGATGAATTGCAATACTTTCTTAATTTTTAAGATTTTTCTCCCATAAATAATGTTCAGGCATGTAGAAGCTGCTGCTGTTTATCTGTTAACTTCTAGCTGTGAAAAACAGTGGGGATTCTGACCATCTGGGTGGCACAGAAGGCTGCGGGAAACACAGATGTCTTCCTAAAGGGCCTGCACAGGCACTCACTCTGGTCTCAGGCAGAGGAATGGTGACTCTGGGAGCATCAGAGACATATGGAGAGAGACTGAGTTGTGTAATTTTGGAGTGAGGAATGGAGGGACAGTCCCAATTTTCCCTCTTGGGGCCCTTCTCCTGTGCAGCCAGCAGGCGGGCGCTATCTTTCCTGTATTGAGCCCTCCCCCCACCGGCCAAATCTGAATCTGATTGGTCTGGTGAGCTCTGCCACTCCACCCTGTTGACTCCCTGAAACTCTGCCTCGCCCAACTTATGAATCATAGGAGACTTTATGAACCTTATGGGAGTCGACAGGTGGCAGCAGGCCTCGGAGTGTCCTTGCTTTTTGCGGTGCAACTCCAGACCCAGTACTGGTGGCAGCCATCCTTGGTTCACAATGTGACCTCTCCCACATGCCTCCAGGCAGTGAACAACCATGGATTGCTTTGTAGCTCCTACCAGGTACTCCCTGGCCACTCACAGGCAGTGGCTAACCTGGGCCTGCACCAGAGCACCTCACAAAAGGTCCCAGAACCACCATACTTGGAGGTTGGTTTCCGACTACAGCAGAGCACCCCCCCCCAGTTAGCCCCACAAGAAGAATACACAAAGGGTGGTCGCAAGAGGCACCAGAGCCCACTGAGGCAAATATCACTTCATGGCCTAAGTCCCCCACACAGCTGCCCATAAGCTATGGACGTGGCCAAACCCCACAGCCAGTCAGCCTGAGGGTCAATACCACCCACTGACATGCCAACAGCAATCAAGGCTCAACTATAACAGGAGGCACACACAACCCATACAAGGGACACTCCTGGAGCACCTGGCTCAGGTGACCAGAGAGACTGTGCCACTGGGCCCCACAGGACCCCCTACTACATAAGGCCACCCAGCAAGACTGGGGAACATAGCAGCCCTACATAATACATAGAAACAAACACAGAGAGGTAGACAAAATGAGGAAGCAACGAAATATGTCCCAAATGAAAGAACAGGAGAAAACTCCAGAAAAAGAACTAAACAAAATGAAGGCAAGCAACCTACCAGATACAGAGTTCAAAACAATGGTTATAAGGATGCTCAAGGAACTTAGTGAGAACTTCAACAAAGAGATAACAAACATAAAAGAGGACACAGAAACCATAAAAAAAGAACCAGTCAGAAGTGAACAATATAATAACTGAAATGAAGAATGCACTTAGAAGGAATCACCAGCAGACCAGATGAATCAGAGGATTGAATCAGAGATTTGGAAGACGAGGTAGCAGAAAACACCCAATTGGAATAGCAAAATGAAAAAAAAAGCCAAAAAATAAAGATGGTTTAAGAGACCTCTGGGACAACATCAAGCATAACAATATTCACATCATAGGGGTACCAGAAGGAGAAGAGAGAAAGCAAAGTTCTGAGAACCTGTTTGAAGAAATAATAACAGAAAACTTTTTTAACTTGACCAAGAAAATAGACATACAAGCCCAGGAAGCACAGAGAGTCCCAAACAGGATGAACCCAAACAGACCCACACCAAGACACATCATAATTAAAATGCTAAAGGTTAAAGACAAAGACAGAATCCTAAAAGCAGCAAGAGAAAAGCAGTTACCTACAAGGGAGCTCCCATAAGACTGTCAGCTGATTTCTCAACAGAAACTTTGCAGGCCAGAAGGGATTGGCACAAAAAATTCAAAGTGATGAAAAACAAGGAACTACAAGCAAGACTACTCTACCCAGCGAGGCTATTATTTAAAATCGAAGGACAGATGAAGAGCTTCCCAGACAAGAAAAAGTTAAAGGAGTTCCTCACCACCAAACCAGTATTACAAGTAATGTTAGAGGGACTTCTTTAAGATGGGGGTGGGGGGAAAGATAAAAGATGAAAAATAAAATGGCAATAACTACATATCTATCAACAGTTGCTTTCAATATAAGTGAATTAAATGTTCCAATCAAAAACATAGGGTGGTTGAATGGATAAGAAAACAAAACTTTTACATATACTGCCTACAAGAAACTCACTTTAGATTGGAAGACACATACAGACTAAAAGCAAAGGGATGGAAAAAGTTATTTCATTAAAATGGAAATGAAAAAAAATTTAAAAGCTGGGTAGCAATACTTATACCAGACAAAATAGACTTTAAAACAAAGGCTGTAGCAAGACACAAAGAAGGACCCAGTAATCCCACTTCCTGGTATTTATCCTAAGAAACCCAAAATGCAACTTTGAGGGGACGTGTGCATCCATATGTTCATTGCAGTATTGTTTGTAGTGGCCAAGATGTGGAGGCAGCCTGTGTGTCCGTCAATGGAAGAATGGATAAAGACGTGATACATATACACAATGAAATATTGTTTGGCCAAGGAAGGGAATGAGTTCTTGCCATCTGCAGCAGCATGAGTGGACCTGGAGGGTATGTGCTAAATGGAGTATGTCAGACAGTGAAAGATAGATGCAATGTGAATTTGCCTATATGTGGAATCTAAAGAACAAAATAAACAAAACAGAAAAAAAACACCTCATAGATACAGAGAACATTTTGATGATTGTCAGATATGTGGGGGTTAAGAGGGTGGGTGAAAAGGGGGAAGGGTTTAAGAAGTACAAATTGGTTGCAGAGTGCAGCGTAAGGAATATAGTCAATAATATGGTAATAACTACATATAGTACCAGATGGGTACTAGGTTTATTGGGGTGATAGATAGGAGGGAGTGTTGGGGGTCAGGGTGAAAAAGGTGACGGGATTAAGAAGTACAGAGTGATAGTTACAAAATAATCATGAGGATGTAAAGTACAGCATAGGGAATATAGTCAATAATATGGTAATAACTATGTATAGTGCCGGATGGATACCAGACTAGTCAGGCGTATCAGTTCTTAAATTATATAAATGTCTAACCATATGCTGTACACTTGAAATTAATATAAAATAATATTGAATGTCAACTGTAACTGAAAAATTTTAAAGTCGGGGGAAGATGAAGGGCAATAAGGTGTCCAAATTTCCAGGTATAAAACAAGTCATGGGGATGTAATGTACAGCATGGGGAATATAGGCAATAATATTGTGATAGCATGGTACGGTGTCAGGTGGTTGCCGGACTTATCATGGTGATCACTTCTTTAGGTATATAAATGTTGAATAACTGTGGTGTACACCTGAAACTGATATAATATTGTATGCTAACTAAATTTTTAATAAAAATCTATTTTTTTAAATCAGTCTTAGAGCACCCTCATGCTACTGATTCTATAGTCTTCAAAATTCGTATGCTGACCATGTCAGCCCAAAAAGGCTCCTGAATGAGCACAAGGCCAAAATCCTATCACAAGATTGTACCTCCCATTATCTCCTCTATGGACTTTCTCATCTGGTTTTGCCACTTAGGAAGTTAGACAATTAAGTTGGCAAACTCCTCCTAGAAAAAGTGCTTACACACCTCATTGCTGAATATCACTATGGTCACCTTCGAAGTACTCCCCTTGGGAAGCTATGCACTGATGCCAGTGCCTAGTCCACCCTTCAAAGCAATTCTGGAACTCTTTTTCTGGAATGGCCATCAGAGCTGTCATCGTATTACCCTTAATGTCCTGAATGTCATCAAAATGTCTTCCTTTCAATATTTCCTTTATCTTGGGTAAAGAAAGAAGTCATTGGGGTCCAGATCAGGTGAGTAGGGAGGGTGTTCCAATAAGTATTTATTTACTGGCTAAAAACTCCCTCACAGACAGTGCTGTGTGAGCTGGTGCATTGTCGTGATGCAAGAGCCATGAACTGGTGAAAAGCTCAGGTCATTTTCATCTAACTTTTTCACGCAGCCTTTTCAGCACTTCCAAATAGTAAACTTAGTTAACTGTTTGTGCAGTTGGTACAAGTTCATAATGAATAATCCTTCTGATATCAAAAAAAGATTAGCAACATTGTTGCAACAAGTTAGCAAACTTAATTGTCAGATCTCATAAAACCACAAAGTCAGAATATTTATTCCTTTCTGTATATATCAATTGGAAAAATGGTTGTTTGGAAAAGCTTAGCTTACTTAATGCTAAATGATCTTCTACTAGAGTTCTTTTCTTTGTTGATATTTGTGCTGGCTGTGGATTTTCATCTTACCGTTGTTTCTTATCAACGGGTGTGTGTGTGTGTGTGTGTGTGTGTGTGTGTGTGTTGACTTGAATGACATATAATTCAACCTCAGGTCAATAAAATGATTTAAACCCCTATCTCTGTAGACCCATTTAAGATGAAAACATATAAATCAGGTGCTATGAAATAAGGAAGGAAACACCATTCATCAAACTGCTGGCCTGCAGTAATGAGGCTGGGTGCCGAGTTTGGGCAAAAGGAAGTAAAGCAATCATACAATGTATTTGACATATAGAAGCCGTGTGCCCAAATGTTTGTGGCATAGATCATCGTGCAGGAGACTTCATGCCTCCACTGAGAGAACAGCCTTGATATTTATGGCCCATCCTCAACTCAAAGTTCATTTTGTTTTTTATGTCCCCAGCAATCCCAGTCTCAGTGCCCATGAGAAAATGAAGCAGTAATTGGTTTCTATAGAGATATTATCACTCTTTGCTTGTTGAAATGCAGTGGCACATTTTAATTTTGCTTGTTTTCACGTTTAAATGTATCCATAAATTGTTCAGATTATCTTCTCCCAGGTGGATTTCATGTCCAGAGTGGTACCTTGCCTGTATTGAAATAGGTAACCAAGGCAGTGAGGCCCAGCACTGCATGAAAAATAAGTACCAGTCAATATAGTGACTGAGCGCCAACTAGTCCTACTTATCCAACTAAAATTCTATGCTATGTAATAATTATGCAAAAGATTCAAAAATTCACTTGGTTTTCTGGTTATTTTCTACAGCCTGTGTATTCTGTTTCCCACTAAATAACTGCTAATTTTGTGTCATATAACAAGACAATTGTGATAGAGAATGAGAAAATAAAGTGAGTTTCAAACAGTGTCTGTGCCAGGAGTTGTGAAATAAAGAAGAAACCTTAACCTCAAAGGAAGTGGTTAGGTCGAGAGAGCTGTGCCTGGTCAGGATGGGCCAGGTGTCCCCTGAGGCCCCGAGTCCCCAGGATGTTTCCGTGTCTCTGCCCACCACACAACTTTGTTTTCTAGAATGCTATCTTGGCCCACGACTCCTGCTTCCATATTCTTAGTTTGAGCGATTTAACCCATAATCGTGGCTTCAGAGGACACTAGGCAGGTTTGTGCTCTTACCCCAAACATTCCTCCCGAAAAGCCGGTGTTTCTGGCTAGCCCCGTGGCCCCCCAGAGGCCACTGTAGGTACTGCAAATGCAATGTGGCCAGCGGTAAACTCTGTCTTCCTCCTCCCTAATCAGCTTGCCCTCCTTTTGCTCTGGGAATGGCTCCCGCACTCCCACTGCCCAAGCCAGCCTTCTTCCTCACCTCCTATTCCCATCGCTCTGGCTTAGGTCCTGGTCACCTCTGACTTCACCTAGTGCAATAGCACCCTTACTATTACCTGTCTCTGGTCTCAGACCACATCTATCAATCCATCAACATTGGTCTCTAATATGCACATTGTAGTCAGTCTTTCCCTTGATCTTACCATCCCCTAGGGCAAAATCTTAACTCCTTTTTACAATCCGCCAAGTTCTTCATAAATCTGGATATTTTTTCATATCAGCATCATCTTCTTAATTTCACCACTTTTGAGATGTTTGTTTTCACATTTTATCAATACATACACATAGTTTTAAACATCAAGTGACACAGAGGGCCTATAAGTAAAAGTGAACGTTCTTTCCCCAATCCTCTCCTCTCCTCCCCAAGTCCAGATCCCCAGGGCGAGTGCTTTCCATCACTTGTCCCTAACTCCTCTGTTGTTTTCCAGCGTATTTCTAGATCATAGACTTTCACTGTCATTTTTTACATAACACCTTTGGGGATCCTTTACCTGCATTTTCACCTCCTCCCAATATACTTCTATCACCCATTTATCTCTCTATTGATTACATTTTTTTAACTTCAAATAATACAACTAAATGTTTATGTCTTGTAGCATCGACTCTAGATATTATCTTTCAACCCTTCAGATTGTAATATGAGGATAAGAGCCTTCCTGCCATTCCCTTCACCTCTCCTGCCCGCCCTACACCCTTTTCTAATGTGTCATGTGCAATTGTATTTTTACAATCTTTATGTGCTAGTTGGTAACAGTAATTAATTTTTCTGCTCTTTGCCAGTCAGTTTTCAGTATCAGTAGCACCCATTATTGTGCCAGAGTAAATACTGCTCGCTGCAGAGCCAGTATGCAGTGACTGTGCTGCTTTCCGTCACAGCGTTTACGTTCTGAAACTCCTAATGGCCTTCCTCGCGTTTCCTGCTGCGAGTCTATCCTCAGCCCATCCGGCAGCTCAGTGGCACTCTCTGCTCCGTGGATCCTGCCTCTCTCGGGGAGCTCCCTCCCGGAGTTGTCCATCTTCCTGCTGTATTCTGTCACTCATCCGAGGACAGCCATTGTTTTCTGGACTCTTCCCTTCATTCACTGTCCCATGGGGCCGGAACATCAGAACTTCCTAAGGAGGCGTGCAGTCCTTACAGGTAAAATCTCCGCCCTTGGCTTACCTACTGAGCTGCTTACTGCTCGTCACCCTTGATTGGTAGCCCGGGCTGTGTAGACAGCACTCCACGCTCTAATCTCCTTCTCTCGGCACAGAAAAGGCATCGATCCATTTGATTTCAACAGCTAGTACAGCTTAACGCCCATCTCATTCTCCCTTCCATATAAGCGTCCTGTGGTTTTCTTCATGGAGCTTTCAGATCCCTTTATCCTCAGTTCTATTAAATGTCCCATGGCCGTGTCTAAGTGTGGGAAGTTTGTATGTTTTGCTTTGTTATGTTTTGTTTTCTATTTGTTGTGCTAGATATAGAATAGGACCTTTCAGTTGGAAAATTGAAGTCTCTTTCCATCCCTGGGAAATTTTGGAAAATCATTTCTCTGATAATCTCTCCCCTCCAATTTCTGTGTTATCATGGAAACCCCATCCATTGATTGGATGTTGTCCCTAATGATTTCATTCGTATGAAACTCTAGGAAAAGCAAAACTCTCCTGACAGAAAGCAGATTAGCAGCTGCCTGAGGCCCATTGTGGGCGGGTAGGATTGACCATGAGGGAACATGAGGTACGTTTTGAAAGACAAAAATGTTGGATGTCATAATTGTGGTGACAGTGTCATCAATGCATTTGTCAGAGCTCATCCAACTGTACGCTTAATACTGGAAAGTTTTATACCTCACGGCACCTTGGGGCACGTTGTACGTCAAGGAAATAACGTTTTATAAAAGGAGCTGAGTCAAAACAAAGTGAGAAGCATAGTGAGACCGATGGCAGAATGTATTAGTGTAAATTAAAAGTAACCACGGCACAGCCATACAATTGAATATTACCTGGCCATAAATAGAAAAGAGGTACTGACACATGCTCCAACATGGCTGAGCCTTGTTTTCAATTCTGCTGAGCGAAAGAATCCAGACACAAAAGGCCACATAGTGTATGATTCCATTTTTATGAAATATCCAGAATAGGTAAGTTCATAGAGACAGAACGCAGATTGGTGATTTCCAGGGCCTGGGGGAGAGGGAAGAGAGTGACTGAATAAGGGGTGTAAGGATTCTATGTGGGGTGATGAAACATTCTAGAATTAGGCAGTGGTGATGGTTGCACAACACTGAGAATGTACTAAATGCCATGGAATTGTACACTTTAACATGGTTAAAATGGTATATTTTGTGTGTATTTTCCCCATGATAAAAAAAAAGCATATATGCACTGTTTTACTGCTTGCAAGACTCATAGGGTAGCTTGTATTAAACCACACTTTCCACCAAGAAAAACTCAAAAAACAGAATAAGATTTAGAAAAAAGAAAGCAAACAGCTTTTGAATCTGGTCATCAAAAATTGGCCAAGGCATGCAGGACACGAGGAACACGACGATCCCCAATCTCACGGTAGCCGTGCCCGTGTGCAATCCCCTCCTCATGAGTATGGCTGTGACTTGTGACTTGTCTGTAACCAGTATGTCGCAAAGGTGGTGAGCTGTTACTTCTCTGATTCCATTATAGCAGACTCTAACCTCCATCTTGCTAGCAAACCCTCTCTGCTGCTTTCTCAGCTTGTACACTTTGATGGAGCGAGTTGCCATGTCACCAGAGCCCATGTGGCAAGGAACTGAGGACAGCCTGTGGCCAAAAGCTGGCTGGGAAGTAAGGCCATCAGCCCAACAGCCCACAGGAACTGAGTCCTGCCAGCAACCACTGAGTGAGCTTAAAACTGGACCCTTACCTCGTCTGACCTTGAGGTGAGGTGTGGGTTCTAGCTGATACCTCGATAGCGTCCTCACGAGAGACCTGGAAGCAGAGGACCCAGCCAGCGAAGGCCATGTCAGGAAGCCATATCTGGATTCCTGACCCTAAGAACCTGTGAAATAATAAATGTTGTTTTAAACCTCTAAGTGTATGATAATTTGTTACATAGCAATAATTAACACAAAGAGCTAAGAGCCCAGCATGAAGGACAATGTACTGAGATGAGCTGGACCTCCTGTGTCCCTCTGTTCCTCAGGGAATTGATCATTTTCAGTGAAAAACATTGCGGCTGAGAAGAAAATAGTGGCCTAGAGATTTTTCCAGTTAGGAGGTGAAAATTAAACACTTACCTTCCTCCTTCCTTGCTCCCTAGGTCAGAGGTACGAATGAGTGGGGTGTTTCGCCATGGACCCCCAGCCACGATGATGGTTCTGCCTCACATTTGCCACAGGGCACATGAAGCCATCAGTAGGCCCCCTTCTCACCAGCTCCTATTGCAGGGCAGCAGGGGACCGTCGCCTCATTTCCCTCTCAGCTGGCCTGATGTGGTGACCAGGGCGTCACGGCACGAGGAGGAACTGAGTGCGAGTATATTGATCACTAATCTCTCAGAGGTGAAACCACTGAATGTAACTGGCAATGAACCCTATTCCGCTTAATCTTCTTGCACTAAAAGAACCTTCACAACATCAGTGGGCAGATAAGTCTTACAATCTGAAATACTGGAATGTGTCTATTGCCTCATTATCAAGATCTAGTCTACAAGTGAACATAGCATGCCTTAAAATGAGTTTACAGGGCTTTAATTTGTAGGTACAGGTATTTCCTTTGTTCTGATTAAATTAGCCCTGCCTTCCAGGCGAGGTTATAGAGTGAAAATGGTTTGGAAATGGATTGTGACCAGAGAAAGTAAAAGTCTGTTTCTTTTACATTTTTGAAGAGGAGATTAGATACTGATCACTTACTGGGAGAAGGGGAAGGAGAGGAAACGTATTTTTCTCCTTTTGAGTTGTTTGAGCGGATTATCAGCAGATGGTGTTATCTCTGATTAGACTATTCAAACATCGGTGTGTTCTGCTAACTTTCTTGGTCGACTGCCTTTCTTCATATCACTGTGGACATGATATGATATTTCTGCCTCTTAATTGTAAGCGAGTGAGTCAATGCGACTTTCGGCATTAAAGAGTCAGAGCAAAATATCACCGTTATCTTCTGATGGTAGGGCATAGTTTTCATCTTTCTTAAAGTGCTTTAACCCCCAAATGTTTTGCCAAATGCTGATGTAAATTCCTAGGTTGTGTGTTCTTCATTTTGTGAACTTCTCATTGGAATCATATAGGCAGGTACGTTTGAGCTCATTACACCACTGATAGGCTGGGTTCAGTTCACCTGTACTAGGAAGTCATTCAAACCCATTAAAAGGTTGACATTGGTAGTAACTGCTTTGCAATGTCACAAAAGCATGAGCTAAATTTTTTAGAGTAGCAGCCTTCAAACTATATCAGTAGTTATGATGTTTAACAGAGTCAGTTTCCAGATCTGCACTTGCCTCTGTACTCTGAACTTTGTCCTGCAGGTACATACAGGTTCTCCTTGCCCACCCCACCTTTTCACAATCTCCCTTCTCACTCTATTAAAGAAAGGCCTTTGGCTCTCCCAACCCTAATCTCACTATGATATATTACACTGGGTAAACCTCTGGGTGCAAAACAAACGATCCACTCAAAATCTGGGTATCACTGATGGGAAATGACTAAGTAAAAATCCTTATATAAGTCAGGTGGTTTCCAGTTCTTTGTGGTCAACAAAATTGAAGGATGACTTAATGGAGTTATTAGCTGGTAGATCACTAAACATCTTTTTGGATGAATAAATTACTATGTAATTTTTGGCATATAACTCAGGATTTCAAAGAATTAAATGACAATATTATAATAGTCTTTCCATTTCCATCTACTTATTGATGCGATTACATCAATAAAAATTAAAATAGCAATAAATAATACTCATCCATGAATAAAAAATGTTGTAAAGCTCCACCAATCTCATTAAGAGTTGCATTTCCAATAAAGTACTTTCTTATATTTAATACTTACCAAAAATTTAACTGCTGTTTAAATCAATCGTGTCTTCATAGTAATTGTCATGATAAATCAACCCAGAATTTTTTAACATTTAAAGCCTCAGAGTCAAAAGAAATTTTTTAAAACAACTATGCATACATACATATACACTTTGTTGCCAAGAAGTGTAATGGATTGTTAATAAATGACTTTTGAGAATTCTGGGCATGAGTTTAAGGAGAAAAAGCAATGATTTACAGCTTCTGATTGTTAAAGAAGACCTCATTCCTGTATTTTTTAAATGAATGATGGTAGGTATTAAATTGCCATGGTATTTGGGTTCTTCTGGATAAATCAAAAGTGATTTAGCAGTTTTATTTTAATTTTTTTACAATATACTATTACTACATGTTTTATGACTATTTGAACGGTGAAAGCATAACTCACACAATGTTAAAAACCTAATTATCATACAAATAGAAGTTAAATATCATAAAAATAGATGAGCCAAAGTTTTAGTTGGAACTTTGAGAGGAACCAGCTTGTAACGAAGCCTTTTCTAAAAAGATGTGAGGGCATGGGAGGCGGGTGCAGATGGGGGGAAGGTAAAGGGATTCGAAAGTACAAATTAGGAGTCAGCATATGCGGATAGCCACACGGATATGAAAGACAGTTTGGGGAATGTAACCAATAATGTTGTAAAGATTTTGTAGGGTGTCAGATGGGCACTTGTCCTAGTAGGGAGACTACTTCATGGACTGTGTAGATGCCTGACCACTGCAATGTATACCTGAAGCTGATGCTGAATAATATCGAATGTCAATTATAATTAAATATGGAATACAGCATAAGGAATAGAGTCAATGAAATTGTAACAGTTATATACGATGTCAGAGGGGTTATCACTTTGTGAGGGGTGTAAATGTCTATTACATTGTTTTGTACACCTGAAACCAATTTTTTATTTTTTAAAGATTTTAATTGGGGAAGGAACAGGACTTTATTGGGGAACAGTGTATACTTCCAGGACTATTTTCCAAGTCAAGTTGTTGTCCTTCCAATCTTAGTTGTGGAGGGTGCCGTTCAGCTTCAAGTTGTTGTCCTTTCGATCTTAGTTGTGGAGGGCGCAGCTCAGCTCCAGGTCCAGTTGCCATTGCTAGTTGCAGGGGCCACAGCCCACCATCCCTTGCGGGAGTCGAACTGGCAACCTTGTGGTTGAGAGGACACACTCCAACCAACTGAGCCATCCAGGAGCTCAGCGGCAGCTCAGCTCAAGGTGCCGTGTTCAATCTTAGTTGCAGGGGGCGCTGCCCACCATCCCTTGCGGGACTCTAGGAGTTGAACTGGCAACCTTGTGGTTGAGAGCCCACTGGCCCATGTGGGAATCGAACCGGCAGCCTTCCGAGTTAGGAGCATGGAGCGCTAACCGCCCTGAGCCACCTGAAACGAATTTTTTTAAAAAGTTAGTAAAAAAAAAAATGATGTGAGAAACTGGGATTATATGCAGTCAGTGAAAGCAAGAATGATGAAACAAGACTGCTAAATTAGAAACAAAACTGGTTAATGTGTTACAGGAACAATAACCCATACAGTTATCTGCTCTAGCAGACAGAGAAGAAAAATCTACACACCTTATCATTTTTTCTACAAGCTGATCTCTAACTTTACAAAATTATAAAATGGCTGTGCCCTAATCAGTACAAAACTAAGTCAAACTAACTTTCCCTGAAGAATCAGGTTATCTTCAAACTAGCTTATTAGAAAATGCTTAACAAGACATGTAAAGTTCACATAATTCTCTTATTTATGTTTTAGATAATTCTCAGTATAACTTATGATAAAACATTTTAAGTATCAACTTAAAAAGATAAGAAGAGAAACCTAATTTTTCAAAATTCTTTTGAAGCTACATAAAAACAATAACACTATGATTGAAGTTTAAGAGTGAAATTTATTTTTCGCGCTGTTTTTAAGATTTGGTAGGTGATTTTTGCCCAGATTTTGCTTATATTTTCTTAGAACAGAACATAGATAATGGCAGCACAAGGGTCAAACTCAGGAAATTTAACATAGAATTCTAGTAGCTAATCCCACAATTCATACTCAGATTTCATCAGTGGTCCCAGTCAAGTCCTTACAGCAATTTTTCCCCATCAGTGGTCCAATAAGTGAGGAGGTGTGATGCATACCAAAAGAACTATGTAATCTTTCTACTTTATACAGACAGAAAATGGGAAATATATGTGGTAATGGATCAAGATGGAAAGAATATAAAGTTGGATGAGGCTGAAATTATTAAGATGGGCTCACTACGCAAAATTCTGGATTTAGTGTTTTAGCTTGAGGGGTTAGGAAGAGCTGTTCAGTTGATTGAAATATGGATCAAAGGTGGCATAATGCCAGAACTGCCCTGGTATGCTGGAGAGGAAAGTATTCAAAGACTTAAGGATATTAGAATGTTAACGTGGCTTTATCATGTAAATCTCAATCCCCCACCTTGGGAGGGTCCAGAGAAGACATTTTTTATCATGACTGAGAAACAGACTTGGGAGGGGAGCCGCAGTATCTTCTCTGTGGGTCAGAAATTACAGTGGGAACTGCTACCACCTAACTAGGATCTCCAAATGCAGGGTGGATTATGGGACCCCAGGGAGCAGGGCCAAGAAAGAGGTGGCACTTAATTGCCAAAGACAATGTGGGTGTGGTTATGGTAATGGGCCGTGGGACCAAAGCAGGAGTCAGAATAGTCTGGCTGGCCAAGACATATGGAATTGGCTACGTGACCTCAGCATCCCTAGAAAAGAACTAGACGGGCAGCCTCCCAAATTCTTCCCCGACCTGAGTAAGTGAAAGTGTTCTAAGTCTAAGAGATAGAAGTCTGACTAGAATCGCCAAAAAAAAGTCACAACCCCTCAATGAACTCCCAGTTCAGGCCCAAAACCCTGGATAAAGGGAGGGGGAGACGACTCCCCGGCTGGAAGCAGCTCACTAAACTGCCAGATACCTACACTGTTAGCCTGTCTCTCAGCCTTCCGCAAAGGGACCTACTCTGACTGTGAATTGGGGAAGGGGAAATAATTAGGCTTTTCAGAGATTAGTGGACACTGGCTCTGAACAAACACTAATACCTGGGAACCCAAAATGCTACTGTGGCCCACCAATCAGAACAGGGGCTTATGGAGGTCAGGTGATCGATAGAGATTTAGTTCCGATCAGTCTCACAGGTGGGCCCGGTGGGTCCCCAAACCCACCCAGTTCCAGAATGCATAATTGGAGTGGACCTACTTAGTAACTGGCAAAATCTACACCTTGGCTCCCGGCCAATGGAGCGAGGGCTATTAAGGTAGGAAAGACCAAGTGGACTAACTAGAACTATCTCTGCCTAGGCAAAGAGTAAACCAAAACAATAACGCATTTCTGGAGAATTAGTGCCCTCAAACTTGATTCCCACACCATCCTCATTCAACTCTTCTATTTGTGCAGAAGACAAATGGATCTTGGAGAATGACAGTGGGTTGCCAGGTGGTGACTCCAATTCCAACTGCTGTTCAGATGTAATGTTGTTGCTCGAGCAAGTTAACACACACCCTGCTATCTAGTATGCAAACGCCTTCTCTCCACACGTTGGCAAGGACTAACAGAAGCAGTTTGCTTTCAGTGGCAAGGCCAGTGGCACACCTTCACTGTCCTACCCCAGGGGCACATCACTTCTCCATCTCGCTCACAAAGTGGTACGGCAGGGACCTGACCACCTTTCCCTCCCACAGACAGCATTACATTGATGACATTATGCTGATTGGGCCCGGTGGTCAGGAAGTAGCAACTATCCTAGATATATTGGTAAGACATGTACGCGTCAGAGGGTGGAAAAGAAATTGTGCCAATTTTCAGGGACCTTGCACCTCAGCGAAGTTTCTAGGGGTCCAATGGTTGTGCATGTCAAGATATCCCTGCTAAGATGAAGAATAAATTGTTGCATCTGGCTCCCCCACAACACAAAATAGGCACATTGGGGTGTAATATTCCCACCGATTTAATGAGTGACCCCAAATGATTTTTGTGAGTCACTCCTCAAATCTTACATTTCTAAACATCTAGGCATCAGCAACCAATTTGCTTCGAATTCTCTTTGCAAGGATATTTGTATGAGCAAAGGGCCTTGGAAAGGTAGAGACAGTGACTCTGGAGCACATTTATTTACATCTCTTGCATACATTACATTACTGTTACAGTGCAGTAAAGGTAGAGACATCCATCTCCTCTCCCCAGAACAGATTTTCGTACAATCCAGTGTACTAAGATAAGGTTTGCCAGTAGCCCCCCTACCAGACCACTAGAAGTTTGCTAGTCTCTGCGTTCTCCTCCTGGAACGCCTACCACTCTACATACAGTAAACACCGGACCTTCATCACATGGTCCTGAGAGAGTCCAGGCACAGGGAGCTGAGACAAATGTGACTCTGGCTACTTCTGTAGCTGACAGTAATAAGTTATTTATTGTTTCTGACCCAGTTGCCACGTGTTTTTCTGCCAGTATCCACGAAACTGTGACAGGCTAACTCGTTAGCTTGCAGAGATAATAAATCTCAGAGCTTTCCCAGCCCCTGGCTGAGAGTTTAACAGTGATGGCTGATTATGTTGAGCATCTTTTTATGCGCTTATTGGCTATTCATATATATTCTTTGGGAAGTGTCTGTTCAAATCTTTTACCCTCTTATCAATTGAATTGTCTTCTTGTCACTGATTTGTAGGAGTTTCAATATATTCTGAATATAAGTAATTTATCACATACAAGTATTGTGAATATTTTCTCCCCATCAGGCTTGGGAAAATAATGGAATGAAACATGAAGAGGGTTAATACTCAATAGGATATACAGAAGTCAGTCTCTTCTAATTACATATCAAAGAGAGCAGCTGAAATCTAGGTACCGACTGCAAAATTTTACCTACCCTAGTCAAGACACAACAAAAGTTGAAAGAGGTTAGAGTAAAATTGAATGAGGTTGAAACACACAAAAGCATAATACACTGGGGGCAAAATGTGTGAAGTAATAATCCTCCACCTTCCCCCAGGGGCCATAAGGACATTGCCTGTCTCCTACCTTGGCATAGGGTAGAAGTGGAAGCATTTAATATCCCAGTAAAAATACCAACATTTTTTTTTATTTCTCAGCAGTCAGTACTTGGATCTTCCAGGCCTGAGGCCTTCTGTTAGTATTTCCTCCACTTGGTGTGGGGCTCCCTCCTTTAGGGGTGATTTTTTTTGTGTTCTACCATGACTAGCACCCCGATTGACTCCCTTCTCTTCTTTCTGCACAGTCACTACGAGATTCCAGCTCCTCAATTTTATATAGAAGAGGTTGTTTCAGGGAAGGCTGTGATTTGTGATGGTGTTTTTCTGATCTGTCCTTTCCCCCAACTGTCCCTTGTTACAGAGACCTTCCTCCTTGTCTGCAGGCCTGGTTGATCTGATGGTGGACACATTATCCCCATAAGCTTATCAGTTTCTTCAATGTTGGATTTGGTTCTCTGCTCCCTCAACGTGCAAATCATAGAACTTAACAGGGGTAACTTAAAAACAGTTATATCGTCTTTATCCTTTGGACCCCCAGGTTTTCATCCCAGGGAAAGACATTCATCAAACTTACGGTGAGGGCATGTGTCACTCACAGCACATAAGAGAAAAAGCAGCACCGTACTAAGTTGTGCTCTGCAGAACATTCCTGTTTAAATCATACTCCATTTTTCACTCCCTGGGAGAAATGCAGTTGGATTGATCTCCTGGAATAGAATCCCTCTTATAAACAGCAATGAATTCAATTTTTGCAAAGGCTTCTAAAAACAGTTTGTTGGAACTTTGTTTAAATTTAGCTATGACTTCATCCATAAGAGTATTTCCCCTTACTTTTGGTTCCTAAAGAATGTTGACCCCAGGCGTGGCCAGTTGGCTCAGTTGGTTAGAGCACAGTTCTCATAACACCAAGGTCGCTGGTTTGATTCCCGCATGGGCCAGTGAGCTGTGCCCTCCACAACTAGATTGAAAACAACGGCTTGACCTGGAGCTGAGCTGCACCCTCCACAACTAGATTGAAAACAATGAATTAACTTGGAGCTGCTGGGTCCTGGAAAAACACACTGTTCCCCAATATTCCCCAATAAAAAAAATAAAAATAAGAAAATAAAGTACATTATTTTTAAAAAAGAATGTTGACCCCGAGAACAAATATATCTACCAAGAAAGACTTCCCATGGTTAATAAGGCCCAATATCATGACCAGGATCTAGCAGCCGTTGCTAACAGAGACCTCTCACACTCACTGCTTTCAGGGAAAAGCCACAGACTGAGCTGCCAGCCTCCTGCACTGTGCTCCTGCTGCCTAAACTGACCCTTATAAAGGAGTTCCTGGTATTGTCTTTCAACCAATGGGCTCAGGCCTGCCCCCTCCAATCAGAACCACACAGCTGTGTCCTTATTTGAATCTGTACTGACCAATCAGAGCAGCTTCATACAAATCAGAACACGGAATTCTGACCGATTGGGACAGTGCTATTTAGAACAACAAAACTGGAAATTTGGATTCCTCATTTGCATAAAAATGGACTAATCAGTGCCGGAGGCAGGAACATTCTCTGTATAAAGCAGCTTTGTTTTAGTCTCAGCGGGCACACTTTCAGTTTCAACTGAAGACTGTGTCTCTTCAGTTTGCAAGCTATTTATCTGAATAAAGCTTCTCCTCTTTATGCACCCCAAATTGGGGCCTTTGTTGACATTAGATTGGTGGCAGCAAACTTTTGTTGACAAGAGCCACTGTGGAAATTTTCTGAACTAGCTGGGCTGAGCATCTTAAGTGTCAACTCAAAGACTTGATCATTTGAAATCGTAAGAAACACTAGCATGATGGAAAAGACTGGCTTCCAACTCCACCATCAAGCAATCCTCACCTCGAATTGTTACACATTTCTCTGAGTTGCTCTGCCTTCCCTGATGAAGTGTGAGAACACCAAGCGGTGATAACCACGGGTAAGCAGATATGTTGACGAGCTGTTACAGAAATGTTAGTGGGTCTCTAGTCTGTAGGTTCTAAATTTTCTCTGTGATGACAGGGAGGAAAGTATACAACTGTCACTAAAAACAGTTTTAGGACAAAGCCCTTTGCATTCAAGTTGGCCATAAATGCACGTGGAATTGATTTGGCAGAGAAAGCACCAGTCACACATTCAGCATAATCATTCATGTAGCCCTAAGTAGCACTGCACAGAAGCACAGCCAGGTAAATTTGACTTCCAGCCAGGGGAAAAAAGCCTAGGATGGTGCGGTGGGCAGAATAATGGCTCCCAGAGATGTCCACATCCTAATCCTCAGAACCTATGACTACTATTTTACATGGCAAAGGTACGTGGGTGTTCAAGTTAAAGATTTTGAGATTCTCCTGGATTATTCAAGTTGATCCAATGTAATCACAAAGGCTTGTCTATGATGTCTGACAATTAAGTTCGCAAACTTGCTGCAACGATGTTGATAATCATTTTTTATATAGAGGGATTATTCATTATGAATTTATACCAAATGGACGAACGGTTAACCAAGTTTACTATTTGGAAGTGCTGAAAAGGCTGCGTGAAAAAGACGAAAACAACCTGAACTTTTCACCAACAATTCATGGCTCTTGCATCACGACAATGCAACAGCTCACACGGCACTGTCTATGAGGGAGTTTTTAGCCAGTAAACAAATAACTGTATTGGAACACCCTCCCTACTCATCTGGTCTGGTCCCCAATGACTTCTTTCTTTACTCAAAGATAAAGGAAATATTGAAAGGAAGACATTTTGATGATATTTGGGACATCAACGGTAATACGACAGCTCTGATGGCCATTCCAGAAAAATTACAAAATGGCATCGGTACATAGCTTCCCAAGGGGAGTACTTTGAAGGTGACAATAGTGATATTCAGCAATGATGTATGTAGCACTTTTTCTAGGATGAGTTCGTGAACTTAATTGTCAGACCTCTTAGCTTGCGCTGTTGGTTCTAACAAAGGTGCAAATTATTTGCTTATAGAATTGCATGTTCCTTTGTTGTAGAAGAGGTGTACCAGGCATTGTTTAACTGATGGCTTTCCAATGACCCAAAGGACTAAATGAGAATTTCTATTTCCTTTTCACATTAGGCAACAGAATCATAAAGCTCTCTGAACACCTTTAGTCAGACTTTTGGGGCCCGTTTATCTCTAAAGTATATACCCAAAGTTTCAATTTCCAGTTGGGAAGAACGTGCGACAGAACATGAAAACTTTCCACCTCGCCAGGGATTCCCAGGTGCTATCTGTGTTACTTTCCTACGCTGCTATAACCAATTACCACAACTTAGTGATTTAACACAACATAAACTTAATATCTTATAGTTCGGAGGTTGGAAGTCTGCGAGAGCCCTCACTAGACTGACAATTCAGGTGTTGGCAGGGCTACCTGCCTTCTGGAGCCTCTAAGGGAGCATGTTTCCTTCCCTTTAAACAAGGAATCAATTTCCTTGCAGCTTCTGGAGGCGACCTGCATTCCTTGACTCTTGGCTCCTTCCATCTCCAAAGACAGCAGCCTAATATCTTCAGACCTTTCTCTCCTTCTAACCCTCCTGCCTCTCTCTTACGAGGTCTAACAATTAAGTTTGCAAACTCATCCTAAAAAGTGCTACATACCTCATTACTGAATATAACTATGGTCACCTTTGAAGTACTCCCCTTGGGAAGCTATGCACTGATGCCAGCACCTAGTCCACCCTTCAAAGCAATTTTGGAATTTTTCTGGAATGGCCATCAGAGCTGTCGTCGTATTACCCTTGATGTCCTGAATGTCATCAAAATGTCTTCCTTTCAATATTTCCTTTATATTAGGGTAAAAAAAGAAGTAACTGGGGGCCAGATCAGGTGAGTAGGGAGGGTGTTCCAATACAGTTATTTGTTCATTGGCTAAAAACTCCCTCACAGACAGTGCCATGTGAGCTGGTGCATTGTCGTGATGCAAGAGCCATGAATTGTTTGCCAAAAGTTCAGGTCGTTTAACTTTTTCACGTGGCCTTTTCAGCACTTCCAAATAGTAAACTTGGTTAACTATCCAGTTGGCACAAATTCATAATGAATAATCCCTCTGATATAAAAAAAAATGGTTAACAACATCGTTGCAACAAGTTCACGAACTTAATTGTCAGACCTCGTATTTTGATTCTATCTACATTATGACTTCTGTAACCCTGTTGCCTAAGATTCTTCTTCACATAAGTTTACGGTAGAAAATGTTATGAATAATCTCAAGACGTTGATCAAAAGGGCTCACAAAAACAGAGAAAGGAAAATGAAGGGATGGAGGGAGAGAAGCAGTGAGGGGGGAAAGGTGGGAGAGAGGAAGGAAAGAAGAGAAAGTGGGAGAGGAAGGCATAGGAAAAGAGTTGGGAGTTGCATTAAAGATGGCTGTTTTCTTTTCACTGTCGTCAAAGTAACACCTTTAATAATAAAAGCAAGTGAAAGTCCTTCAGCCCACCGATTGATGTGACCAATATAAGCAATTCAAGATCGTAGCCTTACTGTCTAATCTTAGCTAAGTCATTCTACTTCTCTTGCTTTAATTTAATCTCTTATAATAATTAACTAAATGTGTAAAAATGACATACTGGTGAGACTGTAAAAAAAAAAGTGTGAAATGCTAATAACCAAAATAACAAATAATAGAGAATTCCTTAGATAAATTGTGGTGCAAACATACAGTGAGTACTATGTGGAGATTTTGTTCTAGAATATTAAATAGCATGTAAGAGGTCCATGATATAGTAAGAGTAACAAGTTACACTTTGTAACCCCAAGTTACAAAGGGGTATGCAAAATGTATCCTAGAGCACTCCAGCTCACTGGCTTTTCTCAGTTTTCCAGAGAAGCCATAATCCCTCTACCACAGTACCTTTGCATATGCTCCTTCTTCCTAAATGCTCATCTTCTGACCCCTCTTCTTGGCTAACTGCTTATTTTTCTATGTCACATCAAAGCCCAACTCCCTTCTTGTACTTATTGAAGTTTATAATTCTACATTTTAGCAGTAGTAATGGTAATAGTTTTTATTACTATCCATATCCTAGATTATAAATTCTACAAGGACAAAGAATTGTCTGCTTTGCTCACCATTGCATCTCCAGAACCTGGAGCATAACAAAAAACTTAGTATCTATTGAATGAGCCAAAGTTACATTTTGCATCCATAAAGAAAGATCATCTTAAATCTTTATTACAGAGTTTTCCTGTGTTGCTAAACCCATGAATGAAAATCAAATATATTTCAAATTGATTAAACTCAATATGACAGAATTTTCCAGATTGATAGAGCAGATAATTCATAGAGAACCTCAAGGTCTTGAACTTAAGGTCTTTTCGTGGTGGGGTACAGATAGTCACTAATGGAATAGTCAGTTATGTGCATTCCCTATGAGACCACAGAAGCGTAACATTCTAAAGTTCAAGGCGCTTCATTTCCTCACAGAGTTAAAGCCCAGAGACACCAAGTGAGCTACCCGGGACTGCACAGTGAAGCTGGCAGTAGGGCTCTTGAGCCAGTGCACACGCATCTCACTTCAGCGTAAAGGAACAGAACACACCCAGTCCCAGCTGTGAAACCGTTAGAAACTTGCAAGAGGAATGAAACAGGCAGGGAAATAGTGAAAAGATGTTCTAGACTTAGAAATGTCTGAAAACATCCAGTAGGCTGGTGTGGAAAAAAGCCCAGAATAACACAAGGTGGGTCTGTCACCTGACCTCTCTGCCTAAAGAATCACTATCATAGAGAATGTGTGTGGGTGTGGCTGTGTGTGTCCTGATGTGGATGACCTAGGTGGCATCATTGAGGGCCCAATGTTAGCACAATGCCTGGCACAATGTAGTTTCCCAAAATATATTTGTCTGATGAATAAGTGGACTCCACGTTCTTCTTGATAGAGATGAAAGGGAACAGGGATTAAATGAATAAACTCTGGAGCCAAAATGTCTGGGTTCAAAACCCAGCTCTGCCACTTACCAGCTGTGTGACCTGGAGTTGGTTACTTAATCTCTCTGTGCCTCAGTAACCCCCAGTGTAAAGTGGCGAAACAGCAGCACTCGCTTCAGAGGAATGTTGTGAGGACTGAGATTAGTGTGTGAAGCACTGAACAGTGCCAGGCAGTGAGCATCACAGAAAAGGCTGTCAGCATCCCTGCCGCAGTTCTCCATGAGAGCGAGCATTATTCGGACGCTCTCAGCAGCTAACACTGCCTTGCACTTAACAGATGTGATCAGATGCAAACACCCCCACCTTCCTGTCAGCAAATCTGACATCTTTCTCTGTGCCTACATTCGCCCCCATTGGGCAGTGGGTCCTCCTGTCAAAGGAGGTGCTTCCACTAAGCTCTGGACCCCACCCCATTACATCCGGACTGCCAGTGTCATCATCCATCACCCTTCCTCTCTACTTACCGTTCTCATCACAAAGCGACATTCCCTCAAATCTTCCATCTTAAAACATAAACTCCCTAAGGCCCCACGTTCCTCTTGAGCTACCTTCCCTGTCTTTAAAATAACCATAAAAAAATTATGGACCAAAAAAAACTTGTTTCGAATTGCTCTGCAATTTCAACCACCCATTCTTCCCCCATTTTGCCCCATTCACTGGGAGCAGTCTTGTCAAGGTCACTTCCATGCTGCCGAATCACACGGTCCCTTCTCTGTCCTCTCTTCATGGACCTCTTGGCAACATGGGACACACTTGACTGTTTGCTTCGCGACCCACACTGTCTCCTCGGCTTCTCCTCCACGCCACTCTGCGGTGCCCCTCCCTCCCCACTGACTGACTGGCTGTGCTCTTGTCTCCCGACTCGAGCTCGTGCAGTCTTGTGGTTTTCAAACCGTCGAAATGCTGAGGAGTTCCAGACTTGTGTGCTCAGCCCTGACTTCTCCATTGAGTTCCAGACTTCCATATCAGCTGTTTATTTAACAACACCTGGACGTCCGATAATAACGATGACAGCTAAGCAATGTCACACAGGCTTGCTTGCTTTTCTGACCTGCCAAACTTGTGCCCGCCTCAGAGCCTTCACTTCTGCTGCTCCCTCTGCCTAGAACACCCAGCACATAATCTCTGCACGCCTGACTCTTCTATTCAGCTGGGTCCTCACTCCATCATCACCTCCTCAGAGACGCCCTCGGGCCACGCCACCCAAAGTCCCCGACCCCCCAGCAGGCTCACTGCCTTCACAGCACGGACCATTATGAGAAGTCATCTTGTTCATTCACTTGTTTACTGGTCTATTTTATGTCCCTTCTCCTTGTACCGACCCCTTCTTCCTCCGGGAATTTAAGTACCTTTAAAGTGAAAACATGCCCTAAAAGACAATGCCAGAAACAAAGCCTTCGCTGTCTACATAGGAAACTATGTTGTGCAGGTGACATGTTTGTAGAATGCTTAGTAACATAAAACAACAGCCCCTACTGTGTGCCAGGCATTCAGAGATGCCAGGGATGGAGTGGTGAACGGTACAGATGACGGCATCCTGGGATGTCTGACACACAGAGGATGTTTAATATTAAACAATTGCCGAATGAATCTATTCATTTTAGCTCACAGCAGTTACATTTCTGCGTATGAATGGAAGACAAGAGAAGCATTCTCACAAAGGTCTGCTCTAGTGTTAGTTTTTGCAGAAAAATACATACACCATTGTAATGGGTGCGGGTGTGGAGGCACTAAAGGTATTCAGTAAATCAGGACGTTTGGGGAGCACTGGTAGTTACACACCGGCGCACAGCTCCACTTGCAGGCTGGCTTCCTGTTGTTTCACACTCCCAGTCTATGAAGGCTGTTTGTCCGGATTCCTGACTTAGCTGCAGGATGTAAAAAAAAATCCTACACAGTCAGGCAGCTTGCTTTGGCTATAGCAGCAGAAGTGGCTTAAAAGCCAAAATAACATTCCAGTGATTCCACACACAACTCCTTGAATGTTGACATCCCTGGGATAAAGACAGCCATTTGGAAATTCCTGTTCAAAGGGCAAAGGAAATACAAATAGGACAGTATCTGTCCTGGGAAGTTCAGATTCAAAACTTAGTTCTTAAGATATGAACTGAATGCAACCAGTTCCAAGATAGCATCACCAATTCATTATATAATAATAAGGATCATGGTTTTATAGACCTCGTATGACTATATCTGCAATGTCTGATGGTTTCCTTAACAGGATAGCTTTTCATTAATTTTTCTCTCTGAAACCTGTTTGCTGAGCTGCCAACTTTTTTCTCTGATTTCACTAATTCCTTTTCTCCAGGCCCCTCCACACTCCTACTCTGGGTGAGACTAATGAATACATATAAGGAATCAGAACCTTAGGCAAAGATCTTTTATTTGTCGTTAGGCTTACACAGTTCCAAAAAGTAAATATAATACACAAAACTCTTAAAAGTACCCACGGAAGGCACTGATTGTAACAGAAAAGATGGACGTGTGTCTTCATACACAGATACCAGTTTGATCCTGTCAAATGAATATGCCGTTTTCCGAGTGTGACGATCGGTGGCAGGTACAGAAAGAACTGAAGACTGTTCTCCACTAGGTTAGGCAGCCAGGCCCTCCAGGAGGATTATTAGAGGTGACGAAGGTGACGATGATATCACGGTAACGATGACGGGTAGCTATGACAATCCAGCTGTGATAACAATGCTGATGTCATCAGCAACAGCCTGACAGGAGCTATAAACCCCTAGGATGCTCCTCACACAGCAGATGGTCCCTGATCCATCACTTGGACAGGCCACAAAATCCACTCCCAGAAAAATGAATGCAGTGCAGTCAGGTTATCACTGAAAACACAGCAGTCCTGGTATTTGCGCATTTGGGAAAATGGTAAACGCTATCACATCATTTGGGAAATGAGTCAAATTCTAAGCTACAAGAAAAATATATTGTTAACAGGCACACACCTGGGTACTTTTTGGTGGTATGGCTTTAAAACCTGTGCTTGGCTATAAACGCACTACAATCAAAGTTAATGAATAGCAATTTTTATTTTCAGAAAAGAAAGAAAAGAGGAAAGCATTTTACTATACCATAATTAGTTTGACATCAAAATCAATTTTTATGCAAATACCTTTAGAAAACTGAATTATATAATTGCAACATTAAAAGATGGAGTACTTTTTACAAATGAATGTGTTAAATTACTGTATATTAAAGATATGATTTGAAAATTAGAGCCGTTTCAAAATACTATGTTCCAATTTCATTCTTTAAGAACCCAGGAAAGTTGCCAGATCACCACTTTCCTGCCACTAGGGTTTGATGGTACCCTGGGGGGATCTATTCTGAGCAGGAGAGTCATTCAGTAACATTCAAAAAAAAACAAGAGCAAAACACCAGGTACAAATTAATTTAACTCACTTCCTGAGACTTACATAGAGCTCACTAAGACTTGAATAAAACATGACAATTCTGTTCTTAAATATCGAGGACAGTCTTTTCTGGCAGCATCCAGTACACCCAGTACACTTTCCTGTTCTAAGTAGGTAAAAAAAAGATAGGACTTCAGGGAGAAACAGAACACAGATGAACCTCTAACAAGGGGGACACTCCCACAGAAGACTTCTTCTCTTTTTATGAGGCATAAACAGAAAAACTAGATAAAACATAACCCCAACTATAGACTACAGGGGATTTCATAGCTAGACTGTGATGATGTTTTATGAGTCCTCCGTAGCACAGCATTGTTCCCACCGAGTGAGCAGCATGTCATTTTCACCATCAATAATATGGTTAAAAAGTTCACCCCATTGTAACATCCACATCAGTCGGCGTTCCCGCTGCTCTCTCTCTACATGTAGATTGAGACAGTCACGTCTCTCCAGTCTCGTGCTCACCTGAAACTTTCATTACAATGAAGAGAAGGAACAGGAAGGGGACTTCTGGTGCCACTTACTTTCCCATGATAGTAATAAATCTGCTGTGTCACAGCTGGAGAACCACACAGGAATCACTGTGTGATACAATAATGCATAATACAAAAAAGCAAGTGATTTTTCCTGGGGGGAAAAAATCTGTTGTCCCCATGACTGCTTTTCCTCCCCCCTCAAAAACTACCATGTACCATTTCCACCGGAAGTCAAGAAGGTCCCGAAGCCACGTGGTACACAGTGGCAAGATGGCACCCAGGTCGAGGCCACCATCTCCACTTCCGTGTCCTGCCCAGACTGTGTATCCAGGACCAGGCTTCATAACTCATCCTTAAAGCCTTTTTGTGTCACAGGTCTGGCTTTGTCCTCCACACGGGGTGCCAACCACGTGGCATACACCTCCACTGGGTCGATGTTCCAGTGCTTGTGGAATGACACGGGGACATGGTGGGCAAGGTAGTCGCCGGGGTAGTCCACAGGCCGGGCCTGCAGGGAGAAGAGTTATGCTGGTTCATCAAGGAAGTCTTGCCCAGAACAGCATTTGAAGGTACGATGCGATTGCATTCCTCAATATTTGATAATAGTTATGGAAACCTACAGGCAAGAAGGAAAATGTTTTCCACTAAAACCTCCCTTCTCACTGCAGGCTTCTTGCTGTTACATCTCAGTTACTTTAATATCCCAAATGCATCGCTTTTTGCTTCTGTGTTCCATAGTCACAGCTATGGGAGACCCCTCAACCACGGGTAATAAACATAAAAGGTTTTCCGTGGTAAGTCATTTAAGTTCCTGTTATGACTTCTGCTAAAAGGCACACAAAATCATCACTTTCCAGTCTGTCAAAAGAACTCTGGCCATACTGGGCTGCGTGGGGTGGGGAAGGCCGTTCTCGGGTCCCCTCTGCCCGTCCACTGCTCACATGTCATTAGGAATATGTCTTTCAGAGGAAGAAATGTGGGGCTCAGCAGGGAGAAGAGTCAAGTGACTTCTCTCTCCTCCTACCTAAATTTCTCAGCTCGTTCCAGAAGCATGAACGGGCGTTTTGAGTAACCAGAACAGTCTGTAAGAGGGACTGAAGGTTTTTGCATTATCATCATTTTAAAATTCTCTAAACTTAAGAAATGAAATTTAAACAGAATCAGACATAGTCTAGATCGACGAGACTGAAGAAGTAACCTGCAGGGTTTGGAAGGAAACTTGTCACCAGACCCTACTTTGTTTGCTCTGAACAAAGCGTCCATCTTCTCTCAGTGCTTATCTTGTTTATAAACATACACAGCCCATCTGTGTTACACAGTAACTCACTGGGTTATCAATTCTAAAATAGTCTCGACTTTAGTTAAAAGTAGATAGGATACACTTTAAAAAACAAGTCTTCTCACGGCTACTATTTTATTACATTCTGCTTAAATTTTTGATATGAATATTTAAACCAACTCTCATGAGTGGTTCACTGAATACCTTAGTTCCATTTTACTTCATCCAGTCCTTGAAATAACCCTGTAAGAGAGTTCGTTTCAAATGAGGAAGCCGGCGCTTGCAGCAGTTCTGACTCCCTGGGGTGACATGACCAGCATGTGCTGGAGCAGGTGCCCGTTGCTGGTCTCATGTCCCACCAAGGCACCTGCAGCGGGTCCTCAAGGGACAGGCTCGGCACATGGGCCTTGCTTCAGTCACCCCGGCCTCCTTTATTCACTGGTGGCACACTTATAATAACAGTAACATCTGTGAGAAAGACTTCAAAATAATGTAGGGGGAAATTTTCACACTGGCCATTTTATCGCCCTTTAAAAATTCTAAGTGCTCGTGGAGTTAAAAATTAAGGAAGGAAATTTTAAAGGCCATACAGTGAGACAGAGTAAAAATGCACACTGGAATAAACTCTAATTGAATTGGGAACGTTCTGAATATTAGTTGAGGGAATTCATATCTTACGCGATGTTTTCCTTGCAAGGCCCTCTGAGAGTTTACTGTCAGGGAAGAAAACCCAGGAGAAACATACTCTCAGTCCTCAGATAATTCCATAATGGGGAGGGAAGGAGGGAGGGAGGGAGGGAGGGAGGGAAGGAGGGAGGGAGGGAGGGAGGGAGGGAGGGAGGGAGGGAGGGAGGGAGGGAGGGAAGGAAGGAAGGAAGGAAGGAAGGAAGGAAGGAAGGAAGGAAGGAAGGAAGGAAGGAAGGAAGCAAGGGAGGAAAGCAATGGAAATAAATCTTTGCTTGTTTTCCACATTTAAAAAAGAAAGGGTGCAGATACAAATACACCTAACGGAAAAAAAATAAACCCATCACATCTTTCCCTCTATTAATCTACATTCCAGAAGGGACTGACTGCCGCTCAGGAGCCATGTAAGCAAGTGAAGAGCTGGCTCGTTGAACATTAGAAGGTGCTAACCGTCTCTGACACCTGAAGTCATGGAAAAGAACCAGACAAAGCAGACAAGTGGAATGCATCCCAGCACGGATCCGAAACACCAAGAAGTCTGTACACCTCTAGTGAGCACATCTCTGAGCCCAAGGGGCCAGAAGGAAACACTACCGGGCAGGGTGAGGACGGAGCAGGACGTGAGGTTTCAGACTGCACGAGGACACTGTGGCAAAACAGAAACCTTTGTATCTAGAAAGATGAGAGCACACTGGACAGCACAACAAATGGAGATTACAACTGTATTTCCTTGGATAAACACGTTTTACAGCTGTACTGAGGTATGATTTACGCACACATACATACAATTCATGCAGAGTAATGGTAGTTGAAATTTTTTAGTAAATATCCAGAGTAAGGAACTACAAAAATCCAGGTTTAGAACACTGTAATTAACCCCAGAATTCCCTCGCAAGTATTTGCAGTCAGTCCCCATCTCCACTGGCAGACCCAGGAAACCTGATTTGCTTTTTTCTATAGTATTGCCTGTTCCAGAAGTTTCTTCGTAATGGCATCATATGGTATGACTATTTTGTGCCTGGCTTCCTTCCCTTAGCCTTGCTGTGTGTGTCCGTGGTTCATCCTTCTTACCGCTGAGCAGTATCATACTATATGGACACCATGCAAACAACACTCTTTCGATGGCAGAGCTTTCATGGGTCAGGAATCTGGGAACCACTCAGCTGTGACCTCTGCCTCAGTCTCTCACGAGGTGGCTATCGAGATGTCATCCAAGGTTCGGCGGTCTCATCTGAAGGTTCAACTAGGAAAAGAACCGCGTCCTCACCGGGTGGCTCTGGGGACATGCAGTCCCCTGCGGGCTGGTGGACCAAGGACCTCACTTCCTTGCCCCTACGGCTGCTTGCTTCACCGAGTGTGGCCACGGCGGCCCTGGGGGAGTCTGCGAGGAAGATGGAAGTCGCAGCCTTTGTAACCTAATGACGGAGGAGATGTTCCATCTCCATCGCCACGCTACCCTGACCCACGCTCCAGGGGGAAGGACCACACACGGCCATGAGCCACGTCACAGACTGCCTACCATGCGTATGTTTAACTTTTAAGAAACCATCAGAATGTTTCCGTGTGATGGTCACTTTCCCACTAGCAACAGAGGAGCGCGTGTCCTCCAACCCTTGTCCACTCTTGGCACGGCTGTCGTTTTGCTTAGAGCCATTCTAGCAGACGTAGTGGCGCCTCACAGCAGTATTATTCACCAGTTCCCTGACAACCGAGAACGCTGAGCACCTTTTCACATGCTCATGAGCCGTTCACATAGCATCTTCAGTAAAATGTCTCTTCACATCTTTTGCCTATTTTAAACTGAGTGGTGTGTTTTCTTACTGAGTTGTAAAAGATTGTTACATAATCTGGACCCAAGTCCTTTATCAGATATATGATTTGCAAATATTTCTCCTAGTCTATGACTTGGATTTTTTAATTTTCATTTTCTTAATGATACCTTTTGACAAGTAAAGGTTTTTTGATTTTTATGAAGTTCAATTAATGAATTTTTCCTTTTATGGATCATGCTTTTGATGCCATAAGAACTCTTCACATAAACTAAGGTCACAAAAAATGATCCTGTTTTATTCTAGAAGTTTATGGCTTTGACTCTGCTACTTTGCACTATGATCCATGTTGAGTTAATTTTTCTGTGTGGTGTGGGGTTCTAACTGCAGTTTTTCTGTGTGGATATACAGAGAATCGTTCCAGCACAGAGTGCCGTGGCATCTTACCGTAAACAGGAGGGTTTCTTTCTAGAATCTCTGTCCTGTTCCATTGATACGTATGTTTATCCTTATACTAATTTCACATTGTCTTATTTATTGTAGCTTTACAGTAAGTTTCAAAATCATGTAAGTGTAAATCCTCCAATTTTGATCTCCTTTTTAAAATTTGTTTTGTATTTCCATGTACACTTTAGGATCAGCTTGTCAGTTTTTATAAAGAAGCCTGCTATGTTCTTGATATGCATTTGCACTGAATGTGTAGACCAATTTGGGGAGTGTGGGGAAAGAAAATGCCCCTGAATTTCTGTTTTAAAACTGTTTCAGTAGAAAAAATTTCTGTTTCAGTATATTAAAAAAAAAAAAAAAAAAAAAGCCTTGAGAATCAGATTTGTAGCCATTTGTCTAGCTAATTGCTCTGATCCAAAATAAGAGGAAAACTTGCCTCATCCCTAGGAAAAGGCCAATGGTCACCTGCCTGAACTAGGTCCCTAGGGTGACTTAAGGTGCCAGGGAGACCCTGGGACACAACCACACTTCAAGAAGGAAGAGGTGGCTACAGAGATTTCATTTGCCTTCCAAAGGGCTGGAGAAAGGAAAGGGAAGGAATAGCTGCCTCCTTCACATTTATAAGCAAAGAAAATAACCTTTCCGTGTCCTTTGGCTTTGGGTATCTAGCCACTTATACAGGACAACTGACCTGGCTCTAATCATATTGCCCGAGGACAGAGGGACAGTGGCAGGAGGGATGGGGCAAGATGTGCTTACTATTTACTGTGAAGTATTAACTTACAAATCTGTCTCTGATCCAGAACATTTCATGTGGGCATTCAGAATATAACAAATAAAGTTAATTTTAAAAGAATAAAATGAATAAAATTAGAGTATTTAAAATTCATCAGGGAAAACTGCCATCACAGCAATGTTGAGGCTTCCAGTCCATAAATATGTGCTTAAGTGTGTTTATACATACACACATTTTTTCCTTCTCCTAGTTATATATATATATATATATATATATATATATATATATATATATGCACATATATACATACATATACTCATATATACACACAAACACATACACATTCTTTTTACATTTTCCCTATTAACCCTTCCCAGTACTCTTCATTCCTTCCTATATATTCCAGTTACCACGCTGTCATTTCCTGTCAGCTCAAAGGATTTCCTTTAGTTTGTCTTATAGGGAATGTCTACTAGCAAAGGATTCACTCACTTTTTGTTTATTCGGCAATGTCTTTATTCCACTTCAATTTTGGAAAGATAGTTTTCCTTGATATACAATCATCAAGTTTTTTTTTTTTTCTTTCTGCCTTCAGGTCTCTATTTAACAAAAAATCAACCAATAATCTTATTTTTTGTTTCCCTTTTCATTAGGATTTTTGTTGCTTTTAAGACTTTAGGCAGGAAGGCCTCAGAAGGCCTCAGACACTGGGGTTCTTACCCAAAACTATAGCAGTTTTTCAGGGATAAATGCTTCTCAATGCTTTTTCCAGAGTCAGGAAATGGTTGTTTTGACAATTTTTGCATTGGGTTCACTGGCCAATGCACACTGCCATACCCTTAGTGGCAAAGAATTTTGGAAGAACAGAAAACCATGTGCTCTGGATACTTTGTTTTTAACAAAGGGATATACTAGGACAGACACTCCTTGAAGCCCCCTTGAAATAATCCTAAAATTTCACCATAACCTTCCCTGACTGACAAAAGAAGCACAGTGGCCCAGGCAACTTTGCCTCTGTGACGGCTTCCAAATGCCTACTCTAACTCCTCGGGAACCCTAGATTTTCTTCATTGCCTCATCTCTCTTTCCCAGTACAAACAAATACACTGCTTGGATCAGGGTTCATACCTTACAAATAGAAAGTGATATCCAAATCACAGCAAACTCTGTAAAAGGGGCTTGAGAATGGAAAGACACCACAGTGCCTGCTGGGAACGTTGAAGCAAGTTTTACAATTTTGGAAAAGTTTAAAATTTATTATGTGGATTAGAGAAATCAAGAGTTTTAAAGTGTGGAAAACAACTTTTAAGAAAAATTATCTTGAAAGCACTTTTGCTTAAGGATTATCTTCTTCTTTTCTCCTTATCATTTTATTTATCAATGTATTCTTTCCTTAAGTGAAAAAGGCTGCCATAAAAACCAACGACTGTCATAGTAACAACGATAAATTATTTCCCTTACACACCAACAGTCCTAGTCACCCTTCTTTCTCTATGAAACATTATGAGACACAACGAGAGAGAGAGAGAGAGAGGAAGAGGGAATAACTTGCTTTTGCAAGTCGTCATAATACAACACAAAGGCTCAACATGGGTTAGAACTCTCAAGGTATTAAAAGACGTATAAGCGCCTTCCGCCTCGTACCAGGAAGGCGGCTTCTCATACATTGCGTATTACTAAAGGTTTGTTTCCATTCCTCCTTGTGGTCCTGTAGAATACAGAAATGGATTCTGCCTTTCTTGATGATGCAAATGCCATCTTCACCTTTTTCACGTTATTTTCTATAGAGCTATTTGTGTCACACTTAATTTCCTATATCGCTGTGACAGCATTTGCTGCTGGTTACTAACTAAAGCATGAAAACCATAGTATTTTCAATAGAAGGGAGGGCACTTACACATGCATTCATACATTTCAAAAAGCTTTGAATTGCTTTAAGGAAGGTATTGAATGGGTGAGGGCTATATTTATTTTTAGTGAGAGGTCAGACAATTAAGTTCACGAACTCTTCCTAGAAAAAGTGCTACATACCTCACTGCTGAATATCACTATGGTCACCTTTGAAGTACTCCCCTTGGGAAGCTATGTACCAACGCCAGTGCCTAGTCCACCCTTCAAAGTCATTTTGGAACTCTTTTTCTGGAATGGCCATCAGAGCTGTCATCGTATTACCCTTGATGTCCTGAATATCATCAAGATGTCTTCCTTTCAGTATTTCCTTTGTCTTTGCGTAAAGAAAGAAGTCACTGGGGGCCAGATCAGGTGAGCAGCGAGGGTGTTCCAATATAGTTATTTGTTTACCGGCTAAAAACTCCCTCACAGACAGTGCCATGCGAGCTGGTACACTGTCACGATGCAAGAGACATGAATTGTTGGCAAAAAGTTCAGGTTATCTAACTTTTTCACACAGCCTTTTCAGCACTTCCAAACAGTAAACTTGGTTAACTGTTTGTCCAGTTGGTACAAATTCATAAGGAGTAATCCCTCTGATATCAAAAAAGGTTAGCAACAGTATTGCAAATGAGTTCGCAAACTTAATTGTCACACCTTGTATGTCTGCTTTTATTCCCACAACGTCAGACATTCACCGACCTGATTCTTAAAAAGCAACTAAAAATCACGCAGAAAAATGTCCTTCTCTACCCCAAACTGCAGAATGGTGAAGCTATTAGCACCAACCAGCCCAGGTAAACATCATCTCTCCTCTTCTATGACCCCAGAATATATGCTTATTGAGATACTATGTTGGAATTTAATAAAGTTTAGCCACTCAGCTTAATAGCACCAAAGCAGGGAAAGCCCAATAAAAAGGCAGCCAATGGACAGTGTGAAAATGGAGGACAGTGTAGAACTACATACATCTGGTGGCCCACAGGACAGTATTGGGTCAGTTCTGTATATTTCTAGACAGTATTTAATAATTTTAAAACATCATCAATTCTTTAACTCAAAATAAAGGGAAAAAACAACAGGCTTTCCCGGTCCTACATGCCAGGATACTGGTCAAACACCATTTCGTTTTCTAGATGTTTCTGCCTTCCATCTTCATGCGGTCCATGGTACAACACCAACCTCTGGTCAAGCGGTCTGTAAGGACACCCGCAAGGCCTGTCCACCCAGTTCTTAGGATTGTTTCCAGGAGAACATGTGAAAGGCAAGATGCAGGATCCTGACGTGAAAAGAAATGAGCCTTCCCCTGAGACAGAAATGACAACCATCTCCTCACCTGATGGAAGAGGGGGCTGTGTGTCACGGGGATTCCCAGCCCGCTGAAGCACATTCCTAGGACCATGTCATCGGGGGCATCATTGCTGTAGCAGCGACACTTACTGGCGAGCAGTCTCCTGATGGCTTCTCTGCTGAAGACCATTCTAGCGGGAAGTCAGAGCAGACAAGGGGTTAGAGCCGCTCCTGGACTCCCGCCACGTGAGTGAAGAAACAGTGTTCAGAGGCCACCTTTCTGATAAAGAGCAAAGACACTGACACCAGTCGCGTTTATATTTCAATATATATTCTGGGGAAAATGTTTGTATGCATTCTCTGAAAGGAAAATCACTTAAGAGATGTTTACCTACCTAATAGATAGTTCTGCTTCTTTACGTATCTTTCTAATACTATGACGCCATGTTCTTTTTCTGAGATGCCAATGGATTGAAACCATTCTTTACTTTCAACACTCTGTCAGAGCGACAACAAAATCTGCCACAGTCCCAGCAGGTAGAAGGGCCCAGAAATACTAGGTACCTCACTCGCACAGGTGACGACCCACAATGAGATCAAATCGAATTGAAAAGCCATGCAGTGTCCAAGTGATGCCGGTCTACAGAGCTTCCACGGGGTGATTTTGAGAAAGAGGAGAGAGAGGGAAGAGAGGAGGGGAGGGGAGGGGAGGGGAAGGGAGGGGAGAGAGATTGGTTTGCCTCAAGTGGTGCTCTGACGGAACTTGCCCTGATGTGTCGGGTACTTCCTGGTGGAACTCTAGCCCATTCCTGCCTTTCCAGCCAGTCCTGGCTTCCTGCGCACAACACTGGGGGAGGCCATGCACCTCTGGCTCTGGTGGTCTCTGGAGCGGGAACAGGGGGTGGCGAGCAGCCACGGGCTGCAGCAGAGCCCACAGGGGTGACCGAGCATCAATGGCGGTCCCACAGCAGGAGTGACGGGCCAGTCCTGGTCTGCCCACATGCAGCATTATGACTGACAGCAGCAGCCACCGCAGCCCATATGGACGGGCTCCAGAAAACAGCACTTCCTCTAGCCTTAGGGGCAGTAGCAGCTTTCTATGGTCACCGAGCTCTAAGTAAAGCCACCTCTCCCTTTCATTCCTCTGGCGCTTTCCAATACTTTTGTACCATGTTCTTACAATCAGCTCTCCCTTTTTTAACATACAGATTGGTTTCTGGCTTCCATTCTAGTCCTAGGGTAGCAATGGATCTTCTCGTATTATCAATAACCCACTAGCTGATAGGGCTGATGAAACAAGTATGAGTCATTCACAAGTTCATTTCCAATAAGCAATAACTGTCTCAAAGGCAAAATTGTCTAAAATGTATCCTATCCATATCTTCTCACAGCCAAATATAGGGCCTCACACATAGCAAGCACTCAAACTTCTGATATATCAAGTAAGTGAGAATGAAGCTGCCTTTGCAAAGACCTTCTTCCCGAGGGAGGAAGAGCTCCATGATTCAGCAGCCAAGGAGAAAGGACAAAGAGCTTGGACACAATCGCTGAGGCAAAAATGTTGATTCCAGACTCAGGTCAGAGCAAGCAGTTTAACTCACACGAGTAACCAAACGCTAGCAACACAACAACACAGAGACACTCTCCCTAAGATGTCAGAAGATACAGTGACATGAAGCTCTTTAAGATCATCTGAGAAAGTGTGGCTGCACCAGATGGACTTGACAAAGAGCAAAGCTGAGGTGTGAAACTCACCATCAATTGTCTTTCTCTTAGAAAGTCTAGTGTCCACCCGCGACCCTGGGCATCACACCTACGTGGCCCTGTCAAACTCCAGCTCATGTAACTGACCCCAGTAAAAGGGTCTGTGTGAGGGGACATGCATCGACTACAAACACAGTCCCCTTAAATGGCACCTATTTGATGCCACTTCAAGGAAAATTTCATAATGCTACTCATTGTACTCCAATCAGAACTGTAATCTCGGTAATCAGCAACCCACATTAAATAAAAATACTAAGATCCAGATCAAAATGGCAGCGTGAAGTGAGCCTCTGTAAAGCTACCCTGGATTATACAACTAATCGAACAACAACAACTCCACAAAGGACTCCCTGCACAGCTGACAGGCAAGACGAAGAGGCCCACTACTGAATTCACCTAAAGGTGGTCGAATTGCCCGAGCGGGAGAGGAGGGAAAGCAGAAGTGCGGAGACGGAGCTGCGCGGGCACAGGACGCAGACCTAGTTCAGTGCTCCGAGCTTGCTGCATCCCGGAATTACGGCAGCTGGGGGAGAGGGAAGAACTTGGACTGCTAGAGCTCCACTTGTGGCCCACAGGGCTGAGGGGACAGCATATAACACAGCTGAACCCAAGCTCACGGCAGAGACCTCGCAGAAAAGACTGAGGGAAGAAGGCTGAAAACGGTGGTTTAAGCCCTCACTGCCGAGCAGAGAACGGAAGCCTTAGGCACTGAGACTAGCCACCCCCTCCCTACCCTCCCAGAGCTTGTCCCGCGCCCACCTGCCCGGTGCTAGAAGCGGAACAGTAGCAGTATCAGATCAAAAGAACAGAATATTTGCTGTTCTGAGAACTGTGGACCGCAGACACAGATTCACAGTCCAACTAGTTCCGGCAAAGGGGAGGGAGCTGTGGAAGCAGGGCTGGCTGTGGTGGTGGTCGCTGCCATTGCTCTGGGACACCTTTCACAAGTAACCCCACCCCTGGACCCACCGATCTAAGCAGATCCCTGCAGGAGTACACAGAACTGCTGAAACATACGGACTCTGAATCTGGTGCAGGAAGAGCTTTGGAACTTCAAAAGCTCTCCACATACCCACATGGACACTGCGCCCTGTGACCCAGGCGAAGTATTAACAGAGGAGAAGCCCATCTCCAAGGGAATGCCCCCATTGTGTGAGAAGCTGGAATAGTGCACAGAAAACATAGCACTACCTTGTGAGAGAGAAAAAAAAGGCTGCAGTAGGAGAGAAAATAAAACATTCTACCAACAAGTACTGGAAAACAAAAGAAAGACCTCTTCCTATCAACCTGTGCAACTCCTGTAGATGTCTAGGAAGAGAAATAATAAATCAGTAATTGCCATGAATAACCAAGGCAACAAGACAGCTCAGAAAGAAAGTGAAAACTCTCCAGAAAAGGAACTTAAAGATATGGAAATATGTGACTTAAATGACAGAGAATTCAAGATTGCAGTTCTGACAAAACTCAACGAGATGCAAGAAAACACAGAAAGGCAGTTTAATGAACTCCGAAACACAATCAAAGAACAGCATGAGCATTTTACGAAAGAGATGGAAATTTAAAAAAAAAACCAAATAGAATTTCTGGAGATTAAGAACTCAATAGAAGAAATTAAAAATGAAATAACCAGCTTAGGTAGTAGAGTTGAACAGATGGAGGAAAGAATCAGTGATATCGAAGATAAAAACCTGGAAATGACACAGATGGAAGAAGAAAGAGACTTGAGACTTAAAAGAAATGAAAGAACTCTACAAGAACTTTCTGACTCCATCAGAAAGAGCAATATAAGAATAATGGGCATACCAGAAGGAGAAGAAAGAGAGAACGGAACAGAGAATATATTCAAACAAATTCTTGATGAGAATTTCCCAAACTTGTGGACAAAACTGGATCCTCGAATCCAAGAGGCAAATAGAATACCTAATTACCTCAATCCAAACAAGCCATCTCCAAGGCACATTGTATTGAAGCTGTCTAAAATCAACGACAAAGAAAGAATCCTCAAGGGAGCCAGGGAAAAGAAGACAGTAACCTACAAAGAAAAGCCCATTAGATTATCATCATTTTTCAGCAGAAACTCTACAAGCCAGGAAGGAGTGGAACCAAATATTCAAACTATTGAAAGAGAGAAATTATGAGCCAAGAATAATATATCCAGCAAAGATATCCTTTAGATATGAAGGAGGAATAAAGACCTTTCCAGACATACAGAAGCTGAGGGAATATTCTAATACACGACCTGCACTACAAGAAATACTAAAGGAGGCTATTCGACCACCATCAACAGGGACAATCTGTGGCAACCGAAACATAAAAAGGGGAAGAGTAAAGGCCTGAACCGGAATATGGGAATGGAGAGAGTAAGCGTGCTGAAGAAAATGGAATACTCTAAATATCAAACTTTCTTTTACATAAACTTAAGGGTAACCACTCAATAAAAAACCAGAACTGAAATATATTCTGTAATAAAAGAAGAAACAGAGGGAAACATCATGGAATACCACCACCACACAGAAATAATAGACAACAACAAGAAGGCAAAGCAACAATGGAGACACAGCCTTACCAGAAAACTAAACATAGAATGACAGGAAATCCTCTCATATCAATAATCATCCTAAATGTAAATGGACTGAACTCACCAATACAAAGGTGCAGAGTAGCAGATTGGATCAAAAAAACTAAACCCAACTATATGCTGTCTCCAAGAGACACATCTCAGCTACAAGGACAAGCATAGACTCAAAGTGAAACGGTGGAAATTGACACTCCAAGCAAATGGTACCCAGAGAAAATCAGGTGTAGCCATAATGATATCAGATGAAACAGACTTCAGGGTGAAAAAGATAACAAGAGACAAAGATGGACATTTCATAACGGTAAAGGGGCCTATACAACAAGAAGACATAAGAGTCATCAATATTTATGCCCCCAATCAGGGAGCACCGAAATATACCAAGCAACTACTAACAGAACTAAAGGGAGAAATTGACCAAAACACAGTTATACTAGGGGACTTAAATACATCATTGACAGCTATGGATAGATCATCCAAACAGAAAATAAATAACGAACTAGCATCCCTAAATGACACATTAAATGAAATGGACATAATTGACATAGATAGAGCACTTCATCCTAAAACATCAGACCATACATTCTTTTCTAGTGTACATGGAACATTCTCAAGGATAGACCATATATTGGGACATAAAATCAGCCTCAGCAAATTTAAGAAGATTGAAATCATACCACGCCTATTCTCTGATCACAAGGCTTTGAAATTGGATATCAACTGCAAAAAGAAAGCAGGAAAAAACGCAAATACATGGAGATTAAACAACATACTTTTAAAGAATGACTGGGTCAAAGAAGAAATTAGAGGAGAGATCAAAAGATACATAGAAACAAATGACAATGAAAATACATTCTACCAAAATTTTGGGGATGCAGCGAAAGCAGTTTTAAGAGGGAAATTTATATCATTACAGGCCTATCTCAAGAAACAAGAAAAATCCCAAATAAATAATCTCATGTTACACCTTAAAGAACTAGAAAAAGAAGAACAAGTGAAACCCAAGGTCAGCAGAAGAAAGGAAATAACAAAAATCAGAGCAGAACTAAATGAAATAGAGAACAAAAAGACAATAGAAAAAATTAATGTGACAAAGAGCTGGTTCTTTGAAAAGATTAACAAAAACGACAAACCCTTGGCTAGATACACTAAGATAAAAAGAGAAAAGACAATAATTAACAAAATCAGACAGGAAAAAGGGGAAGTTATCACGGACAACACAGAAATACAAAGGAACATCCAAGAATATTATGAAGGACTATATGCCACCAAATCAATAACCTAGAAGAAATGGACAAGTACTTAGAAACATATAGCCTTCCAAGGCTGAACCATGAAGAACTGGAAAATCTAAAGAGACAGATCACCAATAACGAAACTGAATCAGTCATCCAAAACCTTCCCAAAAGCAAAAGTCCTGGACCAGATGGCTTCACTAGTGAATTCTACCAAACCTTCAAAGAGGATCTAATACCAATCCTTCTCAAACTCTTCCAAAAAAATGAAGAAGAGACAGTATTCCCTAACTCATTATATGAGGCCAACATTACCCTGATACCAAAACCTGGTAAGGACAACACCAAAAAAGAAAACTACAGACAAATATCTCTGATGAATACAGATGCAAAAATCCTAAACAAAATTCTAGCAAATTGAATACAACAATGCATTAAAAAAATTATTCATGACGACCAAGTGGAGTTCATCCCCGGGGCACAAGGATGGTTCAACATCCGCAAATCCATCAATGTGATACATCACATAAACAAAATAAAGGACAAAAATCATATGATTATATCAATTGATGCAGAAAAAGCATTTGACAAGATACAACATCCATTTATGATTAAAACACTTAATAAAATAGGTATAGAAGGAAAATACCTTAACATGATAAATACCTTAAAATCCTTTATCCTTAACACGATAAATGCCATATATGACAAGCCCTCATCTAATCTCATAATTAATGGTGAAAAACTGAAGCCCTTTTTTCTACGTTCAGGAACACGACAGGGCTGTCCCCTATCACCTCTGCTTTTCAACATAGTGTTGGAAGTCCTTGCCGGAGCAATCAGGCAAGGGAAAGAAATAAAAGGCATCCAAATGGGAATGAAGAAGTTAAATTATCACTCTTTGCAGATGACATGATGCTATATATGGAAAACCCTAAAGACTCCACCAAAAAGCTATTAGAAACAATCAATAAATACAGTAAAGTTGCTGCCTACAAAATCAATGTACAAATGTCCATTGCATTCCTATATACTAACAATGAAATCTCAGAAAAAGAAATACAAAAAACAATTCATTTTGCAATTGCAGCAAAAAGAATAAAATACCGAGGAATAAACTTAACCAAGGATGTGAAGGACCTATATGCTGAAAACTATAAGACATTTTTGAAAGAAATTGAAGAAGACAAAAAGAAATGGAAAGACATTCCGTGCTCATGGATTGGAAGAATCAACATAGTTAAAATGGCCATATTACCCAAAGCAATATACAGATTTAATGCAATCCCCATCAAAATCCCAATGGCATTTTTTAAAGAAATACAACAAAAAATCATTAGATTTGTTTGGAACCACGAAAGACCCCGAATAGCCAAAGCAATCTTAAGAAAAAAGAACAATGCTGGAGGTATCACACTCCCTGACTTTAGCTTGTACTACAGGGCTACAGTAATCAAAACAGCATGGTCTTGGCAGAAAAACAGACACATAGACCAATGGAATAGAATTATTGAGAACCCACAAATAAAGCCACATAAATATGGACAGATAATTTTTGACAAAGAAGCTAAAAACATACAATGGAGGAAAGACACCCTCTTCAATAAATGGTGCTGGGAGAACTGGATAGCCACGTGCAAAAGAATGAAACTGGACTGCTATCTGTCACCATGTACCAAAATTAATTCAAAATGGATCAAAGACTTAAGCATAAGACCTGACACAATAAACTGTATAGAAGAAAACATAGGTACTAAACTTATGGACCTTGGGTTCAAAGAGCATTTTATGAATTTGTCTCCAAAGGCAATGGAAGTAAAAGCGAAAATAAATGAATGGGACTATATGAAACTTAAAAGCTTCTGCACAGCAAAGGAACCATCGACAAAATAAAGAGGCCACCAACTGAATGGGAGAAGATTTTTGCAAACAGTACCTCCGATAAGGGGCTAATATCCAAAATATACAAGGAACTCATGCAACTCAACAACGAAAAACAAACAATCTAATTGAAAAATGCGCAGATGACCTGAAGAGACATTTCTCCAAAGAGGACATACAAATGGCAAATAGACATATGAAAAAATGGTCAACATCACTAATCATCAGAGAAATGCAAATCAAAACCACAATGAGATATCACTTCACCCCAGTCAGAATGGCTATCATCAACAAGACAAATAGTAACAAGTGTTGGAGAGGCTGTGGAGAAAAAGGAACCCTCATGCACTGTTGGTGGGAATGCAGACTGGTGCATCCGTTATGGAAGGCAGTGTGGAGGTTCTTAAAAAAATTACGAATAGAATTACCATGTGACCCAGCAATCCCTCTCCTGGGTATCTACCCAAAAAATCTGAAAACATTTAGAGATAAAGACACGTGTGCTCCAATGTTCATTGCAGCTTTGTTTACGGTGGCCAAGACATGGAAACAACCAAAATGTCCTTCGATAGATGAATGTATAAAGAAGTTGTGGTATATATACACAATGGAATACTATTCGGCGGTAAGAAAAGATGATATAGGAACATTTGTGACAACATGGATGGATCTTGAGAGTATGATGCTGAGCGAAGTAAGTCAGACAGAAACAGCAGAGAACCATACGCTTTCACTGATATGTGGTATATAAACCAAAAACAGCAAAAGAACAAGACAAACAAATGAGAAACAAAAACTCATAGACACAGACAACAGTTTAGTGGTTACCAGAGGGTAAGGGGAGTGGGAGTAGGGGATCAAATATATGGTGATGGAAGGAGAACTGACTCTGGGTGGTGAACACACAATGGGATTTATAGATGATGTAATACAGTATTGTACCCCTGAAATCTATGTAATTTCACTAACAATTGTCACCCCAATAAATTAAAAAAAAAATAAAATAAAAATACTTTCTGTATTTCTTTTGCCAGCATCTAGTAGGACAAGAAAGAAAAGAAAGGCCTTTCATTATGGCCCACTTTCTAGAAAATTAACTTTACAGAAAGATAAAATGTAAGCGTGAAATATTTATTAGTAAGTGCCTACTCACACAGAACACTCTTACATTAATTATTCACGTAAACTCGGAACACATGGGCCTTTAATATCACTGCTTTATTAGTATGCAGATGGGTTCTTTCAGGATGAAGTTGGCCCCCAAAATGGAAAATTGCCAGTTATATCAGGGTATATCTGTTCTGTCTGCCAACTTTTAAATATTAAAAAGATGTTGAAAGGCTCTAAAATTAATAACGTGGTTTCCTTTCATATGTAAAACACTAATTTTGAAACTAAGAAAAACCGAGCTGGGAGGCAGGGGTTGTGTGAGGGTGTACCACAGAGTCAAGAACACTTGCAGAAGATAAAGCGCCTCAGACCCGCGTGCCCCTCCTGTCCTCCAGCAGGTGAAAGGTCATGGTCATGGCCCTTCTGGGTAACCCTGCCCCCAGCCCCTTTCAAGAGGCTGCCCAGAAGAATCATGACATACTGACCAGTTTCCTAACCAAACATGTGTAAATAAGTATTTTCAAAAAAGAAAACAGTTATTGAACCAGTTGTCCCCAAATGCCCAAACTTTCAAGCAGTAAGCATGAAGTGAAAAACAAGAAGACGCATGGATTTAAATAGCGCAAGGTTTCATTTTCCAAACAATACAGAAAATCTACATGTAAATCACTGGAATCCACACTCCCAACTTAGCTCAAACCAGAGGGGCTCAGAGGGATGGTTTAAGGCAATGGTTTTTAGAAACTTGCTTGACTATAAAAGACAGTGAGATGGGCCAGGCCGGTGGCTCAGAAGGTTAGAGCTCCATGCTCCTAACTCCGAAGGCTGCCGGTTCGAGTCCCACATGGGCCAGTGTGCTCTCAACCACAAAGGTTGCCAGTTCAATTCCTGGAGTCCCGCAAGGGATGGTGGGCGCTGCCCCCTGCAACTAAGATTGAACACGGCACCTTGAGCTGAGCTGCCTCCCGGATGGCTCAGTTGGTTGGAGCGCGGGCTCTCAACCACAAGGTTGCCAGTTCAATTCCTCGACTCCCACAAGGGATGGTGGGTAGCGCCCCCTGCAACTAAAATTGAACACAGCACCTTGAGCTGAGCTGCCGCTGAGCTCCCGGATGGCTCAGTTGGTTGGAGCGTGTCCTCTCAACCACAAGGTTGCCGGCTCGACTCCGCAAGGGATGGTGGGCTGCGCACCCTGCAACTAGAAACTGCAACTGGACCTGGAGCTGAGCTGCGCCCTCTACAACTAAGACTGAAAGGACAACAACTTGACTTAGAAAAATGTCCTGGAAGTACACACTGTTCCCCCAATAAAAGTCCTGTTCCCCTTCCCCAATAAAATCTTTAAAAAACACGGTGAGGAAACAAGGAACACATTTCCTATTGCAACCATTTATGTGTTTTGTGCGTATAAAACTGAAACAGAAAGTTCACAAAACAATACTTGTCCTTAACTACATGTATTACACTCGTACTAGTTCGTTCTGTTCCGTTCTGTATTACATTATTTTAAAGTGATGGTCATGATCCTTTCATTGGCTTTACAACCATTATTGATCCTGACTTGCAGACATGTTGGTCTTCAACTAGACCATCAGAAACACCTACCGTAATACTAGAAAAACTATTCAACATTGCGTCTGCAGCTTTTTCGAAGGTTGATATAAGACAATCTCACAAAGAACGTTTCTGCATCTTTGTAAATGTGTTATTAAAAAACAGATATTACCTTAGCCAACATTAGTTATGGAACAATGCCCAGTGATCTGCATTTGTTTATTCATTGTACCTTGTAAGAAAAAAAATGAGTCCTTATGCTAGGAAGTGAGGATATCACGAGAAATGAGACACAGGCGCTGCCTTCAAATAATTCATAATTTAGGTGGAAAACAGAAAAGTAAATAGGCAATTAAATGATAATGGTTTGCATAATATGCCATGAAAGCACATTAGAAAGGCATCAACCCAGATGTGAGAGGATACACCAGGCTGAAGGCTCCCAGGAACAAATAAATGATAGCTGTATCGAATCAATGAGAAGGATTAGCCAGGTGACAGAGGCAGAAGGTAGGGGTGGGGGAACAATGCTATGTCGAGGCCAGCAGATGCCGTACCTTGGAGAACAGGAAAAAACAGTGCCTCTGAGCAGCTGAAATAAATTCAGCATGGACTCTTTAAGCTGAGGGTACAGATGAACAAGGCTAGAAGGGTACACAGCCTCTGCCAAGAGAGGCCTGGGAGCCTGGATGAGGAGTGTGGACTTTATCCTAAAAACAATGGGAAGTTATAAAAGGATGCAAAAGACTTACTCCCCTGTGGTAACAGGAAAAATCACATTTTTGTTGAAGAGATAGATGATAGGAAACCTAGATGAACTAATTCCTAGCGAGAGGCCTTCACAGGTGGGAGACTGTGGTTAGACCAACTTGAGGTGACTAAAATGAAGCATTATCCCTGATCAGCTTGGCTCTTGTTGAAGTCCGAATGGTTAGCTCCTAGTCTTCAAGGCCCAAAGTAGGAAAGGGTTCACACGCTTGGGGAAAAATGGGAAGCTAGTGATGGCCTCTGAGCAGGAGGGGCAGGATCAGATGTGCTTGGAGCAAGGTCTGATAACCATGTGGACAACAGCATGGGACGTAGGGGACCAGGATGTGGCAGGAAGCCACCATGCAGGAGATGTTGGTGACCTAAGCTGCGAACAGCTTGAAGCTTTTTCTACTGAAGAGGTCAATACTCCTTGGCCTCACCCTTTACTGTCCTTTTAAAGGCCGGATGGACACCCATGTCCTATTACTATGACCTCATGTGGACGAATGCTACTCAGCAAAGATCAGTGCACCCACCCCCGCCTGGTTACCACTGTGAAAGAGCCACGTCCATGACTGTGTTACACAGGCCACTGAATTGGCCAGACCAACCTGGAACCCCCGGAATGTGATTCTCGAGACCCTTCGGTAGGAACTGTTCTAGGGGACTACAAAGTAAAACCAGCAAGTCCTAGCCCTTCACAAGTTAATAATCCACTGTGCCCAGCACAGAGTGGACACTCAACAAGCTCCTCTTGGATGGATTTAAATTGCTACAGTTAACCAAGTGAAGAGCCTCCCTCAATTACCTCAATAGCAAAGACTGCAGAAACAACTGCTCGGTGGATTTACCCGTACAAATCAAGTTAAAATCTTTCCCCATAAGAGATTTGGCAGATGTTTCATTTAAAAACCTTTGATTTTTAACTGTTACTTGAAACCTATAAATTCTACACAAATATCACTTAATTGCTTGAGTCTAAACTCCTACACTACTCTTTTCCCAGATGTGATTTGTAAGCACCGGATAATTTAAGTCTAATGACTTACTTTCTGAAAATAAAATCCACATCCAATTTTTTTTCATTTAAACAGACCATCAAACCTAATTGGCTACCCAGAAGCAATCACTGCTGTAGGGACATTTCTACCAAGTACCTGACATACATTTTTATATCGTCTCTTCAAGGGGTAAACTATTCTTCACGGGGTTCTTTTGATATTTACAAAAGTGATGTCCACCTTCCTATTGCAGTAACAGCTACCACTTACAGAGCACTCCCACAGCAGTTCCCGCCCCTCCGCCAGGGGCCCAGCTCGGCATGCAGAACCGGAAGTGCCCTGTGCAGGGCAGGGCAGAAAGCCCCGCCCACAAAGCCACGCCCATACTTACCCTCCGCCTCCTGTGACGTAGCTGTAGCCACCAGTGCCCAGGCCGTAGCCGTAGCGCTCTCCCAGGAACACCGGGTCGCCGGAGTCGTAGCAGCTGAGCAAGTGCCGGAGCCTGGAGATGCTGGGATCCCAGAGGGGACAGAAGCAATAACTCTCATTCAGGAACTATTTTATGGTCCTTACACCCCACTGCTTCTATTATCCAATACGATACTGAAATCACTTGGTGATGACATTCAAGTGATTCACAGAAGAAATGGATTTTTTTTTTAAGAAAAAGAAAGAATTGATGAACACTATGCATTTCTGAAAACAGGAGAGAAATTGAGAAACAAAGGGCTTCGTCCCCACTTTTAACAAGCCCCTGCAGCACGTGGCTGCCCAGTTTGGGTGGAAGTAAAGGTGGCAGGTGTACCAGATAACTCACTTCTACTAGGTCTGTTCCCCAGGGAGTGTGAACTAATCATCACATTTCCTCAGATGTACTTGTTTGTTTGTTTGTTTAATTTTTGATGGCTAATAAGGGAACTTCTGAGGTATAAATGAGGTCCATGTGAGGATGTGGCTGGCAGGTGAGGAAGGAATTTTGGGCGGAGCTGTTCCAGTGACCTTCCCTTTATGATACGCAGCCTTGCTGAGGTTTCCCTAGAGTAAGGCCATGCTGGTCCATGGTCTTTTTATGTCTGTCTGTCTATACCTTCTGGCCCCAATTCTTCTTCGTCATGTGTCAACAATGGCAGCTTACAAAGCAAAACGAGAACATTTGAGGACTGCTCGGAAAAATGTCTACAACTAGAGCTGCTTTAGGATGAAAAAATTTCATGGGAAAATAAAATCTAGAAGTAACTTTTTAAAGGCAACAAAAATGCTGATGTTAAGAAAGCCTAGTTTTTCCATGTGTTAAGAGCCTACCCCACTTACAAATGCCGTACAAAGTCCTTCCACTATTTCATCTAAACTAGGGCTTTCCAGGGCACACACCACCCAATCCTAGGTTCCCTCATGATATTAACCAGTGTTCCTTGAAAAAAGCTTTCACATGGTCAATAACTTTGGATTACATTTTCTTAACTGGCTAAATAAATCTTTCTCAAGCCTGTGATTCACAAGCATCATGCCATTTCCATGAGGGAGATATGACAGCAAACATTTCTCTAAATTATTAATCATGAATTCTTTTCTCACAGAGCAATATTAACATCTAGAACCTAGCGATCTGGCATCATGTTTTCCCTCTTTTTAAGAAAACAAAGTACAGATGTACAAGAGGAGATCTTTTCCATCCATGCTCGTGCAGCTTACAAAAATATCCCAGCTCATAAGGCTAAGGATGAAAGTGAAGAAAAATTAACTATATGGAAAAAATCCTTTATGAGTGTGGTGCTGAAACAGGTCTACATGTGTACGAACCGGGTTGACAGCTGTCTGCAGGTCAAGGTCACTGATGCTGACAGTTTCTGAATGACCAGAAAATGTTATCTTTGGGAACGATCCTGTTTTGGGCACATACGTTAAACATTCTAGGCACCTAATTGGGAATCAATCTTGAAAAAGTCATCTAACAAATAGCTCCTCGGGGGAAGGCCAGTAAGTGTGTGGATATCTGTAAAACACCACTCAGTTACAGAGAACAGACTCTTAAAGGTCCCCAAGGAAATTGCAGCCTTTAGTTGGTAAAAGGCTCTGCAAAACTCCAAACCTGCTGGGGCCAATTTATGCCTACTTCTTGACCAGAGAAGGAATGAAAAGTATTCCTTTTTCTCCTGCATATTGTAAAATTATCAATTCAACCCTCAACCTTCAATTTCTAATGTTAAAATAAGTGATTTAGCATCTCCTCTGGATTTCTTCTCCTGATGACATTAACCGTTTCCATATTCACAATATTATTTTAAAGCTGAAGAAACATAAACTGAGTGTGAAAACTGTCACATACTTCATATTTGCTAAAAGTTGGAGGAAATGTGACTGAAACCAGCAAATCTCCAATTCTATCCGAGTGGACTTGCAATTATTCAGCCTTGTGACTTCAGAAAAGTTAGGGTGTTCATGGCAATCAAGGATGACATCAGAGTCTTAAAAGGAAAAGGTGACAAGGTTCAAACTCAAAAACATATTTAGGACATCACTGAGCAGTTAGAAGTATTGCTAATAAAAAGGAAAAAACTGAAAATAAAAAAAAACTAAACGAACATCTGGCAAAAACTTCCAGGTGGAGTAAGGTGAAGACTGACGGCATAAGTAACGCGGTTACAGACGCACGGGACGCCGTCAGCGAGGACGCCATCCTTGGAGGTGTCATGTGCTGCTCTGATGCTCACAGTTGTGCTTGGGGTTCACCAAGCTTCTTGGATCTGTGGGTGCTCATCAAATTTGGATCTGTATCGTTCACATCAAATTTGGAAAATATTTCTTTAAATATTTGTCATGAGCCCTTTCTCTTTGGGAGACTCCAAATGCATCTATACAAGGCCACCTGGAATTGTCCCACCGCTCAGGGATGCTCTGTTCATTTGTTCAGAGCTATTTTTTATCGTTGTGTTTCATTTGGGTAGTCAACTGTTGCAGTGTCCAAAGTCAGTGATATTTTCTTCTGCAACATGTAATTTGCTGTTAATCCCATCCAGTGGATTTTTCACCTCAGACAATGTAGTTTTCATCTCTAGAAGTTTGATCTGTCTCACGTATACCTTCCAAATCTCTTTTTTGAACATAAGGAATGGAGTTAGAATTAACTATTTATTAGTAACAGCTTAATAACCACAAATTCTAACATTGCATCATTTTTGGGGCAATTTCAATTAACTGAGTTTTCTCTTGGTTGTTGGGTGAATTTTCCTGCTGCATTGCGTGCCTGGTAACTTTTGACTGGATTTCAGGCATTGTGAACCTTACCTTGTAGAGAGTTGGATATTTTGATACTTCTATAAATCCTCTCAAGCTTCCTGAGAGGATGTGGGCATGTTACTTGGGAACAGTTTGGTCGTTCATGATCCTTCTCTTAAGATTTGTCTGGCAGGACAAGAGCAGTGCTTAGTGTGGGGTCATCCGTTCCCCACTATTAGAGCACGACCCTGTGAATCAAGGGTGTTCCAGGCTGGCTGCTGTGAAGAGGTACTGTGCTCAGCCCTGTGTGATGTCGGGCCCCTTCCTTCTCATCGTTTCTGTTGGTTCTTTCCCCAGCCTCCGGCAGCTTCCTCGTACACACGTACGATCAGTACTTAAGGGGCGCCTCCACAGCTCTCCCGCACTCTCCTATGCAGCTCTGTCCTCTCCTCTGCTCTGTCCTGCAAACTCCAACGGCCTCGGTCTCCCAGACCCTCAGCTTCATCTCTTCAATTCAAGGAACTGGCCAGGTTCCTCTGGGTTCCCCTCCCTGAGCACTGACTTGCACACCTTCTTAGGGCAGTTAGCCGGGGCAGTTGTAGGACTCACCTCACTTGCTGCGTGTGTCTCATAAATCACTGTCCTTTGTTGCCTATATTCAGGATCTTAAAAACCTTCATTTCACATATTTTGTTCTTTTGGGGGGATGTTTCATATATGAGAGTAAATCCAGTCCTTATCCCATCGTGGCCAGAAGCAGAAGTACCCATCATAGTTTCAAAATACGAATATACAGAGAATTTCAAGTCACCCTAGGATGAGAATGACTTCTTACCTTATTAAGGTATCATCATCCACAATGACTAACCATGCTATTTTGTCATGGCTGTGATTCAGAAATCTTTCCAAAATGGCAAATGTCTTTCCACAATGACCTAGGAAAGGCGAGAGGAAAACTTACAATGTATTATTTTCTTTAAAACATACGTAACTCATTTAAAAACATATGTTTGTTAGTTCTAAAGTTTTAAAAGTAAAAGCTTAAATGCTGGCATGTATGTAATAATTTGAAATTTTACAAATTAGACTTTTCTAATTTTCATAGACATAGAGAACCAGGGGCAACTTTAGAGATCATGAAGTCTAAGCCATTCATTTCACACACGAGGAAATGGGAGACTAGAGAGATGAGGGGAATCACAAGTCATGTAGCGAGTCTGAGGCAGAGACGAGACTTATCGTCACTCCAAACAAACAGGAACACTGTAAGCCTCAGAGAAATTACAAGTCTGGCATCTTCCCTTAGATATACTTATTCTGAAGGAACAGTCAGAATAAGGATCGCCAAGGATTGCACCCATAGGGAAACAATGGTGCAAAAGTGGAATGCTATTCATTCATTTTGTAAATATTTGCTGTTAAGTTTTCATATGCCAGGTACTGTGGTAGTTTCTAGGCTATGCACTGAAGACACAGTACTAAGACAGTCACAGACCTTCAGGGGCCAACAGATAAATGTTGCTGCCTTAATGGAAAATGCTGGGGCAAGATAGGAATAAAAGGCTAGGGAAGAGAACTCAAGTCGATCAATAGAAAGACGCCCCTCATCTCAACAAAGTATTTGGTGACACAACAGAGAACAAACTAATATTAATATTAAGCCACTCAATTTCACCTTTATTTTTGTTATTCTTGATCTCTTTCTGTATTTTTAACCATACTGTATATATTTTTGAAAGCCATCTCAAATTCCTCTTGGAATAAAGTAGAATATAAACATGAGCAATAAGAAGGTCGGGCTAAAAATAAAGACGTCAATAAGGAATGCACGAATCAAGAAATTAATACTAAAGCCAAGCTAAATTAAAGTCTAAAAAGCAAGATTAACCAAAAAGAAAATTCATCTAAAATCATTTTTCCAAACCAGACAGCAACAGACTCAGTAATATATTCAACTTTGTCAAAAGAACCGACAGCCACAGAGACGGTGTATCTGAGTCTATATGTATTTAACCAATCAAGGTATTAGGAGTGACATTCCCATAAACTCATCAAGACAAATGACTATCGAACTAGACAGTCAACTTACTACTTTTATGTTTTTTATTCATTAACGGGTTCGGGGATCCAGAAAACTAAAGAAAAAATGTGGCAGAAACACTGGACGAAAATTAAGATGAACAAAGAGCATGTGTGGGTGAGCTGGCCAAATTTCTACATCCATTTTGTGAAATAAAAAAATGTTTTTGATTAGAAAGCCTGCAATCTGAAGAAAAAAGCTGGTGTACTTCCAACAATTATATTAAAATATGGGAGTATTTTAATTATATTTAGTATTTTAATATATATATGGAGAGAGCACGTTTATATCACACATACCCAGTGTGGAATGTGATTGTCATTCAGAGGTACACACAAAATGAGAGCTAGACCATCAGCTTCCTGAGGATAGAAACTGCCAGCTTCACTCCTACTTCCCCCAGTGTTCAACAGTAGCTGGCACACAGCCGTCAGACAACATCCTGGCTGGTTAAATGGCTAAAATTAAATGAGAAGCTTTGTGTGAAAAGATGATTAACTTTGAGCACGTCATTCGAGCCATGATGAATTCTGAAGGTGTGATGTGCTTCAGAACGCTGTTGTAATTGTAATGTGCTCAGTCATCTACACGGCTACTAAAACTTAAAACCTTTCATTGTGTTTATAACACAGCTCTTAATCTGCAAAAATTGCTCCATATCCATGGGTAAAGACGTTGGGGGAGGAAGGCAAAAATTCAAGTATTTATACAAATTTATTTCTATCCTAACTGAATGGACTGTACTTTACAGAATGCACATTTGAATAAGAGGAGTTAAGAATGAAGGACTCACCTCTGTCTGTATTAGGAATTCCCAGGTCCACTGTAGGAATGGAACTTTCTGCATAATCACTGTAGTATTCAATGCGACTTGCCTGACCAGCCCACGTCTGCTTTACAATGGGGACTGAAAAAATGAGACAGATGACAGTCACTGGCACAGTTATAAAGAGAAGCTTGGAATCGCAAAGGGCCAGCACCTGTAAAGAAAGGGAACCATGACTTGTTCTTCCTCAGGTGTTCGAAGCCTCTGAGCTCCCTTTTCTACCTGAGAAATGTCAGATGCACATGAATAAAACCCTGTTCCTAAGCCATTTTCAATTTACTCTAGAGCCAAGTACTTTCCATTCCTGGTGACAAATACACTTGCTTCCATATCATAAATTTTCTGATTATACTGATTGTGTTTAATCAGTATATAATCAACAGTCTGACTCTACTGTTGCATTTAAATTAGTTTTAACTAATATTTCTCTTTTCCGAACAGACTTCATTTAAAATTCACAACTGGAATTTTAAAATGCTTTTTAGGGGAATGGGGAATAGAATTACTTCCAAGAGTGGAATATTCTCTGTGGTTCTGAGATGCAAATTCATCTCTCTTACCATGGGCCAGGGCATGAGGAGGGGGTTACCTTTACAAACTCTACGGTCCCCACACGCAGATTCCAACAGGGCACCCACCCTAGAAAGGGCATGAACCCACCCCTGAGATTCACCGCAGACTAAGAGTGGCATTACTGTGCTGCACTTTGGGAAAAGGTGGAGGAAATAAGACCTTGGGAAGCATTGCAGATTGTAAACCTCTATCATTAACAGATAAATTGTTTTAATACAATAAACACAAACAATGGAAAACCTTCCTGGTTTTCTATGTTTTCAGGTGAGAGGTTCAAAGACAGCTCTGAGGGGCAGGGGTGGGGGCGGATGGTTCAGTTGGTTAGAGCATGAGCTCTCAACAACAGGGTTGCTGGTTCGATTCCCACATGGGATGGTGGGCTGAGCCCCCTGCAACTAAAGATTGAAAACAGCGACTGGACTTGGAGCTGAGCTGCGTCCTCCACAACTAGATTGAAGGACAATGACTTGGAGGAGCTGATGGGCCCTGGAGAAACACACTGTTCCCCAATGTTCCCCAATTAAAAAAAAAAAAGACAGCTCTTTACCCACACCTGATGTGGAATTCTGCCTGATCACTATTTGATATTAATTCACTTAAGCAGTGATCTGAATAATTATTTTCTTGTATACCTTTTTTTTTTAAAGTTACTGTCTGTGCATCTCTAAGTTTTAAAAAGAAAAGGTTTCTGTTGTTGTTTTCATAGAAAAGATCACCCTATCTAGATTTTATACCCTGTTAATTTAAGAATCTCAACTCTGATGAACTAAATCTTTAGACCAGTATTTTGAGACTCTATCAGATCATTTATCTTTTCCTTTTTCGCAGCCCAAATAAAAATAAATTATATGCAAAAACTGCCCATGCAATGCCAAATTTAAGTGTTTAGCTATGTGAGTCAAACTGACAGCCCTTGTATATAAAATATAAAAGTGCACCATTTTATAGTCCATTATTTACCAGCTTTTAAGAAAGAAAAAGACCTATGAATTCTGGACATTAGCTATAATAATCTCCAAATTACCTATTTTAACTCTCTAAATGTTATTTTTATACATTACAATAGAATTTTTCTGCAATCATAAAAAAGGCAGATAGAGATTTCACCCGTCAAAACAGACACACATTCAGGAAGTAATGGCAAGGCTGCTAGTGGGGGAAGTCCTCCCTTGTTCCACTCCCACATTCCAGCTGTGGTGGCAGGGGACGTGGCACATACTGAGCAGGAGGACTTACCCCAGAAAAGGCTCCCTACAGCTCACAGCCACTAAATGTTCACATTTGGGTAAAATGTGCTCCATTGCATAGGCCGAGAATTCTCCTGGGGCCCCAGCACTGGGTCCTGCAAGCCTTGTAAATTCTTTTTTTTAGATTAAAATGTATTGGGGTTTGACAATGGTCAACAAAACTACATAAGTTTCAAGTGTGCAAGTCTATAACACATCACCTATATATTGCATTATGTGTTCACCACCCAGAGTCAGTTCTCCTTCCGTCACCATATATTTCACCCCCTTTACCCTCATCTACCATCCCCCCTCTCTCCCCTTACCCTCTGGTAACCACTAAACTGTTATCTGTGTCTATGAGTTTTTGTTTCTTTGTCTTGTTCCTTTGTTGCCTTCACTTTTACGTCCCACATATGAGTGAAGTCATGGTTCTTGACTTTTTCTGTCTGACTTACTTCATTTAGCATAATAATCTCAAGATCCATCAATGTTGTCACAAATGCAGTATTTCATCAATGAGACAAATAATAACAAGTGTTGGAGAGGCTGCGGAGAAAAAGGAATCTTCATACACTTTTGGTAGAAATGTAAATTGGTATAGCCGGTATGGAAAACAGTATGGAGGCTCCTCAAAAAATTAAGACTAGAATTACCATATGACCCAGCAATCCCTCTGCTGGGTATCCATCCGAAAAATTGAAAGCATTTATCCATAAAAATATAAGTACCCCAATGTTCACTGCAGCATTAATTATGGTGGCCAAGACATGGAAATAACAAAAGTGTGCTTCGATAGGTGATTGGATAAAGAAGATGTGATATATAAACAGAATGGAATATTACTCGGCCATAAGCCTTACAAATTCTGCTTCCACTTTCCTCAGCCCTTAGCAGTCAGCTCCTGTTGGTTCTAATGGCTTTATTAAATAGCACAAGTGTGTCTTCTCAGTTAGCTGATTTCATGAAATTAAAGTCAAAATCAAGCGTGAGTTAGGTCTTTGATATACCTAACTACATGTTTCCAGTTTTCCTTTGAAACAGTCGACACAGAAATTTCAGGAAAGGTAAGAATTACCGTATGACTGGTTCCCCAACACCTAGGACAGTGCCTGGGACACCGTAGTAGGTGCTCAATAAATACTTGAATGAGGACTGAATCTCGTAGGAATTCCAACCAGAGGCCTGGGGCTCACTTTGGAACTAGATGAAAGGAAGGTTTTATTCATACCAGCAATTCATCCTTTGGCACAAGAGGGAACCGCCACTACCCATCGTTTAAAACTAGATTAACCATTTTAATGGAATGAGGTGTTATGGTACTATAGTACCAAAAGCATTCAGCAGTTTGTGTCATGTGTCACTATAAGACCTGTGCATTTGTCCTCTCTACCAGCTATAAAGAATTTCAAGTTAAGGCTTATTTTCTATACCAGCAGGTTAAGGCTTTATTTTCAACCAGGGTTGATTCTAAATTACTTAACACTGTTAAATGACTGGCCTATTTCATCAGCATTTTGAATTCTAAATTGAATTCATTCTGTTATTTATAAAATATTTTATATTATTATTATTATTATACTGAGGGGATGCACCCTAATGACATTAAACTTTGAGAAAATATTTCAAAATAGTGACATGATCTAGTATTTCAATTTCGATAAAGAGAAGCACACTTTCTACCACATAATAAAATAGCGAATGCCTCTTTCAAGAAGGTTTGTTGCAAATCAATTTAAAATGGGAGCAAAGTAAAAATTGGACTATAAAAAAAACCCCACACTCAGAAGGTATAAATCTTCCACGTGGCTGTACAGACTCAAAGCAGGAGGAGCCGAGTCTCTTTATGAGGCACAGACACACATTTTACCCGCCAGTGACTCTACCTGGGAAACTGATTACAGATGTTCATGAACTTGACCCTTGAACACTGTACAAAAACCCCACACAATCAAATATGAATGACTCGTGATTTTAAGGACTCTGCTATTTTTGACAAATGGACCTGCTGTATGGTAGTCGGTGACCGCAAAATAAAACCCTGGTTGCTTGTCTCTTCTCAGGAGAGGCTTAGAGACACAGCTGCCTAGAGTGTGCCGTAACTCCTGATTTTAGAGAGGAGTTGTACCTAAGACTGAAAAGCACCCCTCACGGCCAATCTGAAACATTTCAGGACAATCTGGGACATCTTCATCTGTTCCACAGCCAGGGGAAAACTGTCCGAGGCAACACCTGACTCCCTCCTGCCTTTACTAATTGATCTAATCACTCCATTTAACACACGGGGAGACTTCCCCTGGGGCTGCATTTTCACCCAAGCCTCATATTAAATAAGCAGATTGCAAGCCCCTCTCATCAAAAAGAACAGAGCTACCACACACTCCTAATAAGTCCGCTCAGATCTGCCTCTTCTAGACAAGATCACTGCAGTAAATATATCAAACAGGTGTCTTTTTACTGTAAAAGGAATAAAGTGTCTATTTTTAGGAGCTTAGGAAGCTGTGAAAAGGAACTAAAGGCTGAGAAAATAGCAATTTAACCTCTTTAGAGGGAGACGGCAGGAAGAGGGCTTCTCACAGCTCACTATCTGATGAACAGAAACAGCGGCTGCCCCAGGATAGCTGAGACAGGCACAAAAGCTGCATGGCAAAATGGTGCAAAGAGACATCTTCACATTTTCTGACCGCCTACATCACACAGTGAAAAACACAGAACCCGAGAGGAAGTGATCAAGCTGAATATTAAACTCCAGAGACAACCTTGCTTCAAAATAATCTGACATGCTCAGCCCAATTCCTTGCTTTATATTAAAGTTTCTTTAAAACCCTACTACATGCTTGCATCTCAGAAGAGTGTTGCTGTTTCGATGGTGTCATGGTATATTTCTTCCTTAAGCTAGAAGACAGAAAATACTTTGGCTGATTGTGTCTTAAGAACGTTTGCTTCTTTTTTCCATTTAAATCAGAATCCAGCCAAAAGCAGTTACATAAACATTTGTTTCACTGTAAGGCAAAAAAAAAGTACAAGAGGTAAAATAATCTTTTTTTTTTTTTTCATTTTGGAACTTGGCTTTATTCTCAATTCTTCCATGAGAGTATAAAACAATGACTTCAACATATATTTCCCCTTGCCCTGACTAGAGCCTTGGACAGAATGTCCCGTCCCTCAGCCTCCTCCCTGGAGCTGGCCAACACTGTAAGGAGCCAAGAGTGGGGGCCGTTGCTAGTGTCACCTTGTGTTCAGTACCTTGTGCTCAGCGCACCCAAGGTGACAACCTGCCACTCACAGTATGCCACTCCCAATTTTGTAAAGATACATAGTCTTCTCTATGTTTTTTTTCACTTCATTGTCATTTGACCTTTGTAACTTCAAGTGTTTCTACCATGGAGTGCACAGGAAAAGAGAAAAGGAAAAAATAAAAAAACACCAGTCCATGTATTCTCAACTACAGCAGTGATGTGCTTGGGCAGGGGTAGCAGTCTAAACTGCCAGCTTGATCCACAGTTGAGACCATCTGAGGATTTCAATTCCTGCCTATCCCCATCGCTGCTGAAAACAAAAAGCCTACTTCCACAGCCAAGTCAAAAGTGACCTTGAGCAGAACGTCAACACCAATATCAAATACTATTTATCAAGTCTTGGGTTTGTAACACATCCAAGATCACAATATAGCTGTGCCATGGCAGGAAGAACATGGGGTGTGGAGCCAGGAAACCCGAGCTCCAGCTATTACCATGGGCAGAAAGAAGAGGGCCTCGGAGAGAGAGAGGGGAGGAGGGGAAGAAGGATGTGAGAGGGACTCAGGAAGGAGATGAGACCATCCTCAGGAAAAGGTGCAGCTACCAGACAGGCCAGAACTCGATTCTGGCGGCCGAGAGCAGATCCAGGATGCCATCTTGCCCGTCAGGGTGAACTTTAGCTAACTATAATGGACTCTAGTATTAGCATGGCAGCCAAGAAAAATCTCCACTCCCTGTGTCAGCACGCCAGTTCCCACAAGGGCCAAATAAGGACAAAATCCTTCCTCCCAACGAGAAGGCGTGGTCAGCAAAGACTTGCCCTGGGAACACCTGTAATGCCATCCCTAAATATTTTGCACCCTCATTTGATTATAATACTAAATGTCTTTGTTCTTCGGCAGTTGCTCTTCTTCTGGGCCTGCCTACTGTCATGCCATCTTGAGAATGTACTGTACTGTTTCTTTTCTTTTAATAAAACCACTGCTTGCCTGGTTTTGTTTGCGTGGTTTACTTGGTGCGTCCCCGAATTCCTTCCTTTGCCGTTTACCAAGAACGCTTGTTCTATGGTCACAGCTGCCCTGCTCCACATCCACAGGAAGTTGGGCCAGCTGTGTCCCGCCCAGCTCGGCCTTCTCTACAGTATCACGTGAGTAACACTAACTAGCACCGCGAGGAGCTGTCCACACGAAGCCAGATGTACGCGTCTGTATGAATGTACACGAGAAGCACACCAGAAAAAGTAGGACAACAGTTAGAGCAGTTACCATGCGTTGTCACTGTAACTAACATGGTTACTGGATAACGCTTTGTACCCGCTGGTGGCTTTGGACTAGACTTCCAAAAGGAAGGCAGAGCCCAGGGGCCTGGCAGGCTTCACTTTTGTCCAGACAAACGGACATCAAAGCCCAGAAACCCTCTGCCTTACACTATCTTGTCACACAAACATCTGAGTTTCAAGATGGCTTGCCACAGAAAGCCAACTGTGAAAGCCTCTCAGTATCTTTTAGGTCTCAGGCTTCAATGACCTAATGAATAGCAGCAGATCAGCCCAGCTGGCTTGTGGGTGGGGTGGGGAGGTTAATGCTCTTAACAAGCTTTTAAGAGTTTGTCATTTTAAAGTGTGGGGAGCCATGGTTGCAGTTAACTTTAAAGCCTTAACAGAATGGCTCAGTTTATACTTAACCTATTTCCTCCCACTGAAGCAATTGTCTCTGCCTGCATCTGCAGAGTGCTTGCATGCTGCTCAGGAATGTGGTGGGAGTGGCCAGTTCCCAGAACAGAAGGCTGATGCCTATCAGGGCTATTGATAAGATAATTACATTTGGGAGTTTCAGTAAATTTTGTGTCTCCTGTGTTAAAGTTAAAGTTTTACTGTTAACTAGGTAATGCATTTTTGTACTTGCTAAACTGCACGTCCACAGAAGGTATAAATTCTGGGGACAAAATAAACTCAGCGTCTCCAGGAACACTGGGGTCCGCGATCACCATCATCAAAGTGTGAGTGCCTTTTTTCATTCCCACTCCCCTTGTCAGGAACCGTTCGACTCGTGGCGGCTGGCCCGCTGCAAGTGGCGCCCGAACAGGGACTGGATATAGGGGTAATAGTGAGGAACACCGTGTGGCAAGGGCCCAGCTCATTGGAGCTAATCAGTGGATGCACGGTGAGCAAGGCACTGTCCCCTCGGTCGAATGAGTGTGTGAGTGAGTGATAGCTCCACGACTTTGTGTTACGGAGCTTGATTGGGTCCTAACCTGCGGTTCCGGTTCTGTCATATGGCATAACGGCGACTGGCCGGGGATTTATACCGGCGCGCCTCTAGCTAAGACGGATTTGGCCCCGCAAGGGACACGGCCAGAAGGACACCTGAGTGTTTTTCTTTGTTTGAAAGAAGGGCCGAGTTAGGGAAAAGGGATGGGTCACGCCAGCAGCAAGGACCTGTATGTTAGAGGACTTAAGAAGTTGCTTACCGCCCGTGGCAGTCGGGTGAGCAGAGAACAGTTAGACAAGTTTTATAAAAATTGCAAAAGAAAGGTGGAAAAACAGTTACAAGATTATTATGCTGCCCATGGACTTAAACAAAAGGGCTGCAAGCTAGAGAAAGTGAAACAAGCTGAAAACGAGGAAATCCTCCCAGCTGCCGCTTCTCCGGCAGAGAGAGAGAAGGAGGGAGGGGGCGCAAAGTTGTTAGAGGGAGTTCTTAAAGTTAACAAAAGCCTGTTTGTCAGGAAGCTCCGGTCGAGCACCGGGAAGATTTAGACCCTCAGGATCAGGAAAAATTAAAAGATGAAGTAGCCAAATATGATAGGGACAAAAACTCTCCTTTAGTGGCTATGGCTCAAGGAGACGAGCAGCCTGCAGGCACTGCACTTTCTTTTGCAGATCAGCTAAAAAAGATTCAGGGACAGCTGATTGAGCTTAAAGTTGCTGTGGACGGAGGAAATTGTCCTCGGAGTCCCCAGATTCCTTTTAGAGATCAATGGAATCCTCGGGGTAAAGATCCCCCCACAGTTAATCCCTCTGCACCACCTCCTGAGGAGCCCCGTAGGTGGGGACCTCCGCTGCAGTCTTTGGTTTGGGAAATGCCTGCTGAGCCTTCGCCAGGTTATGTTAAGCCAGGATCGGACTCTGTTGTACGATCCCCTCTTCAAATGGCTTGTGAAGAAGCTCACAAGCAAGGGGAGTCCACAGAGCATTTTGGAATATATCCTATCTTTGAAAGGCTCAACAGACTGGGTCTTTATTAAAATCTCAATCAAAATAAAAGCCTAGATTACAACTAAATTCTCCTCCAAGTGTAGTTGCAGGGCTGGATCCACAGCCTGAGGCTCCTGTTTTAACACCTGTGACAATCAGGCAATTATCAGGTGTAAAAGATCAAAGGTCCCCCCTACAAAAGATTTTACAAGCTGCTAGTACAGGAGCAACTTTAAAAGGGACACATTGCTTCCTCTAATTCCACTGGAATTCTTCCATTTTTGTTATTAAGAAAAAATCTGGTAGATAGAGATTATTACAAGATTTACAAAAAGTTAATAAAACCATAAAATTAATGGGAGCCTTACAGCCAGGCTTGCCCTGTCCTACAGCTATACCAAAAAACACATATAAAATTGTTTTGGACTTAAAAAGATTGTTTTTATACTATACCTTTAAATCCTGATGACTACCCTAGATTTGCTTTCAGTGTTCCTTCTGTTAATTTACAAAAACCTTTTAAGAGATATCATTAGCTAGTGCTACCTCAGGGTATGGCTAGTAGCCCTACATTATGTCAAAAATTTGTATCAGCTGAAATAAAACCTACCCGAAGGGCATTTTCAGATATTTACATCATCCACTACATGGATGACATACTTCATGCCCACTCTTGTGAACCAAAGTTGCTTGCTGCTTTTGCTCATTAACAAAAAAAAAAAAGCTCCACAATTATGGGCTAGTTCTAGCCCCAGAAAAAATTCAACAAGTGCCTCCTTACTCTTATCTGGGATATTGTTTAATGCCTCAAGCCATAGTGCCTCAAAAAATACAAATCCGGCGAGATTGTTTAAAAACATTAAATTATTTCCAAAAGCTACTGGAAAACATTAACTGGATTAGACCTCAGTTGCAGTTGACAACTGGTAAATTACAACCTTTGTTTAAAATATTACGTGAAGAAGCTGATCCTGCTTCTCTCTGCGAGATAACACGGGGAAGAGGCTTTGCTTGTATTTTTCCAGGTCTGGAAGAAAAAACCTCTGTAAATTCCTGGTCGGTGTTAAACCATACCGTGAGCAACAGCCCACAGAAGAGAAGACATCTATAGATACCCATCCACGCCCCTAGGGTGTGAAAAAGCTCTCACTTTCCGCAGCTGCAGAAGGACTTTCCACTTCAGACCCTGTTAAATGGATAAAGACTTTGGGTAGAGGGTTTGCTGGGGATATTGCTATTCTGTTTATTGTTCTGTTTGTTTTACATAGTCCTCAGATGTGGACAAATAGCCCTCCGACAGGCTGTAAATGAAATAACTACATGTTCTGTGTTTCTCATGCTTCAAAAAAATAAAAAAGGGGGAGATGTAGTCACACAACAGCCTAGCCGACTGTCCCCCCCAAGTCTTTCCTTAAGGAAAGAAGAGCCTGTAAGACTGGCTTTTTAGGACTTTGCTTATCTTTATGTTTTACACCTCATGTCTCTCTGTCTGGTCCCCAAAAGATGGTTTGCAGCCAAAGACGGGTAAGATATCTCAAGGGAGATACAACCTAAGCCAGGCAAAACCGAGTGGGGACCCCCAATGAGCTGCCTTAGAAAAATATGGGAAGAGGCCTTGCCTCCCCTTCCCCCTGCCTGGGAAAAGCCACTGCTGTCTCTGGCTTTCCTCAAAGGAGATCGGTAGCCAATGACGGGTAATGATCAGTAAGCGTTTTTACAACCTAAGACAGGAGTCGATCGCTTTGATGATTGATATCCAATGACGGGTAAGTGAAAATGTCTGTACTGACCACCTAAGCCAGACACGATCTCAAAAATATAAAATAAAAAAGGGGGAGATGTGGGGAGCCATGGTTGCAGTTAACTTTAAAGCCTTAACAGAATGGCTCAGTTTATACTTAACCTATTTCCTCCCACTGAAGCAATTGTCTCTGCCTGCATCTGCAGAGTGCTTGCATGCTGCTCAGGAATGTGGTGGGAGTGGCCAGTTCCCAGAACAGAAGGCTGATGCCTATCAGGGCTATTGATAAGATAATTACATTTGGGAGTTTCAGTAAATTTTGTGTCTCCTGTGTTAAAGTTAAAGTTTTACTGTTAACTAGGTAATGCATTTTTGTACTTGCTAAACTGCACGTCCACAGAAGGTATAAATTCTGGGGACAAAATAAACTCAGCGTCTCCAGGAACACTGGGGTCCGCGATCACCATCATCAAAGTGTGAGTGCCTTTTTTCATTCCCACTCCCCTTGTCAGGAACCGTTCGACTCGTGGCGGCTGGCCCGCTGCATTAAAGAGCTTTGAGTCAAAATTAAAATATAAATGCATTCCATGGACATCTGAAAACTGACCTCAACCTTCTGCAAATATGAAAACAATAAACTTTGAAATTACTAATTTAAAATCAGCAACCTTTTTTCTCATTTCTGTAGAATATAAAAAATATGACAGGAGAGTCCCTAATTTTACTTTTTTGTCACTTGAAAAATGTGTTTCAAAAGAGAAAATACCACCACCATTAACATCAGTATTATAAAACCACTCACTACTCCAAGTGCAGCTTCAAGATCAAGGAAATCAATTCAAACACTTCTGCTTGCTGTTAATAAAAAAAGCAGCCAGTTAATTTCCCTTGATACTTTTTTATAAAAGATACTTGCCAAAAATTGTCCCACAAAGCTTCCATATTTTTTAAAAAAGCAAAAGGATATTAAATATAGGTTAAATTTGTGATAAATGAACATTTTTAACTGCTATGTTGATTTTTAATAGTATTTTAAGACTCGTGGTATAATGAATGCATATATTTATACAGGCTGATTTAATTGGACTGGGAACTTAACACGACTATTTTTGATAAACTTAAAGGCTTATAGTAAATGTACTTTTAAGATATTGTTGATTATAACCAGATTTTAACTGATGCCAGTGTCTCAGACAATACTTTAATCCCAAATTATAATACTCCTTTATTTGGAAAATATGTTCCCTTTTAAAATATAATTTGTAAGTATCATGTTTTCACATAAATTATATAAATGAATTTCCCCCATAACTCCAATCCCACAAAAATGACACTGGTTAGAAATCTCTCCTATATAAATATCACACTCTTGGTGAAATCGACAGACAGTCTTTTCATGGAAAAACATGTGCTAAAATTAGCAAATGCAAGAGACTGTCTAATTTTCAACTTCAGAAAAGTGCTGCTTGAAATAAGGTGAAAGGAGAGAGAAATTGTCTATATATAGTATTTAGGATGGGCTTTTTTTCACATTTTACCATAACTTAGTAGAATTCTATAATGATACCAAAAACTTGAGTAAAAACAACATCCATTTGAAAGCCAGAATTTCCTTAACAAGGGACCACTGCTTATAAGGCACCTTTTTCCTTTTATGTATCAACTCATGAGCAAATACAAATCTTTATTTAAGAGTTCCAATGTGTGCATTTGAAATAAATGTAAAAACAAAGAACAGTCTTCAAAAAACATTTCCTTGGCATTTTGTCACCTTGAAATCCCCCCTAACATTCTCATGCAGTTCAGAGACTGTACAGCGACCTAATGGGACATTGTTTTGCAAAATGGACTGTTATTCACGTATTGTCTCCAAGATTGCAACAGCTGAGCTTTTCCATTTCTCGTTTAAAACACTGCTTTAAACAGTATTTGAAGGGCTACGGCCACCCATGTTTCAGTACAAAACTGTTCTTTCTAACTGATCTTGGTGACTGAAGCAGGATGACAAGGAATACTGATTCGATAACAACTGCTTTCACTCCAACTGTATGTATGTCATCATCCCTTTCTTGAGTTTATACATTTTTGAAAAGGCAGTATGGATTTTTAAAGTTCTATAAAAATGAATAACCCAAAACATACTTCTATCACCATGAAATTTCTTGCACGTTTTCACTGCAACAAAAATATCCTCCTTCTTCACTGGACTTCCCTAAAAAACAAGGAAAAATATATGCACATGAGTCCATGTCATCTTAACTCCACACCCACCTTAAATATCACATGTGCTAGAGGTCAAATGCACCTCAGGGCCATCAAGCCTGTTTCCAGGATGAAGTTTTTGGGGGAAAAGCAACTGTCGTCCAGCTGACAACAAAGCCTTCGCTGCCAGTCGGACTGGCCTGATCCCAGCTCTGCCATTCACACCGTGTCATGTGGACGAGTCCCTTCACTCTGTGACCTGCAGTCTGCCATTTAGAAGGTGGGAAGAATAACCACCAGTGAAGCTATTTTATCATGACTATTTATCAAGTGCGTCATAGGTGCCCAGTAACTCTTAGGAACCTTCCCTTTCCTTTTTCCAGCTGATGAAGATGTTGACAAAGGGAGAGAGAACTGAGGGAGTGTTGCAGTGTAAAATGACAGATGACCCCCTTTTGTGGGCCTGGCCTTACCTTGATGTCTAAAGTATTCTCATGGCCCCTGGATTGTCTCCCCAAGTCTAGGCTATAGTGGCAGGATTACTCCAAACACTGGGGCGGGGATGGGGTGGGCGTGGGGGTCCTGGAGCCCTGAGCCAGCTCCAATGCAAGCTGATCACTCAGATAAAAGCGGGCACACAGAGAGATCTGTGGGCAGCCCGCACCCAAGCCATGGACTGGCATGTGGTGTGATGAGCCCTTCATCACCTGTCTCAGGCCTTTAATAAAATTCAGTCCTGACTCCTACATCACCTGGGGATGGTTTATAGTGACATCTAACCACAGCTTGATCATGTCACTCACGATATTAGGAGGGTACCTCCCTACCCCACCCCCAGATTCCCTAGAAAAGCATTAAAGAGCCAGCAGGCATAAGGCCTAGGAAGGCAGGTGTTCCCTAAGGAAGTGAGCAAACATTACAGGTTCTGCCCATCGAGGTGTATGTGTGTGTGTGTGTGTGTGTGAAAATGCAACGCACAAGACTTCTATGTGACTGACTTGAGACTAACAGACACCATCTAAGGGTGGGGAGTAAATTTTCCCTGATGAAGGAGAACTGGTAACAACCTAGTGATTTTCCGTGGTCTTCAGGCTCATCCTGGGACTGGACCCAGGGTCTGCCCTAACGAGTAGTGCATTCTGAAAGTCCTGGAAAGCCTCAGGTGAGACGGAAGCACGGTCACCAGCTGAGAGGGTAATGAGATGGGCTTGAGGAGAGACCTGGGTATCACTGGAAACGTTTGGAGATGGAACTCATATTCCCATAGACACACATACCACATCATCAACAACAGAAATGACTCCGGGCGCCCTGAGAGCTTGGCAGGCGGTCTTGCACAAAGGCCATGGAGGGACAGTGCACTGGTCACGTGCTTCCTTCCGGCCCACTCGCTGTGTAATCTGTGTGACCTGAGTGCCTGTCTCGTGTCCTGCGTACAATGGGGTGACAGTGGTGCTTACCTTACAGGGCTCTCTTTCATAGGAATGTGATATATGGTTATTACCTGGCACAGGGCAAACGTTAGTTTTTTTCAGTGTGTAAAGTGCTGGTATACACAGCAGGTACACTGTCCTTTGAGGTGCAAGGGAGTTTTTCTCCAATTACTTACACAAAGAGGTAGGAAAGAGTGGAATGTGGTAGCACAGTGGGTGTCCACACCATCTGTACACAGCTCAGGCACTGGAGTAAGAGGGGGCCCATCACCTTTGTCCCAGATGTAGAGGGCAACCTGTCAGGGGACAGGGGACAGTGAGCAAAAGAATGTAACCGGCACCCCACCTATGAGAAGATACAAAACATCTCAAGGAGAAGTGGCCACACCGTCCATACAGAGCATTACACACAGCCATGTTAATTTGTCAATATTCAACAGGTTTTCTTTACCTACAAAAATAATCCCATGTCAATCAATCTACCTTTTACTAACAACAAACAATTAACTAAGAATCAATATTTCAACCCCCAAAACATTCCAAAGTTGTCATAAGCCATTGTGGGGAAGCTGTGTTAGGAATTCTCAAACATCACAGAGAAAGATGAAATAAAATGTTATCACCACCCTGGTCTCCTGCAGAATGGAAAGGATATAATATATCCTGACTAACCGACGTGCTGGAAATATCAAAAATGTTGGACAAAATATCTTTAAAATCATTTTAAATGGATGGCTAAATTGGCACAAAAGTGTGGCACTTTTGACGGCAAAAATGCAAGAGTGAGAACCTGGGACGAGCGCACCAGAGGCAGCTTTCCTCAGTCAGCATCAGCTGGGCCCTGGGGATGCTGAGTTTCTGACAGGTGTTAGGAGGACACTGCCTGTGACCCCCACAGTGGGGGTGTCTAACAGCAAACCCCACAGGAAGCTGGGACTCCGGAGCTCGATGGCAGGGAAAATCATCTCCAAACCTCCTCTGGGATTTTGTAACCAAAGCCAGGCCTCCCTACTTGTGCCACCTATGTGGTCTGAGCCCCTCAAACAGGGATTTAAAGCGGCTCCATGTCAGTACAACCCTCGGGGCAAAAGCAAGTGCGAGTCCTCAATAAGAGCGCAGGACTCAGAGGATTCCAGCTAAAACTCCAAAGGCACAGGAGCAGCACTCAGAGAAGCACAAAGAAATGAGCCGACAAGCAAGCACCAGCAAACACACTTAATCCGACCCAAAAACTTTAGGTCCTTGAATTACCAAACACTTATTATAAAATTACCACATTTAATATGTTTTTACAAAGAAACAAAAAACTTTAAAACGTGAGCACATTTTTAAAAGATTATACAAAACAGGAAAGCAAACTTGAAAAAGAAATGACTAGAACTTCCAGAAATGAAAAATAATAATTATTAAAATGAAAAACTTACTGGTCAGGATGAACCATGTATTAGACACACCTGAAAACCAAATCAAGTAACTAAAAGACAAAGCCCCCAAGTTATCTGAAATGTAGCATGACAAGATGGAAAATGTGAAAGAGAAGTTCAGACTGCTGGCAGCATCTAAATTCCAGAAGGAGATAACAAGAGAGAACAGGAATGAGAAAACAGTGAAGACATTGGCTGAAAATTTCCAAAAACTGCATAAATATCCTACGACAGAAAGGGCCAAAGAATCCTAAGCAGGATTAGAGAAAAGAGTCTATGCCTAGACATCTCACAGGGAAACGGCGAACACCAAAGACAATCGTAAACATAGGCAGAGAGGAAGGACACATTGCGTACAAAGGACCCACATTACACCATGCTAACTTCCTAACGCTGCAGCAACAGCAGCAGCCAACACAGTGGAGTGACACCATGGCGGTGACACCTACAACCGTATACACAGGGTAACTTTTTCTAGAAAAAGTAGAAATAAACATTTTTAAAGCAAACAAAACTGAGAATTAACCACCTCACTAGAGAAAATTCTGAAGGATGTACTCCAGGAAAAATAAACATGATCCCAGGTGGAAGGTTTAGAAGCAAGACAGAACAGTGAGCAAAGACACTGGCAGGTGATGGTTAAGCTAATACAAATGTTAACCATAAAGTAATGATAACGTTTAAGTTGCCGGGTTTTAAAAAAGACAACAAAAATACTAGACAACAAGATATATAAATTAGGAATGGGGTAATCAGGGTTAAATTATTTAAGGCCCTTGAATTTTCAGGACACTGATTAATTAGCCATCATTAGTTAAGAATGCATGTTAAAATATTTAAAATAACCAATAAGCACAGGCATAAATATTGACCTCCAACACAGCAGAGGAGTAAAAAAGAAAAAAAAAAATCTAAAGAAAGCAAGGAAGTTTTAAAAAGAAAAATGGGGGGAAGGGGTAAAACAAAGTGCTTTATTCAAATATATTAGTAATCACAATCAACATAAATGTAAATTTGCCAACTGGTTTGACGATAACGATTGTCTAAGTAGGAGTTAAAAATCAATGTCCTCTTGAAAAACTGAGGATTGCTGGATGGGCGGGGGGTGGGGGTGGGGGGAATAAGGGGAACGGTGAGGGGATTAGAAAGCACAGTCAGTAACCACAAGATTGCCACGGGATATGAAAGTCAATTTGGGGAATGTGATCAATAATGTTGTAAAGATTTTGTAGGGTATCCGATGCACACTTGTCTCATTAGGGAGACCACCTCAGGGATGATGTAGATGCCTGATCACTGCACTGTACACCCGAAGCTGAAGCTGAACAATAATGAATGTCAACTATAATTTTATGTATATATATATATATATATATATATATATATATATATATATATACACTTACAAGAAGCGGAGTACAGCATTAGGAATAGAGACAGTGGAAATGTAATGGCTCTGTGCGATGTCAGAGGGGCAGGGCATGAGGGCGCTTCACACAGTGTGAGGGATATAAATGATACACATCTAACTATTACTTTGTTTTGTGCACCTGAAACTAATTTAAAAAATTAAATTAAATTAAAACAACAACAACAACAGTGTCCTCTTTAAGTGAGACACACCTAAAAGATGAGGACACAAAAGGGTTGAAAGAAGAAGATGAAAAACAGTTACAAAGAGAACACTGAAAGAAAGCTAGTATAGAAATATTCATATCAGCAAAATAAATGTTAAGAAAGAGAGCATTACTAGAGATAAAGATAATTCACTAAGAGGTAATGATTCTGAACTTGTATGCATGTAACTAACATAGTCTTAGAGCATAAAAAGGAAGAGACGGTGTCAAATCCACCGTTATGATGAGAGATTTTCCCATTCCTCCCTCAGGAAATGATACACCCAGCAGACAGACAAAGCGGGGAAGAAGGGAGGGAGGGGGCGGAGGGGGTGAGGGAGGAAGGGTATCTATGAAGCACAATATTAATTGTGCATTAACAGGTTAACTTATTAGATTAAATACATTTTTCTTTAATCTAATAGATGTAAAAATAATATTATACCCCCCAAATTAGAGCATACACATCCTTTTCTCTATTTATGAAACATGAACACGAACTAAGCCATAAAGCCTAAAAGTATTTCAAACTACTATTATATAGACCACAATAAGTCTAAGTTAGAAACCAGTAACAAAACACAGTACAACACACAAATATACTGGGTCACGATTAAAAATGTAGTTTTTTAAAGGGGGTCACAGTCAAAATAACAGTTTAAAAGCCTCTGCCCTGGAGAAAGCCTTGCAGACAATCCACATGCCACACATCAAAATGCTCACAGAAGCAACGACTATGCTAGCAAAAGCGCACGTGCAAGACGTTCACTCCTTGGCTGTTTCTACATGAGGAAATAACTCACTTGACGAGAAATACACGTATGAAAAATCAGTCTTCTCTCCCACAAAAAGGAAAGAATGACTAGTGGGAAGCCAGGGCCTGCCGAGGTATTTGTAACAAAAGTCAGCTGTGGTACAGACCCAGGTTCAGGAACCTGGGACCACACAGACATTCTGCCCAACCCTTATCCCTTTCACATACATTAGAAATGCTCGATTGTATGCATTCAATCTTTAATAGGTTCCAGAACCTAGGCTCTACACCACAGCTCCCGTTTTGCTCCTGGCAGGCTGCCAACATGGCTGGACCTATTACGTGTCAAGACGGACCCCAGGGTCCTAAGACACAGATTCCTGCAGAGGGAAAGGCAGTCTGTTTCAGGCAGTCAAACATGCCCATCAATGAAATGCACACCGACCTTAATGATCAATGATGAGACACCTACCACCTGCCTCCAGGACGATCGGTCACAGATACCCAGTAAATGCCAGGGGTGCTGAGGGTCCAGACTGGCGTGCCACAGCTCCTGCTTGGGACCAACTGGCTCAGCTCTGCCCCAAAAGATCCAGCACAGGGGTGTGACGAAGGCCTCATGTACAACCAATGCACCAAGTAAGACCACAGGTACTTTTAATGACACTTTTACATGTTTTTAGAAATCCACTGCTGGACCCATCCACCTAGCTTTAAAACTAAGAATCAAGAATCACAAGATGCAGTCTTTTTCACTGATCCTTCTCCACCCACGTGACTAAAAAGAGCTTAACAGAGAAGGACCTGATTCTGGGGAGTGGAACAACCTTGGGGGGGGGGGGGGCGGGGCCATGGCAGGGAATACAGGACACCTGTTATATCAGAAGATATGAATTCCTGATTAGTAAGACTTTTAACCAAACAAACCACAACATACCTCATGTTTTAAATCTATTGTAAAGTCGGACTTCAAGGGCTCACTCTTTAACCTCTTGGTAAGCCTAAAAAACAGAGACAATTTGAGGGTTTTTCTGAAACCAGAAGAAGGGTTAAACAAGAATAACACATTCTTGAGACTTTCTAATATCTGAAAACAAGCAAAAATACAAATTTTCAGATAAAAAATAACAATTTAATTTACTAGAGGCAGAGGGCTGTGAAAATGCAATTACATGTTGACCGGGATATGATGGCGAGGCTTGCTGCAAATGCAGCATTCATTACTATAACATCTGGCTATTAACATCAAATGCAATATAAAACAATACAACACATTAAGTGCCTTTACAAAAAGCCACTAAGTTTGTCGACTCCTGATAATCCTTACACTAAATAACGCAGAGAAAGAAAAAGAAAAGCAAAAATCTTGTATGACAGAGAACACAAAGTTGCTACTTTCCACTCTCCTATTTTTAATCACCCAAATGAATTAAATTGGTGTGTGGAGTTTTTAGGGGGAGAGAACATGTGGTTTCGGGGAAGAATAAATAACAGTTTCATTTCACATCATTTTCTTGCTTGAAAAATCCTCAATGGCTCCTGCAATGCAGAACAAAGTCGTCAGGCCCTGGACCCACATACCCCTGCACTCAACCTTTACTTTGCAAACTTTCTTCCAGACCAGACTCAAGGGCACCTTCTCTGTGAAACCTTTCCAGACTTGCCTATCAGAAGAAATGGAAAGTTCCTTTGCTCGCAGAGGAAGCACCGTCCCGTCAGCTGTGTTACACGCATTACAATCTGTGTTGCCAGGAGTGCCCACCCCGCCAAACCAAGGGCTCAGTGAGCAACCCGATTAGAGGGGCCGTGTATTCTCTGATTCCAAGCCAAGCGAGGTAGGGTTACATACTTACCAAGACCGCTGGCATACCATACGGTCCTATATTCATTACAGGGCTAGAGATGAGACCATCAGTTTCAGTTACAAACCTCCTACTACATTTTTTCACTATAAAGAAATAATAGTGACTTTAAAAGGAAAAGTAGTAATAAGTATCAAACATCTGTACTGAGTTTTTAGCCTGGTTGAGCCACAAAGGTTTCTTTAACAATTTACTCCTTATTAGAGGGAAGAGAAAGAAGGAAGACTCGGGTTATAATTGATACTTGGTTTAAAGCATTTGTCTTCTGGTTGATATTAATGTAGCTTGGTGACAGGTAGCTAGCTCCAAAAGAAGCCCGTGGGATCTGTCACCTTGCTAGGTGTCTGCCTACAGATTTGTGAGTCGGAGTGTGAGGGTTCACGAAGACACCAATTCACAGGCACATTCCGACATATGGTAAGACAGAGCTCGGCCCTGGAGTGGGGTCTTGACCAGCTCAAGTTCTGCTCACTCGGAGCCAGTTTGTATAAACAAACTGGTCTTATATTAAATTTGGAATGTGGACTCATGCTAAGTGCCTCCAAGATCCGAACAGACCACATTCAGACTCCAAAAACAGAAAAGGTCACACCTGGGCGACAGTCACAGGCAAGGGACACAAAGCTGTGATCAGAACCCAATCGCATGTGACATCCACAGGGAATGGCCACGCTTCCCATGCCCCTTCCCAATATACAACAGACACATCTCTGAATTGTTAGCCCAAGTGTGCTGTCTGCTCTTTGTCTTTAAGCTTCTTTCTCATTCAATTCTTGAAACTTTTCCTTTGGGAGAAACTTCAGAGAGTGGAGCAGTGAGGACCATGGGTAGAGGCCCTTTCAGGGAGATAATGACTGATTTGAAGACAAACAAATGCACACACTGACATTTTTAAGTGGTGACGCCTAGCCGCCATGGAGTGACAGTTACCTCGACATCATGAACTTCACGTTGGTGGGTCGCCTCATGTCACCACGTGACATCCCAAGCCGAAGGCAGTCACCGTGCAAATGAGTTCAAGTTCTAAAAGTGTGCAGGGCACTGTCCTAACTTAAAGGGCTAGTCCTAGCAGTGGGAACTAGGTTTCACTGGTCTATGCACCAAGCAAGAGGGCACAGGGTTTTTTAAATGCTAATTTCAATAACCAATAAGTGCCAAAAAAAAACAATTAATGCCAGAAATTGGGGCCAATGAAATTTTTGATGGGAAACAGTGTAAGAAAGAGTGTGTCATGAAAGGTCTTTAACCAGTTTTTCTGGTGACTTGAGCAGGATAAATACCTTCATAAGTATAACTGTAAATTGTCTTACCTACTAAGTAGTTCAGAAAATCCAGAAATGGTGAGAAGGAGACTCGGCATTCCTCTAGAGGGCGCTGTGAGTTGCCTACACAATACTTCCTTCCCCTTCCTTCCTCCCAAGAGAAGTCCGATTCTGATTAATTCTTGAGCCCAATAAACGGCTCCAGAATCCGAATTAGTTTGATCCCAACCAAAATACTGGCGTTCCCTGGCAACTGTTAATGGTCCAGGGGTTGGTACACACCTGAAGTTGATCCAACCAACTTCAACTGGACAAGATCCAACTAGAGACTGAAGATAAGCACTTACCTTCCATGGCTAGAGAGGTTCTCAACTGCTGGACATAAATAAACACATGTCACCCTTACTTCCTTGAAACCACAAAGGGAACCAGATTTAGGATGAATGACGCTGTGTCTGAAGCAGGAGACACAGAACCAGGCTCCTCAGTAACAGTGTTGGGTTTCTGCAACCACCACACCACAGACCTCACTTTCCAAGTACAGGAATAGTATGTCCTCAATTCAGTGTTCAGACTGATAGATTTCCCAATAACAAGAGGAAACTACGTCAGCACATCAGCTTTGGAATGCGGACAGACCAAATGGGAAGACCCAGCTTTGCAGTTGGTGGGGCTAACTGGTACTTACACCTCCTTTACTTCAAAGTACAATACCAATTTCTTAAAGAATAAGTAAGAATCTCCTATTAGGTGTATAATATTTTGGCCACAGACAGCTGCTATTCTAGATGGGTTATATCATTTTTTTGTTTGATTACCTGTCTATATCATGAGAAAAAGGAAACAGGGTCTAAGATAAGCAGAATTTTTAATTTGGTCCTACGGTAGAGTCTGCATTTTTAATTTGTTTTGTTTTTGCTGGCAAGGGAAAGGACGGCAGGCAGAGAAGACCATGGATAGTAATTAAATGCAAATATTCTACGGTTTGTTGGTAGTTATTCAGTGCCGTGAAAGCGGATGACGCTCAATGCAGACGGTTAACTGGTGCCTCATTCTTCGATCATGCAGCAGTTGTGGGGGAAGTGCTGGAAATTCTGTGAACTCGTGCAAAAGATGAGTTTTTTGGCCCCAACTCCCTTGGCTATGGCTCCTTACACACCCTACTGCAGTGATGGGAGGCCCTCCATCTTCTCTCATATCTCTGTAGGAAAATATTGGTAAGCTTGACCAGAAAGGGAGTGAGTCGGCACTTGTCAACAGATGTTTTCAATAACCTCATAAACACGACAAGAAAGAGAATGATGTGCCCATGGGACTATCTCTACAGAATGCCAGGCAATCCACAACATAAAGTGTCCCCTTAACAAGACAAATATCTTGGCTGGTGCAGGACGTGTAGTCCCTGGCAGCTCTCACATGGTAAGCACAAGGTGGTTATGAGGTGAGCATAAGCCAGAGCCATGGCACCTGCCGGTACCTGGTGGCCTCTATACCTATGAGCGTTGCACCCAGAGGGCAGTCACAGATCCAAGAGGTTTCATAGGATAGGCGATGCTTCATGCCATCATGACAAGCAGTAGGATTGGACACAGCTGTCCTGTACGGGTGACAAAGGCGTGTTCAAGACACATCACTCCCATCCATATGGTTTAAAAATAAGTCCAAAGGGAAGCCAGAGCTCTCATTATTTCTCACACTTAGCTCAATAAAAGGTGAACTGCATTCAGCATCAAAAGAGGTCTCTAAGGTCCTTGCCAGATGAGGAAACTGGGATGGAAGCAGAAAGGTCAAAGTTGAGACCGCCAGGGTTTGCCTCAGGATGAGAGGCCTCCTGCACCAGAGGGAGGGACGGAGAAGGAGCTCGCGCTGGCTCAGACACCTGGCTGTCTCCCCGGGCCTGCTGTCCGAGGGCTCCGTGGGTCTGCTGGTTTCCTCCTTAGCCCTGGAGAGAAGGCGCTGTCTACGCTCATTGAACGTCATGGGAAGGCTATAGCTGGACTTGTCCCTCTCTCAGGGGACTCAGTTGGCTCTCCAGGAAAAGGGAGAGAAACAGAGTGAAGAAGAGCTTCACAGAAGCCACGGCCACCAGGACTTCTGCAGAGAAGGCAGCCCACATAATCCACATGACGAAGCAAAGCGAAAAGAGTGAGGCTGGACTAGAGGAAGCTGCTGCTGCTGCTGCTGCTGCTGCTGCTGCAGCTGCTGCTGCTGCTGCTGCTGCTGCCGCTGCCTCTGGGATCCTGAAGGGACAAGATACAGAGCCCAGCGTGGGACATGATGCTCACAGCTTCTGAAGGGTTCAGGCCAAACAAAGGGTGCTGAACTGGTCCCTGGCACCAGACCGCTGGACACAATGGAAAGAGAGTGCTGGTAGCACCTGATCTTCGAACGCCAGCAAGCACAAGTTTCATTAATTTGAGAATAACCATGATCCTGGTCTGCGGATACCACATATTCCCTTCACTCTGACAGAGCAGGGCCAGGCACATCAGTAGAGGCTGAGAGAGAATGAGAGCTCTCTCCTCGGTCCCTCCCTGGCCCAGCCCTCCTGAGAATGGGGCAGGACACTGTAGCACCATCCTGGACAAGTCTGGTACAGGCTGGGAGCAGGGCAGCCCTGCCCGGCTATCTCAGGACGGGGCACACGGGCCAAAGTTTTCAGCTGGAGAGTCCACTCTGACCAGTTTAAGCACAAAATGCATTTATTAAGGCATATAGATGGCTCACAGAATTATTGGAAAGAGACTCTAGACTGAGACTGTAAAAACAATCCCCAGATTCATACCACAGAAATGGGTGGCAAGGAGCTGTGGTCTCCGCCACCATCAGGAAGCCACTGTCTCAGCTGCCAGCCCCCCAAATGACCCCTCCTCTGTTGTGCCCTCTCAAGCCAAATGGAACCCAATATAACTCAGTGCCTAAAAAGAATTTTCCAGGGCACATCTATCTACTGGAACCTGCCTCACAACACTGTCCCCTAGTAGTAAGGAAGCCTGGACAACACGGGGTGCTGACGGCATTTCTGGATTCTAAGTGGAAAGGAGGGGATTACATTGTAAGGAACTTTCAAATGTCAAGGAAGTCACCCAGCCCTTCGGCCAGCCACGAATGACAAGGGATCTACTACTTCCTGTACCTACAATGAGCTAAAAAGTTCTCAAGACTCCAAATCCTAGAAACAGCACACATCATGTAAGAAATAATGTAAGAAACATCATGTAAGAAACCTTTTCACCTTTGAAGACATAAAGGCCACAAGTGCTTTACCAACTTTCCATTCCCTAAAGAACAAAAACACGTAATAATTAATTTGAAGTATTCAGATTGACAGGGCCTGTCGACAACCACATTTCTCCTGCAGTACACCTTAATTATCTTCACTTTTTACATCTAAAAAAGCATGACTGCTATTATACACACAAAGAACCAGGTACGAATATCACCAATGCCTCCTGGGAGCTGTCCCTCCCGCCTGGCCTGTGTTTAAACGTGAATACCCACGCACAGACTAGCATCAACTCCCAGGCCCATGCGTGTGTCAGGTTCATTTTTCATCGTTATTGACCATCAAAGTCATACCTGTTGCTAACTACTCCACGAACAACAGTAACACTCCTTGGTGTAGAGTTCTCATTCTCAGACCATCTGCGTGCCCTTCCTCAGAGTCACAATTTGCTATTCACCTTATTCTGCAGGTGAGTGAGAGGAAGCACAGACAGGTGGCGGGGTGAGTCTGATGGGACCGGCAGGTGACGGAGCAGAAGCGAGAACCCTCAGGGACGGCTCCTGCTCTAGCATACATGGCTCTGGCTGAAAACTCATCTCAGATCCATCAATTATAACACGCAGAGAAATAAACGTTGATCCACACATCAAAAAAAAAAAAAATCAAATAAATTCTTACTTGTTTACAAGTGGAATACTAAGGGCCCAGCCAGCAGCAAAGTCTGGATATTTAAAAACTGTAGGATTTTCAGAAAAGGCGTAATGGTGAATGATTGTAGATTCCTCATCATGTAATGCTTTTCCTAAAAACCATTCCTGTTAAATAAAGATATGAAATGTCATTTCCTTAAAAAGCCACTTCCTGTAAGACCAAAACAAAGTCATATCATTAATTTTACTTTATTACATATTCTAGGTGATAAAAAAATTACATATTTTTAAAACTTTCAACAAAAATAAAATTGATACTTATATGCTAATGAACAGAACATAACCTTCGTATATAAAGAGAGTAATTTAATATCATCAGGATAAATAAAATGTTAGTCATTATTATAACATAAATATGTAAAAGTGGTATTTTATACAATATTCCATATCAAAATACTATGAAGGCAAAGAAAACAGTTTCCTTTGTGCCCCACTGAGGTTTGCAAAGAAGAATTTGAAAAATTCCTTCCAGAAGCAGTGCCTGTTTTATTCATTCATTCATTCATTCATTCAATTAAAATTTATTATTGTTATCAATTAGCACTTAACAAAGATTCCACACCAGGCAGAAACACAGCTTACACAACAGTGGGGACACATGAAACAAGCAAGCAAGTAAAGTGAGTTCAGATAGAACTGCAATGTGCTACGATGAAAACAAAACAGGCGAATGGGAGGCGGCCCTGGAAAGAGATAACAACTGAAGAGTAAATAACATCCGGGGGCAGCTGGAGCAGTCAAGGCAGTTAATACAAACGCCCTGAGGTGGGAAAGAGCTTGATATATTAGATGGAAAAAATAATCCAGTGTGGCTAGACTTGCGTGGGTGTAAGGAGACACGGAATGAAAGAGAGCAGCAGGAGACAGACCAGAGTGGGTTTTAGACACCAGTGGAAAGCAACATAGACTTTAGATTCTAAGTGAAGTGGCAGACTTCCACTTCTGGCCACAACAGAACAGTCTGGATCAGACCTACTCCTCCACCAAGAACAAGTACAAAAGCAGGAGAATTACTTAAAGCAAATGATTGAGGGCGGCAGAAAACAAGACAGATGGAAAGTGAGGGCTAACATCCCAGAGAAAAGGGGCACCTGTCCCTGGGAACCCCATATTCACCTCCATTTACCCTCAGGAATTGGCTGGTTCCCAGAGCAGAGAGGAGCACACCACAGGAAGCAGTAGCTGGGGACTCTGCCACCTCCCTGGACAGGTTGGAGCTGGAGACTGCCAAAAAGGTAGAGATTTAAGAGGATTTCAGAGAAGTGAGTCCAAAATTATACATGTCATTTCCCTTCAACTCCTAGGCTGTACAAAAGCCAGGGGGAAAACCAAGAACCAAGTGGAAAGCAGCAGTGTAGAGGCTAAAGAGCTGAACAAAGATGTCAGCAGGGCTGCTGGGGAGCCCAAGGGTGAAGTGCGGGGGGCGGGGGGCGGGGGGCTACGAGTGAGGGCACAGACATAAGTCCTCCTGTAGGAAGGGATAGCAGCCACAGCCTCTTCAATGTTTTACATGAAGTATCTGACATTTAGTAGAAAAGGACCAGGTATGCCAAGAAACAAGACCAAACTGAAAACAAAGAGAAAAATGAAAAATAGAAAGACGCACAGATAAATCAGATTTTGTAGTTATCGGAGACATAACTGTGATTCATATGTTTAAGAAAATAAATGAAAGATGAAGAATTTTACCAAAGAACTAGAATATATAAATGAGAGTTACATGGACATTCTAAAACTGAATTAATGCAGTAACTAAAGTATGGAATCCAAAAGGATATTAGACACAAAAGAGGATTAGTGACCTGGAAGGCAAGTCAGTAAAAAAATATCCACACTGATATACAAAAAAGAAAACAAAAGGAGGAAAATACAGAAATGAGCATAAAAGCAATGTGAGACGCAGTGAAAAAGTCTAAATTAGAAGCACAGAACAGAAGGAGGAGGAGGAGACCAGAGCTGACTCAATACCTGAAGAAAAACAGGCTTAGAATCTTCTAAAACTGACAGAAGTCATCGAACTATAGATTCAAGAAGCTCTATAAACTCCAATCAAAACAAGTACAAAGAAAACTACACATAGGTACATGTTGGTTGAAAAACCATGTAGAGAAAATCTAAAAAGCAGTCTGGGGGACAATATCACATTTCTTTCAAAGGAGCAAAAATGACATACAGTTGACTTTTCAAGAGAAACAACAGAATATGAAAGACAGTAGCACAGCACCTTTGCAGTGATAGAAGATAATGTCTGCCAACCAAAAATGCTGTATCTAGCGAAACTATCTCAGGTGGAATGGCAGATCCTGGAAGTTTTTGGACAGGTGAATGATTATCATCTGAATTATAGAGAGCCTAGATTATTAGGAGGGCAAGAGTGGAAACCTGGAAACCAGCTAATAATGCTCAAGGGAAGAGATGATGGTAGCCTGGGCCTGAGCTGTGTTGAATACGGAAAGCAGATGAGTGAGAGGTGTGTTTTGGAGAGAGACTCAACTGGGGCTGATGGAAAAAGAGGAGTCAGTCATGAGTCCTATGTTTTTCAGATAAGCAACTGGATAGACGGTGATGCCATTTCTGAGATGAGGAAGACTGAAGATGGAAGGAGTTTAAAGGGTAAGAGTTCAGTTTTGAACACACTGAGTTTGAGGCTCCTGTTAGACAGAGGTGGAGGCATGAAGAAGGCGGTTTGGTGGAGGACTAGGAAGCACAAGGCTCCCTCCCTCTCGTTCCTTCACACTCTGCTGCCATGTGACTTGATCCAGGAGCTGCTCCCTGACACCCTACGGCACAGTAAGCCCACCCCAGTCTGTCGGTTATCCCTCTTACTCCGCTGTACTTTCTCCACAGCCCTTGTGACGATCTGACACATTGTTTGCACTTTTGCTTATTGCTTATCTCCCCTGCAACAAGAATATCCCCTGCTGTGGGCAGGAATGTTGTCCACTGTGCTCACTGCTGTATCCCCAGAATAGCTAACAATACCCAGGTGCTCACTGGTTTTTGGAAACTAATGGAGGAAGCCCAGGAAAGCTTTAAAAGGCAACCACCCCATGGGCGGCCGGTTATCTCAGTTGGTTAGAGCGCGGTGCTCATAACACCAAGGTTACCGGTTTGATCCCCACACGGGCCAGTGAGCTGCGCCCTCCACAACTAGACTGAAACAACTACTTGACTTGGAGCTGATGGGTCCTGAAAAAACACACTTGAAAAAAATAAAAGGGCAACCACCCCAATGAAGGAGACTAAAGCATATAATTTAAACCAAGTACCCTAAGTTCTAAAAGTTTTTACCTATTTTCTCTCTTATCCAGCCATCACCACCTCACTCCCTATCCCTCATCAGGAGGGATACAGCACCATTTCTTCAGAGCCCCTTTCTGCTTGGGGCTGTGTCCCCAATACCTTCCAGAGTCTTAGTTTTGGTCAATTCAGCAGTAGGTCTTGAGAGAAGAGGCGGGAAAGCCATTGACACAACCTGTACAGTTAGGTTCACAGTTCCACCTGATGGTTTTCTTCTTGATACTTTATAACTAAATCAAGTCATCACTAGGCAAGAGGGATAGTTACCAGGCAAATGGCCCTGGCTTGAGATGGACAATTCAACATCATTTTTCTAAATCAATAATATAACACTTTGCCAAACTACTAAACATTAACCAGTACAAAAATCATCACATTTAACATACCATGTCAATACAGCTTATCTAATGAAAAGAAACACGTCAGTGTATTTTAGCATCCTTCTCACTAATCTTCCACTGTTATCATCTCCTGTTCCAAACCTAATTTTATGCAGAACATGTTTTTAGGTTTTAACTGCTAATGGCAGTTTTCAGCTATTATTTAGTATAAAAGATTTTTTTTTAACATTTTAGTCGGGGACTATATTATAAACTATATTAAGGGAGAGACTGATATAGAATCTATGAAAAGAGGCATACCCCCATCTTTCTTAATGATTTTCTTAATAACTTCATAACAAAGACAATTATTATCAAGATAAACTATAATAAAATAAGTCAGACAATGTTCTCTTAGTACCATAGAATTACTTTACCAGTACCTGTGTTTCACCTCTACTAATAACAAAAAAGTCAAGACATGTGAGTAAATACACGCTTATACTGAAAGCAGAGTGGGGGTGGAGAGGAAGAAAGACTTCATCAAGATATAGAAATTTATAGAAATCACCTAGAAAGGCTATTTAACAAAGATTACTTTTAATAAAGATTACATTTTTCCATTTAAAATAGTGTATAACAGCATAAACTTGTATTAGTAAGAATGACAGAAAGATATTGAAAGGAAAAAATGTCAGATTCAAACAAAATAACTGATACTGTAACATACTACATCATATTATTTTTATGTAGTTTATTTGTGTCAGTATCAAAGCCAGGTTTGCTTTATACTTCCTTTTCTAAAATTTCAAATGGTAAGGGAAAAATCCACACTGGTTTTAGTGAATTTCAACATTACGTAATTTTTATTCCCAAATACTAGTTTCAAAAGAAATAAAGCATCCTAGCTTTTTTTTTCACATGGGAGAGTTCAGAAAAGAGGGGGGAACATCTCATTTTGCCTCTGAACTTGCTTTGAACTTTTGAATTTATCATTCCAATTTTCATTAAAAAGCACAGTGAGTCACTGTACAGAATTAGAGCTTTGGATAATGGAAAAATAATCTGCAGGTGAAATGAACACTAGGAGGAGATTAAAACTCCTACATCCTCAAAAAGATTTGGGAGTTTTTCCCAAGTGAAAAGAAAACATAAAAGCCTAACAAATGTTTTACATAAAACATGGCAAGAAGTGCATAGACGCTGGTGAGCATCATCTGAGAAGACGGGATGAGACATGGTCGTAATTTTCTATTCTTTGAAGGAACTATTTTTTTAACCTAAAAACTTTCTCATTGAATGATATCTGTTATCTTCCCAGGAGGCAAAGGCATGAAGAGAAATCATAATGCGTCCTTCAAGCATTTAACATCGAAAGTGGTGGTTTGATGACAACAACACACTTGCAGAGTTTGAGAAAGTAAGTTGGTGCTCCAGCTGTCGCCCAACTTTGGGTGTCCACATCAACACACCAGACAGGTACCCAGAGGCCACCTTTGCTCCCCAAATCCTCATCAAATCTGGTCCAGCTCTGAATGGTCATCAGATCTCGGGTAGGACAGCTGGCCCAGCAATACCAGAAAGGACCCATTCTGCTTATTCCAAGTTGAAAGAACTCTAAAAAGTGACCTGGGCTTCTCCAAGAGAATGGAAAAGCTGGGTTTACACCCGATATCTCCAAGGCAGCCCTCAAAACCTCCAGAACCTCCTGAGGCGCTGATCGCAGCCCCACAGGGAAGCTGACATTACAGGGTTGTATAATTTTCATAAATATTCATCGACCACCTACTAAGTGGTCAACACTCCGATCAGTGCTAGGGATTCAGAGGTAAACAAGACCAATGTCTTATCTGCACAATGTCATGTCTGCACAAAATAAAATTTGAAAATATGAAAGGAGCTGTGCATTTCTAACGCAAGATGCATCCCTTCTCCAGAACTTCTCAAATAGTGTTCCCTCTGCTCAGAACACTCTTTCTCTCCTGTTAACTGCTACTTGTTCTACAGGACTCAGATTAAATGTCACTTTCGTTCGTGACCCTCCCAACTTAAATGTGATGCCAGCTATGTGCTTCTAACAGCACCCTCTGTTTGCTTATTACAAGATGTCTCACTTTTAACTGTAACTGCTGCTTTAATGGGCCATCCTCTCCTGCACCCTCTCCATCCAGGTGGGCAGGTGTGTGTGTCCTAGACACTGCTGTCATACTGCCTGGTACACAGCTGGCACTCAAAAAATATCTCTTATCTAAAATGATATGTGGTCATTGTTCATAAAGAGACATAACCCATTTAAACTGGGTTATAGTTTCTAAATTCTCTGAAATTGCTAGCATAGATAGATAGTTTTTCATTTAAAAATAGTTCATTGTAAGTTCCATCCGTCTAAAAGCTACAAAATTTAGAGACTTATTGAACATTGCTTCCAGATAGTCAACTATTATTCCATTCTTTTTCCTTTAAAATTAAGTGTTTTCATTAGGCTGAAAAGCCTCATAATGAAAATTAAATCTTCTTTTAAGCATTTCCCCAAAAGAGAAATACTGGCATTGAAATTGTACTCACCTTTGATGGGTCGTATCTCCTGAGCACTTCTAAGAGTTCTGGAACTCGTATTCTTGTCTCTTCTTCACAGAAGAAAATCCATGATGAATTTCTGCTATACGTTACAGAAAAGCTGACAAAAGGAAATAGATGGTACTAATCACTTTATAAAGGGAGATCATTATAAGGTTTAAAACTCACAGGCAGGAAATGGACGAAGGACACATACAATGTCAAGAAATCTGCACTTTGCCCCTATATTTTTCTTCAGTTAATAGTTTCAGGTTATAAGAAAGCCACATACTAATGGTTTTATAACAGTTGGAGTTCTTAAAGATAGATTATTTTCAAATATAAATATCAACTATATAGACATTTTATCTTTTAATAAGGACATATTTAAAAATGAAAGCCACTCATAACTAGGAGTCGGTCATCAAGAAATCTGGCTCATGCAGTAATCATAAAAAGTGGACTTCAAGTTTACCTCACTGACTGGCTCTGAGAAAAAACATACCCTCTTGATAAGAAAACTAGGGATCATACAAGTGTCGAGACCTGACACATTTTGAGGTAAACGTACTGTGGTAACAGCGGAAGTATGGTCCAGGCACCTTCCTGCTTAGACAGCTCATGGAGAAGAAGGACGCTGGGGAGTTCCTAAAGAAACATTATCAAAGAAGATAAATAAGTAAAAATACAACATGACCACTCCAATTTAGAAAAGAATAAAAGACAATTTTAAAAGGCAGGAATTTTTAGAGACCTGATAGTTTACGCTTCACACTACTCTCTTCTTTCTCTCTTCTGGAGCTACTAGAAATAAAAGAGTGTGCCTGAATCCCCACTACGGCTCCAACACCCAGACACCCAGTAGTGTGGCGACTACCAGGGAGGGTCTTCAGTGATCCTGGAGCTGACCTGAAATTTGTGTATTTGCAAAGGTGACAGGAAGGGAAGAGCCCAGGGGAAGTAGTCAGAGAAAACTCAGAGGCCTAAAAGGTTTCTACCAGATACACAGCACAGGTAGCACATGGGGAATGAAACACTTTGGCTAAACCAGAGGATATAACATCCAATTTACCTCATGTGGAAAAAACATTTTTAAAGGGCCGTAAAAGCACTAAAACACCGTCATAAAGAGTTTGGGGTATAAATACGAGAAATATAATCCTTAAATACTCAAGTAACAATAGTTATAGCACAATGATAGAATTTCAAAATTTATAAATATAGAAGGAAATCATATTCAGCAATGAGACACAACTGTGGTTAAATAAACATGCACACACATACATAAAAAGAGAGATCCATAATTTCAAGGCTATGAACATTAGCGTTGAAGTAAAACACTAGTCAATATATTTCCATTTGCTACCAGCCAAGAGTCAGATACCTAATCAGCTCGAACACCTCCCCCAACAAACATTAGTATATTCTGTGTTTTATACTATTTCCTGGTAACTATGTTAAAGTCAAAAGACTTTAAGAACAAATGTCTAACTATTTGAAATATTACTGCACTAATATAGATTCCACAACAGTCTTAAAGTTCATATAAGTTTATGTTTAAGAAGAAAATCATTTTTAATATAAATCTTTGGAGTTGGATAGCAAACAAGCCTCGTTTCTTTATTTTGTATTTTAACTTCCGTGTACAAATATGAAACGCAAACCAGTAATCAAAGGGGCAATCAGGCTGACAACGTGGCATGTTAGAGAGAAAAAGTAAACCTAAAGCTGAATTAGCAATTACCCAATGTAATCCAGGGTTTTCCTACTGTTGATTGGATTATGCAGCAATTTTCATTGTTTTTAAAAACTTGCTATATGTGTCGATATATATATATATATATATATATATATATATATATATATATATAGATAGATAGATAGATATGTAGGTGGATATATAGATATATTCATGAGGGATTATATAAGAACAAAATTCATGTGTGAAGAAAACTAATAATGTTAACATTTGCATAAAACTTCAAATAATTATGGGAGCATGCTTATATGAACTAGCTAGAAAAGAAACATAGTAAATACTAAAAAGAGTTTTATAAGAAAATAAGTAGTAAATGGGCTATTATGTAGCAATTGAAATACAATGAAGACTTTATAATCACGGAAATATCTTTATGTTAAATGGGAACAGACACAATTCTAACTAATGTAAAACAAATTTATATATGAAGAGACTGGAAAGGAGCCAGAAAATTAAAATATTTGTGTCAAGATGACAAAGGTTATACATATAAGCTTTAAAAATCCTTTATGTAGTTAAATCATGGTTTAGTTTTAAAAATGTTTTGAAGAACAATAAATGCACCTCAAAATTTTTCTCCCAAACAAGTACTATATCCTTCCTAGTTAGAGGAAATATGTAAGTGATGTCAACAGGTATCACACCTAAACAGGTATCACACCTAAATAGGTACCATACCTAAACAAGTATCACTCCTAAACAGGTAACATCAGCAAAAAGGCCCTGAGGGCACAAAGGCAGAGGCACAAAGATGGTCTAAGAATAACTTCTGTCACGACAGAAATGCAGCAGCAAAGGTTGAGTCAGCACCAAGGGCGAGTTGAATTCTAAGCTAAAATAAAGTCTGTGGATTATGGCCATTCCTATCTCCATCACTTTCTGTTCACTAAACCATGTATGTCTGGATTTCATATTTGCTTCAGTTGGTAAACACAGAAATGGCAATCGAGCTTTCTGTACCTCTTTATCTCTAAATAGAAACACTTCAAAAACTAGTGTACTGTGTTCATAGCTGTGTCCACAGGGGTGTGAATACCTGTGTCTCAGGAGGACAGAGTAAGTTCTCCCTTGACACAGAATCTGGTCTTCATCAACTCTTGATGAAGCCACGGTCACTTTAATTATAAATAGATTTTTGTCTACTAATCCTCAAAAAGCCCCATGAGCTTTTATTCCTGTTTGGTGTGTGTGTGTGTGTATGTGTGTGTGTGTGTGTGTGTGTGTGTGTGTGTGTGAATAAATTCTGTGACTACAGAAGACTCAAATACTTACAGACATGTTCATATATTAGCACTTCTAAGACAGAATAATTTAAAAGGTCACAGTGAAATTTTCCATCAGATGATCTTATCCCAGTTCTTACCACTCGGAATGGTCATAATTTATGTTCCTTCCATCTGTCTTAACACCATGACAGGATTCAGACCTCTGTAAAGGTGTTGTATCACCACCGTAAGGCATTTTTAGAGGTGAAGCATTTTTATCTAGAATGACTGAGAAAGTTTTCAAATGAAAAATCAAGGGGAATATAAGGAAGAAAAGGTGTGGGAGATTTGGACAGTCAGGCATGCAGCCCTGTCTTATAAACGATGCCTGTTCAACAGAACCCGGACACTTAACTGTTTCTAACCTGAAAAGTAAGGAAAAATCCTTTCAACAAGGAGGTAACGCCATAGCAGAGGTAAGCATAAAGGAGCTAAAAATGCAAATGACCACATGTGGGTAAATGACAGAAAAGGCAAAAAACAAGAAAAACTTGATTACAGTGATCTGAACTTCTTATGGCATCTCTACCTGTCCCATTGAACTAAAGTCTACCTTTCTTTCCATCGTCAGCTTCAACCTGTGTCCTAACAAGCACTTTGAACTCAGAAAGCCCACTGGACTTTCAGTCAGGACTTCCTTTGAACCTAGTTGTTATTGAGGCACATGTTCACATTTAAAGCTGCTAATAATTACCGAAAACAAGCAAACTCAAAACCAACACTCTAATTCAGTACCTGGTTCTTACACATATTCATTATGTTCATTAGAGAAAGGGGTTTGACTCCATAACCGAGCATTCTAAAAATGCTCAGCCCCTTGTTCTTAATGAGGAGGAAAAACCATGAAAATGTATAGCTAGAAAAATAAATAGTATGAATAAAAAAAGGCAGCATTTGAACGTGGATGAAAATAGATTAACATAGAAAATATCACAAGTAACTTTCATTATTGGGCAAGTTTGGTTCTGAACCACTTTAGTTTTTCTGCCTGTGTCTGGAAAGAATTCAACTCATTTAACTCCATTATCTGGCCTTTCCCCTCTTCACAGACTGTTTCCCAATGTTTATAACTTGTCCAAACCTTAATTTAAAATATAAGCTTAGCAGTACATGAGCTTATGGTCTAATTCAGTCTCATTCAGACCAAGCACTCAATTAGAAAGCAAATGTCAAGATATTTCTTCAGTTTAAAGACTGATTCCAGTTCAACTGCATTTCTAAATCCCAGCTATGATATACTTCTCAGGCGCTGAACTGAGCTTTTAGACCAACAAATAAATTAGGATGAAAATTAACATCTGTTTGCTGTTATAATTTCTTCCCTAAGAAGTTGGTGTATCTTACGAGGATGATAGCAGAGAGGTGGAGTGTGCTGTTTGAAGCATGGATCAGACAGATTTACTAGCCTTTAAAAACCCAGTATTATTTATGGACCAGGAGATTACATATGATGCTATAATAACATATCTTCCAGGAATCTGAGCCTATCTTAAAAAAAAAAAAAAAAAAAAATTTTTTTTCCAGACGCAGACCTTAGTCATTAACTGTCCTTTCTTAACAAGAGAAAAATATGATCTCATTATTTATAAAATTTATTCTTATAAACTACGTATTTACTTTGAAACGCATTACTACGTACATTTTTATAGCTCCTATAAATCTGTTTTAACTAACCATCCACTCATTCATGAAAGGGAGTAAAGCCTAGTATTTAAGGACCTGATTTCTGGAGCCAAAGTACTTAATCAGAATCCTCACTCCATCTCTTCTGGGCTGTGCAACCTTTAGCAAGTTTCTTGGCTTGTCTGTGCCTCTGTCATCTCGTCTCATGTCATCTACCATAGGAATAAAAACAACAAGTTAACACATGCCTCCACTTGGCACATGCTATGCATGTGACAATTGTTATTATTATGGATTTGACACTATTTTGTGGAGCAACTACTGTGTGCCAGGCACTGTTCTAGGAACACAGTAAACAGCTGTGAAAAGACAGGGCCAAGTGCCTGCCTTCTTGGAGCTCACATTCTAATCAAAGAGACAGGCAATAAGCAAATAAATCTAAAAGATAATGTCAGGGATAAATGGCATAAGAAAAATAAAGCCAGGTAAAGGGGTGGCGTGAACAGGACACTGTCACCTAAGCAGCGTGGAGTTCTCTGCACACGCCCGCTGCACTGATCTCCGGCCCGCCGGTGACGAGAGCCCCAGGTGCGTGTCAGGAGGCAGCCACACAGACAGTAGAGGCTTTGGGGCCACTTGAAAAGGACACACAGGCCAGCTGCACTGTTCACTAGTGATGTGACCATGGGCGTGTCACTCAGTCGGAGCCTCAGCTTCCCCTCTGCAAATGGGGAGGATAACAGTAAGTACTTCACAGACTTACATGCGCTGACGCTTGAAAACAGCTCAGCACTGTGTGGCTTTGAGCACCAAATAAAATAACAATGGGGACACGCACGCAGTGACAGCCAGCCGGGATTACCCTGCAGCTCCAAGTCTGTGTCTCCACTCCAGGCCCGGACCCCATGCATGAGACATCTCACGCGTCTCTCCGAGGCCACCTTCCCAACGTGAACCATCGTGCTGGCTCACACAGCAGTTCACCTTCCTGACAGGCACCGTCCGCTAACAGCAGTGAGACCCACGAGGGACAGCCTCCATCCAGGCAGTCCACACAGGTGACCCTGGCAGGAGTCTAGCAAACTCTTACTATTTCTTCCAGGCTCAGTTCAAATGTCCGAACCAAGCTGACACTACAGTGAGTTCTAAAGCGACCAGCTTCTTTGGGTCCCTGGCTCCAGACTCAGAATCCTGGGTGGCAATAATGTCTACCCGGACGCACTCCATCACAGGCCCCCTCCCGAGCTCGGGGAGACCAGTGTCTGGCCTCTGACATTCTTAGTGGGCCAAGCCCCAACCCCACCAGAACACACGGGGCCAGGTTCTCAGGGCCAGAGAGGGGTTCAAATGCTGGACAGACGAAAAGACGGGCACTCATAGCACGCCCGTCCACACAGCGCAGATAATCATTATTGCTGAGCGACTCCTGCCCCAGGAGTGGACTCACTGCTCTGCCTCTGGGGCAGCTTTCCCAAGCCTCTGCATAAAGTAAATAGCCGATAAAGATTTATTAAATGAATAGATGACCATTCTTATTCAACGGCAATGTCATCAAATCTCCAATTTAACAAATAACTTAATGTGATTACTTAACTATCAGTGACTACAAAAAACAAACTTTTAGTGAGTGATTAAGTATCTAATTACTCTCACCTAAAAAGAAAAGCTGAGTGAGAATGACTCAACTCTGAAAGCCAAGCTCCTAAGGGAGTACCTTACGCTGTCTCCTTGCCAATTAAGAAATCCCTAACAATAGAAGACACAAGGCCATCTTGATCAAGCTTCTTTGCTCTATGATCTATAAAGGTTTTGCTCTCCCTTTCCTGGCTTATTTCATGAAAATGAGGGTTTTTTTTTAAAACTAATAACTCAAGGCCTGACTAACTCTTCTCAAGAAAATAGTGATTTCCAAAACTTTCTGTGAGCAAGCAAAAAGAATCATTTATTTGTAAGGTTAAGAGTCTGCCAGGTTTTAAACAAAGTTCATACCACAGAAAAAGGCAGTAAAATTAGAAGTGTGTGTTCCCATCACAAGCTCTCTAGTCGGGGGAGGTGAGAGAGTGGGAAGATTTCTAAGCAGCAGCTAGCCGGGCTCCATTTGGCCTAAAGCGAAAAATGTGCTCCAACACCTACCATAAAATGTAATTCACAGCTGTACCAACCTCCAGAATTGAAACCTTATAAGCATATCCCACTTCTGAATTTGTTTTTCTGTATTTGCAGGTTGCCTTAAAAATGGAACCATAATTTACCTGTGGTTCCGGCCTATCCCAGGTCCTGCGTCATTCCAGACTCCATCCTTCCCTCTGCCAGCTCTCACCTCCCTGTTCCCCAACAAAGTTGATTTCCCAATCTAGCATGACCCTTGCCCTGTGCGAAGGTTAAAGGTCACACTTCAGGGTCTTCAAAATGGTGCACAAATCCTTATTTTATTAGGACCTACTAAAAAAAATACACACACAAAATGATGCTTCATCTTCTTTCCTTTACTGTTTCCGATTTCATCATATTTTGAATCTCCTTTGGAGAACAATAATGGTTTCCTTAATGTTAGGCAAGTGTTGACACACTTCTGAAGCTTCAGTCAAAATTCTCTCAGTGTAGGATCCCCTTGGTTACTGGACCCCAAGATCCAGAAGGTGAAAGAGACTCTCCCTGTGACCACCTCTCCACCCCATCGTCATAAGACACTGTGCTGGAGTGCTCGCCAGGTTCTGGGCTGTCTGCTCCCACTCGTGTAACATACAAGACAGACGATTTTTCACGCAAACATCTACTCAGGAAAGGATTTTTTTTTAAGTTCAGAAAACAGAAGTCAAATCATAACGGACACCCAGATGCTATATGCACATAGTAGGCATTTAAAATGAAATGCACTAAGTGCCTGATTAATTCGGAGGTCTTCACAGGAACTGTCCACGCACCTTTAGTCAATCTTTGTAACATCACATGGCCCTTCCACCTGTCATGAGGGGAGATAAGCTCAGAAAAAAAATAGCATTTCTTCAAACTCTGTATCCTTACATCTACAGATGTGCACTTAAGAACCCCGTATTTGTCCCCCACATCTCCCCATCTCACCCACTTTGCTTTCCTTCTGTTCCAATCTAAAAAGATTGCCATCCCACTGCTAACATGCGCTGTACTTGTCCCCACACTGTGCCTCCTCAAATACCAGTTCCACGTGGCACCCCAACAGTAAACTCCTGACAATCCACATCCCCGTCATCTAGTCCCGGGTCCATGCTCTAAACCAACACCTGCAGCTCATGTCCGCTGTCTTTCCCACCTGATTTGACAAGTCCTCCTTATGTATCCTCGGGTTTCACACACAGTCAGCACTATGTTAATTCGTGCTTTTTACGTATCGCTCTGCTTCTTAAACAGCTTTCAATGGGCACTGTGTTTCTCGAGGGCCCCATGAGTTATTTAGAGATGCCCTTTCACATTCAACAGTACCTACTGTCACTATAGATGTCCAAAGAATATTGGATGAATAAACATTTTCACATACTACTCATTTTGGACTTCTAATTTCTACTCAGTGACATAGTCCTTTCTATTGTGAAATACCATCTATCTTATCAATAATTCAAAGAATTGGAATCTTTTCTAACCCTTTGCTCCACTGCAATCCAGAATGGCACTCCACACACGAAAGTACACTTGGTGAAGTCTGCTGGCTTATTGATTGGAAGAAACATATCATTATCAACTTCAAAGCCATTATAAACTCCAGTTTGAAAGCTGGAGATGAGAATAACAACTTACCGTGACCCCAATTATTTCAGAAAACGAAAACGCTTTCACCACTCTAGAAACAATTCCAAGTACAGGATTAAATTTCACATAGAAAGTTGTATATTCAGTCATTATAAGGATGAAAAATGTTTGTGTTTTTAGTAAGACCGCATTCTGGTGCCTTGAGGCCCAACGGGCACAGGTAATGACTTGACGAAGCAAAGAGACCAGCTAGAAGCAGATGAATAATCACAGAAATCCTTACATTTCTGCACTTTCATTTTTGGGGGCAGACTTTGTAGTCAAGCACAACCCGACCACAGTAATGAATAAACAAACAACAATTCCAGACATCTGGTAGTGTGGGAGGAACAGATATTTTGGGCTGTCAGATAAATATTCAAACGATCAAACTGACTGCTGTTGCACCCCCGTCCCCCCCACTGAGCCACTTTTGTGAATGCCCATGGTGGACAAATCGATGGAGAAACCCAAAACTGCCACCTGAAGGCGTCCTGGTTCAGGCCTTCTGGCCCCACACAGCCTGCTTATTAGAGTCTAGTGCACACCTGCCAAACCATGGGACCGTCCCCTCCTCGAAGAAGCCAGCACTCCCCGCCACGGTGCTGGGGACGTCCTGCCATCTTCTGCCTCCAAGTCTCAAAGCTTCCAGGGCTGATGACCGAGCTGTCCATTCTTCCTCCAGAATATGTCAATTTCTTAAAACAAGTTCCAGTTGAGTTTTAACTAGGGAGCCATACCTGCCTCTTAGAGTGACCGTGTCTCCTTCTGTTCTGTGCATTTCGGAACTGAATCTCACTTCTCTATTTGCATGTAGCTCTGGGTCAGGGTACCTCGTCATTGCCCCAAGTATTGTCTGCAGCCCGTGTTAGCTGTCAACAATCTTTGGATCTCTAAAATGCTACTTATGGGATCAATTCAACTTTTAAGCACACATGTAGGCTAAAGAACTCTATAAAGAGAAAGAAAGGAACCAGTACCAAATACAGCTGCCCACTCTAAAATCTTTCGGGCTACTTCAACTACCCAAAGACCTGTTAATCCAAACATATATGCTCTAAGTCATTAGAGGACACTCTGGATCTACTGAGTGAATTGAACCTGAGGGATGACGTTTTCTACAAATTATAGCAGGTCCTCGAATAATGCCGTCTGTTCAATGTTTTGTTACAACATTGATGAGAACCGAGTATCGGTTCCCTGCCGGGGCCTCTGTCTATGTGCAGAGAAAACCTGTAGATTTTCTCCAGGAACTCTGGTTCCCCGCCCCCCACATCCCACTGTCCCTGTGTGAGTGGGTGTGTTATGGGAGGGCGTCCTGTCCAGGGTGGGTCCCACCTGGCGCCCTGAGCTGCTGTGATGGGCTCCATTCACTGCCACCCTGAACTGGAATAGCGGGCTGGAAAATCATTATCTCACTTGTGTTTATTCATCTTTCTTAAATGGATGTAGAGTTCATGTTGGTTTCAGTGTTTAATATGAGAAGGGTTTTGGACCTTTATTTAGCAGTTTGGTGATGTTTTTGTGACCAGAAATATGCCATGGGGACTTAACTCTTGTTTCTATCAATCAGCCTAGGGTAGAACTGGTTTCCTTGTACAGTTTCCAAGAACCTATGGACGATGTTAAGTGAGGACTTACTGTACTTGAGTACTCAGCTAGCTTCCGTCCCGGGAAAGAATTTCAGAATAGGGAAAACAGACTATCTTATCATTAAACAGTGGTTTCCTTACTACTTTAGTCCATATTCCTCTTATTATCACAGAAATTAAATGCTGGAGGAGAGGGGTTTGCTTAATGACACTGCTTAATTACGAGTCTTGAAATGCAAAACCAATATTGCCACCTAGTGGCAACGTGAGTCACCTACAAAACAGATTGTCTGAAGTAAAAATTATAAATGTCAAGGACAATAAAAGTTAAGTATAAGCACACTGAAACTAAGTAGCATAGAACGAAGTGCAAGAAAAGTTAAGTACTTCAGATGAACGGAGCTGTTCTCTAAGTTTTCAAAGCCAAGAATAATTCACCGGCGACGATCCTATTGTTTGATGGACTGTGTTTGACATTGTACAAGTAGGTGCCCTGGGGGACAGGGGAGGAGAGGAGCGCAGAGCTGAGGGTGGGACAGACGCCCTAAAGAACAAAGAGCACACGGGCACCCACGTGGGGCCCCAAATGAGCATGGAGGTCACCTGCAGGGCAGCAGGACCTGGAGGAGAGTCTGTCAAAGTAACACTAACGATACACGCAGCCAGAAGCTACAGCTTTGCGGGTGTTGAGCCTGGAGGCCATCGTCCTCAGTGAAAAGAGCCAGTCACAGAAAGACAAATCCTGTGTCATTCCACTTACAGGAGGCCCCTGGAGTCCTCAAATCCACAGAGACAGACAAGAGAAGGGGGGTCCCCAGGGTCTGGGGCAGGGGAAATGGGGAGTCATTATTTAGTGGGAACAGAGTTTCAGTTGGGAAAATGAAAAAGTTCTGGAAACGGGTAGCACAATGCAAATGCACCTTACAGAACAAAACCGTACACTTAAAAATGATTACAATGGCAAATTTTATGTTGTATGCTTTTTACCACAATTAAAAATAATCACACAGTGGCAATGGCGTCCCCCGCTGCTGAGGTGAGGGTACAGGCGGGAGTCCACACAGACTGTCCAGTGACATGGACAGTTTGAGCCCCTCCTGAGTCCTCAGGGGAAAAGGACTGATCACTACATGCCATCCCAGGAGGCCCCTGCTCTCTGTCCTCTGTGTCCTGGGTGGGCTGCGCCTGCTCTGCCCAGCCCCCAGACACGGGTCCCCAGGGTCCCACCGCTCCCCTGGAAGCACCTACAAGCTCTCAGCCGACTCCCAGACCTGCCATCTTCTGGCCAAACCTTTCTCCTGAGCTTCAGACATGCAGCCCCCACCACTGACCCTCCACCTCAGATTTCATCTACAGACACCTGAGTCATTGGCACCCTGTCACTCTGAGAGCCCGTCACCTGCAACCTCAGATGGTGGCTGGCCCCACCCGCCCTCAGTCCTCCCTGGATGTCCTCACTTCTCCTTCAGCCCCACACGGGCCCGATGTCCCCCAGCTCTGGCCCCACGTCACCCCACCACCATCACCTGAGAATCAGGCCCCCTTCCCCCGGCTCTCTTAAAGCTGCCCGCCTCACAGCCACCAGAGTGACGGTTTTAAACTGCAAAGCTAAGGTTGCAGCCCTAACGCTCTCCCCAGCAGTAATTCTCACAGGAAGCACTTTTAGTAACAGGGTAGGGGGTCGCTCCCAGCGCATACTGCCAGGGGCCAGACATACTCAGTGTCTTGGACATCAAAGACATTTCTTTCAAAATACCAGAAATGCCCCTGGGAAAGGCCTGGGTCCTCAAGAGGACATCCAGCTCCTCTGTGGTCAGGTCCCGGCCTAACCGTCCAGGCTGGCCGCCCTCATTGCCACCTGCCACCTGACCCCACCCTGGGACAGCAGGCAGCGCCCATACACACCGTGCTCCTGCCTCTCACCTGGCCGCCTTTACCTGGCTGCCCATGCAGAAAGCCCTCTCCTATTCCCACCCACCCCCAACCTAGCTAGTATTGAATTTTTATTGAATTTTTTTTCTTGTATTGCGGTAAGAACATTTAACGTGAACAAATTTTAAGTGTACAATCTGCCAAAGTCATAAAGGCCGGCACAGCAAGGTGATCCCGGGAACAGTCACAAGTTTAAATGACTGGCAAGTAAAGTGCTAGGTGACCCAGAGACAGGGACTTCGGTTCACAAGCTCTGGTGTGGCTGTCCTGGCGAAAGGCGGCAAGCCTGCGGTCCTCAGCGCTCTGTGGATCCACACCCTCCATGGCCGGCCTTCCTGCCTCCACTCCTGAGACACGGAGAAGCTCTAGCCAACACCTGTCCTCCACTCCTCACCACGACTGACAAGGTCAGCTTAGATGGGGACCTGTGACTACGGCTTAGATGGGACCTATGACCATCGTCCTGCCCCCAAGCCTAAAGCCAGCCCTAAACATCCAGGAATCTTGTACCTGGGCCCTACCCTCTGTGGAGGTCCCGAGCCTCCTGAAGAAGCAGCGCCCTCCCAAGTCTCACTGTCCCTAAGAGGACAAAAAGGAGGAACATGCTGTAATGTCCATGCTCCCACCAAAAGGTACCCACATGCCTAATTCCCACTTGAGCCGAGTCCTGGGAGTACGTACGGCCAGCCTCGAGGTCCCTGTAAGCCGCGCTTCCCAAAAAAGTGTGGGGCAAGGCAGGCAGAGAGCCAGTGGTTAGTACCCCTTGGCACAAAAAAGTCCAAAACATAAAAGAGGGGACCACTTGTAGAGGACATATGGGGCACTCTCTGTCGCCTGGTCTTTGCTGGCAAAGGCTGCCATTTCCACCTGAGTGTCAAGGACGATTAGTATGGATTCAGTGGGGAAGGTATACAATCTGAGACACACGGACCTGCCTGCCCAAGGCAGAAGGTACTTCTGAGAGCAACGTCACACGTGGGTACACAGGGATGCACAGATCTTCATTCATGGCGGAGCGAGTGACACATAATTGTCCTGATGTCATCGCTGAGCACAGTAATGTAGCTGCCAAGGCCCAATGGACCTACATTCCATCAGTGCTTGCCGGGACCACCTGAGGAACTGTGTGGGCTACTGGCGGCCCCCCGCCCCTGCAACAGCCTCCTGTGTCCACTCCACTAGGGATTCTGCTTCTGCAGAGCAAACGGAAGAAGCCCAGCCAGTCAAAGTGGTGGCATGTCTGCCTCTCTGAGGAAATCAGGAAAGGTTTATAGAAGAAACTCTCTAAAAGCTGGGTTTCCAGACAGAGAAGTCCAGACTCATCCAGCTGCTCCAATCTCCACCGAAAAAAAGCCATCTGCCTATAGCAGGCAATTCTTCCCTCCCCCTGAGAAGGTGTGATGCTGCAAGCAAGGGAGCCAGGGCCCTGTCCTCCCAAGGACGTGGGGAGGCTGGATGAATCTTGTACGTAAAGCATTTCGGGATGAAACAACGAGCCTTAATCCCAGCAGCGTCTCAGCCTTCAGTATCATTAGGGCGGCTCATTTTTCCTGTGACACGTCCAACCCTACTTCCCAGCCCCCACCAACAGAAAGACAGCAATCCATCATGCACACACGCCTTCCATCAGGGCGCCTGCCCAGACCCCCATGGCTGGCACCATCCACACTCACACACTTCCCTCCGGAGGCCACAGCAGGCGGTGCAGCAGCCTGAGGAATGTTTGTCGCTTGGCTACAGAAGAAAGCACCAGCAAGGCGACTCGAGGCGCAGCTCCCTTTGCCCCAAACCTCCAGCATTAAATTCAGTTCATGCCTCTTTTAAACTTTACTGAAATGGACCTGTACGTGTCGATCTTTCTCTCCGTGATCCTTCTCAGGTAATACATTACATATCAAATCAAAAGTTCAATTAATGATATCCAATTAAAAAACAGACTAAGAGACTCACAGAGGAAACATCACACTAAGGTTAATCAAAATGGTATTTCAACATGAAAATTGCCTTAGAACTTGTTACCAAAATTTTGAACGTTAATTATCTCTATTTTAAGCCCTGCTTTTAAAAAGTTATTTCTTCCACTTCTTTTATCATACTTTATGACAAAACCATGACAGTCCTATATAATTATGTAATTCTCTTAAATTGAAAAATATATATAATAATTTAGAATGTGATGTTTTGAGCATTAGGAATTAACTAGTGCATTTTAAGCCATAAACAGTCAATATAAATAAGCAAAACAAGTCAGAAGAATTATTCTCATTTAAATAAAATTGATTCTCTACAGACCAAGTGCTCTGGAGAACATAAATGTATCAATAAATGTTAGTGGAGGGTTGGCCCGGTGGCTCAGGCAGTTAGAGCTCCTTAGAGCTCCGTGCTCCTAACTCCGAAGGCTTCCAGTTCGATTCCCACATGGGCCAGTGGGCTCTCAACCACAAGGTTGCCAGTTCAATTCCTCAAGTCCCGCAAGGGATGGTGGGCTCTGCCCCCTGCAACTAGCAATGGCAACTGGACCTGGAGCTGAGCTGCGCCCTCCATAACTAAGACTCAAAGAACAACAACTTGAAGCTGAACAGCACCCTCCACAACTGAGATTGAAAGGACAACAACTTGACTTGGAAAAAAGAAGTCCTGGAAGTACACACTGTTCCCCAATAAAGTCCTGTTCCCCTTCCCCAATAAAAATAAATAAATAAATAAATAAATAAATAAATAAAGTAATTGCGGTTTAAAAAATAAATAAACAAAAATAAATAAATGTTAGTGGACATCCCAAACCATCTCCACATACCTGGGTAAGATCTGCAGCTTGCTTTAAGATGCTTCTTTTTAACTGTTCTGCTCTCTTTGCGTGAAAAGAATTACTTTGACTCTGGATGACAAATACAATTCCTTTCAAATCTAGAACCAAAAAAAAAAATATTTTCAGGTATTTATATTTTACTTTTCTTTAAAGTTTATTGGGGCGACAATTGTTAGCAAAGTTACATAGATTTCAGGTGTACAATTCTGTAATATATTATCTATATATCACATTGTGTGTTCACCAAAGGTATTTATATTTTAACAACTGAAATAAACTTGAAAACAAGTTTAAAAACAAGACAGCTATAAGGCAAGGCTTCAGACAATAAAACTCTTACGGGAAAAAAATCAATGTATACGGAATTCCAATGATAAAATCTGTTTTTAAACTGATCTCCGAAACTTCCTGCCTAGAAGTCAGCAAGCAAACCAGCTCCCTGTACTAGATCACACCTGTGGTCGCACTGAATTTGCTCTTGCACCTGTGAAAAGGAACAACTGCGAACCTGGGAAAGTATGACCATGTCTAGAACACTGACCCCCCAACAGCTGAAAATCTTGCTCGCAAGTAGCCTTTTAACAATGCACACACAATCCTACATTGCGCCCCTACCTGTTAGGAGTTGACTTGTGTCCCCCAAACTTATGTTGACATCCTGAGCCCCAGGACCTCAGAACGTGACCGTGTTTGGACCTGGGTCTTTACAGAGGTGATCAACTTAAAGTGAGGTCGTTAGTGTGGGCCCTGATCCAATGTATTTGCTGTCCTTATAAACAGAGGACATGTGAAGTGAAGTGAAGACACAGGGAGAAGACGGTCGTCTACAAACCAAGGAGAGAAGCCTTAGAAGACACCTTGATCTTAGACTTCCAGCCTCAAGAGCCATTAGACAAAGTTCTGTTTTTGAGCCACACAATTTGTGGTACTGCGTTTCTGTAGCCCTAGCAAATTAACATACTACCTCCAGAATGTTCTGGATGGTCCCCCAAGGTGACATTCAACAGTGACTGCATATGTCCCATGTGTTTACAAGAGCTTGCGAATACATAACTCAAGTCTTCCGGGCCCGCCCTCACAAGGCACCCAGCCAGAACTGAGTGTTCTGTTCAGGAAATCAGTCTTAATTTCATAGCAGCCAGGCTTTAGCAAGCAGAGTCTATGACTGACACTGGTATGTCACACCCACCTGACCGGGAGGACTATCGGAGGTTGTCCTGAGGGACATGGCTGCTCAGCTGCCACCATGGAGAAGCACATCAGGCCTCCCCGGCTTGGAGCTTGTGATAAGAGAACTAGAAACAGCCGTGTGTCAGCACCCTGCCACCAGACAGGGGCGCTGGCAGAAGGCAGGTGTCACATTCATTTCATTACAGCCTCCAGCCAGGTTTACAGGAAATGAATGTGGGAACCTTCCCCCACCATAGCCTTTCCCTGTAACGCCTCAACTCCGGAACACTAACTTGGTCTTAATTTTATTCTACTATATTTTATTGCTCTTATGTTCAGTTCCACAGTTTCATTCATGTATTCACTCTCTCAGATATTCATACAACAAATCGTTCCACAGTGAGCCATCTAGATCTAAAAATAATCCAAAATGCTCTTTGGTTAAAACTGCGTAAAAAATGTAAGAGGAACAGCTGCACAGCCAACTGAATCCGACCTCAGTGCTTCTCGGTGGGGGTTTATGTGAGTATGAAGACGGCCCGTGTCTACCTCCACTTTAAATCAGCTCTTGGCTCTGTAAATCGGTCCTCCCAATAAGGCTTAAATGGTGTCTTCTAGTTCAGCTAAACTGTAATCGTCCATCCACTATGCCTGAAATATTAACATAAACTGACACACGCAAGTTATAAAGATCTACTTTTGTTAAGAATGAAGTAAAACATCAGGGAATAATTCTGCAAACTGTAATGAAGTTGAGGCACATTCCCAGTGCCCCAGAAACCCCACTGCTATGAACCGTCCTTGAGAAACCCCCACGCGTGTAAGAGGATTTATAACAAGCACGCTTCCAGCAGTACTGTGTAAAAGGAAAACACTGGAAGCAACTCAAATACCCACTAACAAGACCCACTGACCGGAACACTCTGCAGTCACAAAAATTCAGCAGCACTACACACATCAGCCCAGGTGGCACTGGAGACAAATCGTAGAGACAGAAGGCGCAGAAAAGCAAGCGGCCACGGAACAATGATGGAAGTCACTGGTGTACAAAGATGAACGCAAACATGCATGAAGTGGGCGTGTGCTACAAGCGCACGCATCTATGTGTGTGTACACACGACGTGAAAGTACAGGACGAACGCGACTCATACACAACACCCAGGTCGTGGCTCAAGGGCTCCAGCTGTTAGCAACGTTTCATTTGTTAAGCTAGGTGGTAGGTAGGTCCATTATATTACTCTTTGTAGCTCTGTATGTTCAGAATAATTCATAATGCAATTTCTAACAAGGCAGCTCCATCCATCAAAGGTCACTCCAGCACTCAGCACAGAAACCAGCTCCTGCCACTGCTGCCAGCTCAGCCAAGCTCCCACTGTCCCCAGCTCGCGCAATGCAGGGAAGAGGCTTTACAAGAGAAGAAAAAGCAAATTGCCCCGCTTTTCACACACCTGGGTCATGGCTGTGAGTTGTACGTGTTTCTTCATTACTGAGAAATCATCCCCTTCCTTTCCCAGGGGCCTTGGTCACACATGCTCTGTGCATTCATTCAGCAAACATCTCTGCCTGAGACTCTACCAAGTGCAAGACTCTGGAACACAAAGGTGACCAAACACAGTCCCTGCACATCAGCACCTGAGTCTAATGCACTGTTGCGGGGGGGGGGGGGGGGGGGGGATTGCAGATTGGTGCGGCCACTATGGAAAATGGTGTGAAGGTTCCTCAAAAACTTGAAAATAGAACTACCTTATGAGCCAGCAATTCCACTCTAGGCATTTATCCAATGAAAACAAAAACACTAATTTGAAAAGACAATGCACCCCTATGTTCATTGCAGAATTTAATACCCAAGATATGGAAGCAACCTAAGTGTCTGTCAATAGACAACTGGATAAAGAAGAGGTGATACATATGTACAATGCAATATCATTGAGCCATAAAAAAGAATGAAATCTTACCATTTACAACAACATGGATAGACCTAGAGGGTATTATGCTAAGTGATACAACTCATACAAATACTGTATGGTTTCACTTTTATGTGGAATCTCAAAAAAAAAAAAATAACGACAAACAAAACAGACTCATAGAAACAGGGACCAAAAAAGAAGGTTACCACAGGGAAAGGGTGGGGGAAGGGCGAAAAGGGGAAGGGGAATATATCAATAATATTGTGATAAGTTTACACAGTGATAGATGATTACTAGAATTAGTGAGGTGATCACATTGTAAGGAATAAAAATGTGGAATCACTATATTGTACACCTAAAATAAACATAACTAATATATTGTATACCATCTATACTCCAGTTAAAAAAGTAAAACTTAAAATTTTTTTTTAAAAAATAAGATAGGCCACCATAACACAAGGGGTGAATGCAAAGAGCCCACCTGGGGAACCCTGGGGACACAGAGGAGGGGGGAGGTAGTGCAAGAAGAGCTTCTGGGGGGAGGTGTTAGCAGAGTTTCCTTTGAAAAGCAGCTGTTTGTGCAGGCTCGGGCTCAGAGGGTCACAGCAGACAGAAGTGGGGTTATCACCGAGCCCACAGCCGGCCTTATCTCGGCAGCATCCCTGAGTGGTGAGCAGGAAGTGTGTCGGGCATTGCTGAGAACAGGGCATAGGGAACGGTCAGCCATAAAGTTAGAGATGGAGGTTGGGTCAGCCAGACCAGATCGTGAAGGGTTCTGACGCCACATTCAGAGGCTGGGGACTAATCGCTTTCAAATGCAGAAGGGCTCAGGAGCCATCTGGCGCCCCAGACGGTGGAGCCTTCCCAGAGGAGGAGATGAGGATACAGTCCTGGGGACACCCCGAGAAGACAGGGGAGGACCCTCCCCACAGAGAGAGCAGCAAAGGTTCGGGACAACGAGTGGAATTCAGAGCCCTGAACATCGGAACTGTTAGGTATGGCTGAGGAATAGGCTGCTTGTAGGGGAGTGGCCGGGGTGAGGCAAAGGAGGAAGGGTGCATCCGGTTCCCAAAACCCTGATAATAAGGAACGACAGAAAATCATCTCTGTGCTGTTCAGCCCTAGCCCCTTTCAGAGGAGAACCAGGCTGGTACCACTTAGTGCCGAAAAAAGCGTCTGTGCATAAATTGCTGCCGTTCTGTATCAGCACTGAGAAATACTTTCTGACACGCACGCTAAGCCCTCCCTCTCCTGGGGGCGTCTAGATCCCAGCTCACCTGGGTAGCTGTCTTCTCTGCCGACACCTCCCACTGCCCCATCTCTGGACCTAATAAGACAGTCCCACTACCTCCTTTCACTATGCTTGCACGTCCCTAAACTCAGTGCAATTTGCTTCCACCAAACACTGTCACAAGTCAAGACAGATTGTCACTGTTTCTCCTCCAGGAAAATGCGACAAATGAGTCGTACACTAAGTGCCTGACAATAATGATGAGTGTGACAGGGAAGATAAAGAAATCAGTCAAGGATTCGGAAGGGACCGAAGCCAGTGCTGAGGTGCCAAGAGCGTTAAGTGAAGGCTTCAGAACCGGGGACGTCAGAAAGGCGGCCTGCGGGGGAAGAGATTCTTCCCCAGAGGTGAAGAAATCAAAGGCCCGCTCTTCCTGCAGGGCTGAGCACCCTCGCGTGCCACACACTCTGAAAGCACTGGTCTCTCCTGGTGAGAAATTATCTGGAGACACAGATTCATCAGGCTGGTGTCCTGCTGATGGACACCCACGCGGCATTCTTTGGGTAAATGCCGAATAACAAGCACCCTCAGGATTTAAGGGACAAGCATACATACAGGCACACACATGAAGAGTCTCCAATTATGTGTCACGTGGTGACAATAATGTCACTAGTGAGTGTATGGATCAGGCGGTGAGCCAGGAGACAAGACAGGACTCGCACCCTGGAAGGCTGGCACCCAGCCCTGAGTGCTGAGACATGACCTGAACACTCGGAATCCACTGGCAGCTGCCGTAGTAGCCCCCGGCCCTGTACACTCATAGGAAGTGAAACGAATAATCCCTAGGGTCTTTTTTAGATGAACTGACACCAAGTGTCACCAGATTGGCCATTCGCAATTCCAAGAATATAGATTTCTGGCCCAGGTAACTTCTCTTTCAAGCCCGTGTTCCCAACGGTGGTCATTACTCTATCTATTAACCATTTTATTACAGGGAGACCCATCAGCTCCCATAAAATAAATATCCAGATAAATGCCCAAACCCACAGGGTTAGCAACAGAGAGAAAATCTCCACTCGGGAAGGAGTGGCTGAACCATGCAGAATGTTTTCACAGAGAGAAGAAAAAGAATGATGCAATGTGTGCCCTCACATAGTGCTACTCTCAGAGCCTGCAGACCCCACCCATGGCCCTGTGCTCCCCCAGGTGCCAGGCCTCAGAGATAACTACCCCATCCTCTGCTACCGCCAGGGGCCTCTCCTGCCTTCCCAACTCCTTAGAATCCAGGCCCAGGAAGTAAGGCCTAGAACGGAAGGCGTACCTTTTCCTCCTGTCCAGGGCCACTTTCCAGGTCCCCCGCCTACCGTGGGACAACTGATGGTGACAAAGTTCTCACCCTCTGGGGAGAGGTGTGGCCTTACCCTCCCTCAGCCACACACTGGGGCATGTTTCCCACAGAATACAGAAAAGACTAACTCTTGGCCACATCCCTGAAGACACAATATACTGGTGGAGAGAGAGATGTTTAAAAGAGGTTGCAAATAAGAGTGTATATGGATGGTGACAGGAATGTAAAGTGTCTGCAAAGGAGTGAGCAGTCGCGTCTGCACCTGGGATCAGGAACCGCACAGAGGACACGTGGGAGGGCTGACCGCAGCGCCCGTGGTATCTGCGGTCCACGGCGGGGAGAAGGCTCCAGGCAGAGAAGGGCACGAGCAGGCCCCGGCATGTCCTTTCCTCCTGCTGGTGTGGGCCCCAGTCACAGAGACCATGTCTGACTCACCTGTCATCCCCAGAGGGCCCACCTGACAGCTAATCTGCCCTTACTGGAAACTCAGTAACTTATGGCAGAGGGACCTAAATCCAGCATACAAGATGTTAATTTGATACATACTACACATGAATGTCAATGTGAGAAGTGTTCTCCTGTGTCTTCATGAGGGCAAACGCTGGGCTGCGTATTCGGACAATAATATTTACACCATAAATAAAATCAGAAAGAAAAATGCACTTCACTGAAACATAATTTATAAGAAATACACTTGTTAAAAACAAAATCATTACTTACCTATGTCATTGTTCCTTGATATTCCACTTTTCTCCAAATTCTGCATTTTAAACAAAAGAGAAAAAGATAAATCTCATCACGTCACAAACAATACACCAAGTAAATATGTATGGTACACATTAAGGGAAGAAATGGAAGATAAGAGCTTAGAAATGTTTGCCTAAAAACACAGACCAAAATTAAGCGGGGAAAAGCGCAGTGATGTGCCTCTGTACTGTGACACACGCCTCGCTGGGGCTGTCCCTTCCTTCTGTGATCCTGGCCATCACTTAATTGAGCTGAGGCTCTTTCCTCCTTTGTGACGTGGAGCTAACGCTTAATTGGTTCACAGTGTTCTCGGGACATTAATTTAGAAACCTCATGTTAACCTCAAAATATAGTAAAAAACCTTTCAAAGTGAGAGGCAACAGCATTTATCTGAGATCCGAAAGAGGAGCTACTGGGACGCACTGATTCAGGCAGAAGCCAGGTAGTGCTTTGAGGAGACAAAGCCGATGGTATTTATGCGAAGGGGACGGAGACAGTGACATCAACAGAAGGGAGGCACTGCTACTGGTGCAGATAACGTGACACAGTGATGCTAATTCTAAACAATGGTTTCACCTTGCAATCCAGTAGTCATCAGCCCGGTAGTCATAATATCTGCTTTCTTGTTCTCCTTGCAAACAGTTCTTTGGGACATGTGCATGCTGCCTTAGGCCCGGCCTAAGGTCACTTTGCCCTGTTTTAACATCAAGGTTTGAGGCCTAAGACCTGCAAGCCGTTCTTACAGCACGGCAGCTCCAGCTCCACTTTTCAGTGGCTCCGTTTTTTTTTATTATTATTATTTATTTATTTATTTTTTAACCGTTGTAAACTCTAAAGTATTGCAAACATAGCGGAGATAGTATCAGTTCTGGTAGTGTGCCCTTGTGAAGATGAGCCCTGCTAATGACTGTTCTTCTCATCTTTTAGGTGGCGCAGTACCAGTAGCGCGGTGTTCTCTCCCCCCTGAGGCGCTGCACGGGGGCCCTGGACATGGTCGCCACAGGCCCAGACCGGGTGTCTTAGGGCTGCAGCGCTGCACACACGGAATCTGGATGTGGACACAGAAACACCTCGTCCTGATCCAAGGGAAACCAGGGAGAAGCGTGAAGGTTCTCTGACAAAGTGCCAAGTGGCAGCAGCTAACTGCCATTTCCATTGTTTTCTCCGGCAGACAAGGAAGTCATTTTCTCTCTCATTGTCCTTTCCTGCTTTCAACCGCCATATGCTATAATTATGACAGCTGGACAATGGCAAATATCCTTCCCTTTTCTTCACAGGCTGCAATGAGAAGTACGATGCGGAGCCCGCACAAACAAACCGGGAGCAGTCTAAACGCCAAGACAGCCTCACACAGATGCCGTCTCTTAGAATGCTAAAGGGACCGTGACAATAGACAGGGGCAGACAGTGAAACACAGGAGCGTGTTTCCTTTGGTAGCATTTTCTGAAATGATTTTTATCTCAAGAACAGAAATACCACTGAGTCATGAAGAAAAGAACCCCAGAGTTACATACTCATTTGGCTCACCCCAGGATCAACTGACACGTTACTTACTCCTGATAAAACACATACTTTTTGGAAGAGAAAAAAAAAAAAAAGACTGGAAAGCTCAACCCACTTGTGTAAATGTGGTATCAAAGGCAGGACCATCCTAAGTCAGCATGTGTGGACTCCGTGCATCTCCCATACTCTAAATGCCTTTAGGACCGAGGGCTTTGCTCGAGCTGTGCGGGGCCACCAGGGGCTGCTGCTAGTGGATTTTGAGCAGAATGTCCTGCTCCCGGGGAAGGAGTGCTGGCCGGGGATCCAGAAGGGTCTCTCAGCTCCCACCATTCATCTGCTGTCTTCTCCTTGGGGCTCATGGAAAACAGGAAATTTTAGCTCTCAAAATAGCATTGGAATGAATAAAGGAAATATAGTACGTACATACAATGGAATACTATTCAGCCTTAAAAAAGAAATACTGACACATGCTACAATGTGGCTGAACCTTGAGGACATTATGCTAAGTGATGTAAAAAATAATATAAACAGAGCAGGACCTGCCATCCCAGAGGAACCACCTCGCACGTCTTAGGCCTCAAACCTTTGGATGTTAAAACAGGGCAAAATAACCTTTGCACTGGGCCTAAGGCAACAGTGTATGCCAAACAACTGTTTGCAAAAATAACAAGAAAGCTGATATTAGGACTACTGGACTGAAAAGTAAAAGCAAGTCTTTAGAATTAGCATCACTTTGTTACCTTATCTGCACCAACAACAATGCCTTCCTTCTATTAATTGTTCTCCTTCCCCTTCCCAAAAATACCCCTTGCCTTCCCTCCTAATCAGAACACTATTTGGGCTTCTGCCCGAGCTTCTGCCTGAATCAGTGCGTCCTGAATAGCTGTTCTTAATGACCTCAAATAAATGCATGTGGACTCTTCACTTTGCCTGTTTTTAGGTTAACATATCAATCAGCCAGTCACCAAAGGACAAATGCTGTGTGATTCCACTTACAGGAGGTCCCTAGAGTGGTCAAATTCATAGAGACAGGAAGTAGAGGGTGGTGGCCAGGGGCTGGGGTGGGGAAGGGGCAGTTGTTTAATGGGGACAGAGTTTCAGTTTTGCGGGATGAAAAGAATTCTGGAGACTGGCCACACAATACTGTACTTAACACTACTTGACTGCACACTTAAAAGTGGTTAAACTTTATGTTGTGTGTATTTTATCACAATTAAAAAAAACAGCATTGAAGATGATCCAATCGAACAACCTCCTTTTACAAATGCAACAACAGAGGCTGAGAAAAGATAAAGGATTTTCCTAATATCCAACCGTCATTCTAGCCACAGAACTATGTTTAAAACTGAGATTTTTTTACTCCTTCTCAACGTTCCTTTTCTCATACCCCCCGTGAAAATGCATGTCCAGTCTTCCTCCAGAGGTGGTTTTCAGAAAATGGGCATCATTAGATATAAACAACTTTTGAGAATAACCTAAAAATAATACCTATGACAGCAGTCACCTTATCAACAAGTTGAAAAATAAAAAGGATCCTGAATTGAGTGTTTCCAGACTTGTAACTGAAACAAGCTGGAGCACCACTGGACTTTCCATCAGAGATCTTTGTGAAACCAAAGAAAAGCAACCAAAATTATACCTCTTTCTCTTTGCCGTCAAGCACTGCCCCTCCGACTGGCTGGCATAATAGCTAGGAAGTGATTAGCCACTTCAAATGGCTCAATTTGTAAACAGTAAAAATAAAATATCCAAGAAACAGCTGGACTACGTGAATTGAAACCGAACCAGAATGGTCTTGAGTAATTTTCCCTTTAAGAAAGAAAATTAGACTAAATGAACAAATTGACAGAACATTTAAAATTCTGTCTCCAGCTTCCATCATGAAAATGCTTAGTTCTTCCCAACAAGAAATAAACACATGATTTGTTTTATTATTTCTGTTGCCGTATGTTTCTTCCACTGACTATCAATATCAGTCAAACGTGCTTGCTGTCAACATTTCATAAGTCAACTGAGCTGCTATTCAGATCAGAAAGGTTTTTCACCAATGCATCTGCCCCACAGACAGCGAGCGTCCCCATCTCTGGGAAAGGACTAATCAAGTCACCCTTGGTCCAGTTTTATTTTTTGAGGCGCAACAGATTTGAACACCTGCAATCCATCTATGTAAGCCTTCGTTTATAAATCCTTCAAAAGAAAAGTAGACATCCTCAATAGAATGTGATATGAAATCTTTTAAGAAGAGATAAAATGGCCTCTTCTTCCCCATCACAAGCAGCCCCCGCCACCCGCAGACTCTGAGTAAAACAAATTAATCCGCATGCCTGCCTTCATCTGGGTGCTCAGCCATACATTGGGTCTGTGTTCTTCCCGCCTCCACCCCTTACTAGCCCCGACCTCAGTTTCTTCTCTGTCAAACAGGAATCATAATTACAAGACCTACTTCACAGGGATGTGGTGAGAGTTTAATTAGAGCATATAAGGCTGAGTAGTGTCTGCCCAAAGCAAATACTCAGTATTTCCCATCATCATCATCTACTTCATATGAAGTCAAATGCCAACATAAAGGGAAGTGAACCAATTAAAGCAGGAAGGTCTGTGGTCTTTTTGGTACTGTTTAGGTTCCTTTTGAAAGGCTGAGTAACATTTCTTGCTGTCATGTCACATAAACATTTAAACAGCGCCTGGTACATGGTGGACACACGTGCACACGCACAGACACATTCTATCTATCCAACTATCTATCATCTATCTATCTATCATCTATCTCTTCAAAACAGGTTTTGGAGACAGGTCTTCTTATCCCATCTTACTGAGGAAGCTGAGGCAGAGGGGCCCAGTAAGGTCCACAGCAGGTCAGTGTTGGAGAAGGGATGTGATTCGCAGCAGTTTAGTGCCAGTGTCCAGCTCTAACCCCCTGTCATACAGGACACAATGTCACAAGCCACCATAAGACATAAAGCTGAACGAAACTACAGGTTGAACAGGCACATGGCCGTGGCTATTCCCAGGGCCTGGGACACGAGCCTGGGTGGGCAGACTCCCCTGAAAGCTGGGGCAGGTCACAACCCAGGACAGTACAGGGACCAGAGTCCTGAAGAGAGGCTGGGCCTAGAGGCCAGGTCCCAGCAGGACCACAGGGCACTGACAGCCCTCGCGATTTTGATGTGAAGTCACCTGATGCCAGCCAGTGAATCTGAGCCTTGTTTGGGGATGCCCCCAGCCCTTCCTGGGGCGTGTGACTGAGCCAGCAGTGGGGTGATGGGGACACAGGGGGCCATTTCTGAGCAGCAGTGATGGGGCAGATCCTGGTCACGGCTTGTGAGGGTGATAAACTACTGAGAACCCCAAGTTAACGTGGTTATTGCTAAGAGCTGTAACTCCTGTCTCCAGGTCACCTACAGACTTTGGACGACCTTGGACAAACACTCTTTTCCATCTGCCCGTCTCGGGTATGGGCTACAGGAGATGTTTTATCCCTGCCTCTCCTAGTGGGATTAATGGCTTTTTTGGCTCTGTGGCCTAAGCACAGATGGGGTTAATGACATTTTTCAAGGGCTTTCATACCTTTGCATGAAAAATGACACTAAGATATAGGACTCACCTTATCTCTCTATATATGTATTTAAAGCAAAGGAGAATTATTTCCTCATTTGAAAAGATTAGTCAAAACCTGTATTCAAAAGTATGTGCTATAATTTCTAAATTCATTACTCAACATTTTATTTCCATTTCAATAACCCTTGGGTAGCACTTTAAATTCATTCTAAATGAGCCTCATTAGTGGCAAAAACATACACGTTATAAGGCACATGACTGTATAATATAAAATTACAGTATGAAAAATTCAAGACTCAGAAAATTTGGATTCTGACTTCACCTTTTAATAGTCATTCAAACCACTAACTTCTCTGAGGGTAAATTTTCTGTTTTGCATAGAACGTCTGGTTTGCTATGTAGTAACAGGCTCATTGAGAAGATCAAATTAAATGAAATGTCTAAAAATGCTTAATTAACCATACCGGATCTGAAAACCATAAGGAATTATTATTATTATTTCCCCTGTGTAGAAATTCCACAGTACAGTTAGCACAGATAATACTCTATTGATAAAAGAAACATTCTATTAAAAAATGCTTTTGCACCAATCATGGGGTAAAAAATAGAGCCAACTGAGCCTTAATTAATACAACAGAAAACAACTCATATTTTAAAATATTGTTTCTCCTCACAGATGTCGCGTTAAGCCCACATGGTAAAATTGATTAGGTTGGAGAACGCAACCAATGCTGAAATGCTGGCAAAGAAAGCACCCCACCATTTGGGTGAGTGCCCGCCCCTCTCCATCGGACCCCCAGGTCTCGGTTTCTGGTTCTGACTGTGCGAGGAGTCTGGGTCTCTCAGCCAGTCCCCAGGATGCCCTCTCACAGTGCCTGCCACCTTCAAGGTGAGGGACACTCAGGCACGGGTGACCTTGGAAACAGCATAATCCTTTCACAGACTGAGAAAATTAAGCCCCAGGTTAACATGTGGTAATACTGGAGGAAACCATCGTATCCAAGCAAGACTTCTCAGGTGTCTAACTCCACATTAAAACACCTTTTTTCTTAAAATGAAATTTGAAACGTAGTGGATCTGCTTTAACTATCGAAGGATTTTTTTTTTAAAGCCAGACTGTATATAGGTTGCTGCTATGGATTCAAAATCTATGTTGACCAACATTTCATTAATTCATAAAAAAAAAAAAGAAAGAAAGAAAGAAACTTGGTAACTACTGACAGATAAAATCATTACATCTCCCATTAAAGAAAACACAAACGAATGTCAGATCAGAAGAACAGATTTGATCATTAGAATCAGTACCTTAGACCGTGTGATCTCTTTCTTTACATCTTCAGAAGCCAAAGCCAAAGCTGGAAAAAAGGACACATTTTTATATTAAAATTAGCAATTAAGATTCATTCTGACATTGAACAGTTTTGCTTAAAAAGAGAAAAAAATGATACTTTAACAAAATGTATTTTGCTCATTTTTAAAAGCAGCTACATTGCCACAAAACAGCGGCACTCGCCTTCATCTCTGGACCTAAAGTTATTTATCAGGGAGCGGCCAACAAGCTAGAGAAACACTACATCAAAGAAGTTAGAATCTGTTTATACCATTGATGCCCGCGGGTATAAACCAGAAAATAGATGCACACAGAATACAACTTCTTAGAAACCTTGATTCCAGTGTGGTATGTTAAACAAACAAAAAAAACTTTCACAGCCAAAAACTTTTCTGAAAGAGTTTATGGAGCCACATGCTAGCTAGAAAGGCCCGGTCCTGGGGCGTGCAGTCTAAGCCAGCAGCCACAGGGCTGGATGGAGAAAGCAACAAGTCCCCTGTCCCGGGATTGATGGGGCTCTTTTATGCCAACAGTTTGGGGAAGAAAGATGTAGTTGTTTCGAAAGAATTGACATTGGCTATGGATAAAGGGGTAGGAGAAGGTAAGGCAGGGCAGTTCTAAGCTAAGGGCATGGTCTATAAGGGAGAAATACAGAGGGTGCCAAAAAAAAGTATACACATTTTAAGAAAGGAAAAAGTGTATTAAAATTGTAATACTCGATATATACTGATAACAAAAGATGAATACAAGTCATGCTTGACTTCTGCAATTACAGGAGATGCTCAAAGTGGTTACCATCAGCGTAATTTTAATACAGTTTTTTCCTTCCTTAAAATGTGTATACATTTTTTGGCACCTCTGTATTTACTGCTTTTGACTGGGTACAGGCAGTAGCCCTGCAAGTTCATGTACAAGCGGAATGTGGTGGCCTCTGGAGGTCTCTAATAGATGCCTGGAAATTGATTCAAAGCTCCAACAGACATCCAGGAATTGTGAGCAGTCTACTGTTAGTTGCCCCCAGCTATTAACTAATTAACTATTATTGTCTCTTTCTCTCACTCTCCTGAGGCTGTAATTTAATTTGGGACCTCTCAGGTTATTTATTTATTTATTTATTTATTTGGTTACTTCTTAATTAAGCAAAGGGGAATTCCTGAGAACCCCAAGGGAAGACGCACAAACCCCACTCCCACAAATCACTGTGAGAGCCTGGAGCCACAGAGCTGAACCTACAGCAAGCTTTCCGTGTTGGGGTTGTGGGTTAGAAGTGTGGCGTACACACTGCTACCTGCATGCAGAGAGCTAGCGGACCCTTCTGAAGCCATGGGGCCAGGAGAGTGAGAAGAATTAAAATCACTCTCCATTCAGAATCATCTAATACTCTGAGTTGGAGCCCATAAATAAACAGAGATATCCCTAGGGACACATCTAGACTCCACATTTAAAAAATAATAAGATAATAACACTTTGAAAATATAAAACAAAATGAGAAACCAGTCAGGAAGGTGAACCAGACAAAGCTTAATACCTTAATTGTACAGTGCATTTCTCGAAAGCATTTCAGCGTTTGCTTTCTCCAATTAGCATTCCGAGGAAAAACAGGCAATGCCGTCGGGCAAGCACGTACTGAGCGTGGGACAGGCAATTCCACGGAGCAGTCACGAGCACCAGCAGTGCCTGATGGGGCTCCCTGGGTGACAGGAGCAGGAGCGACCCTCACACGCGGATGCCTCCCAGCCTCCACTGCCTCTCATTCTGTCTCCACTAACATTTGCTCGAGGGAAATAATCTAAAACATATTCACACTAAGAAGACAATGACTAAGGCGGTTTAATCATTTCCATTTCCAGGATGACATTTCAAAAGGCAGAATGAAATTGAATTAGAAGCCAAATGAACCTCTATGGGCAGAATTTAGATACAGCAGGTATTACAGGAGGCCTCCCTGAGACCACCTCATCTAAACAGTAAATCCCCCACTCGACCCCCTCCTCACCCCACCCCCGCTGAGCTTTTCTATAGAACACGTGCCACCACTGACATAATATCTTTGTTTATTGCTTGTCTTATGTATTAGTTTATTGTAAGCTCCATGAAGGAAGGAATGTGGTTTTATTTACTGTTTGCCACGGAAACTTGAACAAAGCCAGCACACAGAGGAAGGTCAATCAATATTTACCGAGAGAATGAATGAATGCAAGTCTTCGTGATGGGTCACATCATTGAAGGGCTGTCGACTCCTTACACTAGGCAGCGTCAACCCAGAAGGATGAAGCGCCCCCACCTTCATTTATATTCACTAGGATCTGACCTACATTCTCACTTTTTACACACACACACACACACACACACACACAGCAAACACAAAGCCCAAATCACTCATTAGGTTCTAAGAAGAAACGAGAGATTTAACATCAAACACCACTTAGCCATTTAAATTCTGCTTCTAGGTACTTAATTTGGGGGCGTTTGTTTTAATTTTATTTACCTCCAACCTAGTATGCACATTTACAACCGTGAAGAAGACATCACAAATAGAACCAACACACATCATACAGGGAGGTGACAACATGTTAACATCACTCGGCACCACAGGATCCCAGAAAACGGCACATCTGACAACATGCGGGCTCTAAACACTGTGGTCTGTTTAATGCCCGACTTAGATGCCCACGTCCCCCTCCACCAAGCCTGTCAGTTCTAACACCAGGCACAGACAGTCAGAGCTCTCTGGGGTGGAGCTCACTCTCCTATTCAGAAAAAGAACCTCCTCTATTTAACATGTTCAGTGATTCATCATCTGACAACCAGCAGGTAGTCTTCTGTCACTTTTTTGCAAGGCTGGGTGGCTGACGGAAAAAGAAATGTGTGTCAAAACAGAAGCCCCGGCCCCTGAGAAAGACACTGAAGATAAAGTGTCTTTACTGGGTACTAGTTCTGAAAACGACTAACGCGTCCCTTTCATAAATAAGCAGCTAATATTATTTGGCCATGTTACTGTTTAAAGTAGGAATTAGAGGGAAGACGCTCCCAATAAACCAAGTGACCCCCATGTATCCAGCTTGTCACACTCTGGGCCCCGTGCCTTTATCCAGACACAGCTTAACTGGGGGGAGGGCAAACTACATTGCAGTCTCTCCAAAAAGGCACAGGCCTACAGTTGTACATCCTTAAAAAGAAAAACTGTCATTTCTCCCCGTTACTCTGCTGTGACATTAGGAACTCCTTCTGCCCTGCCAGAAATAAGTTTTACAATATCTAAAGCAATATCATAAGAAATGCATCCGAGTTACTTTCAGGCATAAAACCAAGTCATACGGCAAGATCACCCCATTGGATGACTATGAAAAAAAAATACTAGTTGGTTTTATCTTCCTATTTCCATAATCTAAATAAAACAAAAGAAACCATCAAGGAACCAAACGCATTTTGAAGACGCAGAACACACTTTACCACTCATAAACCCTATCTTAAGATGATGAATCATACGCAGAATTCCTACCAATGAAATCTGCAGTTGGAGGAAATGAAGGGGAAACAGTGCAAATAGAGGAGGGAAGTGAGGAAAAGTAGCACGGGAGGTAATAAATGACCCGTCAACCTTTGAAAACTCTAAGAGGAGAGCACAGGGTGGCAGTGTAACAACCCTGCCTGCAGTGCGGGTACGGGGGAGGGAAGTGCCCCCACTCCAGCAAATGGAGGGGCCCCTGGGGCTCCAGATAGGAAGTTTGTCTTCCCAGGGATTTCCAGACTCGGTGGGGAAAAATATTCTCAAAAGCTCAGCCTCAATGTGCAGCAGGAGAAATACTGCAAGGTACACGCCAAACTACTGTTTAAAAGTAATTTTCCCTATTCTATTTTCGACATGAATTCCTGTGACGTGCTACAGGGAACTAGGGCAGGCAACAGAAATAAGACCTTTTTCCTGACAACGTAAAATAATGTAAGTCAACTAATGTGTCAGCACACCCATCCTGAGAAAGCAGTCGGGACTTGACCACGGACCTGGGACTAGGGTTTATAGGCTCTCCTGGCCCAGTGTGCAGGATAGGACTCAGTTCACTGCATGTACGCCAGTCACCCATCACCCGCCCTTGTTCCCAGGAGAGTCACGGGACCCCATGCCTACGCAGGAGAAGCCTGCGCCTCAGAACTCCTGGCTCTGTCCTCTTCCTGTTCCCTAATCTGTCCTCCCAAACTCTCCCAGTCATGTCTATCACACAAACCACATGAAACACAAAAATAATAAGAAAACCACCAAGACCTTAGGCTGCTGCCAGGTTAGTGAGATAAGCATGAGGGGTAGTGCAGGGCTGGGCTGGGTGGGTAGGACAACACCTTAGGTGGCTGCGGCCTTGTCGGTGTGCCCGACCCGCGTGGGCGGGGGGGACAAAACCATGTGCCCAGCTCTGCCATCAGGACAGGCTCACAGCGCACCCCCAGATGTGGCAGCTGGTGCCCCCCAGGGCTCAGGGCCACATACTCTTTCCTCTGACACACAGTGGGAGGGAGGAGCCTTTGGGACTTGACTTCCTTTCCTGTGACCTACTTAAAAAACATATCACCCAGCACAACTCCGCCCCAGTGGCTGGGCTCCCTGGAGCTTCCCAGGTTTCACTCCAGGCCCTCTGGAGGGGCCTTCAGCTCCAGGATGCACAGCCCAGGCAATTTATTTGCTTTGCAGATAATCCATGGGCAGGGGGAGCAGAAACAAGGACTGAGGGAGCCTGTCCTCACACCCACCAGCCCCACGAGTGTGGACACGCTGGAGAACAGCTCCATCGCCCCTGCAACAGGATGGGGGGCCCTATAACTTGCCCTTGGCTGGGGACAGAACAGCACCGTCCTTGGCTGAGGATGGAATGGCTTGGCATGTGTGCTGTCCCTGGACAGGGCCTGGCACTCGCTAAGTTCTCTAGCGGTCAGCAGCGATTCTCATTTCATCATGAATTCAGTTTCACCTGTTCAACAGAAACTCCGAGAGTGGCCATGTGCACCTGAGCCACACATGATGCTGGGAGCCAGGAATGGACCGGATGAGCTGCTCCCCCAGGATGTCCAACAGAAGTCCCCGTCAACACCCAGGTTAGATGTGCCCGCTCTGATGTGAGTCCTGAGGCCAGTCACTAAGGGAGCACCTGGGGGAGGGCACAGGGCACCTACCCAGGTAGAGCATCAGAGGGAAGGGGAGGCTTCCAGACAGGGAAGCAGTGAGCTTCAGGAAGTAAATTCCAGGAAGCAGAGACTCTAAGTACAAGACCAAAGAGGCCTGGAAACTGGCTTATGCCCAGAATTCTGCATGCAAGCACCACAGACAGTCCAAGGTACCCAGAAGGACACCTGAGGGAGGGGAGTGACTGGGGCCTGAGCACCTGAGGGAGGGGAGGGACTGGGGCCTGAGCACCTGAGGGAGGGGAGTGACTAGGGCCTGCTCACCTGAGGGAGGGGAGGGACTAGGGCCTGCTCACCTGAGGGAGGGGAGTGACTGGGGCCTGCTCACCTGAGGGAGGGGAGTGACTAGGGCCTGCTCACCTGAGGCAGGAGGGACTGGGGCCTGCTCACCTGAGGGAGGGGAGTGACTGGGGCCTGCTCACCTGAGGGAGGGGAGTGACTGGGGCCTGCTCACCTGAGGGAGGGGAGTGACTGGGGCCTGCACACCTGAGGGAGGGGAGTGACTGGGGCCTGAGCACCTGAGGGAAGGGAGTAACTGGAGGTAGACATGAGGCTAGAAATGGCAGGGGCCATGTCATGAAAGGGTTTGGTGTTAGGGAGATGGTTTTATTGAGTGCCATGAAGGCTTTTTGCAGTGTTTAAGAAGGGGAGTGCCATGTTGAATGTGTGCTTTATAGAGGTTTCTAGAGATAGCAAGTGGGATGGAGTGTGCGGGGACAGAAAAAGGCACAAGCAAGCCATGTAGGAAGCTCAGGGAGTAGGGGGCCAGGCAATGAGATATGGGAAGGAATTAAGGTGAGGCCCTGCCTGGGCACCCCAGCGGGGTCCTGAGCAGGAGCTTGTGTTGGAGATACTAGAGGCAAAATGGATGGGCTTTGAGACATCTGTGGGGCGGGGAAGGGAGAGGCCAGAAGGTTGGTGAGTGAGAGGGGTGCAGGTGATTGCATGGTTCCGGGTTCGGGTGGGCGGCACTGGGCAGGCTGGGCTGCCATCACAAGCTAGAGAATAAAGCCGGGTGAGCAGGTGTGTGGGAAAACTCAGTTTGGTTTCCAACACCCTGCGATGCCCCAGGACATTCGTGTGGAAATTCCCAGCAGCAGCCGGGTCTGCAGGGGGGGACTGCTTTAGGGAACGCTCTGCTAAAGCTCACAGTGCAGTGGGGAGACACCACACCACAGTGACTAGGCCCCAGGCCTGCCTGCCGAGCTCACTGCTCACACAGAGTACAGACTCACGCCATGTGGGAGGGAGGCAGTGCAGACCGAGCTGCTTAGGAGCTAAGCAATGTGCGGCCAGTGATTTGGTCTTCAGGAGCCTCTGCCTCTCTTCCTGTAATGGGGGGAATCAAACAGGAATCAAATAAGTCAATACATGTGCAGGTCGGGACAGGGTCTGGCCTACAGGAAACGCCAGAGCCTTTCGCTCAGGTGCCAACAGCAATCTTTTAGGGAGGGGACATGCTGCACCAGGGAGAATGCCAACACAATTCTGCTACCAGGGCAGGTAGAGAGCTGGTCAAATGAGGGTCCCCTATCCCGGCTCCATGGGGTCTGCCACACTTACAACGTGATTCCGGAGGCTGCGAGGGGGAATGAAGGGAGGCCTGGCCTCCCACCCAAGTCGGGCAGTGAGCAGACATGTGTAACGTGCCTCCTGGTGTGAACCCACTACCTACCCAGACTTGACCTTGCTCCATCTGAAACATAGCTCCTGTTTTATCAAAGAAGTCAATGGGAATTGGAGTTTGGCATACAGACACGTCTTCACTTGGTAACCAAGTTTGCCAGGACCAATATAGTGTATGTGCCATATTTACATATTTACAGGGACATTTACAGTGTATGTGCCATATTTACAAATTTACATATTTAAATTGGAGGGGGAGGGGATACAAATAGGAAATAACCGAAATAATCATATATTTTAGGAAGGAAAAGATCATTTGCTTCTTTGAGTCATATCTCATTTAAACAAGTGATGTGAGAACCCCAGACCCACCCTTCAGGCTATGAAAAGAAGAAACTTCCAACTCAGAGTTTGGGGTCAAAGGTTCAAAACAGCACCCTGGTAAGTATGTCCCACGCACTGAGTCACAGGTACGGGACACAGAGCCCCTGGACACAGCCTCCTCCGGAACACACCGTAGAGGTCCTGGAGCGCAAACATGGAAACGAGGAATTCAGCGACTTGTCAGTTCCTTCCATTGCAGGAGTAGTACTGCACCGTTAGCTGTCAGGCTAACTTACAGAAATAAAACGTATGCTTCACTTTCGGGTGTCTTATTTGTGAAATACAAAACGTGAGTCTGAAATGCACCCCTGCCAGTGCTGCTAGGTCCATGGTGCCCAACTGCCACATTCTAACACCTGTAGGAACTTTACTATCCAAAAACCTTTGCTCTCACAACCCATTCCCCAGTTTCTGAGACCCATGCCCCACACACAGTCCCTCTGGTAGCATTTGAAAATCTGTCAAATGATGCTGAAACCAGAGGAAGACTCCTTAGTTTAAATTCTGGGGTTCCTGGTTCCTTTCCCAAGGAGACAAAACAGCTGACGGCTGACCACGAGGCCTCAATTCCACACTCTGCTCTCTCCAGAACAGCCCTAATATCAATTTCAAGACAAAGCCACCAGCAATCTTTTCTTTCCATTCTACAGATGTGCATGAAAGTCATCCAGTAATAGTCCTGGTTTATACCTGGGCCAGGGTGGCCTGCCAGCACACACAACTCACCTTGGGCTTTATTACAAATGCAAACCGACAGGCCCCATCTGGGACCTTCTGAATCAGAAATATCTAGAGCTGGAATCCAGGAATCTGCATTTTAAAGGGGGGACCTTACCGGGGCCTCCTTAAGACACTGAGGTGATACCCATGTATGCAAAAGACCAAAACACACTGGCAGGCACAGCTGGATAGGCCCTCAAGGGAACTGAACAGGGCTATTGTCACAACAGACCTTAGTCGTTTATTACCTTCCTTTCCTCCCTGCATCTCATAAAAGAAAAGCAAGCTCCTGCATCTCCACCCTCAAGGACCTGGAGAAGATAAATTCAGCATGATGTATAAAGAACCTTGAGCTTCTCACAGGAAGCAATGATGTAAACGAAAACATATCACCTTTACAGATCATAAAATATTCTTTTAGGAGAGAAAATCAGTCACAGCCCTAGGAGAAAACGGCATTGCTACATCTGAGATACATTCAGATCTTATTTGATATACTTTCACGCATTTTTTTCCCTAAACCTGCAGCTTTATATCGTACAGATAAAGATTTTCTTCCCCAACCTCTACCAAATCTTTGTTACACATACATTTTGAATAAAGACTTAAATGAATTTATTCTATCAATCAAGGCTCTCTAAAGAAAAAAAAAACCTACTCAAAATGTCCCCAAGTTTCTCTCAAGCTGACCTCTTCTCTGAGCTCGAGACCCACAGATCTCACTGCCCACCTGATATGGCACCTGGACACCTGACATGCACCCCAATCTCAACTTGTCCAAACTGAGCTCATCATCCTCACCTCCCCCTATAAAATTAAAGTAAATTTTAGAAAAACATCTGGGTGCTCCATGCCACAGAAGTATCCACTTAAAAATGATCATAGTGATACATTTTACGCTATATATATTTAACTCCAATACATTTTTTTTGGTTTAAATCCAGTTTTTCTCCATTGGTGCCTATACCAGTAAACAGCAACACGGTCCACCACAGCTCAGGACAGAAGCCTCTGACTCCTCCTTGACCCCACCCTTTCTGTAGGTGGCTGTCCCTGTACCACTGTACCAATCAGTCACCATGTCAGAGATTGTTCATCGTCTCTCACGTAGTGACTCTAGCAGCCTCCACACTGGCCCCTCTAATCCTCTAATTCTACAGGGCAGCCAGAGCGAGCTTCTTACAAGGGAAGCCAAATCGTGTCACTTTCCTATGACAGTCCTTCCAACAGCTTCCCTCTGCTCTAAGGACAAAGTCAAAACCCTCACCCTGGTCTCCAGGACCCTGCATAACGGGTTCCCTACTGGTCCTGCCAGCCCCCTCTCAATCTCTCCAGTCCTGTCCCTTCTCACTCCATTCCTCAATCACCAAGCTTCCCCGCCCCCCGGCCCCCACAAGGCACTTAACCGACTTCGGTTTCCCCTCCAGTTCTGATCTCTGAGGTCACTTCCTCTAGGAAGCTTTCCTAATCCAAGGTTTCTCAGTGGCACATGTGACACTTTGGACCAGGTCATTGATTCTTGGGAGGACGGGGTATCCTGCATTGCAGAATGTTCAGCACCACCCCTGCCAAACCACCTGCTATGACACCCAAAATGTCTCTAGACAAGGACAAACACTTCCCAGAGGACAAGATCGCCGCCTGTTAAGAACCGCTGCTCCAGACTCCAGGCACAGGCCACACATCTCCCTGCCACGTGTTCTCTCTCACAGCGCAGTGAGCTCCTGCCACAGCACCAGCACAGCTGCATATAGTTTCCGGTGTCCTGTGTGCTTCCTGTCAGCTCCACAGGCGGAGGGGAACCAGATCAGTCTCCTCCTGCAACATCCCAATGCCTGACACACCGCAGGTAGTCAACACTTTTTAAATAAATGGAAGAAACTTTTAACCATTTTTAAACTGTTAACCTTTACTCACAGTTCAAATCAGCACCTACACTGAATAGGGTTTCTTTGGGAGTGGCTTAGCGAACAGAGCTCTGACACAGGGTACTGACCACTAGCTACAGGCAAACTCCCTTGGGTCAAGTCCATGACCAAGGGGCCAAGCCAACCTGGGGGTCCTGGATGACAAAGAGTCCACCCAGATGGTTAAAATCTATGCCAGCAATATGAGTACTGCCTAAACAGTAAAAGGAAGGTCTAAAAATCAAAAATTTAAAAAACGCCAAAAAACCTGGAGTTAGGCCTGACTCTTGGTATCCTGAAATGTCTGGTTCACTACAGCAAAACACATCTGAGCAAGAGCTGGCTCAGAATGGAAACCATCCTTCATTTTGGCAGGTGCTAAGGCATACCATCGTGACCCATCCAGAGCAAAAACGGGGATAAGAAAGAGAAAAGTTAGTATCTATTATTTTACGATTGGTTCAAATAAACTTCACAGATGTATCAGTTAGGATTAGGTTTGGCTATGTTAATAGAAAACCCAAACAACTGACTTAAACAAGGCACAGGTTAATTCCTAATTCCAGGCAATACGCGTCTGGAAACAGGCAATCCTGGGCTAGCGGGGTGCTCCTGTCCACCCGGCACCGATCCACTGGTGGTTGCTATCCTTCCCGCTGGCTCCCGTCTTCAAAGTCACCTCATGGTCACAAGATGGCCACCATGGCTACAGACATCAGATTTGCATAATCGGCGATGGAAAGGTTGAAACGAAGGCCAAAAAAAGGCTTGCAGCCTATTGGGTCAGCCACCTTTAAGAAGCTTTAAGAAGACCCCACCAAAATCTGTACGGAGAGTTCACTGTCTTGCAAGGGACACTGAGAAATGTTTTGTCACTGGACACACTGCCACCACCACTACCATTCCTCCACCCTTCCCCTCAGCCCCTGTATTATTAGTCTGCTACAGCTGCCGTTAACAGAAATCATAGACTGGACGGTGTAAACAACAGAAATGTATCTCTCAGTTCTGGAGGCTGGAAGTCCAAGATCAAGGTGCCAACAGAGGCCTCTGCTGAGACCTCTCTGCTTGGCTGCGGTGACAACGTGCTCACTGTGCCTCACATGGCCTGTGGTCTGCCTACATGCACCCCTGGGGTCTCTTCCTCTTCCTATAAGGACAGGAGTCCTAATGGATTAGGGCCCCACCCTTACAACCTTATAACCTCAATTACCTGCCTACAGCCCCATCTCCAAATAGGGTCACAATGGAGACTTAAGACTTCAATGTACCAGTTTCAGTCCCTAAGGGTCCTGATTATCTAAGAGGCTTTCTAGTCAGGAAAAGAAGGAATTAAGGGTTATCGTGTAGGCAGATAGCAGTCTCTGCTACAATAGAATCGGGATGTTAAAACTAAGCAATGGCAAAATTCCAATATTTGATCTAGTCTATGCCTCTCATTTTACATGAGAAACAACTAGAAACCGCACAGTGGCTGGGCTAGAAGCGTGAATACATCTTCTGACTCTAGAACTGGCACCAGACTTTAGAACTGAAATTGCAGTGAATTTTATCTGCATAATCATATGGCTTTAAAATAAATTTTCTATGTTGACTTTTCTCTACTGAATACGCTACAGTTTGTGTGGGTACAATAAAATATACACAGCCAGGCCAACTAAACTTATAGGGGAATATTTAAGGTATATTTAAACGATCAGGAGTGTCCACATGCCTCAGAATTCCTATCATATCCCATGTTTCGGCTAGATCCCAAGAATCTTGATTTCAAGATTTGTAGAGTGGGTACCCCACCTTTTCACATCCTGGTGCTCCCCCCCCATATCAAAGCAGAGTTCAATAAAATGAACTCATGATGTATGTCAGACCTCGAAGAATACAACTTCCTACCTGTACCAACCCATGAAAGCCATTTCATGAAGTCACATATCTCAGGGAACTTTTCATAGGTTTTATGTCTTATTTTATTGTGCTTATCTGACTTCACAATGCTGAGCGACATCTCTAAAAATGTGTTGACATTTTAGTTCATTCTGCGTGTCCCTTTAATATAGTACCAAGTTTGGACAATGCAGATATTCCCTCAAGGGCAATAAAAAACAGGTACCCAGAGCAATATACAAACAGGCCTTTCAGCCCATATGTTGACTATATTATGTACAAACATTACATCCCCAGGACAGCATTATAAAGTGCAGGGCTAAAAATAGAATGCCAATTTCAGCCACCACCCACCGGGTTTGGTGAGGTACAAAACTTCCAGGCAGCAAGCCAACAGATGCAGGTAGCAGTCACCTAGTCCATCGCCCCGCCCCCCCCAGGACTGCTCCCAAGCAGGTCACTCCCTCCCAGTAAAACAGATCTCTGCCAAATTCAGTGGCTCCCCACAGTCCCTTACAGCCTTGTCTGCCCAAGATGCCGGCACACTTTTAATTACATTGTTGCTTACTTAATCATGCGTATGAACAATTAATTACCAATTAATCTCACTTGATTTTCCCCCACTTTACTGAGCACCTGTAGAAAATACCAGGGGTTCGCAAATGAGGTCCTTATTAGGAGAGCTTAAATCCAAACAAAAACGGGCAGAAAAGGTTCTGGTGGGCTACCAAACAGCGACGTGCGACAACACCACGTCTCTTCCTAAGTTGCACCATTCTGCCATTCCTAAAAGCCTGAAATTCCTGCCTTAGGCTGGAAACGCACATGTCTAGGTTAGACGACAATAACCCTGAGGGCACTGAAAAGGGAATCATTTTTACCCAAGCTTTCTAACTTGAACAAATCTCATCATGAAAGTTAATTACAATGATTTAAAAAAAAAAAAACTTTTATCACATTTTATGATAAACGGGAGAAAATGCTCTTATGAGAATGGAAGAAAAAAGAGAAGGGGCAGTACAGCATGGCAGCGGTTCCCAGGAGTGTCTAATTCCCCCTAAAGACCCAGCCAGGATTCGGCGAGGCTTCCGCAGGGCCGCACACGCCGAGGTCCGGCGGCACCGCTCTCCCCGTCCCCGTCCAGGAATGCGTAGTGGGGGTGCTGACGCCAAGTTGGCACCATCACAGCCTCGTAGCCTCGGGGGTCAGGGCATCACAGTCAGCCCCCGCAGGGAGCCCGAGGGGCCAGCGGAGCCCGGGCGCCATCCCTGGGCCCCGCGGGCGGTGCGGGGCGCGCGGGCGACAGGCAGGGGGCGGGCCCGCGTCCCTCGTTCCAAAGTTTCTTGCAGTCGCCCGTTTACTCGCGCTTCCTGTGGGGGGTGACGCCTCGGGCTCGCCGCTCGGCCGACAGCCAGCGCGGGGCGGAAGGCGGCGGGAAGACAAGGCGGGCCGGGCGGCGGCGGGGATCCGGCAGCCGACTGGGGCAGGGGCGGCGCGTCCCGGGGCCGAGAAGCCGGGTCCACCGGGGGCCACGAGGGGGCGCTGCTGCGGGCGCGGGGCTCCGGGGGCAGGCTGATCGCCCGCGCCCCGCCGATGCGCGCCCGGCCGCCGGCTACTTACCCAGCGAGCAGGTGAGGAGCGGGAGCAGTGCCGGGAGCGCGCGGCGGCGGGCGGGCGGCTGCATGCTGGCGGCGGGGCTGAGCGCCCTGCCTGGAGCCGGGGACGAAGACGCGCGGGGAGCGGAGCTGCGCCGCCGCCGCCGCCGCCGCCCCTGCCGCCCGGCTGACCCTTCTCCGCGTTTCCCTCCTCCCTCCGCCGGCTCCGCCCGCGCCCCCTGGCGGCCGGCAGCGGCAGGGCCCGTCTGGCCCGCGGTGAGCCGAGAGGTGGCCGCTTTACCTCGAGGACCAGGCAGGCGTCTGACCCCTGCTCCCTCCGGCCACTAGTCTCCACTTCTCCCTCTCCACCCTCTCCCTTACCTAGGCCCCACCCTCCACCCTGATGCCATCACCTCTCTTTCCTGGATCTCCAGCACTAGGTCACTAGTCCCCCTCTGACCCCCAAAGTGATGGGAGGACAGGAGAAGGGAAAGGAAGTCACTTTTCCTCTTTGTTATTGTACCACCTGCTATTAAAAATAAATCAGTAATTCAACTCTTAATAGTGTTGGTACCAGTGTTCTACTTTGATGAAGCTGTTTTGAATCAGCTAATTTACTTAATATCTATTTTTAATGGCATTTGGCCAATAGCTTCAGCCTGGAATTTGGCTTTTAATAGAAGTTTGAGGGAATGTGATTCCCTATAAATGTAATTTTAAAGCGTTCACCATAATGCAAGAGGAAGGGTGTCATTCAAAACTACTTATAAAAATTAATTAAATCGGAATGCAGGGGAAGTGACATGCGGAAGCCGTGGGACCCACCAGGGGCTCCCTCCCTCCAGGAAGAGTGGTGTCCCTGGCCCAGGACTGGCCCCCTTAGGTTGTGTAGTGGACTGAAGGGGAAAGCAATTACAAAGGAAGGACGACAAAGCTCTCTAATGGGTCCGCACTCCCTGTGTCTCCCCCAAGCCTTGACTCATTTCTGTCTTGGGAAGTAGACGGACCAATGGCCCATTGCCTACCTGTGTTTAGACCACAACTTCCTGAGGTCCTGTCCATGTTTTCCTTTCATACTTGGTCATATTTTTTAGATGCCTACTATGTGCCTGCGACAGCACTAAGTGCTCTGTGAATACCGGTATCTGCCACTTGGACATGCAGCTTTCACCCACTTGCTAAACACCAAAGGAGGCCCAGTGCCCTAGGAATGCAAGTGAGGCTCCGGGAGCTAGAGAAGCCGGTACTAAACAAATGTTTGTTGTCTTGAGCCTTATAAACATGAATGCCATTAGGGGGTGTCACCTCAGACACACTAGGACAGGTTTGTCCATACAGCAGCTGCTGCAAGTGTTTTAAAAAGAGGAAGATGGAGACAAAGGGTTTTCTCTCTCTGGGTTATATTGACTTCTTAAAACTGGGAACAAAATAAGGTGTGTGTTATCCATTTTGCGTGAATGAAAATCGTGCCATTTGTCCCGTTCAGCCAAGGTCTGTGGCTACATGTCAATACCATTTGTAGGGGAGGGAAATCAAATGTAAGAATCCTTCATTTCATTTTTTTAGTGAGGCTTTTCAAATTTGTGGTTTGACTGCATTGATCCCTTTTATCCTTCTAAAACTTACCTGCCTGTTCTAGAAGATTTCCAATTTCCGAAAGCTGTTTAGCTTTCTTCCAAGAAAATATACCTGCCTCACATATATTAGATATTAAACATTAAAGCAAGGTGGGTATAAAGAGACTCAGAAGCCTAATAAACAGCTTGGTTGCCGAGTATGTGTTCAAATACCTCTTCCACGTTTGGTAACAAGCAACTCTAGGTGCTTAATCAATGTTTTCATCAAAATTCATCGGGTCAGAGTATGACTGTGTGCTATACAAGGGCTGGGGAATGGGGCCTTAAAGACAACACCCAGTGCACTCTGTGTAAGTAATAAACTTGCCCTGGCGTCTTCCTCTCCACACAGACATAGACAAATGGCGCATTACAAAGCTCCATAACTCACATTTTAAAAAGGATTACCTTTCACTTACTCCAGTCCTATGATAAATGGACTTGCTGGGAGTTCTCACTCCCTACCGCAAGTCGAGAGTTTCCTGGAATGGAAGGTGCTGTGAGGACGCTAACACATGCCTGGCCTGCCCCTTGTAGGCTCTGGGGCAGATGCAAAGAAGCATAAAACGGAGAACTGGGCGGCAGGACTCACAGTCCCATAAAGGAGGCAATGATGTCCATAAGTAATTTTACTGCCACGTGATAAATGCTACAGCACAGGTAGGTGGAAACAATTTGGAACTTACAGAGGGAAAGACAAAATCTATTATGGCCATGGGAATCTGTCAGAAAGGCAGAACAGGGCTTTTGTGCAGAGTCTTAGGGAGAAATAGGAGGGTCCTGGGCTGAGAAAAAGAGGAAAGGCGCCCCAAGAAGAGGTACAGCACACACAAAGCCATCAACCCCAAGGAGGGTGGGGGTGGGGAGTGCAATGCGGTGGCCCCAGCGGCTGTCCACCCTGCCTGCCCTTCCCAGCCTGCTGCCTCTCCTGTGCCTCGTGAGAAGCCTCCTGGGCATCCAGGCCTGTACCAGTAAAGACCAAGGGACAGGTTCCAACTCCTCATTCCCTCAGGATCCCTCACAGGACTTCAAGGGGCCCTTGGCACACAAGTGTGTCCTTGTGAATTATGAGTGTCCTTAGCAATTACTTTCCAGGCTGATGATCTGGCAGTGAACTAGAATGTCTAAAACTGGGTCTCTAGGACAAAGGTCACTGGGATCAGCAGGCCCACATTTGACCTTCTGCTAACCGTGCCCCACCCCCCCAGAATCAGTGCACACCTGGCCGTGGGAGAGCAGCCAGTCACTGCACCTGAGGCTCTAACCTTTAGGGAAGCAAGAAAACCTTTTCCTGCTAGGGGAGAAGAATGAGGTAGGAAGAAAACAGACCCAGCAAACACCTTCATCAGTGGCCGCAGCCTCCCCCTGCAGCAGGGCTCAAGAAGACCTCTGATGACAGAAATACGGTGGTCTCTCCAGTGCCCTAGAGGGGCTTGTCTCTGCTTCCAGAGGTGTTCACAAATTATAGGTGAGACCCATTCTGTCCAGCCAGACTTTCCACCAAGATTTTATCCAAAGAAGCTTAATCCCGGGATTTGTACAGACACAGCCCTGAACCAAGATCCAGGAAATACAACAGAGGCCAGCCCCCAGGCTAAGCCCAAAAATGCAAAACTGTTGCCATGCAACTTTCTGTTCTTTGGAAGACGCAGAGTGGTATAGGGGCTTCCCTACAAAAATGAGCTATCTTCTAGAATCTTCTGATCAGAAGTAGATTATCCACTTGGCTGTTTTGTTCTAGAATCACATGTCCTCCTGTTCTCAGTAGATTCCTGTTAGAATCGCTTCTAACAGGCATATCAACAGGAGCAACAGGAAGTGTCTTCCCTGGACTGGTACTAACGGCAGAAGTTGTGGGCCATAGCCGTTTGGCAGCCTACAGAAATGTGTTGGTCCTCCTGGTGCTGGTGCTAGTAAGTAGTTGCTCATTTTACGACAGCTGCTCTCAGATATAGGCTCCTGGTTCACAAGCTCAACAAAATGAGTAAACGTTTTTCATTTATCCATCAACAAACATGTCAGAGAGTCACTGCAGGTGGGAGGCCCTCACATGACCTGCAGAGGTTGGGAAGAGAAATGCATTTTCCTGGGGAGATCAGAGTGGAGAGATCTCCCGGATGTACTGAGCTAGCCATGAGACCCTGTAGAACACTCCAGGTCCCCTAAGAAGCACCTGAAGGAAGTGTGAGAGAACTGCAGCACATCCCCTAGGGGACTGGAGAAGGCCTCCCACACGAGCCAGTTGAACTGGAGGTGAAGGAACAGACAGGCAGTGGGCAGAAAGAGGAGCGGAGGAGGGGAGAGGGCACTGCCACACCACAGAGGGAACAGGTGGCAGTGACATGGAAGTAAGCTGGGGGAGCTGTGACTTCACAGACTGATGGGTGCAGTTTGGCCCAGTCCAGGCCGCTCCAAGGAGGACCTTGAGTGCCACCCAAAGGAGACTGACCCTCCATTGACTGTGGCAGTAAGGGCAGTGGACAGATGGGAAAGACGTGTCGGCAGGTGAGGACAAGTCTCCCCCCTACAGACCTGTCTGCGTCCTAAGTCTGCAGCCCCCTCAGAGAGGCCAGTGCATAATGAATAGCCAGCCGTTCCTGGGTGCAGGGCACTGATTTAATGAACCAGCTAGGCTGTGAGAACAATAATTCTGTGGTAATGTTCTAGATAGATTAGGGAGGAGAAGAAAAAGAAGAAAGACTTTAAAAAAGGAAAACTATGAGAAAAGGAGAAAGGGAAAGAAGTGCTAAACACATGATATAACTAGGCACTCTGCCAGTTACTTTCAAATATATTATTCCATTTAACCTCAAAAAATCTGTGTGTGTGTGTGTGTGTGTGTGTGTGTGTGTGTGTAACTTATACGGAGGTGCCAAAAAAATGTACACAAGTGGACACTTTGGTCAGCATTGCTCAAGCAGTAGTTCGCCGTAATCAGAAGTGTCTGGATGCTGATGGTAACCACTTTGAGCTCCTCTTATAATTGCAGACGTCAAACGTGACTTGTATTCATCTTTTGTTATTGAGTATTACAATTTTAATAGGTTTTTCCTTTCTTAAAATGTGTATACTTTTTTTGGCACCCTTTGTACACACACACACACACACACACACACACACACACACAAGTTCTGACAGTTAAATTTGTGAACTCATCCTGGAAAAAGTGCTAATACCTCATTGCTGAATATCACTATGGTCACCTTTGAAGTACTCCCCTTGGGAAGCTACGCACTGACACCAGTGCCTAGTCCACCCTTCAAAGAGATTTTGGAACTCTTTTTCTGGAATGGCCATCAGAGCTTTCATTGTATTACCATCGATGTCCTGAATGTCATCAAAATGTCTTCCTTTCAGTATTTCCTTTATCTTCAGGTAAAAGAAAGAAGTCATTGGGAGCCAGATCAGGTGAGTAGGGAGGGTGTTCTAATACAGTGATTTGTTTACTGGCTAAAAACTCCCTCACAGACAGTGCCGTGTGAGCTGGTGCATTGTCATGATGCAAGAGCCATGAATTGTTGGTGAAAAGTTCAGGCCGTCTAACTTTTTCATGCAGCCTTTTCAGCACTTCCAAATAGTAAACTTGGTTACCTGTTTGTCCAGTTGGTACAAATTCATAATGAACAATCCCTCTAATATCACAAAAGGTTAGCAACATTGTTGCAACAAGTTCGCAAATTTAATTGTCAGACCTTGCGTGTGTGTGTGTGTGTGTGTGTGTGTGTGTGTGTGTGTAGACTATTAATCCCACTTACAGATTAGTAAACTGAGTCTCAAACAGGTCAAATACCAATAGCCAGAACTGCCTTTCACAGCAGTTTCTTTCCACAAAGCCAAGCCACAGCCACAGGAATAGAAGGGAAGGAAGGGATTGCCTAAAGGCAGGACAGAGGTCAGATCCATGGGGCTTGTTGGGGAGTAGATATTGGCTGGAGCACAGAAAGGCTGCAGGAGACTGACGGAGCAGTTAATGGAAATGGAAACGTACCTGAGGAATGGGTTCGGGGAGAAAAATGAAAGATTGTCATTACTGTTGTTATAAATTATAGCTCTACCCTCACAATAGCGATAGATTAATAGCTAACATTTCATAAACACTTGCTATATCCTAGGCATGCTACTATGTACTTTACATGCATTAGTTCTTGTTAAATAATATTTAATTCTCAAAACTGCTTTATTCCCACCTTTGGTTCAGGAGCGTGCCTGAGCTCAGTGAATCTCAGTGGGGTTCGCCATCCTCTTAGGGGTTCCCGAGACTCTTTCCGGTGCCCATGTTCACAAGGTTAAAACTTTTTATAACAACACTAAAACGTTATTTGCTTTTTGCCTCTCTGTTGAATTTCCACCAATGGAACAGAAGCAGCACAGGTAAGAGTGGTGTTGCCTTTGCACTAATCCAGGCAGTAGCAGCAGACTGTGTGCGGTGGCAACAACCGAGTGAAATTCACTTAAGGAGAGTCTGATGAAGCAGCACAAATTACTAATTGTTATTAAATGACACCCTTGAGCACACATCTTTTAGAAATTGTGTGTGGCAAAATGAGGTGTCGCATAAAAGTTCTTGCACTGTTTATCAAACCATGATGTCTCAAGGAACAGCAGTGGTGTGACTGCTTGAGTTACGACTTGAACTAGCTGGGTTTTTCACAGCACCCCATTTCTCAGGTGATAGGAACCCTGGCAGATAAACGGGTTATTCAGCATCATGACTGGGCAAATATTTTCTCAGAAGTAAACAAAGTAAACCTGTCTCTTCAAGGGAAACAACTGATGTTATGTGTTGCTAACAATAAAATTCAAGCTTTCACACGAAATTTGAATTTTGGAAAATTTGTATCTGCCATCGTGAGCTCAGTAGCTTCCCAACCCTTTTAAAAACTTTTAAAAACTTCTTGATGAGATCATGGTGTATTAACACATGTGATTTTTTTTTATCTTCTATAATGAAATGAGTCCAGATTTGGAAGAACTGTGTACTTTTGTGAAACAATATTTTCCAAATGGCCTATGTATGACATTACAAAACCGTGAATGGGTTAAAAAAAATTCCAGTCGAAGTAAAAGACCAATGGATTTTAACGTTGACACAGTACCAAAGTTCACTGACATGACTTCACATTCCACATTACAACTAACCTTTAAGAAACTCCCAATTGGGGGGAGGTGGGTGGTAGATGATGGTAAATGGGGCAAATATATGGTGATGGAAAGAGAACTTACTCTGGGTGATGAACACAGAATGTGATATATAGATGATGTATTACTGAATCATACACTTGAAACCTGTGTAACTTTGCTAATCATTGTCACCCAAAAAACTTTAATTTGAAAAAAAGAAAAGAAACTCGCAATAGTCTCGTGTTTTGGTGGAGTATCAAAGAATGTCCACAATTATGTGAAAAGATTATTACAATATCCCCCCATCTGTGTGGAGTTTGCTTGTCTTTACTTCATCTAAAACAACATATCCCAATAGATACAATGAAGGAAATGTGAGAATCTACCCATCTTCCATTAAAGCAGATAAAAAAATTTACAAAAAATGTAAAATAATGACACTCTTCTCACTAATTTTTTCGTATGAAAAATATAGTATACTAACATGTGATAAGTTAATTATTATTGTGTTAAATGAATAAATAAACATGTTTCAATATCTTGGTCTTAATTATAATACAGCAAATATTCCTAGATATGACCCACTATATAAAAGTTCTTTAGGGTCCACAATAATTTTTAAGAGTATAAAGGGGTCTTGAGACCAAAGGATTTAAAAACTGCCAGCACAGGACCTAGAACTTGCAACTTGTAGGAACCGGTGTTCAAACTCTGATCAAATGCCTTCACTCTTACCCTGAATTGCTCCCTGTTTCATTTTAGAGTTATTTTTCAGGTACTAAATTTCCAAGAACCCTGTTTGGGGTCTCAGTCACCTAATGAAACCCCTAATCATCAGGGATTTAAAATAATAAGTGTCAGTGAGGTGGGCAAAGTTATGCTGCTTTAGATTACGAAGGCTTTCGTGGTCCAGCCGAGCCTGCTCCTGGCTCGGGCAAAACTCCAGGCCAGCTGTGGTGCATTGTCAGTGGCCTCCAGGCTGCCTGCCACCTCCACTCAAGATCTCCGCCTCATTACCGCAGGGGAGGGGCACGCTAGAGAGCCAAGCACCAGCAGTTAACGGCTTCCAGCTTCCAGCGACAATGACACTGTCACCTCTGCTGGGGTTTCAGTGCAGGATGGGGAAACAGCAGTCCTGCACAGCCAAGAGAGGAGAGTGGATATCCTTTCTCTGTGTCCCCACCCTGTAATACCCCATCATCTGCTCCAAAAAGCTGCTAGATGCCAGGAGGCATGCACAGGGTTGAGAAGCTAGCCTCGGCCCTTCAAGGACTCACAAATTATCTAGAAAGAAAAGATAAAACTGCAAGTGACATCATGTCACCTTTGTATAGCTCTACTGTTTTCTAAGCACTACATAAATAATTCTTAAACAACTTACCTAAAGGAGAAGTCCAGATGAATCAAACAGCTTTGAGGGTTCTTGGGAGAAAGAAAACCATGGCTTGGGTAATCGAAGATGGTTTCAGGGAGAAGGTGGGGATCAGAACAGAGGTCTTGAAATGGGGGAAGGACCCAAACTGGTAGAAATGGAAAAATGTATATAAAGACATAAAGTCAGTGAGGTAAGAGAGACGATGGCTAGACCACTATGGCTGCAGAAAAGGTATCGGATAGCACACAAGGTATCATCTGGGTGAGAAGGCAGGAAAGCTGTCTGGGGAGGAGAGGAGCCAGCCCAGGAGTGGGCGCTGGCCCTGGTGAGGGCTCCGGCCTGTGGGAGGACAGGACACAGCTGACCAGGTCCCCAGGAAAGGAGACCACAGGACCCTAAGGACTTCTCATTCATCGACAAGACAACTGTTAGGCTTTGGAATACAGACAGCATTTATTTTAATTGAAGAAGCTATATGATTTATGCCTCTCTTTTGCCTAAGAAAAAAATAAGAATGTATTTCCAACTTCAACATATATAAAATAGCTGTGGTGTGATCATGTCTTACACAAATAAAAATACAAGTTTCAGAAATATCATTTTCCAAGCTTTAAGTCAAGAGGGTGTTGGAGTTATCTTGCTTACGTTCAACTGCCAAGTTCTTTGGCTTGAGAGAGTAGACAAGTCCTGTTTTTGTGCTTCCCTGCTTTGTACACTGACATCGACTTTGGGAGAAGCAGAAGATAAAAGAGAAGAAAGAAGGAAACCCCAAACCTTGAGACACATGTTTTGCCTGTGCTCAGGGGAGTGGCCATGGCTCACAGAGATGCCCAGGGGTTGGTTGAGAATAAGGAGAAATGAAAGTGGGCAGAGGTGGTAATGGGAGAGAGAAACATTGCAGGCATAGCATTTAAAGGACCTCTGGGTGATTAGAACCAACATACTCTCCTTTCTATGACCCCTACAAGATTGTATCCCTCCCTTAGTCTGTTGAAATGTCTGAGGTTAAACCCTAGACTACATAATGCTAGAACAGAGTCAGGAAGCTGGGGCAAGACAACTGAGGCCTTACATACCAGGCTCTTCCAATAGTCAGTGGGGACCTACCATGTTGTTGAGAGGCCGACACTCATCAAAGTGGCTCATGAAGACTGGGGCAGAGCCCAGGATTCACTGAGAACATGTAGACAGAGGGCAGTGAGGCGGCTTGGAGCCTGTCGCAATAGTCCAGGCAGTAAGAGGCTGAGCTAGAACCTGGGCCGCAGAATTAGAAAAGACAGTGGATGCGAGAGTTATCATGAGGGACACATCAAGATGATTTAGGATTAACCAGAAGGAAGTAACACGGTTCTGGAGTCTGAGTGGCCGACAACCGTGGTTAGAGAAGTGCGCGAACCAACATTAGTTTAAAAGATTTTTGGGAGGTGGAAGGGTGGCTCAGTTCGTTAGAGCGCGAACTCTGAGCAATGCAGCTGCAGGTTTGATTCCCACATGGGCCAGCGAGCTGCGCTCTCTGCAACTAGAATGAAGTCAGTGAGCTGCCGCTCAGCTCCCAGGAGGCCAGATGGCACAGTTGGTTGGAACGTGGGCTCTCAACCACAAGGCTGCCAGTTCAACTCCTCAACTTCTGCAAGGGATGGTGGGCTCCCCCCCACCCTGCCCCCCGACCCCCCCACCCCCCCACCCCGACCCCCACCCCGCGCAACTAACAACAGCAATGGGACCTGGAGCTGAGCTGCACCCTCCACAACTGAAAATTGAAAGGACAACAACTTGACTTGGAAAAGCCCTGGAAGTACACACTGTTCCCCAATAAAGTGCTGTTCCCCCTTCCCCAATAAATCTTAAAAAAAAAAAAAAAAAAAAGATTTTGGTGTTCTCTGCTAGACAAATTGCATCTGACGGGAGGGTGGCCCATCTAAACAGAAACGTTCAGTACAGACAAACACGAGAACCCAAACTGAGAGAAGGGTCAGTGACCGAAACACAGAATGGAAGTGAGCCCCTGAAGACCTGGAGTGAAAGTTCACAGGAGTCAGGAAGAAAGTGGCAAATGGCAGAATCCCAGGCACAGGGCGCCATCTTGGGGGCTGTTAAGATTGTACTGTTGACACGGAATAATTGGTGTCTTTCTCAACACCACTTCTCCAACTCCGTGACACCAGCATGATCTGAGGACTTACTCATGGCTTTCTGGCCTCCAGGCCTGGTTCCCTGCCCCTCCCCTGTGTCCACTCCTCGGTCCCTGCACCCCAGATTATTTCTGTTCTTTTCTCCTTAAATCATCCAGAGTGATTTCTGTTGCTCGCAACTAAGACCCTTGACGAGTACAGAAAGGCTGCTAAGGACGTCAAACCTTGCAGGTTGATCGAAAGGGCAATGGATTTCATGACTTGGTTATTCGTGGCTTTAGACAAATGGCTAATAATGGGCATAAAATGTTATTAGGAGTGGAAGAGAGGGAGTTCAAAAATAATGCTGACCTGACCACGTGCCTGAGACCAATACTGTGCTAACCAACAATAGGGATTTGGCTGTAGATTTCTGGAGGACTCATTATCATCCAGTTGGTAAAACTCTGAGGTCGTCTCTTGCTCAGGGCTACATTTTAGAAGTGATACAGGAGAGTTTTTGATTCTCATTCCTTCTTCCTCCAACAGAAGACGGTTATTCCACCACTCTCGGCACCGTAACTAGGAAGATTCCCACAGATTGACCCAGTGGGCAGGGGGAAGGTCCAATTGTCCAGAGACCACTGAGTCCCTTTGCCCCCTCCTCTCCTTCATATGGGGTAAAACAGGCTCATGAACTTGGCACACTAAGTCCCATCAGTGCCACTTCTCCCTTCCCCCATGTCCCACCTGGGTGCAGGACTCTCTCGGCACTCCTTGTGTAGAAGAAGTGTCATATTTTTTCACACCTGTGAGAAAACACTGCCATCTTTTCCTTCTGACTGGCATGGTTCCCCGCTCTTCTGTCGGGCAAGATCACAGGTAAGACTCAGGACGAATGCTGCTCATTCGGGCAAGTTGTCCTGAGTCCTCTACGGCCCAGATCACATGACGCCTGCATCTGTTCGCCTTTAGCCGTGCTCTCTCAATGACTGGCTATGCACCACAGCTCCCTATATCATTTATAAATTATATGTGTGTCACTGTACCAATTATGCATATCTGAAAACACACAAAAATAGAAAACGTTAAAGTATGAGATAGAAAAATATAAAGACAAGTTCTAATGTTTTTTCTTGTCCCTATCTCCACCCCAGCCCAGCATGCACAATCCTTGCACGTAATTCTACCAGTGTTCGCAGCATCCATCACATCCATCACAATTCTGTTATAATTCTGTTTCTAAACCTGGTCTAATTTGCCTTTGTATCCATTCATACAGTGCCTGACAAAAAGTAGGTCCTTATAAATATCTGTTGAATTAACTTATGTAATATTAGAAATGGTTCTCTATAGTTTCAAGTTCCTGTAAATCCTCGGTAATGACAGATGGTAGCAATTGGTGTATTGACTCACTTATCTGAGCAACGCTATTTAAAAAGCAAGTGAATTACATTTTCATTTAAACTGTCCTGACACTTGTCTCAGTTAGGTTTTCCCTTCTGTCAGTCCTAGATTTATGCCTTAGGGCACCAATGAATGACAATCGAATTCCAGGCTTGGGGCTGATAAAAATCCCAGCTCTGGGCTGCTTTTTGATACAAAGTGTTTGGACATCTCCATCTCAGCTGGGACTGGGTCATTCATGTCACCGCAAAGAAGCCCAAAGTCCAGTGATTCGCACAAGTCTTGAATCAGAGATAAAAACAATAGGAATAGCCGCAATTCCCCTTTCTGAAAATTCTGTTCAGAGGCCATGCGAACGTGTTATGATGAAGTGAGGGAGTTCTGTGAAGAGGGCCTCGGGCAGCTGCCGGACGAGAACCACAGACACAATAGTACAGGTGAGCTGTTAGAACGCTGCTTTTTTTTTTTGGGGGGGGGGCATCCTATGATAAGGAAATTGATGGCAGGCTGTGTGCTGTTAAAGGAGCTGTGTAGGGTTTGCGTTGGGTCTGGGGTAACAGACCCCCGTTCATCCTTTCCCCTGAGGGTTTATTCCACAATATCCTACAGCCGGGGACTGTAGCCCCGGCACTGCCTGAACAATGACCCCCATTGCTGGGCTGTCGTGAATCTGGGAGCGTGTGGCTGAGGCCATATTGGTGGTGAATGTGACTGAATATGGATTCCTCTCTCCCAGTGTAGTTGTTATTTATCAGCTGTTCCCAGTGGCTCTGCCTTCTCCCACAAGGAGCCAGGGTGGTGGTTCCGCAAGCAGTCCGCCATATGCCTTAAGGAGAAGTTGTCACTTCTCAGATGGCTCGTCCTTGGTGCGCTCTGGGCCTCAGTCCAGTCTGTTCTCACCGTTCTCTCTCAGCGGTACCATTGCAACAACGTCCCAAATGGTGACCCCGTTCCCACCCTCGCCCCCATGGCGTGCGCTGTACCACCCAGTGTGGTGACCACAGGCCACATAAGGCTGTTAAGCGCTTGCAATATGACTATTTCATATTAAGAGGAGCTGTCAAATAGACACCATATTTCAAAGATTTAGTATAAAACAAGACATATAAACTACCTCAATAGTAATTTTTATATTGATTACATATTGTACTATTAAGAGTTTAAGTGTATTAGGTTAAATTAAATAGATTAAAATTATTTGCACCTGTTTCGTTTTACTTTTTAACGTGGAACATGTTTTTAGGTTATAGATACGACTCACATTTGTGGCTCACCTTCCATCTGCATTGGACCCCACACAGCACGTGGAGTGAACCTTTGAGCATCATGAATGTCAAGTCACTCCTTTAGTCAAAACTCCGGCGACTTCACACCTCACTCAGAGGCAAATGAAAGTTCCCACTGTGGCCTGTAGGGCCTTAGCTGGTCATAGACGATCCCGACGACTGCTCTGACCCTCCTCTGCCACTCCTGCCTTTGTTCACTGGCCTCCTTGCTACTCGCTGCACGTGCCAACCATGCTTCTACCCCAGGGCCTTTGCATGTCTTTTTCCCTCTGCTGAGAATCTGTCCACAGGATATTTGCGTCTTTTCTCACTTCCTGCAGGTCTCTGCTCATTTCTTACCACCTTATTTAAAGCAGGAATGCACACACACACACACACACACACACACACACACTACCCTGTGCCACCTGTTCCTTACTCTGCTTTAGTTTTCTTCATAATTCTTACCAGAAGCTGTCATTTTTATTTACTTATTTTGGTGGAAGGGAGGAGTTCAGTCTCCCTCTATTAGAATGTAAGCTCCATGAGGGCAAGGATTTGTGTGTGTTGTTCACTGCCGAAGACCGAATGCCGAGACTAGTGCCTGGCATGCTGTAGACACTCAGTGGGTGTTTGTTGAATGAATAAATGTCAGAGCAGTAAATGTGTGTGGATCCAGGAGGGAAAAGCCCAGATGGCCCTCAGATTGGCTGCTAGCCTAAGTAAAAGGATCTCCTCTACCACCAATGGACTTCTACACTGGGGTTTGAAGCAAAGCTTCATAGTAATGGAGTCTCTTTACCTGTTTTGTTCTCTATAGATATTCAAGGAGGTAGCTATGGCAGGACAGGACCTGGGGATGTGGGTGTCATCCAAATATTATCAACCTTAACAGCTCACAAAAATCTTTATGTGTGTGTGTGTGTCTTCTTCCTTCCTTCTTTCCTTCCTTCCTTCCTTGTTGGCATGACTAAAACAGAATACAGTATTTTTTAATTCTTAGGTAAAATCAAAAGCAAGCTACGAAATGCAAATAGCATAAAACCAGTCACTGTCAGGCTTGGGCTGTGATCCCACAATGTCTAGAATGACATCATGAGTTGATTAAAATTTCAGGAGGAAGGCCTGGCTTCCCCTGGCTCCAGCTTCCATCTGTCCCCATGTCACGTGTGCTCTGGACGTTACCTCATCTCCGGTTACCTAGATTGATCCTGAACAGTCTCCTCAACGCAAGGAGAACGTGGAATGTCAGCTTTTCCTATACAAACCCTCACTTTCTGGAGACATCTAGCTCACAGCTTATAGTCACTCTAATGCAGCCCTATGTCTTCCAGGCAGCCCCATCTCTGTGGGCTGTGCTCCCCCCCCCCCCCCCACACACACACAGACACACATTGGACTCAAGACGGCCCCTGTGGGAAGATTCAGCAGCTTGGGCTCAACCAACAGGGAAACACAGTACCTGCAGCCTGAAGGCCCCTCTGGGGAGCCCCATAGGGGAGCCCGTTGGAACTCAGCCTGGCCCTCTGAGAGCAGCCTACAGACCCTCATGCCGCTGCTTCCCCAGCGGAGGGTTAGGACCTGCTCTCTGCGAGGTCAGACGGGGACTGTCCCCACCTCCAGTCCTGAAGCCTCACCAGGACTGGCCAGCATCAGATGCTAACCAGTGCCTCCACTGGAACAAAAATTCTGTTCTGTTCTTTGGGACTTACCCGTTAGGGATTTGTGGCTCAGGCTGTGCTTGAAGAAAGGAAAGGAGCTACTTAAAAGCACTTTGTTCGATCCCCTGGCTTTGCCAGCTCCCACACCCACTACCTCTGCCACTCCCAGCCACTGCCCCTGCCTTTCCCCTCCGCCCCTGTGACCAAGGCCAGGACTTTGGAATTTCACACCTGGCTGCACCACTTACCAGTGTCCTCAGGGAATTCCTGAATCCAGCTGAGCTTTCCTCCCACTTGTAAAATGAGGAAGACATAGAAGACCCCTACCTCAGAGGGACCTTGAGGGGCTTTCCTGGAAAGCATGCGTGCTGCCCACTTGCTCTCCTCTTTCCGGTGGTTGAGTACTGTGTCCACTTAGAGCTACAGGGCCCGACACTGCCCATGCCAGGATGGCCCACGCCAGAAAGAAAGCGCTCAGCTGAGGTGGACAGACAGACAGCAAGTCCTGACGAGCCCAGGGGAGCCCCTGGATGTGGCTGAGCCTAAACCGGAAGCACCCCAAAACTTCCAAGCCATGTGAATCGATGCATTCCCTTTCGTTTGTTTCTTGGTTGTTTGGGTTTTTTGTTGCCTGCGAATGCCAAAGCCCAAACTAAAACACTGCTTGTCCTGTGCTCCAGCTCTTCACTTTGGCGGCTCTGTGTAAGATTTTCCTGAGTGTCTGGCTCCCCTGGCTGGCAAGGAGGGTAAGTTCATGTTTCTAGGATCCTAGTTCTCTGCACGAGCACGCTCATTTCTGCACTTCACTGACACTTCAACTCCTCCTGTCTCCGATGTACTTGGCTTTGCTCTCAGCCCACACACGCTTGGACAGAGATTCCTTTCGCGTTGCCTGCCTGCTCGCCCGGCTGTGATGGTGCCATGTGTGCAGTGGGCCAGTCGAATCCCCTTACCGGTCCTGTTTGGGGTGGCCACTGGGTTTGTGTCAGTGGTATAGTGAGCGCCCAGATCCAGGGGGGCAGTGGGTCACCCTTCTTTAGAAGCACTCAGGACGCAAAGCACCATTTTGGAATTATTCTTAGGTTTTGCCAGCCAACCATGCAAACCAGCACAGACAGACTCCATCATACTTTTAAAAGCCCTGGCCCCGTGAACTGGGCTCCTCCAGGTCACTCTGAATGAGGAAAGTCCAGAATAGAACAAAAATTCAAACCAGTATTCATTTTCATGGTGAAATTTGTCAGGGTATATTTGAAAACACAAAGGTTTGGCCTTATTGCTTTTATTTTATCATGATTCATTTTCTGGAGAGCCATTGCTGTTGCAAAAAGTCAACAAGGTCCTTGAAGACCTTATCAGCCCTTTAGAACTCAGAGACAGTCTGGAAACACATCTTGGGCATGTCCCCGTCTGTCGTGCTCATTCCTTCCTTGGGCCCTTGCTTTCAGGAACACTCAGCTGCCCATCCTACAGGTAAGGTCCCTCTGTTGTGTGCCTGCAGCCTCTGGCAGGGAGTGCAGTACCCTTCCTGCAACCTCCGCACCTCCACTCAGCTGTCAGTCACCTTGTGCCCCCATCCCACACCCTAGCCCAGGCACCCTGCTTCTGCTTCCAATAAGGTACTAAGCACAGTGCTGGCATTCCAATGATTACATTGGATTGTTACCTGTTTATGGGTGGTGTCCCCAACTAGATCGAGAAGCTTGAGGTGTGGTCTTCATCTCGTTCTTCTTTAAACCAAGTGCTTCCTAGCACAGGGCTCGGCCCAAAGTTTATTAAATGAATATATGAATTAGGAGGACAGGAGAGAGAAAATAGCATTTGTTGCCTGGATGCCTTATTGCAGCACTGTGGTGAGAATTTACTAAGAGCGCACAGGTAAATGACCTGGGGACATACCTAGCACAGCATGGATGTGTTTTTTGTTGACTGAATGATGGTGGAACCACATTCTGCAGGTGAAAATGCTGCAGCTCACAGAGTGTAAGCTGCCTCCCAGGGTCCCACAGTGACACTGAGAGCTGAGATGCAAGCACGGCCCTCTCTGGCCGCTAGGCTCTTGGCTTCACCGAGACCTGGCTGTGGTCTCTGGCTCGCCCCTCGTGCTAGCCCTCACCCCAGCAAGTAGGCAAACATTTTTGTTGTTGTTGATAATGATCTTTGAATCCATTGTAATACTTTTACATAATGGCTGTGCATGGGAGGAATTCCACAAATATTTGTTGGATGAACGGATGACTGACTGGGCTTGTGGAAACTTCCAGTGCTGTATAAAGGTGGCTGACTAGTCCGTTTAGTGCACCATAGGATGTTATTCCTTTAGGAAATGTACTAATATCACTATAGCTATTCACTAAGCAGAAACCTAATGTTATAAAGTAACATTGGAGAAAGGCCTTTGTAAGAACAATGTAACAGAAATAAAGTACCAAAAATAAAGTGTATCTCTCCAGGACAGTGACAAAGTTAAAATCTGTGGGATATTATTAAGATTCTCTCACCACAGGAAGGTGACATTTTAACCTCCCTGCTAAAACTGGAATCTCCGATTTTAAATCATCTGTGAAGATACTAACACAGATTGGACTGCGTTTTTGAAATCTATGGACTGTAGATTACCTGAGCAGTCATGCGCTGTGAGCAGCACGCACACTGACAGGCAGGTGAGGACACGTAAACAGGTCGGTGGTGTCTTACTGGGAGAGGACTAAAAGGAGAGTGGAGCCAATTGGAGGCATCTTATGTGACCAGGAAATTAATCACAGCAATAACCGCCATAGCTGCCATTTACATGCTCCCTTCTGTGGCAGGTCCTTTGCTTATGTTACATTATTTAATTAATTGGTCCCCATGCTACCATGATGCAGTAGGATTTCAGAGAGATTAGGTCATTGTCCCAGAGAGGCTGCAGGTGCCAGGATTTACACAGATCCGTCTGACTCCAGACACAGAGTCTACCTATTGTCTTGCCAAGTGTCAGGACAGACCAGCCCTGAGCCTTGCCACGCCCGTCATCACATTCCCAGGGCAGCCTGGGGTTCTCACCATCACAGGCACAGCCAGGCTCCTCTGCAGGAGTGAAGCGCACAGTGGGCTGGTTAGGCAAACAACTCAAGCTGAAAGCTAATGGCCATTTTCCTTATGCAATCTGTAAGGACACTTTAACAGCACAACAGTTTAGCCATATTGGCTTTGTTTTATTATGATGAATTTCCGGGAGACCCACTGCTATTGAAGACAGTTCCCAAGATCCCTGAAGCCCTCCCGGAAATAGCCCACAGCTCCTCACTCTGCAGCCCCCTGCCCCCATCCCCTCACTCACAGACACACTGGACTCTGCCTCAGGAGAGTTGTGATTCTGTTCTAGGACAAAAGAGATCCCCACAGACACAGAAGTCACAGTAAGGGCGGGCTTCCCGTACTTTCCTTTATCATTGTCCCAATGCTAATAACACTAGATTATACTCCTAATAACACTGGATTATACTCCTCCGCCCTCCGAGGCGGCCTCACCATTGGAAGAACAGTGCAGGGCCGGGGAATAAGGTCTCTGTCATAGTTTGTCCTAGGAAAGACAGGCACCTTTCCACTGCCTCGCAGCTGGGGGTGTCTTCGGCTGGTTAGGCCTCCCAGCCTGGGGGAGGCCAAAGAGAAACCGGATGGAACAAACCTGCAAGAACTGCTTAGCACTAGGCACCGGGAGCCCTGGATTTGCATTCTGGGACTTCGAGGAGACACACCCAACGGTAAATGAGAGGCTGGAGACAGGTATAGAAATGCAGGGTCAGGAGCTAAAGACAGCCTTTCCTGACTTTTCCTCCTGGGCTGACCCTGTCCCCTCCCGGCACAGAAAAAGGAGAATAATTTATACTACTGTCAAAAAGTAACAAGGGTTGATAAATGGTCAACTCCTCGGAATAGAGCCTTCGCAAGCACAAAATCACATATTTGTGGAGCCTACTGCTTTTAAATGAAAAGTAATAATTTACAAACTTCCTCAGGAAAAACAGACATTTTACAACTTAAATAGTTGGTTTTGGGGTCCTTAGTCTGCAATATCAGCTTCCTAACAGTCACTGTGCTTTTCCCTCTCGGAGTTGGAGGGTACGTCTTCTCCAAAGCTGTCCTCATTCTCCTAACACAGCCTCCACCTTCTGTCTGCGGATGTAGACAGCAGATGGGAGGCACGTGCAATTATTTTGGAGTGCCTCCTCATTCAGAACTGGCAAGAAATAGCCTTGTTGCTATTTCTCCTTTATGTTGGAGAATTAAAACAAGCAACATTAATTTGCAGGACTCAGTCCTCATGTCTCTCTCTTTTCCACCTCACGCTAGTGGTCCACCACTGACAACTGTTCCTTTGTTTGCCAAGGGCCGACTTTGCAAGCAGGTAGCCACGTGAAGTATCCAGAAGGAGGGCCTCATCTCACCTGGCACACCTGAGGTAAGGTCAGTCCAACTTGCCCAATGACAACCAATCCTGAAAATGTTATTTATTCTGCCACGCCCACCCCACACAGTGGACTATTAATTCCTTTGGACTCCAAGAACCTAATATGCCACCCGACAAAGGCATCCGTAATAATGCTAACATCTCTGGAGCTCAGACACATCCTGGTTTTAGAATCTATCTGATATTAGAAAAAAAAAATACACCAACACTTTGGTGGTTGTTCCCCCACTAAAATGAAGGTGCTTCTTTCAAGAGGCCAAATCCAAACTGTCTGCACTGAAATAACTCATCTTTCTGTATAAGTACTTTAACTTACCCCATTATAGTTCAGAATAAAGAAGACAGGACAGTAACATTTCCTCCCTTTCCTTTTTCTCATATGTGTTGAAGAAACAAAGACAAGAGAAATCTATTTCTGGCCTATGGAGTTAGTTTTCAGAGTGAAAATCTTATGTAGGGCAACAATGATCCTGGTTATCCAAATACTGAATTTCTTTATTTTCTCTACTATCATAGAATTGGTAAGGTAACCATAAATGTAAGAATTACTTAATAATTTTCAGTAACTGTGCAAGCTTTCTAATTATTCGTTCATAAGTAGAGAAACTAAGGCAAAGAAAAGTGGCCAGTTATATACACTCGCCTGTAGGAAATAATTTATAATCGTAAAAACACTTCTCAACCACCGTCAAAATTAACTCCTCGGAACGGGCGGGGCACATCACAACACAAGCAGGTCCTGTAGCTAAGTGGGAGACATAGCACCCTCCTCAGCTGTCGGATGGCACACTGGCCAGAGTTGTCTGACTCATTCATAGCTACATCATCTGTGGTTCAGATACCAAATATTACTCTATTTACCTCAAAAAACCTGTCCTAAGATGATGCCCTTTTTGTGCCAGTTAAGCTTAACGAAAATCTCGTAGATATTACAACAATGGTTCTCAATCAGGGAATTTTTTTCCCTGCTACTGGCATCTAGTGGGTAAGGGGCTGGGATGATGGTGAACATCCTACAATGCCCAGGACAGTGCCCCTTGAAAGAATTATCTGGCCTAATGTGTCAACAGTGTCAAGGCTGTGAAACCCCGTATTAAAGGAAAGCTGGAAACTGTCTCTTTTACCCAATAAATTCAGATATAGCATCACCATTCAACCATGTACCAAATATTTATTGAGTATCTATAGGGTACTAGGAGGAAGAAAAATGAGCTCACTGCCTTCCTGAGCCATGCGATTCAAAGAAAGGAAATAATTAAGTAAATAAGCAAGAGAATTGCAGATTGTGGTGTATATTGACATGGAAATAAATGAATTACAACAGAGAGTAACCGGGAGGTGCTTTAGATAATATAGTCAAAGATGACTTACCTTCCTGAGGGAATCAGAATGTTTTTGGTAGCAGATAACAGAAACCCCAAACTCAGTTTGGCTTAAACAATAAGGAAATGTATGGTTCACATAACTGAAATCCAGAAGTAGGGTGGGTCCCAGGATTGGCTGAAACCCTGGGCTCCAACTTCTATCCAACCCGAGTGCCAGCTTCCTCTTAGGAAGGTAGTAGGTGCCTTATAACGATGGTCCCTACAAACTCACCTGTCCCAATATATAAATAAAGGTGGACTGATTAATAAAGGAGGGTGGAGGGAGGCTACAAAAATGTACAACTCAGAAGCCAAGGCAGTATGAGTTGAGATAGGTGTGGTGCAGTACTGGCTTTTCTTGAATAATATGATTACTATTACTATAATTTATTGAATGCCTACTACCGTACTAGATGTTTTGTTTATATCTAATCTTCCCAAATTCCCAGCAAGATGAGTATTATCTCCAGTTTACAGATGAGGAAACTGAGGCTCTCGGAAGAATTTGAAGATTACATATATATCACCTAATAATGACATGGTTAGTGCTTTACATACATTTTCAATCATTACATGCATCCTATGAGGTGGAACATAGGAAGGTTTAGTAATGATCTCAAGGTCACACAGCTAGCAAATTAATAGGAAGTATATATGGCCAAGATTCAAGCCCATGAAATCTAATTCCAGGAGGTTCTGGTGCTCTCACAAGCTGCAGATATAGTGTATATTAGTATTGCCCCAGGATTTGAATTTAATCCAGATCTGTCTGGCTCCGAAGACCAAGAAGTATTTCTTTCCCTTTTCTGCACAAATTTCCTCATATACAAGCAGACCAAAAAAAAAAAAAAAAATTTCCAAGTTCTATATCGGTTCAAAAATGCTGTGAATCTATTGATGTTAATAAAAGATTTTGATACGCAAAAATAGTCGGGAGGGGAGTTTTTGTAAGACACACACACACACCCAATGATAGCTGTGTCTTTTGCAATTTAATACAATCACCTTTAGAATGTGACAATGATTGTCCCAATTTAAAGGCAAAATTAAGTGCAGCATTTAAATATTAAGCAGCTTGTCTAAGTGCCAGAACAACTATCAAAAAGCACGTAGTTTACTTGATTTGTAACAGAAACCTGGGCATTTGTCTCTGATTTAATCTCGTTATAATTGCCATACTTTTCAGGAGTTAGATTTTTGTGACTTTAGGTAACAACCCCTAACTTAACCCAGTTACACACATTTGAACTGTGCTTGTACCTGTGTGTGACTGAGGGAGTGTGAAAAAGGAGCTATCAGGTAAATAAAAAAAATACACCGAGACTTGATAATGGCAGTAGAGTTCCACTTTTCTTTATGTTTGACTCTTTAGAGAAAAGTTAACAGGGACATTGCTTTTCAGGGTTGAGATCAAACAAGCAGCAAAACGTTATCTAATAGTCTATGGCTAGGAGCGCAGGGTGGAACAAGGTCTGCTCAAGTCAGAGATATCAAAAATAAGCAGAAAGTGGGCCGGCCCGGTGGCTCAGGCGGTTGGAGCTCCATGCTCCTAACTCCGAAGGCTGCCGGCTCAATTCCCACATGGGCCAGTGGGCTCTCAACCACAAGGTTGCCGGTTCGACTCCCGCAAGGGATGGTGGGCTGTGCCCCCTGCAACTAGCAATGGCAACTGGACCTAGAGTTGAGCTGGGCCCTCCACAACTAAGACTGAAAGGACAACAACTTGAAGCTGAACGGCACCCTTCACAACTGAGATTGAAAGGACAACAACTTGACTTGGAAAAAAGGCCTGGAAGTACACACTGTTCCCCAATAAAGTCCTGTTCCCCTTCCCCAATAAATAAAAAAACTTTAAAAGAAAAAAAAATAAGCAGAAAGTGATGCCGCACATGACTTCCAAATTACACTACATTCAAAAATGCTTTCTTAAAACAAACAAAAAAAAAACCTGACATTTTATCTCACAAAAGAATATTCTGCCGGCTGATAAATGCAAGAACATTTAACGCAAACCCTGTGTTTGTGATTCGAGGTTTAAGCGGATATCCTCCTAATTCACAATCTACCACTTGGGGTGTAACCTAGACAATAATACAGACAAACACAAAACAGAACAACGTGGCTGCTGGACGAGGCGCGCAAACACACTGGAGAGAAGCCGGCCTCTCGCGAGAGGACCCCAAGACAAAGCCGGCTCCCGGCACACACTGCGGCGGGGACTACGTATCCCAGCAAGCAAGGCGCCCACCACCTCCTCCTGGACTATGGTTCCCGACATGCTCCCCTCACAGCTGGTCGGCCTCCTCAGCGTCGGCGGCCTTTCCGCCCGCTCAGTCTCCCGTTAGAGTCTAGGGATGGGACAGCATCACCCACGAGCAAATTACGAAGATGACGATTTTCCCATTCTTCGTGGCCGTTGGACTAGGAGAGCAAAGAGCCTGGGGCTATGGCGGGCGGGCGTGGGCTCGTGGCCTGGCCGGCTGAGCCAATAGCGCCAGAGCGGCGCTGCTGCCACCATGGCAACGGCGGCCGTCCCCCTCAGGGACCAGGCCCCCATTGGGTAGAGAAGGCTCTAGAAGAAGGAAGCGGAAGTGGCACGTGGAGGGGCCGGCGGAGGCGCCGGTGAGTAAATGCCGCAGATTCTGGAAAGTTCTGATCAGTGCGATACATAAGGCTGAGGAGCTGGGACCTCCCCTTTTGGGTCGGTGGTTGGGCGCGGAGCGTGGAGAGAGCGGCTGCACATCCAGGCAGTCACCGGAGCTGCGGAGCGACCCGTGGACACTCGGCACCGCCTGCTCCCGGGTGACTTCTCTGCAAACCGCTACTGTCCCCTGGCAGCCGGGGCGCCCGAGTGACACGGGAGCGGTCGGACCCCGCGGCACCGCGCGCGGCAGGGCGGAAAGCAGCGGCGGAGGACTCGGACCCAGACCCGGGCGGAGGAGGACCGCGAGCCGGCCATGTCGGTGGTGGGACTGGACGTAGGCTCGCAGAGCTGCTACATCGCGGTGGCCCGGGCCGGGGGCATCGAGACCATCGCCAACGAATTCAGCGACCGGTGCACCCCGTGAGTGGAATCTGTGGGGCTGCTGGGGGAGGTCCTGGGCGGGAGGAGAAGCCCGGCGGGGGCAGCGAAGCGGCGGGACCCAGATCGGTGGGCTGGCTCCGGAACGCCGGGCGAATGGAGGGGCGGCGTGGGGGGCGATGCGCTTCTCGGTAGGGTCGGGGCCGGCCAGGCAGGACGCTTGCCCACGAACTGGAGAGAGGGTGTCTTCGGGGTCTGTGGGGCCACGAGAAGTCTGCGAGCTGAATCGCCCAGGGTCGTCGCTGGGCGCCAGGCTGCGGCCGAGCCCGCGACCGGGCTCTTTTCTCGGCGGGCTGGAGCCAGCGCCTTCCGCGTTTCCCCGCCCGGCTGCTCTGAGCCGCCGAGCCGCCCCCAGCCGGTCCCTTTCTCTCCGACCCTGTCTCCGCGCTCTGCAGGGCCCGGCTGCCAAGCTTCTTCCGCATTGTGAGTCTCGAAATGAATTGGAAGCTTCCAGAGCTTGTCTGCCGCTGCTTGTCCCCCGAGCAGGCCGACTGTTGTTAGCGACCAGAGTCACTTTGCTACAGGAATGTGCCTTGGTTACTAACGTCGTTGTCCTTGGTTCCTGGGATCATTATGAAAGATGGAAACGTCCTTTTTGCTCACTTAAGAGAGCTATTCAAGAGGAGTCCTAAACCGTGTTCTAATTCCTTTATTAATTTTGCACAATTTACATAGAGGAGAGAAAATAAAAATTAACCTACTTCGGTACTAGAACTCCTTAAGAGGATGGAGGTTGTCACTGAATTAAATGTTATATTCGACAGCAGCGTGGGGTGGGCAAAGGGTAACATTTCAAAAAAGCAACCTTTTCGGCGGGCTTATTTTCTGAGGATAATGTGTCTAGGAACATGCCTGCATGTGCGTTGGTAAAAACACCTGCTGACTTAGGGAAATCCATGTAGCTGTTTATTTTTCAATGCCTTAAACCCAAGATAAAGAGTATAGAATGAAAGAATGAGCCCAAAGGTAAAATGACTGGGCTTGTATCACCATTTGAGTGCAGATGAACATTTATGAAAGTGAGGGGAAGATTAGAAATTAGGCACTTGACAAACTGGTAGCATTGGGGAGACTTATTCCCAGAGCATCCCATGATTCTACCTGTTTGCAAATCTGCAGTCTGTTTTTAGTTGTGCAGAAAGTTGTGTAATTGGAGTCTAGTAAGAAGACGGGCACCTCAGGCTTCCATGCCTAAGTGCACTTTGTATCTTTGTTCTCTTTGATCCAATAAAGGAAAAGTTAGCTGCTTTGCTCAACCGAGGGTAGGAAAAATTGTGTATGTGGCTAGAGTGACCGTGTGCAAATAAAGACAACAGGTACGCCCCTAAAAAATATAAATAGGGCAGGGTTGGAGTTCCTTTTAATATTTTTATAAAATAGATATTTGACTGAATTGTATTGGGTACTGTTAATTTCTGTTTAATATAATTAATTTGAGTCCCCTTGGAAAATGAGTAAATTCTGCAAGTGTGTAGTTACTCTAGGCTCAGAATGATACTCTTGTTTTTTGAAGATATCTGTTTAGCCTTTGCTTGCACACTTCTCTGGCTTTTGGGATGCTATTTGGCACCTGCTCAGATAATCTAGGACTAGGATGTCTCTATTAGAGCAAATGTAAACTCGATTCATCCTGGTACTTCATGCCTTCGATATGTTCCCATTTTGTTCATCTTATTTATCACTACTCCTACCTGCCCTCCGATCTAAAACCCAATCCATCTACCTCCTCCTGACTTTCCTGTGCTTAACTGTGCTACGTTCCATTTCCATCACTGGAAGGCTGTCTTACAGTTACAAGTCACTTTTTGTCCCTTCAAAGTTGACTTAATGTAACTGATTATTCACTCCTTTCCCTCCGCGTTTGTCCTCAGTTCTGCTGTGGTGCTCTCTGCATCATTCTTAACTGGCTTTGCAAAGTAAAGTCTTCCGTGTAGGGACCCTCTTTCTAAGTTTATGCTTTTAAATTCCTGAAGCAAACTTAGGCTCACTTGAGTGGATTTATAGAAAACTTCTGATCCTAAAGAGGCAGATGGTATATAAGGACAGCAGTAGGAATTAAATGACATTTAGGTTTGTAGAACGGACTGAGAAGAAGAGGTACACCATATTTTTTGTTAATTGTGTCTAGGACCAAATTAATAATACCTTTAACTGTTCAAAGCATTTCAGAGTTAGTGTCCACCTCCTAATAATTGGGGACCTGGAGAATTGTATTGGTACTAGAGGTATTGGAAAATGTCCCCTGAGCCATGTTCAGACGAGGGGGGAGGGGGGAGTGTAGGACTGCCCCCCAGATTGGATTCTCAGAGTAGCAGTTAAGTGGACCCCCCTCTGAGTATTTGACCAAAGCTTTTGACTCCAAAATTGTACTGCACAAGTGCCCCTCCTTGCCCCAAACCATGTAGATTATTTTCTCTTGTTAAAAATGTCCACATTTATGCTTTTTTACTTTTTTGAAACATGTTTTGTATACCTTACAGATCAGTCATATCATTTGGACCAAAAAACAGAACAATTGGAGTTGCAGCCAAAAATCAGGTATGTTAGGAGAGTTCTGGCCTGCTTTTAAGGGGGATGTTTCAAAAGTAAAATCCCAAGGACGTACAAGAATATGAAATATGTAAGCCTGTCATCCATTTGTGAGACTTAGTAATGTAATGCAAGTATTCTTTATGAGCCCTTAGATAGTCCTTGTTTCCTTCTGTTCCCTTCCTCTTGTTTTATTGAATAAGGTCTACTGTAACTTTCTAATCTGCCAATCTTAATTTTTAGTAATTTCTTTACCTTCTAATTTATGTAATTTATGTGGATTTTCTCATGACACTCATTTAAGAGTTAAAGATTCTAGAAGTCCTGTGCCTAAAGGTGTTTTCCGGGGTGACCGGTCAGCTCAGTTGGTTAGAGCGTGGTGCTAATAACACGCTGGTTCGATCCCCGCGTGGAGCACGGTGAGCTGCGCCCTCCTTAAAAACAAAAAAACCCTTAATTGGTTAGTGGTTACACAACTGCGTGTGTTTAACAATACTGAAAAGAGTGATTTAAAAAACAAAATAAAAATAAAAGTGTTTTCAAATTACTTAGTAATTAAGGTGGGACTGGGAGAACTTTTTGTCTCAACCTGTGCTGTCTTATGTGGTAGCCATTGCCTACTTGTGGCTGTCGAGCATGTTAAATGTGCCTAGTCTGAATCAAAAAGTATAATACTTGAGATTTTGAACATTTACAATGAAATAAACTCTCTCATCAGTGTTTCATATTGAGTACATGTTGAAATAATATTTTACATATATTGGACTAAGCTATTAAAATTAATTTCACCTGTTACTACTTAATGTGACTAGAAAATTTATATATGTAGCTCCCATTTAGGGCTCTACATTTGGGGATGGAGGGGAAAGTAAAAAGACATGAAATCTCTTTTGAGAGGCTTTAAGAAAGAGACTGAAAAAATTGTTTTAGATAGACAATAGTATTGCTGGAAAAAAAATAAAACCTGGAGTACTATATTGTGGCTCGTTGGAAGAAAAACAAAACAAAAGAGGAAAAAAGCAAAGGAGAGAAGAGAACTAGGCTCCAGGGAAAGTTATTTATATCCCCAGGGTTTGAGTTGTATAAGTGAGTTCTTGTAAAATTGCTGTAAGTAGTGATAGGTGTTGAAATTAGAAAATAATTTAAAATCTGATTTCTTTTGTAGCAAATCACTCATGCAAACAATACTGTGTCTAACTTCAAGAGGTTCCATGGCCGAGCATTCAATGATCCCTTCATTCAAAAGGAAAAGGAAAACTTAAGTTATGATTTGGTTCCGATGAAAAATGGTGGTGTTGGAATAAAGGTAATAAAATTGAGCAACCTTAGGTTTCCTTAATGGGAAACAAATTTATCTGTAGAGAAGTAACTTAATTCTTAATGAAAATTTAACACAAATTTTTTAATTGGACAGTATGATCTTTTTATTGTTTTTTTAATCTAGCTTCTTTTAAACTGTAGGTATGTCTTTCATCTGTCTTTGAAATTTGTTCAAATGGTATATAATGATATAATTTAATGTGTGTTTCTTGTAACTTCTTGGCAATTGTATAACTTTAGGTTTTGCTTAGTGGTGTTTAAAAAGATCTAAATTGTGTTGTCATCTCAAATAAGTCCTTTCCAGTGCGGCCCAGTTGTAGTTGTTGGGAAAGCAATCTTGTAACACAACCAGAAATCTTTTTTTAAACTAGCAGAGACGTTCCTGTCCTGTGATCTACACAAAATAATATTTCTCACAGTGATTCATCTCTTTAGTTAGAGTGGAAATTTACTACCTTTTATAATGTTTTGATGAGTATTTTGAATAGGGGAAAATACGCTGTAGAGTTTTTTTTTTCTCTTCATTTCTAGGGGGAAATTCTTGCTTCCTTCTTTTCTTTGCTGGCCTTTCCCTTTTTCCTTTCCTTTTCTCCTTCCCTGAACAGCTATAACAATAAAGATGTTCTGGAAAAGTATATAATAATGGAAGTTAGTATTAGCATGTCGCCTTAGGTACCACTATGTTTAAAACATCTCCTTTCCCCCACACAGGTGATGTACATGGATGAAGAGCATCTATTTAGTGTGGAACAGATAACAGCCATGCTGCTGACGAAGTTAAAGGAAACTGCTGAAAGCAACCTCAAGAAGCCAGTAACAGATTGTGTTATTTCAGTAAGTAGAATTCAGCAAGGCCATGCATTTTGTTTTAATTTGCCTGCTTTGTGTTACTCTTAAGTATCCAGTGTGTGAAAGCTGTTCTGTTACTAGAGATGAAAATTCTACAGGACTATGTTAACACAGTGGTCAGGAACACTTTGGAGTAGGTTCCAGTGGTATTTTTAGCCAGAAGTTGCGAAGCTTCTTGACTGGAAATGCACGTCTGAATCTATCCTGTGGAACTTTTTGGAAATACAAACTGGTCATTTCAGGTGATAGTCTGATACTTAATGTACTGTTAGACCACTTGTATATTTACTTGGGAGCTTCTCCAAATTTCTCCCGTTGAGAACCATTGTAAGCTTTAAAACGTAACCTACTGATAGTGATAAAACCTAGATTTTTCAGCACTGCTAAGCCCACTACCTTCAATGGACAATTAATTGATTGGTTGTGGCCCAAAGCCATCTTTTGTTTGAACACCAGAAAGGTAGTTGTAAATTCTGCTCTCCCAAATGTCTAGGGTTGCTTGCTGATGTGCTGTGCCCCAGAATTGTCGGAATGGACTGACCGACAGCATGGCCTTAGCACTGCAGCAGACCACTGAGAGCCTTTATGGCAGTGTGGCTTCAGAGGGGCAAGGACAGGCTGAGGAGCAAAATTCCTCCTGTTTCCCTTGTACGGCAGAAGGTGGTCTACTAAAGGGATATGCTTGGAGAAATTACATTAATCTCTGGTAAAATTAAGTCATTAAGTTATAAATCAGTGGTCCTTTCTTTTCTTTAAATAACCTGATGAAAAAACTGATAAAAGCAGCTGATTTGAAAGATGCTCCTATCTCTACTTCTGAAGCATCTACACATACTTTGGGGAAAACGTGAAAGTCACAGTATTGTTTTCTCTTAGGCAAATCAACAGGCTTTGCCAAAAAAATGTCATAACAGGTCTACTGAATTCGAAGGTACCCCTTCCTCTATTAATGCTTGAACTCAACAAAGAGCAAAACTAAAGGGCAATGGCACGTGCTCGAATTAGCTCTGTATTGTCTTCAAGTTTCTGAACGTGTTACCTATAGTTGATTATATTTCACATTAAATGTTGACAGCATTAGCATTTCCAAATGTCAGTTGAAATTTAAGACTACTTTACAAATGGTATTTCATCCACATAAATGTAAAGCTTTCTATTAGATTTAAGTAACTGCCAATGTATTATGAATACTCCTGGCTTTTAAATTTCAGGTTAAAATTTGGTTATAATAAAGATTACTTTGATACTGTAATTTTAGGGCAATCTTTTCAAAAGTAGTTACTGTTTTGAAGGTTAAGGAACTTGCTAGAAACTAGAGCTCTATTTCTGTTTTATGACTTGGCTATGCACCGATTTAGGTGGACTATTTTGAGTTTGTTAAACGTGATTTTGAGAAATTTGTACACATTTTTGTGTTCTAGCTCAGTTATACTTCTTTTCTTATTTGTAGGTCCCCTCTTTCTTCACAGATGCCGAGAGGCGCTCTGTGTTAGATGCTGCACAAATTGTTGGTCTTAACTGCTTAAGACTTATGAATGACATGACAGCTGGTAAGGAAACACTGGAGTGAGTATGCTATCAAAACTAGAGTTAAGACACACCAGGTACTATTGCTAAACACTTTTTCATGTAGGTGTAGATACAGTCTATTCAAAAACGTGTTAGGTTCGGAAGCAAAAATGGCATTTTTTTAGATGGCTGTGTTTAATGAGAAATTGGCACTTTATCAGATTTATGAATCTGTTTTTTATTAAAAAAACACTTTTTCTGTGTACATTTTCTTACATTGGTTTTATAGTTAAGAAACAAGTTTTCCCCAAACCTTACGATTCTGGGTTTCACGACTTCCTTGCTTACAGTTATTAATTTAGTTAAACATTTTTTCTTCACATATTTCCCAGATATGTGTAGTTAACGATGCACCTCTGTCACGTATTCACTTCGGCTGTCCTTTTGCCAGGCATGGGGTCAGATATGGAAATAGTGGTGAGCAAAGTGGTCACTGTTATCTCCTGGAGCTTTTTCGGTTTATTAGGATTACAGGTGAACAAAAGTCAGGTACAGTTCAGTGTAATCAGGCAAAGCAAATAAGACTTTTTTCCCAGCATATTTCTAGTAGATTGTTTTAAAGTCTTAAATTTTCAATAAAGGTATGTTCTTAGGTATACATGTTTAGAAATAAAAGTTCAGAAAAAGCTAACATAGAATCTTTAAGGGAGGTCAGGTCAGTTATTTGCCTCAAATCTAAAAATAATTGGTAGGAACTGCAGTTGCTGTCGTTGTATATTAAATTTTTAATTTTTTTGGATGAGCAGTCTCCTGGCATTTTGTGGTTAAAATGTAAGTATTGTATAATGAGTCTGATATGGTTTGTGGTTACATGTCATTGTAATCGCCCCGTGTATGTCTTCTCCATCATGTCTCCCCACGCATTGAAAAGTGATAGAGCATTGTTCAAAAATCAGAAAAGGGAAAAGTGATTGATTTCAAGAAAATCTTACGGAGTCAGGTATAAAAAGAATGTTTAGCTTTAATTGTTTGAAGGATAGTCAGGTTTCCTGCATGTGTAATTATATTGGTAACAATGAAATTCTTAGGAAAATGTGAACCAAAGAACTGAAACATCATTTTTTTTTTTTTTTTTTTTGTAGTGGCTTTGAATTACGGAATTTATAAGCAGGATCTCCCAGGCCTGGATGAGAAACCTCGGATAGTGGTTTTTGTTGATATGGGACACTCTGCTTTTCAAGTGTCTGCCTGTGCCTTTAACAAGGGAAAATTGAAGGTAAAGTCAGACGTTGGGACTAAGCGGTCAAACGTACTAAATGTGTTAAACTTGCCGTTACTTTGAGGTGTTGAGCTGTCTGACTCTGGTCTTGATGTCAACGAGGAACTGTCAATAAGGTTGATCTTGATAAAGACAATGTCTTGGCTCACTTTAATATTCTTGCTTAGGAAAGAGAAGCTTTTTAAGATCATCTATATAATCATTAAAAGTCAAAAAAATCTTAGAGATTATTCAGTATTGCAGTTGTAATTTGTGGTTCTGTTTCTCCTAACTGGCTTGGATTTCATGTTGTAATTTAAATTTGAGCCTATTGTTTGTTAATTGAGTAGCAATATTTAAGATTCTAGTTAAAAATATCAAAAATAACATTATTTGTTTTAACTAAATTAGGTACTGGGAACAGCTTTTGATCCTTTCTTAGGAGGAAAAAATCTTGATGAAAAGTTAGTGGAACATTTTTGTGCAGAATTTAAAACTAAGTACAAGTTGGATACAAAATCCAAAATTCGAGCCCTGCTTCGTCTGTATCAGGAGTGTGAAAAATTGAAAAAGCTTATGAGCTCCAACAGTACAGACCTACCACTGAATATCGAGTGCTTTATGAATGACAAGGATGTCTCGGGAAAGATGAACAGGTGTGTCTCGAATTCTGCCAGATTAAGTAGAAAGCGCTTGTTACTGAATCAGGGTTGGTTCTAGCTGTGGTGCTGTGTGCCTGGGCCCGCATTCCAAGGTTGTGTGCTGCACGCTGGGAAGAGTGGTAATGCCGTCAGAGCCGGGAGCACTTCTGCAAAGGGATTTTAGAGAGCTTTGCCAAGGGCCCTTACTGAAGTCTCTTTGGTAGTCTACTTTTTAGTATTTTTGGACCAGTAATTGAATAATGGGTTCACAAACTATTTCACGGAAACACTTTGAAGTGAATGGAAATAAATATTCAAAGTAATGAGAGTTGGATGACATAAAAAGTTTAGGAGTAAAATGGAAATATTAATATGAAAGTGATTCTTCCAGTGATTACCAGAAGAACTGATTTCTTCCCCATCCCCTTTCCGCACTTGTTTTGTATATTTTTTAAGAAAAGTTACACTTGGTCCATGTGGAATCCAGTGTGTCTGATAAAAAAGTGAAATTCATTGAGTTGATAGATTGTTTAAAAACAGTAGGACAGGATACTGGCCTTTGGGTAACTTTTCTAAAGATTTATAAAGTGTTCTCTTACCTGCCAAGGGCACAATTCGAAGAACTTTGTGCTGAACTCCTGCAAAGGATAGAAGTTCCCCTTTATTCACTGATGGAACAGACTCAGCTCAGAGTTGAAGACGTGAGTGCTGTTGAGATAGTTGGAGGTGCAACACGAATTCCAGCCGTGAAAGAAAAAATTGCCAAATTCTTTGGAAAAGATGTCAGCACGACACTGAATGCAGACGAAGCGGTAGCCAGAGGGTGTGCCCTGCAGGTACGGCCTTCCGGGCCATGCCCGAGACATCTCTACTTCATTTCATCTGAGGGGTCATGCAGTAAGCAGCCCCGTGCCTAAAACATACCACAAGGGAGTTACTGTGAAATAAATCCGTAAGGCTGTGGGCAGACGAACTTCAAGTATGGGCGATCCAGGAAACGCCAAAGAGCTGTGCAGCTGGTGGGGATTGGGAGTGGGCATGACTCGGGGGCTCACAGAACGCAGCAGTAATGTGACGCTCCAATTAGCTGTGTGGCAGGGACAGTTGTTAAAGCACGTAGGAGGGGGTTCAGATGGCACTCGGGTCTAATGAGTTGATGAGGGGGACGTTTGCAGGGTGAAAGGTATTAACAGGTGGTGTTAGGAAGTAGCTGCTCCCCCCTCCAGACTGATTTTAACCTTACAAAGTAAGACAGCAGCTCAGCGGCATGAAGTTTGTTTGGCAAAGCAAAAGCACCAAATCTGGCAGTTACTGATAAAATTATGCTAGTTTATATTTAGGATATTATAGTGAAATAAGTAGTTTAAAGTTTCAAGTTAACATGGCTTGAGTTTTGATCTGGTTAGCAGTTTTTTAACATAAAAGCAAGAGATTCTGTAGACAAAGGTAATTAGACTACCCTTTAAAACTTAAAAAAGGAGAATATGTAGATACTGAGTACTACTTGCTAATTTGTTGTAACATCATTACCCATCGTGATTTGTTTTTGCTTTTTCCTTGATAATGGAGTATGCCTCCTTAACTAATTCCCAGAAACATTGGAGTTTATAGTTTGTTTATAAGAGTAGCTTCTTTTGGTCTCTTTTGAAGGATCCTATGCTAATCAAAAGTTAATTGACTTTTATTTTATTTGTGTATTTAGTCATTTTTATGTGACCAGTCTAAACCCACCTGTCTGTTGGGTGTTGTCTACCCCAAATTTGAATTTACCGTTGCTTCCTTCATTTATAAAATTACTTGAAATTTATGAACATTTTGGGTTTTATCAACTTTCTTGGTTTTTCCACTTTTGAAAGGCAATGTGGACAGAGCTGTGTATATGTATACATATTCAAACATGATGTCACTTGTCTTTGAAACTGCTGTCAGCAGGGCGTGTCTAAGAAAGACTGGTGTTCTTTCCCAAGCCCCTGTGAAACTTGCTAATAATTAACAGTTGCCATCCTAAGAATCATTATATTATGTGTCATTACAGTTATTGGCATACGATTCAGATGATAAATCATTTATGCTAAAGATTTATATTAAGTAATTTTGATTTTGACTTTAAACCTACCCATCCCATTTGAATTTTTATTTTAAAAGGTGAGTGAAATTATTCATGTGCTCATGCTAATACTTCCTTCCTTCCTTAAAGTGTGCAATCCTGTCCCCAGCGTTTAAAGTGAGAGAGTTTTCCGTCACAGATGCAGTTCCTTTTCCAATATCTCTGGTCTGGAGTCACGACTCAGAAGATACCGAAGGGTAAGTAGCAGAGATTAACTTTCAAATTACGTATTTTAGTGTAAAGAAGGAAAGTTCACAAATGACTTTGACAGCAGTGTGGTTAATTGCGGTTTTCAAGAACTAAACTTGTCAAAGTCTCTTCTTGATGTGATAAATGGTGATATAAATGGTGGGATAAACTTGATAGCAATTTTGGAATGCGTCTATTCTGTTTGTGTTGCACAGTGAGCCTAAGTACTTGACGCACTGCCTGCCTTTGCTTCCTCTAGTGTTCATGAGGTGTTTTGTCGGAACCATGCCGCTCCCTTCTCCAAAGTTCTCACCTTCTTGAGAAGTGGGCCTTTTGAGCTGGAAGCTTTCTACTCTGATCCTCAAGGAGTTCCTTATCCAGAAGCAAAAATAGGTAAGCAGTTCATCGTATTTACTCTTTTAAAGGGTTAAGTTAGTGTACAAACTTGAAACTTTCTTATTCTTGGCAGTGTTGAGTGTAACATAATTCTGTGTGAAGACGTTTTCAATTTAGATAATGGTGATGGAGAAATCTCTTTTGTTGACGATTGAACTGGCCTACAGAAATGAAGTGACTTACTAGTGCTCTGTCACTTCTAAGGATCTCTGTTTAGGGATTTTTTCCTGTTCTGATGTCAACTACATTTAGAGGATTACAACTTTTAATACTGACTTTTCCTCTAGGTGAGATGTTCCTTGCAGAAAGTTACTTCCAATTTAAAGCCTGTCTCAGAAATCATTGAAACTACTTTTTAAATGTACCTTTGTATTTTTAAAAGTGCACCATTTTTGGTACATTTTTTCTTTGAGAGGCTTGACACTGTTTTCATCTAGTTTGACCCACAGTAGCGCTGGAAATCTGGGAGAGCTGCAGGCATCTCCTTAAGGGGCCATATCTCCCAAGGTGTGGGTAAAATTTCCCGATGTTGCTAGATCTTTCCAGGACTCACTCTTGCCCACAGCTTTTCATAATGAAAGTGTTGGAAGGAGCCTAAGATGCTTCTGGCCAGTTGTGTGTTTTTCTTACTAAAGACTCAAAGTATTCTGACTCAAAGGAATTTTTTTTTTTTTTTAAGTGTGTTTTTCCAGGACCCATCAGCTCCAAGTCAAGTAGTTTCAGTCTAGTTGTGGAGGGTGCATCTCACCCTGGCCCATGTGGGAATCAAACTGACAACCCTGGTGTTAATGGGCATCACACTCTAACCAACTGAGCTAACCGGCTGCCCAAAGGAATTTTTTTTTAAGTTTTTGCAGAAGTATTGGGAAGAAATTAGTTTGAGAAATTATTGAATATAGATTAAAATTTTAACAGGTTGGATTCTATGCATTCTGTCCCCATTGTGCTAAGGGTAAAATCCAAGCTCTTCAGCCTAGCACTAGATTTTTCATTCATCACAACTGACAAAACCTGCACATACTTACAGAAACCTTCTCCTATGAGCTCTTCAGCCTAGCACTAGATTTTTCATTCATCACAACTGACAAAACCTGCACATACTTACAGAAACCTGTCTCCTATGAGCCTTCTTGGATACCCCACAGTAAATGCCTTTTCTTTAAGTGGGCCTTAGGGCACTTAGTTCCCGAACTAGTGATGTGATTATTAATGAAGGTGGATTCCAACATCTGCTGCTGTCCTAGTAGTTAAATCTGTAACTTCTGTGTGTGCGTATAGCCAGTGCCTTAAATACAAGGCTGTTGGATGGTGCTTTGCACACAATAAGTCCAGAATACTTCGTTTTGGTTTCGTGGTCTCTGGGACCATGTGTGGTGGACATGGTTGGTCCCGTGGTTTTACGTGTTCCCAGTGAACACCAGCTTAGTCCACTGAAGCACGGGCAGGGTAAGTAGCGTGCAGCAGGCAGGCCACACAGCCGGGATCGGAGCTCAGATCGTTGGCCTCTGAGTCAGCACTGTTCACTCCTGCTCAGGAATGCTCCGGAACTACTCCGTCCTGCATAATAATTTCGGGCTTTGATAGAGGTTTTGAGCTCCCCTTTGCTATTGAAAACATAGGAAATTTGATTATTCAGTCAGAACAAACCATGCTCCTGAAGGACCCTGCAGGATTAGAATGCAGCACGTCCCCATACCGTACCGTCTGCCTTTTACTTGTTAACGGTTTGTCACATCAAGTTCCTGCTCATTCGTCTGGAGAAGTAGGATGAGAGGACACAGTGACAGCCAGTCATCACTACACAGTGTCCACGTCAGAAGCGTCAAGTAGTGGAGGTTTCATGGCAGATGGAGACAAATCCCAAGTATTGTAAGCATACTAGAGACTCCTAAGTCTCTTTTGACAGGTTATGTTTATAGTGTGTATACCAGCTGAATTAGAGGACTTAAATCTAATTCAGCTGGTAGAGGAAATGGGGAGATTTTGGCAAAATAATACTTTGAGCTTTCTTAGCCGCTGTCATCTTTACAGATGCAGATTCAGTTCTAAAATTATTGGTTTCCTTTTGTGCAGGCCGCTTCATAGTTCAGAATGTTTCTGCACAGAAAGATGGAGAGAAATCGAAAGTGAAAGTGAAAGTACGGGTCAATAGCCATGGCATTTTCACCATCTCCACAGCGTCTATGGTGGAGAAAGTCCCCAGCGAGGAGACCGAGCTGCCTTCTGTTGGCGCAGACATGGAATGTCAGAGGCCTCCTGAAAACCCAGACTCTGATGTAAGTCTGTGGGGGGCCCTAGAGTTTGAATAGGTAGTTGACTTAGTTCTAAGCTGGAAGGAAAGGTTAAAACAGGTTTTTCTTCATTTTGATTAGAATTTGGGGTAACGATAATAGCAATTGCTATATGATGGTAGTATACAGCTATCCAGCCTGGAATGTGGTGAATTGTGATTAAATTCTCTAGCTTCATTCGAACTGGCATGTGACAATTGGAGTAGGTAAAGTTTCTTTAAATTACAATTTAAAGACAGACCACATTTTGAAAAGTCAAATTTGACTGGTTAATAAAAAAGACTATTGCAAAAACTATTTGGTGAAATATATACCAAATATTAAAGTTTTGTTTTCTCTTAAAAAGTTACATGGCCAAATAGGCTTTGGTATTTCCAAACTTAATTGCTTTTATTTACATGTTTCATTATACTGTCGGAGGAAGGAAGAGACGTGTCTTTGTACAGAAAGTTACTGATTGTGTTCTTAACTTAGACTTCCTTTTGCCTAAGTGCTAATTTTACACAGTCAACAAAAGAACTTCAAGAAACTTTGAAATAGATCCGCTATTGCAGTTTATTTCTGGGTAATAATCAGAAATAGCTTAAATGAAGAGGCGAGGCAGGCAGTATAGTGTTTTAGTTAAGGTGGGAGAAAGTCTGGTATCCTGTGATCAGAGACCTCTGTTATTTACTTTCTAGAACACGAAAGGAACATCAACATCTGAGCCTCAGTGGTGTTCTCATTTAGAAAAGCCTCACTGGAGTGAGTTAGATAACCAGTGCCATGTACTTTCTCATTTGGCTCGGACACCATTCTAATGCCTGTTGTGTCAGTGTCTCAGTACCTTCTGGATATACCGGGGGTGTCAAAAAAAATGTATACACATGACTTGTGTTCATCTTTTGTTATCGGTATATATTGATTACTCAGTTTTAGTACAGTTTTTTTCCTTTTCTAAAATGTGTGTACATTTTTTTGGTACCCTCTGTATATCAGGCGTGCCTGGCTTCTGAACACTTCAACGTCTGCTAAGAATCTCAAAGCTCTGACAGAAAAAGATGAGAGCCGCCAGGGTGGGCAGAGAGGATTGAGGGTACTCCCATGTAGCATAGATTCTTTATGCTGAGATCTTTCGGCTGTAACTAGCTGGATCACAAACAGTGGGGACGTGGGGTCTTGTGTGTCTGAGCTGTCCTGATGGGCGCCCAGAGAACTGAAGGTGGCTGTTTCACATAACTGCTCAGTTCACTGAGACATGTCCTGGTGCAGGCTGGCTCCCGGTGAAACAGTTTCGGAGCCTGTTTTGGGGACAGGCCTAGAGTCAATCTATTACCTTTGGTTCTGAGAGTCAGTATCTACAAGGCTAGGTGGAAGTACTTAGCCGAGAGTCCTCGGTTGTCATCACATCAATCAACATGCCCACTAGTTATTTATGTCAACTACAGTCATTCAGGTACCTTTTTACAGGTTTAAAATTTCTAAGAAGTTTTCAGGTATTTTGTGTTCATTTTGCTTTATCCAGTATCTTTTCCCCCACCTGTTAAAATTTCAGAAATTGAACATACTGTCTCTGGTGCCCTATAATTTTTACATTTACCCAAGTACACCTGCTTTCTACATCCTTTGTGCCTGGGCTTTCATTTCAGAAAAGTATCCAGCAAGACAGCAGTGAAGCTGGAACACAGCCCCAGGTACAAACTGATGGTCAACAGACCTCACAGTCTCCCCCTTCACCTGAACTTACCTCAGAAGAAAACAAAACCCCAGATGCTGACAAAGTGAGTGCTTCTTCTAGTTCATTCCATTGGACAATGTTGCAACGTGATCATTAATCATATCATTAGATCTGCAGCTTGAAGAGCAAGCGCCAGGTTATTTATTCTATGCAGGATTTTTTTTGTTAATTTTCCATGTGTGTTTCAACTAAAACCAGTTGCAGGGACTCAAGCTCAGCTAAGGGAATTGAATATTCTGCTTTAGACCTGAAGTTTTCTCTTGATTAACTGCCACTCCAAAACACGAATGCTTAGCATTGCTTGTTGCTGTGCCAGAGGTCCTGTCAGTGCAAGGAGCAGAAACACATAGCTCGCAGTGCTGGGCAATTGGTTTCCACTCGGGCTAGTCTGGTGATAAATACATGGGCTACAGGAGTCTAGGAAACCCTTCTCTCACATCACCTGTCAGATTTAAATAAACTAATTAGGATGATCTGGAAATAACCAGATTGCGTTTCAAAGTAATTATTCTTTGCCCTGCTTCCCAGTATGTACTGAAGCTAAATTAAAGAGTTCTGTCCCTTTAAAGAGGTTGGTTTCTAATTAAACCTTTAAAATTCATGGTCAGCTGGATATTGGGAGGTTTCCTTTGTTTCTCCAGATCACTCTGCTTTGCAGAACTTCATTCTTTGTGCAAGTTGCATGTAAATGGTTAACCTTTCATGAGTGGTTTGGTTTCTCTCGCATTCCGATAGAGTTCTTGACCCTTAGACGAATTAGGGACATGTTTGTTGGGGTCAAAATACGTTTTACACCTGGTAGAAGTTCCCAGTGTGTAATGTCCCCGTGTCCTGATCAACCCTGTGGGGTCCTGATCCTGGTTTCTGTCAGCTTCCTGTCCCATGGTGCTGGTGGGGCAGCACTGCCCTGGCCATAGTAACAGCTCTGTCATCACTCAGCCTGGAGCATTAACTGGCACGTGCTCATAGTCTCTGTCTGCAACATGCCGTTGGTAGCGTCTCATGCTCTTAGCTGGAGGTGGGGGCACCAGTGTCAGGCTCTGGGGAACATTCTCACACACCCCCTCAGAGGCTTCCTCGTGTGCCACGGCGAATGCCATTTTGTGACACATTGGTTTTGTCGGTAGTTGGTAGTTGGTTGTACTGCCAGGTAGTCTTATCCTGACTTAACTGCCACATATGAACTGCCATCCATTTGTTTCCCAAATATCTGTTGCACTCTGCTGAGTGTAGGTATCATCTGATCCCTTTATCATTCCTGTGGTTCATGTCCCCAGAACGTCAGTATATTGGGGGCTTCTCCTGTGCCCTAGTGGGAGGAAGGCACAGGGACCGCAGGCTGGTCAACTGGACCATTGCCAGTGACACAGCTGCCAACACTTGGCAGATAGGGACTGCTAAGGAACACTGAAGCTGAGGTCCGGGAAACAAGTTCCCAACCCATGTCTGTCTTTGTGATTTTAGGCAAGCTGCTGACACTCTTTCAAGTCCCACTTTATTCTGTAAAGGGCCTAGAATTCTAACATACTTGATGGCTCCCCAAAGTGGCTGCGATGCTATGACCCATAGACCAGCCTCTTCCTTTTTTAGAATCCCAGCCAACTAGTGTGCCTGTGATACAACCCCACTTATTCTCTAATCTGTTTCCCACATTATGTTCTTTGTCACTTGTGCAAGTGGAATCCTGCAGAAACAGAAGTTCATAGAACAGGCTTGGGAAATTAGAGGCCAAAGGAGATGCTTACTTCTTTAGCCCTGTATTTATATCTTTTGAAAAATCTACAATAAACTGTTAGCTTTCTTTGCATCACCCCATTTGCTATTTTAAGACTTAGTCTTCTGATGTTGCAGAGTTGCTTATGAGAAGTGATAACGACACAAAGACACGTAGGAATGAGGATATACGTACACAGGGTGCCAAAACAATGTATGCACATTGAAGAAAGGAAAACTATTAAAATCGTAACAATATAAACCGATAACTAAAAATGAATACAAGTCACGTTTGACTTTTCCAGTTACAAGAGGTGTTCACAGTGGTTACCGTCAGTGTCTAGACACTTCTGATTACGGCGAACTACTGCTTCAGCAACACTGACCAAAGTGTCCATTTGTTTACATTCTTTTGGCACCCCTGGTATACACACACAAGTGTGTGTGTAATCTCCAAATTCAGTAGGAAATTTTAAAAGGCACTCGTCAGTGTGGTGCTAATTGTAATTAATGCAGGTATAATACTGGGATGTAGGGACTCGGGAATGTGTTACGGCGGTAGTGTTGATCTGACATTGGTCAGATTCTAGACTATAAGGATGTGACAATTTAATGTTTTTGATTTTAGAATCACAAACATTACTTAAAGGAATTAGAACGTAAAGACCTATGAAGCAAAAGCTTTAGCAGGAGAGCTTAATTTTAATATGAAAAGAGAAAAATGTCCTGGTGAATTTTCGAAGGAGTGTGGGGCTTGCTTGAGTGTGATTGCAGTCCTGATTTAAAGTGGGCGGGTGGGAATCAGATTTATAACTTCCATCTTCATAGTTGTAGGGGTTTTGGTTTTGCCTAGATCATCAGCAAATATGATGAGTTTTAATTTTCTGTTTTTTAAGGATTATTTAAGAACTTTTCCCTTTTTTTTTAAACCTTCCCAAGGCAAATGAAAAGAAAGTTGACCAGCCTCCAGAAGCTAAAAAACCCAAAATAAAGGTGGTGAATGTGGAGCTGCCCATTGAAGCCAACTTGGTTTGGCAGTTGGGGAAAGACCTGCTTAACATGTACATTGAGACCGAGGTGAGGGCTTGAGTTCAGTGCTTTTATCTTGGACTGTTTCTGGTTTGGACCTGTTGCCCATGTTTATAACAGATAATTGACTATAATTCTTTTCCATACCCCAAGTTTTATACACTTGTAGAGATTGGGAAAAGTCAAAAACGGTGGTTTTTCAGTTTAATATTCAAACGTTTTGTTTGTATGTTTGCATCCTTATTAAAGAGATCTGTACCATTCTGCTGGGTATAAAATCAATTGCCTGGGTTCTTGTGAAGAAACTAGATGCTAGTATGTCTGAGCACTGAGCACAGTACAGTTGGCAGGATTTCTTTAAAACACACTGTGCTCTGCAGTCTAGAAGATATGAAATAATTGAGATTGATTACCTTGACTCAGATGGGAACGTGGTGCTTGGAAATTCATTTAACAATAAATATAAGTAAATGGACTCTGAAGTAATTTATCCTTGATTTTAAAATGGTGGCAAAGTGGTCTGATCCATTGGCCAATATTATTCCCAGTATAAGACTACTGTATAACTCCATAAAAAAAAAAATTGGCCGGCCTGGTGGCTCAGGCGGTTAGAGCTCCGTGTTCCTAATTCCAACGGCTGCCGGTTGATTCTCACATGGGCCAGTGGACTCTCAACTACAAGGTGGCCGGTTCAACTCCTCAAGTCCCGCAAGGGTTGGTGGGCTGCGCCCCCTGCAACTAAAGATTGAACATGGCACCTTGAGCTGAGCTGCCGCTGAGCTCCCAGATGGCTCAGTTGGTTGGAGCGCGTCCTCTCAACCACGAGGTTGCCGTTCGACTCCCACAGGGATGGTGGGCTCCGTCCCCTGCAGCTAGAAACGGCAACTGGTCCTGGAGCTGAGCTGCGCGCTCCACAACTGAGACTGAAAGGACAACAACTTGAAGCTGAACGGCACCCTCTACAAATAAGATTGAAAGGACAACAACTTGTCTTGGAAAAAAGTCCTAGAAGCACACACTGTTCCCCAATAAAGTCCTGTTCCCCTTCCCCAATAAAATTTAAAAAAGAAAGAAAAAGAACAAAATTATGTAAAAGCCATAGATTATTTTTTTAGCATTAAATCTGAAACATGAAAACTATGTAATTTTTTACATAATGTTAAAAAAACACACACCTATTTATGTCTATTTAGAAAATGAAGAACTTCTTCGGGTTTTTTTGGAAGAGTTTTATGAAGTATAAATTAGAACTGTTAACACTGATTTTTTTGGTGTTAATTGTTGATTTTGTTGACAACAGAGTGTAAGTACTTAGCTTTTTCTGTTTCCTGACAGGGTAAGATGATAATGCAGGATAAACTGGAGAAGGAAAGAAATGATGCCAAAAATGCAGTGGAGGAATACGTGTACGAGTTCAGGGACAAGCTGAGTGGGCCGTATGAAAAATTTATATGTGAACAGGTATGTTTAGAACTATCTTTTTGTTCAGATAATTTCAGATGAAGTGTTTAATATCAAACTTGGCATTTAACCTTTACCAGATTATGTAACGAGCTTTTTGGAAACAAAACAACTTGAAATAGAAACTGTATAAACAAAGTCCTGGAGAGAGAAGCTCACTAGGAATGTGTGGTTTTGTTCTATCCTGGTTTACTCCAGTGACTGTAGTTTTTACCATCCAGGAGAAAGCCTATCAAACCTTTATTCAGAGTCTGTGACATCCACAGTAAGGGGACTAGAAAGATAAGTAAGAGAAAATCCTTGCTTTCAGAGACCTCAGGAATTTTTTTTTTCTTTAATGACTCTGGCCCCTTGGTTGTTCTGTCATTGTGTTGTCCCCTAAGACAGGTTCAGCCCGTCATTCCAAAGCTTATCAGTCACCGTGATTCCCCGTAGTTCCTGTCTAAGCTCACAAAGTCAGTGTGACTGTGAGTAAATCTCAGAAGCACAACTGTGAAGGGTGGGACTTGGGAAAAAATTGGCTGGATAGCAATCTGGGATGGTTGAGGGATTAATTCTGAAGTTAAAGCAATTCAAACTTAGGACTCTATTTTATTTCTAAAATCCTTGGGCTACTGTGTAATATATTTCAGTTCTTGACTGTCCTAATTCCTGAATTTGCTGCAGTTGGGGTTCTGAGGTAGAGATAACACAAACCAGGCTAGACCTGAGACTAGAGTAATGCATGCTTTATGTGAATTGAGTAGGAATGGGTTTTTCATGGGTTCACTAATTTAATTGTCAACTTGTCTAGTTTCCCTTTAAGTATTTGGTAGTTGTGGAAGTGAATAGACAGGTAAGATAAGACCTAATGTTTTGAAGAGTAGGGAAATGATTGTTCTTCCATAACAACATTTCAGTGTGTAGACTGTTCAAAATTGGACTCCTGAGGTACAATATCTTAAGTCAGTACGAATCATTTCCCCAAAATTCTCTAATGTCTCCGTGTGAAAGACAGAGAAGCCAAAGAATAACTGGCGCTGTCTCCTGTGAAGCACCATGTGAGGCTAATAGTAGAGAGTGTGTTGCTCCCTGACACTTCTCAGTGAAGAGAATCCAGGTCATCCGAAGGCCTTCCTAGAAATAAAGTCAGCTACTCAGTGGTTAACGCTTCTGACGATGGTTCTCCGTATTGTTGGCTCTCATGTTTCACCTACAGGATCATCAAAATTTTTTGAGATTGCTCACAGAGACTGAGGACTGGCTCTATGAGGAAGGAGAGGACCAAGCCAAACAGGCATATGTGGACAAGTTGGAAGAATTAATGGTAAGCCATCTTCTCCTCCCGGAAAGCAGTGCCTGTTTTTTAGACTAGAGAATTTTAAAATATGATTATGACAAACATTAATTTATTTTGTTTTAGAAAATTGGCACTCCGATTAAAGTTCGGTTTCAAGAAGCTGAGGAACGGCCAAAGATGTTTGAAGAACTAGGACAGAGGCTACAGCACTATGCGAAGATGGCAGCCGACTTCAGAAATAACGTAAGGCTGCTTGTACATCGTGAGGAAGTTAGCCTAGGTTTTACTTTATTTTTTTAATTATTTTTCAATTACAGTTGACATACAACAATATGTTAGTTGTAGGTGCACAGCACAGTGATTAGACATTTATATACTTTATGAAGTGATCACCCCAATAAATCTAGTACCCATCTGACACCACATATAGTTATCACAGTATTATTGGCTATATTTCTTGTGCTGTACTTTATATTCCCTTTACTACTTTGTAACTATGAATTGTATGTCTTAATCCCTTCCCTTTTTTTACCCATCCCCCAGCTCCCCTCCCATTTGGCAACCATCAGTTTGTTCTGTGTACCTATGAGTTTGTTTCTGTTTTGTTTGTTCATTTTGTTTTTTAGATTCCACATATAAGCAAAATCAAATGGTATTTGTCTTTCTCTGACTTCATTTGGCATGATACCCTCTAGGTCCATCCATGTTGTTGCAGATAACAAGATTTCATTCTTTCTTATGGCTGAGTAATAATCCATTGTGTAGATGTACCACTGCTTTATCCATTCATCTATTGATGGACACTTAGGTTGCATCCATATCTTGGCTATTGTAAATAATGCTGCAGTTAACATATGGATGGACATGTCTTTTCAAATTAGTCTCCTGGGTTTCTTCGAATAAATACCCAGAAGTGAAGTACTGGTCCTTCTTTGTCTTTTGTTGTAGCTTTTGTTTTCAAGTCTATTTTGTCTAGTATAAGTTTTGCTATCCCAGCTTTTTTTTCCCCCCTCATTTCTATTTTTATGAAGTATCTTTTTTCATCCCTTGACTTTCAGTCTGTGTGTCTTTCAATTTGAAGTGAGTCACTTGTAGCCAGCATATACATGGGTCTTCCTTTTATATCCATTCATCCAGCCCCTATGTCTTTTGATTGGGGCATTTAATCCATTTACATTTAAGGTAATTGTTGAAAGAGATGTATTTGTTGCCATTTTATTATTGATATTTTACCTTTTTCCATCTTAAGTCCCTCTAAGATTCCTTGTAATACTGGTTTGGTGGTGAGGAACTCATTTAGCTTTTTCTTGTCTGGGAAGCTCCTTATCTGTCCTTCGCTTCTAAATGATAGCTTTGCTGGGTAAAGTAATCTTGGTTGTAGTTGCTTGTTTTTCATCACTTTGACTATTTCCTGCCAATCTCTTTTTGGCCTGCAAAATTTCTATTGAGAAATAAACTGACAGTCTTATGGGGGCTTCCTTGTAGGGAACTAACTGCTTTTATCTTACTGCTTTTGAGAACCTCTCTTTGTCTTTAACCTTTGGCATTTCAATTATGATGTGTCTTGGTATGGGCCTCTCTGGGTTCATCTTGTTTGGGATCCTCTGTGCTTGTTGGATTTGTATATCTCTTTCCTTTGCCAGGTTAGGGAAGTTTTCTGTCATTATTTCTTCAAATAGGTTTTATAATTCCTTGTTCTCTTTCTGGTACCCTTATGCGATGTGAATATTGGTATGCTTGATGTCCCTGAGGCCTCTTAAACTATCCTCACTTTTGGGGGCATTTTGTTTGTTTTTTGCTATTCTGATTGGGTGTTTTCTGCTACCTTATCTTCCAAATCGTTGATTTGATTCTTTGCTTCATCTACTCTATTGTTGATCCCCTCTAATGTATTCTCCATTTCAGTTTATTGTAGTCTTCCTTTCTGTCTCCATTTTTATGTTTCCTGTCTCTTTGTTGAAGTGCTCCCTGAGATCATTGAGCATCCTCATAACCAGTGTTTGGAACTCTGCATTTGATAGATTACTTGTCTCCATTTTGTTTTTCTTTTTCTGGAGCTCTGTTGTGTTCTTTAATTTGAGACATGTTTCTTTGTCTCCTCATTTTGGCTGCCTCCCTGTGTTTGTTTCTATGTATTAGGTAGGGCTGCTGTGTCTCCCAGTCTTAGTGGACGTATGTAATAGGTGTCCTGTGGGGCTGAGTGACGGAGTCTCCCTGGTCACCTGAGCTGGGTGCTCCAGGTGTGTCCCTTGTGTGGGTTGTGTGTGCCCTTAGAGTTGGGCCTTGGTTGCTGTTGGCCCGTCAGTGGGCGGGGCTGACCCTCAGGCCGACTGGTTGAGGACTGGCCGTGACTACAGTGGAGGAGCTGTTGTGCCGGAGCTGACCCTATGGAGCAGGATTTGCTTTAGCAGGGCTCTGGTTCCTGCCCAGTCTGCCCCTCGGCTGTGTCATCTGTGGAGGTGGTGGGTGGGGCTCTGGTGTGGTCTCAAGCTGAACATCGGGTGTGTTGGTTCTGGGGCCTCTTGGTTCTGGTGCAGGCCAGGGTCAGCCACTGCCTGTGCCCTGCCCAGGGCCACTTGATATGAGCTATACAAAGTGATCTGCAGGTGGCTGCCACTTGTGCTGGGCTTGGAAGTGCCTGGGAGAAACTAAGCTGTGAACTGGGGCCTGCTGCTAGTGCCGAGGTCAGAAGCTACTTGTGTGGGATTTGTGAACCTTTGAAAGATTTTAGGAAAGTCCTCAGAATGAGCCAAGACAGGCCGTTTGTATGGAAAAGCCACTGGAAGAGGCTTGGGTGGGCCTGTGCAAGTTGCCTAGGGCAGGGTCTCAGGGAATCACCAGGGCAGACAAGTGGCGTTAGCCAGGTTGATGGAGACTCATGTATGGCGGCCAGCTGTGTCTGCTCCCAGGGAGAGTGAGGGCTCAACAAAGGAACAATGGCTTCCACCAACTCCTCCCTCAGGGAGGAAGCGGCCCCTCCAGCCCAAGCCCTGAAGGTAGACACAGTTCAGTTCCTCCCCATTCAAGCTGCTGCCCCAGTGCTGGAGCAAGAGAATCTGTCAGCAAGTAAATTCGACTGTGGGCCCTTTAAGAGGAGCACCTGGACTCCAGCCGTCCTCAGCTCACTCAGCTAGAAGCTGTGGGGACTTCTCTGCCTGGTACTAAAGCCCTGGGCTGGGGGGCCTGGTGTGGCTGTGGGACCCCTTGCTCCTCTGGACTGGGGCGGGGGGGGGGGTTCTATAGCTGAGATACCCCTCCCAATTTTTACCTACCACATGTGGGTGTGGGACCAACCCGTTTCGAGTCTCCGCCTCCTACCAGTCTTGAGGTGGCTGCTTCTGTAGGTCCTTGGTTGTAGGGCTAGTTCAGCTAGACTTCAGGTGGTCCTCAGTGATGGTTGTTCTGTAGTTTAGTTGTAATTCTGATGTAGTCATGGGAGGAGGCAGGTGCAGCGATTACCTGCTCTGCCATCTCGACCAGAAGCACCAAGCTAGCCTAGGTTTTGATAAGCTAGTATTTAAGTTGAAGAACCTTTGTTGTGAACAGATGTTCTTAAATGAAAAATTTGTTTTTGGTATTCAAGACTAGAGGTAGATTTTGAACTTCATGGAAAATTGGGTCAAATTATTACTGTTAAAAGCTAAATTCTACTGAATGGCTATGCTTTTTCCATTCAGGATGAGAAGTATAACCATATTGATGAGTCTGAAATGAAAAAGGTCGAGAAATGCGTGAACGAAATGATGGAGTGGATGAATAACGTCATGAATACTCAGGCCAGAAAGAGTCTCGATCAGGAGCCAGTTGTACGTGCTCAGGAAATTAAAGCAAAAATAAAGGTGAGTGTTACAGACTGTTCAATGATGTGTTTTCTTAGGGACTCAAGTTGCAATCATTTGAGTGACCATTTTTCCTATAAATCTTTCACCTCATCCTGATTGCCACCAGATTTCCTAGTTTATTATTGATACCACAAAATACGGAAGACCTGTGTTTCGGCAGTACATCAGATGGTGTTCAGTGCTGATGGTAGAAATAGCGTCAGAGGGGTTAGGAAATTCTGGATAATGGAGAGGACCCAGGCTGGCCTTTGATCAAGGGAGGCTTGGGGGGGGGGGGGACTTGAAGGAAGCTGGGAAAAAAACCAAGGAACTGCTCTCTGTCTGGAAGGTACTGAGACACAGTGGAGGTTCCAGAGATGTGGTCTGTGACAAGTTCCAGCTCTGTGCTCGCTAGTTCTTCTGATCTTGAGGTTAAGTTACATAACCTTCGAACCATTTTCCTCTTCCGTAGGTGGGGATCATAGTTCCTACCTTTTAATATTGGTGCGAGGATTAAATGAGGTAATATGTACTTAGCAAGTCCCCGACATGTCATTTCTCTTCGACCATGCTTTAAGCTATAGTTTTGAGCAAGTGTGATGAGTAGATGGAATCCTTTGAGATGTATAATTGGAGTTCTAGGGACAGTATTGGTTCAGGTGTATAGCAAAGCATTCGGAAATGAACTGGATGGATTGAGTCAATGTGATTACTGGTTTTGTTTTCTTTTTTAGGAGTTGAATAACACTTGTGAACCTGTGGTAACACAGCCCAAACCAAAAATTGAATCACCCAAACTGGAAAGAACTCCAAACGGCCCAAATACTGATAAAAAGGAAGACGATTTAGATGAAGGCAAAAATAGTTTTGGTGCTGAACCTCCACATCAGAATGGTGACTGCCACCCTAACGAGAAGAGTTCCGTCAACATGGACTTGGACTAGATAACATGAAATTGGGTTCATCCTTCCAGTAATAAAATATTTTTGCTGCAGTATGTGATTCTACATAACATACTGAGACTATATTTTCTTTTTTAAGGATGTCTAGAAATTCTGTGTATTATATGGAGAAAGAAAAAGCTTACGTCTGTAGTCTTTATGATCCTAAAAGGGAAAATTGCCTTGGTAACTTTCAGATTCCTGTGGAATTGTGAATTCATACTAAGCTTCTGTGCAGTGTTACCATTTGCATCACTGAGGATGAAATTGACTTTTGTCTTTTGGAGAAACTGAAACAGCTGTACTGCTTGTCCCGGGGCTGTGGGTAAAATCGATTGTTCTGCCAAGGTAGTTTTCTTGCATTTTGCTCTCCGTTTCAGCATGTGTGTGGATGTTGATAAACAAGACAGTCTGATTTCAGAAGGGCTTTCTAAAATTATGTCCAATAGAATATGACTTTTTGCTTTGATATTAAAAATGTATTGAGTAATGCAGACACTAGTGAAATGTGTTAGCATGCAGAACAAAAACTTTAAAATATCTCGTTACACAGTGCATCATCATGTGAAGGTGTAAAATGGAAGAAATGTGGATTCTGTTTGTAATTGGTATTGTGAAGCCTTTTATGAGCTTTAAAATAAAGTTTATCTTACGGTGTCATTTCTAAAAGGTTTTGTCACTGACTTAAAAATGGGATGGGGAGAGTGGTATAAACCATTGTAGCAGAAATGAAGTCACTTATGTGAAAACCAGTGTTCCTTTTTTTGCTGCCCCTTACATATGCTAAATGACAATAACTTTCTCCTGACACAAAAGTAGCATATGTTTATTACATTTAAAATTCAAAATACATAAATTTGAATGTAACTTATAATCCAACACCCAGAAAAAAAGCATTGTCTTATTGCATATCCTTCAAGCCTTTTCCTAATGAAAGTGTAGTGTCGTGTGTGTGTGTGTGTGTGTGTGTGTTGGTATGGGTATTACGTTACAGTGTGTAGGCTGCTTTTTAAAACTATACCAGGGAAATAAGTAAATTTAATCGGGTGTTAAACTTTACTGCTGTGCTGAGTTCCATTAAAGACATACATAAAAACATTTTTGACCATTCCTAGTATTGGATTAATAGGTGTTTCTTGAGTTTTTGCTCTTCTACATAATGCTGCGATGAGTCTTCTCTGGTAATTTTCCAAGAATGAAATGATAGTGTTGGGATGGGGTGAGAAGTCATACCCACTTAGGGTAGGTAACAGGAAGCCACATTGCCTGCTAAGGTGCGAGTCTGAGCACCTTCAACTGGCCAGGTTGCTGTAATGAGCCGGGGGGTGGGGGTGGGGACACGCTGGAGTGGGGCTAATCAATTTATTTAGCAATATGCAATAGCAAAACAGGCAATTAGTAGTGTGTTAATGACAGAAAGCAAAGGTCGTTAAGACTACACATTGATACCAATGTCACGTCAAAGGAGTATACAAGTTTAAGAGAACCGAACGCATGTTTACTATTGATCAAAATTCACTTGGCTAAATACACAAGTAACATCAGTAAGGAGTATCCAAAAGCAGTAATAAGCTATAGGATAGTAACTATTACAGTAGATGTCAAAAGCTCACCAAACGGGGAGCACAGCACTGGAAAAGTCAAAATCTTGCCAGGTCTGCAGCTGAGAGAAACTCAGGCGTCTCCCACACCGCTGCTTGCTAGTTCCCAAGAATGCTGCTGGTGTTGTCTTTTGTCGTTGGAAGTCAAGGCGTCTTCTGATGTTATCAGTTGCAAGCTGTATATAAGTTTTCAAGGTGTTAACAATCTGAAGAATGTTGCTGTTGTTAGAAATTAGGACATCTGATGTAAGCTGCAAGGGGCACACAAGTTTTCTGAATGCTAACAAGTTCTCAAGAAGGCTAACCGTGGAGAACAATGGAGAGGCCGGGAACAAGCCAGCCCTCACCACATTTGCGGCTGAAAGGACATCCCCCTGGTTTCATAAGCTGCATGTTGCTGGAAGTCCAGAATGTTAGAATGATGAGAAATCACCAATGACAAATGACCAAATGATGAAATAGTAACACTGCCAACTCAGGTCTGTTACATATTTTCTCAGATGTACCTCAGAGCCAAGTTTCTTGTTCCTGCCTCTGCCTCTGCCTCCGGGAATGGCCAGTTCCGGGAGGGTCCAGCAGTTACTGATATGAATGCTGTCCATCCCGCTGAAGGGCCAATTCATCCGGATAAGCAATATCTGCAGTTCTTGCTCGGGACCATCAGCCCAAGGTCTTCCAAAGCCTGGCAACGTGCCTGTCACGTCGTCCTGATATAACTTAGCTACTTCTTCACTTCATCTGCTGATGTGGGCGAAACAGACAGAACAAAAAGGGAATTTTCTCAACCCCTCATCAAGAATTTCTTCAACCCTAAGCTAACCATCACCTCACAACACGGACAGAACAACAAACGTCATCTCCTATCTCCCCTTCTTGAGAGAATAAGACCAAACAGAAAACCTCATCCCATGTCTTCCCTGCTCGGGAGAATGAGACCAAAGGGGGAATTTACTTAACCCCTGATCACAGCACAGAAATCACGTCACATACAGGAACAAACAAAAGCTAATAGACAAAAGCTCACATCAACCAATGAAGGCAAATTTTCTTCAACATCTTCCCTACAGTTGCCCTTACCAAGGGGCGATTTCATCTTTTAACTTGCCAGTCTATCATACCTGTTTAGCTACTATGGACCAGGTATCTCACATAGTTGAATGCTTCACCCAAGAAGTTAAGAAATTTACAAGATCACACAGGAAGCATCACAGTTGGGAGCAAACCTGGGCACTCCCGTTTCTCAGATGTTCAAGTCCACAATCCACACGGCCATTCGGCACTAAGGGACGTCTCACTGATACGTCTGGTGTGCACTTCAACATTTTAAATTCGCCTGTTTGTATTTCATGTATATTTTACTCTCAATTTGTAAAGTTGAATGTTGATTTTATATAATATGTTCTTATTAAGGTTCTTAACTGTTTATCAATATTGAAACATTTTCCTGCTTTGTAATTTAACTGTTTTACCATTTAGAAGCCTTGGATTTTTATGTAATCTGCCTCATGGTTTTTCTTAGGCTCTAATGCACCCTAATATATACACTAAATGGGGGTAATATATATACTCAAAGTAACCTTTGAGAGGTGAAAATAGGGAGGTCGCTATACAATTGGGAAGCTCATAAAAAACAAAAGACAAAGATTTTTAAAATATGAAAGGGAAAAGTTTTCTCCCCCTAAATAGTGTCTGATGATGGGGGTTGGGGTAGTATCAGTCTGGCCTAAGCCAGTTTTTATTAAAGGGTGGAAATTTTCGGCAGCCTCACTTTTCTGTAAAGAGAAAGCGATATTTCAAACAGTGGTGGCTATAGTTTGTGGATTCAGGATTGCATTTTTTGGATGTAGGAAGAAAATGTCACATTGACTATTTTATAATACATATATCATTGGCTTACACAATTGTGATGATATATATGGACCAATTTGGATAAATGCTCTTTTAAGCAAGCATTGAATTTCATGTGTAATTTTCACAGAAATTGTCACTTTATGACAATACTTCTAAAAAAGTCTAGTCACTTTAGTAATCAATAATGAACAGAATTGAACCTTGAGTCTAGTTCATGAATGTTGGTTATGTCTGAAACTGTTCTTGGGTAAAATCCCTGATGCTTCCTTGACTTTCATTGTCCTTGATTGCTCATGAAAAAGAAGTGACATGCCTGCCTCTCTACAAAATAGGCGATTGAGAGTTCCCTTCCAAGAGACCAGAGAATAAACTTTAGCAACTGTTGTCAGTGGTTTGCCTTCAGCAGCAGCATCCATGATCATTTTTCAAAATTACCGCTTGTCAGCTCATATCCAGACTTGTCTCGCAGTGGTACTTACTGTGAAGGAATATCTCACTTTCTTAATCAGCACAAAACAATTATGTCATATTTGAAATGGGAGGTTGAGTCTTAATATTTTTAACATTTGGAGCGAGCTGCCCTTTGTCCAAAGTGTGGAGGAGTCTGGTGGGCAGGCTCCCCGGGGCGGCTGCCGGCTGTAGCAGAGGCGCCGTGGTTTTCTCAGGGACCTAGCTTTGCTACACCAGGGCACTTCCTAAAAGACAACCAGTCAATATTAGTTGCTTCTGAGTCTATTTGCATGTGGTTTGTAAATCAAATAAGCACGTGTGACATATTTGAAAACTCTGGGATGATAAGCTTTTCCAGTCACTAGTGGTGTTATTTTCTCAGAATTGCCGCAGTATACCGTGGGCCCCCTAATTCTTATCCTACCTAAGGACAAGTGACAGTAGGGTGCAGTGGAAAGAGCACCTTTTTGGGTAGGAAAGGATTTGGTTTCACATTCAAGGGCACACAGTGCTGTCTCCACCACAACCAGTATGGTTTGTAGGCAGATCGCCCGACTTGTCTGATTCTCCATTTCCTCACCCAAGTCTATGTCACATGACCTTGGCTGAATCACTGATGTGGACTCCCCTGCGACCGGTTTCTCAGCCTCGGCACCACTGACATTTGGGGGTGGGGGTGGGGACGGGCTGTCCCGTGCCTCCTGACAGCATCCCTTCCTGCCACCAGACCACCACATGCTACCCACCCGATGGCTGAGGGGGCCTCACGCTGGCCTCGTACAAAGGGAAAGAGGACAGATGGAGGAACCCAGAGACGTCGGGCCCAAACCTGGCCTTGCCACCTTCTTGCTGATGAACTTGAACAAGTTACAGCTCTGTTATGTGCTGGACGTTGGTGTCCCACCCAGACTCATGTGTTGAAGCCCTAAACTCAATGGGATGGCGCTGGAGATAAACCTTGGGAGATGATTAGGTTTAGATGAGGTCACGGGGAAGGGGCCCACGTGACAGGATTAAGGGCCCTTATAAGAAGAGAAAGGGACCAGAACCTCCTCTGTCTGCCATGCGAGAACACAGCAAGAGGGCGGCTGTCTGCAAGCTGGGAAGCAGCCCTCGCCAAGAACCAAATCACCAGCACTTGGCCGGCCTCCAATTTCCAACCCCTAGAACTGTGAGAAACACATGCCTATCTGCTGCTTACACCACCCAGTCTATGGCATTTTGTTATAGTAGCCGAGCTGACATACTCCCTGTGCCTCAGTTTCCCTGTATGTTCACCAGCCGGCGCCTAGGCATGCCAGAGGTGAGATGTGGGACCAGGAGCCTCCTGAGCTCAGTTTCCTCATCTGAAAATTTTGAGAAACAGTGTTTGTGTCACAGGGTTGTTGGGAGGGAGAACTGAAAGCAGAGAGCTATGGAAGCTCTTTAAACTTTAAGACCAAAGAAGCTTGACCATTAGATTGAAAAGATTCCCACATAGGACTGAATGGAGTATACCTTAGTCAGGGGTGGAGTTCAAACAGCATTTCCCACAATGTGTTCCTCAGAACACTCATCCCACCAGATGCAACGTAAGAAGGGGTTCCCTGGGCAAGTACGTTTGGGAAACACCCTCTCCTGGGGTTTCATGGGCACTTGAGAAAATTAAGGGCTCCGAGATGCACTGAGGTGAACAGGCCCATCTGATGGTCTTTAATCTAGCACTTCCCAGACTTTCTACTTCAGGGCACTGAGGGTAATGCTTGGACCTGTCACTGCTCCTGTTCTGATGGACAGGAGATAAGGGGAGCAGGATTCCAGCTGTAGAGGTGGGAAAGGTGGGGGAAGCGGGCAGAAAGAGATGCTGAGTGAGAAATAAGTCGGGGTTTCACTGCTTTGCCCCATTTTCAAGGCCAGGCCAACAGGAGGCGTGCTGCACCTGGGGGTTGCTGGAGCTCTGCATGGTGGGATTTACAAGACGGGTTTTGTTTTGAAAGCGCTGACTTCCGGTAATGGCATTATTGGTTTAGGAAATTTCCCTGAGTGCCAGGATCATGTCTCGCAAAACCAAAGAATGGAAGCATGGACCAAGGAGAGGCAAGGAATTGTAAAAGAGGATAGCTTATTAAAAGCAAAGGGTTACAGCTCCCGAGTGGGAGGGGGTCCCGACTGGGTGCCCAGTGACTGAGGCAAAAGCTCTTATTTTTATACCTTCCCTTGTCTGCTTGGAGAAGGGAGCTGGCGCCTTCTAATGGAATTTGTCTGTCAGGTTTGTGCTGTTTGCCCACCATCCCTATCCATCAGATCTGCTCCTTTGTCCAGCCAAAAGGGATTTACGAGATAACTTACTAACCTCAGGGCAACATTATATTTTTGTCCTGGAGTGAATGAGCCATTTCAGAACCTGGAGTCTCAGGATATGGCTATGTTTGTTTATTCCACCAGGGACCTCCCTGTCTACCTAACAACATGGTAACTAACCTGTGTCACTATCTCCTCAAGGGATTAGTTAATGGAGGGGGCACTGGCGTCAGGAAAGCGGCGTTCATGCAGAGCCCTCAATTGAAAATAGTACCTAGTAGGCAGGCCAGGACCCCAGATTTAAACTGTAAAGGTTATGGTCCAAGAATCGAGGATTAAAAATGAATACTTCATTAAAATAGAGAGAAATCCACTGTTGAATGGTTTATAAAAAGCAGGGTAGGAAGAGGGGGTCTGAACAAGTTAGGCTGATTACTTAGGAGTTTCAGAGATTCAGAGACAGAGGGCTCAACCTGTTTGGGGGGCACATGGCTCTCCCCTCCCCTTTTAACAGCTGAGGAAATTAAGGCTCAGGGCTAAAGCTGTGCTCTGGGCTATTGGCAGGTTGGTGGCAGAGCTGGGGCTGGGACCTCTTGGTGCCTCTGGAGCCTGGATTCAGTGGGAAGCAGAAAACTCAGTGTCGTGCGGGAGATCCTGCTCGCTGCGCCATTTGTCGTGCGCGGAGGCCTTCTCGCCGCGCCCTCTTTCAGGCGGGGCGGCCTGCGGGGTCTCTGCTCCCGCTCCCCACACAAGAACGCAGGATATGGTGAGGCCGAAAAGGAACACCCACGGAGCCATAGGTAGGGGAGCCATACCACCACGGTCTCACTGGAGGCTGGGCCCACCGGACGCTGACCTGCCGTCCGCTTTTCCGCCAACCGACCGACCGACGACTCTTCTCCACTCTCTCCTCTGTTCCTCTCTCTCGGCTCTGCTCTTCCGCTCTCTTCGGCTCTGCTCGGCTCCTCGGCAATCCTTTGTAGCCGCAGCAGTTATACCAGCGGCCAATCGGCTAACCGGCCACAGCCGACGGCCAATCACCACCCGAGCCAGCACCCCTTCACGTGAGGCCAAAAGCCTGTAAACTACTCTCTGGGGCTCTGTCCCCACACTCAGGATTCAAAGTCAGGAAAGGAAGGAAGGGAGGAAGGAAGGCAGGAAAGAAGGGAGGAAGGGAAGAAGGCAAAAAGGTACAAAAGCAGGAAGGCAGGTAGGAAGGAAGGAAGGGACGGGAGGAAGGAAGGAAGGAACAGTCTGACAGTGTGAGGCCATAGGAGTCCATCCCCAGCCTTAGGAGACATGCAGGGGTGTGTCCGTGTACCCAGCACCCTCCTCTTGTCCTGCTGATGGCAGGGCCTGCAGGTCCTCATGGCTCTAGGAGAAGCAGACATTGTTAAAGGAACCAGTCCCCAGTGTTAGGCACGGCTGCAAGAATGAGTCGCTGGAGGAATGAGCCGTGGGAGATCAAAATTGGTCTATTAGAATTTATTTGGGGTATTTGAGCTGCGAGCAGTCAGGCTAGAAAAGACCATAACCTCCCTGAGCAAACAGGAGTATGGAGTTTTATAGGAGGGGTAAACGAGGCTGTTCCCCCTTCAATGCGTCAGGGGGTTTCCGTTGCATTGTCTCTAGCAACCAAGGGTTTTGGGGCATGACCGAGCCCTCCCGCTCCACATCCTGGCCCCCAGGCCTCCTTGGGACCTCCCAGGCCCACACACCCCTAGGAGATAAACAAAGTACAAAGCAAGACAACATCTGATGGTTTCTACATTCCAGGAGGCTTTTCCAGGCCTAAGGCAAACACAAGCTGGCAGGTACAAGGTACGGAGCAAAACGAGATGGCTTTTAAGATATAAGAAGGTTCCTGTTCCTGGCCTACATATAGCCTAACACCCAGCCCTCCCGGGGGGGGGGGGGGGGCGAAATAAGTACTGACCCAGAATAAGGCAGCAAGTCCCTTTGCTGGGGACTTGGGACTTGAAACCCATGAGTTAGTGTGTCTGTGGAGCTCCAGCTGCACGACAACCTGGAGACGGTTTGGCCATGTTTCCTGCAATATGGAGAGAGCTGGTCTGTGGAGAGAGAGAGGGCAGAGATGCAGGAAGGTCCTGCAGGTGTCAGCTGCCTGGTCACAGGGCTCTGGCCCAGGACTAAGAAGGGTACTGTTGTGGGTGAGCGGATGCTGGAAGGGGCTGGGCTCACGCGTCTGCAGCTGTGGGCTCTGTACCTCAAGGGCTTTGTTTGCAAAATGACCGCAGATGAGTCCTGGACACTTACAGCCCAGTGAGTGGGGACAACTAAGGTTTCAGTTTTGAATTTTTGGCCCTGTGGCTTTGGGTAAAATACGTAATCTCTCTGCGGGTGTTTCTCACCTGTGGACCCTCCTTAGGCTGCTTCAAGGATGAGTGATGCCCATGATGAGATGAGTGCCGTCTGTGCTCTGTGCCCGGCAGCTGTGACACGTTGTAGTTTTTTGTTTCGTTTTGTTTTGTTTTTCAGTTTTAATGGGGGAAGAAATCACTGTATTTATGGAAGAGATTTTGAAAAAGAAAAATCAAAGCCTACTTTTATTGACCCACCAGTAGACTGACAGCAATTGGGGAGGGATGATAACATTAATATACTACTTATCATTAAAGCAAATAGAAATACAAAGGTATCTGAAATGGCTTTACAGTGACGTGATGCCTTAATAAGTCAAGGAAACGGATTGCTCACTAACTGCTCTCATTTCATGTTCTTTACAAACTCCTCTCCTTTCTTGATTGAGGCCTTCAGCTCAGGAATGGCGTCAGCTACCATCTTCTCTTCGAAAGGGGAGATTTTGCCAATGCCTAGGTTCTTCTCCATGCCCTTTTCCCCAGCTGCAATGGTGTGGGGAAATAGGGACAGTCCGTTTCTTGGGACTTCACAAAGGAACATTCGACAGTTCCTTCCTTTCCGTTGATTGCATCCACAAGGGAAAAGACAAACCAGGCTCCAGCATTTACCATGGACAGGGTGGCAGAGACTGCTCCAGCTTTAGCCTAGACCACCTCCGTGCCGGCCTCCTGGATGCGCCCAGTGAGGGCTGTCAGCTGGTCCTGGGGAAAGCCCACCTTGGGCGTGCACTGAGAGAGCAGGGGGATGATTGTTGTGTCCAGCGCAACACAGCAGTGAGGGTGCAAGAAGGGGCGGTTTGGGTTAAGGTTTTTAGAAAGAAACAGATACTTAATGCAGTTAAATCTCTCCGAAGGCCAGGGGTCTCTCAGTCTCAGAGGACTGGAGCCCAGAATATGGCCGACTGGGGGTTTTTATTGAATAGGTATGCAAAAACAAGAGAAAGCAACATTGTTTCTCACACGGTCTCTGAAACTCACACATCATAACAGAAAAATATTTATCTCAATCACCCTTTGTCAGTCAACAGCTGAAGTACGAGGTCCCACAATGTCCTAATTAAGGTATGTACCTTCTCAGGGTCAGAAGGGTCAAGTCTCTTATTTTGTAAGTTCTGTTGAGCTAAGTGGAGAGAACTGATCTTTGTTGTTTTTGTAACTTCTCTCACAAACAGGTGCCAGGGAAAAGGCAGAGCCAGCAACAGCTTTTCCCAGGCAGGGGGAAGGGGAGGCAAGGCCCCTTCCCATATTTTTCTAAGGCAGCTCATTGGGGGTCCCCACTCGGTTCCGCCTGGCTTAGGTTGTATCTCCTGTGAGATATCTTACCCGTCTTTGGCTGCAAACCTTCTTTTGGGGACCAGACAGAGAGACATAAGGTGTAAACATAAGGATGGAACAAAGACCCAGAAAGGCACAGTCTCACAGACTCTTCTTTCCTTGAGGAAAGACACGGGGGGACAGTTGGCTAGGCTGTTGTGTGACTACAGATGATGGTCTTCCCGGCATGGCCACCGATGGCAGGTGAGTTGACTGGAGCTGGATCCAAACCCTTCAGTTCTGCAACAAAAGCGTTGACTCTTACCACCTCCGGGGTTGTCACCCCAAATATTTTATTGGGGTTGTAGACTCCGTGTTTTTTCTATGAAAGCTGGGATCTGAGGTGATGGAGAGTTTTCAATGTCCCTGGGTTTTCTTGTGCCATCGACTTAACCGTTAACCATTGGCCACTTAACTGCCTGAGCCTTAGTTTCCCTGCTGGTGAAATGGGGTAAAAACAGCATCTCTCCATAGGGGTGTCATTAGGCATAAGTGACATAATACAGCTAAGCTCCTACCCAAGGCTTGCCTGGCACAAAGTAAACTTTCAAAACTCAGCTGCGTGTTTGCCAGCAGCCCCTTTACTCTCGGCTGTGCTCGGCCCACCCGTGGCAGTTGCAGCAGCCCGTCAGCTCAGTGCTGTCCCCTCTCAATAAAATAATGGTTCCCATGGAAGAAAACACTCAAATACAACTTGTTCGCTTAAATCCAAGCTCTAATTGCTTTGGGAAGAAGCCCAAAAGTGTCGTCTGCAATCCTTCCTGTCCTCTGGCCTGTTGGTCAAAGCCAAATCTCACTCAGAGCGCTCCAGTCACCCGGGAAGTAGGACTGGCCGAGAAAAGGACACAGCAGCCTGGGGTCTTTGGGACTCAGGCAAGGAAACTGCTGTCTTGTCACTTCCCTGTCCAGCAGCTTCCCTCCTCTCTTTCTCCTGTTTAAAAAAATTTTGAATTAAGCCAATCCGAGCCAATGATAGATAAACCTGGCTTCTCCCCCAGAGCGGACACACAGGTGACCTGGTGGCACTGGAAGGTCCCCAGCTCGGGCACTCTCCAGGAAGGCAGCAGCCTAGGGGGGAAAGGACCAGGAAGTGTTGAGCCACACTTGGGGGCTCCATGCTGCCCCCTACTAAAATGTAAGCCCCCAGCTAGGCATGGCCCTACCTGCCAATGTAGCAGATTTCCACTGGCAAAAACGTATGCACGTTGACCCTCTGTCACTCTATCTACTTGATCTTCTGTCACCCACTCTTTCCTACCCTCCCTCCTGTTCATTTCTAAACACCTTGGAAAGAAAGCCATCTACGTCCACCCCTCAAGCCCCAACCTGTCATAGTCCTGTCCTTGTCCTGTCACCCTCCCCCTAACTGTGCCAGCCACTGGAACCACCACAGTGCCCTCAACTTCCCGTCTCTCTGGCCTAAGGGCCTTGCCTCATGCTCTCTCTCGCTCTTTAATTTTTAGTTGTGGTAAGATACACAACATAAACTTTACCATCTGAACTGTATTGTCTTTTGATACCCCTGGTTGTTCGCAAAGCGTGAAGGAATTCAAGAGGCACAGAAAAGAGAAAAGATGAGACATGTTTATTAAAGTCACGAGGTAGGAAACTAACGGTAGTGGCTCAGGGAGACGCTGCCCCATACTCTAGGCTAACTTTTTCTTATATAGAAATGGGTAGGTAACTTTTCTTACAGCAGGAGATGTGCCATCCCTCTGAGGTCCTTTGATTGACATATGTTGTTTATATCACCAGTCTCTTTCTGTGCATGCTCTTACCCAGAATGCATACAGAAAAGCCCATGGGGTGGGGGGAAGGTTTAAGGTTCATTTTATTTCAATTGTATTACAATAGAGCTAGAGTTCAAGTAATGGACAGGTTTTAACAGTTTGCGCACGTGTGAGGAACCAGTTAGAACCAATCGGGTCTTAGCTCCTCTTTTTAGGAGTGTTTGGAAATCTTAGAGTTATTTGTAGGGGATGAGCCTGGGGGGTCCCTGGGGAGGGGGTGCAGGCCTGGGCAGCCCCCTTTGGGCTTGCTTTTAATAACCCTTTTCTGCCTCATCATTAACCACTTTAAAGTGTCATATCTGTGGTATTACATTCACAATGTGTGCAAACATCACCACTACCATCTCCTGAGCTTGGTGAGGGGACCCAAGAAGGCCAGTGTGTGGCCTTGGGAACAGCACTCCTCACACAGTGGGGAGAGGCGCCCATTCACTCGCCCACCTCTCTGTGAGGCAGCCACGCCCCAGGGCAGGGACACTGGAGAGCACACAGGGCACTGTGGTGCCCCAGGCTTTCCCAGCTTTGGGAGTCCAGGGCCTGGCCTGCAGGAGGTCAGGTGGCTGCACAGGGCTCCTGAGGGAGGGACAGAAAGGCCAGACCTCTGGGAAGCGCTCTTTTCCAGGACTTGCCTAAACAACTTCTCCTTTCCTTTGTTCTGCCTCTCCTGATCTGCCTATAAAACCTTCTGGCCATGCAGGGAAGGTGGGGAATGGCCTTTGGACAGGAGTCCTCCGTCCTCCCAGAATTCTGGCATGTTGTATAAACCTACTTTGCTTTCCACCAATCACCTCTTGAGTTTTGGCTTACATGCCTTGAGCAGCGGGACATTTAGCACGGTAAAAGAACCTGGGTGAGCCTGACACAACCAGGGCTGCAAACACCTTGTTCTGTAATTTCACAGATTGGATTCCCATCAACAGGCCCAGGGACACTATCTAAGGGCTCAGGTCCTTTTTTTCTGCGCAGTTTTCTTGGAAGGAATTTGCAGATTGTTTTCTGGAGTACTTGCAGTCAAATGGAACAGAATAATAAACATCAAAGCACCTAATGGTTTCCTTACAGGAGCTCAAGGTCACTCGTGAAGTCTATTGTCTCACCCTCGCTCACCTCACCGTTGGAGAGCAAACATCATGGAAGTTATATGTTTTGATTTGTTGAGTGTCCTTCCTCCCCTCCCCTTTTCCTCTTCCTCCCCTTCTCCTTCTTCCTTTGCTCCCCTTCCCCTCCCCCTTCTCCTTCCTTCCCTCCCCTCCCCCTCCATCCTCCCCTCACCCTCCTTTCTCCTCCTTCCTCACTCCCCTCCCCTCCCTCCCCTCCCCTTCCCTCACTCCTCCCTTCCTATATCTGTACCTGGAGTCTGATTCTCTGTCCCTGTGCAGTAGCATCCAGCCCAGGTTTTTGTGCACATCAGCACACTCCCTTCCTTCCTCTCTTCCCACCTCCCTGCCCCTGTGCTTTTGTTTCCCAAATTGTGAGCCTATCAAAATTAATGAACTCATTTATTTTCTCTGTATCAAATACACACGGAAATTACCGTATTTCTAAATGGGCCGATAGTGCCGGGTAGTCACATCCGAGGCTCCTGAGAGCTGCCGAAGCACCTCTTTATAATCTGGGGGACGCTGATGAGAGCTTGGTCATGCAAACGTGAGAGACCTCTGACAAGACAGAAGGTTTCCTTGATCTATGCTTGCCCAGTCCCTTTATTTCCGATTTTGAACATGTTTGGGGCTCTAGGCAGAAGTCAGTGGTGAGGTTGCGCTGTGTGCTCGGTATTCTAGAGGCTGCCAAGGAAAAACCAAAGAGACATTATTTTGCTGGCAGAGCAGGTGTCCTGCTATGAGTTGTAACATAACCAGTGAGCAATAGCTCATGAAATGCCCTTCTTTTCCATTTGTTAAAGGGCATGAGTTTCTTGGAAATCCATATATTTCCCTGAGCTCTAAATCAAGTCTCCATCTACCAGGGACCCCTCAAAACCTCTTGCTCCAATTTTGATTTTCATCGACTTGGGCACTAACGCCATCATTTCTTCCTTTCACTCGTTAGGAAGCCCAGCTTTTAAATGTACTTCCTAATGGTGTGTAGGCTGAAATTTCAGTGTCTGTCTCTCGGATGTGGCAGTTGGGTTGCACGTGGTGCTGAGGCTCGTGTTCCACGGCTATGGACAGCAAGCAGCCTTTCTGTTGGCCAAAAGGAGGACAAAGTCAGGACACTGGGAGATGAGCTCCCACACCCCCGTAGCCAGCCCTCCTGGCTCTGGGCAGTAGCGTCATCTTGAGACATTTATTGTGGGTCCTGCCCTGACTCTTTCAGGCTGTGGTGTGGATTCCACGCTGATCTGCCTGCAAGTGACAAAGTAAACACAGGGGCTCAGATGTGCCAAGACCAAGCTTGGACTGGCCTTTTCCTCCACCACGCTGTCTGGCTCCTGCTCTCCTGTGTGTCTAGCAGGGGCGCCTTGTCCGGCACTGGGGGAGCAGGCATGCTCTGGAGGTGTGTCAGAATCTCACAGGGCACCCTGGGGTGGCTTCAGGAGGCAGGAGTGAAAGTATCCCAGGGGCCACTCCGCCCAAAGTCCCTGAAACAATAGACACATTAGTAAGTAGTAAGCATAGGATGGAAGGTAACCTGTCTTCTAATTAAAGCAAAGATTTGCTAGGTCTTCTTCATCCTTTTTAGATCAACTTTACCAAACTCAGTTCTGCTTACACAGATCATTAAGAAATCCTTCCAGGGCAACTGACCCAGGAGAATTGAGCCGGGAACGCCTCTGACAAAATGCATCCCCTGGTAAATAAATTACTCAATATGCACTACGAACATGCAGCATAGATTAAAAATAGTGCTAGCACCTGCTTTAAGAAACATGAACCAGGGAGACCAGATAACCTGCTGAGACAGGTACATAGCCTCTCTGAGAAAAGCCAGGGAGCCCCCTCAGCCTAGGTCTTTCCCACCACACGGTACCCCCAGTCCTGAACTGTTCCCACCAACAGAGGACCCTGGGATGACATGTTTCCTTACCAGACTCATTGCCTTCAGTCCAGCTGAGTCCTCTAAGTTTAAATGTCTTTGATTCTGCTGATATTTGTGAAATTAAGCTGATTTTATGGGATGGGATGGATTATGTCTCCACTACTCCAAATTCATATGTTGAATTCCTAACCCCCAATGAGATTGTATTTGGAGATAGGCGCTTTAAGGAAATAATCGAGGTGGAATGAGGGCAAAGGGTAGGGTCTGAGCTGATAGAATTGGTGTCCAGGTAAGAAGAGACATTAGAGGGCCCTCTCCCTGCCACGAGAGGACACAGCAGGAAGGCGCTGGTCTGCACTCCAGGAAGAGAGCCCTCACCAGAGCCGGACTGCACTGGCACCCTGATCTCAGAGCCCAGCCTCCTGAACTGCTCACATGTCAGATATGAAGTCCTGTCCTTTAAGCTGCTTAGTCTGGTATTTTGTTATGGCAGTGGGAGCAGACCAACACACTTGACCTCAGAGACTTCACGACTCAGTGTAGGTTTCATCTGAGGCCCTGACCTGGCGTTGAGGTGACGGCCAGGAGGACGTTCCACTTGCTCACAGTGTGGTCAAGGGAGACCCCGTCTTCTTCTCTCAGCTACAAACTACTGAGACAAAAGGGGAGAAGAGATGCCCCAAGGCTGCCCCAGCATGGAAGGCCCATTGGATCCATTAATTAAAGTTGGAATATCAAAGCCAGGTTAATCCTCTGAATTATTCTTGGCACCATTCTCTCCCTGCCTCCCACCACACCACACCTCCTCCACACCCCCCAGCTGCAGCCCCAATAAGTCAAACTAGTTGATGGATGATGGGTCTGGGGGTAAGAACCTTCTGGCCAGAATTCACGTCCTGCCCTTAGCCCTGACTCCTTTCAACTCCAGTGAAAAAAGTCTTACAGGTACTAAGCTTCTAAACTTACACTAATATACCAGATTCATTCCAGGAAAACAATCATCTGTTTACAAAAAAAATGTAAAATTTCGGATCTCTTCCTTTGCGCTGTGCAGGCAACATATACATCTTGTTTTCATCCATAGCAGAATCGTAACACAGCCTTCTTATTTGAATTCAGAGGGCTTCTGCGAGGGTCCATTTGATCAGAGCTGTGAAAAGTATTTTAACTCTAAAACGTATCATCCTCACGATGTCACCATGCTGACATGGGCCCACCAGAATGTCACATCTAAATCAAAGGAAAGAACACACCTGAGTATGGGGGGGAGTTAAGTACTGTGATGCTGGATGCTGTGTAACAGTCCATACCTGGCAGGGTCAGGTCTGGTGAATGTCCAGCAGGGAGAGAGGTATTGGCGTGCTGGTGAGAGAGGTACTGGTCTTGATACATTAATAAGTGTTCACTGAGACTTACTATCTGCAAGACCCCATGCCAGGTCCAAAGACGTAAAATAAAATAGGACCCATGCAAGGTGCTTTCACTATGGTTTCCTACACTGCTTAGGGTTTGGCAAGCATGCAGGAGTGGGCAAGTAATCAAAATAATTTTTCAAATAGCCTGGTAAAAGCTACGCTCCCAGTGCCTGGAGTAAAGACCAACGCAAGGCAGACCACTCCTACTTCTAAATTACAATTGCTCTTACTTCAGCCTGTACACTTCTCCTGTGGTGGGACAGGAAATGTTTAACCATAAGAGAAGTATGTGAATATTTACCTCTAAATTGGCTTTACAGAAATGTGTTTAATGGAATATTATATAGCTATTTAAGTATGCTAAATGTTAAGTATGCTAAATAGACCTAAATATGCTTATTTGAAAAGTTGTTTAAGTGGTACAAAGAAAAAAACAAGTCCTGAAAATTATGGCTGTTGTGTGTCTGTGTATGAGTGTGTGTGTGTGTGTGTGTGCGCGCGCGCACGCGCCCCGGTATATACACATATACATATATATGCACAGAAACTTTCTGGATGGAACTTCAAATTTATTACTAGGAAGCAGAAATGACAGTTTAGGTGGTAGATGAGGTCAGAGAAACAAACACTATTTTTAATTTTCCATTCTTACATGCTGATTGATTTTTCCCCCTAAAATGAGCACTTTCACAATGTATGAAGGGTTTTAAAATCTTAAACATATTTTGTTATTATTTAAGAATTATGTATCCAGAAAAATTAGAAAAGATAGATTTCCAAAAAAGAAGAAAATAAAACATATCTATAACCTCATCTACAGAGAGAACGTTTGTTAAAACCTTGGCGAATATCTTTCCAGACTTTCATATACTTCTGTGTTTTAACAAAGGTAGACTCATACTATAAAAATGTTTTGCAATCTGATCTTTTCCATTTAACAACTTCATCATGAATATTTTCCTGTGAATACATTTTTATATATGGCATCATATTTAATGACTCAATGATATTCCAATGTATTACAGCATCATGTATTTAACCAATTCCCCTTATGATGAGCACCTAGCTTTTCTCTATCTTCTCTCTCTCTCTCATAAACAATATGTTGATTCACAACTAAATCTTTGTGCACATTTCTTATTCTTACGTTCATCCAAATCCTCAGAAGTAGGATTGCGGTTCAATCAGATACTTATTGTCAGCTTGCCCTTTTGATAGTGTGCGCCAGTACCCGCTGTCCAAGAGCGTGTGAGTCTCCATTTTCCTGTGTCCTTGCCAACGTTGAGTACTTTCATGAAAATATTTTTCTCTAAATCCATCCTTAAAAGGTTAAGAGACCTCTCCTCACTGGCACAATTTAATTTTACCAACCAGAATATTAAACGAGAATTGTATTTAACATGAAGAGCTCATTGCTAGCTCTTGGGAGGCTGCACTCAGGTCCCCACAGGCCATACTCCCTGATGTTGGGGACACAGAAAAACTTTCCTGGTCAGCCACGCTGGCGAGGGCGTCCCCTGCTGTCACCTCCATGCTGTTTACTTGGGCTTTGTCTCTAGACTGAAAGACACATGCCCATCACAGACAGACAGACAGGCAGGCAGTCAGACAGACTGACAGAGAGACAGACACAGTCCATCACAGACAGACAGACAGATGCTCACTCACACAGAATGTCTATCACAGACAGACAAACAGGCAGACACACACACACACACACACACACACACACACACACCACATACACAGGGCCCAGTACAGACACACACACACACACACACACAGCTTATCACAGACACACACGCCACCCACCACAGATGAAGCTTACCTGTCAGACAACATGTGAAGTGCTGTATCCTATTTATAGTAAGAACCAGGCTCTCTGCCTGTAATAATCTACAGTGAATAGACAGGCTGTGCAGATAAATAAAGCTGAGGGCTTGGAACCCAGCAGAGTCCCCATGTCACATATCCAGCATGGTGTCAAAAAAGTAAAACAAACAGAAGCATGGAAGTTATTTCCAATCCACTGGCCAACCTACAGGAGCAAAGTTTGCAATGGGACCAGCCCCACCGAACAGCCTCCAGGTGACAGAACCTGGCAGGGGAAGCAAAAGGAGGGATTGCTGTGTTGACGCTTTGCCCAAGGGCTGAGCTCCTGGGGGTTAGAATGGACAGGAGAAAGAATGGACGGCCAGAGGGAAATAGCAGACTGCAGGAGAGAGCTGGGAGTGCTGAAGGACCCCTCCTGGGCAAGCCGGGCCTGGAGCCTCCTGTCTGAGAAACAGCAGCACTCTCACCTCGGGGCAGCTGGCCATCAGGAAAGCAGCGGCTGACTCCAGCTTGGCCTCCTGAGTCTTCAGGAGCCAAGGCAGGAAACACTTTGTTCTGGGCCTGGGGAAGAAGGAGTGTTTTGTTGCTCTCCCTGCACAGCTCACAGCTTTCTCTCACCCTCTGCTCCAGCTGCCCATGTCACAGAGCTGACCTGGGCCTGCAGCAGGCGCCATTCACACAGCAGAGCTGGTGGCCTCTCTGGTCAAGAACCAGCCCAGTTTGTTAGTGGCATTAAGGCAGATGTGACAGCTCCAGGGCCCTGGTAGCCCAGGGCACCCCAACATTGCCCTACGACTTAGGACTTTTGGAAAGAGAGGCATTAAGAACTTGGTGTGGGCCGGAGGGAGGGGCTGGGAGAGCTGAACCCAAGCAGGTCGGGCATTTGGGGGCTTAGCCTGGGACCCTACAGGGACCTCCCAAGAGGTCCCCACTCCCTAGGAATTCCTGAATTGGAATAAAACCAGGTAACCTTTATATCACCTTTAACATTTACCAACACGTAAAACCATGTTGTATCACATGGTATTGAATTATTAGTCCCATGGTCAGATGAGGAAACGAAGACTTAGAAAAATGAAAGCTTGGCTCAAGGCCTTGAGTATGCTCATTCTTTCAGTCCCTTGTTTTTTATCAGCATCTGGTAAATCTCTAGTAGGAACTAGGCATCGTGCCGAATGCTGTGGGAAGAAGGGGAAGCAGAGAACTGTTGATTCACGTGGGGGGTGGAGGCCTTGTAGTATGTGAAGAAGGGAGGGGTCAGAGAAGGCTTCTCATGGGAAGGAAGCTGCGTTGGACCTGGAATCTTTAAATGGGGGGGCACTGGGCAGAGGGGCCACTCTAGGCAGAGTTGATGTCAAACCATGATCTTCACAACACAGCTAAGGGTTGGAAGAACCTCCCAACACAGCTCCCCACCTCCTGGGCTTCCTCTCCTCCTGCTGGACCTCGAGCACCATCCACACAGGGCCTGTCTTTTTTTTCCGCACTTAGCTCGAATCTGCCAAGAGTGCTTAGTACATAGAACTGCAATATTTGCAATTGAATACAAATCCTACAAACCTACTTAGATGCAAACCTCCAAGAGCCACAGAGAACGTTGCTACTTGGATATTGGGAGTGTGGCAACTGCCTCTCTTGACCTTGAGTCTGCGGGCTCCGTGGTTATATCGCCCAGGCTGGGGGTGAAGCCAATGGTCTTGTGTAAATAGGAGCTGTGGAAATAATGGTGTTTGTGCTGCTCCCATGTGTCTCCACCGTGGGGTCCCCTGGGATTCAGGCTGTCAATCGTTCAACAACTTCTTTCTGGCCTGATTCTGTGCCTGGCACTGTGCCGTACCTTTAAAATCACAGTGGACACAGCAGACTCAGGCCCTGCCCTCACGTGGACCATGATTAGAGCCAGGGTTGTCTGCTTAGTGGACACTTTCCATGTGCAAGCCCTGAGCTAAGCATTTTCTCAACATGACCCTACTCAGCAATCACAACAATCCCAGGTAGACATTACACTCCCGATTTTACAGACAGTGACCCTGAGACTGTGGTTTAGAGAGAACCACATTGCAAAGTCATACATCCAGTATGTGGAGGGGCTGACATTCACACCCAGGTCTGTTTGCCTCCAAAGCCCATGCCCTCCATTTTGGGCTTTCCAGTTGTCTTTGGGGGACTGAGGGGTCTCAGAGGCAGGATGGAGGATCACGCACATGGTGTGTCTCTTGCCTGGGTCCTCAGTCCCAGTGTTCTCCCTCGTATCTGGATGCATGGCTAGTGATTTGGGCTAAGTGTTACCTTACTCTCAGGTTATCGGGCTTTGAAGGTATTAACGTAGGGGGCAGGGTCTGGGGAATTGAGAGAGGGGAGGCACAGACAACATAAATTCCCTTCACTAAGAATAAAATACCTTAACCAAAAAAGTGAAAACTTGTACAATGAAAACTACAAAACACTGCTGAAGGAAATTAAAGATAGAAATAAGTGGAAACACATCCCATTTGCACAGATGGGAAGAATTCATACTGTTAAAACATTAATACTACCCAAAGTGATCTGCAGATTTAATGAAATCTCAATCAAAAGTTTAATAACATTTTTTTGCAGAACCAGAAAAATCCATCCTAAAATTCACATGCAATCTCAGGGAGGCCCAGATAGCCAGAACAACTTGAAAACAAAGAACAAAACTAGAGGACTCACACTTCCAGATTTCAAAACTCACTACAAAGCTATAGTAACCCAAACAGTGTGGTGTTGGCATAAAGACAGATATGTAGACCAATGGACTAGAATAGAGAGCCCAGAAGTAAATCCCATATATCTATGGTCAAATGATTTTTGGCAAGGGTGCCAAGACCATGGAAAGGACCATCTCTTCAACAAATGGTGCTGGAAAAACTGGATACCCACATGCAAGAGAATGAAGTTGGATCCTTACCTGACAGCATATGTAAAAATTAACTCAAAATGGACCAAGGACCTTAATATAAGACCCAACACAATAACATTCTTAGAAGAAAACATAGGAAAAAACTTTACAATGCTGGATCTGGCAGTGATTTCTAGGATATCAACACCAAAGGCATAACTAACTAATTAACTAACTAAATAAATAAAAATCGGACTTCACAAAAATTTTAAAATTTTTTGCTTCAAAAGATTACCCACAGAGTAAAGAGGTAACCCACAGAACATGAGTAAATATTTGTAAATTATATATGTGATAAGGGATTAGTATCCAGAATAGAGAACTTCTAACACTCAATACAAACACATACACACACACACACACACACACACAACTCTATTCAAAAATAGAGGCCATTTCTCCAAAGAAGACATACCGATGGCCAATAAGCATATGAAAAAATGCTCCACTTCACTAATCATTAAGGAAATGCAAATCAATCAAGCCACTTGAAGCCATTAGGGTGGTATTATAAAACAGACAAGAAAATACATAGAATATAACATACACTGTGAGGATGTAGAGAAATAAGAACCCTTGGGCACTGCTGGGGGGAATGTAAATCAGTACAGTCCCTGTGGAAAACGGTAAGGCAATTCTGTAATATGCTACCAGCTGGATGAATCTTGAGGATATTAGGCTGAGTAAAAGAAGCCAGTCACAAAAGGACAAATGCTATATGATTCCACTTATATGAGGTACCTGGCGTAGTCAAATTCGTAGAGACAGAAAGTGTAATGGTGGGTGCCAGGCACTGGTGGGGAGGGGGGTTAGTGTTTAACAAGTACAGAGTTTCAGTTTTACAACATAAAAACAGTTATGGGGATGGATGGTGGTGATGGCTGCACAACAGTCTGGATACATTGAATTCCACTGAACTGTACACTTAAAACTAATTAAGATGGTAAATTTCACGTGGTGTGTATTTTACCACAATAAAAAAAGAAGAAGAAAATAAAAAGCTTTAGTGAGCAGGGAGCTCACTGATTTCCTGGGTTCTAGCCTGGTTGCAGTCTCTTGGTCTCTTTCTTTCACTCTTGAATTCTTCCTGTTTGTTGTAGGGGAATAAGTTACCCCCGACATAAGGAAGAGGGGAGCTAACACGGTGAAAGGTCGGCAGGAAGAACCTGTTTTCAGCTCATCCATCTTTGCTTGCTCAACTGCCTTTCTCAGCTCCCCTCGCTACTGAGATGACTTCAGACTTCAGAATAACTATCCAGATGGTTTTCCAAATAAGACGATGACCTCTTAACCAACCCCGTGTGAAGAGACCGCCATGTTCTGGACTGACCTTCGAGAAGAGACAGTGCTGCTCTTTTTTGGAAGAATGAGGCGTTTTTATACATTTCCATCTCATTTTTGCAATTTTTGCAATGCAGACATAGTATGAATTCTTGGTAGCTATGGCTGGCTTAGCATTTTAGGAGCAGAAAAGGAGTTTCTCAGAACCAGCAGTCACATAACCGTAAGTAATAAATGCGGCTGCAAACAGGGTTTTAAATTAGAACTGCTGGCTGAAAGGTCAACACTGCATTCTTGGCTGGTGACTTTATTTTCATTTTAATGGCAATGAAAATAAACCTTTAGAAGGAAATGCCACCACTTTTCCCCAAAGATTTTTAAAATGCTAAGTCTCTCTCAGAAAGAGCTTCATAGAGGAATCTTTTTATATATAGTAAAGGGGGCTCGGAATAGATAGGATACTAAATCTACAGGTAAAATTTCTTTATAATCCCACAGTGTCCAGTGGTTTCAAGTTCTAACCATTGCCCTGCAGCATCTCTCAGGTGCAGGGAGGCTGATCACATTGCTGTATCATTATTTTGCATGTGTCAGGTGTGCACATCTTGTCTCTGAATTTAGACTGGGTCCCTTAAGGGCAGCACCAGGCGTCACATCTCTCCTGATCTCCTCCACGCATGTGCCCCAGAGTTGTGCCCACGGGAGAAGCTTAAAGATATTTTCTGATCAAATGAGTCATTAGACCTATTCCTTGGCTGGTAAGTTATCAAATGCCTAAAACAGGAGACTGTAATGTGGGGCTCATGGCTCTCTAAGCATTTGCTGGTTGGGCCTCAGGAGATGTAAGAATTCCCCAATTTTATGCAAAAATGCCCAATGCTTTGTGTCTCCCCTGTCGGGCTCCATGGGCGTGAGGCAGTGGACTCCCTGGCTGGTGGCAGGTGAGTGTCTGCAGACTGCCCCGCAGGGAGGATGAGCCTGGACTGTGCAGGTAGGGAGAGGAAGCTGCTGGGCTGTGGTCCTGCCAGTTTTCCAATCCAGCACAGCCAGCAACGAAACTGATGGATAAGTGGAGCCTCCATTTGTCTCCCACATGTAGTTTTCAGATGGTTTAGGACTTGGAGGGAGAGGGGCGCGATTAGCGGCTCCAGCACCGAGCCTGGCACAGAGCAGGAGGTCATCACTCGTGTTTGAATGAATAAGTGAATGCATGGGCCCATGACCACATGAGCAGAGAGAGGGGTCCTTGAAGAAGTGGGACAAGGGCAGAAAACTCAGGGGGAATGGGGTGCAGGGTGGGTGTGGAAAGGTTTTGCTATCAAATATACAAGTAGTAAGACCCAGGTGGGCGGTATAGGGGGATTTGGGCGACGGGAGGACCCTGGAGCCAGGAGCCAGCAGGGGAGGCTGGTGATGAGGGTGGCATAGAGCTCTGTGAAGGCACACAGATGAGGGACGCAGCAGGAGATGAAGTCTGATCTGGGCTGGGGGAGCAGACTTGCTAGCAGGTGAAAGAAGCAGTTAGGAGAGAGCTTTGTCTGGATAAAGCCCGAGGACCTCTGCAGAGGACAGAGTCCTTCACATGGGCAGTGGGAGAGAAAAGGGCTCCCTGGAGATGGCGGCTCCCCGTGACATGGGCTTTGATGGACGGGTGCCCGGGGATGTGGACTGAGCTAGTTGAACTCCTAAGCTCCCTCCATCCTTCAAGTTAAACCTGAAGCCAGGCCAGCCCCCATCCCTGGGAAGCAGTCCAGAACGGACATGTCTCAGACAACTGGCAGGACACCAAGCTTGCTGGGGTCTGCGCAGTGGCCGGGAGCCCGCCCCTCGCCTACGTCTCCACCTTCTGCACCATCAGAGGGGCTGGGGGGGTCCCAGCTCGCAGTACATGTGGCCTGAGAGGACCTTCCACGTGATCATCTCCCCATCGTAGCTGGAGGTGACAAGAAGCAAAGGTGGGCACTGAGCTACACAGAGGGTGTCGTCCTGGTGCCCGCAGTTCTCAGAGAGAGACAGAGAGGCACAGAGGAAGAAATAGAGTCCCCAGCCCCCCACAGCTAACTTCCCTTCCTGTCACCCCTAAGAAGGAGGGAGCAGAGGGGGTCCCTCCTTCTGTGCTGTTCCCACCAAGGACTCCCCTGGGTCCCCGTGGCTCAGGCCAAGGACTGGGGACGTGTCCATGCAGGTCAGCCAGAGGGCTGCCACATCTCCTCAGGTCAGCTTTACCACCCGCCCCAGGGAAGTGCTACTCCTAGCAGCCTCCTTACCTCCCCACATTGCTGGCAAGAACATGATTTGCAAAAAGGCCTCTTTGGGTCTGATATGTTGATGGAAATGCGACAACAGAACCCAAGCACTGGCCAAGGTGATTTGGTTTCCCAGCAGCCCCAAGTCTAAATTCCAGAGCAGCTGTCCCCCAACTCCTTTCCCATAGGGCACCCATCTGCCCCACTGTGGCTTCCACGTGTCCTGAGGAACTGAAACCACCTACTCTCCTCCAAAGAAGGATTTTCGGATATGGACCCTTAACAAAGCCAAGAAACCAAAATGTTTTTCCTTTTGAGACCAGTGCTGCAGAGATCAAAGTGTCCCTTTCACGTTTCTCACTGGGTGCAGTTTCTATGTGAAGAGAATTGCTTTTCTTGGCGCTGGGCAGGTACTTTTTCTCCCTCGCCCTCACAGCGTCCTCGAGGACCTCGCCAAGATCACGTAAGATGCCCCTTCTGCTTGAAGGCAGCTGGGAAGGCGGCACTGGATGACTGTTGTAAGAGAAGGTCAGTGGCTCTGTCCTTCCCACAACCTTCGCGGTCTATGAGCACTGATATCTGGGCTCCTCCTGTGCCCCCTGCCACTGCCTGAGTGAGATGGACACACCTTAGTATGACTTTCAAGCTCCAATTTAACTTTCCAACCTTATTTCCTTCTGTACCTGATGTCCAGCCCCTCAAACTTCCCACAGGCCTTCCCAATGACATGCTTCTCCTGCTTCCAGACCTGGCTTGAACTTTCCTTCCCCCTCATCTAATGCCTTTCCCTACCTTGACCTCCTGGAAAATCCCTAGTGATATGAAATATCCCTTATGATGTTAGAGCAAAGTTAGTACTTTCCACCTCTGAGCTTCTCTGCAGTTTATACATTATTATATCATCTGTCACATTGTATGATTATTATTTCCTTAGTTTATCTTCTCACAGACTGTGGGATTCTAGGCCGGGAACCACGTGTTATTCCCATGTGTATCTTCTGTGCCTATCCACTAAGCGCGGCACGATGAAACTGTTTGAAAAATAAGTGTTGAACAAATTGGTAGTTGAATGAATAAATATTTGGATGAACTAACACATCCTGACGCTTGCATAACTTCAGCTCTTGCACTGGCCGTGCTTCCCAGGGGTATTTTGTGCATGACTTGGTGTTTTCGCTAATGATTCACTAACCTGCCAGCTCCGTGAAGGTAGGGACCGTGTGATGACCTTTTGCACTGCATCTTTACAGAACAACACACACTTGGCACACAATAAGAATTTGACAAATTCTGGTTGAATGTGAACATATTTATTGGGCAGCTACTATAACCCAGGCACTGGACTGGGTCTTGGGAATGACTTTATGGGGTTTGTATTCTATTGATTTGTGCCTTTGCAATATTTACAGGGAGCATAAGACAGGGTGGTGGGACAGTGGCAGATGGTACAGTGACCTTTCTTTCTTAACACTTGTTTTATTGGCTTGCATCCAGACAATTTTGAGGGAGGTCATTCAATCCTGGGAAGCTATAGAAAGTTGGGGGCATTTTGAATGCTGATGAGAATCACAAGAAGCCCGCTGGTTATGGGCCCCTAACTAACCACAGAGCAGCAGGAGCGTCATCTCTGAGGCTCCCTGGCTCCCCAGACATGGCGCAGTATTGCACTCCAGGCAGAAGCAGGAAGTGGAGGCTTCTTTGAGGAAAGCCACGCCCTCCACATCCTGGGCTGCCTTTCCTGCACTACAGGACTCCCGGCTGGATTCATGGATTGCAGCATGGATTTGCTCCCATGACCTCACACCCCAGCCTGAACACGGGGCCATCATTCTTCCTGGAGCTCAGTGCTCCTGGCTCCACCTGGACCTCAGTCGTGAATCTTGCCACAGCAGAGACTTTTGAGATGCTGTGACAGCGCAGGCAGGCCCAGGAGAATCAGGGTGCACCCCTGAGTGAAAGCGACCCTCATCATGTGCCATTGTTTGGGTTGCGAGCCAGACAGGGCACCAGGACTCACCAGGTCATCCTGCCAGTGTGGCTGCGGCTTCCAGAAGTGATGAAAGTCACGTGGTGCATCCTGTTCCAAAGCCGCACAAGCAGTGAAACGAGCTGCCAACACATTTGCCACTTCAGAGAGAAGGCGTTGGCACATTGCATAACCCTGCCCCTCACCCCAGCAGTGATGTAGATTTTCAAAATGTCAAAGCAAATTCCCCTGGTGCCAGTGGGAATAAAACGCAATCCACGTCTGACGTCTGGGTGATTGCACTGCCGCAAATCATGTGTCAACTGACAAGCTCTCCGCGGATGGTCGGCATAGCTTTGCCTCCACAATAAGACTCATAGCTGTTGCATGTGCAAAACAAAAGCCATCAGTCCCAGAATCTGTAATGCCAAAGGACACATTCAGCGCCAAGACGTCTCAGTCAGCTCTCAAATCACCTGAGGATGCAAAGCTTAGGCTCTGCGTGAGATTAATAAAGAACTTTCGATGTTTAAAGACTTTTGGGCATCCGTGACCATTCCGCGGAGCAAGCAGGGGAAATAAGATGCCACAGATAGATTCAAATCTTGGTTGTAGTCAGCACTTTCAGCTTCCCTATCTCTTCACCTCTTCCCCATGTCTAAGCCATCCAAAAGGGATTTTCTTTCCTAAGGGATGCTGATGGATGGCATTTTATCTTGTCTTTCCATTTCGAGAGGGACTAAGGCATAAAGACAAGGCAGAAGGAAGAAGGAAAAAACTAAAGGGCTGGGCAATTGACAGAATGGGTAACCTTCATCGGGGTGGGACAGGACTGGGAGCCCCTGCACGAGGGGAGGAGGGGACATGGCCAGCCTGTGCGAAGCGTCAGAAAACCAGGCAAGGCTTGGAGAACTGCAGGAGCAAGGCACACGCTGCTTTGGATTCATAGGGAAGGCCCTCTCCGCCCCTGGTGGCTTTTCTAGACAGAATATATATTTCTTACAAATCACGATATCACAAAGCTAGCACTTTGTGATATCATGATTCATAATAAAAAGTACATAGTCTGTCCCCATTTCTGGCACAGAGCTCCTAAAACCCTTTGGAATTTCCCACATGATGAGAGCACGGAAGCTCCACACCCCTTCCCACATAGCTTACCCTTTGCATCTCTTCCATCAGGCTGCTCCTGAGTTAGATCTTTTTATAATAAATTGGTAATCTAGAAAGTAACATGTCTCTCTGAGTTCTGTGTGCTGCTCCAGAAAATGAATCGAATCCAAGGAGAAGGTTGTTGGAACCTCCGATCTATAGCCAGTTGGTCAGAAGCACAGGTGACACCCTGAGCTTGCTACTGGCATCTGAGGTGAGGAGAGGCAGTGGTACAGGACCTGTGGAAGCTGATGCTGTCTCTGGGTAGGTAGTGTCAGAACTGAGCTGAACTGTAGGACACCTAGCTGGTGTTGGAGATTTGCTTGTTGGTGTGGGAACCACCCCCACTGTGCCCTGACAAAGAATGGGGAGCAGTGTCCTTAGACTTCTTCCTGTAGAAGAGAAGTATAAGGAAGAAACAAGCCAGCAAGGTAAGAGGTTTTCTAAAGGGAAGGAGGTAGGAAAGATGGGATGAAAAAGGGAAGGGAGGGAGGCCCTCCTTTGTCTGCATCACAGCTTGACTTGTACCAGGTAGCAGAGGGGGAGAGGCAGAGACAGAGGGGGAGGAAAGGCGAGAGAGAGAGAGAGAGAGAGAGAGAGAGAGAGAGAGAGAGAGAGAGAGAGAGAGAGAGAGAGAGAGGAGACAAATCTGAAGCAGGGTTTTGAAATGTCATGATTTTATACATTTCACTTATAAAATACACGTTTATTCTCCTATCCCATCCAACAGCTATGATACACCTAGAAAAATAACAGACTATGACATTTTGATGCTTTAACTTACCATGTTTCCCTTTCACATAGAATCAATATTGTGGCTTAATTTTGCCCTGTCCGTGTGATCAAGGAAGAGAGTAAGCACATAACCTCTTCTGTTTTTTATGAAGAACAAGATAAAATGTGATGTGATAAATTAGATCAGTATTTTAACAGGTGCTTAAAGGATCAGGAAACAGACACAGAACACCCTGCAGCTCCCAGGTCCACAGACGCCACTCCCTGAGCAGCGGCCTTCCTGGGGTCCCTTACCCCTAAAGGGTCCCAGGGCGGCAAGGGCACCAACAGAAACTGAGCAAGAATTGTTTCTACCCTTTTAGTGCTCAGGAGGGAACTTCCTGGGTTTTTTTACTCGCCTTACGCTGCCGTATTTAATTACTCTAGTCTCTGATTTATTCCTTCATAAAGCGTTTGGTGGAGAGATACAGTGCTGTTCCTGGTCTCTACCTCTAAACAGCCAGAGAATGACTTCCAAAATTCTGGAAGAGCCTAGCTGCCTAAACTAGCACCTGGGAGCAGCCAAGATCCTTGGGAGTTCTTTGACACATTCCTTCTGGAAAATTCCCTGCATTGTCTTGGTGTCCTCCTCTAGGACCAACTTTGTATCCATAAAGGTGCCCACTAAATATCCAAGATGACCCCTCTTATGTGCAAACTGAATAAACTCACCTATTTTGGTTTACCTCCAAGTAGGCACAATCAGACTTCTCTTTGCTTTCCATCTAGAAAGACAGCTTTGTCAACATTATATTAAACGTGTTTCTTTATTAATCTTGAATCAGCATAAGCTCCCCTTCTCCTCACAGGACTCCACGCAGCACCCCACATTTGCTGAGAGAGAACAAACAAAAAAATACATGCAGGTCAGAGCTGGACCTTGAAGGATTGCGAAGGTGCGTGTAGGGAAAGGGGAAAAGGCAGAGCCCGGGGCAGGGATGTGTAGAGGGTGAGAAGGTAAGGAGGGTGGCTTCTTGGGGGCCCGGGGTGATTCTGGAACCTTCCAGATTTACGTGCTTCTTTATAAGGGTGAGCTCAAACTACGCAGAAACCCACCTTTTTTGAGATGAATTGAGACTGGGTCATCACAAAAAATATTCGACCCACCGATGACGTCATCTACTTGTTGCTAATCTGTGGCGCAGAGAGCAGGCAAGAAAGTATGTGACGACAACTGAGTGTCACTGGGAGTGAAGCTGAGTGAGTGTGAGCATGAGGAGGTGACAGGCTGTGACACCCCTGGCGCTGTAATTCCTAGGCTGTGGCAGGAAGAAAGAAAAGTGGCCCCGGCCACTCGCTTGTAATGCTGGAGCCTAGGCCAGTGGTTCAGACAACGGCCAAACTAACATTAGGAGGTTTCAGAGCATGTCAACATCATGAGTGCTCTTGCGGTATGGCCCCCCTGCCAGCCCCTCAAGGACCTGAATTCATATATTAGTAACCAATGCTACCCCAAACAGATTTGATTAAAAAAGAAGAACAGGATTGGCATAAGAATGATTGGAACTTCTCCAGGATGGTGCCTGGGCTTCAGGACGTGGAGGTGGAGGCTGGGAACACCATCCCACAGAGGAAGCCCAGGCCTGCAGCTCAGGCCTGCATACATAGTCTCCCTCATCTTTCTCTCTCTCTTTCTTTCTTAGTTTCTTTCTTTCTTTCTTTCTTTCTTTCTTTCTTTCTTTCTTTCTTTCTTTCTTTCTTTCTTTCTTTCTTTCTTTCTTTCTTTCTTTCTTTCTTTCTTTCTTTCTTTCTTTCTTCAAGTTTATTGGGGTGACAATGGTTAGTAAAAGTCACACAGATTTCAGGTGTACAATTCTGTAATGCATCATCTATATATCACATTGAGTGTTCAACACCCAGAGTCAGTTTTCTTTCTATCACGATATATTAGACCCCGTTTACCCTCTTTTACCACCCCCCACTCCCGTTACCCTCTGGTACCACTAAACTATTGTCTGTGTCTATGAGCTTTTGTTTATTCATTTGTTTGTCTTATTCCTTTGTTGGTTTCAGTTTTATATCCCACATATCAGTGGGGTCACATGGTTCTCAGCTTTTTCTGTCTGACTTATTTATTTATTTATTTATTTATTTATTTATTTATTTATTTATTTATTTTAATTAACGTTTATGGGGTGACAATTGTTAGTAAAGTTACACAGATTTCAGGTGTACAAGTCTATATTACATCATCTATAAATCCCATTGTGTGTTCACCACCCATAGTCAGTTCTCCCTCTATAACCAATATATTTTGCCCCCTTTACCCTCATCTACCACCCCTGTCCCCCCTTACCCTCTGGTAACCACTAAACTATTGTCTGTGTCTATGAGTTTTTGTTTCTCATTTGTTTGTCTTGTTCTTTTGTTGTTTTTGGTTCATATACCACATATCAGTGAAATCATATGGTTCTCTGCTTTTTCTTTCTGACTTATTTCGCTTAGCATCATACTCTCAAGATCCATCCATGTTGTCACAAATGTTCCTATATCATCTTTTCTTACCGCCGAATAGTATTCCTTTGTGTATATACCCCACAACTTTTTTATCCATTCATTTATCGAAGGACATTTTGGTTGTTTCCATGTCTTGGCCACCATAAACAAAGCTGCAATGAACATTGGAGCACACGTGTCTTTATCTCTAAATGTTTTCAGATTTTTTTGGTAGATACCCAGGAGAGAGATTGTGGGTCATATGGTAATTCTATTCATACTATTTTGAGGAACCTCCACACTGCCTTCCATAACGGCTGCACCAGTCTGCATTCCCACCAACAGTGTACGAGGGTTCCTTTTTCTCCACAGCCTCTCCAACACTTGTTACTATTTGTCTTGTTGATGATAGCCATTCTCACTGGGGTGAGGTGATATCTCATTGTGGTTTTTATTTGCATTTCTCTGATGATTAGTGACGTTGAGCATTTTTTCATATGTCTATTGGCCATCTCTGTGTCCTCTTTGGAGACCTCGTCTCAGGGGAAGGAGCTGAGTCTCCTCACTTCGCAGATGAGGAAACCAGCAGAAGGCTGAGAAGGGCTGGGAACTTGACCAAGATCGCGAAGCTCCCAAGATCAGGCAGCCATCACCTGGGCACTGCAGTGTCGGCGCTGGAGACAGAGGCTGTTTCTGCCACGTGGTGGAATTTCAGCCACTTGCTCCGAACAAACCCCAATCAAGCAGGCTGTTTATTCTGCACAGTGACATTGTGTAGGACAAACAGCAGCTGATTGACCCACGCCCAGGTTTCAGCTGGTGGCTGTGGCATCTTGAGTGACAAGCCACAGCTCCCAGGCCTGGCTGCATCAACCAGAGAGCCTTTCCCATGGCCTCAGGGGACACACGAGGAAGGGGCATACACCAGGCAGCAGCCATACATTCTGGGCCTTTCGGTATAGCTCCGATGCTGCGAAATCTGGTCACTCTCTCATAAGGTCAGCTCTTGATGTGTGATTTACTCACCAAAATACAATAAATGCATATGTTCACAAATTAATACAAGAGAAAACAAAACCATTTTTCAAGACTGCATGCCATCATTTTTAGCTCAGGAAATCCAGTTGCCATTATCATATCTGTAGGGATGGAAATCTGAAAACTACAATATGCAGTGGAAAAGTTTTCCTGTGTCCTTTGCTTACTTCTCTAGATGACTGCCTTTAGTTGCCTTCTCTAGACGCTGCAGACGTTGAGGGCAGTGAAGAACGTGACAGAGCAGTGGGGGTGGGGAGGGCTGATGAGAGTGGGCCTGGGTGGACCAGGACTTCCGTCTCGTTCCCACTTTCACAGTCAGAGGGCCCGTTGGTTCCAAAGTGCAGGCAGGCCAGTCAGGCCCCTGGAGTGGACATTCAGTGCTGCGGGAGGAGCACCTCAGCGACCTCTCTGGGTGTGCACAGGTCAGGCAGGTAGGCGCCTATTTTCCTTGCCATGGAGGTGATGGTAATGTGGCAAAGGTGTGCCAAGGAACCCAGGAAGGGACACTAGGGTCTTCATGACATTCAAGCTCCCTGACACTGAGGCCCCGGACTGGGGACGCCCGTGAGGGGACCCTCCCCAGGGACCCGCCTTAGCACCTGGATGCATGCTGTCCTTGAAAGTCCGCTGCACTTTAGGGACAGGGTCTTGGATGTGCAGCATCGCTGTGGGACCAGGACTGCACGTGGGGTCTGAGTCAGCCACCTGGGCTTCCTGGATGGTTCACAAGAGGGGAGAATAGGGCTGAGGGAGAGAGTCCAGGCTTTGGGACAATATAGAGAAGTGGTACTGAAGTAATGAATGGGTCGTGTCAAACAGAGCTCACCAAACGCATATTGTCAGTTAAGGACACAGCACTGAGCTTGGAAGCTGGCACAGAGACCTTGACTGTGGCACATTAGGTGGAAATTTGCAAGAGTGGCACTGGGCTCAGCAGCAACCCTAGACAGCTGACTACGTGGGTCCAAGAGGGGACCTCATACCTCAGTCTCAGGTGAGGACCACAAGGGCATCTGTGGCCGCTGGGCCCTTGGGCGGGGCAGGTAGAAGAAAGCCACTGGCTCCCCACAATACCGCTGGCTTTGGAGGACAGGCCACAGGCAGCCTCCAGATCCCAGACCTGAGGAAGAAATGGGACATGCAATGGGGAGTGCTGAACAGTCCGTTTTGCTGTGTCTCCCCAGCTGTCACCTGCTGTGGGGTCTGGTTTGGCACTGCCCCATTCCCACCTCACTGAAGGGCTTCCCATGTTAAAAGGGGTTCCTTCTCTGTTGTTTGAAAGTGGCCTGTGTTCCTGAGGACCCCCGTCATGCTGACACTGCTCGGGAACTAGGATAGCTGTGGCCAAGCCCCTCTGGAGCTGAGCTTTCTCCCCCTACAAGGAGAAGACAGGTGGCTTCCCTACCCACGGTCCCGGCTGTCCCGGCTGAGGCTGACACAGTGGGTCTGACGTGTGGCCTGGAGCCCCTATCCTCCACACATGTTCCCATTTCTTAACACATGTCCCCAAAACGGGTCACTGGAGAGACAGCTGGAGGACAAGGGAGCAACCCTCAGGATGGCTATTGGCGGAGATCATGGAGGGCCACAACCCTGCCTGGGGCGGACGCCCAGCTCTACCACCTATGGTTGTGTGGCGTTGGGCTAATTACTACACTCGCTTCTCTTAGTTTCTTTATCTGTAAAATGGGGGAGAATGATAATAGTACCTACCTTATAGAGTTTTTTTAAGGAATTAAAAAATTAATAAGAGGTGACATCATAAGAATCGCGGCAGCGGGGCGCACTTTTTGAGTTCTCCTCCGGATCTTATCACAAACGGGACATCTATAACCCATCAAAGGACTCTCTGCTCGTCATGCAGAACAGCTAAGAGACTCGTGCAAGGATTACTTGAAGGTGGGCAAATTGGGTGAGCAGGGGAAGAGGGAAGGGAGCGGAGTGGAGATGCAGCCGCATTTGCGGTGGTGGAAATGCCGCCGGCATCCGCAGCTGCAGAGACGCAGGGGATCCCAGGATGGAACAGAACATACAAAAGCCAGGAGGTGGGCTCTTTCCCTGCGTCCCACAGCTGATCTATCCCGCCAAAGGGACAGCCAGTTGGGCCCTAGGTCGGACAAAGGACACAAACTCCATGCCTGGGCCCCTCCCCCGCTCTTCCAATCCTACCCCCGCCATTCCAGAGACTCAAGCTGGCCCCTGAATTGAGGAGTAGTGTCAGATTACAGAGGAGCCTTAGTGCTCTGGAAGACCGTTGTGCAGCTCTGACCCAGGAAAGAGGCTGGGAAGAGTGTGTTTTTTGCTGGTCTAGGAGAGAAGAGACTCCTCCACCCCCAGCCACCACATTTTCTGTCCTGCGGGAGGAGTATGACATGGCTGGGCTGGGAGAGAGAAGACTCCTCCATCCCCCGCCCCCACCCTTTCTGGCCTGCCTAGGGCAGGGCAATTACAACTGCGGAGACACTCCCAGGGATCAGCAGTAAGTGGCAGACACAGCTCTGGGCTTTCAGCAGCTCAGAAATCTCCCGCCCGCCACACACACACACACACACACACACACACACACACACACACACGAAGTGCCGTAAGACTCAGGAGAACTGGACACAGGGCTGATGGTGCTACTCTCAGTGCGCATATGTGTAGGCAAGGGCAGAAACTGCACTGACTTTGTAGAAACTACCACCCAGACCCCTCAGCCCCACGCATCTGGGCAGGCTCTGCCTGCACAATATGCAGAAGACTCTTTGGTACAGCAGAGGACAACCTGGAGATTACTTGGTGGGTTTAAACCAAGACTGGTGCTGCTTTTTGTTTGTTTGTTTGTTTGTTTTTTGTTTGTTGTTTTGTTTTGTCTTTATATCTTTGATATCTTTGCCTGTGTTGAGTGTGGGTTGTTGGTTGTTTTTACATGTGAATGTATTTTATTTTTTCTTTGTTGTTGTTGTTGGTGTGCTTGGTGATTCACTTTGTTCTGAAATTGCCCTACCAGGGCCCAGCTTAAGAGGCTCAAGATTCAATACACCCAGAGGCCAACTCCAGACCAAACCAGAATACTACCGGGTTTGACCTACAAGTGACACACCCAGAGGGAATTCTCTACAGGCACAAGAGCCCATAGAGGCCAAACCACATTTAAGTGGTCAACCCTCACGCAGCAGAACACCCTGCGGTGGGCAGAGCCAAGTCTCACCACTAGTCAGCCTAGGAGTTAACCCTACCTACTCACAAGTGAAAAGCAATTAAAGATCTTCTTTAACAGGACAATATACACAACACAAGAGTCACCTTTGGAGCACACGCAGAGGAGAAGAACGAAGTAGTGCAAGTCAAATATAAAGGACACATACTACATAAGATAACCCAGCAAGTACTAAGAACTCTAGGGGATCTACCTAATACATCAAAGCAAACACAGAGAGTCAGCCAGAATGGGGAACAAAGAAACATGTCCCAAATAAAAGAATAGAAGAAACCTCCAGAAATGGAACCAAATGAAACAGAGGTAACCAACCTATCAGAGACAGAGTTCAGAACACTGATGATAAGAATGTTTAAGGAGCTTAGAGACGACATACAGAAGGATAGAGGAATCATAATGAACAACCAGTTAGAAATAAAGAACACAATTACTGAAATAAAGAACACACTTGAAGGAATTACCAGCAGGTTAGATGAAGCAGAGGATCATATCAGCGACTTAGAAGACAAGTTAGCAGAGATCACCCAAACAGAACAACAGAAAGAAAAAAGAATACAAAACAATGAAGATGGTTTAAGAGACCTCTGGGATAACATCAAGCGCAACAACATGCACATCATGGGAATACCAGAAGGTGAAGAGAGGAAGCAAGGGATTGAGAACATATTTGAAATAATAATGTCCGAAAACTTCCCTAACCTGATGAAGGAAACCAACATACAGCCCAGGAAGTGCAGAGAGTGCCAACCAGGATAAACCCAAACTGGTCCACACCAAGACACATTATAGTTAAAATGGCAAAGGTTAAAGACAAAATGAGAATCCTAAAAGCAGCAAGAGAAAGACAGAGGGTTACATACAAGGGAACTCCCATAAGACTATCAAATGACTTTTCTACAGAAACATTGAAGGCCAGGAGGGAGTGGCAGGAGATACTCAAAGTGATGGAAAACAAAGGCCTACAACCTAGATTGCTTTATCCAGCAAAGCTATCATTTAAAGTTAATGATAAAGAGATTCCCAGAAAAGAATAAGCTAAAGGAATTTATTACCACCAAGCCAGGATTGCAAGAAATACTAAAAGGACTTCTGTAAATAGAAAAAGATGGAGAATATTTTCTGGCGGGTTCCGGAAAAATGGCGGAGTGAGGTGAGCCTCTGTAAAGCTCCCCTGGAATTTACAAAGAATCGAACAACAAAAACTCCACAAAGGACTCCCTGCACAGCAGACAGGCAAGACGAAGAGGCCCACTACCGACTGAAATCACCTACAGGTGGGAGATTCGCGCGCGCGAGCGGGGGGAGGAGGAAAGTGAGAAGCGCGCGGAGACGCAGCTCCGGGGGCGCAGGACTCAGACCCAGCTCAGTGCGCCGAGCTCGCTGCTTCCCGGAACTACCGCAGCTGCGGGAGAGGGAAGAACTCGGACTGCTAGGGCTCCGCCAGGGCTCCACAGGGCAGAGGGGACAGCATATAACACAGCTGAACCCAACGCTCACGGCAGAGACCTCGGAGAAAAGACTGAGGGAAGAAGGCTGAAAACGGTGGTTTAAGCCCGCACTGCCGAGCAGAGAACGGAGCCTTAGGCACTGAGACTAGCCGCCCCCTCCCTCCCCTCTCAGAGCTCGCCCCGCCCCCACCTGCCGGTGCTAGAAGCGAAACAGTAGCAGTGTCAGATCAAAACAACAGAAAATTTGCTATATTTGAGAACTGTGGCCCACAAACACAAATCCACAGCCCAACTAGTTCCGGCAAAGGGAAGAGAGCTGTGGAAGCAGTACCGGCTGTGGTGGTGGTCGCTGCCATTGCTCTGGGCCACCTCTCACAGCTCACCCCGCCCCTGGCCCCACCTATCTGGGCGGATCCCTGCAGGAGTAAACAGAGCTGCTGAACAAAAGAAAGACCTCTTCCTATCAACTTGTTGCAGAAGTCACTCCTGTAGATGTCTAGGAAGAGAAATAGTAAACCAATAATCGCCATGAGTAACCAAGGCAACAAGATAGCTCAGAAAGAAAGTGAAAAATCTCCAGAAAAGGCACTTAAATATACAGAAATATGTGACTTAAATGACAGAGAATTCAAGGCTGCAGTTCTGAAAAAACTCAACGAGATACAAGAAAAAGATGAAAGCAATCTAACTACAAATTTTAAAATAGCAATAACTATGTACCTATCAATAATCACTTTAAATACAAATGGATTAAATGCTCCAATCAAGAGACATAGGGTGGCTGAGTGGATAAGAAAGCAAGACCCTTGTATATGCTGTATACCAGAGACTCCCCTCAGATCAAAAGACACACACAGGCTGAAAGAGAAGGGTTGCAGTAAGATATTTCATGCAAATGGAAATGAGGAAAAAGCTGGAGTTGCAATACTTATATCTGACAAAATAGACTTTAAAATGAAGAAAATATTAAAAGACAAAGATAGGCACTATATAATAATAAAGGAATTGATCCGACAAGAGGACATAACCCTAGTAAACCGCTATGCACCCAACATAGGAGCACCTAAATATATAAAACAGATATTGACTGACATAAAGACAGAGATCAACAGTAACACTATCATAGTAGGGGACTTCAACACACCTCTGAGAACAAGGGACAGGTCTTCCAGACAGAAAATCAATATGGAAACAATGGCCTTAAATGACACATTGACCACTTGGATTTAATCGATATTTTCAGAGCATTTCACCCCAGTGCTACAGAATACACGTTCTTCTCAAGCGCACATGGAACATTTTCCAAGATAGACCATATGTTAGGCCACAAAACAAGTCTTGATAAATTTAAGAAAATTGAAATCATACCAATTGTCTTCTATGACCACAGTGCTATGAAATTAGAAATGAACTACAGGAAAAAAACTGGAAGACACACCAATGCATGGAGGCTGAATAACATGTTACTAAATAATGAATGGGTCAAGCAGGAGATCAAGGAAGAAATCAAAAGATATCTCGAGACAAACGAAAATGAAAACACGATGACCCAAAATCTATGGGATGCCATGAAAGCAGTCCTAAGGGAAATTCATAGCATTGCAGGCCTACCTAAAGAAACAAGAAAAATCACTAATCAACAGTTTATCTTCACACTTAAGGGATCTGGAAAAAGAACAGCAAAATAAGCCCAAAGGGAGTACAAGGAAGGAGATAATAAAGATCAGAGCCGAAAAACAATATAAAAGATTAATGAATCCAAGAGTTGGTTCTTAGAGAAGATAAACAAAATTGACAAACCTTTAGCCAGACTCATTAAAAGAGAGAGAGAGAGGACCCAAATTAATAAAATTAGAAATGAAAGAGGAGAAATGACAACAGACACCTCAGAAATACAAAAAATTTTAAGAAATTACTATGAGCAACTATATGCCAACAAATTTGACAATCTGGGAGAAATGGACAATTTTCTAGAGGCGTACAACATTCCAAGGCTAACTCAAGAAGAAACAGAAAACCTGAATAGACTGGTTACCACCAGGGAAATTGAATCAGTAATCAACAATCTCCCAACAAACAAAAGCCCTGGACCAGATGGTTTTACAGGTGAATTTCACAAAATGTTCAAAAAAGAATTATCACCTATTCTCCTCAAGATCTTCCAAAAAATCCAGAAGGAGGGAAGACTCCCAAACACGTTTTATGAAGCCACTATCACCCTGACCCCAAAATCAGACAAAGACACCACAAAAAAAGAAAACTACAGGCCAATATCTCTAATGAACATAGATGCAAAAATCCTCAATAAAATATTAGCAAACAGAATTCAGCAATACATTAAAAAGATCATACAACATGATGAAGTGGGATTCATCCCTGGTATGCAAGGGTGGTTCAACATCCGCAAATCAATTAATGTGATACACCACATTAACAAAATGAAAAATAAAAATTACATGATCATATCGATAGATGCAGAAAAAGCATTTGATAAAATCCAGCAGCCATTTATGATAAAAACCCTTAAGAAAGTGGGAATAGAGGGATCATATCTCAACATAATAAAGGCCATATATGATAAACCCACAGCTAACATCATACTCAATGGGGAAAAGCTAAAACCATTCCCCCTAAGATCAGGAACAAGGCAAGGTTGCCCACTTTCTCCAGTTCTATTCAACATAGTGCTGGAAGTTCTAGCCACAGCAATCAGAAAAGAAAAATAAATAAAAGGCATCCAAATTGGTAAGGAGGAAGTAAATTTGTCATTATATGCAGATGACATGATACTATATAGAGAGAACCCTAAAGACTCCACCAAGAAACTATTAGAGCTGATAGATGAATTTAGTAAAGTAGCAGGATACAAAATTAATATTCAGAAATCAGTTGCATTTGTATGTACCTATAATAAAACATCAGAAGGAGAAATTTTTGAAAAATCCCATTTACAACTGCTTCAAAGACTATGAAATACCTGGGGATAAATTTAACCAAAGAAGTAAAAGATCTGTACTCAGAAGATTATAAGACACTGAAGAAATGAAAGAAGATACAAATAGATGGAAACACATACCATGTTCATGGATAGGAAGAATTAATATAGTTAAAATGTCCATACTGCCTAAGGCAATATACATATTCAATGCGATCCTATCAAACTACCAACAATGTTTTTCACAGAAATAGAACATATAATCCTAAAATTTATATGGGACCATAAAAGACCCCGGATAGCCTCAGCAATCTTGAGAAATAAGAACAAAGTGGGAGATAAAATGATACCTGACATCAAATTATACTACAAGGCTACAGTAATCAAAACAGCATGATACTGGCATAAAAACAGACACATAGATCAATGGAAGAGAATAGAGAGTCCAGAAATAAATCCATGCCTATATGGCCATTTAATCTACGACAATGGAAGCAAGAATGTACGGTGGGGTAAAGACAGTCTATTCAATAAATGGTGCTGGGAGACCTGGACAGACACATGCAAAAAAATGAAGCTGGGCCACCTCCTTATACCACATACAAAAATAAATTCAAAATGGCTTAAAGACTTAAATGTAAGATCTGAGACCATAAAACTACTAGAAGAAAATATAGGAAGAAACTTCACAGACATTACCCGGAGTAAGATTTTTACTGATATATCTCCTCGCGCAAGGGAAGTAAGAGAAAAAATAAACATGTGGGATTACATCAAACTAAAAAGTTTTTTCACAGCAAAGGAAACCATCAATAAAACAAAAAGGGACCCTACTGAATGGGAAAAGATATTTGCCAATAATATATCTGATAAGGGGTTAATATCACAAATTTATAAAAAACTCACTCAACTCAACACCAAAAAAACAAACACACAATTAAAAAATGGGCAGAGGACATGAAGAGACATTTTTTTAAAAAGGACATACAGATCGCAAATAGACATATGAAAAAATGCTCAAACTCACTAATCATTAGAGAAATGTAAATAAAAACCACAATGAGATACCACCTCACCCCAGTCAAAATGTCTATCATCAATAAATCAACAAACAACAAGTGCTGGCGCGGATGTGGAGAAAAGGGAACGCTTGTGCACTGTTGGTGGGAATGCAGATTGGTGCAGCCACTATGGAAAACAGTATGGAGGTATCTCAAAAATCTGAAAATGGAACTAACTTATGATCCAGCAATTCCACTCCTAGGTATCTATCCAGGGAAATCCAAAACTCTAATTCAAAAAGCTTTATGCACTTCTATGTTTATTGCAGCATTATACACTATAGCCAAGACCTGGAAACAACCGAAATGCCCCTCGGTAGATGACTGGATTAAGAAACTGTGGTACATTTATACAATGGAGTATTACACAGCCATAAAGAAGAAAGAAATCTTACCATTTGCAACAACATGGATGGATCTAGAGAACATTATGTTAAGTGAAATAAGTCAGACAGAGAAAGACAAATACCATATGATCTCACTTATATGCGGAATATAAAGAAAAGAATAAGTGAATGAACTAATCAGAAACTGTTTTGGAGACAGACAGGAAAAACTGAGGGTTGCTAGATGGGAGGGGGGTGGGGACAAGGGGGAAGGTGAGGGGATTAGAAAACAGTCAGTAACCATAAGATGGCCATGGGGTTCTGAAAATTAATTTGGGGAATGTAATCAATAATGTTGTAAAGATTTTGTAGGGTATCCGATGGACACTTGTCTCATTAGGGAGACCACCTCAGGAATGGTGTAGATGCCTGATCACTGCACTGTACACCTGAAGCTGAACAATAATGAATGTCAACTACAAGTTTGTATATATATATATATATATGTGTGTGTGTGTGTGTGTGTGTGTGTGTGTGTGTGTGTATAGGTATGTACTTACAAGAAGCGGAGTACAACATTAGGAATAGAGACAGTGGAAATGTAATCACTCTGTGCGATGTCAGAGGGTTAGTGGTTGGGGGGAGGGGGGCTCACACAATGTGAGGGATATAAAAGATAAACGTCTAAGTATTACTTTGTCTTGTGCACCTGTAACTAAAAAAAAGAAAAAAAAAAGTAGAGAAGCACTTAACAAATGGTTGTTGAATGAATAAATTATTGACTAAATCAGAAAAAAAATTAATAAGAAATCGAGTGCTTAGGACTGTGGCTGGAACATGGCATAATGGTATAATATGACGAGAATGAGACTGTTATTGTTGATAGCGTGATGAGTACGGAAGTCAGGCCACAGCTCTCGTGTTACCTTGAGGTACTGTGACCTGGTAAGAGCTGCAAGGACGGCCACATCCCAGGGTGTAGTGGATGGGCCACGTGTAAAACTGGGAAGCTCATGGTTTACGAAGGCAGCCGCTGTGTAGTGAGCCCACATGTACCAGGCATCGTGTTCAATGCTTTATGTGTATGGTTTTATGTATTCTTTGTTATGAGTTAAATTATGTCCCCACACATTTGCATGTTGAATTAACCCCCAGTACTTCAGAATGGAACCTTATTTGGAAATAAGGTTGTTGTAGGTGTATTTAGTTAAGATGAGGTCTTGCTGGTATAGGTTGGGCCCTGAATCTAATACGACTGATGTCCTTATAGAAGGGGAAACTTAGAGATTGGTATGCACACAGGGAGATTACTGTTCTTTGTTACAGCAGCTCTAGCAAACTAATACATGCTTAGATCAGCTTTGGGTGGTAGGCACCCTCCATTGGGTTCCAGCACGGTGACGTGACATACAGAGCGAGTAAGTAGCTAAGCCAGGAGTCAGTCGCAGGCCCCTTGCCCTTCAGAGCTGCACAGGGGACTCTAAGAATTAAAGTAGGTAGGATGTGCTTGGATGGAACTTTCCCCTCAGTCTAGACTCCAGGAAGCAAAAAACAAGCTATCATGAAATGTGAAGCCTTTACCGCTTAGGACAGACTCTTATTTGATGTAACTGTGTTTACTTTTCTTTAGTTCTCCCCAGCAGTTAGCAAACTCATTTTGAAAGTCCCAGCTTGCCCTTTTATCTGTGCTCTTGGTTCATGGCCGCAAAGGAGGGAGTAGTGCATCCTGGAAGGTCAGTATGGAGGTGACTGTGGAAATAATCCATGGAAAAGGTGACCCTGGGCTGCTTGTCAAAGGGCAGCCCCTCCCTTCTGGAGCATTGATTGGTTTGAAGATGCTCATTTTCCTGGACAGAAAGGTAACACGTACTGTACTGTCAGTCACTGGTAGCTCAGTGGGAATCCATCTGTCTGTTTACTTCTTCTCACTTCATGCGGCAATGTTACTGAGAGAAAGAAGGTTTTGGCAAGGGGAGGACAGAGGAGATTCTGGAGGCTGGGAAGAGCGACCTCAGGTGGGATGCTATAGAGGGACCCTGCAAGTTCTGAGAAAGGGAACAGTGGGGAGAGGCTCTTCCCACGGATGTTGACGCTGACTTGGCAAGTTGACATTGAATCCCCTGAACAAAGACAGCTACAACAGATTCAGCACTGCCGACTTACCTATTGTCTGCCCACTACCCTCCTGCCTTCTGCTAAGAGATGTGCCTCTCTGACTGCAAGCCTAGACATGGGACCCAAGCCTGGTCCATCTGCGTCCTTCCCTTGGATTTTTCTGGTAGGAGCTTGTGGTGAAGCTGGAATTGGGATGAGTTCAAAGCTTGTGGGGTCCCTGCTATTTGGGGGGAGAAAGCCTTTGTGCAGTAGGGGTTGGTGAGGCCAGTGGGCACCCAGGAGCAGAGACAAGAAGGGGAGGCAGAGCGCAGGGGAACTGCAGTGCCCAGCTGCCCTGCGAGACCGTCTACCTAACGACCTGGTTGCAATAACCAACACATCTTCCCTTTTTATCGTAAATTATTTGAGTTAGATTTTTTTTGTGTGTGTGTGTGTGTCTCTGAGGCTCAAAAGAATCTTTCCTGGTAAAACTGTTGCATGGTGAGCACAGTTCATGCATGATCTCTAATGAGCATAGCTAACCTACAAGGTGGGTCTTTCCCCCATTTTGTGGAAGAGTAAACAGACAGCCAAAAGAATCAAGTGACTTAGTTCAGAAGGATTGATTATTACACCCAAGATCACCTAATTTCAGGTAGTTTCCGAATGTAAACTCAAGTTTGTAGGTCTCCAGAGCGTGCTGTCCCCCAAATCCACACTTGTGTGTGTAAAACTGTTACTAAGAGGTGGCGACCACACTAAGGCACTTGCCAGCATGTGAACTGAGCAGTACAATGTGTGAGAGAGTGACGTGTCATTTATGACTAGGAATTTTACGAGGCAGCTGCTATTCTTATTCCCATACCTTTTGTGCCTGCATGAAGAGGACTCTGAGAACCCAGGCGGGTGGGACCCCAGATGGGGACAGCCTGGTTGTTGGATGGGAGAAAAGCGTCCCTTCCCAGGACCACGGGTGTTGGATTGTTATAATAGACAGAAATAAACTTTATTGTTTCAATCTGTGGAAAATACAGGGTTGATCTGTTACAGTGGCAATCCTATTTTAAAGAACATACCATGCTGCTTCCTTCCAAGAAATATCCTTCTTTCCATCCTAGTTCCTGTTGACAGAAAACAGCCCTCTACGTGGTGTGCAATATTAAATTCACAGAAAATCACAACTGGACATGGAAATTTGAATCTGTCACTTTCCTTTCTTTTTAGAATGCCAGATACCAGAACACTTCTGAAACGTTTGGTGTGTCCCTAAGATTTAAAGAAGTGAACTATTGGGGCTGAAAAATCAATATCAGACATGCCAGAAATTTAGTTCTTTAGTTCCTACTTGATTAGTTTTTATTTGTTATGAATAATATATTCTGAAATGAATGACATGCCATATTTCCAAGATAGGATTTCAATGTATTTTAAACACACTTTGGAAGTGATTCAACATGCTTGAATCATCATAGGCAAGATGCTAATCTTGTAATCATGAGTTCAGATTAGAAAATGGAGAGGCACCAGGAAAAGAAAATAGGGCAGAAGACACGTCTTCACATACAGCGTCATGATTATCTGATGGCAGCAAGTTTTCAAAAAAATGCTCATTAAAAATATGAAGTCTCCAACTTTCTGCTTTTGGAGGAGGCCTTTGAATGACTGTGACTTTCAAAATAACTAAGAGTTAGTCTACAAAATAACTAAATGCAAGTCCGCAAATCTTACCATTTTAATCAAATTTGCTCAGAGGCCTGAACTGAGTTTGGGTCCTGGTTGTATCACTGACCATGACCTCAACACCCACTTTTATATAAAATTTTATATAAAATGTCCTCCTCACTGCTCTGGGATGGGATGGGCTCTGAGCTCACCCTGTGGGACCGCGCTGCCCCCGCCCCCTGCCCAGTAACACCCCAGCACATGGATCGCAGCCTCGGTGCTTGGTCTCTGAGTGTCTCCTGCCCTGTGCCTAATCGCACTCCCTTGGAGAGCGGCCTCACTCCAGCGCCTTCAGACTTATATCTCCAGTCCTCATCTCTCCTCCATGCAGGATGACCCCTGCAGACAGCCACATTGACCTCATGCTCCTCTCCCACCCTCCTCCCTCCCCCAGGGGCGCAAAACCTCAGTGTCAGCCTTGACTTCTCTCTCCCTCCCTTCCCCCACCTTTGAAAAACAATGGCTTTATTGAGATATAATTCACACACCACAAAGTCCGCATTTTTAATGTGTACAATTCAGTGGTTTTTAGCATAGTCACACAGTTATGTAAACCTCACCACTATCTAGTTTCCAAGCATTTTCATTACTACAGAGAAACCCCATCCTCATTACCAGTCACTCTCTATTCCCACCTCATCCCACCCCCTCTCAACTCTTAAATGACTTTCTGTCTCTGGATTTGCCTATTCTGGACATTTCCTGTAAATGGAATCATAGAATATGTCTCCTTTTGTGACTGGCTTTCACTTAACATAAGGTTCTCAACATCTGTCCATGTTGGGACATGTATTGGCACTTCAGTTCTTTCCCGTTGCTGAATAATATTTCACTGAATGGATGTACCACCTTTTGTTTATCCATGTATCAGTGCATGGATATTTGGGTTATTTCCACTTTTTGGCTGTTATGAATAATGCTGCCATGAATACTCATACGCAAGTGTCTGTGTGAATATGTTTTCATTTTTCTTGGGTATAGAACTAGAAGTGGAATTTCTGGGTCATATGGTAACTCTATGCTTATTAACATTTGCGGAGCTGCCAAGATTTTTCCCAAAGTGGCTGAACCATTTTTCATTCCCCTCAGCGATGTATGAGGGTTCCAATCTCTCCACACCCATGGCAACACTTGTTACCACTTATCTTTAGCAGCCTGATGGGCATGAAGTGGGGTTTTTTGTGGTGTTGGTTTGCATTTCCAGGGGGACTAATGATATTAAGCATTTTTCCCTGTGTCTACTGGCTATTTAAATATTGTCTTTGAAGAAATTAATATTCAAGTCCTTTGCTCATTTTTTAAATTGGGCTATTTGTGCTTTTATCGCTGAGCATTGAGTTCTTTATATTCTAGATGCAAGTCTCTTATCAGATAAATTATTTGCAAATATTTTCTCTCATTCTGTGGGTTGCCTAGTTACTTTTTTCGTGGTGCCCTTTGCAGCGCAAGTTTCTCATTTTGATAAAGTCCAACTTATCTATTTTTTTAGTTTTGTCTCTTATATTTTGATGTCATATCTAAGAACCCATTGCCTAGTCCAAGGTCATGAAGACTTACTCCTGTTTTCTCCTAACAGTTTTGTAGTTGTCACTCATCTCACATTGTAGGTCTGTGATCCATTGGGAGCTAGTTTTGTATATGGTGTGAGGTAGAGGATGGAAGTCCAAGATCAAAGTGTGGCAAGGTTTCATTTCTTCCGGTGTCTCTCTCCCAGGGCAGATGACTGCCTTTTTGAGGTGTCCTCACATGGTCATGCCAGGCTATGAGTAGCGGTCCTGATCTCTTCTTGTAAGGACACCAATCGTATTGGGTTAGGGCCCACCCTGATGACCTCATTTAACCTTAATCACCTGTTTAAAGGCCCTGTCTCCAAATACAGTCAAACTGAGGTCCTGGGGGTTAGGACTTCAATATGCGAATGTAAATGGTATACAATTTATTCCATCGCATCTATCAATCATTTGTTATGTGAGTGGTCAGTGAGCTGGTACAAAGCAGTGACACTCATCTCCCTCTGAGGTTCCAGTATGTCTTTGATTTAAACTCCAGAAAAGAGCGTGGATGAATCACAAAACCTTGTCATATTTGTTGGAAAAACACATGAAATGATGGATGAAACAAATCAGCTAGATTTCTCTTTTTGTATAAAAAAATAGTGCATTATGAAGATCGCAGGGTAACCAAATTTTAGAGGTGGGCAGGACCTTCGGACAACATTTCAGAAAGGGCCCAGGTACCCTGTGTATATAGCAAAATAAGGGGAGAACCGCTAGTGGCAAGGGGCTTCTGCCTGCCTTCTGTCCCTGATGCGGCCCCAGCTCCCCTCCTCCACCCTCCAGCACACCGTTGCAGGGAACTTTCGGACAATAAGCAAGCAGGGTCTAAAGCCTGTAGGGTTTGCTCATCGAAGCCCGAAATTCTCTGAGAGGCGACCCTCCCACATATGCTCCCTTTCCAAAGCAGACTCAGCAATGTAAGTACCATCCGGCACATCTGCTGAGCAGAGGTCCCTGAGGCTGCAGAGAGGGCAGAGCAAACGGGAAAGTAACCCCTTCTCTGACTGAAACCAGGCGGGGGACACATCCAAACGTACAAGGACCAAGACCTTAACGCTGTGGTCTGTGGACATGGAGAACTTTTTGTCCTCCTCGGTGACACACGGATGTAGATCACTGGAGCTGTGTAGCTTTTCAGCATCCTTGCTTGTTTTCTAGAATAGAAAAGGAACAGATGAGCACCTAGCAGTTCTAACTGCTATTTCTAAATAAAAATGCAAGACGAAGCTTGGCCCAGATCTGGCAGCTCTATTCAGCCCAAAGGAGGGTTATGTCTCCCTCAGCAGTGAGACAAGTATGTGTCTTGTGTGATGAAAGGACTGGAGGAAATAACACCCAGTGACAGCAATACAAGACAGCGTGAGGCAAAGCAGGCTTTGCTGCACTGCTGACAATGTCACCATAAAAGGAATAAAGGAGGGTGAGCACAGGGTAGAGCCGGATGGAAACCCTGCAGGTCGTCACTTGATGCGGCATTCCTTGGGGGGGGGGGGGCGGTGTCTTTTTACTGCACGTTTATTTTAAGGCGCTGTGGGACTCACAGTGCGCTGAGGGAATGGGCAGGGGCAGGTAGGAAGAAGGGGGGCAGGGCCAAGGCTGAGCACAATGCAAAGTAAGTAAATTCTTCGCAATCACAGACAGAGGGGAGCCTGAGGTAATAGAAATGGGTGGAAAGTCATTTTCTTTCTTCCTTACTAGGCACCTGCCATTGGGCTGGGTGATCTCATTGGTAACCCTGATTACTACTCTAGGATTGGTACCCTGCACTGCATATCACCATTTAAATGAGGAAGCTGAGGCCGGTGTTGTTAAGGATTGCTGGGCTAGCAAGTGACGGGCGGGCTGGGTCCCACGTGCTGCCCCCGCCCCCCCCATGCAATGGTATACTGCTGGCCTGCTCCTCCTGGGAGGGGGTCGGTCACCTGCGGGTCCTCCACTGACACCAGGCACAGAGGCTCTGCGAGGAACCCTGGCACATCCTGGATGACTTGTTATTACCTACAAACCGCCACTGTCAGTGCATGGGGCGGCAACTCCCCGTCTCCTACTCTCCTTCCGTCTTCAGTTCTTATCAGTGAAAATGACATTGGCTTTTAGAAGAAGTCAGACCTGCATTGAACCTTGATTCTGACTTTGCTTCCAGAAAGTGATTTGACTCTTCAGAGTTTCAGTTTCTTCATACGTAAGTGGGGTTGATGTGAGGATTAGAGACGATGTGTGTGTTGCACAGAGCCTGGTACAAAGTAGGTACTCAATAAAATGACAGTCGCTATTTTATTGAGAAAGTGCTACCGAGCTCTTGTTCTGGAGAGGTGTACTGTGGAAGGTGGGGGCCTGATTCTAAGCGGCACACTGATGACACATGGAGGGTGTGACCGTGACAGTTTGCCACCCTGGTTGCGTAGTTTGCTTCTTTACTACCCCACTTTCAGGCTTTCTAGAACAAACTCTGTTTTCTTATGTCAATTCTGCTATGACTTCAGGGTTGGTAGAGTCATTAAGATGGGGCTAAACCATCTGAATTAGTGGAGAAGTCAGTGTCAACCTTGGGCCATCCGAGCCAGGTACACAGAAAGCACCCCGTTGACACTTGGAATCCCTGACCGCTCCACACAGCAGACCGTGGTTCACTGTTGGAAGGTGGCAATCTGAGGAGAGGAAATGTGAGTGGATGATGATTCCACACAGTCTCTCTTTGCAGGGTATTTACCTTTTAACTGAGTTGCTTATTAACCCCCAAGAATGAACCTTTACTGGCCACAGACAGATGTTTCCCAGGCTGTGCGTACTGGAGATCAGCTTTAGACGAGATTCTTAAATTATTCTGAAAGGGAGCTAGCCCTTCCCAGTCCTGCTCTCGGGTGCCTTACTAGACCAGTGGCCCTGTGGGTTGGACAGAGAAAGAACACTTACCGAGGCAGGTAAGGATGCCAGACCCTAACGATTCCATCTAGGCCACCCGTGAGCAGCAAGGATGAAAACGCCTTGACTCCTTTATAGATGCAAAAAACCTTTTGATCACATTGTGCTCACCTTGGGGGCCAAGCAAGGGACGCTTGGCCTTTTCTTGCCTTGACATCTTTTCTCATGTCCCTTATCTCTTTCATCTCTCACATGACACTTGTTGCTCCCACGGTGCACCCTAAAAATATCCACAGAAAAACAAAATGCAGTTTCTTCATGCAATCAATTTTCTAACAAGTGACTGATTTTCAAAGGTCCCAGCTTTGCTTTCAGCAATGACTATGTTCCCTTTTTCTTTCACCCCCAGGTGTTCAAGCACAGATAGTCTGAAGAATGAAAATGATGTGTATAAGAAAAGAAAGACTGTTCCCTTCTCCTTCTCTAGAAAGAGGCAGGAAGCGTCAGCTGGGGAAATGAGGAACCATGAAGAAGCCACCTCATTCTGATGCAGTGAACTTACTTGATCTCTACTGAGTGCCATGCATTGTATCAGGGCCTCTCCGTACAGGATGTGCTTTGATCCCCACAGAAACTCAGTGAGGAAAGCACCTCTGCCACCATCTTAGGCAGGAAAACATACACTTGGAGAGGCTCCTCAACTTGTCATCAGGAAAACAGTGGGGCCATGCCTCAAACCCAGGAAGTCTGACTCCTAAATTGGGCTCATTGAGTTGACCTATCAATTTCATTAACCAAACAGCCAATTTCATCCTACAAATATTTGGACAGACATTTTTAGTTAAATGACGTTTTGGCTTTTGAATCTACTGAACAATAGAATTGTTAGGAGCATCAGATGGAGAGATCGAGGGCCTTCCTGTAGGTTTCAGACATCGGTCTCACCAGGAGATCGTGAAGAAAATCGCCAATCCATTCCCCAGTGCATCTTCTACCCACCCCATCTGACGTACACTGACCTCCGACCTCATCCTTGTCCAAAGTGACTGCAAGGACTTTGGAGGAAGAGTATGGAAGAATATTTCATCTTCAGCCTCCCTCTTCGCCCACTGCCAAATAAGAATTCTCTTTCATCATTTGTGACTTCACCAAATAGTTGAGAGATAATTGGTTTTGTTTGGTTATCAGAAGTTACAAGTTCAACAATTTTCCAGGAATCGGGGAACAGAATTTGCTACTCAGAAAAGTTCAGCCAAAGCGAGTGCACGCATCGTCTCTCAGAGGGCGAGGCCCCGCGTCCAGCTGGCCCTGTGGAGCAGCACTGACGCGGATCTGCTGATTTTTCAAGAGAAGGGGGACATCTCTATTTCCATTGGAAACTCCCAGGATTTTAAATGCTGGTACCTAGTTTGAAAACATGTTTTAGTTCTCTCTGTGGCTGTTTGGCCATACTATCTCTGGGAGCCCTGGTTTAGGGGCATGTCACAGGGGTGTACAGGGAGAGTCCACTTCTCCTGAGCTCCTCTTTGGCGTCTCTGGTTCGTGAATTAATTCTGACAGAGAAGTGGAGTCATTTCCGAACCACTCGGGTATGGGATTCCCACATTATTTGGGGCTGTAATCGAGTTCTGGGCCACCCCGGCCAGTATGTTGACAGTGAGTTGAGGTGAAAACCCTGCTCTCCATGGCTTCTCCCACAATGGTGACAGTCTGGGTGGGGGACGGGGCTAGCTCATCACTCTGGCTCTGTCCTTCTCTCCCGCCTTTGGTATGCAGCAGGAAGGCAAACAGCCTTGAACTTGGAGCTCTTCCATCTGCCAGGCAGAGGGTGGGGGAGGTTAAGTGCTGAGTGTCCACAGTTACTTAAGGTGGCAGAGTGAGCCTGTGCATCTGATGAGGCCTTGAAATGTCAAAGCCATGCAGCCACCTGTCCTCAGACCCAGTTTGACGCTTTCACCCTTCTTGTTATGAGCGGAAATCTGAAATTCTAACTTCTAACCTTTATTTTTATGTTTTGAGTGAAGGGAGAGTAGCCAGTTCATTTACATCATCTCTAGCAGTTCTTTTCCGACAGAGCCAGACAGAGATACATGTTTAAATGGTTGTCATGGAAACCAGCCAGCATAGCTCTCCCCCAAGGTCTAAAGGAGGGATTATAAAAGTTTAAGCAATCACCATGGAAACCTAGAGCAGATTCAAGGTGGGTTCAGATCCGCAGCACACTAACTGGAAGGCAGATTTTGGGTGCTGGGGTCTTGGTGGCAGGTGCATTCTGACTGTCCACTGTCGGAATGCAAGGCTGTCCACTATCTAGAATCAAGGCTGATGCAGAGGCCAGGTCCACAGTCATGGGCTCAGAGCATCCATGGGGTCAGCAGCGAGGGGGGTGTGTTCCCCCAGAGCTCAGACTTTCACTCTTGGTTTCTCCCATTGTGGTTTTGAAGTGGACCTTGGGGCCTCTCCTGACCGTCCTTCCTTATAGCTTCTTCCCCACTCCATCAATTTGCTGATGATGGAGGAAGCCCACAGTCCTATGAAATAGAACCCTGCTCGGGTTTGCAGCAGGGAAGACATTCAAGGCCCTGTTCTGGCATCTCTATGGCCTTGGTCAAGATATGTCCCCCTTTCGTGTTCATTAATAACCAAAACAAAGCCTGAGATCCTGCCTTCCATTACCTTCAGTTACAAATGTACTAGAAAGCACCCCCTACATGGCAGAGCACTCTGAGCAATTATTGGTTTCTTCAGTTATGGCTTTTCCTCTTCTCTAAGGTGAGCCTTCTTGGGGATATATATGTAGCAGAGGACCCCGAAGGGGTCCCAGAAAAGGAGACTATAACTAATCCAAAGTGAGTTGTACAGTGGGGTGAACCCTCTCCCTTTTTTCCTGACAGGGTTAGGAAATAAGGAAGTGAGCTGAGGAAGAGAAGTCAGGGATGCCAATGAGATGGTACCAGTGGGGCCAGGTGAAGTGGCCATATTCTGGGTGTATTATGAAGGCACGGCCAGCAGGTTGGATGCGGATTGTGGTAGGGAGGAGCCAAATGTGACTAGAAGATGTTGGCCAGAGCAACTGGAAGGATGGACTTAGGACCAACCGAGATGGGGATGATGGTATGAGGGAGAAGAGTGGGATTCAGGTTTGGATTGAATTTTGACACCAATGAGATAACCAAGTGAAGATGTCTTTTAGAGGTCCAAGGCGGTTGGAAATACCAGATCAAAGTTCAGGGAGAGGCCGGCTAGAGATCTCAACTTGGGGACTGACAGCAGTGGTACCGGGGGAGGGGTCGTCCCAGGGTGGAAGAGAAGACGTGGAATGCAGACATGGAAGAGAAGAAGGCCGAAGACTGAACCCTGGGTTCCGACGTTACATCACAGAGATGTGGAGGGAAAGTAAGGGAGACAGAGAAGGAGCAGCAAGTGGACGGAAGGGAGACCAAGAGGGGCTGGCGTCCTGCAGCCAAGTGAGGACACATAGGAAGGAAATGGGAGTGACCTGCTTCTTCAAGTGCTCAGAGAGCCGGTGGGCTGAGGCTGGGACACTGGAGTTAGCAGCACGAGGGTCACGGGTGACTCCTACAAGAGTGGCATGGGTGCGTGGCAGGGATAAAGACCAGGTTGGAGTGGGTGTTAGACAGACTGCGAGGGGAGGCCTTGGTAGGGCAAGTATGGCAACTCTTCCCAGAACTTCCTCTCCAAAAACTCTGAGTTTCAGCATTGTCAACTTAGCATCATGCCTGGCATGTCATATACACCCAACACAGAGAGACAGCAGTGACGCTGACGGGTGTGTGTGTGATTCTTTCTACAATATAGTTGCCTGGATCTCTGGAGACACTGGTTTAGAGCTGTAAGCAATTTGAGTGGCCCCTGTTTTCTGCAATGTGAGAAGGAAGAGGGATGCGCAGGAGACTTACAGCAGAACGAGGGATCTGTGAATTTGAGCTGGATGGGTCCTTAGAGCTCGTATCCCACTTTCTTATTGAGCTGGAGAGGAAACTGAGGCCTGAGGTCACAGCTCCTCTAGGGGCAGAGCCCAGGCTAGAACAGAGAGATCCTTGTTCTGGGTTCATTACTTTTGTCCTGTCCCCAAAGACACTGAATTTTGAACTGCCTCAGTTTAGGAAGGCTGAGTTTGTTTCTTAGGGTTCATATCCATGATTGTTCTAGAAAACCGTTATTTTCTAGTTCTAAGAAAGTCTAAAGAAAATTTCCAAGAAACGTCTCAACCACAGCACATCTCTAACACTCTGATGACTTAAATGTCAGCGAATCAGAAACATATAAAGGAGGCTTTCCTTAAAGGCTAATGGGAGCTGGAAGGCTATAAATCGGGGGTGGAAGGGCCTCAGGGGAGATCCTGCCAAGAAAGAAGCAAGGGGGTATTTCACAGGAGTCTGAGACCTTGAACATGACTCCTTACTGATTTTCCACGATGGTTAGTGACAACTGGAACAACATGCTGAAGGAAAGGAGGGAAACAAAAACAAAACCAAACCAAACCCCAAAACAACAACAACAAAAAACCTCTAGGATTCCAGCCTTCCTAAAGCTCAGAAATACTCATTGGCAGGGCTAGGCTGAAAGGCATCATAAAAGAAAGAAATGGCTGTCCTCAACATGTAGTGGGCGGACTTCTGAGTGGCTTAAAGTGGTGTTAAATATTTTCTTCCTTACAACAGCACTGCTTGGTGAGGTAAACCAGGCTCTTAAAATCCAGGGTTGGGCCAGGGAAGGAGCTGGGAGGAGTGGGGAGAGCAGGTGAGGGCATTTAGGAAGGCCAAGAGCACATGGTGAAGACAGTCCCAGCTAATGAAATACCTGGAGAAGATCGCACGTAGGGAGAGACTCTTGTCATGACTATCATCTGGGTGACAAACTCTCTGGGGGCCTGGGCTGGGTAACGGACATGAGTGTCTGCGTCTGGGCTCTTCCCTGACTCCTTTCTCAGCCCACGTAGGTAGGGAGCCCACCTGCAGTTCACAAGGACGTAGGGCGGCAGCTGGTACTGGCTACAACTTTCCCACTGCCCTGGGGTGAATGGTGGCATTTCTGTTCACCCCAGTCAGAGATTTACTCTGTTCCTGCATCAGAATCTTTCTCTGAACCAAGGCCGTCCCAGAACAAGCTCCAGAGCCTCACGGTTGGAGCTTCACTGATCCAAGTCTAGAGGGTGGCAGGTGGACACTGGCCCTGGGGTCAGAGAAACTGGAGTGCAGCCCCAGTTCCACCCCTTCCTGCTGAATGACCCGATGGGCAACTCCTCTAGGCTTACATGTCTCACCTATAAAACGGGAGTGCCCACAATTCATATCTCGCCTGGCTACCAAATAATAAATATAATGCATGTGAGTGATTCTCGACCTTGGCTGCAAATTAGTCACTGTGATGTGTCTAAAAAATACAGGTGCCTGGACCCCACCCCCTCGAACAGTGGCTTTTATTCTTGGCCACAGATTAGAATCACGGGGGAGCTTTTAAAAGTACTCATGCCTAAGCTTTAATCGCAGACCAATTAAGTCAGACTCTCTGAAGGAAAGACCTAGGTAACCGGATTTTATAAAGCCCCCAGGTGACTGCAATGGGCAGCCAAGATTGAGAACCACCTACACACGTGCAAGTTCTTCTTCAATGAGTAAGTGCCAAGCACTTGAGTAAGTAAGGAACTGTCGTCAGTATCAACTAGAACATTAAAAATGACGATAGTGACATTGAGTAATTGGATGTAGCTTCCCAGAATACTCTCAAGAGCTTCGCAAAAGTATGAAGCTTAACAAATTAAATGTGAAGAATTAAGGAAACGATCTTCAAGGGGCAAGTTATTAGAAAACATTTATAGAACATTAGAATAGTATAGAAAAAACTCATGGCAAGACGATGCCTCATGTGTACACAAGGCACCTGCAGCCCCTTTTCAAATACAGACTCTGATTCAGCGGTTCTGAGGGGGGCCTGAGACTGCGTTTCTAACACACTGCGAGGTGGTCCATTGTTGTGGCTGCAAGGATTGAAACCTCAGCCTGTGGAGACAGACAGAGCTGGGTTCCAGTGCTCCGCCTTCCAGCTCTGAGTTGCTTCGCTCAGTGCAGTGGCCGTTCTTCACTTGTTTGTAAGTAGCAGTCAACCTCTCCCACTTCTGGAAAGCACACCGTCCCAAACTCTAATCACGTGCTTCTAATGGGCACTGCCAGAGGTGGGCCAAACAGGTCCAACGACAGCCTTCTGGGCGGTTGGACTGGGGACCAAGAGTGTCAGCTGGGCTCTGTGACAAAGCCGTGGGAGGCAGGGGCTCCTGCCACCTGACACGCAGACAGAATGCAAGCTGACAGAGGGAGAGAGCTGGAGCAGTGCTTGAGTCCCTGTTCCCAACAGTTCCCAACACTGAGTGGTGTTCCTGCCCTTCTTATGTTAAATGAGCCATCCAAAACATTTTCCTCTTGGCTTCAGTCAGTTTGAGCTGGGTTTCTTTCAATACAGAAAAAAAAAAAAAAAAAGAAAAAGAAAAAAAGCCCTGAACATCTGAGAAGTTAATTCCACGCTTTAGTTTAGTTTGCTCATCTGTGAGAGGGGGCTAATGGGATCTAATCCCAAGGGTGTGATGGAGAGAAAACAATGCCCGATAGGAATGGAGCTCAGAACAGTGCCTGACACTAAGTGACGTTCTAGTCAGAATGTCCCAGGGCCGGCAGTGCCATCACCCAGGCAGCGGCCCATTGCAAAGGGATTGCATTCCTGGTTCAAACCTGGACCAACCCAATCTCTTGAAGTTCAGCCAGTGCTAGGATGTATGTCATCGGTCTGATCCAGACAAAATGTCTCCCATGTGACTCACACAGACTAGCCCTGCCGCATTCCCTAATCCAGGGACCCAAGGCCAGCCTGGCGGATGCATTCCCAGACCGGCTGTGCGTTCGGGGCTGTAAGGCTGAGGGATGGACGCGGACCTGGGTACTCCCTTGGCCTCTCTCCGAACTCACTTGGTCAAAGTCCAGCTTCCAGAAGATCCAAATGTCTCCCGGCTCCGGGCCTTCCTGCTGCCATCACGGAAAGCTGTTACAGCCAGCATGCCTTGTAAAGGTCCCCAAATCCCATTCCATGCGAAGGCCCAAGACCACTGTCCTATGTCGATATTACTGTTTAATATCACGTGGCACATGAGGGGTGCTCCAACGATGTGGCCCAAGATTGCTTGAACTGGATTTTGCCCTCATTTGCTCAACAAATATTCATCCACTCCCAGGACGTGCGAAACCCTGTGACAGGCGCCCTCCCTCACGCTGCCTCTCCCACAGCGGAGTGTGAGGCTTATAACCCTAGGGGCAAACGAATTGTGGACGATGTCACATGTTGGGCTGCACCAGGAATTGTCAGCAGAGCGTGATGCCTGTTTCAATGCAGAAATTATTAAGGTGGGAGACATTTGAGGGTCTGACACACAAAAAGAGAACGTGGCAGGCCTGGGAGGAGGGTAGGCAGTGACTGTCACTAGAGCAGTGGGCTCTTGGTTGCAGTTTGAAATGATGGCTTTGCTAGAATCACAGCAAGTTCAGCTAGAAATAAACACAACGAGAGAGAACATGCTAATTAGTATGAAGATCACACGGCCGGTCAAGTGAGAGATTGTACCAATATGTAAAGCATTCTTTCGATCCACATTTCAAGAGGGAGAAAGGAACCACTTATTCTGGGGATAGGCATGTTTTTCTTTAAAAAACCATTTTCGTGTGTGGGTGGACTGGCCGGGTATGGAGTGTATGTGTGGGTCTCTTCCCTTTATACTCGCTCCAGGCTGACACCAGCACTCGCGTTTCCTGGTTCTCCTGCCTGACAGACCGTGAAGTTTCTACTCCCTATTTTAGACATTTCTGAGAAAACCCGATTGCTGCCTACATAGCCACCAGGGTTTCACAGAGAAAACAGCGTCTCCTTCACTGTAAATCATAGTTAAATTGGAAGTTATGCTGAGTGTCATACTGGGAAGGATACAAAACTCTTCTCCCCTGTCTTTGAAAATCAAGAGCTGGGCTCTCAAATGGATGAGCCAGGACTGGAGACCAAGGACTGGGCAGTTTGGGGCGCAAAGAATTCAGGGGACACAAGTCCACACTCTACAAAGAACATGGCCCCTTTCTGCTAAGTGGAAGCAGCCGGGCACAGAAGGCCACGACTCTAGTGACCTATACGATTCTAGTCACGGGAAACAGAGAGTCGGGTAGTGGTTACCTGGGGCTTGGGGTCCGCCTGGGGTTTTTCTGTATATGGTGACGAGGGATCTTGGGGTGATGGAAATGTTCTCAAACTAGATTTTGGTGATAATCCCACAACTCAGTTAACTTGTCTACAGCCATTCACTGTACCCTTCAAATGGGTGAATTTTATGATCTGTAAATTGTACCTCAAAAAAGCTGAAGAGAAAAAGACCTTTGTTCTCATCACCTTCGAGAAACATTGTATTACGTGGTGATGTTGCTTGTGCTTATTTAGTCACTTGTTTCCTTTTTGTATCTAGCTTTCTTAATTCACATTTCCTTTCCACTGTAGGACTGGTGTTTTATTTTCTTCCCTTTGTGTCTGAAACTTGGTAGGTCTTAATCTTTTAGACAAATGCTATTTTCTCCATCCAATCTTTCTTCCCTTTTAATTTTCCTTTTCACTTAGCAAATAAGTTACCCTCAATAACATGTCCTACCTTTCTTTTCCTGCGTAAGTCTTCCTTATTAAAATATTAAAAGTCTCCTCTGCCTAGTTTGAGCCTGAAATGTCTAGAAAGACATGAGAATGTTGGCGAGATGAGAGCTATGCTCCTGGAACAGAGCGTCTGAGTCAATCCTGAGGGACCCCTGCTTTCCGCCCTGCTCCCCGGGATGGCAGGTCCACTCTGCATTTGGTTTCTGGGCTGTCTTAACATAAAGCACAATGTCTTGCTGTTTTAATCACTTGGGAAACACAAACTGAGCTTCTCAGAGCCACCACTCCCGTGTCCACAGTGACATTATTGGTCCTAAGACATTTGGGTCATGTGAGTTGGCTCCCACAAGAAGAAAGAACATATGTCTTCAGACCCAAAGTGGGGAGACTCCCCAACAAGCATTCCAGGAAGTTCAGATTGATTAATTTCACTAGCTTCTAGAAAGCAAATATTTATCTTCCTTTGTGCCATTCTGGGTATCTCATGTAACATTTATTTTTATTTGTTTTCAGCTAGGTTAATACGGTTATCTCAGGACCAATGATGACTCATTAAAGAACATACACTGTTATTTTATTTATTTATTTATTTGTTTGTTTGTTTGTTTGTTTATTCATTTTTTTGATTGCTTGGGTGATACCCTTAGAGAAAGACAGGGCAAGCTGGCAAATTCCAGTTTACTTTTATTTAAGCATTTTTCTTTTTCACCTGAGTAACCCAGTCGCCATGTACCTTCCAATGGACATAGCTTCCATTTGGAGAGTTCATCATATGATTAGGGCTAATGTTGGGCATTTTCTCAACTTTGGGCAACTTATTCCAAGTTCTAAGAAGAAAAGCACAAAAATCTCAAAAGGATCGGAACGAATATCCTTCCCACAACCTATTCGTCACAACCAGGAGTCTTTTCCCAGACCGTCCTCCTGTTCAGGAATTCCCTCCCTCCCCTCCTTTGCTCATCTAAATTCTTCTCATTCTCAGGGGCCTCAATCAACCCTCCACGGGAGCATGTCTGAATGCGCTAGGCCACCTGAACACTCCCTCTCTGGACTCCAGGCGGGTCCAGCACTGGGCTTTGATTGACGTGCTTGGTGTATGTGCTCCTATTTCTCCTCCAGGTGCGTATCACAAAGGCCAGGGGCTTCCTTCATTGTCCCACAAGGATGTTCTACTGAGTTAAAAAGTTTTTACACAATTTCAATTTCCAAGCACTCTTTTTTTTCTCTGAATTTTCCTCTGTAATGGCATCTTCTTATTTAATAGATTACATCTTGTCTCTCCTAAGATAATAATGGCATTTAATTGTTATTTTCTGCCAAGAAGGGAAAAGTATGGCTGTCAGCGATATAGGCAAGGCTGACAATTCTGCACCTGGGGCGGGGGTGGTTTATATATACATAACTTATGAAGATGGCGCCCTATTTAAACACACACACACACACACACATACATACACACACACACACACACACACACACACACGGCACTCCTGATTCCCTCTACCCTGCTCTGTTTTACGCTCTTTTACACAGCAGTTATCACCTTCCAAGATCTCGTATAATTTATCTTGATACCTTTGTTTTCTTCACTGAGGTATCCCAAGCACCCAGGGCAAAGACCAGCACTCAATAAATGTCTGTGGCATGGTGGGAAATTAGAGTTGCCTTTTAACAAAAACCACCCGATGAAAACTTGGAGGATGATGGGCAGGGAGTTGATGTTGGGTCCAGGGGGACAGTTAGGAGTTTGTGCCGTGATGACAGTGACAGGTTGAGTGGAGTAAATGGCCAAGGGGAGGGAACAGAGGGCACAGGTTACAGTTATTAAGGAGACAGAATTGCCAGGACTTGGTGATCAATTATTTGGATGTGGGAGCCACGTGGCTTTCCCCTTCTTGGCATCTAGGGAAAAGTGGTGCCCTCCAGGGAGCCGGGAGGGGGAGAGAACAGGTGCTGGTGTTTGGTGGGCGACAAGCATAATGAGCTTAGTTTCAGACCTGCTACCCTTCGGTTCTCTGTGGGGCAAGTGAGCGGATGCACGTTTTCTCTGTACATTACGGAGTGCATACTAATTTTACGATTTATTTCTTGCCCTTTCTATATACTGCCCCTATGCAAACACATATAATTTTCCTCAAATTTTTACCAGAATCAAAATAACTGATCACAATAATTTACTGCTTATCCTGTAGTCATCCGCCTTCCTTATGGTCTTATTTGAGGCTAAAACAAAAACAAAAACAAAACAAACAAAAAAAACTCTGTAGGAGGTGCCACTAAGTAACACCTTCCATTCTCCATTGTCTGTTTACACTGACGTAAGAGGTGAGGTGTCTGGTTCACTTACCGTCAGACATCTCCCATAACTGCTTTGCCTCAGACAAAAACACACTCCCTGACACCCAACCCTGAGGGAAACCACTCGATTCTTTTCTTTGTTAACGGCTGGCAAGGTTCTGGCTTCTCTCCCATTCCTCCAAGTCGTCACCTCCTCTCATGATGAACTGTACCCACTGCTAGAAATGCAACAACTTTCTCCTTCCTTTCTTCAGAGCTCCCAGATGGCCACCATCTGGTCTGGGCTATTTCTTGCATTTTCATCCCTTTTTCTGTCTTCTTGGTTTTCTTTCTGATCTTCCTGTCTCTCCTTTCCTTCTTCTAACAGCCACCATACTGTACCATTTGAAAGCATCTATTTTCTAAGAGAATTTGAGGATTTTTGAGCATTACCTCTTTTTTCTTTTTTTATACTTGTCTATTGTAAAGAAAACCAGCTGCAGGGATGTGTGGGAGGAAAAGCTCCCTCAGAGGATGGTGCCCCTTCCTGTGTGAAAGGGACCAGACAGACCTGGTTCCCTGATAAGGCCTTTGGGGACATGGGCCCAGTGTGTCCAGAAGCTGCAGCTCCATCTCTGAGCTGCACTCACCATTCTCCAAGGGCAGAGTGAGGAGATGCTTGTCCCTTCCTGGCTTCCTGATGCGCCCTGCAGGGGGATACAAGAGTCACCATTGATCTCATTTGCACGTTTTTTTGTTCTATCCACCCCATGACCAGAGAGGGTTGCACCATATTCCCAGTTGTTTTTAAAATGACTTTTGGAGGACTTTGATTAATTTTGAGGATTGAGGCTAGAAGATGGACTGTGTGTCTCCATCGGCATCTCGTAGGCCTGTGAGGTCTGCCTGTGTTCACGTGTGAGTGGGGGATGTTTACTCTGAGGTCGTGGTGGAGACCTTGGCAGGTGATGCGTTTCTATGTGAGCATCTGTCTATGTGGATGGTACTGCCCGTGCAGGGAGAGGAGCGTCTGTCTGATTGTAGCTGTCTTTGTGTGTGCACAGGGATCTATGTGTGAGCTGTGTGTGTGCACAGGGAGCTGTGCGTGAGCCTGTGTGTGTGCACAGGGATCTGTGCGTGAGCCTGTGTGTGTGCACAGGGATCTGGTGTGAGCCTGTGTGTGTGCACAGGGATCTATGTGTGAGCCTGTGTGTGTGAACAGGGATCTGTGCGTGTGTGCACAGGGATCTGTGTGTGAGCCTGTGTGTGTGCACAGGGAGCTGTGCGTGAGCCTGTGTGTGTGCACAGGGATCTGGTGTGAGCCTGTGTGTGTGCACAGGGATCTGGTGTGAGCCTGTGTGTGTGCACAGGGATCTGTGCGTGAGCCTGTGTGTGTGCACAGGGATCTGGTGTGAGCCTGTGTGAGCGCACAGGGATCTGATGTGAGCTGTGTGTGTGCACAGGGATCTGGTGTGAGCCTGTGTGTGTGCACAGGGATCTGTGCGTGAGCCTGTGTGTGTGCACAGGGATCTGTGCGTGAGCCTGTGTGTGTGCACAGGGATCTGGTGTGAGCCTGTGTGAGCGCACAGGGATCTGATGTGAGCTGTGTGTGTGCACAGGGATCTGGTGTGAGCCTGTGTGTGTGCACAGGGATCTGTGCGTGAGCCTGTGTGTGTGCACAGGGATCTGTGTGTGTGCACAGGGATCTATGCGTGAGCCTGTGTGTGTGAACAGGGATCTGTACGTGAGCCTGTGTGTGTGCACAGGGATCTGTGCGTGTGCACAGGGATCTATGTTTGAGCCTGTGTGTGTGCACAGTGATCTGTGTGTTAGCCTGTGTGTGTGCATAGGGATCTGTGCGTGAGCCTGTGTGTGTGCACAGGGATCTGTGCATGAGCCTGTGTGTGTGCACAGGGATCTAAGTGTGAGCCTGTGCGTGTGCACAGGGATCTATGTGTGAGCCTGTGTGTGTGCACAGGGATCTGTGCGTGAGCCTGTGTGTGTGCACAGAGATCTGTGTGTGTGTGCACAGGGATCTAAGTGTGAGCCTGTGTGTGTGCACAGGGATCTATGTGTGTGTGCACAGGGATCTATGCATGAGCCTGTGTGTATGCACAGGGATCTGTGTGTGTGTGCACAGGGATCTATGCGTGAGCCTGTGTGTGTGCACAGGGATCTGTGTGTGTGTGCACAGGGATCTATGAGTGAGCCTGTATGTGTGCACAGGGATCTGTGTGTGTGCACAGGGATCTATGTGTGAGCCTGTGTGTGTGTGAACAGGGATCTGTGCGTGAGCCTGTGCGTGTGCACAGGGATCTATGTGTGAGCCTGTGTGTGTGCACAGGGATCTGTGTGCATGTGCACAGGGATCTATGTGTGAGCCTGTGCATGTGCACAGGGATCTATGTGTGAGCCTGTGCATGTGCACAGGGATCTATGTGTGAGCCTGTGCGTGTGCACAGGGATCTATGTGTGAGCCTGTGCGTGTGCACAGGGATCTGTGTGCATGTGCACAGGGATCTATGTGTGAGCCTGTGCGTGTGCACAGGGATCTATGTGTGAGCCTGTGCGTGTGCACAGGAATCTATGTGTGAGCCTGTGCGTGTGCACAGGGATCTGTGTGCATGTGCACAGGGATCTATGTGTGAGCCTGTGCGTGTGCACAGGGATCTATGTGTGAGCCTGTGCGTGTGCACAGGAATCTATGTGTGAGCCTGTGCGTGTGCACAGGGATCTGTGTGCATGTGCACAGGGATCTATGTGTGAGCCTGTGCGTATGCACAGGAATCTGGTGTGAGCCTGTATGTGTGCACAGGAATCTGGTGTGAGCCTGTGTGTGTGCACAACGATTTGAGAGTGAGACTGTCTTGGAGGTTTAGTCGAGTGCTTTGGAGCGGATTGTGAGTTTGGGGTTTGGAGGAAATTAGAGGTTGCATTTGGGTAAATGTGGCAAGGGAGTTTGTGGCAGACGTGTGGAGGGGTGTCTGCAGGAATTTGAGGGTATATTTTGGGGTGCTTGTGGAAGATGTTTGGGGGTGTCTAAATTGTATGGGTGTCAATGGGGTATGTATGGGACTGTGTGGGGTGTGGGACTGCTACGAGGGTGTTTATGGGGTGAATGACGGTGTCTCTGGAGTATGTGGAGTTACCCACGGGGCATTTGTGGAGTGTCCGTGTATTGGCCTTTGGGAATATTTTAGGGGTACCTTTTGGTGTCTGTGGTTGTGTCCGTGGGTGTCTGTGAAGGTCCTGCTGGGTATCTGGGGGTGCCTGTGATCTCTCTGTCCAGTCACAGTGCAGGACACTGTGACAACCTCTGAAAATCCACCAGCTGCTCATCTGGCCGAGGTGCTCTGCTGTCCCCAGAGTGTGACTGTGACAGGGCTGGTGACCCGGCCATGGCAGCTCCCTCCTCGGGGCCCCCCGTCACCAACAATGATTTGCTGAAGCAGTGTGGTGTGGGTGGTAGCTCATTCCTGAGAGGGAGCAGGGTGAGTGTGGACGTGTGCCATGCAGTTCAGTCCCCCAATCCTAGGGCACCTACCGACATACCTAGGGACGTCCCAGCCGATAAAAGCCCAAGCTTGTCACCTCTAGGACTAACTGGGAGAGAACAGGGAGCATGTCCGGTGCCCTTCCTTCAGGCCAGCTTCCAAAAAATGATATAAAAGATAAAGAGACACTTGAATTCAATCCACTTTGCTCCAAAAAGGAATTTTCCTTTGGTGTAAGAGGAATGAAATGTCCTACAGGATGGTACTTTTTGACTTTATCCAGCTTACGATCCACCAACGATACGTCCTCTCAGAGCCTTGGGTCTTCTCATCAAGAGGCCACTCTGGGCCAGGTGGTCTTTACACGTAACGAGTAGCATTGGTGTTCAGCCGTGAAATGGAGGCCTTTCAGCACCCGGGGCTGCAGCAGTACCTGGTCCCAGGTTTATAAATGGGGAAAATGAAGCATGAGAGGTCCCAGTCCTGCCCCAGGATCCCAGAGATGCTTGGCTAGCATGGGGACTCGTCAGGCCCTTCTGTGGCCACCCCCGTTAGGTGAGTGACATTGCAGGCGCAAACCCAGAGGTCCCAGGGAAACCTAAAGCTGGCCAGGCAGCAGGTGAACAGGTCTATTCACACCTGGACTTGTCTTCAGGGGAGTGAAACGCTATTCTAGGTAGAGCTGTGAGTTGCCCCACAGAGTGGTTTTAGCCAGCGATTTCTTCTGCCTGGAAAATGTTGTCTTTCACTAACTTCCAAGCCAGAAGCCCGAGATGTTCACTCTTGACTTACCTTCCTATTCACTTCAGAGAAAACGTCTCCTTTTTCCAAGAAGCCCCACAGGTAGCTGCCCCTTCACCTCATTATCGCGTGACACACGGAACCTCCTGAGCTCACCCAGGACACCCTTGCGTGTTCACGCCTCTCGCTCAGAGGAGCCTGGTGACTAATCTTCCATGTCCGCCTTGTGTACACAGCTGAACTCGAACCTCACACCCCTGTGGGAGATGGGGCACAGGCATGCTGTGTTCGGGTTCTGAATGAGGACGCTGAGGCAGAGGGAAGTGTCTGGCTGCAGCCAAGCCACAGGGCACACGTGGACAGGGACCGAGCTTCGGGCGGGCATGTCACATCATCTGTCTCTTTCCTCCAACCATTGAGCACTGACTAGATGCAGGGGCTATCCTCTCTAATACGTTCATTCTATTGGAGAGGCAGATGTGTGACATCTGCAGCGGGTGGTGACTGAGACGGGCCCTGGTGAGGGGCAGACAGCAGCGTTAGGGAACGAGGGCTGTGCGTAGTGATCAGGGGGGCTCTGCGGGAGACGGGGTTTGATCCCAGCGCTGAAGGTGGGAGGGAAGTGTGAAAAGCCAGGATGGAGAGGACACATTCCCAATGCGAGCTTTGTAAGCTGAGATGCAGAGGAAGGCAAGCTCTGGAGATGGTCCCCTGCTGGCGCCTGTGAGGAGCGGAGTCCAGCAGGCTGGACAGTGGCAGAGAGGGATGGAGAAAAGGGACAAAAGGGCAAGGTGATGGGAAGAGAGAATTCCCTGGTGCGATGGGGGTTTCATGCCACCAGCAGAAATGTCACAGGAGACATGGGGTGTGTTGTGTCTGGACTTTTCAGGCTACAAAGACCGGCAAAGACCGGCTCGTTATCACCGGACAGATTTCCCTCTCTGCATGCTTGCCATTCCAGCTTCCGTTGGAACGAGGGCAGCCACACGACTGACTTCCAGAGTATGGGCCGAAGTGACTCACGTGGCCCATAAAGTCCTCCTGCACGACCCTTGCTCCATCTCGTCCTTAATATGCTGCCTGGACCCAAGGTCCTAGGGTAGCCTGGGTCCCCAAATCTCCCAGACAGGCTTCCTACAAAATGCATGCATATTACATGAGCTGGAACTCACTACCTATTGTGATAAGCCACCGAATTCGAGGGTTGTTTGTGGCAGCATTCCCCTTCCTCTGAAATTATTTAAACTTCAATATTTACCTTCATAACAGTTCACCTACAGAAGCCAGGAGCAGGATGTTCACACATCCCTGCAACACAGTTTAAAAAAGAAAAGAAAAATAAATTCTCGTCAGAATTAAAAAGCCAACATGTTCCACTTATTTTCCACGCACCAAAATCTTGTGCTTTCCGGCAGAAACAACACGCCATCTTTTTCCCTTTGAAAGGGACAGGCTAGTTCTCCAGGCTCCTGTGCTTCTCCCCACACAGGTAGGTTTGCATTTTCAGCAAGTGGAACTCCGGTAACCTTGTGCAAGCCTGGAACGCAGCCAGATGGCATTGTCCAGATGTCCAGACCGAGGTGTGGGCAGGCTCCCCATCACGTGTGACTGTGCTTGGAGGGCCCGGGTCACTCTGGGACATTCCTCACAGTGACCTGCCCTCGGAGCAGCACTGCACACAGAGGAAAACCGTGGCATAATAGCAGGTGTGTATAACAGCAAAACTGCTGTCTCGCCTATGAGATAAATGCTGCTTGTTTGGCGATGGGACTAGTTTTGGGTCTCCGCGTGACTGAAGACTATCTCCCTGAGTAAGTTCCAGCTCTGTACTAACTGCTTTGCATGCATTCGCTCATCAAATCCGCACCCTAATCCTATGGTGGGAAATTTTATTCTTTTCCATTTTACTGATGGGGAAACTGAGACAGAAACAGGTTGAGTGACGTGCCCAAGGTGGCAGAAGTCATTAAGTGGCCTAAGCGCCTGGCCTTGCAAAATTTCTTGGGTTTCTGAGCTGAGGTGGCTGAGCACTGGAATGAACTGTGGTCTTAGCTGAGTTCACAGTGGGTGGGGTCCCCGTAGGCAAGGGGATTGATGTTCTTGCTCAGTCTGGGTACAAAAGGAATCTCAGGATGCTGTTTCTTTCTTTTTCTTTCTTTCTTTCTTTCTTTCTTTCTTTCTTTCTTTCTTTCTTTCTTTCTTTCTTTCTTTCTTTCTTTCTTTCTCTCTCTCTCTCTCTCTCTCTCTCTCTCTCTCTCTCTCTCTCTCTCTCTCTCTCTCTCTTTCTCTCTTCCTCCCTCCCTCCCTCCCTCCCTCCCTCCCTCCCTCCCTCCCTCCCTCCCTCCCTCCCTCCCTCCCTCTCTCTCTTTCTTCCTTAACCTTAATATGACATACACCAAAAATTCTGTGTCATGAGTCTTATGTAAGATTTTCCCAGTGCATAATCTATTAATGACAATTACATCAGTGTCATTGGGTTCTGTCACTTCTCCATGTGATTACAGGACTGTTTAGAAACTCATTTTATTTCCAGAAATCACAGTGCACTGTTCCCCTTTCCCTGAGTCTGTCCTCCCAACGAACGTGTCACTGTCCCAATGCACACCCCCTCCTAGAGCCCTGCCAGCAGGCTTGTCTCCTTGGTCCTCCACTGACATTTTTCTCACCACTGGTTCCATTTCCAATAAACTGAATGGAATTTTCTGTCTCCCATCTTCCTCGAGCTTGCTGGATGTTCAACGACTCGTTTGCTCTTTCTTCCTGGGCGTCCCACCGCCCTTGGCTTCTGCTGGTTCCCTGCCCGTCTCAGCTCCTCCCATGTGCCTCTAAGCTTGGAGTCTCAGCCCTCTGCTCTTTTCTTTGTCTCTCGAATGCTCCTTGGGTAGGACAGCTGAGCCATCTTCCTTAAGCCAACGTCCTCACGTCTACATCTCAACCCGGAATCCCAAGTTGGGACTTGCAGCTTCCCCCACGACCCCTGCACTTGGGAGAATGTTCTAAAGTCATTCACAATACACGTAACACTAAACCTACAAGCCCGTCTGGCCAGAACACAGCTGAGTGGCTTCGTTAGCGTCCAGGGCCTGCTAGGCACCTCTGCTTGGAGCTCGATAAAATGGGAATGTTTGAGCAAGCCTGGCACAGAAAACCAGCTTCCTCGCCCTCCTTCTCCCTCCACCCCGTGTTTACCCAGCATGGGGTCTCTTTACTGGGGAAGGAAACACCAGCCTTATCCCATGCCATCCATCCTGCCTCCCGCGCCCCCACACACACCTAACCCCTCATCCATCGGGCCTGCACCTGCCTCCCAGGCTCGACTTTCTTCAGTTAACTTTTTAACCCATGGCTCTCACTCCGCCACTTTGCTGTGAAAGCAATCACAAATCTTCCATCACCAATTAGATTAGGTTAAAACTCTTTAGCTTGACTGTCAAGCTCTTCCATCCATGGGACCCCTGGTTCACTCTACAGCCAGCCCAGGCCCGGGAAGGGGAGCTAATCCCTGAGGCCCCCCGGGCCGTCCTCCTCCTGCTCAGCCCCCGTCTCTGTCTCGCTCATAGGGCTCCTCTCATCAGATACCCTCCTCCAACCCAGAGTTCACATTTCCTTCAGGATCTAGCTGATCCATAAAGACTGCCTTGCTTTCCCCAGTCCAAAATGTTCTTTATTTCCTCGGACTTCCTCTAGTATTTATCATCAAGATTGTGCATCCTTTAACTACCATTAGTAGAGTTTGTTGAGTTCTTACAGTGTATAAGCTTTGAGTCAATCTCTCCTAAAAACACCGTGTTTCCCTGAAAATAAGACCTAACCGGAAAATAAGCCCTAGCATGATTTTTCAGGATGACATCCCCTGAACATAAGCCCTGATGCGTCTTTTGGAGCAAACCTTAATATAAGACCCAGTCTTATTTTCGGGGAAACATGGTAACTCCAAGAGATAGATGTCAATCCAATTTTGCCGATGAAATGGCATCGGCACTCACAACTGCCCTGTATTTGTTTCCTTTTGTCACCCAAAGCATTTAATGGCAAAGATCCTTTATTGTACTATTTTGTTTCTTTTCCAATGGGTCTGGCTAAGGGCTGAGCTCATGATATTTAGTAAACACTCACTTATTTTGGCTTATGGCTTCCCGAGTGAACGATCCCGCAACCTCAATTAAATTAAACAGTTGATGAAACCAGTGGTCACACAGGATTATTCGCCTAATTAATAACAGCTAATACAGTGTCCCCCCTTATCCATGGGGAACACATTCCAAGAGCCCCAGTGGATGCCTGAAACCATGCACAGTACCCAACCCTTTATATGCTATGTTTTTTCCTAGATATACATATCTATGATAAAGTTTAATTTATAAATTAGGCCTAATAAGAGATTAACAATAACTAATAATAAAATAGAACAATTATAATAATGTTCTGCAATAAAAGTTATGGGAAAGTGGTCTCTCTCTTAAAATATCTTATTGTACTGTACTCACCTTTTCACTTAGAGGAAGCGCTTCACGGCTTCTTTTTGGTATATTTGAATTGCCAGCATCACTGCTCCTCCACTTTGGGGCCGTTGTTAAGTAAAATAAGGGTGACTTGAACACAAACACTGCGATGTCACTATCTGATACCGGAGTGACTCCAGGCTACAGTAAAGAGCGTCTACCGTGCAGAGACTCCGGGCAAAGGCAGGTTCCCGTCCTGGGTGAGATGGAGCGGGGCAGTGCGACCTGTCATCACACTACTCAGAACCGCGTGTGATTTAAAACTTATGGATTGTTAATTGCTGGAATTTTCCACTTAATATTTTCAGATTGCCATTGACAGCAGGAAAGCGAAACCATGCATAAATGGGGGACTACTGTAATAAGTGCCAGGCCAAAGGGACCAATGATAGTCTGACCATAAACTGCTTAACCTTGGTGGTCTCCTTTTTTCCTATTTCCTTTTGAAAAAAGAAAACCAAGGTAAAACACCTGAGAGCCCACTGCTAGTCTGAAATCATTTTGCTTCAACACTTATTCAAATCATCTCAGGGGCTTTGTTGATATTATCTGATAATGACTGTGATCCATCTTTCCAAATGGAGAGGGGCACCAAGCTGTCAACCAAGAGACGGGAGGCCCGAGGGCACCTCCTGACTGTCACGCCAGCACTTGGACCAGGCCAGCTGCCTGCACTGGGGGCTCCTGGGGCATTTGTAAAGGGTAATATTTACAGTGCTGGTAGCTGGGCACTTGGCGCTTAATGGGATTCTTAATAAAAGCAGCTTTCATTAGGACAGGGAGCCCATGCAGTGCCCTTGCGTGTGCGGAAAGGACAAGACGGATGCTCGCCCTCTGCTTTGAAGCATGTGGGTCAAGTGCCTTGTCATACATTTACAGCCTTTTTAAGTTCCTGGGCGGGCTGAGAGGAACGGCTTAGATAAATGGAGGCAGAGGCAACCGGAGACCCGTCTCGGTGGCACAAACACTGAGACACAGCAGCTGCATTTAAACAGAGCAATTTGCTAAATGAGTGGTTGGCCACTTTCCAGATGGCCAATGTGACATAGGGCTTGGACGAGTCCTGTATTCAATCATGTTCTGTCTAGACGGAGACATGAAAGGCCAGGTTATAGCCACTGCAGCAGCAGCTCCAAGGCCCTGACACAAAACATACTCAGTATTGCCAGCGAGGCAGGCTGGCCAGACATCAGCTGCAGAGGAAGCAGCATGGCGTGTGTGGAGCCTCAGGGAAGGCCAGCTTCACGGCTGAACGATGGCCAGCTCGGAACAGGTCTTCTCTGTGCCCGCTGCCTACTGCCTCCCTTCACCCACCTGCCAGGTGCACAGACGTGGGTGATCTTAATAAGAAAAGGCCCCAGTGTGAGGTTACAAAGCAGAAATATCTATTGCATCCTATGTGTTTTCTTTATGTGCACTTCTAAATCATCTCACGTGTGCTTTGTCTTGAATTTGTTAGGCTGTACAGTTCCCAAGGCAGACGAAAAAATATTCTTAAGCATTTCCCCGTGACCCCACTTGGCCTTCTCTTCTCACTGCCTCTAGCACTTAATTCAGTCCTGGCTTGAGTATGTCTTTAGAGGTGATAGCTTGAAGACACAGCCAGTGGCTAGACCAGATGACCACTCGGTTCTGGGGCCTCTGGGTCTGTGACTCATGTAGACTGAATGATTTAAGCCAGGTCAGGTAAAATGGAGTCACTCATTGGGCATCTTGCCCAACTTTAATAAGATAGGCAGCCATAGGATGTCACTGGGCTGGAATGGGGCCTGCGGGGCTATAGCTCTACTGACCTATTTCTCTCTGGTAAGTTCTACCCCAGGCCTATTTGTTAGTATTGTGTTGAAAGTTTCCACGGGGGTGGGGTGGGGTGGGGGGCTCCCCGTGTTCTTCAGCAGCTGTTTGAGTGGCGTGGCTGAGATGTTCTGACCAGTTAGTAAACAAGCCTGCTCGCCCTGCCCCCACAACCACGCTGGATGGCAGTTTCCGTTTATTTCTGACTCAGGAGGAAAACTTTAACTTGATGACTCACCAGCAGCACTTCCTGTGACCTTCTGGGGGAAAACTACATTTGGCTTAGGAAGAACTTCGAAGTACTTCACCAACTGTGGTTTCTGAGCTACACAGGGTGGAAAAATTTGAGTCCTGCTCTGTACCATACACCAAAACTTTCACACCAGCATTGGTTTCGCTTGGAAGTTTCCTGTCATCAGCACTAGTACATCTACACTACAGTCAGCCTGAAATAAATGAATTAAATGAACAGGGCTGTCCTAACGGGGGCTATAGCATTATCCCCTTGCCAGCCTCACCTAGGTGTCACTGACCATTTGAGCCCAGTTTCTTCATCTGTACCACCAAGCACAGAAAATGATAAGAGACTTTTTTTTTTTTTTTTTTCCAATTCTCCCCTGTTCTAGATGCACGGGTGAGAAGCAAATCCATAGCTCAGGGATGCCTGTGGGCGTGGTCGGCCTACATGTCCTCAAGGGAGGTCTTTATAGCAAGAGCCCAGGTGACAGAAAGGGAGTTATTCTAGTATCTAGAATATTCTACATGTAGATATGCCAAAGGTCAGAGCAATAAAGTCACTGAACTCTGAGATAGTTACAAATCTGTTCAAGTCCTTGCAATGAGGAAGTAGCTCAGAAAGGGTATAAAAGTAGATTATTAACTTTCTGAAGAAGCAGGTTTCTTAGTATGCCGACCATAACATTGATGAATATGATCAACTGATCTTTAAGTGGATGATGCTGGGTCAGATGGAACGCTCTGAAGAAGCCCAAAGACAGTCACTCATCAAGACAGACTTTGGTATGACGATGAAGAACCAAGTCCCCTCGCCCGTGTCAGCATGTGGCAAACGTAACTCCCTTGTGCTGAGTGTGACTGGGTCTCTGACCCCAGGAAGATATGACCATTAAGAAGTATGTACAGTGGAATATTACTCAGCCATAAAAAAGAAGGAAATCTTGCCATCTGTGGCAACGTGGATGGACCTAGAGGGTATTATACTGAGTGAAATGAATCAGAGAAAGACAAATACCATATGATTTCACTTATATATGGAACCTGAAAAATAAAATAAATGAATAAATAAAACAGAAACAAACTCATAGATACAGAGAACATTTTGATGGTTGCCAGATGTAAGAGGGGTTAGGGGCTGGGAGGGGGTGAAGAAGGGGAAGGGATTAAAAAGTACCAATTGGTTGTTACACAGTAGTCATGGAGATATAAAGTATAGCATAAGGAATATAGTCAATAATATTGTAATAACTATATATGGTGTCAGATAGGTACTACATTTATCGGGGTAAACACTTCATAAGATATATAAATGTCTAATTACTATGCTGTACACCTGCAACTAATATAATATTGAATGTAAACTGTAATTGAAAAATAAAAAAAATATTTAAAAAAGAAGTATGCAAATTGTGAAGACTTTGAAAGCCACCAAAGAAGATTAGGTGACATTAGGTGACAAGGCAAGCAGAGCTTGCCTTGTGCCTTATAAATAAACTTGCTTCTCTTTCAGGCACAGCACATGGCTTTGCTAGATGATAGCATGAGATCTTTGATGCTCCATTCACTTTCAGTCTTTTTCTAGCCTAAAGATAATTTGATTTTTAAAATGAGCATCAAATGAGGGCTCAAATACTGTTTGAAAATGTCATGACTTTTTAACATTCAAATATAGTTCCACAAAGAGTCACCCATGATTGACATTTATCTTATTAAGTGCTGCTAATTAAGAACCACAGCTACTAGCAACAACGATTAAAGCAGCCCACAACGCAAACTATTCCTGAAATAAAATGTGACTCTGATTTGCTTGGAACCTGAATCAAAGGAAGACAGCATATTGGCTCATTCGCATCTAGTCCACTAGGGAGCAGTGAATGACCGAGTTTCCAGTAGGCCGGAGTCAATGCAGGTTGCTATATACATACACCTGAAGGGTGGCAGGCCTTTTGCACAAAGTGAGCAGAGCTGCCGCAGCGATGACAGGTGCAGGGAGAAGCCAGTTACTGCAACCAGCAGTCTGTCAGAGGACGAAGTGAAATGAATCATTTTCTTTTTTTTTTTTCTTTTTAACCAATGAACTTGAATGATAATGAACAAGGCAGTGTCATTCTCATAGGCCCTGGCTTTGCTTCCCTGGCTTCTGCTGGACGGCTGCCACAGTCACCAGGCTGACAGCACCCAGGACTACAGCAAGATAGAGAGGCAGAGCCAGAGGCCCGATTTTCGAGCTGTTTGGGACTGGTGACCTTAGGGGCACGATTGACTGTGGGGAGGTGGGGGTCCCTCCTTCATCCCATTCCAGTTCCTGCGTCCATTTGGGGGGAATTCCAAGCCTGGAAGCTGCATAGCGTAAATCCAGGGACACCAATCCTGTCGTAGTCTGTGTGACTGGCTCCCTCTAGAGTCGGGCAGTGCGCAGATCAGTTCCTACTCCCACCACGTGGGGGCTCTGGGATGTAGGTCTCCGCAGAAGGGCCCAGGGGCTCTCTCCTCTGAGCCTCATTTTTAAAATACTCTGCTTTAAAAGGCTTTAAGGAAAGTAGAGAAAGGCTACCCCTGAACAAAATTAGGAATTGGGATCAGTGCATTTCAGTGTCTCAATTCATTCTTCCTCTGTCTCACTCCTTGACTCAAGAATCTGGCGCCCTTCTGAAGTTCTGTCTGTGCCCTATTCAAATTGCTCTGCAGGAAGATTCTAGAATATCGAACCATTCAACTTCCATTGTGTTTACATCACGCTGTGTCCTCTCCCACGGGAATTAGCTTTTAAACCTTATTTTTAATTGCCAGACAAACGCAGATCCCTCACTTCTGGCCCTGTTTCTTCACCCATTTCCCAGGGAACATCCCTTTTGTTTTACTGGAAAGTCAATAAAGCATAGTGGTTAAATGCAGACTCAGATCAAACTACGTGGGTTCACATCCCAGCTCTGCCACCTAGCAGCAGGTGTAACCTCGGGGAAACTGTGTGACGACTTTGTGCCTCAGTTTCCCCATCCTCACAAATGGCACTAATAACGTCACCTCCTGATGGTGTTGGGAGGGTTGAATGGAGAGCGCTGAGCACAGCCCCAGGCTGGTGAGACAGCACTCCACACGTGTTACCTGTTAGTATTTTGTTTATTGGACACAATGCTGTATTTCCTCTTCTGGTTTCCTCTTCATTTCATTTCAGCCTCCAGACACAGATGCTCCCACCCACTTCCCTCCCCTCGGTTCTCCCTGAAAGGATGGCAGATGGTCCTCTGCCCCCCAAGTCTGTGCCCACTGCTCTCCTTCCACCTTCCACACCTACCTGATCATCACTGCAGAGAACCAGGCACCTGTCAGCATCCTCATAACTAAAGCAAAGGATGTAAAACACAAAATCCAAACTTCAGTCATCAAGAACAGTGCCCTTCGCATCTCGCCCGTGTTCTATTTGTAGAACGGTCTGGAAATGGGCACTTGTTTACTTCGCTCAGATCAGAAGTGATTCCAGATTCTCTGCATCTAATCGTCTATTTCCACTATGCCGGTTCGTAATTAAAATAAGAAACTTATTTGTAAAGCTAGTGAGGGCCCCGAGAGAGGCCTGTACAGAGATGCTTCGCTGATGTACCCTCTGTGGAGTAGACTTCAAACCACACCCCCGGGGAAGGAGGGACAGGGCAGTCCCTGACATGGACCTGGATCTCTCCGGGTGGGGAAGGGACGATTGGCTCCCCAATCCTGGTGTATATGACATGGAGAGGGAGGACGTGCCTCTTAGAGAGAGGCCTAGTTTCTGTGGGGAAATAGATGCTTAAGGTAGATGGCTGGCTCCACGGGTCTGGGTGCCTGCTGGCTGGTTCCAGGAGCACAGGGAGGGAAACCAGCCGGAGGGAGGGAGCCTGGGGCATGCGTGGGTGGGCAGGAGTGGTACAAGAGGCAGGGGGCTGAGAGGCCAGAAATGGTAGGAGGAGGAAGTGACAAGACCCGACGTGACCTTTCCCCGTGGTTCCTCAAATCTTCAGTAATGTCCACCAAAATCACAAAGTGCTGGGGGCAGCTGGATTTCTTGTCAAAACCGGTGAAAGGGCTGAGTGGATGCATTAGGTGGAGGCCTGGCCAATATATGGGAAATAGTATTAACATTACAACTACAAGGCGTGTTTGACATGAGGTGGGCACAGTAAACTGGGCGAATAATTCGTCAATTTGTATCGGATTTATTTATTGCTTTTTTATTCCCGAAGACAGAAAGGATCTACTAGAGACATTCTTGCTTGTGTCACTATCAGAAATCTGAATGTTTCGTAAACACCTTAGTTATCATCTTATAGACACCATGAAACTGCCAGTGGATGTTGTTTTCTCTTTGTTTTTCTTTTCTGGCCTCTAGGAAGCTCAAAGAGAAATATGTTGATCATTTCTACCAATTGTTTAGGGTATTATGGAATATATTTTATTCATTGACTTTATCTTCCCATATATACTTTTGTGTGTATATTATCTTTTTTATTCATTGCTGTCAGCATCCCCAAATCCTCTGTGGTTACTAATAAACAAAAACACAAATAAATACATGTGGGGACAGAGCCCCAGAAAGCAGTTTCCAGGCTCTCGGCCTCACATAGAAAGGTGCTGAGGTGCTGGCTCAGGTAGTAAATGGCCATCAACTGTGATTGGATGGCCATCAGCTGTGGCTAGTTGGCCGTCAGCTGTAACCAGTGAGCCATTGGCCACTAATATAACTGCCATGGCTAGGTTAGCAGAAAAATGGGGGGCTAGCAAGAAGATGGCTGAGCAAACAAGAGCGGATTGCAGAGAGGCGGATGCCGCCAGAGAGAATATAGTGGTATGATTCCCCTACTTATAGCTCCGTGGGTGTTCCTTTTTGGCCTCACCATATCCTGCGTTCTCTTGTGGGGAGCGGGAGCAGAGACCCCGCCGGACGCCCCGCATGACAATACACTTTTGCCTATCCTGGAAGTTCTTACACTTTAATCTTTTACTGCACAGAAGTAGTACTCAAGTTTTGTTGTCAAATCTGGTTTTGAATCTTTTCCTGACTTCTGTCTTTAGAGTTTTACTTTTGCAAAAGAGTATTTTTCACCCCCATCACCATCATTAAGATTTTCTCTTACATTTTCTTCTAGAATGTACTTAAAGATATTTAGATCTTTATCTGGAATTTATTTTTAAGTACATTGTGATACAAGGACTTCATTTTTTTCCCTAAATAGGGAAATAACACTATTTGAAAAAACTCATTTGAAACACTTGTTTTTATCAAATATTACTTTCCATATATGAGGTCAGACAATTAAGTTTGTGAATTCATCCTAGAAAAAGTGCAATATACCTCATTGCTGAATATCACTATGTTCACCTTCAAAGCACTCCCCTTGGGAAGCTATGCACCAATGCCAGTACCTAGTCCACCCTTCAAAGCAATTTTGGAACTCTTTTTCTGGAATGGCCATCAGAGCTGTCGTTGTATTACCCTTGATATCCTGAATGTCATCAAAATGTCTTCCTTTCAATATTTCTTTTATCTTCGGGTAAAGAAAGAAGTCATTGGGGGCCAGATCAGGTGAGTAGGGAGGGTGTTCCAATACAGTTATTTGTTTACTGGCTAAAAACTCCCTCACAGACAGTGCCGTGTGAGCTGGTGCATTGTCGTGATGCAAGAGCCATGAATTGTTGGTGAAAAGTTCATGTGGTTTTTGTCTAACTTTTTCACACAGCCTTTTCAGCACTTTCCAATAGTAAACTTGGTTAACTGTTTATCCAGTTGGTACAAATTCACAATGAATAATCCTTCTGATATCAAAAAAGGTGAGCAACATCGTTACAACAGGTTTGCGAACTTAATTGTTAGACCTCATAGATCTGTCATCAGTCTGTGTTTCCCAGAAAATAAGACCTAGCTGGACCATCAGCTCTAATGCATCTCTTGGAGCAAAAGTTAATATAAGACCTGATATTATTTTACTATAATATAAGACTGGATATAATATAATATAGTATAATATAATATAATTTAATATAATATCATACTGGGTCTTATATTAATTTTTGCTCCAAAAGATGAATTAGAGCTGATGGTCCAGCTAGGTCTTATTTTCGGGGAAACATGGTATTTGTCACATCTGTGCACCTATGTCATATCACTTTCATTTACTGTAGCTTAATAGCCTGCTTTGATATCTGATAGTTTAAGTTTTTCCTCATTATTCTTTTCCATCATTTTCTTGGCTATTTTCACATATTTACTCTTCAACATAAACTTTAGAATCAACGTGTTGCACTCCCAAACAATCTCATAAAGATTTTGATTGACATTCCATTGAGTTTGATCTTTAATTTTGGGAGAGGTGCATCTTCACAATATTGAGTTTTCCCATCCGGGAACATAGTGGCTCCCCATTTATTTGCTTTCTTTTACATTTTTACAAAGGTTGCTCTCTCTCCAAATATACCTCACACATTTCTTGTTAAGGTTATTTCTCGGAATATTCAATTATCTACCAATTTTTTCCTCAGACAGAGAGGAAGTGAGAGGGATAGTAAACACTCCAGTTCCCAGGACCAAGACACTCCTGTCATGTCACCTGCAAAGATTTGACATACTTTTCCCAGCAAGAGCAGTTCAGCCCATGAACAATGTTGGAAATACTAAGAATGGTGGACCAGTTGAGTAAACTTCCAAAAAAAAAAAAAACACACATCATATCTGCCCCTCAAGACGATGAGGACATGAGGCTCTCTGTTAAGCTATCAAAAACACTTATTTGGACTAATAAATATTTCTCAGTAACTCATGTTTTTATAGAAGATTTAAAAAGAATGCACACTATCATTCTCCCCAATGCTACTCTTTTCATAATTCTTGGTGATTTGAATATCAATCATAAATAACCCGTCCAGTCTACTGGTTTCTCATTTCATTGACCTCCTACTTTCCAATGGTCTCTACTAGACTTCAGCCACTCACTGCCATGATCACACCCTTGATTTTGTCATTAGTAAGAACTGAAACACCTCCAGAATCTCAATTTTGAACATTCTAACTCCAGTCTTTCCAGGTCATTTGCTGTATACTCCTGCTCTAACACTGGACTTTCAATCCACTGATCCTAATACATTGTCACTGACGTTGACCCTTTCATGCCTCGTTACCTTCTTACCTGGCTTAAATTCCAGTCAATTACAACCACTTCCTCATACACACTCTAGCTCTCTCTTTTGTAATTGTTGTCCTTTGTTAGCAAAAGCACACCCCTGGTTCAGTCTGATTGCCCACCTACCACACCCTGCATCCGCAGGACAATGGCTGGACACAAACCACACACTGTGCTGAGTGGTCTGACTTCAAATTCATGACCACAAACCACAAAGAAGCTCTTAGTGCTTCCTGGCAGCGGTCCTTCACCTCCCACTCTCTGGGACCACTTCACACTTCCCTCTTTCTCTGAAAATCTCTGACACTCACTTGCAATTCCCATTCTCAGATCAGGACCTTGCTCCTAAGTCACAAGAAATCAGAAACCCTCAGAACTGACCCTCCCCCAGATCCCATCGCATGCGCACTGCCACCTGCACCCAGCCCCACCGACTCGGCCTTCCCTTGGGACCTCTGATGCACTAGCCAGGCTCCCCGCTAAGGCCAGCCCTCACTGTCAGCCGGGTCCCATCCCCTCCTGCTACCCAGGGCGATCTTTCTCCATTCTCCCATCTCTCCTCCTCCATCAATATTTCAGAGCACTCCCATCAGCCCACACACATGCTCTTAATTCTCCCTTTGGGGAAAATAAAAAGCACTTGTCTTGATCCCTTTGCCCCACTCAACTAGCACCCCATTTTCTCTTTCCCTTTTCAGAAAAGTTCCTTGAGTGAGGTTCATCCTGCCGTCTCCATTTCTCTCTTCCTATTCCCACTTGAAAGTATCCCCATCAGGCTTTCACCCCTCCATGCACAAAACTGCAGTGACCTCCATGCTGCTAAAGCCAGTGGAAATGCTGGGTCCTTGTCTCTCTGGCGGCTGCACTTGACACTGGTCCCTGGGTTTGGGTACCCAGGACTCACCCCTGCTACACCCACGTGTGCTAACGGCGAGCACATCCGTCAGCCTCATGAGCTTAACTCTGTCTCCAATGCTGATGACACCGGCTCCCCCAACACACACACACAGAGCACCTGGAATTCCCGATGCCCTTCACTGGTCCTTCTTCCTTCCCAGCACTGAGCACCTCCTACTTCCTACAGAATCACATGTTATGTTGCTGCTTGATCATCCACAAGCCAGGCTCCCCTAGGCAGGGGTTCATGCCTGTTTTATTCACTTATCCCCAGGGCCCAGAACAGTGTCGAGCCCATAATAAGCGACATTCATCCTTGTTGTTGACCTCTGGCCTGGCCTGGAAGCTTTGCAGTTCCTGTGGCTTTCCCTTCAAGTCCCTCCCCCAGTGCCTGGCCAGCAGTGCCCTGTCCCCTCCCCCCCATGCTTTCTTGTCCCTTCTGTACCGTGTTTGTTCCCCTCCTTCCTTCCTCCCTAACACACAGCCTACTGATTTTGCATATTGCCCGGTCTCCTTCCAGTAGAATGGAAGTCCCCTGAGGATGTACTTTTTATCTGTTTTGTTTTACTGCCATGCCCTCAGCACCCACATAACTGCGGAAGGGACTTGCTTAGAAAACCCCCATTGCAATGTTCTCTGTGATCCATTTACAGGACAGTGCTGCACGCTCGTGAGCATGGCCCAGAAGACACCATGGCACTAGTTGGACACACTGGCCTACACGCTGCACCAGGCCCTCAGCGTGGCCCTCACCCACCCTTGGCTGCTTGGCCGCCAAGCCTCACGCATGACCAGTCTCAGCCAATATCTTGGAGGCCACAGGGCCCCCCCTTGGTCCCAGGGCTCCCACTTTCCACTCCCCACTGCTGTGGCCCCCTGGAATCCTGGACCTCAGCCACCACCAGCCTAACTCAGGGCAGCCGCCTCACCCACCTGTGGCTCGGTCTCCAGTTGAGTGAATGCTGGAGTCTAGCTCTGTGCCTGTCACAGGGCAGGTGCGCCCCCAACCCGTCCATTCTTCCGTTCTTCAGATACTTACTGAGTACAAGCCACGTCCCTGCACTGTCTGGGCCGATGGGAGGTGATGACGTCCTTGCCAGCATGGTGCTTCTACTCTAATAGGAATGTGGATAGTAAATCACCGAGTAACTGCATTGTATGTCTATGAGATAAGTACGGCAGGGTAAGCATGCCAAGAATCCTGAGGCTGGGGTGGGGCGATGTGGGTTGAGTGTAGTTTCCTGCAGGGTCACCAGACGGGCCTCTCCGAGCGGGCGACACTGGAGTGAGGCACATGGTCTCAGAACGAAAGGACACTCCGTCTGGGAGGAGACCACGGTGAATGCGAAGGCCCTGACATGCTGGTGTGCATGGGGTCTTCAAAGAACAGCAAGGAGCCCAGCGGCCCGGAGCTGAGTGACGGAGAGACAGAGAGAGTGGCACAGAGGGGTAGAAAGTGATGAGGTGGATTTCCCCCAGAACCTTCTGAGGCTGGGGAAAGAGCAGGGAGAGGAGGAGAACCACAGGGAGGGGAGGAAGAGAGGCTGAACCACAGGCAGGGTCCCAGCAGTGGGTGCGCAGCCAGCTTCCCAGAAAGGCTGCCAGGGGGCCCTGGGTCTCCAGAAGCCATGACAGAAGTGGCCATGTGGTGCTCTAGGCAGACGGTGCCCCTGGTGCCTTGTGCAAAGTCTTGTGTAGGAGACAGCTGCTGGGCCTGAAGGGCCCTGGGCGCCGGCTCCCACCAGCCCCCCACCCCACGCCGGCACAAGGTCATGGGGGGCCCTGAAGTGACTGAACTCAAGTCTTGGAAACTGAGGTAAGTGACATCTCCTAACTCTCCTTCCAGCGGGGGAGAGACTTGAAGGAGAGTTAACCTGCAAAGTTACGGCCTGAGAGACTCACTGGCTCCATTATTCTAAGTGCATTACAAGAAGGGCACGAAGCTGTGGTTGTGTCTCTGGCTTAGTTTTGCCCCTGGATATCGGGGTATCTTTCTTACAACAAGAAACGGGTGAAGTTGCCTGGAGTGGAGAGGTCTGCTCTGCTGTGCTTGCTCTGAAAGGGGCCTTGGAGCGTGACATCACTGACTTCTCTACGAGACACAGACTCCAGTGGTATTTCTGGCAAGCAAACAATCAAACCCATAAACACATGGATCCTGAGTGTGAGAGCCCAGAAGTTATTCAGTCACCCTGCAGCTCTGGCAGGAGACCAGATTCTTGGGACTTGCAGCTTGTAAGACATTTCATCATGCCGCGGTAATGTTGGGAAATAGACAGGGGCAAGAACAATCTAGAAAGATGGAGCTTTTCAAACAGGTGATCTTTGATTTCTTTTTAAGATGCAAAGAGGCCCTATTAGGCTGGATAATTTCCTTCCTCCTTCAGAAATTGCTCTAGCTAATGGGTGTATTTTAATGTCAAAGGGAGCCAGGCTTTCACCTCATGCAGGAGTGCAGGGTAACTAAGAGCAGTTTTATCCAACGAGCTTCGGCTGAGAAACTCATGCGAGGGTTTTGTCACATCTCATAACCTGGCACTTTCATACAGTGCTAGGATGGGCTCCAGACCCAGGGCAGACTCAGCAATTGCCCCTGGAAGGAGCAGGGGGCCAGGAAATTGGACGTACGCAGCCATGTTCAGATTGGGTCCAGATTTTGTTCCTTTGAACTTTTCTAAATTGCAAAGCAGTATGATAAGTGAGCCAATTGCTGACGAGTCTTGGTATCCTAAATTCCAGTGATCTTACCATCTCCACAGTGTTTTTCTCTCTCTGAAATGCGGGAGGATAAAGCATAGAACAAATCTCCTTGTTTTCCATCTTCAAAGTGAAGAAAACCATGGACTCCCACTTAGGAAAGGTGATGGGGAGACAGACCGATGACAACTGCCCAAAAGGGGCCCATCAGTGCTTTCTTTTAGGTGACAAGATAGTCAGATAATAGATCACCCTGGATGTGTCTCTAGTTATCGATGTTAGATTCTTTTCCTCCAGACATCAGCCTTCCAGAAATAAAGTAAATGGCTCACCAAAGCTCCCAGCTCATAACTCAGCTAAGGAAAGACCATGTTCCCTAGGACCAGACCGAGACCAACTGTGCTAAGGCATCGGAGGGAAGCTGGGATTCTGTCCCTTATGTGAGAAGGCTCACGGGGGGCATCACGGGAATTGCCGTTGTGGGATGAACCATGTCCTGAGAGAGCCAGCCAATGTCTTAATGTCACTGGGATGAAAACCAGAAAACAATGGTGATATGGATCACTTTTGTGCCTCAAGAAAGCTGGGAGTGCGTGCAGATCATGTGACAAGCCTCATTGTCCAAAAAGGCGTTGACCCACTGGGTCAAAATAGCATTGAGATTTGTTCAAGATTGTCAGCCAAGCATAATCAACTCTGCCTAGAGTTTGTGGGCCCAGTTGCAAAGAGGAGAGACTGCAGGCAGTGAGCCAACCAACTAAAACATGGAAGAAATTGTGGGACTCACACTGGCACAGTGATGACAGACACGAGGAGAAAAGGGACAAGAACTGGTCAGTGATTGGAAGTAGGAGGCAAGAAAGGGAAGAAGCGACCAGAGAAAGGCCAAGGTTTCCATCTGAATGATGAAATGGAGGCTGTCATCAAGAAATAAAACACAGGAAACTGCAGAATTGGGGGGAGTGCAGTTGTATTTTGACACTTCTAGCTCGAAAGGCCTGTAGGATAGCCACATGGAGGGGACCTGAGTATGTAGAGGGCAAGAGTCAAGAAGTAGATTTGAAGTACTGGCCAGAGCCATAGAAAGAGAGACAATAGTTAAGGAGAGAACGAGGCACAAGAAAGGCCGAAGGAAGCACGTGATGGGACAGGAGGAAGAAGGGAGGAGGAGGAGCTGTCAGAATAGAAGCAGGGGAGGCGCTACTGCAAGTCAAGGCAAGACCAACGGTACAGGTCACAGAGCTTGATACAAAGAAGACTCAAAAGACGGAAAGGATTTGCCTCTGAGGGGGTCATGGCATTAAGTCCAGAGAGAGGCAGTGAGGTCGGAAGCCTGGCAGTGATGGTGTCACGGGCAGACGGCAGAGGACGAGGGACAGGATGCTGAGTCCCTGAGTGTGCGGGGCATGAACCGGCAGGCCAGGCTCCAGCGGCTCCTCTGTCTGGGCTGCTCGCTCCCAGGTGCCCTCTGGTTTCCTTGGCTCACTCCCTTGCTTCCTTCATGTCTTATGTCAAATGTCACCTTCTCACTGAGGCCCACCCTAACCACCTCACTTAGTACTGTGACGGACAGCCCTTCCCCATTCCCACCAACACACACACACACACACACACACACACACACACACACACACACACACACCCTTGGTATTACTTTCTCTTTTTGTCTACAGCACGTACATCTCCTAATGTACTATATCATTTGTGTATTCATAATATTTCTTATTTATTGCCAATCTCCCCCTACTCGAATGACTAGACCCTGAGGGCAGAAAGTCTTATTTATTTTGTACATGGAAGGATCCCTTGTACTCAGAACAGTGTCTGGCCCACAGTGGTCCGCCTATAGTTCCTGTGGGGTGAGTGAACATGCTGACTGTCCTACAGGACAGAGGGCGCTGATGCCTAGGATGGAGACATAAAAAAAGCTCTGTGGGTGCCCAGAAGAGGAGGAAGTAACCCTGGCTCAGAGGACTGGCAGAGGCTCTGTGAGGAGGGATGTCTGCGTTGCATCTTGGGGACTGACGGGTTTTTGCTGTTAGAAGTGACTGCTGATCGGGTGTACAGGTGGAAAGGACTGTGATGGGCTCCTGGGTAGGAAATGGCTTCACACATGCAGGGAAGAGCAAGCCACCCAATGGACTGGGCCGTGATGTGAAAGAGGGGGGTTGTGGGGGGAGGTAGAGTGCAAGTCATCAAGGGACATCCAAAGTCACATGCTCTGGCGTTTGCACATGTCTACCAGATTCCAAGGTGGACACATGAATAGGTAGTTGGATATAAGCGTCTGGAGTTCAAGAGAAAGTTCTGCTCTAGAGATACAAATGTGGGCGGCATCAGCACATTGGTGGTATTTAAAGCCGAGAGACTGGAGGAGATCACCAAAGGGGATGAGTGTAGATAGAGAAGAGGACCAAGCCTGGAAACCAGGGATGCTCCAAGGGCAAAAGGTCAGAGAGAAGGTGAGGAACCAGCAAAAGAGACGGAAAAGAAAATAAAAAATGAAAGAAAATCAAAAGTGTGGTGTCCAGAAAGGCAAGTAAAGAGAGTATAACATGGATCGACTAGATCAAATGTCATGGGTCACGTCTGAGGAGCTTAAATGGCGACCTGACAGAAGGATGCTCGGTGTGGGTGGTGCTGGGAACCTCAGGAACAGCCTGGCGGGGCTGGGAGAGAGAAGGAAGCCTGGTCAGGGCAGGCTGATTCTTTTAAGAAGTTTTGCTGCAAAGAAACAGGACACGAACTGGCAGTACCAGTGGGCTATAGAGAAGGATTTTGTTTGTTTGTTTGTTTACTAGAGGGAAATGGCATTTTTATTGGCTAATGGGAAGGATCCAATGCAGAATGAAAGGCTGATGGACCAGGAAGGGAGAGTTGTAGGAAGAATATCCTTGAGTAGGTGGGAGGGATAAGAGCTGGTACCTAAGTGGAGAGGTGGCTTTAGATAGAGCTGGCTAGCTCACCTGTGTGGCGAGTGAGAAGGCAGGGCCATGGTCCAGATGCTGGCGGAGACGTGATGGTGTGGAAGTCAGTGGACCTCCTTTCCTGAGCTTCGTTTCCGCAGGCAGGTAAGAAACAAGGCCCATAGCTGAGGTGAGGATGGGGGTGGGGTGTTAGGGATTTGAGGAAAGAGGAGGAAGAATGACTATACAGACTTGTGGGGCAGTGAGGGTACTTGCCTGGGGTCTCCAGGGCCCCCTAGCTTTGTGACCATGAATGTAAAGTAAGCTCTGTATGTGCTCCTGTGTTTTTCTCCAGCTGTGCTTCCATCTCTATCCTTCATTTCCTTTCTTTTTTCCTCTTTCTCTCCTCAGAAGAATTTGAGAATAGAGTATTGTTTGAAAACAAAAGGTTGGATTTGGCCCCAGACAAATCAATGAGATTTGGAGAGGAAATCTGAAATCCCCTGGGGCAAGATTTTTTGCCAGCTTGTTTTCCCGAAAAGCCCAATTTCCTTAGCTTTACATACACAGCCCTCCTTTATGAAGATGGAGATGTTAATCTGAATTCTGACAGCTAATGCTTGGACAGTCTCATCCCTGGCCTACTCTTAACATATGCTTTTCCCTCCAACAGCCCAAAGTGCAGGAATGAAATCAAATTTTTTTCTGATTCGAAGCACCTTGCTTTCTTTCTGAAATGTCTAGCTTCCTTACGACCTTTCCCTCACTTTAAATCGTGCATATTTTATATTCTGTCCTACTTTTCAGACCATTTTGAATAGTCAGGCCAACTGGCCCTCCTCTTTGTGATTCGTGCCTGTCACCCTCCTGTCCTCTCCACGCCGGGTCACTTTAAACTCCCTCGATTTTCCTTCCAGGTTACACCCCACTCCTCAGACGGCGCTGCGGAGGGATTCTGTTTTATGCACCTAGTTCCAGTTGGAAGCTGCTCATAAAATTGGAGTGATGAGCGTGTCGTCCGTGAGACATCATGGTCACTCCTTGAACCTGCAGGGTGCCTGGGCCCTACTTGGGCTGGGCGTAATTTCCACGTCAGCTGACAGTGTAGCACAGGCACAGTACCCCGGGGCTGTGGCTACAGCTGCAACGCAGGTGGAAGCAGGACCAACCCAATGGTAGGGGACCTGCAAATCTAGGGCCCTAGAACCAGTTAAATGCATCATGTTTTGATGGGGCAGGAGGACTAGGCAAGACCTCAAGTTTGTCTTCGTCTCACATCCCACCTCCACTTCCTCTAATCTCCGTCCCTTACCCATCCTGCTACTACGGCATGCCTGGCGCAAACAGGAGCTTACCTAAGGAACTGAGGGCGCAGGTGCTTAAGCACAGTCCTGAGAGGAAAGTCTAACAGGCAGGCAGACACAGAGCCGAGGAGGTGCCCAGCTAAGCTAGAGGTGAAGCAGGGCCCTTTGAGAGCCTCTCCTTTCTAGTTATTATGACAGATACAGTAGACAATGGAAGGCTCGATTTCTTTCTCTAAGACAGAATAAGCGTCAAATATTAAAATGAAATCCATATCGAATCAAGATACGCGATAAAGTCTTCAGCAGGGCATCGATGACACCTCATTAGCAAATCTCTTTCTTTCCTGATCCTCTTTTTTCTCTTTCACTCAAAGACGTCCTTCAGCCCAAAGTACAGAGGTTTCTCCAAAGAATTCAGTAACTTCCATTCCTCCTCCTCCGCATCTATGCTCATCTTGCTTTCAGGAACTGCAATGTCCTTTCTTTCCTTGGGGGTACCACCCCCTACCTGTCCTCCAGCTGCAAGGTCACTCTTCTGGGAAGACTTTCTGTCAGCTCTCTGCCCCTCCTGGGTCCCCTACCTGGGTCCCCTACCTGGGTCCCTTCACATCCAGTGCACACCTCTGTCTAGTACTTATTTCTCGTGTTGTAAAGTTTCGTTGGCTTGTCTACCTCCCCCACTAGGGTGCAAACATCATGAGAAAGTAGTTTTATTTGAATCTATATTTTAGAGGTTATTTCATGAATAAGTGGTATACAAGATACAAACATTATTTTTACACGTAACAGAACAGGAATGTCTCTAATTTAGGAAGTAAAGCCAATCTCTATTTGGTTGCTCACTGATATAGTGTTTTAACAGAAGGCTCTAAAACTTTCAGCTTTTCTTCCAAGAAATCCACTGGGGTAGGTTGATATCATAGACCTTGGTAAAAAAAAAAATTTTTTTTCTATGTTGTTAATTTATTTTACATTCAAAGAGGACAATGTCTTACCTAGGCTAGCAGACAAATTAGCATTAGCTCAGACTGGGATAAAAAACACTGATTTTTCATGTATTTATTTGCTTAGTAAGAACATGGCTATTGAATGTCTTCTACGATCCAAGGGCTGCATTAGGCAGACACATTCATCATTCATCAAAAATATTTCTCTTGCTTTCCTGTTATTTTTACATTTAAAATTTTTAAGGCTGAGGCATCCCTCAGAGTGTGTGTACAGTCGTGTGAAAGTTGTACTGTACGTGAAATTGTACCTTTCCGGTAATGACAGAGTGAGCTCGGAACATGGTAATTAGTTTACAATGCACTCCCACAATGCACTCAGCCCCCATGACAAGTGCTCCCGGGAGCATTTGGTCCCTGTGACTAGCCACCTTTGTACCTACCAGAATGCTCACCTCCCAGGATATTGTGACAAATGTCATGTGGGTGCTCAGATTGCTCTAAGTGATTAGGTCTCGGTGTGAGAGGGGGTGAGACGAAATGGAGAGAAAATGTGAAGTTCATGCTCTGATTGCTCAGCCAGGACCCAAGCCAGCAACCATTAAGGGAGGATTTAGGGTGACATAGGGACATCCCTGCCTCACCCCCCCCACACACATATGCCCAGTCTGTGGGTTCTAATGGGTCATGAGTGCTGTTTCAAAGTGGGTTTCTGTTGGGTAGGTCGGTCTGGAAGCGAAACATCAGAGAGTGAATGAATGAAAGCAGAAGCCAGTCTCCACGTCACAGGAGCAGAAAAGCATCCCGAACCTCACTCCTACTCTCTTGCGACAGCCCTCCAGCAGAAGAGGGGGCCTCACAGAATGACATCGTCAACGAACAGTTCCATTGGTTGATTTGTGGCCAATACCATTGGCTCCATCCCAGAGGAACCCCTCAGCAAGGGAGGGGTGACATGGTTCGAGAGCACCCCCAAGTCAGTAAATATTCACTGCTGTGGACTAAATGTTTCCCCTAAATTCATATACTGAAGCCCTAAGCCCCAGTGGGATGGTATTTGGAGATGAGCCCTTTGGGAGGTGATTGGGGTCAGATGAGGTCATTGGGTGAGGCTCTCAGGACAGAATCAATGTCCTTATAAGAGACACCAGAGAGCTTGCTCTCTTTCCGTGGACACGTGCCAAGGAAAGGCCTTGTGAGAACACAGTGAAAAGGTGGCTGTCTGCAAGCCAGGAAGATAGACCTCACCAGAAATAAAATGGGATGGCACCTTGATCTTGGACTTCCCAGTCTCAAGAACTGCGAGGAAATTAAGCTGTGTTGTTTAAGTCCCCGTCTGTGGTATTTGTGATGGCAGCCTGAGCAGATTAACACATTTACATTCACCAGACGGAGCCCCATGGGGCTGGGTATCCTGTGTGCTCAGCCCGATCCCTGCCCGTAGTAAAGGACCCCCTCACCCACACAGCTCCAAGCCCAGGGCTGGCATGGCAGAACAAGGTCCTTCTGACTTCCTAGGGCCACAGTGTCCCTAGAACATTTATTAACTTGGGGTACTCTCCATTTATTCCCCCCACCCATAAAGAGTTCGTCTAATCATGATAATAATGGAAGCCGTCATTTATAGAGCCCTTTCTGTGTGCCAGACAAGTATCATCTCATGAAACACACACTCAATAACCCAGTGAGGTGGACACTTCTATTATTTACCAATTTACAGGCAAGGAAACTGAGGTACAAAGACTTCAGGCAGCTTGCCAGGAATCCTAGTGAGATTTGACTTCAGAGGCGAAGTTTTTTTTTGTTTATCCGGTTTTTTTTTTTCTTCAAATTATTGAATAGCTATTATGTGTCATGCCCTGTGACAGGGGCTAGGCTTACTGTGGGTGACAAAACAGATGTGGCCCTGCCCTCTCAGTCAGGTGACGGTTAATAGACAAAGAATTCATCTAGCCATAACCTGTGATATGTGCAATAAAGAAGAGGAACGAGGTCAGTGGCGATAGTTAGATAAGGCCATTAGGAGAAGACTGTCAGAGGAGGTGAGATTTAAACTAGACCTGAAGGCACAGATGGGGGTAGAGGTGAGGGTGGTGTTTCAGGCAGAGGGAACGGCATGTGCAAAGGCCCTGAAATGGGACTGTGTCGGACAAGTGTAAGGAGCTGAATAGGGCCAGAGAGGCTGGTCTCGGAAAGCCAGGGAGAGAGAGGAGTGGGAGGGAGTCTGAAGCGTTTTGAGGCCATGGTGAGGGGACAGCCCTCCGGGCTGTCAAACCTTGTTCACGCATGCACACAGGTGGGTTTAGGAGGAGAAGGGGTTAGGGACGCCGAGCCCCTGCTGTGTTGGCCCCTGTCTATGGCATGCCTTTTCATCTTCACCATAGTCCCAGCAGGCCAGTCTTAGCTCTGTTTTCCAGATGACACTCCTGAGGTTGAGAATGAAGACGTGACTTGCCCAGGTCCCCAGAGATGAGGAAAGGGGCTGAGATCTAAGTCCCCCAGTCTGCCCTGCCTTCCCCCGTGTCCCCGACCTGTCCCAGGGAGACCCCAGCTCCCCAGCTGCTGATCTCTCAGGTAGGGGTCAGGGGGAGGTAAGAAGCTAGCACCACGGGCCAAAGGGCACTTGCTTTGCTGAGCACACATGAGTTCTCCCAGGGGTGTCTTCTTTTCTCATCAAAGTGGCCTTTCTTGAAATCTATCATTTTCAGGAAACTGTCTGAGATGTGTTGGGTACAAGGCAATCAGTACCCCCACAACTCAATAACATGCTGCCCTTGCCAGCCTGGCTGGGCACCTGGAACCCCTAAAAGCAGGGAAAGGCTCCAGAGCCACGCCCCCGACCCTCTGGGGAGGGGTGGGAAGAGCAGTCCAGGCAAGGCTGGCGGGCCCCAGAGGGCACTGCTTGTCTCTGCTCGCTCTGTGCTATGAGAACCCACGTGGTGACAAGCTTGCTTTTCAATCTCTTCTAAACCCATCAACTTTTCTCTAAATTCTCAATATACAAAATAATTGGTAGAAGAGAATTGAACGAAAGGTATATTTTACTGTTGAGTAGCTAAAAAGACTTTTATCTCATAAAGAGGAGGAGGAAAAAGAAGAGAGGGAGGAAAGGCCAAAATAAAACTGGATTTATCGGGGGACAGAACAGTGCTGGGAGCGGCGTGAGGTCACAGTGCCTGGCCCCAGCCCAGGCTCTGTTGGTTCCCCAGGTGGAGACAAAGGCTGGGAAGGGAGGGAGGAGGCTTGGATGCCATTCAAGGATGCGGGTGTCACTGCAGAGGGCCTCGGCAACCATTACAAAGCAGAGTAACATGGTCAAAGTTGAGTTTCAGGCAAATTAATCCAGCCACATTCACAACACAGATTCATTTGTAATAGCGTGATGAAAAATCACTGTGCCTCTCACGGCTTCCTTTTCCTTGCTGGGTTCAGGAGGGTCCCCCCCTACTGTGACGTGTGACATGGTCATGACAGGCTGCCTGGAAGTCCCGACACTTACTGATTGGCTAGTTGAAGGAACTGCCCAAGGGGAAGAGAGGGGAAAGTGGTGCCTAGGGGAGACATGCCCACCCGAGGCCCAGGCCTGGAGGGGCTCTTACCAGTGAGTTTCAGAGGGACAGTTTCCAAGCCACCAACCTGTTAATAGGGCTCCAAGTTGGACAATTTGTACAGCTGGCTTTCACGGCTTCTGTTAAAAAATCAGGCACACCTGGAGTAAACATTCACTGCCCCACTTGCCTTCTGCAGAACTTCTTTTCTATTCTATGGACACCTGACCAGTGAAACGCCTGCCCTAGCAAGCACCGCCTTTAGCTGAGCGTGACATGTCCCTCTCCATTTTCTTCATTTGGGGACATTTCTGCCTGGTTCTACACTGACTGTGGGCCCGTCCTTCTCCAGCAGGAGGCTGGCACTGTTTTCACAGCATCAATGCCGGTGGTTGGGGCGTCATGTCCCAGCTCCCCACTCAGATCCCTCATTTGTCAGATGGGATCATGTCAGCTCCCGTGCTATAGGAGAGTTACGAGGATTCAATGAGGGGATGTGTGAGAAAGTGATAGTCCAGCACCTGGAACTTGCTAAGTGCTCAAAATGTCAGTGGTCGTGTGTCGCTGACAATAAAGATGATTAGATCTGCAAAGGGGAGCGTGAAGCCTCCTTCTGTCACTAAGGGGTTAACTCAGTGTTCCCCTAATTTCCCCCTTGCTAACCTGGACTCTTGACCCCTTTCCTCCCAGGTTAGTTTATCTTCCTTGGAGCTGACTGAGAGAAGGACAAGCTTGTGGGTGTAGGAAAAACAACTTCATGCTTTGACCTGTCCTGTTCTTGTGGAACACACAGGCATCACTCTCTGAGTTCCAAAGCCCTGCCTTTCCCTGGGAGTTAATGTCTCCCCTCCTTTCCACCTGCCATGTGGCTCAAGTGGGTGGTTACCTGCCTCCAGGTGTCATGGGCCTCATCTACTGATATCACCTTAGGGTGTCTCTAAGGTGCTGTTCAATCCTGAACTTCTATGTGTAAAAGACATGATAATTAAAGTTACTGAGCATGCTTTGTAAAATCAAACCGGACTGGATTTGTAAATCCTAATTCGTTGCTTTTTAATAGTTAATATTAATTATATTAAATTAATGTATATATATATGTATATAAATTAATACATTTTAATTATTAAACTTCACAGTAACTTTAATTGTGTTTAGTAGCCTGGGTGATTTGAGGTTGGTTTAACCATTTGTTGTTCATTAAAGTGGTTGAACATTAGGGAACCAGGGCTGCTGGAGACCAGAGGAAGAGGAGCAAACCCTTAGGTCTGGGCTGGGGAGGAGTCACGGAGGAGCTCCACAGAGGAAATGAAAAGACATTTTTCCAAAGCAGATACACAGAGATGGCCAACAGCCGTGTGGAAAGATGCTCAATATCACTAATCATCAGAGAAATGTAAATTGAAACCACAATGAAATACCACCTCACACCTGTCAGAATGGCTATTATCAAAGACAAGAGATAAGGAGGGCTGGCGAGGATGTGGAGAAAAGGGAACACTTATGCACTGTTGGTGGGAATGTAAATTGGTGCAGCCACTATGGAAAACAATATGGAGGTTCTTCAAAAAATGAAAACTAGATATATCATACAACCCTGCAGTTGCACTTCTGGATATTTATCCAATGAAAATGAAAACACTAATTCAAAAAGTTATATGCATCCCTATGTTCATTGCAGCGTTATTTACAAGGCCAAGATATGGAAACAACGTAGGCGTCCTTCAGTAGACAATTGGATAAACAAGAGGTAATATATATATATATATATATATATATATATATACACACACACACACACAATGGAATATTACACAGCAATAAAAAAGAATGAAATCTTGCCATTTACAACAACATGCATGGATCTAGAGGGTATTATGCTAAGTTGAAATAAGTCAGACAGAGAAGGACAAACACTGTATGGTTTTATGTGGAATCTAAAAAATAAACAAAAACAAACAAACAAAACAAAAACAGACTCTTAGAAACAGAGACCAAAGTGATGGTTGCCAGAAGGGATGGGGTGGGGAGGATGGGTGAAAAGGGGAAGGGGAATACATCAATAATATTGTGATGTGTTACTAGAATTAGTGAGGTGATCACATTGTAAGGTATAAAAATGTATTGTATTGCACACCTGAAACTAATATAACTAATAAATGTTGTATATTAACTATATTTAAATAAAACAAATCTAAAAAATGCAAAAGGGAAGTCCCAGTAGGCAGGACTGTGGGAACCCCTTGAAGCTCCGCCCCTTCCCGTAGCCACGCCCCCAGAGCCCAGCGCTGAGCAGCCTACCCCCTCAGCCTGGATGCCCTGGATCAGTTCACCCTCCCCCACTGGTGAACTTGCTTTTGCCTCAACCTTGATTTGACATTTTCCAAATTTCCTTCCCACCAAGCCACACCCGCTTTGCCCTGGCCCATTGCTGAGATTAACACACTGTGCCTGCTGGGTTGCCATGGATGGAAATCTCCAGAGTCTTCCTTCCCAGCCTGAGCCCCATCCTTCTGAGGCTCTTCAGCAAGGAGTGTGGTCATCTTTTTACTGTGGATTTTATTCTTTAAATCAGTCCAAAGCACTTTGGGCTGAATGTTGATGGATAATAAAATAGGAATATTACTGTAAATCTGAAATAAAGTGTGCTAAAAGTTCACAAGACTAAGTTTTTTTCCTCACCAGGCCCATACCTTCACTCTGGGGGTATCCCAAGAGAGGGCCTCCACCTGTGTTTGAGGTAGTGACAGCATCACTGCAAGAGGCCCAACAAAACACCAACTTTGTAGAGTTGCTTTCACCGGCACATATTTTTGTAAAGCTTCATGACTATTCTTATAACACAAATGTGTGTGTGTCCATGGAAACTCACACATGGAAATCAATTTCATAACACAACTGTCCACTTCCAGGTGGCAGGCACTCATTTGGTCCCTATGATCAGTTTGCTCTACTGTGGCATGCTGATGACATCCATCACCCACCAGGCTCCTGACTGATGGACTTGTCTTAAAGGATCAAAGGATGGAAATGAACAAAAACGTGCCTTTTTAATGATAAGAGAATTGCAGTTGTCTTAACTCATTCTTGTTCATAATAGACATGCTTGACATTACAGAGTTTTCTTTAGTTGACTTTCTCCTTCATGAATAAAGAACATTCTGCAGAGATCTGAATAGCCAACTTTATTCCCAGTCTCTAGGGAGGACTTATTCGAGAGCCTGGGGGGTTTGGGATAGCTGCAACTTCTAGTGGATGGTAGATTTCCGGAGGACAGAGATGGGTTCTGTGTCTGCAGCACCCAGCAGAGAGCCTGTGCTGTCAGGGGCTCAACTATTTTTTGAATGAGATAATAAAAGACTGACTTTGAAGACAGAATATATTCTGGACTGAATCAGGCATTGTTATTCCCATCTTAAGTGTACTTCCCAAATGCTTTTCTGCCTTCTGAATTTCTGATTCTGTGATTCAGTAAGTTCTCTCAAGAGAAACCCTAGCATGCTACCTAAACTGAAATAACCGTTAACTGGAAAGAAACGGAAAATTCTTTTCCATTTGTCATTCACTAAGACATATGATAAGTTACAAGGTGGAATCACATGTAATTCATCACTCCATCTGATTTCAGAAGTAAAATGAATCATTATCTTGTACTACATATAGAGATCATATTTTATTTGCATTCTATAGACTAGCAAAATCCAACGTGAATATATTCAATTTCTGTAATTGTGTCACTTGAGGAGCAGTTTAAAATAGCAAATAAAAGCAAACTGGAGCACTCAGCATCCTTATCAAATGAAAATCACAAACAAAAACCACTTTCTTCTGTTCAGCTTCAGCTGCAGGGACCAGAAATAAATCGCTCTATTTTCTCTGATGGTGATTACGGTATCTGCGGGCATAGAGAGAACATGCAGCATGGGGCCTCTATATGATGGTCCCTGCAGCACAGCAGGCAGCTGGAAGGAAACCTCATTCTGTCGGGCCAAAGTATCAGCTTGCTCTAAATACTCGAGGTGCAGACACATACAGAAGCCATCCTGGGGAATAGCAGGGAATTTATTAAACAGCTACAGTCTTTCAGGCTTTCAAAAGTTTTCTTTACCCAATGCATGGGTAAGATCTTTCTTGGTCATAATTATTAGCACAAACTCATTCGTTAGTATGAACTTGGCTGCCAAAATCCTGGGGCTAATAACTGGGGTATGCCTGTTCATTTGGGGATGGGAGTTTGTTACCCAGAAGCTGGTATCTCTACTCCTCCCAATCTCTCTCCCTAAAGATGAAATGATGAAGATGATGGTGATGGTGATGATGATGGTGGTGGGGATGGTGATGATGATGATGATAGTGGTGATGATAGTAACGATGGAGATAATGGTGATGATAATGGTGATGGTAATAATGATGATGGTGATAATGGTGGTAAGGGAGGACACAACCTGTTCCATACAATGTTGACCTTCATCTCAATTCTCACACTAATTTTATGAGATAGGTACCACTCTTCTTATTTTACAAATTGGGAAACTCAAGCTTAGAAAGGTTAAATAACTTGCCTAAGATTAAACAACTATAATAGTAAGTGGGTGGCCAGAGACTTGAGTCCCTATTGATCTGACAGCATAGTCCCTACCCACCAGTATACACGCCTCATGTGGAGTCTCAGCATCATACTTCAGGAAAAGGACTCTGTGGTTAGAGGGAAGCGCCTGGGAACATCTCTGCCTTCTCTTTTCTCCCCCCAAGACACCATTTCACTAGTGTCTTCCCTGGAGACTTGATTGTTCCTTTTCAAATCGGATGACAATGAAAAAACTTGTATTTGATTTGGTTGGGGAACTGGCCCAAGGACTGAATAGAGGTGTCTATGGCTCAATTTGTCATTTTAGAACTTAATTCACCCTAGGACAATAGGACACTGACAGACACAATGGCAGAAAATGTTAAAAGTAGATGTGTTGGCCCTTCATTATTATACAAGCCAAACTGGGTAATATTAATAATAATGATCATGATAATATTTGTTGAGAATTTACTCTGTGACTGCTTCTGTTCTAAACACTGTACACGTATTAACTGATTTCTTGCTCACTGGTGTTTCACTTTTGTTTTTGGGTGAGGAGGTCGATATAGTAACCTTCCTTTCCTGGTTTTAGGATACATTTCTTAGAACTTGCCTTAGCTACTGAAATCCTTAGTTAAACCATTCCAAGTATCATGTGACATTACAAGAATTTGAAAACTGTGAACATGCATGTACCTTTGGTTCAACCTCAAGTTGCAAAGTTTCCACCAGGCAAAGGGTACACCAGAAAGGAAAAGGCTCAGAACCAAACATTTTACACGTGTTCCTTACTAAGCTCAGATTTGATTCACAGAATAAGCCAACTTACCCATTGGATTTTGCCCACTGCTTCATAGTCTATTTTCATGAAAAGTTGCTCTATTTGTTCAACATTGTAGAGAAGAAAAAGATAAATTTGCTTATAGATTTCACAAGAGTATACTAATCACTAGATTATTGGGGCATGGGGTACAAAAGGAGGGAAAATCTTCATGTTTCCAGTTTATGCATTGCATATCAAAAATGCTTAATACTCCGTTATGGAAGGCAGTGTGGAGGTTCCTCAAAAAATTATGAATAGAATTACCATATGACCCAGCAATCCCTCTCCTGGATATCTACCCAAAAAATCTGAAAAAATTTATCCATAAAGACACGTGTGCTCCAATGTTCACTGCAGCTTTGTTTACGGTGGCCAAGACATGGAAACCAAAATGTCCTTCGATAGATGAATGGATAAAGAAGTTGTGGTATATATACACAATGGAATACTATTCAGCAGTAAGAAAAGATGATATAGGAACATTTGTGACAACATGGATGGATCTTGAGAGTGTAATGCTGAGCGAACTAAGTCAGACAGAAAAAGCAGAGAACCATGTGACTTCACTGATATGTGGTATATAAACCAAAAACAGCAAAAGAACAAGACAAACAAATGAGAAACAAAAATTCCTAGACACAGACAATAGTTTAGTGGTTACCAGAGGGTAAGGGGGTTGGGGGGTGGGAGATGAGGATAAGGGGGATCAAATATATGGTGATGGAAGGAGAACTGACTCTGGGTGGTGAACACACAATGGGATTTATAGATGATGTAATGCAGAATTATACACCTGAAATCTATGTAATTTCACTAACAATTGTCACCCCAATAAATTTAAAAAAATAAAATAAAATAATCAGATGCATAATACTCAGAGATCCCTGGAATGTGTAGTCCCGATCATTAATAGGACTATTAATTGGAATTCAGCACACTGACACCAAAACTCTTCCCCAGTGGAGACGGGGGCGCCTAGAACTTCTGTTTGGGAATGAAGCCCTGACTAGTAGGAGGAGCTGTGTGTCCAGTGCTTCGCTCCCAGCAGGTCCTTCTCCACCTCAGTCAGCTCTACCCAAAAGACTGGACCGTGTTTAGGGGTCCCGCTTTGAGAGAAACAGTAAAGCAAGTTCTGAAGACAATGGCTACGATGCTGAGAACACTCACTTGGGTATAGCCCAAGACAAAATGAGGTGCGAGTCATGAAAATTCTTTTCATGTTGGAAGGCTCATTCTGTGGGGGACGGAGCAGATTTCTTCTGTGTGTCTGTAGCAGGCAGACTATAATACGGGCTCAATGATCCCTGCCTCTTAGTAGTCATGGCCTGTGTAATCCTCTCCCCTTGAGTAGGTTGTTTATAACCAATAGAATACTTGAATGTTGAGGGCATGTCACTTCTCTGATTAGATGATGTGGGATCATAGCTTCTGTCTTCCTAGCAGGCTGTCTCCTTTGCAGGCTTTGATAAGCCAGCTGCCACGTTGTAAGCTGCCCTATAGAGAGGCCCACATGGCAAGGAACTGTCATGTGGCCTATGGGTGGCCTCTGGCCAGCAGCCAGCAAGGACCTGAATCGTGGCATGTGCTTACACGGGGGTCCTTTTCCAGTCAAGCTTTCAGATGAGAGACCAGCCATCGTCACCACCTTGAAGCAGCTTCAGGAGACACCTTGCAGCAGAGAATCCAGCTCAGCCATGGCTGGATTCCTAACTTGCAAAAACTATGAGATAATAAATGTGTATTGTTTTAAACTACATTTTTAAGATTTTAAGTTTAAGATTGTAGTAATTTGCTAAGGTACAACTAATAACAAATACAGTAGCTCAAAAGAATAGAAATTGGGCTGATGGGTAGAATGTCAAGAAAGGCCAATTTCAACACATAGAGGGAAACAAATTTCTAAGATCAGAGCTCTACAGTCTTGAAATGGGCGGCCTTATAATGTAATGAGTTGCCTTTTGTTGAAGGTATTCCAGCATGCTGGCTCACGGCTTATCAGAGAAGAGAATGCGAGAACTGAAGGAGTTATGTCCTGAGCATTACCCCTGGGTGAGTCCATGCCTACTGCCAGCGTAGGAAAGACTCTGGCTATGGAACTAAGTGCAGCCCAGGTCCCTGTCAGCCACGCTCAGATGCAGACCCCTTACACTCTCGGGTGTGGCTAACAGCGCAGACTTCAGCATGGCAACTAGACAATACCAGGCACACAAATATGTAACAAATATTTTTGGAACGAATGTCAAAATAAACCAAAACACCCAGGGCAATGGCCTCAGGAAGAGCCTGGGACGGGAGCTGGAACAGGAGCTGGAACAGGAAACAGAACAGCTCAGGATGAGAGCAACCACTGCCTGGACTGAAGCTGCTCAACCAGCCCCACCCTGTCCCCACCCAGGAGAGCCTAGGAGAGCTGTGGGCACACCTGGGCACCTTGGTCCTGTGGACCAGGTGGCATTAGACAAAGGCCACGCAGTATTGTGAGCCATGGTGGGCGGAGGCCCTTGGGGGTACATCAGATGGGCCCTGTCACTTGCTGCACTGTCACTCTGCCCAGGGAGACTCAGCTTCCTCCCTCCGGCCCAGAGCTGAGGGGGAGCACTGCCTTCTCAGCATGAGTGTGTGCGACACTGGGGACACTGGGCTACTTCCTCCACACACGGAGTCACTCGTTGAAGCAAAACAGACTGAGCACCAGTGGTATGCTACGCCGCGCGCAGATGCTTCAGAGATGAATGGCGTGTGACTTACCTGCCCTCCTAGCATTCACTGTCGGTAGGGTCACAGATAAACAAACCAACAATGCAATGCAAAATGATAAATGCGACGCTACAGGGAACTGCAGACCACTCTCAGATTGAAAGGAGCATCCAATTTTTTTCTAGGAACACTGGGACAGACTCCTTCGAGTCAGTGATGGCTGCACTGCCTTGCAGTCATTCATTCCTTCAACAAACATTTATTGGGCAACTGCAGGGCCCAGGCAGGGTGCTAAATTCTGGGACTGCAAAGAAAAATCAGGCTCCAGAACAAGTCATTACTCAGGCAAAAAATGGGAGGAGAGCACTCTAGGTGAAGGGACCAGCACATAGGAAGGTGTGGAAATAGGGCCTCACCTTCTCTGCTGCCCAAAGAAACTGCAGGGCGTGGTGTGCTTGGGAACTGAGCTCCCGTTCCTCTGGATGCCACCTATGTCTGAAATACTCACGCTGTACGCTGTGCTCTTTCTGCATGTTAGCACTCCCTCCCCTTTGGGGCATTGAATTTTGACTAAGGCAACATTTCCGAGAAAGAGCAAAGGAGGTACTTCCTGGTTATGTGCAGGTACCAACATATGAAACCCTAGGAATATGGAAAGGACATGTGGGTTTAGACGTTCCTCTTAGCCATTCTTCCTTACTAATAGGACACAGCTTATAAGTGGACACGTGCTTCCTCAGAACAAAGACCACATTTACCTGCCTCCTTTGCAGCTAGACATGACATGTGATTCATTTCTGACCAAAAAGTTAAAAATGTCATGGGCAGTTTCTGGGAATTATCCTTCAGGGGAAGGAGTAAATCTTTCCTTGCTACTTCTCCCTTCCTGCTGCCTGGAATGAGGACACACTAGCTGGAATCTGAGCAGCCATCCTGAACCACGAGGAAAAATCCACATGCCAAGCGTGAGAGAGCAGCTAAGTAGGAGTCTGGTTCCGATGATTGCATGAAGCCCCTGGGCCTCTGGCATTTCACATGAAGGAGGAAAAAGCTTCTATCTCGATTCAGGCTGGTGGTCTAGAGTTTTCTGTCACCCGGCACATGAACCCAATCCTAACTGCTGTGTTGAGCATGCATGCCAGACCAGAGCTTGAATCCCAAATCTGTTCCTTCGTAGCTGAGGCACTTGAGACAAGTTACTCAGGTTCTCTAACCCTCTGTCTTCTCAGCTGTGAATCAGGAGTAAGAATGCCATCTGAATAAAACTATTCTGATCGTCTGGAGACTAAGGAAATAAAATATATAGAGATTCTACGGTAGTCTGGGCACATAGTCAAAAAAGAATATGTTTGATAGATAATGAAGGAAGAAATGGTTTCATGCCTCCTCATGATGTACTAGATACCATTTAGCTTAGTGTAAACTTCCCCAAATAATCGGATGTCTCTCCTCATCTCCGTCTCCTTCACTCATGTCCCTTGAAGTGTACCAGGCATCACTCTGGCTCCAGCCTCTGTGCTTCTGCACTTGCTGTTCCCTCTGTATGGAAGGCCTCGCCTCTCTGTGCCTCCTTTATGGCACGATCCCTTCATCCCTCAAAACTCAGCCCAAGGTTCATCTCCTCCTGGAGACCTCCCTGACACCCCGGTTTGGTTTACAGGCTCCCATAGCACCCAGGCTGAAGTCTAGGGTGGCTCTGAGCCCCCAAGGGCAGAAACCATGTCCTGACCAACTGTGTGCCACTAAGACTAAAATAAAGCCTTGGTAAATATTTACTTTATAATAAATACTGTCCCAGTAAATATTTATCGAATGAGTGAATGAGTGAATGAATGAATGAGAGGATAAGGAAATGTGTAGATGAAGAGGCAGACAGGTATTCTAAAAACATAGGTAATTAGACTGCTCTGGTTAAGAAGGTCTGGAATACTGATAAAACACCTAATAATATATCCATTTAGAACAGTCCTCTCTCTTCCCAACAGGACCACTTTGTTTAGTATCACACAGATCGAGGGGAAGCTTTTTCAAAACAGGTGCTATTTCATGATCACTTCTTCCATGGCAGATGAAACTAGCCACACCTAAATTCCTCCCATGGCCATTGACACTGAGGATTTTGTAACTTAGAAGGGGCATTCAGGAGCCTCGTCAGCCTACAGTTTGACACTGGTGAGTTTTTGTTCAAACTCTAGGGCGAAGATCCTAGAGCTCCACCTTGAACCTTTCTTTTTTATAATTGAAGATGTGATCCTGAAACCTTGTAAGTGGCACTTAAACAGCCTCTCTTTTGATAATATGCATAATAAATAATATATAATTTATAATATGTATAATAACTATATAATATGTACCTTATGAACCATCCTTGTTGGTTGCTGTGGTCTGGATGTTTCTGTCGCTTCAGAATCCATATGCTGACATTCTAAGGCCCATTGTGATGGCATTAGGAGGCGCTTAGGTCATGACGGTGGAGCCCCCAGGAATGGCATTTGTGCTGTTATAAAAGAGGCCCCATAGAGCTTCCTTGCCCCCTCCCGTACGTATGTGAGGACACGGCGAGAAGTCTGCAGCCTGGCAGAGGGCCCTCACCCGACCACACTGGCACCCTGACCTCAGGCTTCCAGCCTCTAGAACTCTGAGGAATAAGTGGTGGTTGTGTACAAGCCCCTGGTGTATGTTGTTCTGTCGCAGCAGCTTGGATGGACTAGACGGACATGAGGATTTCACATCCTGGGCTAACAACCGGGCTTTACCAAGACGACAGGCAGAATGTTTACAATATTTAAATCCCACAGCGTGGGGGTGGGAGAAGCACTCATGCTTTTTGGAAACAACCCAGATATTATTTCAATCAGTGATCTAATAAGAGCCCTTTTCTTCTCTTCAAAACTCTCTAAATACCTTGCTGGCGTGGTGTGCCAAGTGCAGACTGTTCAGTAAATCAGATGGGTCTTAACAGAAATCAGTTTGGAGCTGACAGTGACCTTCTAGATACATCAGCAAGCCGACTTGGTTCCTATGGTTAAAGTTGTGACTGTGGTTTCAATGATCCCACATTTACGAGCCCATTTACTTTATGCTGTGACTCCATACTCTGCTTCATTAAGCGTTTGTAGGTTTCCATCTGCTGCAGCTGTCTTCCGCTCTTCCCATACTCTTGGGGGGAGGGGGGGGGGCAAGAATAATTCGCTTCGGACACAGTGGCATTTTGTTTCACTTAGGAGCAAGAGCCCAGAGACCTGACTGTCACCTAAACTCTGTCAACTTCTAACCCATTATCCCTTTTATTCATTTTTCTGATGCAGTCACAATTTCTTCCTACCTCCAATAAGAAGGGACAATTAAAGAGAATTTATTCTTCATTTTATAGGAATTAAAAGGATTGCACTTTTCGCTGAAAAATCAACCATCAAAAATAGAATCGATTTACCCAGATGGATATTTAGAAAGCTCACCTGGTTGCTTCCTACTTGAAAGAAGGCATTCACATTCTGAAGCTGATGGGTCACCTGATGTTCGATCTCATCAAAACAAAACAGAAAATAAATAAATAAACATATAATGCTAGTAGTAACGCCCATAAAGTGCAATTTCTGGAAACCCATTGATTTCACTCTTTATGAGGCCAGTGAGCCAGCTGAGCCTCCAGGTAATACTTACTGTTACAACCCTCCTTTTTCCTAGTCTCTACTCTAATTCACATGATTCCTCAGTCCCAAATTCTGGGGTACAGTGTGCTCTCCTGGGCTGGAAGGAAGAGGTGGTGAGGTCGTGGGAGGAGAGGAGACCATAGGCGTGGCCTTGGGAGAGAAAAAATGAGGAACTGGATTGAAATGAGTAAGGGAGACTGAAAATATTTGTCACATCGTATTCTAAAGACTATCTCCCCTGTCAGGGGTCCTGTGTAGGAGAACTACCTCATGCCACATCCTCTGCTCCCCGCTTCCATTTCCCCACAGGCTGAGCCAGGAGGAAGCCTTGGGAGAACTAATCTGCCAGCGCTTTTTCTGGGGTAAATTTTCTGAAGCTATGGCCAGAGGCCCTTGGGACTCTTGGTGTTAGGGAAACTGGTTATCTTTGAGTCATCTGTTCTCAGCTCAATAAACAGATCACCAGAGGACACCTCCTTCTCACCTCCAGGCTCTTAGCTATTATCTCAGCAATTTGGCTTTTAGAAATGAAAATCCCTAACCTCTGAATGAATGAACTGTCTCCAGTGGGTAGAACCATGTTCTTGCACCACCTCAGGAGGCCTGAGGAAGATTGCAAAGAAGCAAATTGGCTATTTCCCCAATAGAATCACTTTCTGAAATGTTTGTGCACCAGCCTCCAAGGTTGTAGCCTTAACCATAAAACTCTGACTGACACCAAGGCTATTGGGAGATCCACCAATTTGTGAAACTGAAGCCCTTTTCAAGTTGCGTCTTGAGTGATCCCATAATTACTTTTGAATTTGCTTTCACCAAGGAACAAGATGAAGACCTAGCTCTAGAATGGGAGAGCAGTTGGTGAAAGTTTCCCTGGAGGGCTCTTCTGTCAAGACCTGAACCCAGGAGGTGATGTTAAAAAAGCTGACTGGGGAAAAGATCGCAATAGTATTCAAACAGGTATGAGAGATGATTCCATCAAACTGAGGGGTCTTTTCCATTACTTGACCAAAGATATTACCAAGGAAATGAATTCAACATTTGCTCAGACTGAACCTTCTCCAGCACCCAAAGAAGCGGGTGAGAGGGGAGCAGGTTCCTATCAGACTCTCACAACACATATGAGAAAAAGTACTTGCATCTGATGGTGGCTCTAAGAGCATGTGACTTCTTATCTTACACCCTAGATGTCAATTCGAGATGGTGCAACAATTTTTAAGGATTTGAAAATTATTACCCTTAAGATTGAAAATTTAGGGTTGGCCTGGTGGCTCAGGTGGTTGGAGCACCGATGTCGCCGATTGGATTCCCAAATGGGCCACAGCTAAGATTGTGAACAACAGCTCTTCCTGGAGCTGGGCTGTGGTGAACAGCCAGAGGTGGGCGTGAGCTGCTGCGGGCTGCTGTGTGCTGCCAGGAGTGGCTGGCAGCTGCCGTGAGCTGCTGTGAGCTGCCGTGAGCTGCTGTGAGCTGCTGTGAGCTGCCCGATGACTGGCGACCGACTGCCTCAGCCGGGGGAGGCAAGGCTCATAATACCAGCATGGGCCAGGGGGCTGTGTCCTACACAACTAGACTGAGAAACAACGGCTGGAACCCAAGTGGGGTTGGAGGGAGGCAGAAGAAGGGGTGAAAAAAAAGATTGAAAAATTATGTGCAAGACACGTATTATTTCCATTTTTCACATTGTATTTTTCTGAGCCTTTACAATTCTAAATACACAATATGAATGCTTTGAGTCTATGTTACATAAGATGTTTATATTCCTAAACGAACAAAGTGACTCGAGATTTGTACAAAGCAACCAGAACCTAATACACAGATGTTATCCTATCTGCAAACTTCTATCTTCCTACCACCCATGAATATCTTTTTCTCCTGGCTTCAAAATTTCCTGAAATTTTATACTGTGATAATTATTTGCCTACTATCTTATTAGTATGTGAAATTGACCGTTCACCTTTCTCTACCTCCATTACTGAAAAAGAACAAATAACAAAAATATTGCCCTACTTACAGAAGGGAGCTCCCCAATCCAGAAAGAGACTAACTCACCTTCTCTCTATAAATGTTCTAAAAATGCTGCTGACTAGACTGAAAGCCATCATTAACAATAGCAATGAAGGGCTGAAATCTAAAGCCAGTGTGATTGTATAAAGGGTTGTACAGTCATTTTCATTCAGGCATAAAATGGAACCAAAGAGCTTCCCTTCACAGCTTCTTATCCCCATAGCCATCCCCAACAAGTATCTTACCCCACCCTGCTTCCTACTTACACTCGTGACACATCCACAGCCTCCAGAACCTTCTAAAGTTCGCCCTTAGTGATCCTGGTCATTCTACTCCATTTTTGCCTCCTGGCTACAAACACACATGCTTCCTGCCTCCCCTCCTCCCATCACCCACAAAAATAAGGAAATAGGTAAAAGTTAACTAGAGAAGATTTTTCAGGCTTGCAGTACAAAACTATGTTAACTAAATTTCCATTGCACTCAAGAAATCGGTTCTTAAGTCTCACAGACCTCATCAAATTTTCATATGTCATGACGGAAAGTGAAAATCCAGTGATCATTAGCCAACTTCTTCTCCAAAAGCAGCCATATGAATTTGTTTTGGAGAAACACAGCTACAAAACAGAGCCATTATTGTGCTTTTCCTTGAAAATATAAGTCAGGCCTTCACATAATTGCATATTTTTAAGGCAAATTTGGAACACAAAGCAGAGAAAACATATGTCCCTTCTGGGTTTTCGTGCACTTGGCAGGACTAGAAAATTCGTAACTGCCATCGACGGCAAGTCACATTGTATCACTAAGAAGCTTGAATGACTTGTTTTCCTACAAATAAAACACAGAGAGAGAAGCCTGACTATTTTATTTCCAAACTATCATAGCTGTAGTGACAACCATAAATAATTCAGTTCATAACGAAGTCATGGAGTCAATTTTTAAAGATATTATCTACTGCCCAGCAATGCATTTGGCTTTATTCAAATGCAATTTCATAGAAAACTACCTGGATAGTTCTCTAATATCCTATATGTGAGGGAATTCATGGAGCTGTGATTCTGCTTGTCCCTACATGGCAGTCTCCCCAAAGCAAGTGGTTTTTATGATTGGAGTGGTTTTCCCATAAGGGTTCATTTGCCTGCTGGTTGCTCATTTGCATTGCAAATGAGTTCTCCTATTGTTATAACCCAACATGTCTTTGCTTCTCACTGTCAGAGTCTCCTCAGTCAGGATGCTTTAGGGGTAATTTCATGTCTACGACAAGGGAATTGACTAATTAATCGAATAAAGCATCCTTTAGAAAATGTTCCTCAAGTGGCTATGGCTGTCTCTATAGCTTCAGAAAAATAGACAGATATGACCCTGTGGTCTTAAGATCTTAAAAGAGAGGAGCTCCAAAAGGTTTGGGGAGTTCCAAGGGTTAAAATTGAGGGGATTCCAGGGCAGATTGTCCTGAGAGAGGAAAAGGGGGTGCTGTAGGGAGTTCTCTAATGAACTCATATTGTGAAAACACCTGTGTAAAAAAAATCATGGCACAACCGAGGGAAGATGAGGAAAACAAGACCTGGGGATTCTGCCAGGAACTTTCAAACCCACAGTATGCGGAAGATTTAAAAAAGATTGTCTTTTTAGCCATGTTAGGATGTTAGAAGCAGAAAGATTGGGAAAAAAAATGGCTTCAATTTTAAAATAATGAATGCAACCTTAGGCAGCACTGCCACTCAAGCTAATCTTTATTGAGCTTATGAGCCGGCCGCTGCGTGTTTGCATTAATCTCTGTAACAACTCTGTAAGAGAGATACTGTTATGGTCCTCATTTTACAGATCAGGAAACTGAGGCACGGACAGGTCAATTAATGTGCTCAGCTTCCTACAACTCATAAGTGCTCGAACCAGGATCCCCACACAGGCAGGCGGTCGGTGCTTCTCACCAGGTCACTCACCACCCAACTGTACTTTCTGTGCACCAGCCTCTGCCTTGGGGTCCCCGGGCAGCGCCTGCTCCTAAAGGAACACAGACAGCTAAGGAGACTGTGGAGGGGTGTGGACTTTAAGATCTCTAATGTCTCTTCTCCACCAAGTCGAAAAATCAGAGTGAATTGTTCCAACCTCATATTCCCCTATACTTGACTATATTACTCTGTTACTTCTTTTTATTGGTTAAAAGTAATGGTGACACTTGATGAGTCAAATCCTCTCCTTCTCCTCAGTTACTATGAAAGAATTCTCACCATTGGGATATTTTACAGCTTATGTAACCCTTTAAGAGGATCCAAAATTGTAGCAAGGAGCAGCCCAAGCATTTCCTAGTTTGCTTCTGAAAATTAATCTAAAATGAATCCATTGCTTGTTTTCCAGCTGCTCGGGTAGCCCTACTTGGGTGAAACAGACATGCTTCCTCCAGCCTCACCAGATAAAAATAGCAAAGCTGACTTGCTGTGTCACTGATCAGCTGTGGTGGCCAAGCATTATGCTGAGAGGAGTCGGAGGCCACGGCCACTCTGGCCAGGATGGATTTGCTCTGTCTGCCACAAGGCTGGGAGCAGGCGGTGAGAATGTGATCAACTTATCTGTGCCATGAGCAAGGCAGTGTGGAAGGAGATGGAGGAGGGCTGAGCTGCAAGGGATCTTAGAACCCATATAGGCACCCCCCTTCCGGGCCAGTGCGGACACTGAGGCCCAAAGAAGATAAGTAACTTACCTAAGGTCACATAGCTCACTAGTGTCAAGACTGGAAGCCTGGCTTCATTCTACATTAGAAATGGGACTCATTGGAACTGGAACAAGTTGATTGAAAGCACAGTTATCATCAAGGACCTCCAGTGATTCCTTCCCACCCTTTCTCCTAAGTGCCCTCCACCTCGTGCCTCACCGGGAGGTGCCCGGGGCCTTACACTCACGTCTTGCACCCCCTTCTGGTCTCTTTTCTGGGGGCACCGCCTCGCTTACCACTTGTAATGTCTTCACCCAACAGCTTGCAGAGGTGGGATGAGCAGCTGCCTGCTCGCTGAGGTGTAGTCCTGTCAAGAAGGCTCCACCCCCTCCACTGCCCCAAAAGACGGAGGACAGCTGTACTCACTGGCTAAGGCTTTCTCCTGTGCATCAAGGAACTCAGGCTTGCGGAAGCATTCTTTTTCCTCAAAGGTAAATTTAATCTATTATCAGTCTTTTACACCCTACTGAGAAAGAAACTTCTAGATCTTTTCCTGAGATCTGGCTGTGAGAGAGGGAGGAAAGAGTGTTATATGAAGGAGCTGACTGAGAGTCATGCGGGAACAAGGCTGGAGTCCTCAAAGATGACCCGTCTGGAGCAAATGATGATAAACTTGAACCAACTCACGGCCGCCGGTCCTGCCGCCTACTCTCTTTCTGGTCTCTTTCCCACGGCTTTCAGCAAATAACTGAGGAGCAGAGCTGAGAAAGCCTTTGGCTCCTATATCCAGGTCAGTAGTCTACCCTGTGAGCAACCCTGGGTCTTGTAGTTTCTAACACAAATTAACACTAGCTGCCGGGCGCCTGTTTTCCCACAGCTAATTTAAATATGTGCCACTTAGGCAGCCTTTTCACTTGGATGTGGTGTCACTCCATGTCCTCCTGCACAGCCTTGATTCTGCACTGCTCCCCCCACCCCCCATAAGGCGTCTCGGGCCTCAGAGGTGTCCTGTCAAACAGCTCAGTCACAAACAACATGGTTTGGGCAAATGCGGTTTCCAAAACAGTTAACTCAGTGAGCAGGTCAAAAGCCAGGCTGGTTACAGCCAGTGAACAGCTCACCCTCAACCCGGAAACGCCCCACGCGGCTGTGCCATCCTTTGACAATGACCTGAACTTCCCCCTTAATCCCAGAAGACTGAAAAGGGTTCGATGGGCAAAACAAAGATTGGAGAAGAACCTACACGGTGAACTCTGCATGCGCTGACTTGAGAGGTGATTACAGATAGACTGAGAGGTTGCACAGTGGCCAGAAGTCTCATCACAGGGGCAACTGGTTCCGGACATTTTGGACTGCAGCCATTTAATGTCAAGATCAATGCACACTTAGAACACAAGCATTGCACAGTACACAACTCGTGCTTATTGTGGAATATTAACTATTGTCTGTCATCCTTTTAGATGTTAGTCATATGCCAGTGAATCAACTTCCTGACCCATTAATTGATCTCACCCACAGAAAGAAGATCCTTGCCCCGAGAAAGCGCCTTTGCATGGATTACCTGCAACGGTGACTGGCAAAGAGAAGGAAACTCCATCTTAGGTCCTCGTCATCCTTTCCAACTTTACTTCCAGCATTTGTCTCATTTCTGCCCTCCGAGCCCTATTTACTTCAATCATTTGTGTGTTCTGCCTTGTGCTGTTTTCCCCATATGGCGTGGCCTCTACTTCACACAACCTGGGAAAAACTCAGCTGTCTTTGAAGGTCCAGCCCATATGCGACTTCCTCCATGAAGCCTTCCTTGTTCCCCAAACTGGGAGTGATTTTCCTCTCCCTGTCTCCTTACTAGAAGCATGTGTCTTTTGGATACATGTCTTCTTCTCTTGCTGAGCTTCTATTTCCTAAAAATTTGCCATGAGTCCATCATCTGCACCAATTTTTGCCATTTTTACGTTATTTACTTAATATTTCTATTTAATTAGACTTACTTATTTTATGTACTATTAGGTTAGTGCAAAATTGCGGTTTTTGCAATTATTTTTAACCTTTTAAACCACATTACTTTTGCACCAACTTTATACTTTCTTTAGCTTATTCTAAACAACAGTAACCATGAAACCATGCACTTGTTAGACTTCTAGTGCACATTAACCTAAATATATTATTATTAACAATTTTTAAATCTCATCATGGTGACACCTAAAACATTTCCTTTGAGGAAAAACTGTGCTAGCTGTTGTAGTCTCCAGGGGCTGTATTTTATTTAAGTTTGAGTTTTCTCTAGGGCTCAACACATAATATGCCTCCAGAAAAGTTTGCAGAATTGAAATCAAATGAAATGGATTAACTGGAATTTATTCATATCCTTGACATGTTAAGCATGAATCTGACTCATCCATTCCAGGAGGCAACTGTGATCTCGGAAAGCAAAGAATGAGACTGGAAGGGAGTTGGACCTAAGAAAGGAAAATGTTGATAGGGAAAGAAGAGAGAGGAAGACAGAGTCAGGGTGGGGTGGGGGTGGTGCTCTGGGGAATGGGGGAGGGGTGGTTAACGAGCCACAAACATGTGGACAGTACCTTGCCTGGGCAGAGGACACAATCCACCCAGTATGGACCCTGGCATTAAGCTGGGTCACTGGTGGAAGGCTGACCTCCTGACCACGAGCCCCAGAGAACTCCAGCCCAGTCCCAGAGCCCTGCCTGAGAGACCCAGGGTGCACACAGGCGCAGTCGGCTGGCTACGCCTTACCTTTTCAGCACTTAGGCTCCAAGCCAGGTGGGCGTAGTGGGGTGGTGCCCTCCTCTGTACCAGGTCCTTTTTTCCCACCGAGTGGCCTCGCATCCTTTTCCTGGTGAGGCAGGCACACGGCAGGCAGGCCTGGGGTGGGGTCCGCTCTCTGCAGCCCCTGATCGCCTGGAGGCCGAGGTCCAGTGGAGCAAATTTGAGTTCAGTGCATTACCAGCTCCCCCAAGGTCGCAGCTGCATCTAGGATGCTGCCCGGACCCCAACTCTAGACACAGTCCCGTTAGGCGTCTCGGTAAGGAGATTGGGTCCCACCCACTGTCCACGACCCCACCTGCAATTTCCTTTTGAGGAGCGTCAGCAGCCACCTTCTCACGGGTTGCACCAAGGATAGAAAAGGACCTTTGGGGGTAGGAAAGGACTTTTAGGGGAGTGGAGGCAGGATCTCTGCCTTAATTGACCAAGCTGAGCCCTACAAGATATCAAGTGGAGCCCTTTCCACTCTGCTTAAAAAAAAAAGAAACACGATAAAAGAGACCTGAATACTGCCCCAGAACTACTAGTTTCTTAAGTATTTTCAGCTCTGAACAGACAATATAACAAGTAAGCAGTAAACTGTCAATACAAAAATCCATTGAAGTTGACTGTAATTAAATAAAACCTGCCATAAAGCGAATCTATCATGATCATTTTTTAGTGCATGGAAATTAGATATAAGTGACAAGTTGTTTAAGCAATAATCCTAATTACCATTAATTTTACAACAGTGTTATGGGGGCTGCTCAGGAAAATCCCCAAAGGTGTCTGACATTGTTGGGCTTTCTATGTAAGTGTTTACAAGTTAAGGAACCAGAGGCATTAACAGATTTTAGACTTTTTCATAGTACCATGCGCTTTTGTATCTGCTCAGAGTAACAGAGCTAGTCCCTTGCTGAATGAAACCTCCTTGGTTTAAAAGATCTTACTTATTGGATCTTTTTGAAATACAGAGATTAGGGAGAAACTCATCTCTTTGTTTGCCAAATAAAACAAAAGAAGTTTGCAATCTCATTTTATCTTATTGGGCTCATAATCTGGGCTCTGGGAAAAGTAAGCAAAGATAGACCAGTTATCCCACTCAAACTCCCCATAGATTACAGGGCCGGTGGTGGGGCCCTCAGCTGGGGTCAGGATCGTCGGGTGATTCAGAGCGCCCCCTTCAGGGCATCCTGGATACTGCGTGGATGCTGCGTTTAGGAATTCAGTCTAGGGAGCCTGAGAAACTGAAGAGTCTCTTACTCTTTGTGCCCTGAAATTTTACTTCATGTGATTGAAAGAACAAACTGTCCTGGAGGAACGTCCCCTCTAATAATGGCAGTCCCTACACAACAAACAGCCATACTAGGCTTTTCTGGGGGTAAGATGAAGGGAGGGGAGGAGAGCTGGAGGTGAACTGAGTGAAGCGGGATTTGGATGTGTGAGGGAGGCGAGGAGTAGGAATGTCTTGGGAGCATAGGCATTTAAATGCAGTACTTTTGGCAATTAAAATGAGAGCACTGGGCCTCTGCAGGAAGAGGGCTGAAGGGGAGAGAGGAGCATAGTTTATGGGAGCATTCCAGATGCACAGCCTTTTTTCTAGGGTGGTAGAGTACAGAGATGCAGCTACGTGGCTTATAACATTTCCTTTCCCCAGCTATGGCATGGTTGCAATCATAGCGCCTACATCATAGGGTAAAAAGTCAAGCAAATGTTAAAATGTGTGTCAAGTCTGTACAACAGTGCGAGGCAAGCAGTAGGTGATCCAGGCCTGTTAGCTATTGTTATTACTGTTGTTATTGTTGTGGCTGTCGTCTTTATTAAGGCCAGCCCTGCACCCTCCTAGCCTACAAGAGGCTGATAAGTGCCCTTGACCCTCTTGCCCACAGCTGGTTGGGTGAAGTGCAAGAGATGTCCACCAACCCTAGAACAATTGAAGAGATGAGCTGGGCCAGTGCGAGTCTCTCTTTCAGTGTTTAAACTAGGACTTTTGAAAAGTGTTCAAGGAATGATGAGAAGACGGACAGAAGCAGAAGTGGAGTGAGCTGAGTTATGTGAACAGTGGGGCCCTCGAGTAGAGATTCTGAGCTATTGGATCCCAGCTATCCTTCGAATCCACAGCCAGTCCCCACTCCAGCCTCATTAAGGCCCAGCTCAGAGACAGCTCCTGTCCCAAGATTTCTGTGAAACTCTGTTGTTATTCCACGTGGGTCCCCACCACAAAGGTCCTTGGCTTGTGCTACCTTGAGGGGACTTCTGTTCCTTGCGATCCAAAAAACTTGAAAGAATGAATTGTCTCTGATAGCGAATGCAAATATGGCTCCTGTTTTCTTTGTTTTTCTCTCTATCCTATATTTTTTACAATGAGCCTATACTATCAGCTTATACTACTCTATAACGAACACTTGTTTTATAGCGAAAACATGTTTTATAAACAAAAGAATGGGCCTACCCATTTTTAGCAAGCAGAAAGCTTGTGTGGGAAAGACCAATGAACTCTAATGACTTGTGTTCAATGGTGTTCTCATTATCCAGTCACGTGCCATTGTCCTTAAAATGAGAACGTGGGCTAAGGACTCTCTAGGTTCCATTTGGATTCTAAACACTGTTGTTATCCCACTTATTAGCCATCTTAGCAGAATCTGTAGCCCCAAACCAACCACTAGTCCAAGGAGTCTGGTCTTCTCTTGAGTCAGACTCAGTGTTCTGGGAGCAGTGACCCTCCAGAATGGGGGTGTGCATGGTGGCAGAGCTCTGCGAAACGATAGCTTCATTTTTTCATTCATTTTCTTCCTTTGAACAGCATTTATTAATCATATGACTTATACCAGACATTGGGCTAGATGCTGGGACTGTGAAGATAAAGCAGAGAATAGAGAAGTGAGCCAATAATTTTAACACCACAAAAAGTGCCACTTCAAAGGGTGTCCTTTGGCGCTCTGTAATCACACAGGGAGGAGGTTCTTAACTCAGGCTGGAAAGGTTGCCAAGCAGAGGCGCGTCCTGAAGGAGAAGCCAAGGGAAGGAGAAGTATTAGTTTTCTAGGCGGACAAGAGGGAGGTGGCTTTCAGGAAAAGGCAGAGCATATAGAACAGTCAGAGGCAAGGATGGGCTGCATACTGGGTGTCACCATGAGCTGCAAGTGGGTAAGCACTGGGGAGATGAAAGGAGGAAGGCCAGAAAATGAGTGGGGGTCGGATCTTGAAGGAATGTGTATGTCATATTTAGGAGGTTGGATTTCATTCTTGAGAAAATTGAGAGCACCTCGGCAAGACATTGTAAAAAGAAGAAATTGTAGAGTGAGGTGACTCAGGGAAGGCGGTGTGGAGAGTGTCTTGTTCTCACTCAGAAATGTCAGTGTCACTGAGGACCACGTGCACAGGGAGTGACGGTCAATGTTAGTAATTCACAGGAGATTGTGCACACAGGTTAATCAAAAAGGATCAGAGCTGGGGGCAGATTTTGGGAAATACGAAGCTAGAGGATTGAAGTACTAGGGAGCTAAGAGCAAAACGCACACTCTGGAGCCCGAAACACGGATGCTCACCCTCATACGGGGTTTGGGAGGTGGAGGTAGGCGTCCCACTGTTCCTAAAGTTCCAGGGCAGCCATCACTGGCTGCACGATCTCCCCTCATGGCTGTCTTGCTGGCCCTTGGGTCCCAGCAGGCCAGAAGTCTCTCCAGCCTCACCTCCCTGGGAGTAACCCCACAGTTGAACCAGCCACCCAGCCTCAGAGCCTGAGTCCTTTTTGATTCTTTCTACTCTCCACCCTCCTGGAAACAGGACCACCGTTTGACCAGCTGCCCAACCTCTGAAGCTTAGTCATTGTTTTATTCCTCCTCACCCTGCACCCCCTTTATCTGCTCAGTCGCCAAGTAATTCAAGCCTTCTTCTGGTGTCTTCTGCCGTCGTGACCCCAACTTGGGGGGCCCAAGACCTCCTCTTCTGAAGCCTCCTTTCGTCCTGCTACCTCTACATGGCACCCGGGGGCTCTGCACTGCCCCTGGTCTGTGCACACCTGACACTGACACTGGGAGAACCACTTAACTTCTGTGATCTTAATTTTCTTGTCTATGAAATGAGGTGGTTAGGTGATTGCCCAGGTGCTTTGTGCGATTGCTCTGTGGCACTCTCCTCACCTCACACTTGTCAGAATGGCTGTCATCAAAAAGATGAGAGACAACCAGTGCTGGCGAGGATGTGGAGAAAAGGGAACCCTCACACACTGTTGGTGGGAATGTAAATTGGTGCAGCTACTATGGACAACGGTATGGAGATTCCTCAAAGAATTAAAAAGCACTACCATGCAACCCAGCAATCCCACTTCTGGGGATTTATCCAAAGGAAACAAACCCATTATCCCAAAGAGACATCTGTGCACCCCCTACCTGTTAATAGCAGCATTATTCACAATAGCTAAGGCGTGGAAGTAACTGTTTCTGTGGACAGATGAATGAACAAACAACATGTGGGAGATATATATATGTAATGGAATGTTATTCAGCCTAAAAAAGGAAATCCTGCCATTTGCAGCAACATAGATAAAACTTGAAGGCCTTATGCTCAGTGAAATAAGCCAGACAGAGAAAGACAAATACTGCATGGTGTCACTTACATATGGAATCTAAAAAAAAAAAGGGGTCAAATTCATAGAAACAGAAAGTAGAGTGGTGATGTGGTGGTTGCCAGGGGTTGGGAGGGGGTTGTAGGGAGAGGTTGATAAAAGGTTCCAACCTTTCAGGGTGAATAAGGTCTGGGGGTCTAATGTATAACATGGTGACTATAGTTGATAATATGAAATGTATAATTGAAATTTGTTAAGAGAGTGCTACTTAAATGTTCTCACACCCCTTACACACACACACACACACACACACACACACACATGCACATAAAGGAAGGAAAAAAAGACTCCCCTGATGGCTCCCTATCCCAACTCACACAAACCCTCTGGCTCCAGGTCTCCTTGTCACCTAGGAACACACAGCGCTAGTCTCGCCTAAGACCTTCTGTTCATGTCATTCCCACCCAAGGCATCTCCCGTAGCAGCAGGTGCGTAGACTGAGGTAGAAGCCTCAGTCACAAGTTGAGGCATGTGCTGCTCAGTGCCAGGTGTGGGGTACCGCCAGGGTCTCTCTACCAGCCTGCTGTTCTCTGTATCTGTCCAAAACAGGGACCAGCGAGGACAGACAGGTCATGTTATGCTGTCATCAGACATCACCTCCTTCCTCACTTCATGCTTTCATGGTTCTTGTGAATATCATGGCTCTGTCACCAGGAACGTCCCAAAATTCATCATTTGTGTCCCTTCCTCAGATTCGTAAGTGGAGGCCCTGATTCCCAACATGATGGGTATTTGGAGATGGGACCTTTGGGAGGTGATAGGTCATGAGGGTGGAGCCTTTGCAAATGGAATTAGTGCCCTTATAAGAAGAGACACGAAAGAGATGATCTCTCTTTCCATAATGCGAGGCAACAAAGAGACACTGGCTTCCTGTTAACGAGAGTGAGAGCCCTCAGCAAGAAGCCCGGCATGCTGGCACCTGATACTCGGCTTTCCAGCCCGCAGAACTGTGGGAAACAAATGTTGGTTGTTTAAGCCCCCAGTCTCTGACATATGGGGATGGTGGTGAGAGCTGACTGAGACAGAGTCCTTTGACAATGACTTAGGTTTGTATTGACACATTTAAATGGAATCATCATGGCTCATTCCCATGTACTCTCTGTCCTCCACCCCCCACACCCCAGCCATTTTAATGGGATCTGCCTGCTCCTCACCCCACTTCCAGTGGATTTGCTTAGACCCCAGGCTCCTTCTCTTTCACACCTTCCTATTTCTTGCTCTGGTTTTCCCAACCAACAACCGTCAGCTGCCAACATCTGATCAGGTCCTCTTTTCAGGAAGACCTGTTGGGCCCACTGTTCCTGTTTACCAGCCCTCCTGGCCCCTGCCTCTGACCTGAGTGTGGCCCTCACTGCTCTGACCCTCAGCAGCTATGGCTGGGGTTCCTGTCACCTGCTCTAGTCCACACAGCCCCTTCCCACGCCTCAGCACTCCGGCCCCGACCTGCTTAGAGAGACACAGAAGGCATAGTGAAGAAGTCCTGTGCAAATAGGGGTTTTAAAAAGCTGAACAGTTTCGACAAGAACTAATCCAAACCATCACAGGGGTGCATTTGTGTGGCGCCAGATCAGAGCTAACACGTCCATCCTCTGCTCCCTTGGAGTCTGTCTGCAGAAAGGCTCACCAGGCTGGTTTCAGATCATGAGCTGCACGCCCTGGTTGCCCATGGCAACCCAGCTGTGCTGGAGTGTTAGCATTTGTAAATGTGTGTGGGCTTAAAATTATATTATTGATTCTGTCTGCAAGACGATAGCCTGATTTGTACATAGCTCTGAATAAATTACTCATTATCCTTTACAACCATCAGAGTATGAGTCTCTCTTTCTCCCCCACCCCCTTTTTTTTTTTTAATTTTAGACAGCAAATTGTGTCAGCAGATGTGAAATGAAATGTTTCCCATAACAACCATACTAGAGGAACCCACATCTAGGGCACCAGCCCGGGATGGGCAAAACTGAACAGATAACAAATGGGACGGGTTGGGGAGTGATGGAGCTCATACTGGGGAATCTATTCCTAAGGGACCATCAAGTGCAATTTGAATTACAGCGAGAAGCAGACAGAAGCAGAGGGAGATGCAGCCCCACGTTGGACTGGATCAGTTCAAGCCGAGCCCAAGCTTTCCCTTCTGTTTCCGTGGTGTGTAGTATGCACTTGGGTAGATTGAAGTATTGCCCCAGTTCATCACCCGTCCCGGTGTCCATGCTCCTTGCCCTTTACCTCTGTAGATCCTCCCACAAAAGGCATCATGTGCTGCCCTTGGTTTGGGGCTTGATCTTGCAGCTTGCTTTGACTCACTAGCCAAAGTGCAAGTTCTGAGCTGAGGCTTGAAGAGGCTTCAAATGTTGCCACTGGCTTTGTGTCATTACTGTGAGAGGAACTTCCCTTGGGTAGCTGCTGCCCCTTCCAGGTGGGACCCAGAATATGGAGCAGAGTCGTGCCCATCAAACCTGCCCATCAAACGTCCAGCTGACCAATAGCAATATCCAGCCTAAAGGAGCCCCTTCAGCCACACTGCAGAGGCATGGAAAAGAAATGCTCATTGCCACCAAGGTTTTGTAGGTGCTTGTCACGCCGCAGTAGCTGACAACCCCCATCTTTTCAACATCACAGCAATCAGTATCATTGATGATGCAGAAGAAAGGGACACCACCCCTCAGCTCTCCATTTCAGTGGTCTCTCATCACAAGCCTTATTGAGAGAAAATCCATATCACACATGACAATTTCAATTCATGTTGGGCCGTCATGGTGCCATCGAATATTGCTACCAGGAACCTTAAGGGGAGGCCCGTGCACCTGATAGAAGCTCCAAGAAAACTGTAAGATTCCATCTCCACCCACCCCCAGTGCTCTTGGAAGACCTGTTAAAAGAGTGCTGGATTCTGTTCAGGCTACAGAAGAGGAGTGGACGAGACCTCTCAGGAAGGACTGTCATCGTTTCCTTTAGTTTATCCCAGGATGAGAACCTTTATCAGAATGCCACACACTATTACCCTCCAGCTCTTTGTAAACCTCCATGTTTCTACTCTCCAATCAAGGTATCTACCCCACAAGCACATTTAATCATTTTCAACACGTATTTATTGAACATCTGTTGTGGGCTGGCCCTTGAAATGGCATACTTTATGTCGTGTTAAAGAAAAGACAAGTGGTCATGGTCAGTTGGGGAAGGTGAGTCAAGACTGACTTCCCAGGATTTGTTTTGAAACCCTGGGCAGGTGGACGTGCCATTTACTAAAATGGGAAAGCCTGGGGAGGGGCTGGTTTGGGGGGAAATAAAAAGTTCTGTTTGGGGCAGATCATGTCTGCGATACTTCAGAGACATGAAAGAAGAATGGTCAGTTTGGCAGTTAGATGTCCTGCTGTGGAGCTTAGAAGAGAGGTCTGGGATGAAGATACTGGTCTGGAGGGTTGCCAGCATGTAGGTGGCATTTAAACCCCAAGACTGAGCAGAGACCACAGATAGAGAAGAGAAGAGGGCTCCAGCTAAGTGCTGAGGGGTCCCCATATTTAGGGCCCAGACTGAGGAAGAGGAGTGAGCAAGGTACTGCAGTGGAGCAACTAGCAAGACAGGAAGGAAGCCAGAGCAGGTGCCACGGAAAACACTGGTGACGCCCATGCATTCTACCCGCAGCCGTCTCCCCACGCCCTTCCCTTGCTGACAGAACTCCACCTTTGTGCAGGTGTTGGGGGGCTGTGCCCTGCATGAGAGGTCTCAGGGGGTGACTTGTGGGGTCGAAGACAATCACGGTGACCCGTTCTCCCTTCCGGTTTGGGTTTAGTCATGAACATGTGACATACTGTTGGCCAATATCACATGAGGGGAAGTCCATTGGGTGGCTTTTGGGAAAGGTTTCCAGGCTTTTGAAAAATGAAGAAAAGGAGAAAACCAAGTTCCTCTTCCGCCTCAGAGGTGGCCTCTGGAAGGAGAAGTTGAAACACCTTGCAATCAGGATAAAGGAGAGGCCCAAAGCCCAAACAACAAAGATAGAATGTTTGTTTTAAATTATACCTTTGAGTTGTTGAATTAACCAACTTTGGAGAACTTCCTACCAACCAATTTATGATGTAAAGTCATGAATTTTTTAATGTTTAGGTGTGGTGGGTTTTTTATGACCTGTAGTGCAAGGTATCTAACTGGTACCTGTCTGGTTTCACAAGACAAAATCATGGTGACTCACAGCCATGCTGAGGTCCTGGATGTCACGCTCAGCCCATAACCTAATGGTTTCTTTCACCTTACTTGGGGGAGTAGCAATTACATAATCTTTTAAGTATCTTGTCTGTCAATCTTAATACTAATTTAATATTATGCTTACAGTTTATTTCTTTTAACAGCCAAACACCAAATTCTTCTGCCAAGCTAAAGCATGTCTTACGTTGGTCATCTCAGAAGAAATGGATCAGTTTTAATTGCGACGTGTCATCAACACTTGGCCGCTAAGAAGGATGGGTTGAAAGACTGACTTGGAAATATCCTAGGGCTTTTTCTCCTTGCTAACACGTAAAAGAAAAGATTCATGATAGGGCAATGTGAGAAGAAAAACTAGATACCTAAGAGTCAGGACAACAAGAAAATTACATAGAAACTTAAATACAAATGAAGTACTCTGAAGTCAAAATGTTTGATGACACTTAGTACCATAATTAGCCAACTTTTAAGGAACTGACTGCAGAGTCTGTATCTTTAAATGGTTTGGGGCATCCTTGCCGTTAGCTCTTTGAATAATGTTCCTTTTATTCAATGAATCCTTCTGAAAGAGATTTAATTTTACATTAATCAAAAGCCCTTGTGATATTCTCAGGATTTATTCAAATTAAAGGTTTTATTTTTTAAGTGCAATTAAGTTATTAAGGCAGAGGCTGTGATTACATTGCACAGCCAGGTAGGCACGCGGGCCCCGTGGCCAGCTGCACACGGATGCCCCTCCAGGCCCGGGGGGTGGGGTGGGGGTGGGGTGTGGTCAGGCCTGCAGCGAACGGGACATGCCCCCCTGTGCCCTCCCCCTGAGGGGCAAAACCTGCTTCTCTGACAGCATCCACAGTTACCTATAACACTCACTTGTACAGTGAACAGCTCTCAGCCTGTCCTCCAAGCAGAATTTTAGACAACGCTATAAGATGTTTTTTAAAAGCAAGGAATAAAGATAACTTTTTCTTGTCCGTTAACGTGAGATGTTTCTAACCTTCCCAAAGCAGAATCTGCTCTTCTTCCTCTCAGATTCATGGTCTCAGGCAAAACCACCAGCCGGGTGCTCCTTTACTGATTAGAATGGGGTCCCCTTGTACCCCAAGGGCATTTACTAATGATTAGAGAGGTGCCACAGGAAGGAATCTTGCTGCTTCCTTGCTGGGAGCAGCCAGAGTGATGAGCTCTGTGGGGCCTGGGTTTGTGTCTGGAATGCTGGTGAGCTCCTCTCTCTCAGCTCCTGGGCTCTAACCCCCTCTCCTGTGAAAGTAGCGACTGCTAACCTGAATGGGGGGCGGGGTGGGGAGGAGACGACTGGGAGTGAGCAAAGAGGAAAATAACTGGGATCAAAAGTGCTGTCTTCTCATCTCGCCCTGCCAGGGTGCAGTTAACAATAATAATCACATCTGGGTGCGATTCACCACCTCAGACTGAACCCTGATGACCCTAACGCCGCCCCTCCTCCTGCCCCATCTCAGATAGCAGCTCCATTTTTCCAGTTGTTTCGGGAAAACCCTTGGAGTCATGTCCCTCTCCTTTTTCTCTCCGAAACACACATTCAGTCCCCCAACAACTCCTGTCAGTTCTACCCTTGAAGTAACCCCAGAAACCAACCACTCTCACTTTCCCACCAACACCTAGTCTGAACCACCACGTCTCTCACCCGGACTTGGGCAGTACTTGCCGATTGGTCTCCGCGTTGTCATTCTGCCTCTTCCCTATAATCTATTCTATGGAGAGAGTGATCTTTTAAAAACAGGAGTTGGATAATGTCAATCCCCTACTCAAAACCCGGCCATGCTTCTCATCTCATTCCAAGTCAAACCATGGCTCCTGCGACCTACTTTCTACCCGCCTGACCTCTCCTCCTCCCATCCATCTCCCCTCGCTTCCCTAGGACCATGGAGACCTTCTCTTGGAGCATACAGGCCTCTGCCCTTGTCACCCCCGTCTGGAAGGCTCGTGCTCCTAGTACCCTCACAAATCTCCCCAGCTCCCTCACTTCTGTCAGGAATGAGCTCACTGCCGTATGACAGAGGCCTCCCGACCATCTGCCTAAAAGAGCGACCCGTCATGCCTCGCTCACCTGTAGTTTTCTTCTTACTCTTGAGTTCGACATTGGATTATATATTTCCATGGTATATTATATATGAGATATGCATTTGCATTATAGGTATGTGTTTCTCTTCATATTTCTGTAACTGTCATATCATTTATTTGTTTACTAATTTGTTATCAGTTTTCTCCTTTCAGTATATAAGCTGCACTGACGTAAATTTATCTCGTTTCCCGCGGAATCCCCATAGCCTAGAAATGAGCCTAGTGCAGGTGAAGGAAGAATGGATGGCGGTTTTATTCAAAGTCGCTCCAAACTGGAGACCATCCAGATGTCCTCCAAGCAGCGAATAAACAGTGGTACATCCATGCTCAGCAATACAAAAAAACAAATTATTATAGATTACGCAACAACAAAAATAATCTCAAATTCACTTTGCTAAATGAGAGAAGCCAGACACAGGTTACATATCGTATGATCCTTTTATAGGACATTCGAGAAAAGGCAAAACCATAGTGATGAAAACCAGGGTTGTTACTTTTCTATATCATGACTGTGGCATTAGAAATAGTACTCTATGCATTTCTTTGTATACCAAAAGGAGTCAATTTTATTGCATACAATTTTTAAAAATCCTATATTTTCCTAAAACGCTGCATAACTGATATAGTCTGACAGAACCTCAGCAGCCCCTTTAGACATGGCAGGCACTGTCCAGTTCTCAGTGGTGCTCACCACTCCCTATAGTCTCACACCTGACCCCCCTTCCCTCAATCAGTTTACCTGCCAGGTTCCTGTAGTAATTTAAGTTTGAGACTCTAGCATAAAAATAGTGCCATTAACTCCAATAAAGACCCGGGTCCTGCACTGTCCCCGTAACCAGGCCTGACCCTTCAGGCTGGGTCAGGCAGGCTGCTCAGAAACCCCACAGTACCCCACGCCTGGTTCTAGCATACCTCTCTTCAGAGCTTCTTGACATTTCTTTCTGTATTAGTTAGAATGCTGTTGATTTCCAGTGGCAGAAATTCAGCTCAATCCAGCTTAAGGCAAATGGAGAAATGAATTGGTACGTGTGGCAGGGGTGGAGCTGGCCTCCAGGATGCACTCCGGTCCCATCAGCATCCTCCCTCTCTTTCTTGCATCCTCTCTCCAGTCTCCATTCTCTTGGATTGGTTGTCCCCAGGAGGCAGGAAGAGAGACCACAGGCAGCTCTGGCAGGGGTGTCTTCTTACAGCCTAATAACCACAGAAGAAAGAGAACTCCGCCCGCATTCCCACTAAGGAAAACCTGAACCCCGACTGTGGTCAGAGAGGAAGGCACAATGACATTCCAGTTGACATCAGAGCCCCGTGATTGGAGTTAGTGAGGTACATAGCTGTGGCCTGATAAAATACCACATTTGCTAACTTGCCTTTATTTGCCACTACACTCTTAAGTCTTTAAGAATAGATGCTGTGTCTTTGATTTCTGAACATAGTACAGTCCAGTGTCTGGCACAAAAGCCTTTTTTTTTTTTCCTTTTAAACTTTTATTTATTTAAGTGTGTTTTTCCAGGACCCATAAGCTCCAAGTCAAGTAGTTGTTTCAATCTAGTTGTGGAGGGCGCAGCTCACAGTGGCCCATGTGAGGATCGAATGGGCAAAACTGTGGCTTGGGGAAACAGGGTTAAGAGCACCGTGCTCTAATCAAATGAGCTAACCGGCTGCCCCCACAAAAGACTTTTAAAAAGTATTTAAAAATGAATGTTGAATGAAGGATAAAGTTTAAATTGTCATAATAAGACAACTTAGATTTTCCAAAACAATCCAAATCTCATGAAATGTGAATATTTCTTATTAAGATGATTCTTTAAATGAATAAATAATTTCACTTTATCATTTGTAAAACGTTTTATAAAATTATGTTCAGAAACCATATTCAGCACTTGGCCACACGCTCTGCTTTTGGTTTTGGTTCAGAAAGCCTAACCAGCTGTGTTGGTTATATTTTCTGGCCTCCAGAGCCCCTTTGACACCCTTCTCCGGACAGCTCTGTGTCGCTGAAGGCTGACCCTTTGGGCTGCAGCTCCCTTGGTGCTTCCTGGTGGGCTTTCTTCCATTGGGTTTGGCCAATGGCAGCCATTGCAGGAGGTCAGGTTGTATTAGAGGGAGAAAGCGAGAGTGGGGTCCTTCTCCCGTGCTCTGTTTCACGTCTCTGGCTGCGAATCTTTCCTCCATGACTACAGCTCCCAGGGGGCAGTGGCTCCTCCACACATCAGGGTCTCACTGGGCCCCAGTCACAGGGTTCATTCGAGCTTGGACACGGTACTGACTCCCTTTTGTTGCTGCTCTCTGCAAGCCTCACCCTCAGAAGTAGTCACTTCACTTATGTCCCATCACGTGAAAAAAAGTGGGGTGGATTCTGTCTGCTGCCTACACCGTGACTCAACCACCAACTTAACCCTACCTTAGCAGGTGCAATTTACCAATTAGCTCATTCCTCTAGGTCAGTGGGCTTCCTCTTTGCTGTACGTTGGAATTTCCCGTGGAACTTGACAACAGACTGCTGCTGGGTTCCATCCACACAACGTCTGATGTCATTGGTCCAGCAAGTGGGTCAGACATCAGGATTTTAAAATCTCTCCAGGCCCTTCTATTGTGCAGCCAAGGCTGAGAAGTGTTGCTCTGATTCAGTTGACCCTTGAACAACGCGGGTTTGGACTGCCTGGGTCCACTTAGACACGGAAGTTTTCAATTGACCCTCACAGTTCAAACCCATGTTGTTCAGGGTCAACACGTGGTCGGGAATCCACATGTGAGGAGGGCTGACTTAAGTTATATGTGGATTTTCAACTGAGTGGGTTGTTGGCGCCCCAACATCCCCAACCGTCCCGTATTGTTCAAGGATCAACTGTATATGATCCATTATGGTTTATTTATTTGTTACAAATTATTGCCATCTTCTGTTTAAGGTGATGCTTTGTTCTACTCTCCCATTCATAAAAGTATTTTTAAAAAACAAAATAGAGCAACATTTTTTCTTGATACTGTGTATTTTTTTAAAATTAAAGTTTACTAGGGTGACAATTGTTAGTAAAGTTACATAGGTTTCAGGTGTACAGTTCTGTAATACATCATCTATATATCACATTGCGTGTTTACAAAACAGAACAAATTTAAGCATATTTACATAAGTTTCTTCAAGAGGTTAGACACATAGGACAGGTGTTTCTGAAAAGCATAGAAATCCGCTAGATGTACTTTTTTGGTTGGGTTTGTGTGCCAGGGTGAGTTTTGCAGGAGCATAGAAAGGGCAAGGAAAGCTCCATCGAGGATACCACAAGAGAAAGCACTTCAGAATCATTGTCTGTGTTGAGACGCTGCTCTCTTTGAATGATAATAATAGAGGCACTAGCACTACATAATTAACTCATGACACATTGATTGATTTGATCTTGGTGATCTGCTCTGAGAAGGAACCATATTGCAGCTGTCATTCACATCCTTTGGCACAATGAAATCAGCGGTGGCTACTGGCCTCATGAGAACATCTCAGGTGTTCAAAGTCTAAGATGCCTTCACCATTTGGCAAGTTTTAAAATACAACAGGACCACAACCACACTCCGCTATTTAAAGGATAGCCACTTTTTATTTTTTATTTTATATAGCTTTGGCAATATTTATTTTGCAAAGAAGATACTGTTCATTTGGGATTAGCACTTTTTCTCAAGGCAAAACTAAGCTAAGTCTCATGTTGCAAAAGCCTAATCACATAAGCAGGTTAATTTTAATAGAGCATATTGGCACATATTGTTATTATGCAAATATGTTTTTTTAATTGGAATATTTTTTTTAATTAAAGTTTACTGGGGTGACGATGGTTAGTAAGGTTACATAGGTTTCAGGTGTACAATTCTGTAATACATCATCTATATATCACATTGAGTATTCACCACCCAGAGTCAGTTCTCCTTCCATCACCATATATTTCATCCCTTTTATCCTCATCTACCACCCCTCTCCCCTATACCTCTCTGGTAACCACTAAACTATTGTCTGTGTCTATGAGTTTTTGTTTCTTTACTTGTTTGTCTTGTTCCTTTGTTGTTTTCAGTTTTATATCCCACATATCAGTGAAACCATATGGTTCTCGACTTTTTCTGTCTGACTTATTTCACTTAGCCTTATAATCTCAAGATCCATCCATGTTGTCACAAAGGGTACTATTTCATCTTTTCTTACCGCCGAATAGTATTCCATTGTGTATATATACCACAATTCTCTATCCATTCATCTATTGAAGGACGTTTTGGTTGTTTCCATGTCTTGGCCACTGTAAACAAAGCTGCAATGAACATTGGAGCACACGTGTCTTTATGTATAAATGTTTTCAGATTTTTTTGGGTAAATACTCAGGAGAGGGATTGCTGGGTCATATGGTAATTCCGTTCTTAATTTTTTGAGGAACCTCCACACTGCCTTCCATAGCAGCTGCACCAGTCTGCATTCCCACCAACAGTGCATGAGGGTTCCTTTTTCTCCACAGCCTCTCCAACACTTGTTACTATTTGTCTTGTTGATGATAGCCATTCTGACTGGGGTTAGGTGATATCTCCTTGTGGTTTTGATTTGCATTTCTCTGATGATTAGTGATGGTGAGCATTTTTTCATATGTCTATTTGCCATTTGTATGTCCTCTTTGGAGAAATGTCTCTTCAGTTCCTCTGCCCATTTTTTAATTGGATTGTTTGGATTTTTTGTTGTTGAGTTGTATGAGTTCCTTGTATATTTTGGATATTAGCCCCTTATCCGAGGTGTTGTTTGCAAAAATCTTCTCCCATTCAGTTGTCTGCCTCTTTATTTTGTTGATGGTTTCTTTTGCTGTGCAGAAGCTTTTAAGTTTGATATAGTCCCATTCATTTATTTTAGCTTTCACTTCCATTGCCTTTGGAGTCAAATTCATAAAATTCTCTTTGAACCCAAGGTCCCTAAGCTTAGTACCTATGTTTTCTTCTATGCAGTTCATTGTTTCAGGTCTTATGTTTAGGTCTTTGATACATTTTGAGTTAATTTTGGTACACGGTGACAGCAGTCTAATTTCATTCTTTTGCACGTGGCTATCCAATTCTCCCAGCACCATTTATTGAAGAGGCATGTTTTTGGCTTCTTTGTCAAAAATTATCTGTCCATATTTATATTATGTTTATTTCTGGATTCTCAGTTCTATTCCGTTGGCCTATGTGTCTGTTTTTCTGCCAGTACCACACTGTTTTGATTATTGTTGCCCTGTAGTACAAGCTAAAGTCAGGGAATGTGATACCTCCAGCACTGTTCTTTTTTTTTAAGATTGCTTTGGCTATTTGGGGTCTTTTGTGGTTCCAAACAAGTCTGATGTTTTTTGTTCTTTTTCTTTAAAAAATATCATTGGGATTTTGATGGAGATTGCATTAAATCTGTATATTGCTTTGGGTAATATGGCCATTTTAACTATGTTGATTCTTCCAATCCATGAGCATGGAATGTCTTTCCATTTCTTTGTGTCTTCTTCAATTTCTTTAAAAAATGTCTTATAGTTTTCAGTGTATAGGTAGGTCTTTCACATCCTTGGTTAAGTTTATTCCTAGGTATTTTAAAAAACAAAAGGAATTTTTTTTAAATTTCTTTTTCTGAGATTTCATTGTTAGTATATAGGAAGGCAATGGACTTTTGTACGTTGATTTTGTAGCCGGCAACTTTACTGTAGTCATTTATGGTTTCTAATAGCTTTTTGGGGGAGTCTTTAGCCACTTTTTAAACACTACATATTTGTTAGTGGTGATCAGACTTAAAAACTTTGAGAGGGAGAACTTATTACTGTGGGGCTTTTTAGTATTAAAAATTAGGAGTATATTACCAATAAGACTATACACAGAGGAGCTAGAGACATTCTACCCATCATCACTGACATATTGGAATGCTGTGGGAAATTTGACAGAAACATCATCCTGGAGCTTAAAAGGACTGTGACATGGTGATATATGGTCATTGTCTTCTGCTTTAGCAGGCCACTGTGTCTGAATGCATGTTGTAAAGGTTGTTCTCAATGTAGATATTCTCATCTGCTTGGTAGCGCACTGTAGCAAGATTTTCCAACTTTCCATTCTTAGGGTCATTCAATGAAACCTTGCTTATTTGCAATACCTTTCTTCTTATACATAAGTATTTTTTGGTAATGATGGCAGCCACAATAGTGAGCAATAGCTCAGTGGGAATGGAGAGTCTAATGTAGATGCCTCACTGGTGATCATCCATGGCTTTTGTTCCAGATACATGTGAGTTTCATTGCATTCCCAAATGCCATCTGAAGGCTGTGCCACAGTGCCATTCCCATTTGTTAGGCAAGGATTCAGTGGTAAGCTGATTGCAATTGTTTCCTGTGGTATGATCGGCTGGGTTTCTGCTGTCGGCATTGGAGAAGACGAAGTAGTATCTGTCTTGAGGTTCAGGGTGGGAGCTGGCATGATAGGAGCAGAGGTAGAGACCTGATGTGACGTTGGAACACTGGTGACCACAGGTGGAGTTGGCTTTATCTCCAGCAATATGTTGACTTTCAAATCATTAAACCACCCCGAGCACTTCACATGGCAATAATACATGCCATTGTTGGACTGGGCTGCATTCTTTATGGTTAAAGACACATTCCCTTTAGAAATGAGTTCATTGAGCTCATCTTCCTCTGAAAGGTGACAGAGTGTCCATCAGTTCCGATGAGTTGATTTGAGCTTAGGGACCAAGGACATGGCCCGTGGACCCAGCACATGTTTGTGAGTTCTCTAGCTATGGAGTACGTGCAGGGTAGTGTGACAGGCTGACCCACCACTGCACTCACTCACATGAGACACTACAGCATCTGTGCAAAGTAATATGAGACCTGTGAAGGCTACCCAACGATACATGATGGTATCAGCCTGTCTCCACATAGTGTCTTCTTTATGTCCTTATAGGAATTCTGTCCAGCTAGTCTTCAAGTGGTTCACAGTGATGGCTTCTCTACAATAAGTTGTAATTCTGACGTGTTCAGGTGAGTTACGAGGTTCCCAGCTTCCCTGGTGGTTGTCAATGATCCTTCCCCCCAAAGGTTTTTATTGGTAAAAGGACTTATTTTTTCCCAGCCTTTCATTTTGAGGTTTCCAGAGATGTCTCGTGTAAATAAATCCTGTGCCTGTATCACTTACCTGTTGTGACATTAATCTCAATGGCATGAAACAGAAAGCATTTATTTCTCACAGTTTGTGTGTCACTAGGGCAGGTCAGCTGGGTGTAGCTGTATTAGTTTGTTTGGGCTGTTACAACAAAATACCATAAACTGGGTATTTTACAAACAACATGTATTTATTTCTTACATTTCTGGAGGCTGGAAATTCCAAGATCATGGCACCAGTAAATTCTGTCTATATCTGGTGAGAGCTTCCTAGGTAATAGATTTTTCTCTGTGTCCTCACATGATGCAGGGGGTTAGGGAGCTCTGGGGGGGTGGGCTCTTTTATAAGGGCACTAACTCCAATCATGAGGGCTCCACTCTCATGACCTAATCACCTCCCAAAGGCCCCACCTTCTAATACCATCACCTCAAGGATGAGGCTGTCAACATATGAATTTTAGGGGGACACGAACATTCAGATTATCACAGTAGCTCTCCCTCACATGTCTCATTCTCCTTCTGGGTCAACAGGTAGCCCGGGACGATGTCTGCTAACACCCCATTGGCTAAAGCAAGTCACATGTCCAATCACAGTCAAAGACTGGGGAAATATATTCCACATTTAGTAGGAGGGACTACAAAGTTACACAGCCAAGGAGGTACAGGGAGAGATGAAGAACTGGGGATAATAATTCAACTTACTACAGTGCTTAGAGAATAATCTGTCAAATGCATCCCAACACTGTGCTTACAGGAGAATTTCTAGCTCTAGAGTGGCAGTCACTTACCTGTTCTGCAACTCTGTAAGGAGGATGCTTTTCTGTGTCCTGCCAGACAGAGGGTGACACTCACCAATAGGCTGACTGCTGCAGGGCAATACAGGTGATGTTGACTTTTCTTCGCTGCCCTGCCCGTTAGAACACCAAAACCATCTCCAAAGAAGTAATGAGAGGTTGGGGGCAGGAAGGGAGGGTTGACTAGGTGAAGCACAGGGGATACTTCAGGGTGGTGAAACTGTTGGTAGATATACGACACCACGTTTTTGTCAAAAACCATAGAACTTTACAGCACACAAAGAATGAACTTTAATATATAAAATAAAATTAAAAAAACACATTTAGGAGGTCAGAGGTCCTGTTTGGGACTCCCAGTGTGTGTCCTCTTGGAGACAGGTGGAAAGTTTAAGCTGCATCCCCAACATGTCTGCAGTGGCTGAGAACTCCAGTTCTGGACAGAGCTTTGCTGGCACAGTTTGAAGAAGAGATTCACATAAAACCAAACCATGTTCATGAGTGAGCCACACCTTGAATTAGCAGAAGTTTATTGGATATTCTGGAACACGGAAACTGGAATGAGAGCCCATGCTCTCAGGAATCAGTGGCAGAGTCAATGGAGAAGGTAAAGAATAAGTTAAAGGACAAAACGTAAGAAAAAGAAAACTTTGTAAAATTAAAGCTAAAATCAAATCCGGTGCCTGGATTTTAAAATATGGTAAACAGAACAATTACTGCCAAGAACAAAACTGATGTTCTGAGAGAGCAAAAGGATTAAATTTCATACAGAAGTCAAAAACATTAAAAACTAGAAACTGTAAACAAGAAGATAGACAATAAAAGACTCGAGGGACAGATCCAAGAGGCCTCTGACGCAAATATTATTACATTCAGAAGGAGAAAACATATCACAGAAAAGTAATAATAAAACATATCACAGAGAAGAAAATAATAAGAAAAGATGAAATAAAAGAAATTTCTTGAAGTTAAAGATTCCAAATGAAACAGAATATAGCCTCGAGAAATTACAGAAATATTTCAAGGGCAAAGAGATAATCTTATAAACTTTCAGGGAGAAATGCAGATCACTTACAGTGGTAATTAAATCTGACTGGTTATCTGACTTATAAATTATACTTTAAACCAACAGACAACGGAATGACAATGGACTATTGAGAAAACAGGAGTAAGATCCAGCCCAGATATAATTTAATGCAAAAGAATGAGATTTTGGAGCAAGTAAGGATTCAATGTGTTGTAACCCTTGTAATCCATCTGAGGAAACATGTAGAAACTCTCGTAACCAAATAAAAGTCAATTTGAACATGGATCTTATGATTTGGGAAAATAAGAGAGTGCAGGAAACAGTGATAGCTAAATATAAATGGGTGATTTTGATGATGGGAGTGAAAATTTATAATATGTGTTAAGGCTTCTTTAAACAGAAAAGGAAACTGTAAGGAAATCCCTAATAAAAGCTTGAAGCAGGGGCAGATGGGTGGCTCAGTTGGTTAGAGCGCAGGCTCTCAACAGGGCTGCTGTTCGTTTCCCACGTGGGCCAGCGAGCTGTGCCCTCCGTAACTAAAATGAAGTCAATGAGCTGTCACTGAGCTTCCAGGTGGCCAGATGGCTCAGTTGGTTGGAGCACATGCTCTCAACCACAAGGTTGCCGGTTCGATTCCTCAACTCCCACAAGGGATGGTGGGCTGCGCCCCCTGCAACTAACAATGGTGATTGGACTTGGAGCTGAGCTGCACCCTCCAGAACTAAGATGGAAAGGACAACAACTTGACTTGGATGGAGCTGATGAGAGTCCTGAGAAAAACACACAACTGTCCCCCAATTGAAAGAAAAGTCCTGGAAATACACACTCTTCCCCAATAAAGTCCTGTAAAATAACAAAGTTTACAACTTATTAAAAATGCTTCAAAGACAATGTAAAATATTAAAAGAAAAAGCTTGAAGCAAAAATTTCCAGTTATGTCAGCAATGAAGTGTGTGTGTGTGTGTGTGTGTGTGTGTGTGTACACACATGTGCATACACACATGCAGGGGTGGAGTGGGACATACAATTCAGAACAGGAAAATGAACAATCTCCTATCAGTAAGTGAGGATGGGATGAATTACGTAGAGAAAGGTACTGGGAACATAAGGATTATGTAATTTTTATACGTTAGTAGAGAAATCCAAATTTAGTCATCACCATGTGTGATTAAACAAGAACTACTAGTATAATGAAAAACAGTATCTTCTAAAAATTAATGGTGTACTAAAGAAATGAAGAAAATTAGGAAAAATAAAACTAAAAAGAACAAAGAATAGCAAACAAAAAATAATATAGAAATCATAAAAGCAAGTATATAAAGCGTCATAATTACTGTGGACTAAAACCTCCTATCAAAATACAAAGACTCTGATATTAGTTATAATATAAAACACAGGCAAAGGTGTTTCTAGAAACACACCAAAACAATGTTACAAAGAAAGGTCGGAAATTAAGGGAAGGCAAACATATTAAGCAAATGCAAAGAAAGTAAAAGAACTCAGCATGAATGACAATATTAATGTTAATTAAATGTAATTCAAAGCCAAAAGCATTAATGAGGTCAAAAAGGAAAAATGTAATGGGGAAAAGTTAATCAGTGAACAAGTTGTGTATAAATCATAAACATTAATAGATAAACAAAATAACAGCCATAGATACAAAGCAAAAATCCCAGAAATACAAGGGGACATTGATGAAAACACTTTTCTTGTGGGATGTTTTGAATATTCTTTCAGCATTTGACAGTTCAAGTATATAATTAAGGCAAAGTTTTAGGGGATTTGAAAAATACAATAAACTATACATTTTTCTCTTCTTATGTTCATGTAATACACAAATCAATCATATGCTTGGCCTAAAAAAGGTTGTTAAATTGCTCAAAGCAGAGTTTGTTTCTTTGTTTTACTTTCAAAGAGGAAATCAATAATAAAAATATTTTTAAAAATTCTTTAATTATTAAAGAATTAAGAAATTCTCTTAATTAAGAAACCTCTTCCACATAATTCCTGGCTCAAAGAGGAAGTCAAAATTGAAATCACAATGTAAATACCGAAGAGAGACTAGGAAAAAACTTTATACCAAAATCTACTAGATATAGATAAAGCTATGTTGAAAGGTGGGTGTGGACTTATAGCTTTAAATTATTTTATTGTTTAAAAAGAAAAAATTACACAGTCATGAATATCATGTTTGGAACAATTTGGATATTATTTTTTCTTGATTTTTGGTAAAACGCACAGGAGGCACTTCCACTGATTTTCAGATTTTCTTCATGTGGACCTTTTTCCTTTTTCATTCCGTCCCTTTGTCAACATCACAGTAAGAGCGAATAAAGCGATCAAGAATTTGTCTGTCTGAAAATTTGAAGAAAACAGGATGAAAAATTCCATTTAATTATTTAATTGCTAAATAGAGAAATTCTAGGAAGGAGGCAACTATCTGATAATAGTACTCTATGTACAAATTTGACGAGACCAAAACAATCAAAAGGTATTACGTCTAACAGCTAAAAAGGCACTTGATTAAAAACAGCGAACTTAACAGTTATAGCTTAATAGGGATCAGTGAGGCTTCAGGGAAACAGCATGGATTTTGGAATGAAACAGACGTAGGTTTCAGTTCTGCGCTCACAAGTCTTGGCAAGTCATCAGGCCTCCCCGTTTCTTCATTTCCTCATCTTTGAATATAGGCAGTAGTGCTCACCTTGCCCAAGTGTGGGAATGGATTAGGAAAGCTGGTCCGTAAAGACCTTTTTTTATTGAGCACACAGTAACACAGAGTGACCAACAAATAATACAAACTATTATTTCCAAAGTTCCATTGAAGCCATGGCTGCTTTTCTGCCCACAGATGTTGGTAGGCTTTGCTGTTTTTGAGTGATAACCGACCATGGCAAGGCCCTTCAACAGCCTGGCCTCCATTGCCTCGGCTGAAAAATGAAGCAATCTTGTCTGGTTCTGGCCGATTTCTCCTTGACACTTAAAGGAGGTCTACTGTGAGCAGCCTTCCCTGACCCACCGTCAACCCACAGGGCTGAGATTACCCCTCACAGGCTAATGGACCCAAAGAGCACTTCAGTTACAGAGCTTATGGCTTCTGACTATGCTCTGCCTCCCAGCCCTGAGACACAGTTCCCTGAGAAGATCGAGTGAGCATTAAAGGTATTCGATCATGAAGCTGCTTGAGTGAATACATGCATTCTTACAACACTGAATTATACCCTAAGAAGAAATACCCTTTGAATAGTCATAGTCATGGGAGTTTTCATTGGAGGAAGGGATAGGGAGGAAATCACAGCTGAAAAATTCTGAAAAGCAGGTTTCAGATAATTTTATCTTTTTTGGGGGTGGAGGGAGGTAATAAGTGGGGAGATGAACATCTTTCCCATTACATAAGAGAGACCCAAAGGGTGGTCTGAATCACTCGAGGATTAAAACAATTTTGAAAACAGAATGGTCACTACAGACATCTATTTCAATTTCCTCAAATTATAAATACAGAAACTCAATAATTTATATAATTTATTAACCAACGTCACTCCAATAAATTTAATTTAAAAATGAAGCTCCAAGTGGGAAATACAGACTTCTGTTTCTGCCTTAGAATGAAGCAAGACATCTGCTGCTGGTATGTCTTTGGGACCCAACATTCAAGCACGTACACATACACCGGCACACATACAGGCACACACACAGATACACACATGCACGCACACACACAGAGACACACACACAGGCACAAACACACACACAGGCACACACAGGCAAACACATATGTACACACACAGGAACATGTGCGCACACATGTGCACACACTCACATACAGGCATGAACATGTATGCACAGATACATGCACGCTCACACACACACGGGCACACACACACACACACACACACACACAAGCACACTCCCTTTTCAGTCGCCTTCAGCAGGGTTTCAGTCTTGTGTGGGGCAGGAGATTCAAGTATAAAAAAGGATTCCAGAGGAGCTCTTCTGACTATGGCTCAGGACAGGCCAAGGACAGGTTGGGGACGAGAGAGAGAGAGAGAGAGAGAGAGAGAGAGAGAGAGAGAGCAGACAGATTGCAGTGGGGGGGGTTACTGAGTAGATGGTGCAGTTCTGAGCTTAAGCGGGACCATGGGACACAGAACTAGGCAGTGATCTTCCCTGCAGCCTAGAGCACAGTAAGCTTTATTATGTTTGCTTTTTACTTCCTTCTTCAGCATTTTGCAGGTTTCATAGTGTACGTAATACATCAGCTTAGTCGTATGTGGATATACTTTATATAAATATATATGTCTGCACTGGGGCATGTGCTCAAAAGTGAGGCGTGATGGGGGTGTGATCACTAACACGGGGCAATGAGAGGCGGCTATTGGAAGAGGTCAGTTTCCTCTCCTCCAGCTCTGATTCTCTGAGTTGACACTTCACGCATGCTCAGACTGACCAGTGGCCTCTGAGATGCCCCCAAGCACGACTCCCATCACTAAGCCCCAACCTGGGGTAAGACCTTGTTACATGGAAGGAACCGACACAGTCCTGGGAATGGCACGTGCTCTCTTTGAGGATATGATACATGAAGATTCTTATGTACCCTAACAAGCCTGTCACGAAGAAGTGCCACTAACCAGGAAATAAAGATTACAGCGAATAAAACAAAACTATGCGATAGTACAAACAGCCACTGGAGAAATCCATTAACTGTGAGAAAAAGTCACCCTGGAACAATTCAACTTCAAGCAAGCGAGATCAGTAAAGAGTGAAAAGCTGAATTTCCTTTTTAGTAAATGGGGACTTAGTCACTGGGGTGTCTTTTAAGAAAGATTTGTCAGTGAGTTAAGGCTTTCACAAAAACTATGGATTTTTTGGAGGCAATCGTTTCCTTTTCGGGAACATTGAACTCCAGCGGCTGGAAGTTGGGACACTTTCTATTTGTCATACGGCAATGTGTCATGACCTGTGAACTCATTACCTGGTAACTCAAGGCCTCGTCCTACCTTTGTAGGAAGCACTTTGTAGGTACTCTGTGACTTGAGCGGGCGTAAATGACTTCAAGATCGCTAAGAAATCCAGGTAGGCTGGTCCGTAATCGCTCTGGTACGTGGTCTGCTTCTTTGTGCATTCCTGACTCCTCAGGTGGCTGGACAGCACAGCAGGAACTAGGGGGCCACAAGGAAGGACAGACTGGGGGGCTGTCGCTGAGCAAAGGACGCCTGCCCTTGTTTGCCCTACCTGGTGTGCACTCAACACCCTAATGGTCTCGGGAAGGGAGGTGCTATGTGCGTGACTTGGGCTGTGCAGGGCACTGGGACTCAGCATTGGAGCAGAAGGGACTGGTCGCGATGGCCAGAAGGTTGAGTTTGACCACTGTTTCCAGAAAGGAAGTTGTCCCTTGGTCAGCATGTCAGGATGCGAGCCCTCGCCCTCTGTGTTATAAACAAATGCCTGCATACAAACTGTTTCCTTTTCATTCCATCTCCTGGGCAGATGTGGACTGACACACTCAGCAGCCTCCCTCAGGGACCCAGGTGTCATAGGATAAGCAGATTGGCAGAAGGATGATAGCTATGGTTAACATCATTACACAGTCAGACTAATGTGGAGGCGTGAGGTTCCGGCAGAACCAAAACGCTTAGAGTTGATTCAGAATGTTGTTCATTTAACGTGGTCCTGACAGTTGGGGAATCATCATAAAAAAACAACAAAGACGACATGAGCACTTGTCCAATTTCCACAACTCGTCCAACCTTTGTGAACCTTAAGGACACCTTAAATACATTCAGTTCCAGGCATCTTCTTTAAAGGGACCATTGGCCAGATGGAGGGACCAGGCTGGTGAGGGGACTTGACAGTACACCCTGAGAAGCGTGTTTGTAGGGTCTAGAAATGCTTTAAGTGGAGAGGACTTAGAAGGCATGGGCTAAGGTTTTCGTAGAATAACAGATTTATACTGGTTAACCTCTGTGGGAAGAAGAGAAGCCATGCTACAACTTGAGCAAGGAAGATTCTAGCAATGAAGAACTTTCAAACAGTTGAACTATTTAAGAATGAAGGCGCTGCCTTGGGGGTTGGCACCTCTCTGAAGAGTCTGAGCAAGGACAATATCACCCCTTGTCAAGGATGGTATAGAGGTGACTCACACATGACATGAGGTCTAGACTAAGTAACTTCTTGGCTACCTCCTAACCCCAAGATGCTAAGCTTCTATTCTGTGATTTCCACCTAACGTACTACTGGATCCCAACTCCATGCCAGGAATAAATCGCTCCCTCAGACTGACACCCAGTTATCCTCTTAACCAATAGCTTGAAGGTGGCTGGGTCATGGAAGTTTTAAAAACTTTTCTGTTGAAAACAATAGGAATCTGGATCACAAAAATCTGGATCCAGAGGAATCTTGGACCAGGGAGACAGAATCTACGAAGGTGCTTTAAAAGCTATAGGTATACTTACCTAGACCTTGAGAAGCGATTGGTAAGCTTGAGTAGCACCCATATTTGAAACTAAAATCTTGAAGCTCAGGAATTTTAGCTGGCACTTGGTAATTCCGTCGAAATTCAGTGTCTGCAGGGTGCGGAAGTAACTCTTCCGGTTCCAGATCCATCTGAGACCTTTGCTTAGTCTTCTGAGCTGGGGGTAGAGACAGAAGGAAACAATTGCTCTTTGTAAGCTATTTCTGAATAGCATTATACTTTCATTCCATTTTGCTTCTGGCACTAGTTTCCAATTTATCACACAAAAACCAGCTCTTTTTGTATTTAGAGGTATGGTCAATGTACTGTTTATGGATATGTCAACCACAAAGTAATTTTCTGCTTTATCAGGCGTAGGAAGGATATGTTCGCATCATTAGGAGATTCTAAAGAATATATTGTATGTCAGTTAGGAGTGCTCCTTTGTTTTGCTCTGTGGACACAGAAGGCATTCCTCACTCCAAAAGGCCTGCCTCATCCCTGAGACCCGGTGGGGAGCAGAGAGAGAGATTTTAGAGAGGGCTGGGGTTGCCGTGTAAGACCTAAGACGCCAGTTAAATTTGAATTTCAGGTCAACAATGAATAATTTTTTAGTGTGAGATTGCATAAGTATTCATTATTTATCTACTACGTATAGTTACTCAGATTTAACTGGGCACCCGTATTTTCATTTGCTGTGACTGGCAGCCCTAGGTGGGTCCAGTGCACATCACCCCCATTACCTGGAAAAGAACCACGCAACGCTTATCCCTTACTGACGGAGGGTTAGGCAACGTCATCGTCATTAGTAGACAATAGCACTATTATTTCTTTGAAAAAACTCTGCTAAAAACAGTCATTAAATCTATAATCATTAAATATCTATTGAGCACTGACCGAACTCCAGCTCCCATAAGCACTACCAGATCACAGAAGAGAGAGTCACAAATCATCTCACTTAGAATGAGTTCACCCTTAATTCTTGCTACAAAGTATTGGTTCAGAGGCACATCATACAATCCCAACTTTATTCAGGATAAAGATATTAGAGACATGGATTTCATGAGCAATATCCAAACAATGCTAATTACTACTGACACTAAACTCAATTCTTGCTCCTAATTAGTTTTTCAACAGGTCTTTTCAAAGTAAATTTAAATGTACATTATATGTAAAACAATATGTGATGTCATCTGCTGGCATCCGAGAGTGTTTTATTATTGATTTTTTAAAAATGATCTCTGTCTAGATCAGCATGCTCTTAATTTAGATGACTCAGAAAGAGAGGACGTGGGTACTCGATGGCCTCATAATGAACCCATAAACTGCCCAAGGAGAAGACAAGGTTATAGAGAGGAGGAAAATCTAGGGCTCAAAATCAGGACACCCTTTAAGATAGTTTGGAAAATCATCTGGCATTGTTCCTAGTAAGCGCCGTCCTTCATTTGATTTTTGTAAATTACTAATAGCTTTATAGGAGCAATACTCAATGCATATGCCCATCCCTTTTCCTGAGTGCTCATACTCGAAAGTAAATGTGTTCAGTTTCTATATGTGTCCTATGCCAAGGTCAAAGACAATTAGGTCATTGTCTACCTTAAGCCAACCTCCAATGAGTGTGATTAGAAAGGTACATACAGGACAAATGCATATGGAATGTGATATCTTGCAACCATAACACTTGAAACTGTGGTTTTCACATGGAGATAATCCAACAGAATTACCTGGGATGGTTTTTCCAAATCACACCACAAGAACCTCATCCCTGACATTGAAAATCTCTAGAAGTGGGACCCGGCACTTATGTTGACAGAATAAGCTTCTCATCTGCTTACGAATCACTGACTCAGAGCTTTGAATAAGGAGCCCAGAGAGAGTGTGTTGAGCTCTGTTAAGGGAAAGGAAGGAAGACAGGAATTGCAGGGCTGACCCAGCAGAAGCCATGCTTTGACGAAGGGGCAACACGAGCAAAGGGTGTGTTCATGGAATGTAGTCTAGTTGGTGGGAGCGTGAGGTATGCAGAGCAGGGGGAGCAGCTGAGGGTGAAGCAGGAGAGGTAAGTTAGGAGCCAGTGTTGGGAAGCATCTGGAGGGGTTGGTCCATGTGGAGCAGGACAGACCAGCATAGAAGTAGAGCATCTGGAGATGAAGACCCAGAAAAGACATTAATAGGGGCCTAGACTTACAAAGAGTTTCTGTGAAGATAAAGATGAAATCATATTCTTCATTGATCCTTAGTATGTACCACAGTAATAGACCTCATTAAATATTTACTACATTAATGAGTGAACAAAAGAAAAGTATTAGAACATAACTGCTATGGATTAGCAATTAATCTGAACCACACTCTAGTGATCGTCTATGTGATATACGCTTAAAATAATACTTAGTTCTTCGTTGTTCCCAACTAATGCTTTTATTGTTTTTATAATATTAGTGAGTTCCTTCATCAGAGAGAAGATCCAGAAAGGGCCCCCACCGACACCTGAAGTCCCCACAGTTGTACTGAAGTTTGGACAGACTCCGAACTTACCTGGCCCAATGCGAACCACACCTCCCAGGTCCAAGGCCTGGACTCCTCCAGGGAGCCATCCCTGCACCTCAGGAGCTCAGGTCCCACTAATTTTTTCCTTCTTGATAACGGTGACATATACTACATATATGACATATACTTACAGCCCAAAGAGAGAAACTGGCCCATTGAAGATTAGGTATGGCAGCTGCTGAAAGGCCTAATCCAAAAGTAAATCTCAGCAAGGACAGCCAAAACCACTAGGACCCTTGGCACATAATCTATAGCCATGTGAGAACCAGCTCTGTTGTCTTTATCTGCTGTTCTAAATCACCCAAGCAGAGTCCTCCAAGCCTGAGTGAGAAAACAGGCACCTTTTAGTAGTTCTCACCCATTCGCCTTAACACAGTAATGAGGATACCTAGGTAACATATGGTCCCTGGGCTTCCAAAGCTTACAGCCTTAGAGAGACAGATACAAAAGAAGATAATTGCAATACAGTGTGATAAACGCTGCAGGAGAGGTTAAGAAAAGGATCTATAAAAACATAAGGGCGGGCTACTGATCCAAACCTGGGGGATCCGAGAAGACTCCCAGGAGAGGAGTGAAGCTTACATTTAGACTTAAATTATGGACAGACATGGGCTAAAAGAAGGAGGGGAGAGGCATTCCTAGGGAGGACACAGTGTGTGCCAAGGCGTGAGGCTGCCGGGGGCACAGTGAAACCTGGCAGATGGTGGGCAGCCAGTCCCTTAGTGTGGGGGCTGGCAGGGGGAATGCTGGAGCAGAGGCCAGGGACCAGATTCTACAGCGCCCTGAGGACAATGGGAGTCCCTGGAGGGTTTTAGCTAGAAGGTGATGTCACTTTGCACATCTGGAAGCTCACTATGGCTGTTGTATGGACGGACAGTGGATCAGAGGAGACAAACCCAGAAAAGGGAGTTCGATTAGAGGTCATCCAAGGGGGGCAGCCTGACCAAGGCAGTGGCTGTGGGGAGGGAGAGTAGCAGATGGCGTTAGGAGATTTAGGAGGGCCTCTTGACAGGTCTTGGGTGTTTACCTATGCATAGGGACATGCTAATTTGCACATGCTGAAACAACTGACTGGAACCTCAAAGACGTCTTTGAAGAATGCTGACAGTTCCAATGTTTTTCCATGCCCCTTAATGTGTATCTGCAATATGAAGGTCTTTTGATCCCATGCACTTCCTGACCAGGGATGTATTCAGCACAAAATTGAATGAAAGCAGGTAGGAGGGTGTTGTGAGATGCTGGACTGGAGAAAAGGGAGTCAATGGGAGTCTGCTCAGTCCCTTCCCCTGCCCTGCTCTCAGAATGCCAACAGCCACGTGTTTACCTCTGAAAAAACTGATCTACAAATACTGGTATCTGGGGGTTTCCTAACACAAAGGGAGCTCACCACCTAAGTCAAGCACCGGCTAACATGCCCCATCTCCATGTAGTTTCCAATTAGATGTGAGTACCTCCCTTGAAATTGACTGTCAGTGGGGACTGAGGGGGGTGGGTGAGGGAACTGCTGATATTTTATTATGAGCCCGTAGAATACTGTATTTAAGTGTATGCATGCACTACTTTAATCAAAATTTTAATTTTTAAAAAGAAAACCAAGCTGTTAGGAATTGGAAACAGCCTGTTTGACTCTATCGCTTCATCTTCACCTGGCTATTGGTCCTTGTTCTTCAGGCCCAAGAAGCCTTTCCTGATCTCTGTTTCCACGTTCGGCTAGATGTCCTACTGTGTGCATCCACAGCACCCTGTTTTTCACAACGTACACCTTTTACACTTGATCACTTCTGTTGGTAAATTGCCTTTGCCATGTCTACACTGTGAGATCCTTGAGGAAAGAGACCATGTCTGTGCCACTCACCCCAGGGACTCCAGTGCCTAGCACGTTAGCAGGGGGAGGAGAGAAATGAACACGCTCACCTTTGGCTGTGTCCACAAAGTCTCTCCTAGTACAGGAAATGAACTGACTAGATGTGGCCTTCCTGACCTCATCCATCGAAGCAGCAATTTTCGAAGGGAGGTAGCTCTTCACTGATGTTGAGTGACCTGGAGGCAGCGTCCAGTGGAAGAGGGCCTATCAATACAAACACAATTTTCAAGAAAATCCACAGGGGTTCACCTAATGGAATGAAGAATGAGTGGGCGTGCACGTGTGTGTGTGTGTGTGTGTGTGTGTGTGTACACATTCTTTAGAGTCCATTACATCCAGGCACCACCCTACAGATGCTGTGTATACAGGAGCTTGTCAACAGGAGCCACCAGTTTACCCAACTGTAACGCAGTTCTGTTTCACTTTGACTATTCCTGTTGATGAAAGAAAATGTGATTGTAAAGTCCAAGAGTTGTGCCTCCAACCAGCGTCTTCAGACCAGGCCAGAGGAAGAGAAGACCCATGAATTGTAGCTCTGGCCACATGTGTACACCTATCCTTCACCTCGGAGCCCCAAGCCCTCTCTCCTGTTTGCTTCCAAAGGGATCTGATGATTAGAAAACTCGGAACCTCCACCCCCTCTTTCCGTCTTCCTTCTCCCCTCTTGCTTCCTATTCTCCTGAGAAAATTGAAATCCTGAGCCCACCGTACAGCTGCCCAGCGGGGCCCCACTCCACCTAGTACACAGGGGTCCCTTGCCTTTATTCTCCTCCACACATCACCTGAACAATTCTCACCTCTTTCTTACAACTTCCGTTTCTGCCTTTCTGGGGTGGTTGCCATCAGTATCCAAGCTGCCTTTATTTCTCCTCTCTTAAAAACAAACAAACAGGGCCCGCCTGGTGGCTCAGGTGGTTGGAGCGCTGTGTTCCTAACGCTGAGGTCGCCCATTCGATTCCCACATGGGCCAGTGAGCTGCGCCCTCTACAGCTAACACTGAACAACAGCTCTTCCTGGAGCTGGGCTGCCGAGAGCCGCCGGAGGTTGGCTGCTGAGTGCTGCTGAGTGCTGCTGAGTGCTACTGAGTGCTGCTAAGTGCTGCTGAGGGCTACCGCGTGCGTTGAACCGGAGTGGGGGTGGAGGCGGAAGAAAGGGGGAAAAAAAAAACCAAAAAAAACCCCAGGCAAACAAAAACGTCTTCAGCCTACTTCAACCTCTAGTTACTAAGGTATTTCTCAGTTTGCCTTTACACTAAAATTTCTCAGAATAGTTAAGTATACTCACTCTCCCAAATTTGTCTTGTCAAGTCTCTTTTAATCTTCAGTTTCCCTCTCCATCCCCTTTTTCTCTTACAATTTCTCTAGGTGAATTTCATTTCAATTAAAAATCTTTTAAAATTGAGGGGGTAGGGAGAAATAGTTAGAAGCACATGTGAAAAGGTGGGCAAAAATAATCTTAGAAGAACCGAAACTGTAGATGGTGAAGGATCTTTGGGATATATTCAAACTCTCATTATGAATTATTGAGACAATATTAAATTCAACAGATATGTAGCTATTGTCTTACTTGACTGGGGCTCGCAGTTCCTCTTGGGGTTCTGGCTTTGATGAACTCTTTTTCAGAATATGATTTCCAGGTGTATTCATCCTTGTACTGTGTCTGATTGAGGATAGGATCGCTCAGTGAATAGGTATATCCTAATCGTCTCATACTCTTTGGACTACAAGAAAAGATAGTGGAAATCTGAGTAAAGGATTAAATGCTAAGTCTCACAACAGTACACAGGTCAATAATTTTACTTGTTACATATCTGTTGAATTTTACTTGTTACATTAGCTAGCTTAAGACTTGATGCTAGAAATCATTTAATTTCCAGATTTCCCTGAAAAGAAACAATCCTGTACCTTAGGATGGATCTTCACAAAAATACAGGAGGTCAAAAATGAAATTTAAATAGGTAAAAATCTGAAATTCAGTAATTTTTAAATTCATTTTTTAAAGTATTTAAAGAGCTGTGTACTCTCCTGTATAAACAGTACTGTAGTGTAACCATATAGTTGGTGAAGAAAAGTTTCTCTCTATAAAACTATTTCAGTTAATAAAAGGAAGAAATATAAGAATTAGGATATCCCGGGTTTGCAAGTCCCTGATGAAACGATGCATCTAGGCAGTGACTGGCAGTTTCCCTTCACAGCTCAGAGAGAGAGCTCACCAGGTGTATGTGGTCTGGCTGGACACACACACCACTGCCCATTAAACATTTTTGCCGACGTACCCAACCGAATCTGATGAAGCTTTTGGAATCTCAGGAAATACATGAAATGGGGAATATTTTGAACGACATGATGGGGATAAAATCAGAAAAATCCAGAACAACGATCTATTTCTTTAACAAAGATATTCTCAGAAAAAAAGGGGGGAACCTGTCGCTTAATTGACATAAGAAACGTAATAACCAAATGGAATCAATTTCAATCCAACTACTGTTTTTCTTAAATTATGAGACAATTGGAGAAAAGATTACTGATTGGCTATATTTGATATTAAGGATTGTTTTAGGTGAGATCATGGTATTGTTATGTATTTTAAGAGTCCTCATCTTTTAGAAATATATATAAAATATTTAGAATTGAAACGATATATAATGCCTGGAAATTGCTTCAACATTATCCAGTGGCAAGGCTGGGTGGAAGGTGTACATAAGTGTCCATGTGTTCTTGATTACTGAAGCTTGGTGCTAGCTGGAGATTCATTGTGTATATCTAAAATATTTCACGTTGACTTTTTTTAAAAAGAGGGCTGGGTTAGATTCAGGTTATGTCTGTAAGAAACCAACCATCTGGAAAGTGGATACATCTGGATGATGGACTATTCTACTTGTCATCCAGATGCATGGGGATCAAGTAGGACCACAGTCCTAAATCCAACGGAAGTGACCACAGGTACACAAAAAGTCTCCAAGGGAACAGCACACGTAGCTTTAAAGGGCTTGACTTTCAACTCTCCATTTCTGAGCCTACTCTTTCCTAACAGGTACCTGCCTGAGAGCAAACCTGTAGCTGCGGTCCTTTCTTTCCCATAGCACTTTCTCCCTTCCCCACGCTACCATGGGATCTTACTAAGGTGCATTACACCTCTTGCATCTCAGGGTGTAAGCCTCCAACCGTGAGAGGTGCTCAGTGGAGGGAGACTTTGGGCTACATTTCAGGGCAGCCCCCTTGTCATCCAAATCCAAGTGCTTGCCTAGGGCTCACCCTTTCCATCTAGGTCTCACTCGTATTTCCCAGAGGGTAGAGGGTGGCTCTATAACCAGGGTATTATGGCCTGGGCAGATTACTCTGAATTTAGCTACACTGTGGTGGCATGGTCGAGAGTAATCCCGGTGACACTTTTCCATCTCCTAACAATTATAACATGTTATCCCTCTTTAGGGAGAAGCCTCTGAGAGAAGGACAGAGAATACAGAATGTTTAAAATGACTCTTTCCCCCCACATATTTAAAGGTAAGCATTTTTTTCAGCTTTTTAAAAATCTCTGAAATATGTCCTTAGCTGGAAAGAAAACATCTATGAGTAGATGGAGCAGCACAGGACGGTGAGGCTGGTTCTTTGCAACGTAACTGGAATCTTTTCCGAAGCCGCCAAATTTTTAAAGATTCACCGGGTAAAACTGGTATGTAAACATATTGTGATGTTTCTCAGATTGTGTATTCATCATTCAACAAGGTATTTATATCTTGCTTTTTAACCCAATCTTATTATGAAATATTTATCCCAATACAGCCAGTCTTCCCTCTCTTTTATGTTGTAAAATATTAACAATACATGACAGTATATTGGGTTTGCCAGACCGATTAATTTTCACCATGCATAACTTTCTCCTTCATTAAATGCATAATAAATACTTGACTTGGTGTCTAAAGAAATCAATAAAATTGTTTCTGATTATTATATATTATTATTTAATTATTCCCAAAAGTCAAGCACCAAAGTTCTACACACGAGAACATATTTAACGAAGGAACATCATATTTTTCTTATCATATTCCTCTTAACAGATAATGAAAATATTTCGGTATACATTTCATTGCATTATTTTTATTACTTGAATATAATTAGTCATAATAGACCCGAATTTTTAAACACTTCCCCATCTGCTTTTAATTACCTTCTCTAAAATATGCGCTCAATTCCACAATTTATCAGTAGTTTTCATAATATTCCTCAAAACATACAATAACATTTATTTGAACTGGAACTGTAGTCAGGTTTTATTTTGATAGTAAGTAAACCTAATTTTGCTTGTTGGTTTGAAAACAAGGACTGATTTTAACAACCAGGTAAACATGGTATAAATTATATGTTAAATATTTAGCTCTGAGATTTTGATAAAAATGTTTAAAGCATGTGATGATAAAAGCTTTTTATGAAAAAAAAAAAAAGATTACATTGGGAAACATTTATTGAAACTAATGCTCCCATTTTCTAAGTCCTTTTTGAGTATATAATATTAAACAAGTTTCTTCCAAGTGAGAAAGTAACGGATGTAATTTATAGCCATTTATTAAGACATACCTTTTTCGGTATGCTTCTCCGAAAATGAGACAGCAAATAACTCAATAACTGGATGACAAATCATCTAATTATTTGCTTTCAATAAAATTGAATAAGTACCCAACCAAGGTGTCAGCCAATCAATCATTAAAAATCACTTTGTGATTTTTGGCATATAACTCACAAAGAGTTCAGAGAACTGAATGAAAATGCTTCACTAAAACTCCTTTCATTCACTTCTACTTATTATGTGAACAAGGCTTCCCAATATTAGCATCTACAAACTTAAAAAAAAATTAAAAAGGAGCAGGAAAGTATTAATGCTGAATCCGGTCTCATTCCAAAAATAGTAACACTCAAAACTGGATTCATAAACTAATTTAAAACAATACAAACCCATTTATCTCATTAAGATGTAGTTGCAAAATGTTTACTTTTTGTAGTTAGTAATTATCAACATTTGTACTGTATTGATTGCTTTGAGCAATTGTGTACTAAAAATAATTGTGATAGCTCAATACTTAGGTCGCATAACATGCTTAAAAATTAATTTCAATTAATATACTAAAATAGTTGCCAAGAAGTATAATGGAGTAATCAATAAGTTGCTTTCAAACACAAAATATATTACAGGTAGGTAAAATTCTATGGAGGAAGTAGAGAGGGAATAAGGGTTCAAAAAGGAAAAGGAATAAAATAAAAATTATCTATTAAAGAAGAGCTTGTTTGTGTATTTTGAAAAAGGATCACAGCATGCATTAATTTGCTAAGGTGTTAAGATTACCCATTGGTTATAGTCAAAGAAATGACTGAACAGTTTTGTTTTTAAATGTCAATATTTAGGATGGGCTGGAAGTTTTATCTTTTGTAACTATTTAAATTTATGATGAAAATTTTTCTGTGAACTTAAATATGTGAATTTGAGGCCCACTGATTTAGACTTTCGATGGTACCCATTTGTTTTTGGCATTCATCTCACATTTCTTCTTCAGACAACTGTTACTGTCTGGGAAGCTGGTGGAATCATCACTGTCAGATGATAAATCTCCCACTTAAGGAACATAATGTGACTCAGAGGGCTAGCCAATAACTTAGAAGTCAGGGGTCTGGCACTCCTGCACTTGGGGAAGTCTGTCATATATTATGCTGGGGAAATGGCTGAAAAATGTCTGGGTAACGTCTTCGCACTCCTCACTGTCCTGGTGCTTTCATTCTGCCCTCAGAACAAGGACCAACCTTAAAAATGAACCACAGATGGCTTGTTACTTGCCAAAGGTACTGTGTTTCCCCGAAAAGGAGACCTAGCCAGACCATCCGCTCTAATGCATCCTTTGGAGCAAAAATTAATATAAGACCGGGTATTATATTATATTATGAAGACCGAGTCTTATATTATAGTAAAAGAAGATTGGGTCTTATATTAATTTTTGCTCCAAAAGACGCATTAGAGCTGATTGTCTGGCTAGGTCTTATTTTTGGGGAAACACGGTAGTAGAGGTAAGAGAGATTAGAGCAGAGAACAGAGGTTATAACCCATTTCTGCCTGACTCCACAGCCATGGTCTTGCCAATACTCCATCTGACTTCTCAATAACTTGAACTTTTAAGGTGAGAAGACCCTCTTTATTGGAAACAATTCAGAGGAGACACAGGCAAGGGCAAATTCTCCATGCTGATTTCCCACCGACCACTGATGGCATGAAACATGCGGGGCTTTCCTTACCCCACTCCCACTCACCCACCAATGAGCTTAGAGACAGACAGAAGTTCCCGCGACCCACACTTCAGGTGGAACTGGAGATGTTGCAAGCCAATGTTGCTTTAGGAAGCAAAAAGTAGAGCAGTGAAGATAAAGGTGAGGGGACTGTGGCCTATCTACCAGCTTCCAAGACTCGTAGTGTTGACAAAAGTGCTAACAACTGGTCATTCATCCGTTTACTCAACTGTCATTGCCCGCCTACTATGTATCTGGTAATGGATTCAATTCATACTCAATGTTCAGGCAGCACAATTCTATTAACCTATTTATTGGCTCTATCGTAAACCATGTTACACAGTAATGTGATGAAGAATCCACGGGTCTGTTTACTCAGTTTTCACACTGTTGGTGGTGAGGGGCACTCTCTCTGATGCTTGGAGAACAGTGCATGCAATAGGTCTGAGTGCATTTTTCATAAGCCTTCTCTGGTTACTCTATTTGTTTTGAATTCTGAATGTGAGGATACAAGTGAACAAATTCAAGTGTGTTTGTCAGTCTGACTCAAGTCAGACTTAACGTACCGAGTTAAAGCAGGCACTGCTCCCGTCTTAGGGGTGAATGCAGTCTTCACCGTGGTGGCATAGGAGTCCCACAGGGTATCACCTGCTCAAAGTACAATAAACAGTTTTAAGTGGGTCAAACTAGCATATCCTGATCAAATGTTGTTTTAATAATTAAAATGATTTTGCAGGAGAAAAGCATTTTCGATGGTAATTTTGAGTCTAACAGAATAAAGGTCAACTTGTGGCCTCTACTTAAGAGGGGAAGCTCAACTTAATTATCTGAGTTTCCTCTTAAATAAAACTAGGCATACTGTTTTTCCTGAGAATTCAATATGCTTTTTTAAGGAGTTCAAGCAATGTGTAAAAATATAAAGCAGAAAGTTTATTTGAAATTCAACCCTCTTAAGACACTCATTATTTCTGATTTAGTGAGTGATGTTTCATGTATGAAACATACTTGTAAACACACGAAATGACTGTGAACGAAGGGGCTCGGAGTTTACATGTCAGGTTTCATCCCGAATCCCTTCCCCTTGCTCCTTCCTCTCCCTGCTCGTCATCACCCTCCTGCCATCCCTCCTCCCAGGGAGCCCATGTTAACAGGTGTGCCCGTTTCTTTCCAGACTTTTATACCTGCTGATGTAATCACACCCAGATTTATATATATACATATAAATACATAGACATATGGGGTTTTACTTCTCACCATTTTGTTTTACAAAAATGGGCTCATATTACACAGTGTCCGTTTCTGCTCTCTGTCATTTAACAGTGTTGTACAGGAAGCACCCCCAACTCATCTGGGGTAGCTCTACTTCATTCTTTGTAATGACTGTGCAAGATTCTGCAGTATAGATGTTGTTTAAGGCTCTGAGAGTGGGTGAGGTGAAAAAGGGAGGGAGCAGAGATAGAAGAGATGAAGCCTGGAGCACATGGACAAGAGGATGGGGAGACAGGAGGAGCCAGGGAAGGAGCTGAGAAGAGGGTCAGTGAGAGAGGAAGACTGGGAGTGTGTGATGTCCTGAAAGCCAGAGGAAGGAAGTGTTTCCACTAGGAGGGAGGCCTTGCTTATGGCACCTGCTGCTGGCTGGGTCCAGGAAGATAAGGACTGGACAATAACCACAGGCAGCAACAGAATTTATCTGCCCCAACCCCCATTGTCATCAAAGCCCACCACATTTCTTGGGAGTACATATTTTAAATTTAATTCAGTCCTTCTCTAATTCGTCACATCTGGGCGGTTACCTGTTGCCTTTTACATTTCACTAGAACTTGAGTTGAAATGGGCCCTTTAATGTTGGAACAAACCACTGCCTGGGGTCCATCACCTCACCTGTAAAGCACTATAGCCACACGTCCTTGCCTGTGTTTGCTCCCATCCATGCATCCTAAATACAAGGTCTGCCAATTAAGTTCACGAACTCATTCTAGAAAAAGGCTACATGCCTCATTGCTGAATATCACTATGGTCATCTTCGAAGTACTCCCCTTGGGAAGCTATGCACTGACACCAGCGCCTAGTCCACCCTTCAAAGCAATTTTGGAACTCTTTTTTTGGAATGGCCATCAGTGCTGTCGTCGTATTATCCTTGATGTCCTGAATGTCATCAAAATGTCTTCCTTTCAATATGTCCTTTATCTTTGGGTAAAGAAAGAAGTCATTGGGGGCCAGATCAGGTGAGTAGGGAGCGTGTTTCAATACAGTTATTTGTTTACTGGCTAAAAACTCCCTCACAGACAGTGCCGTGTGAGCTGGTGCATTGTCTTGATGCAAGAGCCATGAATTGTTGGCAAAAAGTTCAGGTCATTTTCGTCTAACTTTTTCACGCAGCCTTTTAGCACTTCCAAATAGTAAACTTGGTAAACTGTCCAGTTGGTACAAATTCATAATGAATAATCTCCTTGATATCAAAAAAGGTTAGCAACATCGTTTTGACTCTTGATTTGGACTGACGGAAGTTTTTTGGTCATGGAGAATTGGCTGACTTCCATTTTGCCCTTTGACGCTTTGTTTCAGGTTCGTATTGGTACACCCATGTTTCATCACCAGTGAGAACACAGCCCAAAACATCATCTTGCCTCTCCAAAAGGTCTTGGCAAACTTCGATTCTCCTTTGGTTTTGTTCATTGGTGAACTCCTTTGGGACCATTTTTGCACACACCTTTCTCAGGCCAAGATTTTCAGTTAAGATTTTCCTAACTGTTACTCTATCGATGTTTATTTGCTCTGCTCCGCTGCTCACAGTCAGCCAACAATTTTAATGCAGAATTAGACAAATTTTTGCACTGCTTTCATCAGTTCTGCTCATTACTGGCCGCCCTGACCTCTCTTCATCAGTGATATGTACTCTCCCCTCAGAAAAACAATCCGTTTGTACACTGCCATTTTCTTCATGGCATTATTCCCATAAACTTGGACTAAAATGTTCCTGATTTCATGTCCACTCTTGCCAAGTTTAATAAGAAATGTAATGTTTGTTCATTGCTCTAATTCAAGCTCCGACATTCTTGTGACGGCACACAAAAACACACAACAACAATAATGAACGCCACTCAGCAAGACACTGCCACATGTGAGGCACTGATATACCAAGTTTATGAGACCTTACCGAGCTGTTTGCTCAGTGCTGCCGATGTAAGCGCACGGGGGCAAGTTCACGAACTTAACTGTCAGACCTCGTACAATGGCTGTCAAGTATCTTTCTCGAATACATTTTCAATTTTCAAATATTCTTAAAATCTGTATGCCACTGCCGAGCACATGGAGCCCTGACCAAGCATTTAGCTTTTACCACCATTGTACTTCTTATCGTTCATCATCCGCCTTCTCCCAACCAGGGCTTGTGTTTAATGGAACAGGCCCTGGGTCGGCTCATCTGTTAGTATTTACCTGGTGTCCTCATGCTGGTCTTCACACCTGGCGGCTTCCCCAGTCTCCAGTCTCACTAAATAAAGCCTTAGCCCCACACGTCACACACCTCTGCTCACACAGACTCCTGATATCCACCCTCTGATCTCATTCTATGAGAAGTGACATTATCTTTTGAGACTCCTGGTTTAGTGGGCGTCACTTTATGCTTGAAAGCATTTTATTCCCACAGCAGAATTAAATGTCCTGAATTCAGAGAATTTCAAGCATGGACGAGTGAGTGGGAAGAAATTGTGAAGTGGTGCTGCTCTTCAAAGAAGCCGTCATTTAACCTGATTGGAACCTCAGAAGGATGCCAACAGTCACCAGAGGCTGGACAAGGTAAGGACGATTGTCCCCCGGAGCCACCAGAGGGACTGTAGTCCACCAACTCCTTTGTTTGGGGCTTCCAGCCTCCAGAATGTGAGAGAATACATTTCTGTTGTTTTAAGCCACCAGTTTGTGGGAGTTTATGGCAGTCCTTAGAAGTAATATAACACTTAAGAGCCCAGCATATAGTAATACCGTGTTTCCCCCAAAATAAGACCTAGCCAGACCATCAGCTTTAATGCATCTTTTGGAGCAAAAATTGGTCTTATTTTACTGTAATATAACACTGGGCCTTTATAATATAATATAATATAATACCGGGTTTTATGTTAATTTTTGCTCCAAAAGACTCATTAGAGCTGAGGGTCAGCTAGATCTTATTTTTGGGGAAATACGGTAGTTCAGTAGCAGTTAGCCCATAACAGTCACCATGAGCCTCTTCCTGTTTGGGGACAAACCTGGGTAGTGACACATCAGGCCACCGCTTGGAGAGCGCCCCTTCTGGAAGGGACAGCGGAGTGGAGTAGCACAGCATGGCTAGGAGAGGCCCCACATGGGATGTGAAGAAGCAAACTTTGGAGAAGGGAAGGGGAAGGGAACTTTGGAGCAGAATCAATCAAACTGGGGTGTCAATGAAGCTGCCTCCCCTTCTACTCGGAGCAGCTGGGACCCTCCTAACTGAGGTCCCAAAGTCTGGGAGGAAAGGAGGGTGATTCTGGGCATGCTGAGTTTGAGGGCCTTCTGTGATTCCGGGTGGATCTGGTGGATAACACTTAAAGACCGGAGAGCCACTGACACCTTTACGTAGACCTGAAGCCCTGTGACAGGGGTGGCCACTCACACAGAGAATAGAAACCCAGGAGGATAAATCCTGGCGATTCCACCATTTCCAGACAAAGAGGGGGAGAGGAGACCTGAATGAAACAGGATGACTGGAAAGAGCAGAGGAGCCCCAAAAGGTGTGTGTGTGGGGTGGGGCCTGGGGCAGACCCTCTCTCTGCCCTTTGCCCGGCTTTCTACATAGCTTTCATACTCATTAAGTATTTTCATTTTCTATCCTTAATTTACAAAGGGTCAATGGAATGGAAAACACATTTCCCTCATTCTTGTGGGACTACAGTTCTAGGGAATTTGCAGTGGAACCATCCCCTTTGCTCTGTAGCCACCGTGGAACCACAATTACCCAGCTAGAAGGCTGCAAGCGGTTATTACCGCCATGAGAAAGGCCAGGATGCAGCTGACTACGCAGTAATCAGGCCACTAGCATCACTGCCAGTGCCTCTCCCTCCACTGACACCAAAAGCTGAGTTAGTAAAGCTGCTGCATTTGCATGCAAAATTAGTACTTCAAGCACTACGCCTGTTAAATACAAAATCACTGAAAGAAAAATCAGCCAAGGTTAGAAGGGACAGCTGAAGGCTGATCCCAGCCTCTGCCACAGCCAGGTGTGGGGACACTGTGGATCCCCTCGGGACCCTGACCCTCCATTCTGCACTTCCTCAAGTTCTGAGCTGTTTCCCAGGGATCAGGACTCCTGCTGGGCCAGCTCGCTTCAGAGCTGCCCCACCTCTCTTCCCTTTGTCTTTGTTCTGTAAAGGCACTAGACCCTCCTTTTTCCTGTCCCCTCCCAGCCAAGCATTTCTTGGGAGTGTTTAAAAGCACCTGAGCGGTTTGCCAGCGTGTTGGCACAAAAGAATGGCGAGGGGCTGGAAAGGGGCAAGGTCACGAATGTGCTCTCATTCTCCCTAACCCCCAGCCTCGCCTTAAACCGAATTCCGCCATAAGGGAGAGGCAGACACCCTTAGGACCCAAGCCGACTTCGCTCTGGCGTACCCCATCTCCAGGAAAGCACCCTCCCGACCCTGATGACTGGCAGGGACCAGTCTTACGTGGCTGCATCTCGTGGCCGCATTGAGAGGGGCACATGCCCTCCAGCCCAGGCTGTGCCATTTTTGCCTCAACATGCAGTCAGGGCGCCTCGCCCCAGCTGGACTGGGTGCTGCGGGGGCGCCACTGCTTTGTGACGCGTCGCCATGGAGACGCAGGTCGGTTCTCGAGGCTTGGCCTAGCGAACTCGTGGGCGGCACAGGGGACTTAACCCGGCCTGCTGGGGGACCGACCAGGTGCGGAAAGCAAGAAGATGTGCTTCTAGTAACGTGGGCACCTTGCTTTCATGTATTTATGTAGTTTACAAGGAGCTTTCCTGGGCATTGTCTTGTGTATTTGGGGAGGGGAAGAAAAGGGGAGTTGATGGAAGGTTTTCCACTTCAAATTCTCATCTATTGGTAACTTTCAGCTTAAGCGAATGAGGGCAAAGTTGTCACTGATCTCTGCAGTAAGTAGGAAACAACCAAGCGGACAAAAGTCCCAAGTAATCTGATAGAACCAGGTTTCCCGAGATAGTTTCATGCTACCAGACTGGTCATCCCAGCCCAGGAACTAGGAGACAGCAGAAGGGTGTAAAGTGTACTCCAGCACAGGAGTGGGCAGGCATGTTTGTGACTCTTTTCCTTTTCACCAAGACAGTTCCGGCACCAACCCTCGTGTTTTGTGATTGTAGATTTCATTGTTCTTCTGTTCCCACTAGAAAACTCTGTCTCTCACCTCCATGTATGCTAGTTTTACCAGAATCTGGAAGGTCCTTTGTCTTCATATTCTTGGCAACGACCTTGTAATTTGACACAATCTAGGTGCTTGGTAATACTGCATGCCTCTAGGTTAGGGCATAGCTATTACCCACTTAGAAAGAGAGGATGGCAAGTGGCTCACAGTAGAAACTTGCTGGCGGCATGTTTAGAAAGTAATTTTCAGCCATTCCTTATCCTTAAAGGGGTTATTTTAACATAAGACCTTAGGGGAGCAGTGAAGGGGAACAGAGGGAGGGTTCCCAAATGACACTAAGAAGTTTATCAAAGTAAGGGTTCCACACGTTTATGCAAGTAATTTCTTTAAAATGAGGATCGGAACTAGAATTTTCTGAGATTTGAGTCTTATTCATGTAATGGAATGAATAGAGCACATTTTAGACTCAGATTTTACAGCAGTGAATGGCGGAACACTTTAGAAGGCAGACTTCTGTCGATGTTATTAAAGGAATGAGCCTAAATTAGGATTTGTAACAGGCATCTAAATTAAGAAAGTAACACTCAATAACAGATTACTGTCTGGAAATTGGAGAGCTAATTAGCATAGTATAATTTAAGAGAACTATATTTTTAAAATAGAGCAGTGAGTACATAGAATTTTAAAAGTGAAATCTTATTAATATCGTAGGTTTGTCTCCTCTTGGATAAGCTGTGAATGGCGGGGTTTACACTGAACCAAGAGCTCCTTGTACGTTCTGCCTGGGGGTCCTTGTGGTGAAGCAGAAACCTCTCCGAGCCCCCATTTCTTGATCTGTAAAGAAAAACGAGTGTCCTAGTACCCACCTTATCAGGCTGTAAAGATTAATAATTCTCCCGACAATTTATAAATTGTAAAGCCCTGAAAACCCAAGGTGTATTGCTCCTTTGTCATACTGCTATTCTCATCTTCATTCTTATCTTTCATTTCTCCTTCCAAGTGGATTTTTGGTTCAGGTCCATTTTATAGCAAACACTACAGGACAGGGCAGGAGGGTCCCTGCCTTTGAATTTGGGTTGCTCAAGGCAATCCCTTTCAATGACAAAGTAGAATTCTTTCTCTTTCTTCTTTCCCACCACAAATACTGACTACACTGGAACTGAGCCGCATGACGACACTAGGGCATGATGCGAGCTTGGGCAGTTTGCCCTGGAGGAAGAAATGCTCCAGCTGAGTCCTCCAGGATGCCCGAGGCAGCCAGGGGATGGGAGAGGTGCCACAGGCTGCGTAAGGGTGCAGGTGGCATGGAAAAGCCCTCTCCTCCAGAGCCCGAGTGCTGTGGTATTGCCATAGTGTAGAGTTAGGGAGAAAGCTAGGAGACGCTGGAGCAGGAGGCCCAACAGGCATCGCTGAGAAGCTTGCACTTCCCCTGAGTGCAAGGAGAATTTACTGGAGTGGGTTAAGCAACAGAGTGAAGGGATCAGGGCAGAAGTTTTTTGGCCTCTTTTTCCAGGAGTAAGAGAAGGAAGGTTCCATAACTGCCAGAATAGGTTAATCATTCAGAAATGAAGACTTCTAGGTTACTAGTATTCCTGTTACAGAGGTAAGTTTGAATTGATCAAAAACAATTGAGAAGTTGTATTGAATGGGTTAAATGTTAATTGGTTGTTTCCAGTTTAAATGATCATAATAAATGTCTTTCTACACATGTATGTGCATGTACACACACAGGAACATGGTGTGAAGTAGGGTGGGCCTCGGAGGAGACGGCAAGTACAGAAGACTCACATTTTGGCTGTGAAGGAGAAGAAAGACTCTATCTGGGGGTGAGGGAGTGGGTCAGGTGAGAGTTATTACTTAAGACGAGAGAGGAGTCATCACGTTCATAGGCCGAGGGTTAGGAGCAGGGAGAGAGAACTTGATGCTCAGGAGAGCAGATGGGTCCCACAATCCTGATTCCATAAGTCAGGTGGGGCCTGAGAGCCCGCTTTCCTAACAGGATCCCCGGGCAATTGATAAAGTTTGAGATGGTCAGATGTAGAGCCTTGTCCAGGGACCAGCAGCCTGGGCTTCACCCGGGTGGGGGCAGTGGTAGGGGCACAGGCTCAGGCCCCACCCAGAGCTGGAGAACCAGCTCTGCAGCATCACGAGACCTCCAAGAGATTCCTTAGCTCATTCATGAAGCTCTGCTTCAGGTAATGTGAGGCCAGGATGTCTCCTGAACGAGAGGGAGGACGGGAAAGAGTCGCTGGGAGAATTTGAAGAGAAAGCTGATAAAGGATGTGTGAAAGACTTGGCAGGTGGCTGCTTCCAAAAGCCCAGACGAGGTCACGGACCATCCACAGTGATACCCACGTGCTTTGGATATAAACGTTCTGAGTGAAGTTTCTCTGGCTTGGTTGTGACATTGCGAAAAGACTTTCTATTACTACATAGTATGCAATAATGCTTCTATTCAAATGTCTTCATGTGAAAAAACAGTGTCGCTTTTCTTCCTTTGTTTTAGCTGATTGATTAACATTTTCTCAATTTCTGTGATGGCCTCTGTGTTATTCAGGATTCTTTAGAGAAAAAGAACCAAAGGTGTGTGTGTGTGTGTGTGTGTGTGTGTGTGTGTGTGTGTGTAAAAAGAGAGATACACTGTAAGGCACTGACTCTCATAGCTGGGGGCCTGGCAAGTCCAAAATCCACAGGTTGGTCCCTGGAGGCTCAGGGCAGAGCTGATGTTGAAAGTTCAAGTGCAGAATTCACACTTGCTCAGGGGAGGTGGGTCTTCTGTTCTATTCAGGCCGTTAGCTGGTGGGAGAGGCCCACTTACATTGTGGAGGGTAATCTGATTTATTAAAAATCCACAAATTTAAATGTTAATCTCATCCCGAAACACCTCATAGTAACATCCAGAATAATGTTTGACCACTGTGGCCCAACCAAGTTAACACACGAAATTAACCATCACAGACTCAGATCTTCCCGGGGTCACATAATTCCTAGACGACCACTAAGAAGAGGTGTAGTTTAGTAAGTCCAAGAATCTTTGCTATCCTTTTACTTAAAAATCCAGAAAATTCTATAATATTCTCTGCTTTATTAGAGCAGTCAATTTAGTGGGGGGAAGTCTAAGCTCTGCTTCTAACTGGCCACTCACCAAACTTACTTACATACGAAATAAAGCCATAACTGCAAGTATAAAGTGTTGATTCTATCAAAACCTCATCAATCCTGTATAAATGGCACCTCCTTCCTGGGCCATCCTGTTCTCTTTCTTTATTTTTCTCATCTCCAGACTCCTCAGAAGGAAGCTGGTCAGGCCATCAAGGAACTACCAACGCCTGGCATTGTGAGTCCTTCTAAGTTTATTCAGGTGGTGACATCAAGTGTCAACACTCATTTTAAATCTGTCATACCAGCATTTATCCATCCACATGAATGTTCTCTTTCTCAAAGCAATACTTCATTCTAATGGCACTGCCATTGCTTAGGGCATTAAAACATTCTTTAGAAACTCCCTCTAGAAATGTATGCTTATCCTTTTGAATTTCTTAAGTAGGGGCATAACTTTGCTTTTTGGTGGTAGATGATTTGAAACAATAAAAAGACACTTGAGCTGATAATTAAGGCAGGCAGTCCAGTTGGGCAATATCCTTCAGCCAAAAATCAATCTATAACCCTGAGGTAATGAGAAGAAAACGCCCCCGTTCAGTAATGGTGGATTTGTGTTCTTGTTGGAATAAATCATTAGCCTCCAAGGTAAGACTTTCACTGCGAGCTTAGCTCAGTTGATTTGGATAAATCAACCCTTACAGATTTGTTTTACAACTAAAGTTTATAGTTGTACTTCATTAATTTTATCTCCAAAAGTGGGTCATAAGCATCGTAGATGTTTTCCTTCTTGAACTTCTCTCATAGCACTTACTTTATTGTTATTATTCGCTGTACACCTGTCTTGTCTTACAAGACTGGAAGCTCCTTGAATGCTCAGGCCATGTGTTAGGCACCTTTATATGCCAGCGTCCACCGCAGAGTACTGCACGTGGTAGACACTCCTATGTGTGGAATGAGCGAATGATGGAATGAATGAATTGAATGAATTGCTTAGGTCACTGTTGCCCTATAGATTTCTATTGATCTTAAACTGTTAAAATATCTGAATTAGGTCACATTTACACCCAGATTGAGGCCATTTTTACCCAGGAAGATCTGTCCCCACACATTTTTCACGAATTTTAAAGATCGCCCAATATCACTTCTGTGTGACATTTGCTGCCCTGTTTGCCCGAAAATAAGACCTAGCCAGACCATCAGCTCTAATGCATCTTTTGGAGCAAAAATTAATATAAGACCCGGTCTTATATTACATTATATAAGACCGGGTCTTATAGTAAAATAAGACCGTGTCTTATATTAAGTTTTGCTCCAAAAGACGCATTAGAGCTGATGGTCCGGCTAGGTCTTATTTTCTGGGAAACACCGTAATATATTAGCACAGTGTATAGGCAGTCAATAAAATTTTGCTGAGTGACTATTGAATGACTGAATGCATTTGGTGCACAATTGACTGAAAAAAAATGTTTAATGATAAAAGGAAATTTTCCAGGCCTTTAGACCATTTCTAGAGTGATTACTGATATGTTTTCTTAACTCAGCTACTTTCAAAAAATCTTGTCAACTTTTGTGAATAGGGTTTCTATTTCCTTTGGAAAGGATTTATTATTTGATATCCACCCAAGATTTGTTTGTGCTGGCATAAAACTTATTTTTTTGTTAATACTCATCATTTTGTACTGAATTGAATAACAACTGTTTATTTTCTTCTATTGGTAAGAAGCATTCTCTTCTCTGAAAGATCATATCAAATTTTGTTTCTTTTCTCCAAATACTGTATAGCCTGGCTCCTCAAAAGACTCTTCTTGAGAAAGTGGCTATGAAAAACCACAATTCTCATTGTAATGTAGTAAGTTCTGAGGCAAATACACAAAGCACAATGGAAAGATCACACCCATACTTGGCCACGAATTTAATCAACTCTATGTTGAATGATAAAAGTTTTAATTGCACAAAGATAGTATATAATATTTCAAATATGAAAGAAAGGACAATTAGTAGTGCTATCAAAATACAGGGATTTTTTTTTAAAACGGATAGAAAAATTATACTCAGGACCCTTAATTATTCCTCATTATAAGCATATGTAGTGATTCATTCATGCAGGTTTTTATATGTAGATAGGATGATTTTTTTTTTTCTTTTTGAAGAATTTCATTGTAGCTACGAGATGAGAAATGCATTGATGTAACAATGTATTATGGTAATGTTATAGCTTTCTTTTACTGTTAGGATTGCTAAAAGCTTATTTAAAATACCCAACTGACATAATGTGCGTTCAGTAAAGAGGACACTGCTGTATGCATTATCCTTCCCCTGTCACTGTTTGGTACCACATCACCTGGCTTTTTTCTACACAGGCCACTTTGTTAAGAGGGAGGCCAAGGGAGTTCAAATTTTAGGCAGTGGATGGTGGGGTTACTGTGCTATCCACCTGGCCAGTCACCAGCATACCTTACCTGCGATGGTTCTCATAAGGTGTCCTACAGGCAAGATGAGAAACATACTTGCTTTCCAGCCAAAGGAGTTGTAGGCTTTTGGAGCCAGGTTTGCAAGAGGACAGCAGAGCTAACCCCATGCTGGCTGGGTCTGGGTTCAGACAAGGGTGTCCGAGCAGAGGGCTAAACCCTGAGTTATGAAGCATCACGGGTCAATGCCCAAGCTAGACTGCTCTGGCTGCCAAGGGAATTCCCAGGGTGCCCGGGTCCCAAGCAAAGCACTCAGGGTAGCAGGACCTCACTGCTCCCTCTGCCTCGCTGGAGAAGTGTTCAAAGGAAAGGGTGTGCCCAGGCACGGGGCCAGAGGCCTCCCACCCTGAAGTCAGCGCAGCTGGCCTGCCAGGGCGACACCCAGGGAAAGGGGAGACCGGAGGCTCCGAGGGGCAGAGGGGGACACATGGGTGGAAGGGCCTGCCTCCCACCTCCTCCATGTCCCCTCAACCTTCAGTTCTGGCTCAGGCCTGGCATGTGGGAGGAACCGCAAAATGTTCGATCCAATCAGAGAGATTGGCTGGGTGTCTCTTCAGATTCCAGAACACTTGGAAACGGTAATTCTGCCAAAAGAGGCTCCGTCAAAGATGATCTGGATGACAGATAGCAGTTAAAAACTTCATCTATTGAACCTGAAAGAAGTAAAGCAGTCATGATTACCATCACTGGAAAACAGAAACAAAACCAGCAGTGCCTTCAGAACTACACAATGTCACCATTTCAATGATTACGAGAGAAATCTGGCTTCCTCGGAACTACTCAGAAAAGCAAACAGAAATGGCAGCCCTTTGTTGCCAGCAGGACATGGATTGCCATTTACTTTTCTGTGGGCCGGAGTAGATTTGCAGCGAGTTGCATGAATCCTTTCTCACTTGATGACAAAAGGCCCAACAGTGGGGACAGCCTAAGACAAAGGTCAGTGTTTTGGAAGGAGGTGGAGCTGGGCTACCCGATTCACCCAGGCAGGGCCAGTGGATGCCAGGGCGGCTGGTGAACCTTGGCTGTGCCCTCTGCCATGCCTACCAGCGCCCCCGCTGGCTTTGACGCACCCTTCCCCACTGCTCTGGACTGGGAGTGGCCCCAGGGCTGGCTGTCAGTAAAGGAAGCATGACCCACATCACATGCTCCTGGTTGTCCCCAGGATGGCTTACAGGACAGAAGGTGAGCCCTGGGGAAACATAAAACCCTGCCCAGGCCAGTGGGTGGGGCTGGAGGGGTGTCACAGGAAGGACTGGGGCGTCTGGGACTGCCACCACTGGCTAAGTTCATTTTGCCTCAAAAGGATCAGCATATAACCCCCACACATGTCTGCAGGCGAGCAGAGCACAGAGGCATCTTTGTAAGGAACACCCAGATACAGAAAGTAAAGCAACGTGGACGGTGGGGGTGAGGGACGGAGGGAGGGAAAGGAGAGAGAGAGACAGAGGAGGACAGACAGAAAGACAGAGATGGGGTGGGGAGGAAGAGCAGGAAATGGATGGGGAGGGAGAGACAGAGACACAGAGAGGGGCAGCTTCCAAGACAAGAAATAGCTATGAGGAAGCATTTTTGCTACAAACATTGGACGAAAGCAACTGTCATTAAATACAATTACTGAAGACTTTTGTATTTTACATCAGGACTTTTTGAAAACTGCAGGTTCATAGGAGTGGGGTTTTCTGTTTGATTCATTTTTGCAATTAGCTGCAAAAGCCCTGGTTCAAGGAAGTTGTTTTGCAGCCTACTAGCACAGCACAGAGAGAACAGGCTCAGAGAAGACCATGCAGACAAAATGTGACCTCTGTCACCCTCTCAGCCACAGGAGTCTGAAAAGTCTCGCCAACCTCTCAGGAGGAGTCACTGGATGTTAAAATCTAGAACGCACCACATATAATAGGTCATTCTTAAGTGAAACATTCTCGAGTTATTCTTTTGTGGTCTTACAAACTCTGGAGAACCTTTCCAAGGTTTTTTTTTTGGTTTTGTTTAATTGACGTAAAATTGATAGATATCTCTGCCAAGCAGACTCCTCCCTCAGCTGACACTTTTTTTTCCACATTCTGTTGCCCCTACTGTGCACAGTAGGAAAGCACCATTCCTTCACGATATTTAAATAATTGCTAATAATATTTAAATGAGTATTAATATGTATTTAAATCAATAGTATATTGAAAAATTATTTTCTGGGTGTGCTACATAATATAGCTGCTGTGTCAGCAAACGTTAAGAAGCCTGACAGGAAAAGGCACTATATTTCTTTTTGGCAGTACACATTTCTCACTTCTGACTGTATGAATTCTGTGATATTATATTTCCCCTCTATCAAGAGGCCTGCCCTTGTCCATGCATTGTCTCTTCTCTCCCATGATATTATTCTACCCTTTATTTAACTACCTTCCTCGGGTACTTGAGAATTAACATACCTCTGGAAGTTACACTGAATTTTCGGTCAGAGAAACTGCTCCTTCGGATTAAAGGTTCACTCATCTTTTCCAGAAATAATTTAATGGTCTCCTTCTTTTCTGGACTTGTACTTGACAAATTCAGAACCTTTCCATTCACCTTTACACTGGAATTGCTGAGCCCAAACCAATAGAAGAAATCAAATAATGCGTCGGCTTTGAATTCATAGGCAAAGCTCAAATTTTCTCCGTTAAGCACTTCATTTCCTGGAGGGAAAAAATTCTTTACTGCCTCTTGAAAATCAAACTGAAAGAGAGAGAAGCATTTGATCAATTTCATGCATATGACGATGATGTTATATCCCAGAATTCTATATCATTATAGAATTATATTATAGAAATAACAACTGCCCACATGTCCAAAATGTCAACCTCTTATTTCTCTTTCATTCTGACAGATATTTTTAAACAGTTGCCTTTATTTTTTGCTTTTGCAGCATATTCCATCTACAGACCTTGAGGTGCTTGGTCAAGCTGACATTCATCCTTACACCATTTCTAATAAGTGGCTAGAAATTCGGCTCATTTTATTAGTGATGCTGAAGCAACAGCAACCGTCTACATATGTCTGGAGGCAGTTATGCTACAGTTGAGCTCCAGAGACTCAGCCGGCACCAAGTGCCCGAGCCCCTTGGCAAGTCGCCGCCCTGGACCCAGGCAGGCTGGTGCTCACCTGAAGCCGGTAGCTTTCTCCAATCACTGAGGAAATGACTGTGTCCATGCCTTGTTCTATTTGCCTTCTTATCTTGGGGTGCCTTGTGTTCACGAGAAATGCGTATGTTCTTTCTAGAAATGAGGAAGCATCATTCAAAGAGAAGTGTGCATGAGTGACAGAAACGTACTTAGTATTTCACAAAGCAGTGATTCCACTGTGTTTGGAGATTGTACTCATTTATAGCCTCCCTCGTCACAGAGCCTCACCAGATTTCTAGAAACGTTTCAGAGAGTTCTGCAGGTGGGAAGGAAGCAGGTCAGAAAGCCAGCTCCCCCAAGGCTGCACTTTATCACTTTTGTCTGGGAAATGGAAAGTTCCGTTCCATCATCATCACAGGTGAGAACAGAACCTCCACCTGTGTGCAGCCCGGGGAGCTGAAGTGAATTGTTATGTGGCTGTCACCAACATGTCCTCATTTGCAAAGCAGAAAATCAGCCAAGTCCATGGAAGGAGGCTGCCCCATGCCTCCCCCTCCCCTATCTTCCCCTACTCCCTCAGACAGTTGGCTTTCTTCTGCCAAAGGGCTGGTAGAGGGCACTACAGATCCAGGCAATTCTCCTCCATGCTCCAACAATCCCCAGTGGGAAGGAAAGTCCTCCCATTGTTTAAATTAAGCCATGTCTGTGCCCTGCCACAGTTGGTTTTTTGTCATTGTTTTGCTTTTTTTTTTTTTTATAATCTCTTAAATCTCATTCTGTCCAATTCTATATACTATAAGCAAAGAGCGGACTGTTTACTCATTAGGAAATATGAAATACTATTAACCAATAACCCCTTTTCCAGCCTCCAAAAGCAAGCTGTATGGCCTTAATTATTCAAGTGCTTTTTCTAGGGAGACACGTACCATAGATTGTCACTCTCTGTTTAAAGGCCATGGAACAGCCATTAGGTGATTTTGAGAACTCAACATTTTGCTTTGGCTTTGAGCACCAGACCTGCGGTCCACCAATGACATGAGTTACATGCTTGAGGAACACATTTTGAACTAAGCTTTGCACCGGTCTTATTTATCTTATTTTTCCTACCCCTGTCTTTCTTTCTCTCAAATTATTTTTTGGGCACTTTAGATAGAAACTACTTCATGTCCTCTTTGAGGTGAGATATAATGAAACAAATGAAACAAGCAAGCTATTTTGTACCTTGAATTAACTTTCACACAAACCAAGCCAGGACCGTTAAGTTCATTACCTTCTCTGGGCAAGCACACGCCACAGTTGTACTGGTTGCACACTGCACAACTCTGAAGGATGCCAGTCACATTCATAGACATTGGCTATTTGTATATTTATTATGACAAACTTCTGGGAAGAATTAATGGATTGTCTTGAGTTAATGGTGGCTTTTTCTAACTTGCACCAAAGTACAGTTTATGATAGCAGTAAGGCCGGAGGTGTTGCCTTAATCACAATTTTCATTCAATTGAAACTTGACCATCTTAAGCTTTTTTTTTTTTTTTTTTTTGTATCATAGAATCTCTCTTCATTTCACAGCTTTCTTCACAATGAACCAGCAATGGGTTTCTGTACCTCCTTCCACAATAGTTACACAACTGTGTACCTTTTTTAGGCCACCCACACATACCTCCTTGTGCCATTCCCCGCCTGTCATTAAAATGTTAAAATGGAGAGGTCTCTATTGTTTCTTAAGATTTCTCCTGAGAGATGGAGTAGGAGCTGTACTTGATGCATCTGTGAATTACATTCCTAGAGAACTCTCTGGATTCCTGGCCATCATCAAGCCAAATACGATCAGGGGCTCAGATGCTCTAATGAGCTGCTTGTTACTGTGTGTGGTGCTCCACGTCCCTCCCGCTGACAGCATCTTGACTTTGAATTAGGAAGTGAGCAGAGAATCTGAATGACGGAATGAAATGAGCAGATAATCAGCTCCATGAATCTGAATGAGGAAGTTTCTTTAGAACTTGTAGATCATTTCTTATTACCTTGGACTCACTTTAAGAATGTTATTTAGAAGTTAGCTTAAGAAATTCTACTTCTGGCGGCCAGTTGGCTCAATGCTTAGAGTGTGGTGCTCATAACACCAAGGTCGCCGGTTCGATTCCCACATGGGCCAATGAGCTGTGCCCTCCACAACTAGGTTGAAAGCAACGACTTGACATGGAGCTGATGGGTCCTGGAGAAACACACTGTTCCCCAATATTCCCCAATAAAAATTAAAAGAGAAAAGAAAAGAAATTCTACTTCTATCATTATGTCCAGGGTTTCCTCCACATGTCCCTCTGAGCAAAAGGAAGAAGTGGAAATGGAGATATTTCCATATTGGAATTTGAATGAATACAGTTGTTATCAGTCTGATTTCTTTGAAGAAGCAATAAAGAGACATTTCTGCAACTGAAATTCAAATATCATAGCATGAGACATAAAAACATCTGCAAGTATTATTTCCTCATCTACGAAATGGGGATGGCATAAGCACCTGACAGGTACGATGACCGTGCATCCTAGTTTGCCTGAGTCAGTCTCAGTTTATACCTTTGTCCCAGCACCTACTTTCATAGTCAAAAATTTTGTTCCCATTTGGATGGTAAGCCTGCTGGGCTGCTGTGCCAATTAATGATGTTAGAGCATACCTGGAATACCTGAGTGTTTGATACGTGGTAGACTACTATATAGTATCATCTTCATCACTCCATCATTTTTGAAACTGCTGCAGGCTCTGAACATCAAATCACTTCCTGTCTGGACAGGAAGTATGAAAGAAATCTCAAAGACAGAGGGCCATGGCCCAGGATCATGGAGAGGTTTGCTCTGCAGGCTTGTGCTGTGCTTCAGATGGCCTCACACACCAGGCTTCTCACTCCCAGCCTTGTCACTAGCTGACATTCACCCTGCTGTCTCCATGCCCAGGTGCTACATCGTCAGCATGCAGCCCAGCAGCCCACAGCCCAGCAAGACAGAGCCAATCCAAAGTATGTATATACCGACCTTCTGATGTATCCTTTCTGGTCAGTACATTAACAAAGAACAGCATCGGTTTGCTCAATATAGTTTCCCTGTAGTCTTTATAATCGCAGTAGTTGGTCAGTTCCACATATCTATATATAAAAATAAAAAATCAGAAGAGGCAACCATATTTTAACCGCTGAAATAAATCCCTCTCTCCTGGTCAGCTGCGACCAACATGCAACCCAAAGGTGACCATGGTCCTTCGGGTGGCCCGATCCCAATGTTTGGCTCTCAGATAATGACCGGTACCATCTATCTTTTGGACTAGAAGAGTTAATTTGAAGCTATACAAGTTCTATGTCTCTCTGAATTGAGAATGCATTGCACTTGCTAAGTGGAATTACCTGGGTCTTCTCCAGTTTCAGTTCTCCCGGTCTGAAACTTTCCTTTTCTTCTCCTCTGCTCTTCCCTTCTCTAATCTCAAAATAAACCCAGCCCCCTCCGAAAATTACACATAAACCAATATTCATAGAATGAATTCACATCTCCCCGATCCTGAGCTTGTGCAATTAAAAAACAACTAATGTTGAATTTTTGCCCAGCGCCCTGTTAAATGTAGCTTTCTTGGTTTTCATTCACTGTTTCGGGCTGGGGACAGCTTTTGCATTTGCGCATTTGGACTCTGTCATCCAGTATGCCCGCGTTTTCTCGCTGCTCTACCACATTTCCAAGCAGTCTATGTCTCTACTTGCATCGTTGATAAAAAGGCAGATCCAAGTATAACTTAGCTTCTTTGAAGAAGAGGACTAATTTTATAACCAAACCCAAGCTCAGGGGCTGTGTGGATATAGGTAGGCCAAAGGGCATCCAGTCCAGCTTGCTGCAGGATGCAGCTGCCTCCCCTTCACCACGGAGATGCTTCCACTGACAGCCCAGCTGTCGCCATCTGCACGGAGCAAAGGGGCAGTCCAGTGACAGTGCGTCTGCTTCTGACATCTAGTCACAGGGAGAGAGGGCTCCAGCGTTTCTCTCTGGCTTGTTGTCCTTTCAGTGTCTGGCATGAAAATGACAGCCTTGGAGAGCTCCCCGCAGCAGGGAGCTGTGGCCACATGGTCCTTGCAGCTTCCCTTCCCTCGCCCACGTCCCACAATCCACTCAGAGGCGCCAGCGCACAAGACCTTAACCCAGGCATAGGTCAAGAGCACGTGGGAGAATATCTACCCCCAAGTCAGAAAAACACAGTTTCCACTTATCTGTCTCCCAGCTTGGTTTCTTAGAAATATGTGTCGTTATCTTTTTCTGGGCTTGCCAGACTGGATTTTGAGAGCTTTTAAAAGCCGATCTCTGATGGAGTTTCTAAAATGCTTCCTGCCTTCTGATTCACAGGCTTTGAACAGCCCATGGGCACTGGTGGTAGTCAGGTGACTGGGGTGGGGAGGGGACACGGGGCTGGTGCATTCCAGAGGAGGAAACGGGGTGTAGGCATTGTGTTCACGGGTGGGGTGTGGGTGAGGATGGCAAGAGTAGGGGAGAAGAGGGTGGGAGTGGAGAAGGGGATGGGGACTTGGGGAGTACGAGGGGATGGGCTGCATATGGAAATGCACTGGGGATTTTGTATGGCTCCTCTTCTGACCCTCCCCTGCCTTTGCCCTCACTTGGGCAAAATAGTGCGGAGGGAGAATGGGGTGAGGTAGGGCATGTGATGGGGAGAAGCACTTGTGTTCCTTATCAGCAGACAGAGAATTTTCCTGTTCTTTGTCCCAGTTGATCACCTGCATGGGAATGGGGAGCAAAGGAGGAAGGAGAAAGGGGACCACCATTTGCTAGGTTCATTCATTCAGTGACATTTGTTAAGCAGCAATAATGTGCTGGCACCAGGTAGGCATTCACATGGGGCCCTTATCACATCTGAGGAGCTCAGGACCAATAGGGATGGGGTAAGGGTGGCAGTACAGGGGCTCCCGTGGGCTCTCCCAACCCCTCTGCTGCCCACATGCCAAGGACAGGCAGACAACAGTGTCCTGGGAAGAGGAGAGGTCTGTGGTTGCAGGGTGGTGGGGTGGGGTGAGGGGGAGACACAGAAGGAGAAAGGCAGATGAAAACTCTTGTAACAGAAGGAGAAAAAGATAGATGCGTGATGCTGGGATGGGAGTCACGTGCCTCCTGTGAGCCATCTAAGGTGGATTTTCACATTCTCCCACCTTGTTTGTCACTGAGTTAATTTATAGTCATTTGAGCATGTAATCGCTTTTCCTCAAAGCGATTCCTCTGCTTTCTTAACATCCCTGATTGTCACCGCCCAGGGTGAGCACAGGCAGGGGGTGTGTGTGCAGTGCAGCCAAAAATCTGCACTTTCCATTACTATTCTGATGACACACATGACAATACTTGCCTCCACCTACAAAATCAAATGACACCCGATGGAAAGCATCATCAGTAGGAAAAAGATAAAAATCCCAATTTGGAAATGATCGCTGGTTATGAAAATAATCAGTTTTCCCCAGAATTCTGTGGAAAGCTTGTTGGAATGCTACGGCGCATGCTCAGAGAAAGGGGTGGGCGGGGGCTTCTGGATCGCCACATACTGAGTTTAATGCTTGACCTACACGAGTTATCCCTGTCTTTTAGAGTCTGAATCGATAAGATGCCCTGAATAATAAAACTATGCTCGACATAATTTAATCCCTCTTTGATGATTCAGAGGCACTTTTAGGGTCTTCACGGGCCTGTAAACATCATCACGGAGCATGCTGGTTATCACTGCACTGCAGACGCGTGAAAATGCTGCTGCTTACATGAGAGCTCTGATAACAGCATTCACAGTCCAGAGATGGTGGCAAGATCCCTACTTAATAAACTATTTAAACCATGTCGCCAATAAGAAATAGCTCCTTCAGTTATCCATTCCCAGCCTCTCTGTTATGGTCCAATTGTTAAACACCTCTAAATTCCAGAGAAGTAAAGAAATGTGAGCATTCCTTTGGAATTCACTGTTATAAAATCTGGATATATAAGTCACCAAAATACAAAAAGATTGAGGACCGAGGTGTTAAGTCGCACAGTTATTTATCTGACATCCAATCCCGTTTTATTTTAAGAGGAGCCTTACTAGACTGCTTTATGGACTAATTATTTCATCTTTAATCATTGCACATTCCTGAATTACTGTGCAAATATTGCTACTGTGTACTGGGTACTTATTATATTTGCTGATGTTATCATTAGGGAGGAGAAGCAAACAGATGAAGACCGTTCCTTTAAATTCTCATTTCTTCATTGCCTTTACCCTGGCCCCCAAATGCTTCTCAGCTGAAAGTTTCTAAACCTGGCTCCAGTCCAAAGAGCAGAGGACAGGACACTGGTGGGAAGCGTAGTGATTCAATCTGATCCATGTCCTAATTGACTGGCTGTATGAACTCAGCCCCACAGCCAAAACCCACTGTGACACTGAGTGAGTTCCTTAACCCGTCTGAACCTGCATCCTTATCCGTAAAGGGACATAACAGTATTGCCTTCTGTTGATGACTCAGTGCAGTGCAAGCAGCATAGACGTATGGACTTGGGCCCATAGCAGATGCTCAACAAACATGATTATTAGTCTCTTTAATCATGGCCAACTCTGCTGCCCACAGAATGAAGTTCGGTAAGCTTCTGGGTTCATTGGAATTACCAGGAATGGAGGACAACATGAATATCTGAAAAAAATCTGTGAGCAAGAATTTCTCTTTCCTTGCTCCAGTTTCTATCCTTGTCTTTTCCGTTTGGAAAGCTAAAGAGGACAGCTTAATCAAGGCCATATCTGAAAACTGGGACCAAGAAAGAACACTATATTTTTGCTTCTAGCAAATCAGGACTGACTGAAAGATCACCCACCTTCTAAGACACCTCCTTTTTTCTGGAGTTCCCTTCAGGTTTCATATCATCTCTAGCCTGATCTGAAAAGCTGCTCTAAATGTCCCTTGGTTCTGACAATTTACTGCTCAGAGACAAACAGGAATTCATACCCATGGCTTCCATCTGAGGGTGCGTGTGTTCATTTAAACAAATATGGAGAGAGGAGCAGAGAAAAAGAGGAACACATATTGGGATAGTCCTTGTGTAGAAGGCCCAGACATTGCTTAGAGTGTTCATAACCCTTTGCTGCGACACCAAGCAAAGGCTCGCAGGGACACCCTGCCCTTGGGAGCAGGCAGGCTGGCTCTGCTGGGTCTCTAGTGCCAAACTGATAGCTTTATCCAGCGCCTCACTCCAAGTTCTCCAAAGTTCCTTCTCCTCCACTTCCTTCTATCCTTCTTCTGTCCCGCCTCTAGTGAAATTAAGCAAAATTTTTAGATGTATCACTCTACTGTCTGTGACTCAAATCAGGGATACACACATTTGCTCATTCATTCATTCATCAATTATTGATGCACAGTGCACGTGAAACAGTGCATGTGATGGGGCACAGAATGATTCATTCATTCATTCATGCAACAAATGTTTGCTAAGCTCTGACAATGTGCCAGGCACTGGGGACACAAGATGAAAAAGGACATAGTTGTGCCTTCAAGAAGCACATAGTCCATTGAGGAGACAGATAAGAAAACGCACCGTTTCAATATGAAATGATAGCTGTCTACGATCTTGCTTCTTAAAGTGTGGTCCATGGACCCACAGCACTGGCATGTGGGAGCTTGTAAAACTACAGATTCCCAGGCCCTTCTCCACGTTGATTCAATCAGAATGTACATTTCATAAAATCTCCAGGAGACCTGCACACTCACTTCAGGTTTGGGAAGCACTAGTGGAAGACATGGTCCCTCCACTCAAAGGCTTGCAAACTAATTAATCGTTCACACACACAAATGCCAGAGGCACACATGGTTCTCTGCATGCAGGTGTCCACGACCCACAGGCTTACACTCCAGTTATTTAAAATAAGAAGGAGCAAAGAAGGAAGGGCCTGGGGTTAGAAGCATTTATTGAGCTGAGACAGGCACATGAAGCGGGTTCGGTCTGTCAGGCCCAACATCCCGCCAGTGGGTGGGCAAAGCAGGACGGAGATGCAGACCCCAGGAGGAGGCACGGCTTATCCAGGACCGTGGGGTGGCCGCACCCAGGCCTCAGGCCTGCAGGCAGGCATGTGGCAAGGACCAGGTGAGCTGAGAGCAGAAAGCAGGCCAGAGTGTGCCAGGAGTCCAGGGCAAGGCTCCTGGGGAAGGAAGGCAGGAGCCTTTTGCAGCGCTGCTTGCCCAGACTGGTGGAGCTGGCTCTGTTAAAAGCCTCAGGCACCTTTAGCTTCAGTTAATTCTGGACACTTTCATTTTTCACATTCTGTTCTCAAATATGAATATTTCTTTTGAAATCTTCACAAATCTGATTTCTAATTCAGTTCCTCCCAGTCCCCTGCTTATGGGTTGGAATTTTCAGTTCGTAAAGAAAAGGAGAAATTCTTGCGGGGAATGGTTTTTCAGGCACTGAAAGCCCTCACTTTCTCTTTGTGTGGACAAACAAGGTTTTGCCAGCAGCTTTGAAGAAGGCATTTTAAGTCATTTTGGTTGCTTGCCCCTCTTGGCTGCACCCTACCCACAGGGTGGCTCAGTGCTGCCGTCTTTTCCAGTAGCAAAGGCTTTGTTTTTAACAGTGGCCGCTTGTCCTCTCTGAACCATGTTCTAGATTGCACTTGCCCACATCCGGGCGCTCAGTTCCGCAGCACACATTTGACACCCCCCCCCCCAAACACACACACACGTGCAGACGTGCATTACACTCACCTTCCCAGAACGTGATCTGCGCACACCACGGCCCACAGGACCCTGGGTTGGACCTCACTGGGCTTTGCTCCGTTCTTATCTATGGTTTATTTATTTATTTGATATACTAAGGGACTGCAAAGATGAGACACTGAACTTTTATACGCTTCTCCACGGGGTCTTTTCACTAGATAAAGCTCATAGTGCACAAAACTGAGTAGCCCACCCCATTCCCACCTCACCCCATCTAAAGCCAGGGTGCGTCTCTTCTATGCAAACACCCACGAAGGGCGTGCCCCCAATTTGAGCTCATCTGACCCAGTTAAGGAGCCAGAAAGGGAAAATCATCGGCCAGTGACGCACTCCCCACCCTTCGCTCCCTCGAGCGCCCCGGTACCCCCCTGGGCGGCTTCTAGCACAGCTGCAAAATGACAGGGGAAGGCGCAGAAAAGCCTGGGCGGGAGAGCTCTGCGGCCCCCAGTGACGTCACAAAGAGAACAATCTAGACGCGGCACCAAGGAGGGGAGGGCAGCGGGGTCTCCCGGGGACCCGGCGGCCGGGACGCGTGGGGAGCCCACCCACCTCTTGATGTAGCTGCCGAGGTGGCAGAGCTGCCCGTCGAGGCGCACGAGGCCATCGCCGAAGACGTTGAAGCCCCCGCGCGCGGCCGCAGGCTCCCGGAGCCCGGGCACCGCGAGCAGGTCGCCGCGCAGCTGCAGGGCGCCGGGCAGCAGGCGCAGCAGCTGGGCCACCGGCAGCACGGCCAGCTCGCAGTCGCACGTCCACAGACTGCGCAGCTCCCCCGACGAGATGGAGGTCAGGCTGGGCCTGGCCGCGGGCACGCACGCCGCTGTCGCCATCCCCGCCGCCCCGGAGGTCTCCGAGCGCCCAGGCCTCCTACTCTGGTCGGTCCGCTCCGGTGCCCACCCGCGAGGAGAGCTGCAGCCGAGAGCGGAAAAGGGGGCCGGCGCCGCGCGGCCTTTTTATCGCCCTGGGTGCGGCCGCCCCGCCCGCCCGCCCGCGGACACGACCCCAGGCCTCCGGGCCGCGTGCGCACCACTCAGAACTTGGCGCGCACACGCCCGGCCTCGCCCGCAGCCAAGGGTTACTCATCCCCCTCGGGTCCCCTACTTCGCACCCGGGGCTGGGCGGACACCGCTGGCAGGGTGGGGACAGTGGCCCTGGGTGAGGGGCGGGCCCCAGCACCCACCCAGGCCCAAGACACCGCGCCCGGGCGAGCCGATTGGACGAGGGCGCGCCCCTCTCCCGCTCTCCTCTCCTGGGGGCGGCGGGGCCGTCGGGGTAGTGGCGGACCTCTGATCCCCGCTCCACGCTACGCCGCAGCTGTCAGCCGCGGTCTCCCGGCCTGTTTTCTGCTTTTTTCGCTCCAGATTATACGGATTTCTCTCTCCGCTCAGCCTTTCCTCGCACCGATTCCTTTTCCTGGATTCCCTTCCCGGGATTCCCCTCCTCCTACAGATCCCACTGATCACATCACTTTTCCATGAAGACTTCGTGAGTCAAACTGCTTCCTCTGACTTCTTCTGCAGGGACCACAGGCCGCAGGGTGCCTGTCGCATAGTGGGGATGGAGGGGGCCAGCCCCGCTCCCTCCTGCCTGCCTTCCTGAGTCCCGAGCAAGTCATTTGTTCAGGCAGCCTATGGGGACGTGAGTGCTCCTTCTGCAGACACACTGGATGGCTTGGTCTCCTCGGGTGTGAAAAGAGGACGGTTTCATTTAATTTAAACTACGATTTCTGAAACATCCACTAGGAGACAGACGATAAGCTAAATTCTGAGAAGACTGGAAGGAATAAACACAAGCCCCACGCTTGCCCATCTTACAGTCTGCTGGGCTGATGGGGGAGACCGTTCCAGCCTTCCAGCCTGGACAAGGCACTCAATGAAAAGCGCTGCTGGGGGTGGGGAGGGGGTGCTGGTTTATGTGAGGAAAATCCCGCCCAGTTCTGAGGAGCTGAGCAGGCCTCCTGAAGTCCCATAATTTAGGACTCTAAGCTAGAGTCCTAAAAGTTGAGTACAATTTAGGGAACACCTTAAACTTGTCTTTGTGTGTCCCCAGCGTGGACCTGTGCATAGACTTAATCAAGGCCAATGAAGAGTCCTGTCCTATCTCACTTAAATCTCAGAATGTAAATGAATTCCATTCACATGTTCTCTCTGCAGACATGGGTCCCTTAGCCCCAGGCTCTGTCTCCAACATTGGGCTTCTCTGAACAAATCTAGTTTACCCAGCATGCATTGGTCACCACCAAATCAATCTTTTACGGGAGGAAGAGGCATCTATCTGCCTGTGAACCAAGCAGTCAAGGGCATTCTTTTGCAAAGTGAGGCCAGTGGACCACTGCACGGCCCGGAGGGTGGGTGTAGGTGGGCTGAGGCTGTAGGCAGGACCCAGAGGTTGGGGCTGTGTTTCCAGCACCCCCTATGCCAGTGTGCGTTCTAGCCCCAAACATTGACATGGTCACTGCTAAACACTAGGCCCCATCTTAAGCTCTTCCGGTGGTACCCCAAACTATAACCGCAAAATGAAGACCCAGTTAAGATGAGTGGTGTAATAGATGTGTGGAGTAAGTATTGTGAGAGCAAGGTCACGAGAGTGGTCGCTGCTACCTGGGAAGCCCCAGGAAGGCTTCTCAGAGGAGGTGACAAATGGGTTGAACTCTGAATACAGGAAAAGAGCTCCCAGAGGAAGGAGCCACATCAATAAGAAATTGGGAGAGAAGATTCTGGACCAGTCTATGTAAAGAGAGAAAGTACGGTCTATTTGAGGAAGAGTGGGAAATTTTGTATGGCTAAAGCAGACCAGGCCGATTTGGGGTGAGAGGAGTGAGTTTTATAAGAGCTGAGACCAGAAAGGGAAGTTGGAGCTGGATTGTAAGAGGCCTTCTGAGTTGTCCAAGAATTTGGATTCTAAGGCAATGGGGAGTCTGAATGTTTTGAAGGAAGGGATATAACTTTGCCTGAGTTTAGATTGATGCCTTTTGTTATGACCTCTTAGAAGATATTTTGAAACAGAAGACTGGAGGCAGAGAAACTAGTTAGGAGATTGCTGTCACCATCCAGGTATGATATGATGAGGGTCTCCACTAGTTAGTTCACAGCAGCAGCTGTGGGAGTGGAGATGACAGGATGAATTGGGGATTTGTTTGAACCAGAGTCAGCAGGATTTGCTGAGCAAATAAGTGGAAGAAGGAAGAGTGAGTCAAACGAGAGAAAGACATTTAGTCTTTTGCTTGGATACCTAGACAGACAGTGTAGCTACCAATGGAACATCCAAGTGGAAAAGTCCAGGAGGCAGCTGGTTAGCTGGGTGTGGCGTTTCGGAGGGAAGACAGGTAATGATGGCAATTTGAAAGTCATTAGCTTGAAAACGGGGGTTGAAGCCAGAGAAATGATAAGGTAGGAATTTGAACCCAAGCCTTTAGTGTACTTCCACAAATGTTTATTGAGCACCTGCTACGTTCCAGGGCCATGGTTTGCTGGAGCTTCAGAGGATGGTCTGGTGCCCCTGCCAGGGAAGAATGCAGGGATTAGGGCAGCTAGGCCTTGGCGTGTGTCCAGGCTTGCTGCTGAAATCTAACAGCATGTCTCTGATCTACTGATGGAATAAACTCTCAAAAACAAAAATGGCTACAAAGTTGCTTTCTAAATTTTAAGGTCAATGATGGTAGGTCCACTGCAGACCCCAGCCCAGCCCTGAACAGACTGAGCTCAATACTGCTGACTTTCCTTAGACCTGGACCATCTACTGGTATTTGGCTTTGTTGAGGAGTAAAATGTAACATCAGTGTTACGTCAGAGTTATTAATAAATAAACTTGGTGAAGACAAATACAGCAGACCCTCCCATCAAAATCTGTTTCCTTTACTATAAAATATCAACATTTATTATCTGAGTAGGAGGATTAAATGAAATTTTTCTTTACTTCTCCATAGTTCTCTAATTTCACAATTTTTCTGCATTTTCCAAACGAGTGTGTATTGTTTTGTACAGTAAAATGATGTGGAGCAGAATAAAAACATTTTAAAGATGCTTTCCTGGTGTGTCATTTAGAGGTTTCACTTGGTTTTCAGGAAAGTGCCTATATTTCTTTGTAAATAACTTATACCTACCAACATGCTCAAGAAGGATATGAAAAAGTGAACAGAGTACAACAGCATTCCTTGTAATGTCGGCCATTGTTAATCAGCGGAGAGCTATAGAAATCGTTTCATGTTTCATCTTTTCCATTATCAAAGTACCAACCAGGCAAACAAAATTATTGCTAGTGAAGATATTTTTTCAGTCCTTTTTATGGTGTTCGCTTGTTTACACAGTTGTGTTCATATAGTAGAATTTTTATCCTGCTTTTCTCACTTAAGGCTATAGGTATATTATGTTTCAAAATTGTCTCTGTAAGTAGTAAGTTAAGCTACTATGTTATCTTCCAGCCAATGGATGTACTGTTGTTTGTCTAGACAGTGCTTTTCACTTCCTGAAAACTTAGGTTGGTTCCAGTTTGTCCTTAATATAAACGATGCTGCAGTGAACATCTTTGCACTTTAATTTGTTTCTGTATCCAAACTCTCAGAAATGACATTGAGACAAGTGATATGACAATGTGTAAGGTTCTTGAAATGTGCACCATTGTCTTCCAAAAGAATTATATCAAATTGTGTAATAAGAATTGTACACCTGAAATCTATGTAACTTTACTAACAATTGTCACCCCAATAAACTTTAATTAAAAAAATAAAAAAGAATTATACCAAGTTGTCCTCTCATCAGCAGTGAAGTCTTATGGTTTTAAACCTTTGGTATTAGGGGTATGTCACCTCATTCTGGGGAGACATCACCCTCCTTCTGTCCAGAGGTCATCCTACACTGCACTCTCACTTTCTCCATCCACCCACCTTCCTCTGCTGTCCCTCCACCCCAGCCAGCTGGCAACACCACCTCCCAGATTCTCCTTTTATAAATTTAAGGAACCTCTTGTTCTCTTCTCACCCCCACTGCTGTTGTTCACTCAGCCTTCCATCACTTCCCCTGCCCCCCCTTGGACTATTCCTGTAGCCACAGGACCAGCCTCACCCCCCTCAATCCCTCTGCCTCATGGCTTCTGGATGAATTGTGTCTCCCAATTTCATATGTTGAAACCATTTCACCCCCAGTACCACAGAATGTGACTGCATTTGGAGAGAGGACCTTTAAAGAGGTGATGAAGTTAAAATGAAGCTGTTAGAGTGGGGGCCTCATCCAATATTGTGAGTGTCCTGGTAACTAGAAGACACACCAGACATGCTTGCACAGAAGGGTGACCATGTGAGGACACAGTGAAAAGGCAACCATGGATAAGCCAGGAGAAACTTAAAGTGATGGCAGCTTTGAGCTGGGACCTCCAGCTTCCATGCTGTGAGAAATGTCTGCTGTGTAAGCCGCCCACTCTGCAATACCGTGTTACTGGGGCCCAGCTTTGCTCTAGGCTTCTGGAATATGGCCTACAGCTCCCTGAAGGTACAGGCTGACCTTCACCTTCCCTCAATGCTATAAGTGGGCTGTTCCTGCTACACCCCCACTCCCTCACTGACCAAGGAAATCCTCATTCACCTTTCAAGAGGCAGTTTAAATAGCACCTCCTGGGGGCTGATACCATGCCCTTCCTGCTGGGCCCCAGGACAAACGGCTCGTCTATGCATGCCCTTATAACAGGCATTGTGTTATTGATTTACTTGTCTGTCTCTCCCACTAAATCCATGAGAGAAATTTAAAAAACTGTATCTCATGCCTTTTTATTCCTAGTACAAGGTGGTTTTGCAGAATATATCCAATTTATTTTTATTGAATTAATGCATAAATGAATGAAGGGCAGCCTTGCATCCTGGTTATATATAAAGTTCTTAGAATGTGTGTTATTGAGTGTTTTTAAAATAAATGAACAAAAATACACCGACCATGTTTCAGATCATTTTTTTTCTGCGATTGTATCTGTTGAAGTCCTATGAAAGCTAAAGTAAGAGCATATGGGAAAATAAAAGCCCAGATTTGCGAAAAGATTCACCCAGTTAAGGTTGAAGTGACCGTACTGATTCCTGACAACTTTAGTCATGGCTGAACTAGAATGGAAAATTTTACTTCCTTCCCTGTGTGCTTAGCTCATTGGGCTCTGGCTGTGTTATTCTCTGAGTTCACTGCGTCCTGTCTGCTTGAATAAACAGACCCTCTCGGGGTCAGACTTTCCGTGGAAGCCTCCCCAGGCCAGTCCTCTCCCGTTCTTCAGCACTTTGGTTGCTGAGGGGCACTGAGGGCCTGGCACTGAGGCCATTGTGGGTTAGGGTGCTGCAGCAGCTGGGAGCACCTGGCACACGGACAGAGTCCAGAGGAAGTGCAAACGATGGACGAGGACAGAGTCTGTTGGTGAGAACCAACTATGGGAGCAGAGGGACGGCTCAATTCTACAGAGGCTGACTGGGTGCTTACATGGGCTGGGTGCGGGGGACACAGGCTCCCCAAGACCTCAAATCAAGTCAGCTACAAGTGTTCAATGACTGTTGGAGGAAGAGCTGGTGGAGGACACAGACAAGGAAAGAGGGGGACGTGAGGGCAGCCAGATGTGGGGGAGACTGTCAGGATAGAGATCTTGCAGCCCAGGAACTGAAGCGTGGATTAAGTACGGGAGGCAACCAGTGGCATCGCCAGAACTTTTAACAAGGCTGGTGCAGTCGTGGCTGCAGATAACATTTCCGCCTTGCACGGGGGCTGCACTAAAGGCATCTGAGAACCCTCCCACCTCTAAACACTTAACTATTCTAAAATGAGCAAATGGGGAGGCCAAGAGATGGGCCCTGGAAACCCCGTCATACCCTCCAAATCACCGCTGCCCCTGGCAGAAACAGGCATACCAAGTTGCTGTTGGGATTTCTCATCCTACGGCACCCAGTTATAGCATCAGCCCTGACAGTGACCCAGTAACGATGGCTAATATTTAGTGAGGACGTGTCTGTGCCCAGCGCTCTTCTAATCGTCTTCAAAGGATTATGTCACTTAACCCTCCAAGCTCGGACAATTCAGATTCCCATTTTATGGAAGAAGAAATCAAGGCACAAAGACCTCCAGGAACTTGCCCAGAGTTCCACAGCTGGCACAATGGAAAAGCGCTTGCCATTTTCAGTGGCTGAACTGACCCCATAGGTGGAAAGATTCCCTCTCCCCAGACCAGGATGGGCAAGGACGGCTCACAGGCCGAGGGCAGCCTGCTGCCCGTTTCTGTATACCTGGGATTAAGACTGCTTTTTGGAAACAGCAAAAGAAGGGTAGTATTTCATGACATGTAAAAATTATATGAAGTTCAAAGTTCAGTGTCTGTCAATAAAGTTTGATTGAAACACAGTCACACTCATTTGCTGACATCTGGGTGTGTTTGTGCTAGATGAGCACAACTGCTAGGATGAGCAGTTGCAACAGAGACTGTCGGGCCCTGGAAGCCTGAAATATTTGTTGTCTGGCCCTTTACAGAGAAAATATGCCAGTCCCTGCCCCTGAGTCCAGACTGGGGTCCAAAGTCAGTTGTGGATGTCCAGTGTCACTCCCTGTCTCTAGGCAGCACAGCCCCTCACTCTCCAGAGCTTGCAGTACCCTCCCATTTAAGAGACTGCAGACCACAAGAGAATAAAAGCCACCCCCAAACCCCACACCCTCAGTCCCCCAAGTCCTTCGCTCAAGAAAGGAACTTTATTTAATAGCCATTTCACATTCCTTGGCAAATCCGTGGTGGCTCTGTTTACGCATTCATTCACCCAGTCATTCATTCACCCACAAACACTGAGTGATCCCCGGCCGGGTGAGGTCTAACATGGACCCTCAGCCTCCACATAGAGCACACCCTGGCCCGAGGGCTCAGGCACAGGCACAGGCTTTGACGTGGACAGACCGGGATTCAGATCCCGGTTCTTTCTCTTCTGAGCCTTGACCCATCGCGCCCTGCAAGAGGTGCGGGTGCTCTTACCTCCCTCCCCTTCCTGTTAGGAGCAGGCAATAAAATCTCATATGCAAAGAGCAAGACAAGAGACCAACCCCACAGAACTGCGTCATGTCAGCGCCGCTTACTGTTACCCACGAGTCTACTAGGCCCGCCTCCCAGGAGGTAAAGCCCACGCAGATTCAGAAAAAGCAACCCCTAGCGTGTTCACCCTTTTTTTTTTTTTTTCGTTAATGTAGAACCAGGAAACACTGTACTATCTCTAGGCCCTTTGGAATTCGTTACAGTCTGAAGAGCTAAAATGATTTGAGTCAGAAGGAAAAAACAAACCCGAGAATTTTCCGCTCATCGTGGTCCTCTGGGACTGTGAGAAAACACGGAGCAGAAATAACAAGTTCCTCGGTGAGGCAGGGCTGACACCCGTGGGAAGAGGTCAGATCCTGGGGGGCCGCCAGGTCTTCGGAACGCTGGGTCCAGCGCCCTCATCCTTTTGGAAGAAGAAGAAAAAAAAATGGCAGGCACAGAATGTTCAGAAAGAAATGAAATTTTAGAAAGAAAAACACATTTTGTGTTTATGTGAGGTTTTACAGTCAAGGGCTTAGCAGAGGCGCTTTCGGGAAGCTGAGCTTGTTCCTTAATCCTATTTTGGTCTGTAAGTTACCAAAGCAGCTGAATGAGGGGGGAAATGATTATTTCCTCACCATTTGTGAGCACTCTGCAACTTTGAAAAACTTGCACTTCTTTACCGCTAAGTAATATGTGTTAAGTACAGAAAAAAATCAGAATATATTGATTTAATTTTGAAAATGAATAAATAGGGCCTCCCACCGGGCACCCCCCATCCATCCCACCACTACCCCAGCCAGAGGTGAGCACTGAAGGTTGATTACTGTGTGTCCTCCAGCCTTTCTGTCTCGGTATAATGTGAGTGTGGAAAGCATGTTTTTCTCTGTGTAGGTGATTAGTAGTGAAAACCCTGCACTTTGGAGCCACCGGACCTAGATTTGAATCCTGGTTCTGCCCTTGCCAGCTGTGTGACTTTCCTTTTCTGCCTCAGTTTTCTCATTTGTGAAATGGAGTTCCTTATAGCACCCAATTCACAGGGTTGCAGTGAGGATTAAATGAATTACTATATGTAAAGCACTAGAACAGTGACTGGCCCTGTGTGTGTGTGTGTGTGTGTGTGTGTGTGTGTGTGTATTCCTTAATATACATGGTTTTTCTTAAATAAAATTACATCAAACTATTCATGGTATTTGGTAGCCTTTCTTTTAATAGGTAAATTATAATTCATGATACCATATTCTCAGTATTTTAAGTTGTTTCTCATTTTTCACTATTATATAAAAAAAATACTGCCATTTACATTTTTTCACTTGGATCTTTGGCAGCTTGACCAATTATTTAGGATTCATCCCAAGTGCTTAGGATTCATCCGTAGAAGTTGGATCAGATGTGCTCTTTTTCAAGGATTTAGACACATAATGCCAAATTGCTCTCCTAAAGGTTGTACCACTTTAAATTCCTAACAGCACAGCGTGAAATACCTATTTCCCCAATCCTTGTCAACCTTGGGTGTTTTCATTCTATTCCATCTTTTAACCTCACCAGGTTTGGGAGTTTTGTTGTTATAACCTTTATTTTGTTACCAGGAAGTTTAAAATTTTTTGTGTATGTTTTTGGCTATTTTTATTTTTTCTACTGTGAATTTGCTGTTTATGTCCATTGTTAACATATGGATTCATCTTTTCCTTATTGGTTTGTCAAAACTCTTTATATATTAAAGATATTAACCTTTTTTTGAAGTTTATCATTTACATTTTAGTTTTGTTAAATACTCAAGTATGTTAGAGTATGTTTTTGCCATTCAGAAGTTTTGCATGGGTGTGTGTGAATGTGTGTGTTTTAAGTACTCAAAACTAGCAATATTTTTCATTATGAGTTTTGTCCTAGGAGTTATAGTTATAAAGTCCTTTTCTGCCATTACCCTTCAAATTATAACAATGTCCTTTTTTATTTTCTTCAAAATATTTAAAATCTAATGTTTACATTTAAAAATTGAATCTATTTCAAACTTATTTTGCAACTTGAACCTAAGAATGTATGGTATCTTTTCTAGGCTCAGTGATTCTACAAACTGGTCATTATCCAGGTCGGCCACCTTCTTTGAACATCAGTGTTCTCCAAAAAAGTGAAAGTAATGAAATCTCCTCTGCTTGGTATATTGTGAATAAACATGTTTGGAAAAGTGTTAAGTGATATAGTAGTATACACAATTTTTACCAAATTCAACTTCAGCATGTCAAAGGAGTGAGATCTAGAAGCGCACGTTTTGAGAATTTCTTCTAAGACCTTGAGGAGAAGTGAGAATCTTCACTTATAAGTTCCCCTGGTTCTTAACAACTGATAAACTCACTACACTGTCCTATGACAGTTATGGGGAGACACTGGGGGTTGTTTGGGATAGAGGAATGGTTTAAACATGTCAATGATATTTTATACCTTTACAATATCACCACATTGACTTTACAGATTGTCAAAGAAAGCAAAATCAAGTTCTATAACTTAAAAAAACACGAAGTGGTTAATTATGAGGTTTTTCCATCAAAAAAATCCTTGTATTTCCCAAGTTGCTTTGATTCTCCACAAACTTCACACAAACTTTATCGGTATTATGCAGAACTCCCACTTCCATTGCACACTATTGGCAAACTTATACCTCATCATTTCCTCTAGTCAGAATAGCAGATAAGGAATAGGTCAGTAGTGGACGGCCAGCCCCCGCCCTCCCCTTGGCTCAGTGCTCTGGGCTCTGCTCAGAGCCACCCACACTCACACCCACAGCAAGCCTTGCACCAGGATTCAGTGTGCTCTAGAGTGAGGGGGCGATAGTGCGAGCCAACAGCCACCCACCATCCTGCTTCTGCCTTTGGTCCTTAACATGAATAATAAATCATGCCCCTGACAGCTGACTGCACTCAGCTTCAAAGATGACAGACATTCCCCAAGGGGAAACAGCACCAACTTTATGAATGAACAGTTCAGGAACGGTTTTTAAAATTTCTGAAAAGATACCCAGAACCTGCTGAATAATCCACAGTCATCCATCTTTTTTATTGTGAGTTTGCTCAAGGTCCTGTAAGACATTATCGAAAACACGAGACATTTCGGATGGTATTCAAGTATGTGAACTGAGGCCTCCCGCCTTCTCTCAGAGGAATGTTAGTCCATTTAGCAATAACAGATACAAGATGGCAGTGCTCCACGCATTATTCAGCCATGACTGAATTTTGAGTAAGAAATTTTGATTCTCTGGAAAGCATCATGTGTTCATTTGCTGTTTCCATTTTTGGTTATGTCTTCTTTCAGTTGTCCATCTCACAGCTCAGGCTATCTTCCTGACGTCGGATCAGTGCCTCAACCCACAGGGTGATTGTCCCTCCTCTTTCCTGTCACTGTAAAATCTGACAGAGTCTCAAGTCTATATAATACCTTCTCCCGTTAAGTATGGACTTTTGATCTACTATAATGCATACTAAAATAGTCAAATTCAATCTTACTGGTCCCTCAGAGATTTGAATGAGCGGACATCCTAATGTGTATCAGAGAGACTTAGACGTTGAGAAGGCTCTAATTCAATATTTATGAGGTATTCAGGCTGCACTGCACACTTACAACATACAACCACTCACATGTCTTCCTACCCAAGAAGTGTCTATCCTCAAGGTAAACGAGGTGGGAACCATGGATAAAAGCAATAGAAAAGATTTTAAAACCTCTCTAGCAAATCATTGTAGGACTTTAAATATAAATAATCTCTTAACAGTTTGAAACTTTTCAAAAAGCATAAGAATATTAAAGATGTTAACAATTTTCTTTTCCTTTCTTTTCTTTTTTGCACTGGAAGTGCTGCCACCAAGAGTACTTAATTTAAACACTTAGTCTCATGCCTGGTACATAGTAGGCGTTTGGTAAATAATCCTTTGGGGAAAAAAGAATGAATAATTAAAAGCAAGCTTATTACTCTGTGTAGCATCCCACCTCTGTTCTTCAATTTAGTTATTCATTCAACAAATATTTATCACATCCAGTTGACAAATACTGTAAAAGACACAGATACAACTTTAAAATATGTCCGTACTTCCTGTGCTCACATAACTTTTCTACTTTGCCATGTTTATTTAACCTAAGGCAATGCCTTCATGGTTCCTTTCTTCTTGTAAAACAAGAGAAATAACAAACTTTCTGAAAATCCCTGTGGAAATGTTGTAAAAATGAAGTAGGATAATGTGATTTGTGAACTGTTAAATTGTATACTAATCTATCATTGATAAACTCTATCCGTTAGAATACAAGTAAGAGAAAGATTTCACACACACACAAATTGTTTGAAACTGTTAAGGGAATTTGTTAGCTCAAGTAACTGTAAATGCTGGGGGTTATATCGGCTTCACGTAAGGCTTGATCCAGTCACTCAACAATGTCACCAAGAATCCAATTTCTTTCCAGCTCTTCACGTTGCCCTATTTTGGTGTCATATTCTAAGGCTTACTCCCTTTAAGGTCCCCTATGGCTTCTAGCAGCTTGCAGGGCTGGTACTTCCACATTTTAGTCCAGAAGAGAAGAGAGGACATCCCTGCCCAGCCTTTCCAAGAAAAATCTGAAGATTCATTCTTATTGAGCCTCTTTAGGTCACATGCCCACTCTGCAACCAATGCCTGTGTCCAGAGGAATGGAAGGCGATGATTGGCTTAGCCTAGACCACGTGCTCCACCCCTGAACTAGTTTTCCTGGAACTTCATGGAACCCCCAGTAGGAAGTGTGCTGGGTAGAGAATAATGATGGAGGGGAATGGGTGATAAATATGCAACCAACAAACTGCCGGATTAGCTGACTTTGAAGCAAGAGTCAACCGACAATGCTACCTGAAATCAATTTTATGGTCCCAGGTGAGCTAAAATAAAACAAAGACACACTCAATATTTAGAAAAAGTAGAAGCATTTGTGGGGACAGAGCCCCAGAAAGCAGTTTCCAGGCTCTCAGCCTCACGTGGAAAGGTGCTGGCTCAGGTAGTAAATCAACTGTGATTGCATGGCCGTCAGCTGTGGCTAGTTGGCCGTCAGCTGTAACCAGTGAGCCATTGGCCACTGATATAACTGCCGTGGCTACGCTAGCAGGAAAATGGGGGGCTAGCAAGAAGATGGTGGCTGAACCTGCAAGCGGTGCAGTAAGGGTTGCGAATTGTGTGGCTCCTGCTTCCTGTTTCTCCAACCCAGCCTCCAGTGAGACCATAGTGATATGACTCTGTGGGGACAGAGCCCCAGAAAGCAGTTTCCAGGCTCTCAGCCTCACATAGACAGGTGCTGGCTCAGGTAGTAAATGGCCATCAACTGTGATTGCATGGCCATCAGCTGTGGCTAGTCGGCCGTCAGCTGTAACCAGTGAGCCATTGGCCACTAATATAACTGCGGTGGCTACGCCGGCAAGAGAGGGAAGAGAGAAAGAATGGGGGCTAGCAAGAAGATGGTGGCTGGGCTGGCAAGTGTGGATGGCAGTTTGCGGACAGTGTGGATCCAGCCTCCAGTGAGAGTATAGGTGCCGCCAGAGAGAATATGGTGGTATGACTCCCCCATCTATGGCTCCGTGGGTGTTCCTTTTTGGCCTCACCATATCCTGCGTTCTCTTGTGGGGAGTGGGACCAGAGACCCCCAAGGCCGCCCCGCACGACAAATGGCGCAGCGAGCAGGGTCTCCCGCATGACAGACTCCCCTACCTATGGCTCCGTGGGTGTTCCTTTTTGGCCTCATCGTGTTCTTATGTGGGGAGCGTGACCAGAGACCCCGCCTGACACCCCGCATGACAACATTCTATGATGTTATAGATACATAAATAGGGTTCTGAAAATTAAGGTAATTAACAGAAGTGTTGACATAACCCACTATGTTACTCCAAATAATGGCCATATAGTTAAAGTGAATTTTGACATTTACAGAATTATTAGAAAAAATAAGGCTCTGCCTATCTGATGAAAGATACATTCAAAGACTTAATTCTTTTTCTATTTAAATCTCTTATTCAAATCACTAGTTAATCAGTTATGATGATTTCTCATTTCTTTAAAGAGATAAAATGCCTTTCACCTCTGAATAGTTTATCTGGAGAAGGCTGAGACACCCCTAGGCCAGCCTTATACAGCGAGACACCCAAAGGAAAAGAAAGTCCAAATCCTTACAAGTTTGGACGGGAGATAAATCTTCAATGAAGGTATTTCAAAGGCCCTAAGGAGGGCCTTACATGGAGCCACACAGAGAAAAATTGTCCACAATCCTTTGTACTCAATCATCCCCCACACATGGACGTGAGGCAAATGGGATTCCTCACCTCGTGTGCCTTTAGCATCTGGACCATATCCACATCCAGGAGACGTCCCCATAGAGGACTTGCAAAGCACCTCTTCCACAGGTGGAACATATAACCATTATTACATTCATATGTGTTTGGAATAGTTTGGTTTGGAGACCCACCTTACTAAGTCATCAGAGAGAACTCGAGAAAGTAGAGGTTTTAATGAACAAAGCCAGCAACGGCATCATAATTTATTGACCTCGGAAAATGTCAGTTCCGAGGAGATAAGACTGAGATGCTGTTGCTCAGGACCAAAAATAGGAATTTCAATGAAGGTCCAAAAGGAGCCGCAAGCTTCTAAATGGAGAAAAAAGCAATCTGTCACTCTGGGAGAGAACACGCTGTTGGGAGGAGTGACACCCATGACGACCACTGTGCTCCTGACACCGAGTCACCCACAAAGGTCGGTGAGTGGTTGTCACACCACGCACCACAGAGCCGCGGGCGTTCCTTGCAGCCTCCTCACAGACCACTGTCAGAGGGAAGGGAAGTAGACCTCTGCGGTCTCCACCCCTGCCTCAGCCAAATGCTTTGCCTGTTCTGGATACTAAGCCCTTATCAGATGTGTGACTTGCAAATACTCACTCCTTGGGCCCCCCTTTCACGCTGATTGTGTCCTCTGATGCAGATGCAACCCTCTCTTCAAGGCCGCTCCTCTGGCACCCAGCCCCTTCCCTCAGGCTCCCCTGTACCCCTCCCCGCGGGGTTAGCTAGTGTTGGGGGACTTTCTGGGCCCTCCACCCTGCTTCCTCCCGGGTGGGCTCCATGCTAGCAGAGGGTGGGGGAATGGCGGGGGCTTCAGCCCCCAGCACTGCTGCCCCAAGCTGGCTCCTTCACACGTGAAGTCAAGACAGCGTCTTATCATGAGGATTTGCTAACAGCGTTTTTAAAATACGGAAATGGGTTGGGAGCCTATTTTAGGGACAACTTTTTTTTTTTTTTTTAAAGAAAAAGCAGCCTACATATTTTAAAATCCAGGAATGTAACAATGCTTCTGCCCCGGCCTGAGAGAAAGGGCTATGCTGAAGGGTAACTGGCAGCACCAAGCCAGATAAAAAGGCAAGTCTCAGCCTGAGCCTGTGAGGGGAGATGGCAGGGTCAGTGCCAGGTAACCCAGACCAGGAAACACACCTGTGGGCCTGGCCTCAGGCCCACCCACTCTGGGAAGCCTCTGGTCCAAGGTGGTCCTGGGCCTCTGTGGGGAGGCAGCTGGTGCAGCGGGGAGCACACAGATCCCTGTCTGAGCCCCACCAGCTGGGCTGAGCGTAACTGCTGTGATCAGGGGCTGCAAATTCCCCTCCCCGAGCCTCAGTGTTTTATATGGAAAATCAAATCAATAATTGTATGAAATCTTACCTTTTTGTTACATGCAGTGGTTCGTATGCATTATCCAATTTAACAAAATACCACAGAGCCAAGCACTGTGAAAAGAATAAAATGCTTAACATATGTAAGGAATTCTTTTCTTTCTTTGAAACCTGCTCTGGGTGGTTCCGCAATTGTTTGGTTAAGAGAATTATACAGTTTTGAGACCTTGTTCCTTATCTTGTGTAGACGGAAAGGCAATTAAACAATTATTCATGTCAAGATCTGAGGTCGGGAGAAGGCTGCTTCAAAGGGTCCACTTGACAAAGTGAAAAAAAAGCAGTTGATTAGAAACAGAGCGCAGTATATAATTTCCTTCTGGAATATCCACTCCATATGGCCTGAAGCAAGAATTTCAAACTCATCTTTGAGGAGAAAGAGACAGAAATAAAAACATTAATTTTTTTGTTCCGATTTCTCTCAGCCACTTTCTGAACAGCTTTGGGAAACCACACATTCCGTTAAACAGACACCAACCAAGAGCCTGCGAGGACGGTTTTTCTCGGTGGGTAGGGATCGTTCAGTCATGAATCAGTGTCTTTTTCCAAGAGGAAGATGCCAGCAGCAAAAGCTAGTCATAAAAAGGGTGTTAAACTCCAGCATTCTCTGCCATGTCCCCTCCATTTACAGCTACCAACACCAGAGACAACCCCAGCCAGGATACAGTGATGGTCCCCACCCGCCCGGCAGCCAGGCCACCAGGAATCCAGCTTCCTGGCAGATGAATGTAAAGTTAATAGCAAACACATTTGCACATAAACCAGTGCCACCCCCATCACTGCTGCCATTTCTCACCCTTGCCCATTCCATATGCCCCAAACCCCAATGTCTCCTTGTGTCCCCTCAGCCTTTGACTTTTCTTACAGGGCTACTGTTGTCCTCCAGGGCCCGGGGAAACCCTTCCCTAGCTGCCCTATGGAGATGAGGGGCCGTCACCCCCTCACATGTCTGATCTTTATGCGGCCTGGACCCCCTGGGGCGACCGACAAACATGGTCCTGACAACAAAAGGGATTTCAAAGTCGCTCCAACCATTTACTTCTGTTCTCCCAAACCAGAGGGATTCCGTAGACACAGCCCACAGCACGCTTCGTGTTTCTAGCCCACCCCTCAGGGTCTTGCTCTACAACTCCACCCTAAACTTGTCCAAACACCCAGCACCTCTCTTTTCTCATCCTCTCCTTGCACCCGGCCCCCTCCAGTTTTCACCACAGCAGCTGGACCAAGTGTCTGTCCAGCCAGGTTTCTCACCCCCCACACCCCCTCTTTCAACCCCAGCTTTGCAGGAAGGCAGGGCAGTGACCGGCTTGGTTGGCACAGGAGTGTTGGGAGGCTGTGAACACTGACCCCACACAAGTGATTGTACCCTGGAGTTCCTTGGCCTCCTCCGAGCCATCAGCCTGGGAGTAGTGACAACCTCAAAACCTGAGCCACCCAGCTGTCAGGCTGGAATGGCAGCGCAGAGTAAAGCCTGGTCTGAAGGAGCTGAGGAACACTGAGCAGGGTCTCCTTGTCACCTCCCACCCCTGCTGCAGCCCCTCCCTAAGCTGCCACTGAAATCCACTTGCACAGAGCAAAAGTGGTGATGTGGATGGCCTCTGCCAGTGACGAGTGTCTCGCGAGCCCACTCTACAGGCCACGCTGCCCTCAGGGAAAGGAACTCTGCCTGGATGTCACTGAGACACACCATCATGCTCATTTCTGAGATCTTCCTCATTGCATCCCCGGGAGGTTAAGGAGACGGCATTGAAGAGGGGTGGGGGCAAAGTTGGGACTTCTTTATTTAATGAAATTAAACCTTGGATTCCGAGCACAGATAGTACAATTTGGAAGTACATCTCCAATGAGCACTTGCTGTGCCTGGGAACCTTGGTGTCAGACGTGGTTTTTAGCATTAATCATCTCCCTGCTGGGAAAGAGAAGTCCAGAAATAAGGATATTGCAGAACCGGACTGTGGCTCAGCAAGCCACAGGGGAGAGGGTGGGACAGCGGGGGCGCCCTCTGGAAGATCATGAGCATTACTTCTGCTTTAATAGTAAGTGTAACAAGTGAAATAAATGGAGAAGGTTAAGAGTGAAGTGAGTATTAACCGAGGACATCTGTGCCATATGGGCTCTCGGAGACGGGCTTGCTGTAGGGGAACACAGACCACCTTAGCTAGCTTTCTGTGGGCAGAGATGAGCAGGGAACATTAATAAGGATAAACATAAAAGGGTTAGTTATTGGCACAGAATGGCAAGAAAAGTTGGTGGGAGTCCCTCCCTTGGGGGTCTGCGGAATAAGACAGACGTCCGTCCCCCTTAGGGGCAGGTGTTCCTGGAGAGCCTTTCTTCGGGACTGTGGCTCTATACTGTGTGTGACCACTGGCTCTCCAGGCCGCCAGTCAGAGGGAGCCACTCCACGTGTGCAGGACGCAGTGGCCATGCCAGGGCAAAGCCTTGGCTCGGAGTGCCCACCAGAAGAACCGTGCCTCTGACCTCTTCTCTCCTGGCGGTCTCCAGGAGGTCACGTCCTCTCCTCGGTGATCAATAAAGATTTCTTGTCTGGATCGCAGCTGACTCAATGGCCTTCATTTGCCACCACGTCTGCTGCTAACAGCCACTCTCTTATCTGTATGAGCTGACCGTTCGTTCTTCCAGCTGTTGGCATTGACCTCCCCACAGTTGAAGGAAATAGGAGGGCACCTTCCCCAGGACACCCAGCACACTTACCTCCACGGCAGTCACTCCATGTTTCCAGATGGAGGCCAGCACACCACCAGGTCTATACTGAGTACTTTGTATCCACTAGACACTCTGCTAAATGCTTCACATATTTCTTTCCCTTTGGTCTTTGTTTCAACTCCAAGAGCTGGGTATTATTCTTGTTTGTGTACCGCAGAAGAGGACACAGGTGTGCAGATGGCCAGCACCTCGACTCTCTGACCTCGGGTGAGGGGGTAGGGGTCCCAGTCAGCTCTTCATGTTTAAAACCACTTTTCACTGTGACTAGCCCTCGCTTTCATCATTCTGGCCCATCAAGTGTCCACGGGGTCATCAAGTACACTGGTGTGCCTGATATGTAGGTGGGCGTTAGGCCTCACTATATGACAAGTGCCGAGAGCCCTTGGTTTTCTTTTAGTTACAGTGCAGTGCAAAGTTGTGAATAAAGGCTCAAGAAATAGGAAATGCAGCCAGGACATAACCAAAGCTAAGATACTGATATTTAATATTGCTTTGCTCTGTTCTGCGAGGATGCAGTTTTCCTTAAACACTAAGAGGTAGGGACTGTTATTTTCCCTCTTTTATAGGCACAGAGAGGTTAAGTAACTTGCACAAGATTGCATAGCTCTTAAGTGGAGATGCCAGCATTCAAATCCAGCAAGAGTGTGGGCCTGTTCCTTGCAAATGCCAAATACGGCAAGGCTTTCAATCTTGCTTATTTCTTATCACACTTTAGGCTACAATATGCTCAAAAGACCAGAATTAAAATGAGGTGTGAGAAGTAGCTAAAATGAGGGGCTCACGTCCAGTGAGTACTTCAGAGTCCCTTCTCTCAGTTCAGCAGTGCACACGATACTACATATAAAAGTGTAACAAAACAGAAAGAGGCAAGTGCCCAAGGAGGACACAAGTGCAGTCCTGTGGGAGGTCAGGTGACAAAAAGGTTCCCCACCCGCTACTGCTTCTTGGAAGAGGCCCATTGAGTTTGGTCTGGAGCAATCACTATGATCTGGATGGATGGAGGCGGGAAGACGGGCAGGAGCATGGAGGGCTGAAAAGGGACTTCATGGGGGAAGGGTCCTGGGCTCCGGAAATGATGAGTAACTGAGATGGGATGGACCAGGGAGGAAACAATGGACGATTCTAGGAAGAAAAGATGCCCAGATTTATGAGAATGATCAGCAGGTGACGTTTAGTAACGTTCCCGCACACGGGGCTTCCCAACCCCTTAGTGATGGCCCAGCAGGGCACAGAGTTCCATCTGTGTGGGGGGAACCTACGTGCCTGTTTGCCAGGATGTCCTGGCCGTCCAGGTGGCACCCCGCCTACTCTCACAATGGCCCTCACATGGACAGTTAATCATAGGGACACCCTGCATCGGGCCGGCTGAAAGAGCTGACAGGGAGGGCCTGACACGCAGGCATTGAGGTGCTTCAGCAACCATGTTTTCAAAAGCCTGTATCGCAGCGCTAGCTAGTGAAGCGTCGTGAGGAGAGGGGTCCCAGACACTGGTGCCCAGATGCAACCAGTTAGTTTCCAAAGCCAGAGTCCGTGGTTCTTCCCCCATCTTATTTGGTCTGGGTCCAATTTCATGCAAAGTCCTGCCAGTGAATATCGATCACAAAGATATGCAGGAAAAAGCAGCCCTTTGACTAAAAAGGAAATAATAATGTCTCATCTTTCTGCAGCCAGTTATGGCAAGGAAAAAGTTCACCACAGGTTTAAACCACACACTGACACAAGCTGATAATGCTAATTTTTATCCGAGAGAACTTTTGAGTTGAAAACAACTGAATTCAAAGGAGTTAATTAAAACCACACCGAGTTGTCAGGGAGTTTAAAACTCAAACACAAAGCACTTTTTGAAACAAGGAGGCTCCTTAGCTCTGTGGTAGACCAGTTTGCACAGAGGAGCCAGCCTATCTGCATATGGGCTAAAATACTTCTAGGAAAGAAAGAAAATTGAAAAGTGTCCTCAGCAGAGCACGGTGAGGAGAAGGCAGCTAACTCTCCTTTCAACTTAGAGGAGGAATCTGTCTACAGGCCTCCCTCCCTTGGGGTTGACAGGCAGTCCCTCCAGGGAGGTCCTATTCAGTTGATGGATGCTGTGCTGTGGCTGGATTTTATTACTATACGAAGTTGAAAGTTCTGCTGTTAATATATCTGAAACTTCAAAACTCACCAGACGCACACTCCCGTAAACCCGGCTGTTTGCTGGCTGTCCAGTGTGCGTGCGTCTGCCATTCCCTGAAGCATGTGGTAGGCTTTGAACGTTGCAGAGAGGGAACCCGCTTTCTCCCTGGCTCTCATCTGAGTCGTCTGTGGCTTGTTCATTGGAAAATGGATAAATGATGATAAAAATGATTAATAAACCTCCCCACCCATGCTGCCCCAAAGCCTGATATTTCAAAGAATGTGGAATGGAAACAATGAGAATAAAGCAATTTAAACCAGTTGGCACTATGAATTGGGAACAAAGAATGTGGGCCTTCCCTAATTTTGGATTCCAGATTCCAAGCATTTCATAAATAAAGTATGACTACTTGTATGAAGTTGCAAGGTATGCACCATGTGAATTACAAACACAGGGAGAGGGTGTCTGAAAAAATTCCTACTGGCAAAACCACACCTCTCATTGCCACTTTAACTTTGTCGGATAGAAGCAATGCAGATAGTGAGGCTGAGAGACTCCATGGTGCATTCTAATATGAAAGCTGGAAATCTGTGCTCCAGAGGACAGGAAATCTCTGCTCACTTACCCTGTCAGGGGCGTCACACCAGCTGTATTTTAAAGAAAGGAAAAGTATGTCACTTCCTATGTACATGTGTCATCTAAGTGAACACTTGGAAGCCGCTGTTAGGTGTCAACGAAATGCCTCATGACAGAAACGAGACGAACTCTACATAAATACATAGTTGCACTCTTATAAATGCATAGCTTTTATCCCAGTAAATATTATAAAATATATACACAAAAAGTTATCTCAGAAATAAAATCCAACTGATCTTCAGAGGCTGTGGGTTTGAGAAGACCCCGAATCAGGGGAGAAAAATGACCTTCAAACACACTCGCTGTATTCCTAGATAACTCTGCCTACTTAAAATGTGCTAAGCTGAAACAATGGCATAAAATACCCGAACAGAAATTCCTAAGGGAGAGCAAGAAACGATTTCCTCTAATTAGTCTGGCAGCTATTTTCATAGTCCAGGAAGACACTGAGCATATCCCAAACACCTTTATTCAGAATCGAGCAGAGAGAGCACCTGGGTGCAAGGCTGAATTCCGGACCATCAGACCAAATACATGACACCTGCTGAGCTCTGACTACGTACCAGGCACTTTCAGATGCTGAGGATAAAAATGAACAATATGATGGTGGGTGGGTGGGGTGGCCTCCAAAAGGGTATGTCCACATCCTAATCCCCGGAACCTGTGACTGTGACCTGATTTAGAAAAAGAAAGAAAGGAAAGAAAGAAGAGAAAGAAAAAGGTCTTTGCAGCTGTACTTAAGGATCTTTAGATGAGATCACCCTGGATTCGCCAGGTGGTCCGGTCCCTAAATCCAATGACAAGTGTCCTTATAAGAGACATTCAGAGAGATGCACAGGGAGAAAGGGAAGGCATGTGAAGATGGCGGTGGCACAGACTGGAGTGATGCCACCACAGCCAAGGGCTATCTGAAGCCACCAGAAGCTGGAAGAGGCAAGAAAGGGTTCTAGGTCCTTGAGAGGGAGCGTGGCCCCGCTGACACCTTGATTTTGGACATCTGGCCTCCAGAACAGTGAGACACTAGTTTCTGTTATTTTGTGGTCATTTCTTACAGCAGACATCATCCCGACATCTAGGAGCTAAGGATAACATGCGAGGCAAGGGAGCTTTAGATAAAGTTTACTTGATAATGCACTTTTCCACAACAAAGGAAACAATAGGCAGAAAAACAGAGCAAGTTAATTGTATGTGTGATTTGTCTTAAAAATTCAAGTAACATGTGGACCCCCGTGCAGATCTTTGGGCCGTCCATCCCCAAGAGCTCGGTCCTGGGCTGTCGGTATGGCAGACACCTCTTCTGGGCAGAGCTAGACTCGCCTTTACAAGAGGCCCTGAAGAGCAGGTTCCAGCAGGAACTTTCTTCTACATGCTCATTTGTCTCCAGCATCGGTGGAACAAGGGGTTTGAAAACGGACGTGCGTGTTGTGGCCGCCGCAGCTTGAGCAGGGCCACCCCTGCTGTGGGCATGGGGCCACAGGTGGATGTGTCTGTTCTCTGGTGTGGCATTCTGGTGCCACAAAGGTGCTCAGAAAGTTCTGGTGAGAAAATGACTCCTTAGGCAGGATTCCTGCCTGGAGGCCCAGCCATCAGCTTCCAAGGTCCAGGACTTGGAGCTTGTCTGGGAAATGCTGTGTGTGTGCGTGCAGTTCCTGAGAGAGGGTTCCAGGCTTCCATCACCTTTTGGAAAGGCTTGAAGAGCACCCCCCCCCCCAAAAAAAAAAAAAAAAGAAGAGTTAAGGAACTGTGCCTAAACCCAGAGGTAGACTCAGTGAGATGACTCAGCAGCAAAGCCTCAATCGTCAGAGAAAAGCAGGCATTCTAGGAACAAAGATGCAGCTTCTACGTGAGGGCCCCGGGGCAAGGCTGGGTCTGAGGCCAGGATAGGAGACTGGTCCATGGCGGCCCAAGCAGCGTGCTCTGGGGACCCCTTCTGAACTCACAGAGCAGAGAAGCCATTGTTCAGCCCTCCACAGCGCCCTGTGAAGGTTCCACACACTGAACCTTCATAGCCCCACCCCAGGGAGAACAGATGCAGCCTGCAGAGGACAGCATACATGAGGTGCCCCGGGGACACCCAGAAACCTGGGGCACAGCTGCAAGGGTAGGTCATGCAGTCAGCCGAGTCCACGTTTTGATGTTTTATAAACTCATTTCCACCCCCTTCTGGAACCTTCAAGGGGCACACCAGTATGACACAGGATTTGTCCCCCCAAACGATTAGACACATACATGTATGTTGATCAGTTCTCATTACACTGCTGACCAATTTGAATGTGGAGTCCCCTTTGAAAACACCCCCTAGGTTCCGCTCAGAATCCTGTGATGGAGGTTTGTGCTTGTTCCGGGACGTGCCCGACAGCCAGGCTTCTCCTGAGCGTCAAGGGTGAAGAACACGGGCTCTGCCCCCGTGACGGGTGATTCTCGCAGACTCCTGGGACACCTCTGGTGCTCCCATGGCCAGCAGAGGCCTTCCACCCTCAGGGAGGATGCGGCCGGCGCCCTGTTCCAGGGGACAGTTACCCAGCCTTTTTATTGAGGTAAACAGAACAATCAGATCCTTCTCCAAACACTTGTAAAAATAAAAGTAAAAAATGAAAAAAACAACCCACAAATGCATAGTTTTTTGTTTTGTTTTGTTTTATGGTGTCAACAGAGGCAGGTAAAGAAGAGAATATATATTATGATAGAATGCTTTTGTGATAAAATAGGAGTTTCCATTTTGTGACTTGCTTATAAAACAAAAAAGCTAAACCTCAGCCTTAGTCTCTATTGAAAACGAAAAAAAAAAAAATAAGAAAGGAAGAATTTGTCTGGAAAGAGGAGTGAATGCTGGCTTCTTCCCTTGGCCCACTCAACCCCGTCACCATGGAGACTCCTGAAGGTGCCAGGAGTGACTCACGATGGCTGAGGACGCCTTTGAAATGGAAGCAGCACCAGGCAGAGGGAGGAACTGGGTCTGCAGCCCCTGGAGAAGGAGCCTCTGACTCTGAGGCCCGGGGTGTGGGCGCTGGAGGGGGGAAGCTCTGCAGAGAAGAACTCACTTCTGAGGGACACTGGCTCCCCAGAGCAAAGGTCAGGGAAGCCTTTCCCCTGTTGGACAAGCAGGACCATGAAGGCTTGAGGGGGAAGCGGCAGTGCGGTGGGGTCGGGCACTCAGGGGCTGGGGAGGTGGTTCTAGAAGCATGGAGCTGGGAACACTGCTGCTGCTGCGTGGACGCTGGCTGCCTTCTGGCTGTGTGAACCTCGCTGATGCAAAACGGCCTTGAGTGTCATGTCCACGTGGCAGGGATGTGACACAGAGCCACAGGAAGGAGCTCAGAATAAGGAGCCGCTCTCTGCCTGGTTTTATCTGCTGAACATTTCTAGAATCACAGTGCAAGGAGCAGTGCTGGGAAAGCCGCCTGCCCAGGGCTGTGACCTGGGCCTGCCTTGGGGACCCACACAGGATACACAGGGGTGTGACCAGCGCCACACATACAGGCGCGTCTTTCTCAAGGGCTTCACCCACGTAGCAGGGCCCTCTGGCTCCTGGGCACAAAGCGTCCCCTTAGGGCCATGTCAGCACCCCGACTCACGGATGCTGCCCCAAGTGGCTTGTGCTGGGGACGTGTCCAGGGCGTCACCCTCCTATGGGCTGTCCCCCACTCACAGCACAGCCATGCAAACAGACGGAGGGAGAGAAACTTGTCGGTCAGGCCAGACCTTGTCTCAGGCTGAACAGAAGCTCTGAGTCTGATGCTCACGGGTATTTCCCAATTTTGCCTCCACAGCACTTTTCTAAACCAGCGTTCACCAGAATTCCAGCATCCAAAATGCATGGAAATTACCCCCTTTTTTCCCTGGAAGGGGAGAACCTCATCTACCCTAAATCTACACCCCCAAGACTACAGACCTGCTTAACCAGGAAAGCAGATGAGAAATACAGACATGAGCCAAAGCCGCAGTTGCCTCCTCCCAACTATTTATTCTGATTTCTCGACAAGCCAGTTAATTGCATGGGCCCCCGTGACAGACATTCCATACTAAAATTCATAGCTTTCTGCCAAAACAACATATTGCATGCTGCTATATTTTCCACGTTGGAGCCTACAGCTGACGTGGGTCCTGAGCAGCTTTGTGTGGGGAAAGGGAAACGGAAGGCACAGACCACCAGGGAGGCTCACAGGGATCCCCACCAGCCTGGGAAGGAGAGCCACCAGGCTGTCCCGTGCCCCTCACAGCGCCTGCTGCCTTTGCAGGGTTCCCTGGGAGGGGGAACAGGTGCCAGTTCTGAAGCATCCCCAGTGGGGCCTCCCTGAGCCTGGGAATAACTAGGGCTGTGTGGCTGGCTGCCCTGGCACAGGCAGGTCCCCTCAGGCCCCTGTCCCATGGCTCTGTCCCCTGAGCCCAGACACAGGCACAAAGTCTTCCTGAGGGCTTGGTACCCCTCCCCCTCACTGGCCCTCAGTGACTCAGCTGCAGCCTCCAGAGTTGTCTGCTGGGTTCCTCGCCCTTTTAGCAAAATTCCCAGCTGCTTCCTATGATGCAGTGATGCTTCCCTGCTGAAATCTCTCGTTTCATGCTCTGGATTTTCAATCCCTCCGTGCATTCCATCCACATGTCACCATCCCTAAGCAGCCCCAGCCCTCTGCTTGCAGGCCCCTTCTCCTCACCTTCCAGGAGCAGCATAGAGCCATGCCAAGGCCCCTGCTCCTCTCGCAGGGCTCAGGGCTCCCCAACACCCCCTCCTCCACTCTCTGAAGCATGTGCTCTCAGCATGAGACAGGCCCAGAGAGGCCGCTACCTCCCAGGACACGGCACCCTGGAGCCTGCTTCCCGGGCAGGCCCCGAATGAAAGCACAGCAGTGAGCACAGGATGCCACCTGGTGTGCACTGGCCAGAGGTAAGCCTGACTGCACTCCGCAGAGGTCCCCAGCTCCCTCCCCAAACCCTGCCTCAGTTTCCCTTTCCTGGAGGTCTCCTCTCCAAGCCCAGGAGCACCTCATGCATCGCCTGTGTCCTACAGCGAGCACCGTGATTCATGTTCTTCACGCCACGCTCGGATGCGCCAGCTCAACAAAGTCCTTTTGTTGTTGCATGTGTGTGTTCTGGCTCCTTCGAGGGTCAACCTCTCGAAGATAGAACCACAGCCTCCATTTCTCCATTGACTTCCATGAAACTCCTTTCTGGGCCTTCCTCCCTCCACCTCCTGGATGCACCATTGAACTTCTGTTCGGGGTCTCAGTCCTCTGTGGTTCCTTCTCCCTTGAAGTTACACTCTGTGGGGGCAGAGCCCCAGAAAGTAGTTTCCAGGCTCTCAGCCTCACATAGACAGGTGCTGGCTCAGGTAGTAAATGGCCAACTGTGATTGCATGGCCATCAGCTGTGGCTAGTTGGCCGTCAGCTGTAACCAGTGAGCCAATGGCCACTAATATAACTGCTGTGGCTACGCCAGCAGAGAGAGAAGGAAGAGAGAAGAATGGGGGCTAGCAAGAAGATGGCGGCTGGGCCGACAAGTGTGGATGGCGGTTTGCGGACAGTGTGGATCCAGCCTCCAGTGAGAGTATAGTGCCGCCAGAGAGAATATAGTGGTATGACTCCCCTACCTATGGCTCCGTGGGTGTTCCTTTTTGGCCTCACCATATCCTGCGTTCTTGTATGGGGAGCGGGAGCAGAGACCCCGCAGGCTTCCCCGCACGACACACTCCCTCTGGTCAACCTCACTCATGCACAGTTGCCGCTGTCACTTCCAAGCTGAGGCTGTCCCCAAACAAGAATCCAAACCCACATAACTTCCTACCAGACCTCTCTACCTCAAGTTCTGAGGTGACAAATTTAGTATTAAACAAATTACCTGTCCCCCAACCGGCTCTTTCTCTGGTGTCAGCTGTCTAGATTGACCATTCCACTAGCCACCCAATCGCCCAGGAACCTGGGATCACCCTAGACTCCTCCCTTCCATCATCACCACTGGGCCTGCCGGTCACCTAGGTGGGACCTTGCAGACTCGCCTCATGCCAGGACGTGGGCTGAGCACCTAATGTAGAGCATTTCTTTTAGTTCTCACACAAGCCCATGGAGCCAGCACTATTTTAATCCCCATCTTTATGATGACACCAAGGTTTAGAAGATGAGGACATTCTCCCCAGACCCCACAGGGAGTAAGTGTGACACTGGGATTCCTAGGCACAGGAACGTGCACAGGGCCTTCTGCAGCGCAGCACCCGTTCTCCCTGGTGCAAGGCCCCAAGGCAGACAGAGGTGGCTTCATAAAGGAGAACAGGATGCTGTGAGCGGCTGGGGACCTACCCGAGGTCCCCCCACACCCACCCCCAGCCATCATCTTCTCAGTGTCTGCAGCACAAACTGCCTTTGAGGGACCGGGGCTCCAGAGCACTGGACGGGGGCTCCTTCTGTTAAATGCCAACTGAGCTTAACATCCTTGCAAGTTGTGATTAGTCCAGTGATGATGAGCAGTTGTTCTAAATTTCTGTTGATTGAGAATTTTAAAAAGTGGTTTAAATTGCAGCATGAAAGATCTCAATTTAAAATTTAAAAAACCCTTCCAGATCTGGAGAGCCGGTAGACTTTGTATTCCCTTGCTGAGGGGGTTCTCCCTCCCCCTCCCCCTCCCCCTCCCCCTCTCCCTCCCTCCCCTCCCCACCCCTCCCCTCCCCTCCCCACCCCCTCCCCCTCCCCTCCCCCCTCCCCCTCCCCCTCTCCAAAATGCTTTAAAAATGTCTCACAGACCTAGCGGAGCTGGAATGACTTTGGAGGGACCCAACGTGAAGGCAGTCCTACCACTCCACACCAGAGGTTGCTTTTGGCCATTAAGATGTATTTGATTTGGCTCACATCGTGTTTCGTGAAAACCCGATTCTGGGCTTCCTTTGAAACAGCAGTTGGTATGACAACCTGGGCTCGGTGTCCCAGTTGGCTACAACCCCTGTGGAGCAGGGTCAGCCTGCTTCCTTGGACGGCCACACTCCAGCTGTCCTCTGCCCCTCCAGCCAGCTTAGCTACTGATGCACCTTGCTGGCCTCTTCAGACATGTGCGTTGGTGACCGCAGATGACATTAGTAAGGTCAGCCTTTCAAACGTGCCCCTTTCCAATGAGCCAGAATCGGAGCTGGCCGGACTTTGCTGGACAGCATCAGACGACAACCAAATTGCTTTCACAGGGGAAGGTCTGAGTCCCACATGCCGATTTTATTTCTCTGTGAAAACATGGCCAAATCAAGTTTTGTACCTGCTTGCCTTGTGGGCAAATCAGAAGTATTCATGGGGTGTTGAAATACAAACTGATTTCTCAGACTTGCCAACTTCACTACATCGAGTCACGTGCTGAATTCTACCTAATGAAACTCCAGAGCAGGCTGGAGACCGACAGATAGAGCCCAGCCGGCATTTACTCTGGAGCTAATCACAAGCCTGTTTACAGGAAAATGCCCTCATCTGCTTCCAGCAGCTCCAGCCACTCAGCCATGTGAGAGCCGTCTTCAAAGTCAATTGCCTGTCATTTTGCTGATTTATGTTGAGCAACTGTGAGGGCCCCTCGAGGTATTTGTAGCGAGCTTGATGGTTCCCGGCTTATAAAGGGCAGTGGGCAGAGTGTTTCAGTTCAAATTCCCATCAAGACAGAATTGAAACCCCCAGCGCTGCTGCTCACATTTGCAACATGATCCCCCCAGATTAGCAGAGACCATCATGCCCTGAACGCTGGACCGCTTTACACGGACCCTGAACCCCCCAACTCCTGTCAGACTTTGGAAAGCAAAGTGATTTGAATGGCCTTGGAAACTGTGATCACATATGCTTTTTCCTGAGACATATCGATGACTGAGGCAGGAGGGCAACTATCAGAGAAGACAGAGAAGGCTGGAAACGTGTGTCCCTCCCTGCCCACCAGGATTCATGCATTTCGACCAGCAGAATCTGATTTCTTTGGAAGAACTCACCCTCTAATAGAGATTTGCTTTGAAAAAAATGAAAATATCACAGAAAAGTGTGACCTATTACTAACTCATTAACTTTTGGTTTAACTTCAATTTTAACAAAGACGAGAACATGGCCTCCCTTCTATGCCGATTCCCTCTCAACTCCTCCCCATTCCCCCCCATACACACAGAGAAAGTGCTGGAAGGTTCCAGATCTCAGTGTCAGGGAGCTAGCCCTCCATTGCTGAGGCTGGAAGGTAAGACGGCAGGTTATTTCTCAGAATCAATCACCTCCTGGGAGATGTCTTCCAAGCCCTGTTCCAGCACTGAACCACCAAGAGGTGAAAATGGATGCATCTGTCATGTGGGGAGTCATGCGGGAGACCCTGCCCGCTGCGCCATGTGTCATGCATGGTGGCATGTGGGGTCTCTGGTCCCGCTCCCCACATAAGAACACAGGACATGGTGAGGCCAAAAAGGAACACCCACGGAGCCATAGGTAGGGGAATCATACCACTATAGTCTCACTGGAGGCTGGGTTCATACAACATGCGACCTGCTGTCCACTTTTCTGCCAACCGACTGAGTCCCCATTTGCTAGCTGCAATTCTCCTCTCTGCAATCTGCAATCCACACTCTACCACTTGCTAGCTCAGCCCCCATCTTCTTGCTAGCCCCCATTTTTCTGCTAGCACAGCCACAGCAGTTATATTAGTGGCCAATGGCTCACTGGTTACAGCTGACAGCCAACTAGCCACAGCTGATGGCCATCCAATCACAGTTGATGGCCATTTACTACCTGAGCCAGCACCTGTCTATGTGAGGCCGAGAGCCTGGAAACTGCACTCCTGACTCTGTCCCCACAGCATCCTTTGTTTTTCCTGACTGCATTTGAAAGTCAAACACACATGATTTAAGGGTTGCCCACGGCTTACAGTGTCTGCATTTCTGCATTGCTGGTTCCCACAGTGTCTCAGATAATAAAGTCATACAGTGTTAGGGCTGAAAGGAGATTTAGAGGTCTAGTTCACCCCTTCAGGTGAAGAAACTGAGGTCTACTGATGTCCCCCATCAGCTGAACCCAAGGATCCTTAAGAACCCAGACTGTGAGAGACTGAGTCATTCAAATGAGCCAACTCCAGAAAGAGTTGCATTGACTCATCTTCCTGTCTTCTCCCCCCCCCACTTAGAGAAAGTGTGCATTTCTTCAATTTAGCAAAAGATAGCTCACACGTGTACCACCATCATTACCTCCTTTATTCTTTATATTCTAGTCGCCTTCCTCCATGTTTCTGTCACCTGCCCCGTCTAGTCAATTCCAAACTAGCTACCTGTCTTTGTGTCCTGAAGTGTGCTTTTTTGCAGCTTGCTTCTGTTCTAGGCCACCTTTTGCACCCTCTCCCTGCATGCTTCAGCTGGTAAAACTGGGTCCCCGGCTCTCTTGCCGTGCCCTGCTATGCCTCAGCAGTGCCACTGGGTGGCAGTGTTTCAGAGCATTCCTGAGCTCTGCGCCCGGCTCTGGGCTGGGCTGGTGGTGAGTCATTTGCAGCACAGACAGGGTTGTGTGAGCCCGCCCAACCAAGGGAGCTTGGCGGTGGTGCTCGGGAAATGGACAGTCAGTGATTACGGTGACCGGGACAGAGGTCTGCATACCGTCTGTGTACTCTCAGAGCTTGCTCCCATCCAAAAGCTAACATCTGCCATCACTCTAACAAAGGAGCCTCAAATCCTAAGGGTGTTTGGGAGAATGACTGTAACCCTCTGCCCTCCTTGTTTTAATTTCTCAACCCACCATTGGGCCCTGGTTCAACCATGAAAACAACCACCAAAGGGAAAAAAGGCAATCCCCACGGGTTCTGTGTTTGCTGGACAGAACAGAAATGGCCTAATCCTGCTAATGGCTTTGGTCACTACAGGCTATTAGCTATTAGAAGGGTCTGTTTATAGGGGGTGGGGTGGGGTGGAGGAAGGGAGGCCATCTGCTGATTACAACATACCCGAGGAATGAAAAGAACATTTAAAGAGACACCAGTGGGCTACTTGGACACAAATCATTCATTTGTCGATTGAAAGGTATATTCAGGGCTTGAATTTTAGCACCTGAATTATTTGTATGGCTCAAACCCTAAATGCTGCAATGCCTCAGACGTTGGGCCAATCCCAGGAACTACCCGTTGTGTTTTCTGAAAAGAATGTCTCAGGGGACTAGAGGAATGCGGCCTGAAATGCGTTAACATTTACTTCATGGGTTGGATTCTGTGGAAGTCAGACCAAATGTTTTTGGTGTTTTTTTTGTTTTGTTTTATAAACAAGTCAGCTCAAGACCAAACTGTGAGGTATCCGTTTGATTTCCAAGCGCCCACACAGGAAATGGTCCTCGGTGTCCCTCCCAAGGGCGGCCCCTCCCTAGGTCTTCACTCATTTCTGTGAGTTGCACCAGTCCCCCCCTCCCAGGCCTCACTGGGACCCAAAGAAAGCGGAATCTTCCCGATGGAAGCACCAGGAAAGTCAGAGGCAGGCCGACCTCGCCTTCCAGGTGGCTGAAGCCCAGAATGAGAGGCAAGCAGACCCCTGGCTTTGCCTCCTGGTGGACCCTGGTTCACTAAGGCCACAAATGTTGTCATATCTGGGGGTTTATTTCCCAACTCAATGAAAATGAAGATATTGAGGACACATGTGGTGTTGTCACCCCAAATCAAATATTTGACCCCTGAACCAAGAGCATGGGAAGGTTTAGGGACAGAGAGCTCCTGGATACAGTTTACCTCAAATGAAGGGAGTTGAATCCAGGTGGGATGGGTGAGGAGGGAGGGGAGCAGGGGCAGCCGTACTGTCAAGTTCCCCAAAAGCACGAGTGTTGGAAAACACAATGTATTCATAGAAAATTTGAGGTGTTGGAAGGCCAACAGAGCAGGAGACAATGGCTATTGAAAAGATAGTTTGTTTAGTCAGAGTTCCCAAGAAAAGGGGGCACACCACACCAGGCCACCTCGGGCCACACCAGGAATCCCCAGGGCCAGCCAGGACACAGAGGGAGAGGGAACCTTCATTGTGGTGTGAGCTAGGAGGAACAGGGGAGGCAGGGGAAGCAGAATTAGGATCAGCTTGTTTGAATAGTTTCAGAGGCGCTGGGGCATAGGGCTATTATGGTTGTCTGGAACCTGGCTCTGGGGTGATGGGGGGCGGAGGGGGGGCGCTGAGTGTGAAAGCCAGTAGAGGAGTGGGGGGTGTCTGGACTGGTGGGTTTGCATATGAAAAGCATGTTGCTGGGTTGCTTACAGCTCTAAGGCTCAGCTCACCCTGGCAGGGGCAGTCAGTCCTTCCAGGGTCTGCACGGCCCCAATGTCAAAGCATCAGGTGTAGAAAAGAGAAGGCATGGTTCCCTAAAGTCTCCCTCAGGACACAGTATGGCTCTAGTATGGTGCCATCTTGTCCCTTGGCTGCCACTCCAGTGCTCCTGAGGGTGACTCATCCTCCTCCCCTCTCCTCTCCTGCCTGGCTGGGCGTAGCTTCCCAGGAGAGGCTCAGCCGGGTCCAGTGGCCTCCATGCGGCCCCAGCGGTCCCCTCTGGGCAGCTCTTCATGCCAGGCCACACAAGCTGGCTGCCCATGAATCAGGAGCCTACTGGTGGGCTAACGCATCTACTGGCGGGTCTCAGGGCTTGGCCAGCTCAGCTTAGATCTCCCTGTTGGGAGGCCTGGGGGTGGGGACAGGCCCTCTGAGGATTCCCAGGAGAAAATACCATCAGCCAGCTCCTCACTTGGCTTTTCCCATATAATGCTTCTGGAAGGCCAGAAATGAATCTGAGCTCCAACGACAGAGGCACGAAATGATTTCAAACAGGGTGGTTACAAGTGAAAGCAGCATTTTCATAAGGAAGGCTAATGTGGTGAAAACATCTGGGGAAGGACCTGGACACCGGAAGAATTGTGAGGATCCTGTAACAGGTCCTTATAGATCCAGACATCCGGAGGGGGTGATGGCCATGGGGACAGAAAGGAGGAGGTAGTTCCCAGAGTCAGGCTGGAGGAAGCATTGGCAGAACTTAGCAACTCACTAGCCGAGGAAGGAGAGGGGGAAGGTCCACTCAGGGACAGCCCTGAGGCTTTGGACCTGGAGGGCAGAGAGAAAATGCCTCACTGACAAAAACAGCAAAGTGTGGAAAGGGAACAGGTATGAGAGGAGCTCTTGTGGATGTATAACCTTGTCAGGTGAGGGACACCCCCACACCCCTCACTGTTGCTGAGTAGGAACAGCATGGCCCTCGCCACGACACACCTTGCTGAGCAGACAATTTAGCGACATACTTGTTCACTCCTGAGTCCAGTAATTTCATGAACACAACTACTGCCTTCCTAGATGTCCCCCAAATTTTCTCAAAGCCCCAGGTCTGGGTCCACAGTAATTAAGGACCAACCACACTTCTCGGATCTCCTCCACTCACCCCTGCCCAAGGATGACTTTTAAATAATTTTTAAAAGCATGGTTCTCATACAAATATGTACTGAGCACCTGCTAAAGAGCTATTTTACTCACTAACGAGGAAACCAGTGGGATGGTTTCAAAGAGCGGTCATGGGACAGACATTGATATACTCTCTCAGGAAGGAAATGGTGAGAGAGGTTTGCTGAGCTCGATACAGAGCAAGTGACTGTCCTACAGGGCTGGGCAACTGTAGCCTCTTAGGTCATCATATCAACTGGGAAGAAACGTTTAGGTTTTCACTGGACAAGAGAGCATCTGCCCCTTAGCGATGGGCTGCACATTGGCCTCTAACTTGAGCCCTAATTGATGGCAAATACTTGGTCGGACCAGGTTTATTCCTCCAGAGAATGAGCTCTTTCTCGCCGGGACCTTTTCTACAAAGTTCCAGTTTGACACTGAAATGTCATACAGCCGCCCTCTTGCTTTATTTCCAAGTTTTGGAGATTTTTTTTATCACTTGTTTTTCTATCCGGTAAGATGTAAGATCTCGGCTCAAGCATCACTTCCTCAAGCAGGCCTCCCTGCACTCCCTGGACAAGGTCAGAGCCCATTGTGTTCATTTGTTTCCACAGCGTGAAGTATTTCCCCTTCCCAGAAGCTAGGGAAATAAAAACTTACTCTGACACCTGCTAAAACAGTGAGGAAGGCTTTATTCAGGACTATTGCAAAAGGTGTCAAGACTACTGCTGTAGGGGAGACAGCGGAGGCTCAGCGCCCAGTACAAGGACCATGGGGATTTCTAACCCAGGAGCAGAGTGAGGGCCTGTGGATGGACCAAGTGCTACAAGGAGACATCAGGGCAGGGAGATGCTTGCTGAAGGCAGGCAGGGCATCAGCTGTCAAGGCCGGGCGTGGAGGTGGGGCGTGAGGAATTTGATCAGATACCAAAGGAGCTCAGATCCCAAGGGTGGGGGGATTCTGGCTAAACTGACTTAGCAGGATTCCTGCTAAGACTGGGCAATGCAGGCCCCGCCAGGACAGGACAGAGGCCCAGGTGGAGGCCTAGCTGAGACGAGGGCTCAGAGGAGCCTGACCAGAGTTGGGTTGAGGAGAGAGTTTTTGTCAGTTACCACCATTCTAGTTTTCATGGATCTGTGTGGCCCTGTCATTTGCATCTGTCTCCTCTTCTAGATTATTAGCTCCTTGAGGACGAGGCCATGGTCAGCCATGGTCTTCTTGCCATTACCTCCCAGCACCTGTGTTAGAGGCACGGGAGGTGCCCAATAAATATTTACTGAATGAATGAATAGATGGATGCCCAGCACTCTACACTGGGGGAATGCCCTGGAAGCAGGAAGCAGTCGTCCACACACCGCAGCTAATTCACTGCCTGGCTGTTGTTATTTCCCTTCCTTGTTTCTATTTGCTTAATTGCACCTTTTCTCATTTGACTGCCTGGCTGGTAATTCAGCTCTAGGGGGACTCGGAGCAAAGTCAAACGTTTGCTCCTCTGCAGCTCGCTGGTGCTGACTCAGCCGGATGTCCCGCTGCGGCCAAAGGGCACTGATCAAAGTGCAGGAACAGCTAACCTCTTTCTCTCTTCTGCAGCTGCTTTCTGGTTTGCACAGGCTGCCCTCCGCTTCACGGTTCCTCCCCATTCCCCGGGGGCTCAGGACGCCCCAGCCAAAAGCTAAGAGGAGACCTGGGAGGACGTGATGAGCACCTCACTGCCCATTATTTAGTTTGGTATTAGTGAGGAGGGGCGGGGAGGAGGTTTGCTGAGTTCCAGGATTGAGAAAAGGCCCTCCTCCCACTAGCAAGCAAAACACTGAGAGTATGGTTGGGGGTTGTCTCGCTCCCCTTCCTCCTATCCCCCTTATGGGTATGCCAGTAGCATTTCCCAATCCCTTCACTTGCATTTCCCTTTCTTCGTGTCCATTTCTAACCAGTCCCAGCCCACACCTCTGGCCTGGAGGGCCAGACAGCCCCGGCCCTCCTTCTCTCGCTCCTTTGTTTCTTCCTAGATCCTGATTCCTAAAGGCTGAGGGCTGGGGGCTCAGGCCTCAGAGCTCTTCTCCAGCACAGACATCCAGCCCGTGGTGTCTCATCTCTAAGGGCCTGGCAGCCCCTGAACATGTATGTGTAGCCCTGCCCTCTCCCAGAACACCAGGCTGGCATGCCCTGGCAGGCAGCCTCTCGGGTGACCCCAATGCAGCCTTGGTGCTGACGCCTTCTCCTGAGCATAGGCTGGGTCTAGTGACTTCCTTCTAATATGGTTGGAGTGATGGGGTATTGTCTTCAAGATTAGGTGTCCGCCTCGCTGGTCCTCTCTTGCTCTGTCACTTCTGACTCAAAAGGAGGCCAGCTGCCATGCTGTGAGCTGCCTCGTGCAGAGGCCCACATGGCAAGGAACTGAGAGTGGCCTCTGGCCAATAACTAGTGAGGACCTGAGGCCCTCAACAGGCAGAATCTCGCCGACAGCACGTGGGCAAGCTTGTAAACAGGCCCTCCCATAGGCTCCTCAGATAACACCACAGCTACTTGATGGCAGCCCTGGAGAACCTCCAAACCAGAGGACCCAGTCGAGCCATACACATGCCTGACCCACGGAACCTGTGAGGTATTAAATGTTTCTTGTTTTACACCACTACATCAAGGGGCAATTTGTTACGCAGCAATAGGTAACTAATACGGTATGTAACTGCTGACTCTACTTGGATGTTGCAAGACAGCTCAAATTTAACATGGTTAAAGCAAGTCTCGAGTTCCCATCCTATGAGGACAGAGAACAGAATACACCAGAGATAAAAAAAGACACGGACATGGGCAGGCCCACTGTGTTCCCGAGTGCTGAGGGGATGTGGGGCTTCAGGTGATGGAACTCCTGTGAGATGGATCTCACGGAGGGAAGTGGCATGAGTGGGAGAGTCAGAAAATAATGATTGCCCATAGATGCAGGGTGGGACCCAACACAGGGACAACACAGTCAGGCATCCTGTCGATTATCTGTTAAGTTACGTGGATTGTTGAAGGGATGAACTTGGCTGCTGCCCGCGCTGACACTATCCGGCGAGCGTGCAGACAGCCTGGGCTGAGGACAGGAGGACAGCATCACCACTGTGACAAAAACCCAGGGAAACGCAACACCACGTGCACGTCATTTGAATGTTTTTAAAGAACCACCCAAACCCAGTCACACTGTTTAAACAGTTTTTAAGATGAAAATCTGGCTTAGCATTAACTGTGTTCAGGAATGCTTTCAGCTTCCTGCTTATATGAGTAATTTTGAAATTTTATTCCAAGTTTCCATCAATAAAATTGGCAACATTTGAGCTCATCCCCAGGACACCTCCATTCAAGGCAGAAATATAGGGGGAATCCTAAATCCAAAATGTAGAGATAAGCTCCTCCTGTGTGTTTCATGTTTTTTAACACTTTCTATTGAGATTGTGTGTTTTATAAGGTGTGTTCTGTCAAATACGTTAGCTCATTTGAGCCTCATACAACCTGTGGAAGAAATGGAAAACATGACTTTATTGCCATTTTAAGTGGAAATTGAGGCTCAGAGAAGTCAGAGACTTGCCTAAAGTTACACAGTTGGTCCATTCTGGCACGTGCACTGGAGTCAGGTTTCCTGACCCTTTAGGCAGGCATTCACCGTTCCTTTGCAATGGAGGCCCAGTGTGACCTTGAGCTGCATCCACCAGGGCTCACCCAACAGGCTGGGGGTGTAGGACCATCACCATGACCATGTGCATTGAGACACTGAAGAACCCACCTGGAAGAAGAGGAGCCAGACGGGCCCGCATAGCTCTGTGTTCAGAGGGAAAGGAAGGAAGTGTGCTCCTGCACATGGCCTGGTGACAGACACCCAATCTGTCTCCCAGGCCAGCATTTCCAGGGCTGATTGATGAGCCAAACACTCTGCATGACGTGAGCACATAGGAGTGGGGCCCAGTGCTCGAGCAGGGTGTGACACAAAAGGGCAGCGAGGACCAGCCCGTGTGAGAGCAAACATGGTGTGCAGGAATGGGGTGCAGCCCTGGCAGTGAGCGGAGGTGGAGAAGCCATTGTTTTGGGGCTCCAGGGCTGGCAGACACCTCCACAGTGCCTGGGTGCCTGGGTAGTTCAGAGAACAGGACCAGGAGAGAAGGGACATGACTGGGGATGCCACATGCTCACCATCTCTGGTCTGAGATCTTTGCAAGAGTGGGGTACATGGGAAGCAACTGAAGGCGCTGGGCCTAGGGTCCAGCTGAGAGGGAGGCAGCCCCCACAGGAATGGGAAGAGAGAAAGAGAACTGCAGGTCCCAGGGCTTTGCACAAAATCGGCAAGGACTTTGGACATCCCAGCTGTCCAGGGGGAGGTTTGAGGCAGTCTTATCCTAAAATCCAGAGAGGTCCCTGCTGACCAATTACCTTGATCATGAAATTAAGGCCTGGAGGTTTTAAGGACTTGCCCAGATCATCAAACTCCCAAGCTAGGGCTCTTCTTACTATACCATGATTTTCCATGTCACCAGATCACGTGACTGAGAATTCCCCAGACGACTCTGGGTGACAGCCTGATAGTCACGTGGTAGCACCCAGCTCTCCTTCCGCTCAGCCCAGCTCGCTCAAGACTGACTGCCAGTTTCTACCTATCCTGGGAGTGACTGAGTGTAAAGGAATGCTTATTTTCTAAAGGTTTGCTCTCGTCACATATTCAACGACAGGGCCCTGCAGTGCCGCCCTAGCTAATTGATCCTGACAGCATACACCAAGGAGCATGCAGCAAGCATGGATTTCCTGGGTGAAGACCACCAGGGGCGGTGTCGATGGGCTGTGGCCAGTGAAGGCTCCAGGCAAGGCCTCACTGATAACGGGCGGCAGGTTGTTTACTCATCGTCTGGCAGCTAATCCAACAGCTGAAACCTAGGTCTGGAAGGATGCAGGTCCTGGGGCCACTGGCCCCTTTGCAGCACTCCCCCCCACATGGAGGCTGGAGACAAGTTCAAATCACCTGCCAAATGCAAACATGCGCAGCAGCCATACGTGACTTTCTTCAACACGAGCTTATCAAGTAGAAGCATGTGCCAGCCCTAAGCTGCAGGCCAGGAGTTCGCTGGTAAGCCACAGGAACACATGGTCCTGCCCTCAAGACAGAAAGCTGGGGAAGGCAGACGAGCAAGCAGTTGTGCTGAGTACTTACAGAAGGGCAGGGCACGGGCGCACAAGGCTGGCTGTGATGAGGAAAGTCGGGGTGCCAACACAGCGGCCAGTTTGTTCGTGATGCCAAGGCCATGAAGAAGCTGGTTCTCTGAGAATCAAGCATCATTATTCAACCCAAACTCCTGGGAGGCCTGCAGCAAATGGCCTCAGAGCTGACAGACACTTCAGCACTCATTCCTGCAGAGCTCCCTGGCTGGGCTTCGTTTATTTCAGCTCCCCTGAAGAGGTCACAGATTGTGGCAGCTCAAAGCGGATTTCCAAAACAGACAGACCCAGCTCTGCCTCTTACTAGCTGTGTGACTTTGAGAATGTTCCCCAAATCAACATCTCTGAGACTCCGCTGCAAATGGAGGTAATCATGGGGTTTTTAGAAGAGGAGTCAGTCAGGGTTCTCCAGAAAAACAGTATCATCTATGTATCTATCATCTATCTATTTCTATATATCTACATTTATCTATATAGCCTTCTTATACATTAAGAAATTTATTTTAAGGAATTGGCTTGCATAATTATGGGGGCTGGCAAGTCAGAAACCCAAAGGGCAGGCTGGAAACTCAGGCAGGAGTTGATACTGCAGTCTTGGGGCGAATTTCTTCTTCTCTAGGAAACCTCGGTTTTTGCTCATTCAGCTGCTTGGATGAGGCTTACCCATATTATGCAGGGTAATACCCGTTACTTAAAATCAGCGGGTAGTAGATGTAAACTACATCCACGAAAGACCTTCATAGCAAAACCTAGATTAGTCTTTGATTAAATAACTGGATCCTATAGCCTAGCCAAGTGGACACATAAAACTAACAGTCAGAAGGACTAAAATGATGTGAGATAAGCGTCACACTTAGCTCCACCTCTAGCACACACAGCACTCAATAGATTGAAGCAATTCTGATTTTTAATGTATTCAAAAATATGTGAGCACCTGCTACAACTGGTAACAGTACATCTTCTTCCTTGCTGATTGTGCGAGATTTATAGCACACCCAAACACCACCTAGTGTGGGTCTCCAGGTCCCGGCTCCCTGGTTCCCTGTGAGTCAGCCCCTGACCATTTGTGCCTCCAAAGACCTGTCTCTGCACCAGCCGGAGGTCATCTCTTTATCACAAATGTTGCTGCCACAGAAATCTCTCATTAAAGAACTCTGTAGATGCTTCCAGAATTTTAATTTTCATTCAGACACTTTGGTGCACTCAGGCTTACATCTCTCTATGTATGTTAGAACCACGTTAGTGCTTTTATTTTTAACCGAGACCTTATTAGCATTCTCCTGGTACACAACTCTTTAAGACCTTAAAGGACAACTGAATCTCATTTCTTCCCATCTCGTGAAATTCCTTTCTCCTTATATTTTCAATACTACAAAAACTTTTGGCTGATGGAGTTGGGATGAGGACTAGAGAAGCAAAGGAACATAAAACCAGAAATGCAATTAATGTTATTATGTTTTCAATAGGACTCAGAGCTGGACCAGTATCCTATCACCAAAACAACATGCAGCTAGAAAAATGGGCATAATGATGGTGGTTTCAAGTCCTGTTCATGGAGTTTTTTCCCTTTTCAACATTTTGATCTAGAACCCAAAGATACTCTTTGGGAATAGATGATGGCTGCCCTTACTCTATAGCGTTTCTATATGGTTAAAATCAGAGCAAATACAAGCAAATGCAAGTTACAGAGATGATGACAACCAAGCTTTAGAGAGGTGGTAAGAATTGATCAGATTTGCTCCAACAACTCAATAGGAAAAAATATATAACTTGATTAAACAATGGACAAACGACTTGAATAGACATTTTTCCAAAGAGGACATACAGAAGGCCAACAGGCACATGAAAAGATGTTCAACATCAGTAATCATCAGGGAAATGCAAATCAAGACCACAATAAGATGTCACTTTATACCCATTAGAATGGCTGTTATTAAAAAAAAAAATACCAACTGTGGTGAGGATGTGGAGAAATTGAAACCCCTGTTTACTGTCGGTGGGAATGTAGATGGTGCAGCCATTGTGGAAAGCAGTAGGAAAGCTTTTGAAAAAATTAAAAATAGGTTTGTCATATGATCCAGCCATTCCACTTCTAGGTATTTATCCAAAAGAATTGAAATTGGGGTCTCAAAGAAATATTAGCACCCCCGTGTTCACTGTAGCATTATTCACAATATCAAGACATGGAAACAACATAAATATCCTTTAACAGATGAATGAAGAAAATGTGGTATATACAAGGTGTGATCAAAAAATACGGTGAATGTTTAAAGAAAAAAATTATTACAGTAAAAGACACATTGCCATTAATCCCCCTCAAAATACTCCTCCTTGCTTCAAACACACTTATCCCATCGTTCTTGCCACTTTCTGAAGCAGTTCTGGAAGTCCTCTTTCGTAAGTGTCTTAAGTTGTGCTCTCATGGCCGCCTCAATTTCCTGAATCATTTTGACTTTGGAGAAGAGCCAGAAGTCACACAGTGCCAGATCTGGTGAATAAGGTGAATGAGGACACACTGGGGATCTTCATCTGGGAAACAGTGAGTCGACACTTAGTAACAGTGTGTGACAAATTTCAACTTGTTGGGTGCAGTCAGTTGGGTGTGAGCTACGGTTGAGAGAAGATGTGTTTTAAAGTGTGCCATAAATCATCCTCCATCATGACAATGCTCCATGTCACACATTGCTTCTGGTATGGTAATTTATGTCAAATAAAAACATTACAGTGTGTCCTCATCCACCTTATTCACCTGATCTGGGACTGTGCGACTTCTGGCTCTTCCCCAAAGTCAAAATAATTCAGGGCATCGAGGCAGCCATGACAGCGCAACTAAAGACACTCATGAAAGAGGACTTCCAGAACTGCTTCAGAAAGTGGCAAGAATGATGGGATAAGTGTGTTTGAAGTGAGGGGGCAGTATTCTGAGGGAGATTAATGGCAATGTGTCTTTTACTAATAAATTTTTTTAATTTAAACATTTAAATTAAATTTTTTAATTTAAACATTTATTGTTTGATCACACCTCGTATGTACGATGGAATATATTCAGTCTTTAGAAAGAAGGAAATCCTGCCATATTTGACATGGATGGACCTAGAAGACATCTTGCTAAGTGAAATAAGCCAGTCATAGGACAAATACTACATGATTCCCCTTAAATAAAGTGTTTAAAATAGTGAAAATCATAGGAATAGAGAGCAGAATGGTGATCCAGAGGCTGGGGAGGTGTTGCCGTTCAAAGGTTAGTTACAAAGATGGTTAAGTTCCAGACACACAACATGCACCTGTAGTGAACAATGCTGTATCATGCACTTAAAATTGTGTTAAGAGTATAAGAGTATAGGCCTCCTGTTGAGTGTTCCTACCATAACAATTTTTAAAAAATTGATCACATTTGGATGAATTTGAAGGTAGAGCTAACAGGACTTGCTGATGAAGTGGACGTGGGGTGTGAGAGAAAGGGGGGCCGTAAGGAGCACTCCCAGCATTCAGGCCTAGCTCCCATCTACCGAGCATTTACTGTGTGCCAGGCATGGCAGCTTTCTCTGAAGCCAGGGGCTGAGACTGTTGTCTGTTTCCAAGCTGCTTTGGGGCTTTTTGCCCACTGCATTGTATAAACAATGCTTTTAAATGTATGCTTCATGCATATACACCGATGCACGAAGAACTCAAACTACATCATGAAATGAGATAGAAAAGACAAAAAGATTGAATCGAGGCTATAGAAATTGAAGATGGGACTAAGAAAGAAGCGCAGAAGGCAGGCCTTCAGCAAGAGTGCAGGCAGGAGACACAGGCTGGGGACTCAGACAGCCAGGAAGAGAAGGAGCAGGACGACAGAGCAGACGGAGCCTGACCACATCAAGTGTCGGCATCCGGCAGTGAAACACACTTCCCATTTCTAGCCTTAACAAGGCCTATCCCTTGTGTGTGGCTTTTGTCACATATTAAAAGTCCTACTAGAGCAGCAATACCTGCCTGCTTTGCATTTTTCAACTCTGTTCTCCCTCACAATTAGGAAAAGAAGGGCCATGGTGCAGACAGATGGGGCTGTGAGGTTTTTTGTTGTTGTTTTTTTCCCCTTGCAAATATATTTTCAATGACTACATCTGTACAAACATCCAGTCTTCTACTGCTATGGTCTGAATGTCTGTGTGCCCCCCAACCCTACTCATATGTTGACATCCTTACCTCCCAAGGTGCTGTTGCTAGGAGGTGGGTCCTTTGGGAGGTGCTTGGGTCATGAGGTGATGCCCTCATAAATGGCTTAGTGCCCTTATGACAGGCCCCAGAGAGCTCCCTGGACGGTGCCCCCTGTGAGGACACAATGAGGAGCCTGCAATCCAGAATAGGGCCCATTGTACCTGCACTCTGATCTCAGACGTCCAGCCTCCAGAACCACAGGAAGTCAGATTCTGTTGCTTATAAGCTGCCCAGTCTGTGGGGCTTTGCTACAGCAGCCCGAGTGCCCTGGACACTCACCTGACCTTCCGCTAGCTGCCCTTCTTTTGAACTTGGGAAAGACCAGCCGTATCAGGATGCTTTCACTGGCAAGCTTGAGACTGACATTCTCTAGGGAAAGGGTGTGCAGCATCCCTCCAGGGGGCCTGTCTTCCTCTCACAACCACTGCATTCCCTCCCACTGAAATGCAAGATCTGAAGAGCTTGTGACTAAAGACAGATGTGAGGCGATCACTGAACACAGGTGCCCTGGAGATGTCCTTGAAAGAGATGGAAGGAAATGAGGAGCCATCTGCATTCTGCTCACCATAGTTGACAGGCAGTCGACCACACTCCCTGGTGATGGAGGGGCGGAGTCCCGTTAACTGACAGCCGCTGCAGACAGGAGTGTGCAGGGCAGCTCAGCGCAGCCCACCCTCCACCTATTACCACTGCTCCCTCCAACAACCTGCCCCATAAGTGGACGACAGACCGTGGGGGTGGGGGTGCTGACTGCAGGAGCTGTCCTCCCTGGCCTCAGATGGAATTCTCCAGGAAGATAGCCACCTGTCCCAAGTGTGTTTTCATCTCAGGAAAATCACCTCATAGCTCATCACTAAGTTTACGTTCTTCCTTTCCAGGGACCCCTGCTCACCACAGGAATTTTCATTCTTAAAACAAAGTATTGTTAATTTCTAGGAACACTGTGATCATAAGAAATGCTAAACGGGGGAGGAGTTCTGACTGTGTGAGTGTTCCTTGCCAGGCATCTTTCTCACCAAAGCGCCATTCCGCTTGGTCAGTGAGCACTTTGTAACACACACTCCTTATGCTTGAACACAAAAGCTACACTGTTACATCAAGGCCTACAGAGGGCCTGGGACTTCACCTCTCTTGGAGCTAAGACCATGGATGCTGACAGAAGACACGAGACTCCTGGGTCAGAGATGAAAAACTTGATTAGTCACCGCAGTGTCACTTTACACAGAGTCAGCATTTGCACTGCTTCCCCGGCCCCGAGTCCGGTGCTGTGCAGGCAAACATGGTGGCAAGCTGCTGGCAAGTCGTGCCCCCCCTCCTGGGGAGGGGGCACAGTAGTGACACTGTGTGTACCTGCACATACTTAGGTGTCTATGTGACTAGCCCCGAAATCGGCCAGCATGAGAGATGGTACGCCCTGCAGGCAGGCAGGCACACCCTGTATGAATGTGCTGGGTTGCACACACCTACGCGGCTGACTCCCCACCTCTGTTTACTCAAGTGGCCTCTTTCCCAGTCATCCTACTATATGACAACTTTTAAAATAATGTCCATGTTACTTTGTTGACAATTGAAATTCTGGCCTAAGAACCATATCTCCCAGGCAACCCATATTTTTCACAAGAATAGAACACTTCTCAGAAGGGCAAATTAGAATTAAATATAAAACCAGGGCTTTTCCATCATTCTCATGTGTTTGGCCTATGCTGACTTCATTTACAGAGTCACTGAAGCCAGAAAAAGGTATTTGCTTTGGTGAGTATACACCCTGCTGTTATATGCAGCGTTTAGAGCTGATGACTAACAACTGTGTGGTGGGTAAGTGTTGGGAGATCTTTTAACAACACAGCTTATCAATGTTTCTTAAAAATGCCGTTAAACATTTCTCCTCTAAGCATGATCAGACTGAGGTTACCGGGAAGAGCAGTGTGAGACTCCGTCACAGAGGGTGGCAGGTCGTTCAACACGACTCTCAGTTTCTATATTCTGATGTGGGGCCTTGCTGGTTAGACAAGTCTTAGAGCTAGTAAAACTCTCACCAGGAAGATGCTTTTCAAATGCCACCCCGCTAATCCAAAGTCCACACACCACACTCCACTTCCCTCGCTGCACGCTCACTCTGTCCCCTGAACTCATGACAGTCCCTCCTAACTGGCCTCCCAGAACCTAAAGTCACCCCATCGTGACCTTTGACCCAGTCTGTGTACACCTCCGCTTAGATCCCCGGCTCCTCTTAGATTAGATGCTACATTGTAGCCTGGCCTTTCCAGCCCTTAGCTGGGCCCAGCTGGCCTTTCCATGTTTGTCTCTGGCCTCTTGCCCCTCACACCCGGCATTCTGGCCATACTGGACCCTGGCAGTTTTCATAACCCTGTGCTCCCCATGCTGATTACGAATTTTATCTTAGGTTAAGACATTCCTCTTTAGGGAACAGCTGCCTATGCTTAGCAAAATAGTTACGTAAACTGCTCCGGAATAGCAGATAAGGCTCTAAGACATGGCTAGAAAGAAATAAACAAGAGAGCGCTGAACCACACCACATAAGAAATGAACAGGAATTTTTTCCTTCTTTTGTTAATGTGAGATGCATCGTTCATACAAAAGAGTGAGTGAACAATACTTGTCCAGTTTAAAAATAGTTATAAAGCAAACACCCATGTAACCATCGCCAAAGTGAAGGCATAGGATCTGAGAAATGCTTCCCTCACGCATCCCTGTCACAACCTCATAGACACAGGAGTTTGGGGTTGGGGAGAAATTGGAGGGGAGGACATGAGAGAAGGGAGGCAGAGTGACCTAGAGCAGGAGGATCTGTAAGCACAGAAAGCCTCATTTTATGTTTCCGTCATCTGCTGTGTGGTGCTGTAAGGTAGGCCTTTTTGCCTCTACTCCTCAACTTCCAGTAGAAATTCTTTGTGTATCTGATCCTGAGACAGGAGTGCTGCAGGGGAAATGAGGGGGGTGGGTCTGTCTCATGCTTAGCTGGCTGACCCTGGGGCAGAGATCAGGGAATATCTGCAAGATGCAAAGAGGAAGACGACCATTTCAAAGACACCGGGAACCAGGATTAGGGGAGATCTGGAAGACCCCGTGGGGGCGCGGCCAACCTCCCGGCTTTTGCCCACATTCACATCCTGATCCCAGTTCCCAAATGGGTCCTGTTCCATGACAAGGACAGGTGAGCCCAGGAAAAGAAAAAAGCCTAAGGGAAAATGCCCTTCCTTCCTTCCTTCCTTCCTTCCTTCCTTCCTTCCTTCCTTCCTTGTTTCCTTCCTTCCTTCCTTCCTTCCTTGTTTCCTTCCTTCCTTCCTTCCTCCCTTCCTTCCCTTGCTTGCTCATTCATTCCGCCACAGGTGTGTGTTGCATGCCAGGTGCTGTGCTGGGGCTGGGGATGCAGTGGGCACCTTGCCCTTGGGGGTCTATTCTCCAGCACTTCTGCTCCCTAAGCCCCTTCCCCTGGGCCCTTGTGGGCAGGGGTGTTGGCTACACTGCAGGACGAAGCTACAGGAGGCCTGTTGGGGTCCTCTGACTAGTGCCTTTCATTCCTTTGGGAAGTGACTTTGTGCTAATTCCACTAGGTAACCTGACATTGTCACTGCTTTTTACCTTTACAAATATATGGGAGAGAGAGAGACTAGAGATGATAACTAGAACTAAGTTCTCCTCTTTCCCATGTCAGTTTATAGGGCTGTGTATTCTGGGGTTTGCTTTGTGTACGCATGAGGCATGGATGTTGGTTGTTGGGGAACATTCATCTAGACCTAAGTGCCAGGAATGTTGGGAGCCCCTAGATCTATTTGAGCCCATTTGGGAGCTAAATTCAAGTGCCGTAGATCATGGGCTTACAAGAAAAAGATAAGAAACCCCCCTAAAGAAATACCAAGAGCACCCCTCTTCTAATTCTGTTGATGCTTATTCTGGGGTATAGGCTGTTATGGAGATGGGGGAGAACTGAACTAGCATGAATCTGGGGGAAATACTGCAATGCAGAGAAATTCATTGGTGGCATAAACTTATGAAAATGTCCTCCTTTGAGTTGGGTTTGAGGTATCACACTGGCTACTGCTGGCAGTGGTAGTAGTCAAAAGTTTCTGATGTTCTAAAAATCGGGTTAGTTTTCACCTTTCCCACAATGCCTAGAACTGTGTGGGGGGTAGGGACATGGCTAGAAGGGAAGGGTGTGGGAGAAGCTCAGTGCTGGTTGCAGCCTGTGGTTGGAGCATGAACAGACACAGCTGGGAGGAGGCCGGTACTCACCCCAGCCCAGCCTGAGAAGGAAGAGTGAGAAGTGAGGGCGACATCTGCTCTCGGGATGGTGACACTTCTCTAAGGCCTAAAAGGCAGACTCTGGAGGAAGTCCAACCTGCAGAAACCTCAACGACTCCAACAGGGGTTGCAAGGTTGAAAGGGGGGCAGTGTGTCCCACCAAAGGCACCGCCCTTAGCCCAGCAGGCTCCCCGTACGCTCACCTATAACTTCATGCTCAAGGTTCTTTAACAGAAGCTGCACCAACGAGGCACCTCTGGGGTCAGCCTGCATGCTGGAGGCTCAGGAAGGCCTCAGGGCGTTCGGTCCTCTGTGGAAAGCTCGCTGTCTGAGCATTGTGTCCCGTCCGAGGGACACAGGGTTTGCTGTACACCTTCCCAGGGCAGTGTGGGGACCCTGGAGAAACTGGTCGGTTTCCTGCACAGGGTCTGCTGGGAAATGATGCATACAGCTGTCAGAGAAGTTAGGCTTTGCATTCCAGTCACGGCAAGATGTATGTGAAAGGCTGGACTCGCTAGCATTTGGCAGGAAGCAGGAAAATGGGAAAGGACACGAATGTCCCCTACTTTGTAGTTTCGATTTTCTTCCTTGAGTAGCCCTAAAAGCCTTTTGCCACATCAAAACCAACTTCATTGAATTAGCACTTGTGCTGTGTGTGGGGAGTCTGGGTTGGGGGCTGTGGAAGACACCAAGGTGTGCCCGCAAGAAGCCCCAAGTCCAATGGGACAGATGAAATGGGGCCATGACTGTTGCAACACCAGGTGGCATGTGATAAGCAGAGCTCAAATGCTCTGTACTGTAGTTTAGAGGAAGAAACTTTATAGATAGCATTGCCAGATAAAATACAAGGTCCCAGTTAAACTTGCATTTCAGATAAACAATGCATACTTTTTAAGTATAACTGTGTCACAAATATTGCTTGGGATATGCTTACACTGAAAAGTTATGCACTGTTGGGCCTTGTTCATCTGAAATTCAAGTTTAGCTGTGTGTCCTCAGTTTTCATGGGCTCTCTCTCTCTATCCCTTTCTGGAAACCTTGATGGTGTAAAGAACATTTCACCTAAGTTTTCAGAGATGGCTGAGGCGTGGGCAGGTGGAGAGCCATGGCCACTCAGAGACATCCCTCTACACACTCACAAAGAGAGACTCTGCAGGTTTACAAAGGGACAGGAAACTGTATTTCCCTGCCTGTCACGGGGCCTGCAAGGATCTGGGAGGGGTCAGAGCGGCAGACTCAGTGGGCTGGGTCACGATGAGGTAGCTAAGGAGCAGCCAGCACCAGCCACTCATGTCCTCACTCCAGGACCCAGATGAGGGGCCAGAGGGAGAGGCCACTATGTAGGGCATTGCCCGTTACCATGGCAAATGGAGAGACTGCTGCAAAGCAAGGCATAGGCTTTTTAAAATGTACACTCAGATGAGACATAGTCACTGCCACACAAACGCCCGAGTTCATCAAGACAAGAAAATGCCATCCTACCTGGGAGGAGAGAAAATACAAGTCTCTGTGAACAGCCCAAAAGACTGCCTCAGCATGCTCCAATTTTCAGTTGTTTCAACAACCTGGCTTCAAATCCCAGTGCCAGGGGTCCCCCAGTGCCAGCACCTCCCCCAATTCCAGGAACCCTCAATGCCAGGAGCCCCCAGAGCCAGGGCCCCCAAATTCTAGGAACCCCCAAAGCCAGGAGCGCCCTGTGCCAGCATCCCCCAGTGCTGTGCCCCAGGGTTTCTGGAGGAGGTTGTCTCTTTCTGAGCACATCCTGACATGCTGGGCAAGTGGTTTTACTCCTGTGTGCCTGTTTTGGGCAAACATGGTCCCGTGTCCCTCCTGATGTAGCCCCTGGGGGACTAAGAAAGCCCGCAGCGCTGAACTGCTCAGCCTTGCAGCTGGGGAGTGGGCAGCCTCCTGCTCTGGGGACAAAGGGCCTGTTTAGCGTGGTTCTCCTAAGCAGCCAGGGGAAACTTGAGGATCTGTGTTCTTGTTTGGATCCTTCAGCTTGGTGTGGGGGTGGGGGCATGGCAGCTCACTGGTCAGCTCTGCAGGGAACCACTGTAATGACCATCCCCTCCTGCCAGAGCACCAGAGAGCCGGCCCAAGACTGACCCAGAGAGTCTGTTTGGCACCCAAAAGCAGCCTGCATTTAAAAATCAACATGGAGAGGAAATGAAAAGCACCCACCCAGGGCCGCCCAGACCCAAGAGCAGTTCACGAGGCAGTTTCTGGAAGAGGCATGACTAATGCTGTTATTGCTGAAAGTGCCCTGGCTGCCTGCCAGCAGCACTGTCACCACCTCCGAGGTGCTGCAGTCAGGTGTGGGCCACAGACAAAGGGCCTTCTGTGTGCCTTGGGGACAGGGATGCGGTAGGAGCCAGCCGAGCAGGGCTGGGAGATGAAAGGGGATGAAAGGGAAAACCTGGAGGTGTCCTTGGGCTGCCAAGAATTATTCACACCTAACAAGAGAAGATGCAGAACCCAAACCTGCAGGCAACAAAGGCCCAGCTTGGGAGCCTGGCCAGACAGCCCTGCCTGTCTGTACTCTGAGCCGGCTGCCCCCAAACAGCGGTCCTTTACAGAGCGCTCACCCTGTACTGGGCCCTGAGTGACCCACGGCATTTACATGCTTAGTTAATGTCACCCTCATAGCAACCCGCCAACAGGGATTTCTTATCCCCAGGTTAGAGTGATACGAAAGGGAGGCTCAGAGATGTTAGTGGCCTGTCCAAGGTCACACGCTGACGCTGACATTCGAATCCAGTTCTCCCTCACCGTAAGCCTGTTCCCATACCCGTAAGTGGCATCCAGTAGGGCTGCAATAAATGCCACTTGCCCTGTCCACAGCAGGGCCCCGAGAGTGAGGTGAGTCTCACTGGCTTCTGGTGCACAACTGAACGGGGTGCCGAAAAACTCAGGCATCATGACACATCGTACTTCAATGCAATACATTTAAAAATCGAAATTAACGCAAAACCACTATGATAAACAAAATATCAAAAGTGTACTGCAGGGCAGGATCCAGCCTGGGTTTGTGTGACCTAAGGGCGAGCCCTCCCCAACCACACCTTCGACTGGCCCTGCCCCAGAGGGTGGCTCCTTCCACACCCTCGGACATGCATCGTCCACAACATCTCCGTGTAACAGACAGGCACCCCCTAACCCCGCCTCCCATACCAGCTGGATTTAAGACCAGCTGCAGGTTCCTGAATCTTCTCCACCCCAGAGTGGCCGGCACCGGACAAAACTGTAAAGGTCTTCGGCCTCCTAGTTTCCCCACTAATGTCCACACCCACCGTTGGTACCAGTGCCGCTCACAGCTGGCTCTCAGTGAGCAGACTTAGCCAGTGAAGGTGTCAGGCAGTGAGCTCAGCCCCGACTGCACTTGAGAACCTGAATACAAAGCAACCTGAGCCCCGTGAGGAGTGGCCCAGCTCTCTGTGTTTGTCAGGGCTCAGGAGGCCATGGAGGCGAATAGCGCTGCCCAGACCTTACGTCATTCGCTGGCTGACCTCGGAATGCCCACGAGGAGCACAGAGGACCTGCTCGTCTTGGCAGCTCCAGCCCTAACACTGTGCAGACTCCAGGAAACGAAGACCTGGGCTGAGCAAGCACAGAAGCTGCAAATGAATGTGCCCACAGCCAGGGAGGCTGGGAAGCAGCAAACCCTTGACAGGAGAGGGGGCTGTGATGCAGGAAGCGCCCTGCTCACTTCAAAGCCAGAGGGCCCCTTGGCCCTGATTCTGAGGCACACAGATTTGGGGACCACATATAATGGCCCCTTGGAGGCAACTCTGGAGGAAAGCTGGAGGCCTGCCCACAGGAGGTGCCAGGGTGCGTCTGGGTCTGTAAGACAAGGTCACGGTGTCCTCTCCACTTACGCTTGAGCCTCATAGTGCCCTGTTTACATATTGAGCCTGGGCTCTGCTCTGTGGACAGACAGGAGGGAGGGAAGGACCTACTCCAGGAGAACAGTGTCCCCTTCCTACTCTGGTCAGAGTAAGGGGACAGCTGTGCTGTGACATCACAGTCCCACAAGGCGCCTTGGCAGCAGGGTGGCAGAGTGGTGGCAGGATGAGGACATAGAATGGAGGCCCTGAGACCTCTCCCTGAGAGCATGGAGGCACCCAGCAGCTCTCAGAACAAAGGATGGAGAGGGAGACGTGCCAGACTCCAGCCCAAAAGCCACGGGTGAAATGGGAACACACAGGAGTTAAAGGGCCCCTAAAACCTCCAACTGAATCATCAAAAATTGACCACATTCATTCTACTTGGCTGCCCAATGCTTGGAAGATGTTTATTTCTTGGTTTCCTACAGTCAGAACAACTCTCTGATTTTCCCAAACCCAGAATGTCCACCCCATGGGCCTTTTTACCAGTGTTTTCTGCAGACTTTAATGACCGTGGAATACCCAGAGCTTGTATTAAAATAGAGATTCTTGGGGGATCTCACACTCTGATCTAGTAGGTCTGAGGTGGCCTTGGGGCATGAGTGTGAGCAGGCCCCTCCAAGCTGCAAAGGCAGGAGGCTGGAGAACAGCCTCAGGGAAGCCAGTGGTTCTCAACCATCACACGCATCAGAGTCTCCTGAGGGCTTGTTAGAGCACAGATTTCTGCCTTTTTATCCCCATGGCACGCCCAAGAATGTGCACTTCCAACAAATTCGCTGGTGACGATGAAGCCACCGGTCCAGAGAGCACACATTGAGAACCCCTGCTTTAAGAGACCCACTCTCCATCCCCTCAATCCCACGTACCAGGAGAGAATGCCCCTATTACTTTGACATCTCTGGACCTCGTTGACAAGACAGGAGGCTCCCTAGACCCTTCACAGCTGTTAGGGGCCTGGGCTATTACAGATCTGTCCTTGTTGAGTTGACTGGGGTCACAGCTCTGCCAGGCAATCAAACCAAAGTGTCAGGTAACTGTGTCCTGGAGCAGACGGGACTGTATTTGGAGGAGGGGCTTAAATGAGAACCTGGTTGCAATGGAGGTCCAGAAAACTTGTCTTGAAGTGTTGATGTCTTAACAGGTTGCTCTATTCTTATTTAGATAGTATTTTACTTGGGGAGGTTTGTTGGTGAAGCATAGAGTTGATGGGGGTCTAAACCCCAAGACACCTCTGGGACTGAGATGGAGTTAGAGAGACAAAAAAGTGAGGAAGAGTCTGTATGCCCTCCGTGGGGACTAGTCAGAGATGGGGAGAGAAAGAGGAAACTTGAGACTGAGACTGGCGACTGTCAGAGAGGCGTCCCATGTCTCTCATTTATTTATGCCATAAGCATTAACAAAGAGCTATGCTGTCCAGACCTGGGTGCTATCTTACTCTTTAAGAACCAAGGATGAATGAACACAGCTCCCATGGGGTTGAGGGGTGGGAGGAGAGCCCATGGTCTGGCGGGGTGACAGGCATGGAAACAAATGGTCACCAAGGGAGGGCAATTGGAGATGCACGGCCAAAGTGCCCAGGGAGCCTGAGGCCGGTGGAAGGGAGACCTGAGCTCTGGAGACAGACAGACAGGTGAACACGGCTTGTGTATCTGCAGCATGGGCAGGGCCCAGGCCCTCTGACTTCTTGTGACCACAGGGTCTGGCCTCATCCGGCAGAGCTGCCTCTGGCCCCAGGAGGTCCTTAGCTGGCTACCGTTGGCACCGTCTGGAGGACAGCCTATTGGCAGGGACTTTGCAAGGAGAATTGTTTTCAAGCTGGGGAACTAACAGGTTGTTCCAAGATAAGTGACATCGACCAAATCAGACAGAGCCAGTTCTGTCACCACCACTGAGGTGCTGATTGGCTGGGCCTCAGCTTCCAGGGTTTTCAGTACTAAACACTGAGGAGCTAGCCCACCTCTGCAGGAATAGTGGTAAGGAGCACAGGCCAGTGCTGGACTCTGAGATCGGGCATGATGACATTCTGCAGAATCTCCCCGAGTCCAGGTGACAGCTGGCTGCGAGGAAACCAGTAGCACAAAGACCGATAGATAGATGACGATGATAGATAGATAGATAGATAGATAGATAGATAGATAGATAGATAGATAGATAATTGATAGACAGACAAGCTGGGGTACATACCTGAAGATTTCTGGGGTCTCTTAGAGTGATCAAGTTTCTAAAACAAAAGTCTCAGCCCAGACTATCATTCTGTTTTTCTGATTTATCTTATTATCAGGTTTTACAAAGTCTTAAAAATGAAGTCTTGTTTATTTTGTGATATAATTACTCTTACCAAAAACATGTCATGACATCAAATCAGGAAATTCCATGTGTCCAGGTGGTCAGAAATCCAGGCTGGACTCCATGCAGGGACAGGTCTGACTTCTGCCAGGTCACCGCAGTGGTACCTCTTATCCAGAGAACCAGAGAATCAGCACATGCGAATATATGTGGAGCATGAGAGTGGGAATGAACTCAGTTACCTGCCCCTCCCACCCTACCTCACCCCTACCTCACTGGATAGACCATTTGTTGAAATTGAACCTTTTTTACTGATGCCTCAAGATAATTACCAAAACCTCACCAACATGCCTTTGCTGGGAAAAGTGACTTGGACTCCTGAAGGAGATGACTTAGGTGAAGCACAAGGGACTCTGGGACATGAAGTTCCAAGCCGGGGACTCCAGGGACAGCGTTAGAGTATGCGGCTTCCAATGTAGGGAAGCCAATGCTCCCAGCCAAACCGGCCTTCCGGTGTGACAGTCACCCCTTTACCCAGGGACAGCTACAGGGTCAAAACAACTCACTAGTCCTTTGAATAAATTCATTGGTTGTCTTCTTCGATAGTAGAAAACTACCCAAACCAAAGGCTGTCCCGTCTCCCTTCTAGCTTTCCACCTCACCCCAATATTTGCGTTAATTTCTCTCCCTCTGTTTTCTCATTCATGTCTTACTCCCTTTCTCTCTTTTCCTGAGATTCATTCCTACTTGAAAAGACCCGGGACTTCGGAGCAAGTGCCTGCCACAATGTTTGTAAAATCCTGTTCCCCACAGTGACACTGATGGTCCGTGGAACTTCTCTGGGCCTGATTACTCGGCAATGGAATTCTCTGTGGGCTCCCCCTCCTGCCGTCAGTCTGCTGGGCAATTACCACAAGCAACCCGCTGAGGCACTGGCCGAGGAAGGGGCGGAGTGGGTCGGGCTGAAATGCCTGGGGCTGACTTCCATATGCTCACAGAGTGATAATGCCACTAGGTCTGACCTACAAGCAGGAAGGACAGACAGATCCATCACACTTTGAAAACCAAAGTCATTTTGAGTCAAAAAAGAGAATTTGTTTCTGTAAAACTAATACTATGACTCCTATAGACCAAGTCTTGGGTGGTTTCAGATCAACTTGATCACAGTGAGGTCTTGACAGCTTGGCTCTAAAATTCTGTCACACGAGGAGAAGACATCAGAGGACACCAGTGACTGATGGGCAAGACTTGGCCCTGTCCGGCTCATGCCACCAAAGACCTAAACTTTTAGCATAAAGTATACCAAACATAAAATGCTTAATGGTGCCTCGTTTGCAGAAGCCTCTATGGCTCTGAAAATGTGCTGAGGAAAGCTCTGGAAGGGAAGAAAACCCATCCTCGCTGTGGCCCTGTCTAACCAACCATCTACTACTTTGAACTATAACTCCGCAAAACCCAGCTACAGGTGCTGGATGTCAGCCTACGCTTCTCCGAGTTCTGACTATTACTGAACTGGTCTCGGTCCTGTTTCTCATCATTTCCAGGACCCAGAAGAGCAACTGCATTCTCAAGAGCGTTAAACTTGCCCTCCTTAAAAGTTAGCATTTAGTGCATGATAAAGGACATTCGTAGCTGTGTCCCCAGCACCCAAGTGACAGGTACACGGGAGGCATTTGGTACATACCTATAAAATGTTGATTGAATGAAAGAGAATGAAGCACTTCACAGGGTAATTTGTTTTCAGGCCATAGTTTTCCGACTCCGTGTTCCAATAATCATTCTGTCACCAAATTCATTGATTCAACAAATATTCATGGAGAACCAACTCATGCCAGTGTGGGGCTCTGGGGCCAGGGACACAGCGAGCCTTGTTAATGAGACTGAGAGAGAACCCTGGTTCTCTCCAGCCTTGAGCTGCTTGTAATAGGGTGAGGGAACAGAGAGATCAGAAGCAATTAGAAAACAATTAAGTGTTAAATTATATGGCTCTGCCTAGCCCAGGGGACTCTGGGGAGAGGTGGAGAAGCTGATGTAGTGTTGCTGTTTTCGTGGTGGGTCTTTGGCTGAGTGAGCCCTGAAGGGTGCTCTGGATTCGGGAAAATAGAGCCTGTGGCTAAAGGAGGGTGTCCCTATCAGGAGGTAGCCACCTAGAGCCACCCAAGGAAAACTGAAGCCTGAGTGACCAGTAACATACCACCCAGAATGGCTCCCAAGTAAAGAACTCCAAGTTTGACGTGGACTTGCAGATAATATTCAGCTGCTGTCACAAAGGTTAATTGACATTCCTCTGAAATGCTAGAGCCTGGCCCTGTGATTATGCCCTGCAGGTCACTCTTGGGAGAGAAGCTGAGGCGTCCTTCAATTGCTGACCTGGGCTGACTGCATCAGAATCTCCTGGGGACCTTTCTCACCGGCCCCACTAGCAGAGTCTCTGATTCAATAGATCTGGGATAGGATACAGGAATCCGTACATTTTTAAAGCTCCCGTGAGGTTCTATTAATCAGCTTTGTTCAGGAGCTGCTCTCTTAGATTTATTTCAAAGACATTCCCTTTCTGAGATTAAGATGAAAGGGTAGGCATGTAATAACCAAGGAAATAGGTATGACTTACATCTGCAAATCCCAGTAGCCGGCAACCTGCAGAACTCACAGGGGAAAGAAACCAGTTGCACACACTCCACTCCGCTGACCTCCTAACCAAGTCAAAGTGGTCGGAATTTGGCCAAGATGAACGAAATTTGCTTTTATGGCATAGGCACAGCCTGATGAATGGAAATGAGAGATTTTCTTTTTATTTATTAGGAAGATGACGCTGTCAGTGAATTGAAGCTAAACTAGATTAATGTACTACCTTCCCTATTTAGTTATGTCAGTTTGTGTCTCCAGTTCCAGAAAAATGTCCATTTGTATATAAGATGTTCCCAGCATGAAAATCAGGAAGAGGTCACACACACCACTTGGAGATTAATGCCACCCTAGTCAGCATTAAGAGGGTTGAGAGGATGGTTTGGGACCCATGTGCGCCATGTTTCATTTCTCGGTCCCTTCAGTTTTTAATGGGCGGTGCGTATTAAGGTTCAAGGTCTTTCCCTCCTCTTAGCCCTACTTAGCGAATGCCTGGCTCTGTTTTCTTTTACGTAGCTAACTTATACTGTGCACTGGGGATCGGTGTGCATTTTTTTCTCTTTGTCAAGGTGTTAAATTCCTATAACTGCCAATAGGGATTAGGTGCTCACATTGAAGGCTTAAATACCTGCAAATTCCTTCACATATACTCACACCACACACATGCACACACACGCCGCCTCTTCCCACTGTGCTCTTGACCCTTGCTTACTTAATCATGGCCCCCAGTGTTCAATTTATTTGTGACATTTCTAAAATCTGGCTGAGGTTCCCCTGAAGTCATCACAGCACGTAGCATTCACAAGTCTCTCCCATTCATTCGGAAGCAGTACTGGTCGCACAGGTTTTAATGACTCTGACGGCACACTTATTCTCTGTAGACCTAACTCTGAGACCTAGTTTATTACACGTGCTGGATTAGTTCTGAATCGCTGGGAGCAAATCTCAGCTATTCATCGTCCCTTGCTTAGAGCAGGTTATCATCCAAGGGCACCTAATTCTCTCCTCAAATTTGTGTCTGTGCCGTTTTAACAAATAACCAGCCCGATAATTATCAGGGAGTTATAGTGACACCAAACAGAGAGAACAGCACAAGTGCACACACCAAAGTGCTCAGTCGTAAATATTCCACATCAGTATCGCCACGATGCCATTGCAATTTCAGCACTCGCTTCAATGACAGCTCACGATTGAAGATTTACTTCCACGAAAACTGAGATGTAACCAAGGGAAGGCACGAACACCAGGTTCACTGTATCTACAGTCATGTTGCATTGGTCATAACCCTACAGGAAAAGAAACACCAAACTCATCACTAAATGACCAGCTCTTCATTCTAGACCCCGGCTCCCTCATATAAGTGCTTTGGATGGCCCAGAGCATTCTTTTCTGTTAGAATTCTTACTTGTGGCATCAAGGGGATACTTTTTTCCAGAGCTCCCTGTTTTTGATGATTCTGATGAGTTGGCACAGACATCAAAGGCTTTATTCACTCAATGAACATGTGATACCATGGTAAAAACAGACATAGTTTCTGGTCTCATGAAGGCCTGGGCTAGCGAGGGAGACACAGGGGATCCAGTAATCATGCAAATGTGTAAATACAGGCTGGGCTGAGTGTTAGCACCAGTGGCCAGCTCCCTGAGAGAGGTGACAAGACACCTGGCCTAGGCTGAGGGTCAGTGAAGGGGTGGCCGAGAAATGGCTATGCCCGAGCTGAAATAGGCAGGATGAGCAAGGTCAGGACAGCCACGGGAATGGCGTGTGCCAAGAGCTGGTGGGGCAGCAACACAGCCCTGGGATGTGCTGTGGAGAGGAGACAGACGTGGCCTGAGCAGGAAGAGCCAGGAGAGGAGCTGATGGAGACCCGGCATGATGGCGCTTTGGGAGCCGCTGGGAGAACTCCAGTTGCTTATCCTAAAGGCCATCAGAAGTTGTAAGAAGGGCAACACAATCAGACTTACACACAAAAAAGATGTTTAGTCGGCCATGTGGAGGGCAGATTGGAGAGGAGCAGGGGCAGAGGAGGACAGGGGGACCTGTTAGGAAGCCATCTTAGCCATGAATGGTTTGTCCTGAGACTAGGCGAGTGGGTGGAGGGAAGCTGGAAATCCAGAGATCGATGGGAGAGTCATACAGAAGGTAAAAGAGCAGACAGATTCCTGGGAACGAGGGAGAGGAGTGTGTCCATGAGGACTTGACTGACGGGGGTGCTCACGGGAAGTGGACCAGATTTGCAGGATGGGGTGGTGTGACGAGTGGTGAGGCTGAGTGGCCGGCTGGCAACATGCAGATGAAAGGTGTGAGTGGACAGGCAAACTTGAAATTCACCAGTGTCTGGGAGGTCATTGGTGTCATGGGCACAAACGAGTGAGCCGAGAGGAGAGAGAGATGGGATGGGGGGGGGGGGGAGAATAGAATAAAACTTGGTTTCTGGAAAATGATTCTGAGATGTGGACATGATGTGAATTGTGGAACTTCCAATCAACCTTCCTCATTTCAGACCCACAGTGGGTTGTCATTCTCTGTGACCCATCTGTGATTTTAAGAAGGACATCAAAGGGTCACTGTCATTGTTACATAGGAGAAATCTAGGAGAAAGTCTTCGTTTGGGCAGGCCACCAGGAACACAGGATTCCAATTTATAAAAAGTCACTTATCACAAAGTTGCGGTCAGATCTGCTCACATGTGCCCTGAATCGTTTGGAACGATCAGGCTGACGCAGCGAAGTGTCTGCTGTGATGAAGATGGAAGGGGCCCCAGAGTTTTATTTTCCTGGCTCTCTTATCCAAAGCCAAAGAAGCTCGCCGCAGTGTCTTTGCTCATTTCTCTCGCTCACTAATTTTATGAACCTCCATGAAGCAGGTCCAGGCTCTATTTGATCTTGGGGCAAAGATGATTATTTTTATTTATCGGCCCCCTGAGAACAAGTTGATCGGGGTACAGTAGAATTATCAGTTCATTAACTCAGCAGCCAACATTTTCTCCTAGTAAGCAAATGCAAATTCAGATTCTTGACCAGGCTTGAAGAGCCTTCCTTCCTCCCTCTCTCTTCTCAGATACAGTTTTTCATCATCAGATCGCTGTTGAATCTATACATTGTTGTTGCCTTTAACTAGGCCAGTGTTCAGAATTTCCCAGTACATTAGTCACTCACAAGTTCTGGTCCAGAGTGGGTCTGGGAGAGGAAAAGATGCATAAACGGGCTGCTGAGAGATGCCTTCCTGCTTCATGTCGGGTGTATTTCGGCGGGTAACACCAAAAAGAGAAAATGGCAGGACCTAAGACATGTACAGTCGTGTCATAGATTTGTATTTCCAAAACCTGGTGCCCAGACACTGTCATGGGACTTTTAAGGCACCCACTGGACCCGCAATCCTGTTAACTGTGATCACACAGACCACCCTTTACAGTCCTTCAGAAAACCTTTCAGATTCTTCAATGCCCCACGTTCCCTTTCTTGCCTCCAGCTTTTCCCATCTGCTCTGTCCAGGATCCTGTCTTCCTCTGTCCTTCCTCTTGGTGTGTCTAAATCTTACTTGCCCTCAAGCCCCAGCCTAGCTGTGTCTTCCCAGAAGCCTCTTCTGGCCGCTTGTACTCTGTAAGCTCCTCCTGTGTTGTGCCCACAGAGCCTTCCACTCCCAGGCTAACGCTCACGCTCAACTGCAAATGCGTGCATGCTTATGTGTCTCCCCCTCTGGACCAAGCACTCCAGGTCACAGCTGCGTGAGCACCACCTTCACTGCCATCTGCCTCTTGCCTGGTGCCACTTGTTAAATGCATAAATGAATGGAATGGCCAAGAGACCCTGTCAGGGCCATGCCCCACCTTCAGGCTCCATGTAGGACAAGAGAATCCGCTGAAAACAACACAAGGAAACACCAAGAGCTGTCTATTGAGAGCAGAGCCTGCACCCCATCGGATCCATTTCTTTTTCTTACCAAAGCGGTGGAGGGGACTGAGTGTGGAACACTCCAGAGGGACACATTGGTCATTACATTAATGATTTACTTGGGGTGGGCATGGGAGGAGGAAAAAACTGTTCCATGAGGCCCAGGTGGGAATTGTCCCATGAGTAGGAAGGGTCCTGAGTATGTGGCCCCAAGGGAACCCACCAGGCCAGATCATGTAGAGGAGAGTGGGACTGTTCCTCTGAGGAGTGGCTTCTGCCTGAGTTAAGCAACCTTCACTAAGCGGGGCAGTTCCAGGTACATACCTCCTGGGTCACACAGCCTTCACAGAGGACATCTAAACAGTTGAGGTCACCTAGGCAATTTCATCAGCATTGCCAACAGGTACTGGGGTTTTCTTCTCCTTCCCTGGGCTTCGTACCTAGTAGAAGACCCTGTGTTTAATGGCTGCCTTCCAGACACCAAGGAAAGGCTAGAGAACCGTGCGCGAACGCCTTCTTAACCAAGGACTGCTGAGGCCAGCCCACAGCCACCGCCCCTTCCCTGCACTCTGTGTGCTAGTGATGAAGCACCTATGGTCCAATTTCAGACGTAGCCTTTAAGCTCATGTGAAGCAAGGGTTGGGGCACTTGGGAGTGAGGTGAGGCTGGACAACCAGAGCCAATACTGTAGAGAGGACCTTCATAGAACCAGACTTCCTGGCACCTCTGTTGTAAGAGTGTGATGTGACCGTGGTTTCAGGGATCAGCTGTTGATGGCCCATGGGAGTGAGTGTGCTGCATCTTAGGGAAGGTGGCTACATCTACCAAGCTGGGGCCACGAGGCACCAGAAGCCCAGCTCAGCACGGCTGCGAGCCAGACAGGTGCTGTTACTGTTTGTCTAGTTTGGGGCTCCCCAGAAACAAAGCCAACAGCAGGGACATGGGTCCAGTTCATTTATTTGGAAGGTGATCCCAAGAAGGTGGGAGTGAGCCGGGAGGGTGAGACAGGGAAGACTGAAAAGGCACTAAAAGGTGAATTACTGAGCAGGTCACTGCTGTAACAACTGGCTCCAGCTCACAGGAGGCCCCTGAGGAATCATGTAGTTGGGTCTCAGAACTGTGCTTCTGAAGGAGGGGGTGTAGCTGTTTCCACTGGTTGAGGGACACCCCAGGGAACGTTACCCATCCCATGCTTCTGAACTTCACTGGAACACCCTTGGCCAATTTCCACAGCTTCAAGGAAAATTTATAGGCAGGAAGCAGAGAGCCACTCAGGCTAGAGACAGGACACCCAGGGTCCTTCCTGCTAAGCCTGGAACCAGGGCTGCAACCAGCTTGTTTCCTGTTGTGTGCAGGGCTTCAGCTCTCTTGAGCCTCAGTTTCCCCCTCTATAAAGTCAGGGTAAGAATAATACCTAACTCCTAGGGCTGTCGCCAGGATAAAACAAAATACGTTATAAGAAAACACTGAACGTGCCCTGACACACTTAATACAAATGTAAGGGATGAACCTTTAAGGTAGAGAATCAGGCTCCTTTTGCCAGTAAGATGTAAAAAGGAGCAACCCTGCAGGGGGAATTGATGGATCTAACGAGTTACATATGCATTTGGCCTTTGAAGGGGAGATCCCACTTCTAGGAATGCATTCCAAAGAGAAACTGGCAAAAATATTTCTAAAAATCTGAAAAGACAAGTGTGTATATTATTTTTAAATGCCTAAATTTTAAAAAAGCCAAACTGAACGGAAACAAATAAACTTGACTCCATCTCCTCTTGGTGGCATAACCATACGAACAGGAACTACACCAGGGAACTTTATAATGCCTTTATTTTATTGCTTGTCTCTAATGGGACAGATCCTAAGGACAAGGGCTGGAATACCAAATGTGTTTCTGGTGGTAACACTGACATTATTACTCTGAGACTATTGTGTGTTTATCACGGAAAACAAGCAATTTCAACATGGAATAAAGGAAACATTTACAAAACCAATGGGATTAAGGACAATCCTCTGAATTCTAAATTGAATATATGAGTATAAACTCATGATAAATTTTATCTTAAACAAATAAAATGTGGAATTTCTATCTCTGACCACTGAAAAGACAGAAACGTATTTCTTAATGACTCCTAAACATCGTTTCCTACTGGAAGGAACCTGGTTTCCTTGGAGGAATGACTGGTTACATGCTGGAAAGAGGACATGTAGAAAATGAGCCCAGACTACGTATCTTGTCACATAACAGGGAAAAAAAAAACTATCGAAGACCTTGAGTCATGTTAGATGTCAATTAAAAAGACCCATACTGCCAAAGGGGCTGTTTGAGCACTGATAAGTGTACTAAATGCAATAGATTGAAGCACATAAAATATTTTTTATATTTTGTTTTGAAGGGGAACAGGACTTTATTGGGGAACAGTGTGTACTTTCAGGACTTTTTTTCCAAGTTAAGTTGTTGTCCTTTCAGTCTTAGTTGTGGAGGGCGCAGCTCAGCTCCAGGTCAGTTGCCTTTGTTAGTTGCAGGGGACGGAGCCCACCATCCCTTGCGGGAGTCGAACTGGCAACCTTGTGGTTGAGAGGACGCGCTCCAACCAACTGAGCCATCCAGGAGGCAGCTCAGCTCAAGGTGCCATGTTCAATCTTTTTAGTTGCAGGGGGCAGAGCCCACCATCCCTTGCGGGACTTGAGGAGTTGAACTGGCAACCTTGTGGTTGAGAGCCCACTGGCCCATGTGGGAATCGAACCGGCAGCCTTCAGAGTTAGGAGCATGGAGCTCTAACCGCCTGAGCCACCGGGCTGGCCCTTTCTATAATATTTTTCAATAAGAATGATACTTAAAGAAAAACTCATTGGTCAGCGTTGGAGGTATTAGGGAACCAATCCAATACTTTTGAGAAATTGGTAAATCAAGTGAAAGAATCGAGCATTTATCCTTTCTTTCCTAAATAATCCGTACCTCTGAATAACTAAAGAGTAGCGAGGGAGGGATTTTTATATAGAAGTATGTCAACTATTATAATAAATGAAGAAATGCTAGAATATCACCATCCTGTAACTCCTAAAAAAAAAAAAGAATGGATCTGTACTGGCAGGAACAGTTGGAATTTGACATTAAAAATAATACATTTATATTAGCACCCCAAAAATATAATAATTAGGGGTAAATCTAACATACTTACAGAATCTGTGTGAGGAAAACTATAAAAGACTGATGAAAGAAATCAAAGAAAATCTAAATAAACAGAGAGGTAGTTAACATTCATTGGTGAAAAGACTCAATATTATTAAGTCAATTCTTCCCAAATTGATCTATAGATTTAATGTAATCCCAATGAAAATTCCAGCAAGTTATTTTGTGGATATCAAAAAACTGCTTCTAAAGATTTTATGCACAGGCAAAAGACCCAGAATAGCTACCAAAGTACTAAAGAACAAAGGTGGAAGACTGATACGACCTGACATCAATACTTACCATAAAGCTACGGTAGTCAAGATGGTGTGGTATTGGTCAGGAAACAGACAAAAAGACCAATGGAACAGAATAGGAAGCCCAGAAATAGACATACAAGTATAGTCAGTTGGTCTTTGACAAAAGAGTAAAAGCAATACAACGAAAAAAGAATATATTTGCAACAAATGATACTGAAACAACAGGACATTCACATGCAAAAGAATGAATCTAGGCCCAAATTTACACCTTTCACAAATCTAACGCAAAATGGATTACAGACCTAAATGTAAAATGCAAAATTATAAAACTCCTAGAATCTAACAAGGGAGAAAAACTAAATGATCTTGTGTTTGGTAGTGAATTTTTAGATTCAACACTGAAAAGTATGATCCGTGAAAGAAAAACATTAATAAGCTGGGCTTTATTGAATTAAAATTTCTGCTCTGCAAAAGACATTGTTAAGAGAACGAAAACACAAGCCACTGCCTGGGAGGAAATATTTACAAAACACTTATCTGATAAAGGACTTGTATCTAAAATGTACAAAGAACTCAACACTCCACAATAAGAAAACAAACAACTCAATTTAAAAATGGGCAAAAGACCTGAACAGATACCTCACCAACGAAGATGTACAGAGGGCAAGCAAGGGTATGGGAAGGTTCTCCACATCATGTCATTAAAGAATTGCAAATTGAAACAATAATTAGATTCCACCACACGACCATTAGAATGGCCCAAGCCCCAAAACGACAATATCAAAAGCTGACAAGGACATAGGACAGCAGGAACTCTCACTCACTGCTAGTGGGGATGCAAATGGTACAGCCACTTTGGGAGACAGTTTGGCAGTTTCTTCAAAGCTAACATACTCTTACCATATGATCCAGCAATCGTACCTCTTGGTATTTACCCAGTTGAGTCGAAAAGTCACTTCTTCACAAATCCTGCACAGAGATGTTTATAGCAGCTTTATTCATAAGTGCCCCAAAGTGGAACCTTCAGTAGATGGATAAACAAACAGTGGTACATCCATATGATGGAATATTATTCCACACAAAAAGAGAAATGAGCTGTCAAGCCACAGAAAGCCGTGGAGGAACTTTAAATCATGTTGCCAAGTAAAAGAAGCCAATCCAAAAAGGCCACATATGATTCCAACTGTATGACATTCTGGAAAAGCGAAACTATGGAGACAATAAAAAGACCGTGTTGCCAGGGGGTTAGCTTAGGGTGGAGGGATAGATGGACAGGTGCAGTTCAGAGGGAGTTTGCGGGGGTGGAGCTATTCTTCGTGGTCCTGTAGGCGGGTGTCATCGCATGCTTGTCAAAACCATAGAATCCTACAAAACAAAGAGCGAACCTTAATGTGAACAACAGACTGAATAAGAATGTATCAATATTGGCTCATGCATTATAACACATGCAGCACACTTTTGCAAGATGTTAATAATATGGGAGATGGAGGGGTGAAGGGGTATGTGGGGACACTGTACTATTGCTGGATTTTTCTGTAAATCTAAAAAGTGCTTTAAAATAAAGTATTTATATATTTTTTAAAGGGTTTGATCTAGGCAGTAATTGTCAATGGCTGCTAACATACAAAAAAAGGAGAGAGAGAGAGAGAGAGAGAGAGAGAGAGAGAGAGAGAGAGAGAACACAGTATCACCCATAGAGTAATCTTACCAAAACACAAGCCAAAACCAAAAGAAAACTTGAGTCTCCCCAAGCCTTTAGCTCTTACTTCCAATTGGCAGAAAATACCGTTGAATTGGAGCAAATATGGAGAACAAAGTAACCTGTCCAGTGCAGGGAAGCAATCAGCAAAATGCAGACTACAGGAAACCCTACAGAACGAAACACAAGTTCTTCAACTATTAATTTGTAAAGAAAAACAGAAGGGAGCTGAAAGGGGAACTCGTGGATCAAAACAGACCTAGGAAACCTATCAGGCAATTGGGATACAGGGATCTTATTTATATCCTGATTCAAACACTGTAGGGGACAAAACCCAAGATGTGGAATCATAACCAATGATGAAACAGTTGGGAAAGCTGACTACTCATTGGGTATTTTATGGTATTAAGAAATTATTGCTGGTATTTTTAGGTGTGATAAAGACATTGTAGTTTCGTGTTTAAAGTTAGAGTTCTCTTTTAGAGCTAAATATTGAAATATGAATATGGATGAGATAATTTGTTGATTAGAGTTTACTTGCAAGCATCCAAAGAGTAGGAAAGGATCAGGGGTCCATGAAACAAGATTGACCACGAGGTGATTTTTGTTGAAATGCGGTGATGGGTATAGGGAATCCTCATACCATTTCAGGGGTCAGAAAACAATGCTCTGTGGACCAAATCTAGCCCCCAACATACTTTTGCACTGCTTATGAACCTAGAATGACCTTTACATTTTTAAACAGTAGAAAAAGCAAATAAAAAGATTTCATAACATGAAAATGATATGAAACTCCAATTTTAGTGTCCACAAATGTACACAGTGTCCAGTACGAGGACACAGTGACACTCATCTAGGTCGATGGCAGCTTTTGTGGAGCTGAGTAGTTGAGGCAAAGAAAAACCGTGCTCTCTATTGAACCCTTTCTCAGAGGGTTCCCCACTTTTGCCATTTAGCAAAATACGCGCCATGCTTCCTCTATCCTCCTGGATCCTTTCTTCTCTCCTGCTCAGAAGGTGACTAGTAATACGTTGTGAATTCATATTTTTCACTAAATTAATCTCAACCTTATGTCCAGGGGTGAAACTGCAATATTAGCATATACGTGGCTTGGCAGCCCCGGCTGGGTTCTCGTGTTAAATGCTCCACCCCGAGCCATTCTTTGATGATTTGCATCCAGGCTGATACTCAAGCAACTGAAACTGTATGGTAAAGCTACGTGTATTTCACATGAGCCATGGCAGCTGTAGACTTGAAGACTGGTGGCCCGTGCATGATAGCCTGCCAATTTAGACCCATTACTTGTGACTCTGATTCTTCCGTTGCAGGTGCTGACACAGCTCGCGACAACCCCCTGGGGATTTCTGCTGAATCAAATAAACTATGCAGTGCCTACAAATCCTGTCTGGTCTGTCCCTGGACAAATCCAGTCTTTCAAATGGGTCTCCGGGACGTGAATTGAGTGGGGGGAAAAAAAGGGGTTCCTTCAGGAAAGAGCTCAGGATGGAGCCCTCCACACCTGCCTGGGGGCCGGGGTGGGTGCTGGCCCTGTCAGAAGCAGTGTGGCTTGTGTGACAACAAATGGTGTGGATGGCTCTGAGTGTTCCTAAAGGCAGAGCTTGGCTGCTGCCAGCGGGTGTCAGAGAGAACGTGGGGGAAGGCCCAGGTTGTGCCTGGTGGTGCCTTTGCCACCCCCTGCTGGGACCTGCTCACCCAGCACCATGCCCAGGCAGGAGGTTTCACACCCACTCCTCGGGGCACCTAGGGATTCACTTGCTTTTTCTCCTTGGTAGGTCACTCCCCACTGATGCTGGCTTTCTGCCCGGGCTCTGGGAGGATGGTGCTAGTGTGCGTGTGTTTCCCTGATCCCGAAAGCACAGGATGTGAAGGTTCCTGGCAGCCACTTGCTGACTTGGCTCCTTGGGGAATGAGCGTGGAAAGCTCCAGCAGCGATGACCAGGTTCGCTTACCCAGCAAGCCCGACTCCAGCTTTCGGCGTGCCCGGAAGCCGCGTCTGGTGCCGGCCTCTCTCAGCTGGGAACTGGAGGAGTTGGCAAAAGGAAGCCCCACCTGGGCGTTGCTCAGCCTCAGGCAGCCGGCCACCCATCAGGGCAAGGCTGCAAACAGGCTGTCTGTAAAACTTCCAGTGTTTGGGATGAAGATGGCGGTGGGCCCTTTGCAACAAAAAGGCCAGGAAGCAGTGAGAAGCTGAAGTGAGAACAAAAGTCAAAATGTTCACCTCAGCCCAGGCTCTGTGTGATGCAGTCTCTCTTTCTTTCTATCTCATTTCATGCCACTCTTCCTCACTCCCCACTTTGTCTCACACCGGTCTTTATTTAGCTGCTCAAACATGTACAGACTTACAGCCTCAGGGCCTTTGCACATGCTACCCCCTCTGCCTGGAATGCTTCATGCTCCCCTTCTCCACCCTCTGCTCTCTCCCAATCCTGACATTCACACAGCCTCAGCCTATAGCCCACCATTCTCTTCCCTTAGGTCCTGGGGGAGAGGTCCCAGGTTCCCTCAGTTGTCCCATCTCGAACCTTGTTTTGACTCCTTCACAGCCCCTGATACCAGTTGCAGGTGTTTCGGTTATTGTTTTACTTACTTGTCTTTGTCTCCATCTCCCACAACTGAACTGTGATGTCCTTCAGAACAAGTACCTGTCTTACTTATTTTCTGTGGCATACCCAGCACCTAGCACTGTGCACAGACACAGCACTCGAAATGTTTATTGAATAAATGGACGGCTGATTCAGAGGTCGTTGCAATTAAAGTTTACTTCTTATTCTCAGTTCCCTCTGCAGATTGGCTAAGAGATGTTCTCAGGGTTTGATTGTTCAGTTTGTGCAATTTTCAAGGCTTTTCATTCCTCCTCCTCTGCCTCCTGCTTTGGCTCAGCGTTTTTGGTCATTTTGATGTCATTAACAACCCTTATCACAGAGCAGGCAGGAATCATTTGCTTCTCTTTAAGTGTTCCCACACTTATTCAGACCAGGGCTCTAATTATTGGCTAAATTATCATTTGGGGATTACTTATTATTGCAATTCTCCATGAGATTTCTGTCCACTCATTGCAGGAAGCGGTAGTGTTCAGAAAGGCCAACTGCTGTAACAAGTCATCCCTAAATCTCAGAAGCTTAAATTAATGCAGTGAAAGTTTACTTCTCACCCATGTGAAGCCTGATCGGAATGCTCCAGATCACACAGTCCTCCAAGAAATAACTCAAGGATCCTTCTAGCACGTGATACTTCCATCATCAACACCTGGCCTTCCAGATCACCGCGGATGGGCAAGAGAGCACGGCAAGACCCCTGGGCACCTCATCTTCTTCTCCAGTTGTGACACACAGCTTACACTCAGTTCCAGCCCAAAGGCCACATGTCCCCACAGTGACACAGGTACTGGGCAGGGGCACAGGAGATGGGATTGCTGGTGGGCAGCCTCTTCCAGCAAAGCTCTGGCGAGGGGAGCAGAGTGCCCCTGCCACAGCAAAGAATGTCCCCGTGGCTTAGTGACACCCCTTCCTGCCCCCTCACTTCTTATACCCTCTGGAAAGACCAAGTGCACTCCAAACTGCAGGGCACCAGCCACATAGCTACCACTGTGGGGACAGAGCCCCAGAGAGCAGTTTCCAGGCTCTTGGCCTCACGTGGAGGGGTGCTGGCTTGGGTAGTAGATGGCCATCAGCTGTGGCTAGTTGGCCGTCAGCTGTAACTATTGAGCCATTGGCCACTAATACAACTGCTGCAGCTACGGAGGAGAGTTGAGGAGAATGGAGGAGAGTCGTCGGTTGGCAGAAAAGCGGACAGCAGGTCGCACGTCCGGTGAACCCAGCCTCCAGTAAGACCACAGTGGTATGACTCCCCTACCTATGGCTCCGTGGGTGTTCCTTTTTGGCCTCACCATGTCCTGCGTTCTTATGTGGGGAGCAGGAGCAGAGACCCTGCAGGCCGCCCTGCGTGACAACCACTTACCCTGTTTATAAAAACCTTGTAGAATTTTTCTGGTACCTTCTGCTTCCCTTGGTGTCAGCCCCCCCTTTCCTGGCCTGTCTCTAAAGCCCTGCAGGTGATGGTGTCCTGACGTGGCCCCACTGGCTGCCCACACCCCTCATTCAGTATCCCGCCAGGCCTGTGACCCCAGAGAGCTCCCGTGGGTAAATTATCCTTCTCTCTTTCTCTCTCTTCTCATCAAATTTCCTCCTTTTCAACCTGACTTATAACTGGGTGCTAAGAAGAGAGCAGTTCCACTGGGATTCCTCTCGCTGAGTCATAAAGGGCTGACAATATAACCTAGAAGCAGGAGGGTGGCGGCAGACACAGGTCTGTGCAGGCTGCACTGCAGCGTGATGAGGGAGGCCACCCAGCTCGGAGAGGAGGTCTTCCTGGTGCCTCTCAGATTGCACCGGGCGAGTGCCCTCTGTTTGAAAATGTAATTGTGTTACTACTCAGGTATGAGGAGGTCCGCAGACTGGAAGACTACTGCCGTTGTAAGGACGGCCTGTGACTCACAGTCCCCGAGAGGCAGAGCCATGCAGGGCCACACAGGGAAGCCACAGGGCCAGTCAGGAGGCAGGAAACAGGCAGGAACTGTGAGCAGAAGCCTTCGCTGTGGCTGTTCCACAGGAAGGAATGGACAAGGCAGGGTCAGCAGGCTTAGCACTGGCTGGCTTGGATAATTTCAGCTGGCGCTGGGGCACAGGGGCTGTGGGGACAGAGCCCCAGAGAGTAGTTTACAGGCTCTCGGCCTCACGTGGAAGGGTACTGGCTCGGGTGGTGAATGGCCGTCGGCTGTGGCTGATTGGCCGTCGGCTGTGGCCGGTTAGCCGATTGGCCGCTGGTATAACTGCTGCGGCTACGGAGGATTGCCGAGGAGCCGAGCAGAGACGAGCAGAGCGGAAGAGGAGAGCCAAGAGAGAGGAACAGAGGAGAGAGAGTGGAGGAGAGTCATCCGTCAGTCGGTTGGCGGAAAGGCGGACGGCAGGTCGCGCGTCCGGTGGGCCCAGCCTCCAGTGAGACCGTGGTGGTATGGCTCCCCTACCTATGGCTCCGTGGGTGTTCCTTTTCGGCCTCACCATATCCTGCGTTCTTGTGTGGGGAGCGGGAGCAGAGACCCCGCAGGCCGCCCCGCCTGAAAGATGGCGCGGCGAGAAGGCCTCCGCGCACAACAAATGGCGCAGCGAGCAGGGTCTCCCGCACGACAGGAGCTGTGCCTGGTTGTCTGGCACCTGGCCCTCGGGTAAGCGTAGTGGCCTGAGTGTGAGAGCCCAGGGGATAAAGGAGGTGGGGGTGGGGGGTGGGCTGTGGATGGTTGGTTTGCATGTGAAGTGCTCTCACAGGTGAGGTGTTGACTATCTCTAGAAACTGACCAACCTTAAGGGGGCAGTCCCTCCAGGGTTCGCAAGTCCTCACTGGTCAAACCATCATAAAATACAGGTATTAAGTGATTAATACACTTCCTCCAACTAATCAAGCCACGCAGATGACAGTCCCCTCTAGTGGCAAAGGCCACACATGGAGATAATGACTTGCCTTACAACCGTTGGTACTGACCCCTCCCTCTCCCACACCCCCACAGCCGTCCACCAGCAAGACCCATTGGCTCCAGCTTCCAAACACCCAGACCCACTCGCTGTCTCCTGCTTCCCCTGAGCCACGCCTGGCAGCAAAGGCCTGGACTGCTGCGGACGTCCTACCACTGGTGTCCTCCCACGCCGTCCCTCCTAATCCCCGGTTTGTCCACACAGCGGCCAGAGGGGACGTTGTACTCTTGTCCTGTTTTGTCTGGCTGTTTGCAGGAAAGGGTTCTTTTTCCATTCTGTTTCCTCTGCAGTTTAAAGAGCTCGTTTGTACACTTTTGTTATAGCGATTTTCAAGCATGCATAAAATAAGAGCGAATATAATATCCCAGCTTCAATACTTAAATCACAGCCAGTCCTGTTTTAACTATGGCCGGCCCACTTCTCCTGTCTCCCCAAACGATTTCACAGCAAATTCTGAACAATAGAGGATCTTTATAAACAAATCAGGTCAAGTCAGTTCCTAGCTCAGAAACCTCCCCGTTTCCCAAGGCATTTACAAAGAGACCTTCCACCTCCTGCACCCAGAGCCCTGCTGACCATCACAGGACCTCCTCCCTCTGCCCCAGCCCTTCTGTGCCTGGACTCACTGGAATCACCCCTACCTCAGTGCCTTTGCACTTGCCGTCCTGCTACCTACACCGCTTACTGCCCTGTGTTTATGTGGCTGACTCACCTTGACACTCACATCTCAACTCAGAGCCGCCCCCAAGGCTGTCACAGCGAGTCCATCTCTGGTAGCCCTCCCTGCACCCCATATCTTTAATCAGCCACTCTCCACCATAGCACTGAAATAGTTCACTCATTTAAAAAATTTTCTTGTTCTAAAATCAAAGCTCCGGAAAAGCAGAAGACTGTATTTTATTCTACGTTCTATCTCCACAGCTATACTAGTGCTTGGCATAGAATCAGAACTATTTAAGTAAAAGCAAACAAAAAAGAATACAAATGAAAAGTGTTCACTTTAGGGTAGTTTTTAAAAATTAACTTTACTGTTGCATGTATAATTAAGGTAACCCATTTAATTAAAACATCATTTGTGGGGCCGGCCCAGTGGCTCAGGTGGTTAGAGCTCTATGTTCCTAACTCCAAAGGCTGCCGGTTCGATTCCCACATGGGCCAGTGGGCTCTCAACCACAAGGTTACCAGTTCGATTCCTTGAATCCCGCAAGGGATGGTGGGCTGTGCCCCCTGCAACTAGCAACGGCAACTGGACCTGGAGCTGAGCTGCGCCCTCCACAACTAAGATTGAAAAGGACAACAACTTGACTTGGGGGGAAAAAAAAAAAGTCCTGGAAGTACACACCGTTCCCCAATAAAGTCCTGTTCCCCTTCCCCAATAAAATCTTTAAAAAAAACAACAACAAAAACCCACATCATTTGTTAGGAAAAATGTATCTATACAAATTTATTTTGTGGGGAAAGAAAACGTCTCACATTGCAAAGACACCTGCACATGTGAAAGGTCCTCAGTGACCTGAGTTCTGATTCTGCAAACAGGGAAAGAAAGTCAGGGATGAAATGATTATTTTTAGTCAGAAGTACCTCATGCTTCCAGTCAAGGTGAGAATGAGTGACTTTGGAGCTCATACAGTTCATTTAGCTAAGGCCACACGTTCCAGCTCTTAATGCCATGACAGGCCAGGAAAAAAAAATCAACAACAAAAATACCTCTAAGAAGAAAAGATGAATGAATTCTGAAATGAGAAGTAAAAGATAAAAATTTAGGCTTGTTAAAGAAAAGCCTCCATTGAAGCCTTTTGAGTATTTGGGGATCCCATTCAATGGAACTCAAATTGTAAAGTGAACTTACACTGTGCTTTTCATCATCTCACAAATGTTTTAAAACAAATACCCACATCATTTAAAAAATGGGTGAGACTCCATTGCAAAGCCCTCCTTGCCTCCAGCCCTGCGCCCCGCTCTGCTATCTCTGGTCCTACGTTCACCTGTGACCTTTCAGCTGACTCCCCTGTCTTTAGAAATGAGCTTCTCTCTTCTGTCTGCCTGTAGGGATGTTTTTGCAGAAGTGATGTCCCATGCTCCTGAATGTGAGCGCGTCTTTATTGCTTTGCACAAAAAAACATGTTGTAGGAAAGCTTCATACTGATTGAACGTTTATTAATCAGATCCTTTTACAAAGCAAGCCGCACTCCTGCCGTCCGCTGTGAGTCCACAGACTGGGCTGATGTGAGGCGGAAGGTACCTCCCCAGGCATGCCCCACCCCCGCCGTCTTCCCCATCCTCCTCTAGGTTTCTAGACGGCTTGGCGGGGTGACAGTATGCCCTCAGCTTCTCCCACACGTCCCTGGCTCAGAGGAACACAACAGCATTGTTGATTCAGGCTTGGGCAGGAATGTGCAGGGCTCAGGGGCCTCAAGCATGTACACCCTTTGAAGACAGAGAGCGTGAGACCACCAGGAGAGCAGATGGGAATCCACGGAAAAGACTGGCCAGCTTCCTTAAGTCTACGGCTGGGCCCAGGCCTCCTACCTCGGGCTTTACGTGGCTGGGCTAGACAGGCCTGGACTGGCCTGTGCAACTTGGGGGCCAAAGTTTCTTTTAAAAAGCCACTTTGAGTTCTGTGGCTGGCACAGGTCCAAAGATTCCGTCTATATGCAACATTCTTCTGAGTGCCAGCAAAAACCCCTCACACAATTAGCTCATTTCAACCTCACACGTCTCTGTGAGGTAGTATTCATATCATTTTACACTCAGTTGCGGACACTGTTACAGAGAGTTCTGAAACCTACTAAGCTCACACAAGCAGTAAGAGGGGGATCCAGGAATGTACCCAAAGCCATTTGGCACCAACGTCCAAGTTCTTGACCACTAGCAAGCGTAGAGTCCATACAGAGATAGAAAACAGACCCACACTGCCTGAGCTCAAATCCCAGCTCTGCTGCGTTTTGGCTCTGTGACATTAGCCGGCGGCTAACCCTCTCTGAGTATCAGTTGCTATAAGTGTAAAATGGAAATAATGATAGGGCCGGGCCTACCGCATGGGGTAGATATGAATTAAATCAGTTTCTGGGTGTGAGTGCTTCGCTGTGCCTGGGCTGTAAGACCACTGTGTCTGCTGGTATAAATCCTACAGTGCTGCTTCCATTCTTGCCGAATCCTGCTTTCCTGGCTCCTTCCTCCACCTGTTAATGGAGGACAGCAAACCTCCTGCAAACCCATGCCAGTTGTTCCAGGAAGGGCACTTCCAGGAGGAGGTCCTATGAGATGCCGTTGTCCACCTGCCGTCTGACTCTCCAGCTGGACATTTTTGGTTAATGTCCACTTTTGAGGCCACTGCCTGCAAAGGTACTAAAGCCTTTCCTGCAGGGTCTGCTGGGCAGTGTGTTCACCCCAGATGATGGGTCCCCCCCTCAATCCTGCCATATGGGCAACTGGGCAAGGCCAAGCCGCCCTGTTTGCTGAGACCACGTTGTGGCAGAGCCACGTGGGACCAACCAGGCCTGCAGAGCACCTAAGGGAACTGGCTTTGAATTTTTTTGTGACAGAATCTATGAGCTCACGGAAGGCTGAGCTGAGGGTCAGATCCAAGGCAGAATTAGAGTTAGGTCTCCTCCCAAATGTCTGAAGCTCTATTATTATCTTTCCAGCCCATCTTCCCATCCCCGACCCCCCAACCCCCACACCCACCCACCCTTTTCTCAAGTCAGGGGTTCTGAAGAGGCCCCTGGGATGGATGGCGGGAGGCCAGACTTTGAAACTGAGTGCGTGTGTGGGAATTTCCTGGAATCACCTCTATGGTTATCATTATGCTCTCAAAAGGGGTTCATAATCCCTGCAATGTCAAGGACTCGGGCTTTCATAGGATTGTCAACCTGTGAGGTGGGGCTCTCCAGGGAAGACCCTGAGATGGAGTTAGGGGTACAGAGGGTCTGTAGCTGAGACACTCTTGTGGAAAGGGCAGGGAAGAAGCAGAATTGGGGAGCAGGAGGGAGACCTTACAAGGAGCCACTCAGGAGAGTTTGGGGCACAGACCGCTGGGCCTTTGGACCACAGTCTTGCTCTGATGTTGGCCTGGGCTGTCCGTCCTCAGAAGAAGGGTCTGACCAGCTTGAAAACTGAGCATATCCTGAAAGAGCTAACAGCTGGGGGCTGTCGGCCAGCCACACTCCTCACTCCTCAGCCCTTTCTGGTTGGGGATCTGGGCGTGAGTCTTTGTGAATCTGATGTGCCCAGGCAGCCACCGCACACAGCTCCTGGCCAGGATGCCCCATGGACCATCCCAACCCTAAGAGTGGCCCAGCCTAAGCCAAACCAGGGCCCTCACTCCTGATATAGTCAACACCAGGTCCCAGGGTCCTGGACCCTGAACTTGACCTCTGGAAGAGAGAATGGGGGATGCTGGATGTGGGGACAGAGCCCCAGAGAGCAGTTTCCAGGCTCTTGGCCTCACATGGAAAGGTGCTGACTCGGGTAGTAGATGGCCATCAGCTGTGACTAGCTGGCCATCAGCTGTTGCCGGTTAGCCATTGGCCATTGATATAACTGCCGTGGCTAAGCTAGCAGGCAGCAGAGTGCGGGTTGCAGATTGCAGAAAAGTGGACGGCAGGTTGCAGATAGTGTGGCTCCTGCTTCCTGTGTCTCCAACCCAGCCACCAGTGAGACTATAGTGGTATGACTCCCCTATCTATGGCTCCGTGGGTGTTCCTTTTTGGCCTCACCATGTCCTGTGTTCTTGTGCGGGGAGCGGGGCCAGAGACCCTGCATGACACCCTGCATGACACTGGGCAAGAGAAGAAAACTGTAGAGCAGAGAAGTCTTTATCTAATGAACAGATTGTAGACACTTGGGTGGTTGTTTGGAATGTGAAATACGTTTTCTCATGGAAATCCTATTATAAATGGGAGAAGAGGTTCCTGGGCTTTTTTGCAAAACTCTATTTAATTTATAATGATGTTGAAATAGTAGGAAGGGTTGACCTGAGGTCCGAGGCCCGGGGCAGAGCCCCAGGTCCACTGCCCTGAGCTGTCCAGCGAACCCAGCAGCAGTGGGGAGCAAGGAGCAATCGGCCAGCATCAGGGGGCAGAAGCAGCCTGGGGTGCCCCAGGGCTCCCGAGGTGCACGCAGAGGGGCTTAGCAGTAAAGAGATGTGGCACGGGGCAGCAGAAGGATAGGGGTCTGCTGTGGCAGGAGGATCCTGCCACAAAGGGACACGCCCTGTGCAGCAGGGTCACGCTCACGCCACCTGTGTTGTCCACGGAGCCATAGGTAGGGGAGTCACACCACTATAGTCTCGCTGGCAGCTGGGTTGGAGACACAGGAACCAGGAGCAACACTGTTCACAACCCTCACTTCGCCGCTTGCAGGCTCAGCCACCATCCTCTTGCTAGGCCCCCATTTCCTGCTAGCGTAGCCACAGCAGTTATATTAGTGGCCAATGGCTCACTGGTTACAGCTGACGGCCATGCAATCACAGTTGATGGCCATTTACTACCTGAGCCAGCACCTTTCTATGTGAGGCCAAGAGCCTGGAAACTGCTCTTTGGGGCTCTGTCCCCACATCTGTATTAACAGTTTCTCGCCTTGGCCCCAACAGCTCCCCCCCGCCCCCCCCCCCCCTCGCAAGGCTGGAAGGCGTGGACACGGTTCCACAGCTTGTCATCCCGGGGCGCTGGGAGCATCCAGAGCGCGCCTGAGGGACGTCCTGAGAGCGGCCACTAGGTGGCGCGTCCGCCCTTCCCTTCTCGGGAGCACCGAGAGCGGGCATTGGGGGTGACACCAGGCTTGTCGTTGCCCTTTAATGAAAAGGCTGTTCCCCAAGTATACTGCTCTGGGGAAAGCTCCATACGTCTATGGAAGGAAACAGCTTACTCATCCTCTAACATGAAGACGCTTCCACACAGCGTCAACTAAGCACCTTGAACGTGACCAGCGTGGGCAAGTAAAGGATCAAGTATAGAGTTGTTGCCATTTAAAGCTGTCAAAGCGCCCACGCTGGTCCCACTGGTGGTGCAGGTTGGTTCTGGGATGGGTCTCAAGTGGCCTGCACCCCGCGGAGTCCCGCCCGTCCCCACGCAGGCTGAGGGCTGGGGCTTGCTCAGGGATGGTGTCGGGATTCTCCAGGCATTTCCGGTGACCTGGCTTCATACTGATTTTTCTTATTGGCCCCACATGAACGCTCAACGCTTCTCAGGACGTTCCTTATGGTGTGTGTGTGTGGGGGGGGGGGGAAGGCAGGGGGGTGAGAAATATGGTCACGGGTGATATTTTTTATACTGTCTACTCGATCTGTGAGGAAGGTTCTGGAAGGTGCCATTGTGTGGACCAAAGTCCTTCCAAATTGAAAAAGTACGTGCCCAGGTATGAGGTGTCCGGGAGCAGACTGTGCACCAAGAAAAGGTGGATGGACATTCCTAAGCAAGATCCACAGTTCTAAACTCTGAAGTGCTTGAGGTGAGTCAGATACAGGATGCTATTAGGTGCCTCAGCATTATAGAGAGGAGGAAAGGCCTCGAGAGAAAGGCCTGTCTCCTTGGTGCCAAACATAGTGACTGCAAAGCAATTGATCTACTTTTATATTAAACACCCATCGTTCCCTTTCTGTGTTAAACCCGCATGGTTCCAAACCTATGGCCCACTGGAAGGAAGTATTTAACCTGCACAGCCTACTTTATTTTCCTCACCTCGTGCCTGCCTCCATCTTAGGTCACCACCCTTATCTTTTCTTTTGCTCTTGTTCTTGTTTTTAGTGCATATTAAACTTATATTTGTGTCTCCCTCATAAATTGCCTTAATTTCTTGGTGGAACAGAGCAAAATACAAAAATATAAAATAAAATATGGTAAAATAAAAATCAGATACATTCTTCCTGTGGCATAGCATTAGGTCAAAGGGCTCCTGAACATTTGTTACCTGTAATCCTTGCAGGAAAAGAGAATTTTAAATTTCTCTGCCAGGCTGCCTGAATGGTGACATTTTCCAGTACTATCTATTAACTATTCCTGTGATCTGGGTTGACCTTTATTTGAACACATCTGAGTAGTGTCTTCTCGACTTTTTCTTTTGCATGTAACACACAAATTCTCATCTCTCTGAGTTTCTAATTTCAGAAAGCATATTCTAACTCCTCAGAGGACTTAAGCGGTAGGTTTTCCTTTTTTTTTTTTTTAAATTTTCAGTAGGTTTACAGATTTAAACTCTTCTTCTGTCAGAAGACCTAGGTACTACCAGCTAGCAATACCATTTCACTAGTCTGGTGGGTGCCTTCGAAATATGACACAACAAAAAGAAAGTCATGGTGGATTGACTCAAAAACTCACCTGTCCCTAACGTAATGTACTTTCGGCCTGCTTTTGCTGTTACAGTATTGAGACACTTTGTGAAGGATTCAATTCCTGATCTGGAAGACTGTCCCCAAATCTGAACACAATAGGTGCTCAATCCTATGTGTTAAATGAATAAATGAGTTAATGCAACCAAGCCCTGATGCTGGGCAAGAATGAATAAAACCCCGGGGCCAGGCCTTGGCACTTGCATTACCAGAGTCCCCAGGTGGGAGTGGCCACTCTCAGAGATGTGAGGGTTTCCTAAACCCCTGTTACTGTGGTTTTCTCACGGAGAAAGGGACTGGGTGGGAAAAGGCTGGTCTCTGGAAATGTGCGGCTTTGAAGTAGAAAGACTTGGTGGGCCAGGAAACTTCTCTGGGGAAGCACAGTGGAATGCCGTCATTTCATCAAAGGAGCCCCTTCCCGCCCCCTCCCACTCCCCCACCCCCCAATCAGGTATTAGCAGCTCCCCTTATCGTTGCCAGCAGTGAAACCCCAGCATCCTGACGCCACAGCCCCTTCTTCCCATGCCTGCTTCTGAATGTCTGTCCTGGGAGGGTTTTTATTTCCAAGGATTTTATGTCATTGGCCAGGCCTAACAGCTTAAAGGAACAAAGAGGGTAATTCGTCTGTGGGTTTGGGCTGTATAAACAACGACTTCTTTAATTCGGGTAAAAAGCTGGACTTGCCAAGGACACACATTTTTACTGAAAATGTGCGTTTATATTAGGAAATTTCACCAGCTGAAATTTTTCCAACTCAATGGATATATCTCACACTCCCTTGCACTTGTGGCTTTCTCTACGCTTTTTTGGGATTTTTGAGTGCCCTAGCATTGGGGGCCAGCTTTACAAGAAGCAGACAGTGCTGGTGAGGGCCCCTGGGGGGCTGGAAGCACCTACTTTCCCATCCAGTCCCCCCAACCCACCCACCGCTTGAATCTCCAGCTGGGGGAAATGCTTTCCCTACTATGTTTACAAAGCACTAAATTTTCAAAGTCATTAATTCCCTTCATAAAGAAAGGGCCTAATGGAGTTTTCTATTAGTCACCAACATAGCAGTTATAACCCTGAAAGACCAAGAAAGCGGGAAGGAGCCTCAGTGGAAGTGGGAGTGGGGGCACAGCAAAGCCATTTCTCCCTTTTCACCGTCATGCCTCCAGTTGTAAAAAGATATATTTTGAAAGTCCTAATCACTGCCTCAGGCATTTGCTTGTTTTATTTTCCTTTTCGGAACATTGAGAAATGTTGTGTTCATGCAGCCCCGCTCCTGCTCAGAGGTGGTGCATGTGTTTCTCAAGGGAAGTCGTCCTTTGTCCTGGGGGTTCAGCTAACCACTTCCAGAGGGAGTGCCCATTGTGGGGTGGGGGGGAAGGGAGGCCCAGGGTCTCAGCCACCCAGGGCAGGCACTAGAGCTAGGGTGCAGCTTGCCAGACAGAAAGAGCCCTGTTTCTCAGGGCTCATATTACTCCTTGGAATCCAGGCTTCCAGGGAGACCCTTAACCCGTTTGGTGCCACAGAGCTGTGGGGAGCCATCCTGCTCTGAGCACTTGTCCACTCATCTCTGGGCAAGCCCTGGCCGTCACTTTGGTCTGGGACAGGAGAGGGGCACTGTTCCTGCTTGGGGCACTACTCCCTGCCCTCCCCTAGAGCCATACAGGCCCTCCACAGCTGGACCGTGAGCCCAGTGTGGATGCCTTTTCTAAAGAACTCCCTGAGACTTTATGGCTCTAAAGAGTGTCACTGGGGCCACAGCGGAAGCCAACGGAAACTGTGTTAGGAAAGGAAAGCAGCGGTCTTCACAATGTGGCCCACAGACCTCCCGCATCAAAATCGCCAGGAAAGCTTGTTAAAACTGCAGACTCTCCCTCACCATTACCACCACCAGCGCCACCACCCACAAAACCAGAATTTCCTAGGGGGTTGTGGGACTGACAGGGAAGAGACCTACAGGATTCCTGCACCTGCCTCTGGGCCCCTGAAACATGCAATCCTCCGAGCTCCCATGATGGTCCAGAAGGAGGGAACCCCTTCCCCCCAGGCTGCAGGAGACCTCCAATGTGTGCCCTCCATGCCGCAATCAGCAGGCCGTGTGGCTACTCCTCCCCTCCAGACTCTGAAACCCTTTTGCACTGGTGTCGCTTTCACCTCAGGGCTCCTGGGTAGGAGCCAAGAAAAAAACCAGAATTCCTAACAAAGCCCTCGAGAGCATGGATTTCAGCTGCCCTGGAGATGGCCTTGGTCCCCACTGCTGCCTGTTCGGTATTTGGGTCTGGCCCTATCTTATTCACATCCCTAGAGAGACACCACATGAGCTGTTTTTGGTGGAAGAAATTTAGACAGGCCTGGGGATCAGAGCTGCCTGTAGCAAAACAGATTCCCAACCTCTGACCCCCGGGGCACCCTTTGGGACCCATCTACTGAGGGAGCCTTTCAAAAGGCTGCTGGGACTCTCTTCTTATGTTAGCTTTTCCTGTGTCATGCCTTTAGAGGCAAAGAGTCAGGAGCCAAACCTCGGCCCTGCCTCTTAGCTGTGTGACCTTGGGTACATTATTCACCTTCTCTGAGCCACAGGTCTTCTTATCTGTAAAATAATAATAAAAATAAAAGTAATAATAATAATAATAATAATAATACAGTAGTCCTCTCTTATCCAAAGTGGATGAATGCCTAAAACCACAGATAGTACTGAACCCTATATATACTATGTTGCTTCCTATAATACACACCTATGATAAAGTTTAATTTATAAATTAGACACAGTAAGAGAATAACGACAATCACGAATACTAAAATATAACAATTATAACAATATACTGTAATAAAAGTTATGTGATTGTGATCTCTCTTAAAATGTCTTATGTCCTCACCCTTCTTCTTATGATGCTGTGAGATGACACAACGCCTAGGATGAGATGAAGTCAGGTACGGTGATGATGGATGATGTAGGTATGGTGACGTAGCGTTAGGCCATATAAGGGTCACTTGAACACAAGCACCGTGATACCATGACAGTCGATCACTGTAGTACCCGAAACAGCTACTAATTAATGTTCGGGGAGGGTCTACAGCAGGGAGATGCTGGCCAAGGGATGATTCACACCCCGGGTGAGACAGAGCTGGGACAGCGAGAGATTTCATCACACTACTCAGAACGATGTGCAATTTAAAACGTGTGCATTCTTTATTTCTGGACTTTTCCATTTAATATTTTCAGACAACAGTTGGCCGCAGATAACAGAAACCACGGAAAGCAAAATTGCAGATAAGAGGGGGCTACTGTGATAATAATGTTCCTGCAGCATTAATGAGCTAAAATCTCCTGCTAGGTGCTTAGCTGGTACAGAAATATTTGATCCCGCCCCTCCTGTCTGTAGCCTTCTCACCCTGCATCTACACCGGGAACATGTACCTGGACACTTAGGGAAATGGTACCAGGGAACCATTCTGATTGCCTAAGTGTGACAAGTGGTCTGTCACACCTGATATGTGCTCCTGAGTCTGAGTGGAGACAGTTACTGTTAGTCTTTTAAAGCAACAGGTGGCCCAGTCTGTTGATGGCATCTCCCATTCAGACATATGCTCTACCCACGAGGAGCAATGGTGGCAAAGCCGTCTTGGTTCTCGAGTCTTCTCCTGAGCTCGGCAGTGCCGAGGTGGCTCTGAACAAGGTAAATATTTAAGCACACATCTTGTGTAACTGTCACGGATCCAGACACACTGGGAGCCCTGGCGCTGGTACCTGTCTAATGTCACAGCTTTGAGCAACAGAACTGATGCCAATATTCGAGGCTGTTGGCTACCAGTGACTGACAGGTACCAGAATCCTGTGGCCTGTTAATTGTCTTGGAAGCAAATCCTTGAACTGGGAGAAAGAGAAGGCAACTGTAATTACAGCTTCTCCTGGGCAGAACTTCCCAGTGAGGGGATTGGCACATTTCTTGTATGCCTGTTAAGCTCCCAGTGCAGGGCTAGAAACTTTATGTAAATTGAATCTTTTAATCCTTAGAACCAGGAGAGGAGATGATTATTGTCACCAAGAAATAGAGGCTCAAAAAGGTTAAGTGACCTCAGAGTCCCAGGATCAGAACTAGGGGATGATGCCGGGCTGGGCCCTGTAACTGTGGAGGATGGGAAACAATCACTCTCTTTTTAACCCTGCGGCCCCATTAATCATTAATGTTGTCTCAGAGACTGGGCACCTTAAGACTAGACAGAAGGCAAGAGTTTCCAGGGAATGCCTCCAGGTCTCACTACAAGGTCAATACAAAAACACTTCCTGGGGCCTCGTGGGGCCCATTGGGCAAATACATTGTGTCTTAAAGTATGTATTTATCAAGACTCAAAGGAATGGAAAGATACCTCGGACAAAAGAAAACAGAATAATGCAGAAGTTGCTGTGTTGTCTCCAGGGAACAGAACCCAGGAAGCCAAAGTATAAGAGACAGAGGCCATGACAACTGTCTCTTCAACCCCCACCGCCATCCCCAGGTATCTCCTCATGCTTCCCGCACAGACCTCGGGGTCCCCAGCCACAGCAGCCCCTGCCACCCTCTCTCTGTTCCCGATCACTCACAGCCATGGTTGCAGCTGCAGTTACATCACACAGCTCAGTGCCTCCACATTCTGCTCGCTTGTTCCCACCTAGTTTATACTCCTCACCTGCGGCACCTTCAAGGTGCCTTTATAACTTTGCCCCCCTCTGTGAACTGTGAGCTCTTCAGAGGATGAGTCTTCCATGTCCATCTACCTCCCCCAGAAGGTTGCCCAGGGCTCTGGACATGGAAAGTACTCTGTAAATACTTCAGGGCAGACTTCCTGAGTGGATAGTGGCCTGGGAACAGAAACTTTGCATTCTCAATGCCTATTCTATGGCTGGAAGCATCTGATCCTCATTCTCATTGAAAACTCAATGCAGTCCGTCCTCATTGAAAGATAGTCAGCCCAGGCCGGCCCGGTGGCTCAGGAGGTTGGAGCTCCATTTTCCTAACTCCGAAGGCTGCCAGTTTGATTCCCACATGGGCCAGTGGGCTCTCAACCACAAAGTTGTCGGTTCAACTTGAGTCCCACAAGGGATGGTGGACTCTGCCCCCTGCAACTAAGATTGAACATGGCACCTTGAGCTGAGCTGCCGCTGAGCTCCCAGATGGCTCAGTTGGTTGGAGCGCGTCCTCTCAACCACAAGGTTGTCATTTCAACTCCCGCAAGGGATGGTGGCCTGTGCCCCCTGCAACTAGCAATGGCAACTGGACCTGGAGCTGAGCTGCACCTTCCACAACTAAGATTAAAAGGACAACAACTTGACTTGGAAAAAAGTCCTGGAAGTATACACTGTTCCCCAATAAAGTCCTGTTCCCCTTCACCAATAAAAATCTTTAAAAGAAAAAAAAAAGATAGCCCATATGACCTGTTTCCTCAGACAGTAAATAAGGTTATACAGTCTTATAGAGACCTCCTAAGGAGTAACCAATAAGTAAATAATAATCAAATGTTCACAAGATCATAGGAAAATGACAATAAGGAGACCTCTAGAATTTGAAGGTAATAAACAACCCTGAAAAACTGTATTTTTAAATCTCCAAACAGAGTACTTTAATATATACTTGGGACAATTTGTTTCACTTTTAAGAATCACTTCAATAACTCCAACGTGTTTATTGAGCACTTCTCAAGTGCTTGATGCTGTGGGGAGATTATTAAGACCTCCTATTTATAAAGTACTCTATACTTCTCAGCACATTTTCACAGAATTGCTTCTGTGTTTCTTGGTTTCCTCGTTGTGGCAGGGAGAAGAATGGCCTCCAAGATGCCCACGTCCTAATCCTAGGACCTGTGACTATGTGACCTCATGTACGTAGATGGGACTTTGCAGGTGTGATTGAGGAGCTTGAGATGGGGAGATGATCCTGGATTACCCAGGTGGACCCAATGTCATCACCAGGGTCCTTATAAGAGGGAGGAGGAGGGTCACAGAGTCAGTCGTGACAGATGAGACTAGGGAAGGAAATGATTTAAGTGATGTGGCCACGAGCCAAGGAATGCAGGTGGCCTCCAGAAGCTAAAAAAAGGCAAGAAGAAGGATTCTTCCCAGACAGTCGAGAAAAAACGCAGCCCTGCTGACACCTTGATTTTAGACATTTAGGTTGGTGGTGATTTATTACAGCCACAATAAAGAAACTAACCCACGCATCTTTACAGTGGAGATAATCACAGTCCTTATTGACAAGGAAGGAAAAGAGTTAACAGAAAGAGAGCCCAAGGGGGTGAACAGAAGGCAATTTGATCAGTACTTTGCACCACCTGCGCTCACCAGGGACCGCCCAGGCCCAGCCCCTAGAGATAAATTTTTCTGTTGAGACACTCCTAGAAAAAGGAGATAAGACCATAACCAGAATTGTCTGGTTTTCAGGCTGGAGGCCAGCCTGACCTCCAGCTTCACTGCAATACAATTAGAATAAAATGAACATTATGGCTTGGACCCCCTTCCCGTGGGTTTTTCTGTATGCTTTCTGGGTATAACTGGCATAGCCTGCACAATGCCAGTTCTATAGCCTGCACATGTCAATCAAATCTGTAAGAAAGTTACCTATACTTTCCTATAGAAGAAAAGCTAACCTGAAGTTCAGAGCAGCTATCTACCCTAGACTCTGCCCCCAGCAAATCCTCTGCCAGTGCTTCTCTTTTTAAATACATTTTCTAACTTCTATTCCTTTGTACCTTATGAATTCTTTCACAACCCGCGAGCGACCAGGACACTTACCTCGTCGTGTATGCTGTTAGATAAGACATACATAACCAAGGTTCAGAACAGTGCCAGGGCCATGGTCATTTTGTTAGTTATTATTATCATAGACTTATTGTTTTATTTTTATTTGGGAGATCTCATTGTGTGATGTGGGCAAGTCCACTTCGCATCCATAAAATGAACACATAGTAAGCCCTTGCTAGACAGCAGTTCCTCCAATAACACGGGGGATCCAAGAGGAATCGAACGGCCTCTCTGAGCTCAGGAGCTTGGGGAAGGTAAAGGAACCAGACACCTCAACAAGGAAGGCCAGCACAGGTGACAAGACATGTAGGGGTGTGTCAGGCTTGGAAGGGGTCCAGAGGAAGGATTTCTGCTGGGGAGTAGGGCTGACAGGGGCGGTCCCCCTAATGAGAAAAGGCTGGAGTTAAGCGCTGCAGATGGCAGAGGCCACCAGGCGGGCAAGGGCAGGTGTGCTGCAGGTCGAGGGAGCAAAGGGGGCCCTGCAAAGGCGGTGGAACCAGCTGCCCAAGATCACACACAAATACGTGGACCTTGACCTTCTCCCCTGGCCCTTTCTGTTGCTGTGGGGGCATGCCAGGATCACAGGCCTCAAGGAGGAAACGTTTTAAAACCACCACAGAAGTCCCTGTTTGAGAGAGCTTAAAAATAAATGGTGGGGAAATTCCACCAGAAAGATGTAAAAGAACCAGACTTGGAGAAGATTTTAAGAGGGAAGAATGTGAGTTGGACCCTACAGGTGAGAAGATGTCGATAGTTGGGGTGGGAGTGAAGGATGAAGCCTGTCAGTGTGGACGCCGGTCCTCCCGCAGGTAGGACACTGGGGGTTGTGGGGACCTGCTTGTTCTAGGGGCAGGAACAGAGGACAGGCTGGGTACAGAAGTCAGGTCAGGTCTTGAAAGCTACTTCCAGTTAAGACTTTATTCTGAGGACATTGGGGCAGGGGGTCTGCTGAAGGGGTTATGAGTAATGGGGTGAAACCAATGTGTAAGGGATATTAACGGGTCTGCTGTGAGATCGGGACTTACCGTTATGTTTCCAGCGTGGTGTATGCTCTGTTGTTATTTGTTGACCTGAACTGAGATTTGTAGATGGATTGGGAAGAAGGGAGAAACCCGGTCTCTCCCCTAAACCCTACTTGCTCTCCCCTCATTGCAGGTGGAAGCTAGTGGTCACCAATCCCCACCAAGACCACAAACCCTGGTCTTCACAAAGGTTATAAAGTCCTTTTAGGCTTGTCTTTCCTTGTTGCCTTTAACTTTCCCCAGGAAATACTAAATGTATCACTGAGTGGAAATTGGAATGGTACTTTTTAACACCTATTTTATAAGTGAGTATTGACTGAGTAGAACAGAGCATGGAGTCAGTTATAAAGCAGGGTGCTAGCTATAAAAGTGTTATTTCAATGCCTGATTCTGAGGGTAGGAAGCAAAGCCTTGTCTGTCGTCCCAGTCTTGGCGTGGTGTGATGGCCGCCCAAGCCAGCTCCACTGTGGGGGCTACAGAACTAAGTGGGGGCCGAGCTGCCAAAAGGTGTCCCAAATTGTGCACCAAAAATAAAAGTGACAACATGACATGTAGGATGCTAAGAAACTGTCAGCAAGTAGAATAGCAAGAAATACAACTTGAACGTGGGCAAAAAAAGGAGTATATTGATTCAGACATATGATAAATGACACAGGGGCACCCTCGCCTCGGGGACTAGGGAGCAGTGATTCAAATTCAGACAACACCTTCCGGCTCCTCTTGACTTTATGCTTCGCTCTGCATTTTGCCTTCATTCTCACCAAAAGGCAGTGGATCCTTTTCTCCAGGAAGTGGGGCCATGACCACCAACAGCTTCCAGGCTCTCCCCCTCTGCCCAAAAGGAATGCCTTCCCCACTCGCTGCACTTCCCATAAATCTCAGGGAGGGACTAGCTCAGATGTCTTCCCCTCAAGGCCAGGGGGGCAGTGACATGAAAAAGACGACAGCTCCCATGTGGACCACCCAGCTGGAGTCAGGACAAAAGGCAGTTTCATTAAAGAGGGGGTTGGGGAGCAAGAACACCAAGGAATCTTTCTGAGCCAGGAGGCTAACGTAAGAATACGCACAGCAGCTGATGGTGAGGCGTGGCTGGGAGGGTTCTGTCATCTCCTCGGTGTCCCTGCCTGGGTTTCCAGGTCCTGCCTGGCTGTCTCTGCTTCCCGCCGGCCAGGCGGCCCCCTTGCCCCTCCCCTGTCTGAGTCAGTGTGGGCTCACTGCACATCGTCTGCGCTGGGTCTTCTGAAGCCACTCGTGCCTGCAGTGAAAATCTCAGCGTGCCCATTGGCTTCAGGCAGGCACAACAATGAGAAACAATGAGCGAGGCATATAAAGACCCAACATTCTTGTCAGTCAAAGAATCACAGAAACCTGCAGCTCAGAGTTGTCAGGTGTGGGTGACATCAGGTTCAATTGCTCATCAGAGGTTTGCAGACACCTCCCCCAACGACCATGAAGCTGATGTCTGTGGCGAAGGGTAAGTGACCGATTAGGTTGGTCATTGTCCTGACCAGGGCTTAAGCCTTGGCCATGCACAGGCCCACGTGCCAGGGGTAGAATGCTAACCCTGGAACAGTACAGTTGGTTCTATGCATTCTGCACTCCACTGTAGATGCCACCAGAGCCCGCCCTGCTGGTTGCAAGTGTTTTAAATTCTCCAGCCCCACCGGTTGGTCCCTAATTGACCCCAGATTCCTGAGTGCCAGGAGCCAGCCCTGACTTGTTTATCACCAGCCATCCCCTGCGTTGCTCTGAGCTCAGCCTAGACGGCCGCCCCTGACTGAGTCAGCTGAGCCCAGGGCCAGAGGACCACGTCCTGGGGGCCTCAGCAGCACCACTGTGACTAAAATGCCTGTTTTCTCTTATGTGAAGCTGTTTAACACAGAGGCCTCAATGTTCCCGTTATCTGGCCAATAGAAATTCTGTCAGGCCTTGATTATCAGACAGCTGGCTGGTCCTGCCAGGCTGGTTATTCGCAGGTGAGTTCACTGCACTGAGACATAATCTGTCCCTTTGCCCCGGGACACACCCTGAGCCTTAGCCAGCTGGCTTTGAAAGTCTCACAGGGGTGAGCGGGTACCTGGCCGGGCAGAGCTCATCCACCTTCACCATCCCTGATGACAGGTGGACCCAGTGTCATGCTGGTGTACAGATGACAGTGGGTTAACACATTGATAACTCGCTCCTGCACACAAAGAACCAACTGGAGCCTTTTTTGGTTCCAGCTCGCTCTGTTGGAGCAGGCTGGGGTCAGAGGGCCACGTTTGGTGTGGGACGGCAGGCGGCAATGAGGCACCTTGGCAGCCTGGAGGAGACTACATTTAAGCCCTGCACTAAAACAACGGTGCTTTGAGGCGAGTGGTTTATTGGGTGTTTCCAATAAAGACGCAGAACCCAGGCTCCCTGGGGATCCCCCAACACAAAACAGCACACACTCATCTGGCCACATTGGCACGGTAACCCCTTCAGCAGGTCCAGATTGAAGCTCGTGTGCCCTCCCAAGCTTCCTCCAGCCTCCCTCTGAAATCAAAGCTGTCTGGTCAGACTCCAACAGAGGAAGGAACCGGACTGAGCCTTGGAGAAGCATGAAACGCTCAAAAGCAAATGGCTCCTCAACTGCAGACAAAAGTACACTTCTCTCTTAGACCACGAACCTGGAATGTGCCCTCTGATGATGATTACAGGCCAAATCAACACCCAAGTGATGGAAAACAGGCCCGCTCTGCTCACAGCGTCCAGGCTGTAGGGCAGCTGTGGCCTAATGAGATCCAGAAGCAGGCCCTGGGGGAGGGGCATCAGGGGCTATTCTTGCTTGGGTGACAGGAAGGGGGTGTGGTGCTGGGGACAGAGCATTTGGACAGACAGAGCTTTTCCCAGGATCTCTTCCCCAGCCTAAGCCATGACCTATCTGTGTCCAAATCTCTCATTACCCACTAGCTGTGTCTGCAGAACGTGAGTAAAGTCTATTCTCTTTGCACTTGGTGGAAATAATGCCCTTATTTGCTATCTAATGAGGCCCCATGGTAATGCACCCACAATTACATGTGGTTGGACAGATAGAGAGTGAGGGGTGGTTGATTCCTGCCATATACACCGAGGCCACCTGGTCCTTCCATCAACCTCATTATAACACAAGCCCACTTTGTATGAGCCTGAACTTTGGGCCTCTATTTAGGAATTGGCTACATTTATTAAGAACCCAAAGCGTGCATAGAAGAAAGCAAAGCAGGCAGAACCACCTTCTACCTGCTCCCAGGGCCACTTTGGTGGGATGGAGCTCTGGTGAGATGTGCTTCCACCCGAAGGAGCTCACATTTTCAATGCCCACGGGTCATTGTCTCTAATTGGTGGTCCCTGAGGTGCAGGATCAACAGTTAAAAGGGATGCACGTGGCCCTGATGATGACCTTCAGTCCCTTGCAGAAGTGAGTGGTGGAAAGACGGCTCAACAGAGGAGTCAAGGCAGAACACTGGTTCTGGCCCCACAGGACAGTGGACTCAGACCTGCCCGTGCTAATAAGCTGCCTCCTCACCCAGCTCCGGGGAGGGCAATGTGGCTGGTAATGAATTCTCTGCCATTTGGGACAGTAGGTGACGTGAAGGCACCAGATCCAGCTGTGCTTTCCAGCCTCATCTTCCCCATCGCCACTGTTGGAGCTGTTGGTCCTGGGAGATGGAGCATTGTTGAGAGGCTGGAGACCTGCTTGCCACTAATGTCTCTTTATGTCACTGCTGATGACGTTCTTGGGCACCAAGGAGCTGTGATTCCTGAACAAGAAAGAAAAGTGCCTTCTCCACAGCTGCAGCACAGAAGATGACTTTCAAGAGGAGACCGCCACCTACGGAGGGGACAGGAGGAAGGGAGGGAGAGTCCACATTTAACATTCTTCAGGTTGCTGAGAAAGAAATCACAGTACAGTTTAAACCTAGCTACTCTCTTGGAGGAAGTTTGCTTTGCTGTCTGGAGTCCTGGCCTCTCTGGGGAGTCACGACTTTCATGTGGCTACAAGGCTGCTGCCTGTGGTCCTCCCTGAGGCACCTGACAAGCAGACAAGTCCCAAAGGCAATCTCTTCCTCACAAACAGAATCATGTGAACTTCTCCCTGCCCTCTGGCTTCACCCACAGGGAGTGCATTCCAGAATATATAAGGATGTTCCAGAGCTTCCTGAGAATTCTGGAATACCTGTGCCCTCCTCCTAGACAACCCAGTTCTGTGCTCCAGGGAGCTTGCAGGCTCCAGAATCTCTCACCTGTAGGTTCTCCCCACTGCATGACAGTTCAGAGTCTGGATGGGCTTTGTGTCTGTGACCTTCGCTACTCGAATCTTCCTGCTACTCAGTATATTCTCACTCTATGGCATGCACTACCCATTGCTCTAATTTTTAATCACAGTCCACAGTGGATGTGCGGGAGGCAAGAGAGCCCCACCTGGGAGTCTCAACACCCTCAACATTCAATATAAACGCTCAATACAGCCTTTACCACTTTAGATGGGGACTGTTGCTATGCCTTCCCCTGGAAAACAATAACTATCATTTACTGAGCATTTCCTATGGGACAGCCTCTAACAGATATTGTTTCCTGACCCACAGGATGTGTGTTCTTTTTCCCTACAACAGATGAGGACTCAAAAAGGTGAAGTAACTTCTCTAAGATCACACAGCTAAATGGAGAACTCCAACTTTTGTTTGGGAAGCCTGGCTCAAAAGCCAACTGTCTGCCTGTAACCCCACCTGCCACTCAGCCTCCTAGAAGCCTGAGGTCTGGGCTAAGCCCTTTCTCTCTGTCCTGGAGGGTGGCCTCGGGACTGATGGGCTTGCTGGGATGCGGGACTTTTGCCTTTAAAACCTAGGGAATGTGGACCCCTGGACGCTGAGGTGGGCCTTGGGTGTAGGCACAGACGCCAGGCTTCAGGAGCAAGAGGAACACACATCAGTACACACAGACACGCCTGCAGGACAGACTGCAGCATAACGCTCGCCGACTTCCCAGAAAGTTCTAGCTGCCTCCTCCAGGCCAGAACACAACCACCATCGTTGAGAGAGTGGAGACAGGACTTGTCAGTGGGCAGGACGCGCTAAACGTTAGAAAAACATTCCCGAGTTTTTGTTTCCCTTTTATGAATCCCAGAAATCCAAAACTAGTTAACATTTTTGAAAATATTCATGGACCCATTGAACTCAGCAGCGTCCTGGAATACTCATCTCGGAGAAAGCTTCGCGGTCCGCCTCTGGGACACAATCTGACGTCCTTCCAGGCTCCTCCCCACAGCCTTGGCATTGCCCCACCCCCACGGGCAGTGGGCACATGGCGTTCTGCAGGGGCTCCGGCCACCGTTCAGACCAAACTATCTGCTTTCTCCTGAAAGCCTCCTGGTCCTCTACACCTCCCCTCTCCAGAGCTTCCCGGCCACCCCCTCCCTGCCCTGGTCAGACGGGCAGTGTCCCTCTCTGCCTGACTGTGTGTTGATCTGTTTCTAAGCTGGGAGCTCTGCCAGACCAGGGCTAGTAGTAGCTGTCTTATTCTCGGGTTCCCGTATCCACTACAGTGTCTGGCATGCAGATGCTCAATAAATAAGTGTTTGTTTCAGTGAAATGGAAACAGAGCTATTCAGGGCGCGCTGGTGATGGAAATACCCCAGCCTGAAAGGTGTTCTGCTCCAGGTTGCAGCCACAGGCAGCTCCAGGCTTCCTTTCAAGCACTGAACTTGCTGTCAGCTTCTAGCCAGGGCTACAGGTTCCTGGCTGTCATTGAGTCCACGCCACAGTTGCCAGGGAAACCAGCCACTCACAAAGCCCCTGGGGACCCTGAACTCCACCCCCATCCCTGCTGTGAGCCTTCTCAGATGCTGCCATGGGAACTGCAGAGATGCCAGTGCCTCCACCAGCCCACCCCTTAGAGTTGCCTTGGGCCCAAAGATGGGGGATGGGCTTCGGCACCCCACTACCTACAGCTGCTTTTATGGAGAAATGCATTCAAAATTCCCGAGCGACCAGGCCATAAATGAACTCTGGAGCACATCCTGTGAAATGAAGTGACTTCCTGGCAGCTAGCTAGAGAAGGGCAAGAACCAAGAAGTAGGCAGGATGGGAAAATGCAAGGGGGATCAGTTCTTAACTTCACAGTGGCTTGGGGGGCGGTGGGCGGCATTGATACTGGTAAAGGACACTAGGGGATACTGTCAGAGTCAGACCACCGGGGGTGGGGAGTGGGTCCCAGCAGATTTTACCATTTAACTTTGAGAGGCATCAGTAGAGTATTTCACACATGAGGAAATTGAGGCTCGGAGAAGTTCACCAAATCCATGGTCGTACCTTCTTCCTGGGCACACTTAGCCTGGCCTCCCTTGCCACGGAGAGTGGCCATGTTGCTAGCTAAGGGATCCAAGAACAAGCAATGTGGGCCACTTCCAGGCCTGGTCTTAAAAGACCCCCTTGCATGCCTCCATGCTCTCACCCTCTTCTGGCTGGCCGAATGGTGATGACCTCTGGGCAAACTCGCAAGTAACCAGTGACCTGGTGGAGATGGCAGAGCCTGTGACAATCCAAGCCCCTACCTAAATGACTGTGCTGAAGAGGGTTGCCCCACCAACCACGGCACCTGCCCAGAAGTACTACGAGAACGAAAAATAAACTTCTAGTGTGATTATACATATTGAGTTCTGTTTGTTACAACAAGTAGCCTTCCTTACCTGATACAACAGGACAGTCCTATCCACCTTTCAGCTTCCCTGTACCACCTCTCACAGGTCGGGACCAGTTCCAGGGCAACTAGTGGATCTGAGGTTCATAGGCTTGGTTGGACAGGTCCAGAGATGCTGGGATGAGACCTGTTATGTTCATCACATCAGCTGCTTCCTGTGCTCTGGAGGGCTTCCGTGAAGCTGGCTGCAAGGCAGAGTATGAGTCGTTCACATGAAATGTTCCCAGGGAGATTATAGATTTGCTGCATGGTGTCTGGTACCTAAAAAGTGTTCTATAAATACTTATCAAAAGGATGGATGGATGGATGGATGGATGGATGGATGGATGGATGGATGGATGGATGGATGGATGGATAATGGCTTGTTCTACAGGACAGGTGAAGGAGGGAATGTCCTAAATACAGTTATAGGAGTCTAATTGAGACACAAGAAAGTAACTAGAGAGAGAGAGAGAGAGCCTCTCACTCCAGTGACAATAACCACTAACTACATGCTGACAAGTCCAGCTGGGTGGCCGAGGAGGCAGCAGAGGTGTGGCATCAGTGGCTCCTGCTGCTGGGAACACTTCACACCCATTCCCAACCAGAGCTGCAGACACGCAAAGAAAAACACAGGATGCCCAGTTCCATCTGAATTTCAAACATCTAGTCCGCATGTCAAAAAAGGTGAGCAACGTTGTTGCAACAAGTTGATGAACTTAATTGTCTGCCCACATGATCTTGGGACATACTTACACTAAAAAGTCATTCATTTCTTAAAATCTGAAATTCAAATTTAACTGGGTGATCTGTATTCGATCTGGCAACCTTAAGTCCGACTGCCTGGCAAGGGATCTTGAATGGCCCAACGGGGAGACAGCTGACATGGGCGGATCCAAGACCACTGTTTCAGGGGAGCACGTCCAGTCATTGGGGTGCTTTGTCCCTTCTGAATAACAAGGAGGGAGCCTAGCAACCTCATTTGGCCTCTTCCCTGCATTTTAGAAGGTATTCTAAGTATGGAAAATGGCAGGTCTATAAACAGTGTTGTAAACTGGAACAGCAAAAAACAAAAACAAACAACAACAAAAAGTTTGGCCTTCAGTCCACTGGATCCAGAGATGAAGTCCTTCCAACCCACTGACTGCTCATTAAATCTGAAACACGCGGCCTCATTCGTAATAGAATGTATAGAATAGTAGGGCCGAGGACCTTTCTGTTTTTAGCTGTTTGAAGAAGTCTCCGTGTGTTTTTTCCAAGACTCTTAAAACAAATGTCATCTATGTGTAGTTACCATCACTGTCAAAAACCTGATATTTAACAAAGAGAGCCCATTGTTCTCACCTTAGTTTCAACATGATTTTAGCTTATTTTCTTCCTATTCCTAGGAGCCATGGGAGAAGGTTCTAGAAATAAAGGGAATCCAGCCTTACCCTTTTCGTCCACACTGATTACATTACAAATTGACATTGAAACCTCCTTGGAGACAAAAGTCAAGAGGCCTGCAGGTAAGCCAGCTGCTTCCTGGGGCGGGTGCACTGGTCAGCTACCTGACACCTCATGGTAACAGCAAGGTTGAGAACTGCCTCTAAGCATCACATCATGACCCCCACTGTCACGTGTTTTACTTGTCATTATCCCCCAATGTCCCTGTTTTCGTGCTTGCCTCTCTGCAGTCAGTTCTCTGCCCGCAGCCAGAAGAGTCTTTGCAAAGGGCCGTTCTCCTGCTTTGAACCTTTCAATGACACCCCAGCCAGTTAAAAAATACCAGAACCTTTACTGTGGTCTACAGTACACCACTGTGATCTCATTTGTCCCCTCTGCTGACACCCGCTCCACCCCACAGACCGACACTGGCCTTTCAGCTCAGGCACACCAGGCTCGATCCTGCTCAGGGCTCAGCGTGAGCTGGTTACAGGACTGGGAAAATCTTTCCCTGGGTGTTTAGCTGGTTGCTGCCTTGTTGTCATTCAGGCAACACCTTAAATTGCCTTTCAAAGCAGCTTGTCCAGATCATAAAACCTACAGCAATCCTCCTCTCCCTTCTCCCCCCATCTCATCACCCTGTTTTATTTTGATCATAGCACTGACCACAGTCTGTTAATTTTTTGTATATTTGTGTATTGCCTGTATCCTCAAAGCAGAATGTAAACTCCAGGAAGACAGGGCCCTGTTTGTCCTACTCAACCCATATCCCCAGTACTTAGAGCAGCACGTAGCACATGATGGGCTGTCGATGCATGTGGACTGAATGAGTGAACATCTTACAGAAAGTTTCAAAGCTGTGTCATCTCAGTAGGCACCAAATCCTCATGCAGCCAGCACATACACAGACCAATAATTCTAGCAAATACTTACCCAGGGCTACTGCGTGCCTGAGTACTTTACATGTAGGATTTTCTTAATCTTCACAACAGCCCTGGGAATTCTGTCATATTATTATCGCGTTCTCCAAGTGGGAGCCTGGAGCACAGGTGGGAAGAGTAAGCTGCCCATGACCACACAGGGGATACGTGGATGTACCCCGGCCATCCAATTCCAAATTCTAAGCACTGATCACTAAGCTGTGACACTGACCCCAAATACAACTCAAATCCTGGGGCGTAAACGGGACTGTGTCCAAGCTGGGTTCTGGAAGATATTCCCTGTGAGGCGTTTGGTTATCTGTGTGGGTTCTTTTTTTATACCATTTGTTGAGTTCTGCTCATATGTTCAGTGTTAGGAGGAAAGAGAATGGACCAACTGTGACTCGGCAAGACTTAGGAGAGAGCCAAAGACAGAAGAGGAAGGAGGCCGGAGAAGACCACCAACAGAACCCACTCGCCCATTCGTCATTCACTCAGTGATGTTTTTTGAGCACGTAACCACTGTCAGGCACTGTTCTGGACACATTTGCCTGTTGGGAGGTGGTAAGTACCAATGGAGACACTGAAACAAGGTAGGGAACATGCAGTGCCGAGGACAGAAGGACGCTGCTCGAGGTGCATATGGAGGTGGGGAGCAGGCTGTTCCAGGCAGTAGGGACAGCCACCTAGAGGCCCGCAGGCAGGAATGTGCCTGGGGTGTCCGGAGGTCTGGGACAGACGGAACAGTGGGGAGGGACGGGGTTGGAGGACAGGGAGAGGCCTGCTCTAAAGTATTTGGATTTTACTCGGGGTCCACTAAGAGCGGTGGTTTGACTTACATGTGTAGAGTCTCTCTGATTGATCAGACTAGGGGCCATGAGCATGAAAGTAAAAGACCATGGTGGTGGTTCTGCCCTCTACTGGACATTCGGCAACATCTGGAGACATTTTTGGTTGTCACATCTTGAGGTGGGGGTGCGGCGTGTGCTCCTGGCATCTGGTGAGTAGAGGTCAGGGGTGCTACTAAGCATCTTACAGGGCACATGAGGTCCCCACAGCAGAGAGTTAGCCAACCCCAATGTCAGTAGTGCTGAGGCTGAGAAATCGGGGTTCGGGTATTACAACAATAACCCAGGCAAGAGATTTACTCGTTAAATAGTACTGTGCACCCACTGTGAGTCAGGCAATGTTCCAGGAATGGAAGATACAGCAACAAACAACACAGACAAGTCGATGGCCTCATGGAGTTTATGGTGCAGTGATGATGGCAGTTCCGCGCAGGGTGGAGGTGGCGGAGTGGTGAAAATGGTCAGGTGTTAAAAACACTTTTGAAGGTAACACTGCCAGGATCTGCTGAAGACTGGCTGTGCAGTACAGACAAGGAGGAATCAATGTTGACTCCAAGGCTTTGTCCCAAGCAATTAGCACAGAGCTGTCATTTACTGAGATGACCACTGGCGGAGAAAGTCATTTGGGCGTTGGGGAAATCATGGGTTTTGTTTTGGACATATTAAGTGGAGATGAGGGCAATTGGCTATTTTAATCTAGAGGCTAAAAAAAGAAAAAGTCTCTTTTGAAGGAGACAGAATTGTAGAAATTGGCAAGTGTGAAAAAGAGAACTCAGGGATTCAGTGTAGATGTGACAACACGTCCGAGACATCCTGGCACCGAGCCTGAGCTCCCCACCATGAGGAGGCTGGGGAGGAACTAGCAACCAGGCATGCAGGGCCATGCTAGAAGCCAAGGGAAGAAAGCGTTTCAGGAGAAGAGAATGATCAAACATGCCAGGAAGAAAATCTAAATACCGGCCCATGCCCACTTTCCAACCTTGTAAACTGTCGTGTGGAGGCATTACAAAACTTGTCCACTCACCATGGCCTGTGTGTTCGGTCTCTCCAGGGTGATTACTGAGCACTTACTATGATCAATAATTAAACTGGATGTGGCACAAGACGCAAAAATGACTAATCCAGTTCCTGTCCTCGTGAAGCTTTCTAACTACTAAAGAAAATACAACCACCACATCAGATGGAGTGAATCCGTGAGGACTCACTGAGTGCTTACCACAGTCGCAACACTCTGCTTGCGGCTGAAAACACACAAGAGAAACGTCTGTCCAAGCCTTCGTCTCCTGGGGGTTACAGTCTAGCTGAGGAGTCTGCAGTAAACACAAATGAAAGACATAGAGGAGAAATAAAGACCATGATAGGACGGAGAGGGGACATCTGGGCGTTCGAAGAAGGAGGAAGCCCTTTGGACTAAAAGGCCCTCTTGCTCTCCTACTGAAATGCCACCCTTTTGCTGTACATGGGGGATGGAGGCCCCAAAGAAGTGGGGGATCAGGCAAAGGGATGAATGAATCAGTATGACCATGACAACCTCTGAGAAAGGGACCCTGGCCACCTGCTGACAGTAGGAGGGGCTACGATCTTGTGGTGCCTCTTCCAGCTCATTAGCTCCCAGCTATTATTTTCTCAGAAGTCACCAGATACTTTTGCGTTTGAAATATTGAGGCTTTGGAAGAATCCATTTCCATTCCAATTTCTCCCTCAGTTCTGCTAGAGTAACCCCAAATACTTCTCAGTTCTGCACACCCAAGCATTATGGAGGACGGGGTATGTCATGAATTTCTGCCCAAATCATCATATTATGCTGAACAAAGCTTCGGTGCCCACAGGAACTCTTTGTAAAGGGGGCAGAAGAGCCTCAATGGAAAGTCAGGCATTTGCTTGTTTTAGCCTAATTTCTAGAAGGTGGGCTGGGCTGTACTTAGAGTGGTAGATTGCTAGGCATGGGTGGGTAAAATATGTCTCGAAGGCAAAAAGTACACACCTTTTTCTGTAAGAATTTCAGGCAATTTTTAGATAGGTGTATATGACCTGAGAAGGGATAAAAGGAACCATGTAGTTTGTTTTTGTACTAATTCCTGAAATATTATTCCATGAAAACTCAAGATACCTCAGGAGGAAGATAGAAGGACCAAGTATTTCAAGGAATGTCTACGTCCTCTATCTCGCCTCATCTTCTTTTTCAAGTCAGTCCACTTTAGCAACAGATATTTCAATTATCTGTTCCATCAACACCTCCCGGAGGCCAGAGGAAACATGATCACCTTGCAAATAAATGCGGGAATAGATGAGTTTTTCAAACAGCAAAGGACTATAGAGTTAGAAATCCCCTGTAAAGTCTGCAAGGCTTGTAAGGCCATTATGAGGAAAATTCCTTAAAGTTGCTTTTCTTTAACAAACAAACAATGAGAAAAAGATCTGTATTTTTATGTTTCCCAGTGCAGAGCCATCCTGCTCTTTGAGCCCCTTTCTAAATTGGAAAATACAAAGGATCAATTGATTTCTTATGAATGTGATTTTTCTTACCTGACGTGTTTTCCATAAATTAAAACAACATCGTTGTTGTTTTAGATTAAAAGACCCAGTTCAAGAGGCCTGTCCGCAGAAGAGGAAATGAAGCATCTGCTTTGTGCCTCCATTAAGACGATGACTTACTATAGGCAGCTGTCAGGCGAGGCGTCTGGATTCTGACGGAGCCGACGCTCACTATGGTGCTGAAAGCCTGCAAGGATTCAATGAGAGTCATAGAAACTTAGCACAGCCTTTCCGCACCCCACCCCCAGAAACAATGCGAACAACACGATGCCCACACAGACGCAATTTTGAGGATAATTTCAGGGTTTTCGAGCTTCGCCACCCCCAGGTCCAGACCTTGATCCCACATCTATCAGTTCTGAGCTGAGGAATCTGGGTCGAATTACTGGCTCTCTCCAAGGCGCACTCTCCTCCCAGCTCACCAGTTTGTTCTGAAGATTAAATGAGATGTGTCTGAAGCTCTTGGCACAGAGCCTTGCCCATAAGAAAAGCTGGTCGCGGTTAGCCGTTATGTTCATGCCTCGGCCATGAGTTTAAGATTCCCTCACATAAGTAAATAAATAAATAAATAACTAGCATATGTGCTTATAGTTTATCAGTATCCTTTTTTTAAAAAAATCTATATTACAGGTTTTATAATGTAACAGTTAAGACTATGGGTTTCCTTTACGATGTCCATAAATTTACTTTACAATAGTTTGATATCGTACATGGGTACATGAATTTGTATTAGTTCTAAGGAGCGTTGACTCAAGGAGCACTGAGAATTCAGCCTCCAAGGGTGGTCAGGTGGCGATACATCAGACACATGTCAGCTCTTCTGATCTCAAGCGTCACCTGAGGCTTTGAAAATGAAGATAGTGAGTGTCTGAAATGTGTTTTATTGGTGAAATGAGATGCTAGTTAGGCTACATGATGACCAGCAGGAATATGGTAAAATTGAAGGTGTTCAGGTGTGGAGGGCTGGGTGAAATACTGTAAAGGGCTCCCCAACCCATGCGTGAATGGCCTGTGGTCTTGTCCACGGGGACGGCACTGAGGTTCTGTCCATAGCCAGGCCTGTGACCAGCCATTGGCTAGGATTTTTCATTGCCTAATACCAACCCTGAGGTCTTGCCTCTGGAATATTGTTGCTTGTGCCTCAAGGGAAATTTTCATGCAAGAGGTGGAATCCATCAATCTCACAGTTGTGTGAACTGCCCTGGGCCTGATTTTTAAAGGAATGTTTGTTTTATAAAAGGTCTGTATTTGTGGCCAAATTTGGCCTGAGAATTGCTTTCTTACTAACATGATAGCGAGGTTTGAGGGCATAGGTAACTCTCACCCACCATAGATGTCTCGGTGCCACCATATACCCCAAATTACCCAAGAGTTGCGCTTGGACTTACTTGATAAAGTCCATTGATGACAGCTTTGAGATAAGAAACACCTGAATTTGAATCCCAGCTATGCTACTTCCTAGCTCTTTGACCTTGGGCAGTGTCTTCACCTGTGGGTTATTAAAGAATTAAATAAGATAAGGCATGCAAAGCACATGCAAAGTAAAGTACCTGGCATACAGTGCGAGAGTAATAAAGGCATTGTCATGGTTATTATCAAAGGTTTTGGGATTCCTATTTCTTCTTATTATAAGTGACTTACCAGTGTTCTTTTTTGAAACTGTCTACTCTTGGGCTTTGGTGAGCTTGCTCTGGTACTTTTCTACCTCTCTGACTATTTAATGTCCCCATTAGGATGAACATTCCTTTAGAGCAGGGATCTTGTCTCTCTCAGTCACTGTTGATGCCAGCAACTAGCCCTGGGCCTGGAAGATGGTAGGAATAATAACAATTTAATTGTACGTGAATCTCCTCTCGCCCAAGCTCAAAACCAGGAGTTCTCCTTTATTCTCCTCCGTTCCCTGCTCTCTTTCAACCAATCATACTTCCTGTTAGTTGTTCATTCGTAATATTCATAATGTTACCTCTTCCATTCTGTCTTTTCTATTCCCTCACCCACCATTTTAGTCCAGGTGCCATCTTAGTTTAAGCACCATCTTGCATTCAGACCATTAAATTTGTTACCTACCAATTATCTCCAGCTTGCTTCTCTACCTGCGTCTAGCTAGTTTCTTTCTTCAAACTTTCTTCTACAAAGCTGTCAGATTATTCTATTAAAACTCTGCACAAGTTTTGAGAAAGTCATCATTCTCTTAAAAAACAAAAAATACTTGCAACAATTCTCTGCTGAAAGCATCCAAATCCCTTTGGCTAACACCTCTTGACCCCTGTGTTCACAGTCCAGCATCTCTCAAAACTTTCCACCAAAGTCTCCTTTAGTCATAGAGGAAGGTGACACAAGACTGTTAAGGAGATTGTTTTCAGTCTTGTGTTTTATATTAAGAACTCATATGAATTTTGTGTTTTTATCACATAATATATCCATATTTGTTTTAATGTAGAACCGTTTTAGATTATAGCCATCCTGTAAAATTGGATGAATCCAATCTCCAGGGTCTAAGAAGATGTGCCCAGTTAAGCCGGTGGTTTGGGTATCCTCTAGCTCACCATGGAATGACATTTTCCACTCTGTCACAATCTCACAGTCTGTTCTCCTGAGCCCTGGTGAAGTCCCTTCTCCCTATCTCTGAATATTTGGGGCAGAAGTCACTGCCTCCGCTGAGATCCTACATCCATACTGCTGGTCTTACCCACTGTAGCTTGAACTATTGACCATCTGTTCATAAACAAAATTCTGTTCCCCCAAATAAAAGGAAGCCTTCTTGAGACAAAGACCCCCTGTTACACTAATGTTTAGCCCTCGGTGTGGCAGCTTTGATCTTTGAGAACAAACAGCAGTGTATTCTGTCTTCCTCATATGCTTTAAAGTATCTCTAATAGTTTCATTTTATATTGATTTTTTTTCTTTCTTCTCTTTTTCCTCTTCATTTACTGCCTTCTTAATGGCATTTCCTTCTCCTTTCCTCTTTCTTCAGGTCTGAGGAAATCCAAACACCGAGTTATCTCTCAATGATAGTTTTTCTGATGCTACGCTTTAAAATGCTTCCAACAGAACAGCAAAAAGAGCAATAAATAGCGGCTAATTTATTGATTTATTTGTATATATTTTGAGCATTTCATCAAGGTCTGGTCATGTGCTTAGAGCTCTATTTAGCTTGTTTCATAATAACGCAACTAGTTGTGACTCCCTCACTGAAGTAAAGTAGAACGTTCTAGAAAAGTACACAGGCACCTCTCAACTTCCTGGCAACTCACTTCCTTTCTCTGCCTGGCCTCTCCCATCTAATTTCTTAATAACAGCTTTACCACACGGGAAGAATGAAGTCAGAGAACTCGCGAAAGGAAGGGCTTTGACACAAAGGGTCACAATGAGATGAGGCTCAGGCATTAGTTATGCTTTCTGTGGTCCCCATTAACTGGGTGATTGAAGGGGAGATGGAAAGGATGTGTCAGTTGAATTGCAAAGTGTTATTGTGGTTTTTTTCCCCCCTCTCAGTAGGAAGAAATCACACACACACACACACACCCTTTCCTCGGACCCTCCCCTCAGCTTTTTTCTGAAGCTGGAAATTACAAGAATCATCCAGTCTCAGAGTGTCAGTTGCATAATCCAGTCCTCTTTTCATGTCACTAGCCGGTGCATTGATAAGTTTAAATATAATTGGGGTGAAGGAGGGGAGTACGTGCCCAGGGAGGGTGGCCTCCCAGCTCGAGGTAAGAGTAGATATTTCCAGGCAGAGCTGTGGCCACGTTCTGGTTGCCATAGCAGTGGCTCCGAGGACCTGAACGTGTGTGCATGGAACTAAGTAATTGTGCACCAAATGTTCATTCTTTTGCCCTCTTGTTGATTGGCTAAGCAGTTATTTATTAATTTGAATTCTGAGAAGGCTTATATTTCATTATGTTCATGCGGTGGTTTCCAGTCTATTAATAGCAAGTTCATTTTTACAGCAACGTCAACTAGTAAGGCCAAATTCCATTAAAAATTTTTTCCAAAAAGTATGGAAAAAGAGACAAAGTGGTTGCTTTTCTACACATAGACCTTCTGATTTTCTTGAAGCCTGTGCTGACTTCTGTGAGACAGGGAGGAGTGTGCCAGTTTGCAGGGCTGCGGTAAATTTTCATACACGTGCTGCATTTGATCTGCTACCCATCAGCAGGTCATTAAGTGCTTAGGCAAGGATTGGAAGGAAAAGGAAGAATAAACTTCCCCTGGGACCTGGGTCTATCGGTATGCCAAGCCAAATTTTTAATTTGGAGAGCAATTCTGCAGAAATGAACAGAAACTGCTGCCTAAACATTTTAATAAGAATAAGCCCCTGAGCCAATATGCAAGCAAGCACACTGCTTTCCAGTAATTTCATTTCTACAACCGTTCCACAAGCCGCTTCTCTCTCCATATTCAGATAACCCTTGCCTCTAGGGGGACCGTAAAAGTGATATTTTAATCATGTGCCACATCTGTGATCAGAAATACTTAATGAAACACTCTCATGATCGTGGTAATAAGCTTCAAAGACCTATTTTCCAGATTTAGACAAAACCAGTGGTAACTTTCTTTGGCACATTTTTCAGTATTGTCTGCAAGCAATCACAAATTCATACCTACGATAAGTGCTAGGGTGAGGGCCAGCGCGTGTTTCAGCTGTGAGGCCTGCTGGCTCCAAAGAACATGTACATCAGTGTTGTCCAGCAGAAACATAATGCAAGCTGCATGTGTCATGTAAAATTTCCTAGTAGCCACATCAAGAAACGCATACAGAAACAAGTGAAATTAATTCTAATAATACATTTTACTTAACACAAGAGCCACGAGATTATCATTTCAGTGTGTAATCAATATCCAAACACTATTAATGAGATATTTTACATATTTTTTGTTTTTGCATTGAGTCTTTAAAATCTGGTGTGCATTTTACACTTACAGCATGTCTCCATTGAGAGCAGACACATTTCAGGGCTGGGTGGCTACGTGTGGCTGGTGTTGGGTGGTACGGCTCTAGAGTGAAGGCCTTCTGAAAGGGTGGCCTGCAGCAGCGGCTTCAGGAGAGGCCTGAGGTTCTTACCGTGTTTCCTCGAAAATAAGACCTAGCCAGACCATCAGCTCTAATGCATCTTTTGGAGCAAAAAATAATATAAGACCTGCTCTTATTTTACTATAATATAAGACCCGGTTTTTATAATAATATAATATAATATAATATAATATAATATAATATAATATAATATAATATGTTACCAGGTCTTATATTAATTTTTGCTCCGAAAGACGCATTAGAGCTGATTGTCCGGGCTGGTCTTATTTTCGGAGAAAACGGTAATAAGAAGGTTTAATTCCTGAGCCTTATCCTTGACCTGGGGATGGCGCTAAGGAGTTTGCATTTTTAACAAGTTCCTTAGCTGGGGCTTCATGTGCTGAAATCTGAGAACATTTGTTAGGCTCCCTGTCCAAAATTTGCTCACAGCCTTCATCACCACCCCACCCCCACCACACGGTCACAGGTACCAGGAGACACCATCCCACAACCCAGTCTATTCTGTCCTTGGCTCATCGAGTATGTCTTGAGCACTGGTTTTATGGGTTATATGCCTGGACTGCTCTCGGCCCTGGGGACAGAGTGATAAACAACACAGGCAAAGTCTCTGTCCATTCGAAGCTCACGGTCCAGTGGAGGAGACAGACAGTAAATAAGTAAGCAAAGGGGTACTAATGTCAGGTGGTGGTAAGTACAGAGAAGAAAAGGAAGGGTAGGAGATGGTGTGTGGGGTGGAGAAGGACTGGGCTTCTGTGCAGACGTGATGTGGTAGTCCTGGAGGGCTCCCGGAGGAGGTGTCCATGGGAAGCCACTGGATGAAAGGAGGGGGAGCGCGGAGCTGTCTGGGGGAAGAGAATTGCGCTGGAGCAGCCACAGGCTGGTGTGGCCATGTGGCTAGTGCCGGGCGAGCAGGAGGAGGAGTGCGGAGAGGACGCGGGCACCCACCAGCGCACAGATCCCACAAAGCCATGCCGAGGCCTTAGGGGTTTGTCCTAAGAGCAATGAAATGCCCTGCTGGCTTTTAAGCAAGGGCATGTGACATAGAGCTGATGGAAAGGCCATGGACGTTGTCCAGCAGTGAAGTGACGTTGGCCCAGGCAGCAGGGTCATCATGGGGATGGTGGGCAGTGACCAGCTGTGGGATGTACATCGAAGCAGAGCTGAGGGAACCTGGTAGGACAGTTGGCCGCAGGGTGGGAAGGAGGAGAGGAATGGAGGACCGCACCATCCTTTGAGGCCAGAGCGGTGGGTGGGACATGTACTGAGATGGGGAAGGTGTGGGGTGGCGGGTGAATACAAAACTTCCCAGATTCCCTCTTCACAAACAGGGAAGAGGAAGGAGGAATCCCTTATTATATGTCTTAACTTCACCTGGACTATCACTGCTGTGTCCATGGGGGACATAAAAGGTTAAGAAACTTTGCTGTCCTCAGGAGTTGGAGGGAACCCCGGCCTCCTTCCTCAGAGAGCTCCCTCCAGGTGTTCACACGTACAAATTCACACACACCCTGCTTCTGCCCAGAGCTCCCACGCTCTCTGTCCCCCAGCTCCCTTTGGTTCCTGTGAGAGTGGATGGCAGGCGAGGCAGGCAGAGTCCTGAACTGACCCACACCCCGCACCGTCCCCATCCCAGGAGTGTGAGCAGCACCTGAAACATGATTTCACTACGTCACATCGTAAGCTCAAGGTGAAGGGATTTGGCAGATGAAACTAAGGCTCCCAAGCAGTTGACTTTCAGTTAAAGGGGAGCTTGCCCTGGGTGGGCCTGACCTAATTAGGTGAGTCCTGTGAAAGTGGGTCTATAGACTTGAGACGACAAAAAGCACCAAAGACGCCCTCCTGTTGGCCTCAAAGGAGAAAACTGCCATATTGTGGAGAAGTCCAGGTGTCAGGGCAAAGGAGAGGAGGGCTTAGTCCTACAGCCGCAAAACACCTACAGCCAATAATCAATGATCAAGGAAGAGAACCCTGAGCCTCAGCCGAGATCACAGCTCAGGCTGACGCCTTGATTACAGCCTGAAGAGACTCAAAGGACCCAGCTCAGCCATGAGGACCTCTGACCCATGGAAACTGTGCGATGGTAAACGTGTGTGGTTTTAACCCATTACGTTTGTGGGACTTTGTTATGCAGCAATAGAAGACAAATACAATCAGCGAACAATAATAAATATAATAAATATGGCAAGGATAGATAATAATATTCAGCACTTGTTATGTGCTAACCATTTTTAATTGCTTTATCCCACTAGTCTTCCCAACAACCCCATACATTTGGCACTGTTATGCTCCCAATTTAACACAGGTAAAAACTGAGGCTCAGGGAGAAGTCCCAGAACTGAGGATGTGACAGAGCAGGGACTCGCCCAGGCCTGGAGCTCTGAAGACAGAGTTTGACCACTTCCACTGCTGTCTTCAGGTAGAGGAGCTCCGCTCCTGAGACCCTCTGCTTCGAACCTGGGACGCCTGCTCCAGCCGCGATTCAGCCCCGCGTGCCCTTGGTCACGCACGCTCCACCCAGGCCGCCATCCGCAGAGCCTCTGATGGGCCATCTCATCATTTCCTCTCCTTGCACTCTGAGGTTCCGTGGTCAGGTTGAACAGCGTGACCTTTAGGAGCTAAAATGTCCCCAGGCTCCTGGGGGAATACTCTGACCTAGCCCACCCTTAGGGTGATCAACTCATCTTGGTTTCCCCAGGCCTGTCCCAGTGTGAAATCTGAAAGCCCCACCTCCAGGAGCCCCCCAACCCCAGGGACACCGGAACAATCAATCACCCTACCACCTGCAAACCAAGCCCAGGCTGAGGCTGGCCTGGGGGTCATTACCACCCTGCAATTTGCTGTGCTTTCCTCACCAAGAAGAAAAGAAATGGCTGGCTAGGATATTCGAGTCCTGCTCTTGACAGGGAGGTAGGAGGGGAACCAGCTCTATGAAAGCGACTGGCGCCAAGAAGCTCCTGCTGGGTTGGGTTTGGCAGTGACAGCCCAGGGGCTTCGGCCTGGACCGTCAGACAGGCCAAGAAACTATGTCCACGAGGGGCTTTCCCCCTGAATCCAGAGGTCTGCTGCCTTGAGCATTACACAGGAAGTACATCGACCCGACAGCACACAGGCCGCACTGCATGTCTCTATCACTCCACTCCCTAATCAGGCAACTCAGGGGAACCCGGGGGAGGATAGGCCCCTGGATTCGCCCCCTCCGTCTTAAAACCGGGACCCTCTTGAGACTCAGTTTGGCGGTAAGGACGATCACCTATTGCTAGTCACCACAACTGACACCTCAGTCCTGGTGAGTTGACTCCCCTGTAGGAGCTGGCTTCTCTCTCTCAGGTGTCCTGGACTCTTGGCCACCTCCGGCCATCTTCCAAACTGTGCTCTTTGTGCCAAGGGACACCAGGTGTGGCAGTGGTTAGACCACTATGAGTCTGTCCACAATATGGAAAATGGCTCAACACACATAATTTAGTAAATACTGTCAGCCGGTAATCCATGAGCTCATTCATTCATTCACTTGTTCAGCCAATATTTTGGGGCACATACAATGGGCCTGGCGTTATCACAGGCACTGACACCGAATTACAGCACATTTCAAACTGAATGCTGTGATGAGTGCTGGGCACAATGCTAGACATAGGATGCCAACCTAATCCTCAGGGGTGGTAAGTAGGGGTGCACAATCCACAAAAGATTCTTAAGGTAGCCTGTTTGTCTACAGTGTATTTTTTTTGGGGGGGGGCACTATCTGCAATTTATCTCATTAAAACCATTGGGGAAAAACCCATCTTAATCTCATAAAACTCACACCTACAGTCTCCTACAAGATATCACTTTACAGGATGTTTCTTTGAGTTCTCAAATAGTTTGAGTCATGGGGTACCTGTTATGTGCCCATCTCTGAGCTTGGCACAGGAAAAGTAAAATAAATAGGAGACATCAGGGATGTTCAAGAGCTAATGACTTGGTGGGGAAGAGTGACACATCTTAATAAATACCTTTACATTGTAAGGAGGACTTGGTTGAGCTGTGATGGGGTGCTGTGGGCGGTCAGAGGGCAACACTAGACAAACCTGGAGTCAGGGAAGGCTTCCTGGAAGTGGCAACACTTCAGCTGTACCTCTTCTGTTCCTCTGTTTAGTGGTATTTACTTGTATTGGCTCATTAAGAAATGTCAAATAATACATGAAAATATAAACAAGAGGCTAAAACTTACCCAAACTCTCTTCACCCAGAGATAATCACAGTTGACATTTTGGGGAATACCCTTCCAGGTGTGTGTGTGTGTGTGTGTGTGTGTGTGTGTGTGTGTAGTGTATGTTTTATTATCATTATTTAGGTTGAGAAAAACAAACTACTTGTTCAACTGTAGCAATAGACCCACAGAAAAACTCAACCACCAGCCTAAAACATGTCTCTGTATTTTATTTTAGGAAAACATAAATCTGGTCCCAAAACATCTTCAGAAAGCAGGATAAGTCAAGGAGCAAACAGAGAGGACCTGAGGAACAAATCCAGGGCCACTGCCATTTTCGAAGGCAGAGCTGACGCAGGTATTTTCTTCCAGGAAAAGCTAGGTTAACTCAAGATGCAGAGCCCAGATGGTCATTAGATCTATTTCCTTTCTGAAGAGGAGCTGCATCTCTTCAGAGGCTGTGTTATGACGACGTCTAGGTGTTGATCAATGAGAACACCAACCCTGCGCTCAGCGGACAGTTAGGGGATGAGCAGCAGAGGGGAGATGGTGGTGGTGATGGTCTTTATGTAGTTTTCAAAGTCACTTCCGAAACAGAGGATGAGGTAATAGTTGCATATACCAGCAACGGACATGAGGAACAGAAACAGGATGATACGTTTCCCAAATATGTAGCCGGGTGTGCTGGAAAAGAAGGAAAAGCAAAACTGTACAAGCAGCACAAATTTCACCCCAAAATAATGTTATCACTTTGAGATACACGGGGTTTAAAGTACAGCTCCTTTTACTCAAGGATGCCTGTGGGGACAGAGCCCCAGAGAGCAGTTTCCAGGTTCTTGGCCTCACGTGGAGGGGTGCTGGCTCGGGTAGTAGATGGCCATCAGCTGTAACCATTGAGCCATTGGCCACTAATTATAACTGCCGCAGCTATGTTGGGGAGTCGAGGAGAGTCGAGGGAAGTCAGAAAGTCGGTCGGTTGGCAGAAAAACGGACAGCAGGTCGCACGTCGTGTGAACCCAGCCTCCAGTGAGACTATAATGGTATCACTCCCCTACCTATGGCTCCGTGGGTGTTCCTTTTTGGCCTCACCATGTCCTGCGTTCTTATGTGGGGAGTGGGACCAGAGACCCCACATGACACCCCACGTGACAATGCCCCATTTCCTTAATGGGAAGAATGTCATAGCTGTTAGTTGTCACTGAACATATTTCAAAACCAAGCTAAAAGTGCCCAGACCTCAATCCCCTCGTCGTTAGGGCTCTGCTGTCAGTGCCTCTGTGCTGCCCTGGTTTCTTTCTGAACTTCAGCTCCTTCGTGGCCAAAGGTGCCGGGTTCTGCTGGTCACCAAGCATTCTGGCTGGGGACGGGGAACCTCATGGATCATTCAGACCCTCTCTGTGCAGCTCCTCTCCAGGAGTGCCTGTAAGAGCCTTGCTGGCAGCCGTGCATAATGCAGGCCTTACGGACCTCTAGGAGAGGGGGGATGATTTAAGTGAGCCAACAAGGCTAGAGGAATGTAAAAGGTGCTTTGGCATCTGAGGGCTCCACCTGCCTGGGAATAATTCATGTTCACTCCAGTGAGAGCTGGGCCCCCAGCAACGGAAGACAAGCATTTTAAGTGCATGGAGGGAGAGAGGCTTTTTATACATTCATATCCTTCTATCGAAGGTTTGGAATCCTAAGCCGGGGTCAAGAGCATTTCCCCAGGGAGGTGACCCCCTTTGTGCACAGTGGCCACCCCGGCTTCCTCCCCCATCTGCAGAATTCTGTAACCGCTGCACTGGGTCCATCTGGGTAGCACTAGTCAAGTCCAGCCAAATGGCCCGTTAAGGCTGTTAGTAAGGACCCCGGCGAGGGGATCCTTTGACAACCAGGACCCTCAACAAGCACAGCTAGCTCAGCTACACAGGTGAGGTGATGCTGCTGAGCTTGTTTCTTGCTATAATCAGGGAGAGCAAAATTTGGTGTCCACGGGTTTAAAGTTAGAAATTTTATCTTTTTGAAAGGGGTCCCAAAGGCTCACAGTGTAATCCACAATGTTCCCATGTCAAGCATTTGAGAATCATTCAGCAGTTGAATCTCCTTGCTACTCAAAGTGTGACTTGTGGGTCAGTAGCACAAGGAGCTTGTTAGAAATGCAGGACCTCAGGCCCCTCCCGGATCTACCCTATCAGAACCTGCATTTTGACAAGCTCCCTCTGTGACTCCCAGGCACGTTCAAGTTTGAGAAGCACTGCCAGCTGAGGCGCCCCTGCTCCCTGGCCATCTGTATTCTTCTCTCCTTGGCTTCCTTGGTTCACAGTCCCGCTTATGAAGTGAGATGTCCTATCTCTTTTTTGGGGGGAAAAAAGTGTGATCCCAAAAGAGAGGGTTCTGGGCTGAATTGAGTGCTGCTCAAATTCCTACGTTGATGTCCTAAATCCCAGTAACTTAGAATGTGACTGTATCTGGAGGTAGGGTATTTAAAGAGATAATGAAGATGAAATGAGGTAACTAGTGTGCACCCCGCCTCAATCTGACTGGTGTCCTTATAAGATTTGGACACAGACATGCACAGAGAAATGACTATGTGAGGACTCAGGGAGAAGACGACCCTCTACCATGTTTTCCCAAAAATAAGACCTAGCTGGACCATCAGCTCTAATGCACCTTTTGGAGCAAAATTAATATAAGACCTGGTCTTATTTTACTATAAGACTGGGTATAATATAATATAATATAATACCAGATCTTATATTAATTTTTGCTCTGAAAGATGCATTAGAGCTGATGGTCCAGCTAGGTCTTATTTTCAGGGAAACATGGTACATGCTAAGAAGAGAGTCCTTAGGAGAAAGTAACATCCAGACCTGTGAGACACTAAATTTCTGTTGTGTGAGCCACCCAGTCTGTGATACTTTGTTCTGGTGGCCCTGGCAGACCAATACCGAGTTACCTGCTAATGCTGATAAGGAAGTGAAAACAAAGCAAGGGAGTCTGTTTTTTTCTGACAGAGAACAGAGGGTTCAGAGGGACTCAATTGTAAAAAGTCAAATTTATCACATGAGTGAGGCCACCATGTACTCATTACAGAAACAAGAAAAAATGATTTGCGAAGCTGTTTCAAAACGTGCTCAAGATAACTCCGTGGTGAGGAAAGAAATGGTGGTGCCTCTGGATGGCATGGTGACATTCTTGAATTTGGGTAGGATTTTTCAAAGGAGTCAAAGCATACCACTCCCAAAGGAGACGGCCTGTGGTGCTTTAACTCTTCCCAGGACGTGAAAAGGTGTAAAAGGTGAGAACTCAGCACACACCCAGCAGGTGCAGGGCTGAGTGTGAACGAGGCCCCCAGCTGGTCTCTCAAGCCTAGAACTGGGCTATGGCCCTGGGGGCTGACAGGACGTGCAAAGACGGAGACCAGAGCTCGTGTAGTGAGGAAGGGTGCAGGGGAAGAGCAAGGGGCCTGACGGGGCACATACTGCATGTCAGACTTGGAACCAGCAAGACCTCACTTTTATTGTTTCTAAGAAATGATGCATATCCCAGGCCAGAAAAAGCTACAGGAGTTCATCACCACCAAACCAGTGTTACAAGAAATGCTAAAGGGGCTTCTTTAAGTAGAAGAAGGGAAAAACAAACATCAAAACTATGACTAACAAAATGGCAATAACTACATACCTGCCAATAATTACTTTAAATGTAAATGAATTAAATATTCCTATCAAAAGCCAAGGTGGCTGAATGGATAAGAAAACAAGACTCTGACATATGCTGCCTACAAGAAACCCACTTCCAATGGAAAGACACACAGAGACTGAAAGAAAAGGGATGGGAAAAAAATATTTCATGCAAATGAACATGAAAATAAATAAGCTGGGATAGCAATATTTATATCAGAGAAAATACACTTTAAAACAAAAGCTAGAATAAGAAACAAAGAAGGACATTTCACAAACAATGGCCAAGATATGGAAGCAACGTAAGTGTCCATGGACAGACAGATGGATAAAGAAGAGGTGGTACATATATACCATGGAGTATTACTCAGCCATAAAAAAAGAATAAAATCTTACCATTTGCAACAACATGGATGGACCCAGAGGTTATTATGCTGAGTAAAATAAAGCAGACAGAGAAAGACAAATACCATATGATTTCACTTACATGTAGAATCTTAAAAAACAAAATAAATGAACAAAACAGGAACAGATGGAGACTTTTCCTAGGTTCAGAGAACAAACTGATGATTTCCAGGTGGGAGGAGGGTTGGGGGGCTGGGTGAAAAAGCTGAAGGGATTAAGAAGTACTGATTGACAGTTATAAAAACAGGGATGTAAAGTACAACACAGGGAATATAGTCAATGATATTGTAATAACTATGTGTGGTGTCAGATGTGTAGTAGATTTATCAGGGTTATCACTTTGTGAGTTATATAAATATCTAATCACTATGCTGTACACCTGAAACTAATATAATATTGAATGTCTGTCATAATTGCAAATTTAAAAATATATATAAATAAATACATATATAAACAAATAAACAAACAAATCAATAAGTAAAAGTTGATGCTTGGTTCTCTCTAAATGGTGTGGGGAAGGTCAGAATAAAATTATTAAGCATTTGTAGGGACCAGGCATTTTATATCTGTGACTTCATTTAATTCTCAGAACAACTCCATGAGGTATGATTAACCTATTTTCCAGGTGGCGAAACCAAGAACAGACAGGTTAAGTGATTTGCCTAAGGTCACACAACCAGGAAGAGGCAGAGTGGAAATTCAACCCTGTGTGTGAGGCCAGAGTCCTGCTCTTGCTCCCATAATGACTCCCTCCAGGTTCTGGAGACTAGGATTTGGTTATCAGTTTTGAAATAAATGTGCCCACCCCCACTCCCAACACACCCAGCATAAAACCCACAGGAAAACATAAAAGAGGCATTGTGCTAAACAAGTCCCATCTCCAGTGTGCCTAAAAGTTCCAGGAAGAGGAGCTGTGGTGTGAGGGAGGTGAACCCAGGCATCCGGAGACCTGAGTTCCAGCCTCAACTCACTGCTGTGTGGCTTTGGGTGACTTGTCAACCCTCTCTCATCTCACACAAAAATACACGCAAAATATGGGTAGAAAAAGAAAACTTCATGGTCTCTCTGGCTTTAAAATTCTGTTCCTTTCAATGAGGAAATATCACTTTAAACCTAGTAACTTCTGAAGAGAATAAAAATTGTAAGATCCATGAGAGCAGGACACAGTCCCCTTTGTTCTGCAGTAAATCAGAGCCTCCATAAATGTGTGTCACGTGAATGACTCATTCTCAGAAAAGAGGCAAGAGCAGCCCTAGGTGGTTTCCAGTGTCTGTGTGTATAAGACTCACCTAAAGAAGTTGTGAAGATACAGATTCCTGGGCCCCACCCCAGAGATTCTGGGTCTACAAGTCCAGGGTGGGGCCCAGGAAACTGTATTTTGAATAAGCACCCCAGGTGAGCCCGGTGCAGGTGGCTTTCACTTTGGAAACACCAGCCTGGGTACCCATGCTCTCCCCTGGGGGTTCCAAAGGAAGCAAGTTCATCCTCCAACTCTGGTGACGTAACCCCCTGGCCCATGTTTGGAGGTGAGGGAGCAGACTCTACATAGTGACGCTAAGGGGGAAATGGCTGCGAGGAGTGAGCAAGCCACGAGGAGGAGGCGGAGCTGGGCACCCTGAGTTCATGGGCCTCCCCACTCGCCCACCTTGGCCCACCCGCCACTGAGCTGAGAACTTCAAATTGCAAAGAATTTAGTGGGGGTTCCAACAGGGGATAGGGCTCTGGGGGACAGAAAGAGAGAGCAGCCTAGTGCCAGCTGGTGAAAGGAGGTGATAAAAGTCAGGTAGTCTTACAAAATAATGCCGACTGCCATTGAGTTTGGGCCCAGGTAGTAGCTTAGGATGAACGGGGAAGAAACCAAGATTCATCCTCAACTGCTGTGTAGTTAGGGAGGCCACAGACGACCTAACCAGGACAGGGAGAAAGGGGGTGGCGGTAGGATGTAGGGCTGAGAAGAGCCATAAGGTCCTGGGCGGGTGGGGGTGGGATAAAGGAGGGAGCCACAAAAATCCATGAAGGAAGAAGCTTTGGTGGGGGAGACACACCAAGGACGTCTTCCTTACTCACTGGACCAAAAATGACACTGCAGTTTCTGAAGGGGACAGGGCCAAGCAACTTCTGGGGAGAAGCAGAGATGATCTAGACTCCAAGAGAGAAATTCTCGGGGAGGGATCTCACTGAGCAGTGCCTTCTCCATCTGTGAAGCCAAGAACTAAAGCAGATCCCGAAGGCATTAGGGCATAAGGCATCTGTAGAGTCTGAGTGTGACACAGCCCAGGGACAGGAGGGTGGACGAAAGGGAGTGGTCCACGATGGAAGATGGTATTAGCAAGTGGTTTCTAGAAGACGTAATTCAAAATCTCCTTGGACCTAGCCACTGAGCCCCTCAGTCTTGCATCCACCTCAGGCTATATTTTGGTCTGAATTAGGATCTCATCTAGTGTGTCATTTCTATCCATGACAACTGCTCAGAACTTCGTGTGAAGAAGCAGCATGAGGCCACATTTGGTCTCTGCAGGAAAGAGCACCGTGACTGATTAGTCACGAGTGCTGGGGACACAGGAGAGAGAGGTGAGGAGGGTCTAAACCAGCACAGCACTGGGGGAGGGGGAGACCAGGGAGGGATTTCAGAGGTTAGGCCATTTGCATTTCAACGAGTTCCAGAGAAAACATATTTTCAGATTTTAAGTGTATATTCTACTGTTTCTTTTTGCCACCTCTGTCTATTCCCGGGTGGTAATTACCTTTAAAATGAAAAGAGCCTGAGAGTAAATGTACAAATGTTGTCATGCTCCCCAGTTCATCTTAGAATTAAAGCAACTTTTAAGATCTCAGGCAAAGGGTGACGGACGAAGAGAAGAACAGTGACGGGACCAAATCCCTGGGATTTGGGGGAGGAAGGTGGGGCTGCCAGGGAGCCAGCCCACAGGAGCAGAACCCCCTTATTTCACTGATAGACTCACAGTTCACCACCACCACCCCGAACCTTTGACAGCAGGTAGCCCTGGGGAAGGCAGGATAGAGGCTTTCCAAGGTAAAAGCATAAAGACTATCACTTAGGGCAATGTTGATAAGGATAAGATGCTAATGGATTGCGGTTTGCGAGGACAAATAGGAAGACCACAGAGAGGAGTGAAGGGGCCTGAGCACAGGGAAATAACTGCTGGCAGGAGTCGTTCTCTGCCGGGCTGCCGCTCGCCATCCAACCACCCTGTCATTTAGCTTCGCAGGCTCCCAGCTCCCCACATGTAGTGCTTTCCTTCGTGACCTCCCCGGATGTCACTGCCTTTGTCACCACTGAAGGATGCGATTGGAATGGAGAGCCCATTAGCCTCTAGAGAAGTATGCTATTGTGAAAGACGGGGAGGCATGCGAAAACCAGACAAGGAAGAAGACGGAGGGGAAGGCCGGGTGGGGCGTGTGAGCAGCTGCCTCCCAGAACGTATTCCTGGCCCTCGCAGCCTGTCTGGTACGCTAGGAATCCTGTTCTCTTAGGCACACGGTCACTTGAGCATTTCTTCTGCAAGTGCCATCATTTATTTGACTACAATCAGATTTCCCAATCCAGGTGGAGGGGAAATGTCACTGCTGCTTTGGCACCATCTGTAAGCCATTCCATGGTGACTGTTTTGGTCCCCATCCTCTGCCTGTGATAGCATCTTATTTTCCCAACATTCCTTCTGCTGGTCCCCGGAAGATCTGTTACTCAGAGAGCTTATCACAAGGTGCAAGCTTTAGTTGTCGTGTCTCTAGGCAAACAATGAAATGTTTCACTCACTGGAGGCCTGGGGAAGCCAGACAGAGAAGCTCATTCAAACTCCAGACTGGGAAGGGTGGGAGTGGAGGGTGTGGGGTTGCAGGGAATGGGCAGCACATGGTGGTAAAGCATCCTTTGTGAGCCCAACGCCATGAGGAGGAAGTGTTTGACAGGCCAGAGTCCGCAGCGTTCAGGGAGAAAAGGCAGAGGGATCCTCGTCAGCCTCGCCCCCCCCCCCCCCCAGTGGTCCCCCAGCGTCCTGAATGCCAGGCGGAATATGGCTGTGACTGATCACTGCTCGCGCTCAAAAAGCCTGAAGAATCGCTCTGTGGCTTTGAAACAGCCTCAATGCCTACCTCTGAGTTCTCTCTCCCAAGTAGCCAACGAAGTACTTCTGCCTCACGAACAGGTACATCAGCCCAGCAAAGGCAGCAGGAACTACGGGAGGAAGGAAAACACCCGTGTTAGTTTCAGAGCCACCAGAACAGCTAAGACAAGATGAATCCAGTCACTGCACTGACTGTAGGTCACGGAGGCCTCGGGTGCTGACAGGCAGGGCTGATGTGAACTTCTGCAGACAGCGGCGGGTGGGAAGAAATCTGAGAACTTTGATAACGGTGGTTTTACTTTATACGGGTACCGCGGTATAGTGTACAAAGTATTTTCATATCCATCACCTAATTTGAATCCTTTCCACGTGACCAGTATCATCTTTTCTATTTCCAGATGTGGGAACTTGGGTTTGAGCAGTCCAGGGGCTTGTGTGAGAGAGTCAGGTGGTAGGTGCGCCTGTGTGTGTGTTGGGGGGTTGGGGGGGTGGGCAGGCTGACTTGAACCCTCAGCCCGGCTCTGAACTTGAGTCTCTTAAAAGGATACCCTTCACCTCTGGGCTTCCAGGCATCTCAATGCTCAACCTTCTAAAAAGATCTCTATGAGAGGAGATCCCCTTTGTATCGGAGCCTGCAAGGAACAGCCACTCGCAGTGCCCAAATAACCCTACAGTCCTGACACTTGGAGCTGAGTCAGAAAACCCAACCCCACCTGGACGGTTATGAGCTGGAGCTCCTAACCTTCTCTATCTGGCTTTCCTAGGCCTCTAGTGAGCGACACATTTCATTGTTTGCCTAGAGACACGACAACTAAGTACGGAAGTATCAGCTGTACTTAAGTCAGTCCACATCTGGACAAAGGGCCGGTTACCGCCTTCCTAACTCTCAGGAGCAACTGTGAGGGTCAGAGAGGGGCCTGGGTATCAGAGCACTTGGAAAACCTCCCAGCATTATTCAAATGTCAAGATAATTATGCTGAGTGAGCACTTTTTATATGTCAGGCACTGCCTGAGGCCTTTGGGTACCTGGGTCTCCCATCCTCCCAGCCTCCTGGCAAGGAGCACGTTACTGCCACCGTTTGGCAGACGGGGAAATGGAGGCTCCAGGAAGTGGGTCTGCCCAGAGTCACCTGCTGACCAAAGGACCCATGAGGACAGTCATCTTTTGCTAGACATCATCTCTGTGCCTGGCATCGTGCCCGGCACGTACTGGCTTTCAAAAACTACTTGTCAAATGAATGAAAATCATATAGGTGGGCCAACAAAGAGATGGAATTTGAAACCAGGCCTGAGCAAAACGTTAGCACCACCGTCAGCACCCTCAATACTTTACTGGGCTCCTGTGAGGCTGATGGACAGCAAAGTGCCGTTTTTGTGGACCGTAAATAGTCAGAAAGCGGCAGTCACGTGTGGTTCAATTTGGTACGTCCCAACCACTGTGTCAGGGCCACAGGCACGTTATCTCACACAGTCCTCCTGGGAATGCTATTCTTACTGTTTTACAAATGAGGAAACTGAGGTTTAGGAAAGCCGAGGCACAGCCTGGGGCCACAGCAGCAGTGAGTGGCCTCAAAATGGCCTCCAGCCTGTCAGTCCCCAAGACCTGTGTCTTTTCCACAACAGCACCTCCACAAATACTATTGTTAAACGACTGGTAAGAAAAACCAAAGGACAAAAGGAGCTGCTTGTGAGGCTCATCCTGTTCTCCAGAAGTCACAAAATTGTCACAATTCACAATCTGCCTTGGACAAAGTTTTTCCTGGTTTGTCCCATCTGGATGGCTCTGCACTAACTTACCAGCCCATTTCTCTTTCACTGGGAATTAAATTGAACAGCAGTAGGAGTCAGGGAGGGAAATGGCTGGACTCATGCCGGGAACAGTGTATGACCCTGTGGACCTGGGCTGCCTGGAACCGCAGGAGGGGTACAGCGGGGTCAAACCTGGGCTCACAATGCTGAAGTCTGAGCAGGCCTCCTGTCCCCCTGGGTCTTGGGCCCCTTCTCTGTAAAGTAAAGGGCTTGGGCTACAATGATCTCCGAGGTTCCTTTCAGCTAAAAATTCTACCAGTCACTACTATGCGTATATTGATAAGACACAACAATTATCAAACAGGTTTACTGACACTTTTGTTCCCTGGCAACGCCAGCACTTGTTTCCACAGGAAATGCATAGTTCCAGGCTCTGACCCCCTGCAGACTCCCTGTGTATTTATTTAGCTAGAACAACTCTAGATTCGTCTACACCCAGGGTTATCGAAGACATAAAAGGAATCATAACTCCTGCAATGAGCATAGTTTAACTTGATTTTTCAAGCAGTGCCAGACACGTTTTTTATTTAACTCAGGATATAGAGTGGAAAATAAACAGTGAGCTTACAGCCACAAGGTATCCCGCGTGGCTCCGGCTGCCATCCCTCACCTCTCTCTCTGTCACTGCACCTGATTCTTTTCCTTCACGTCACTCTGGGCAAAAATGTATCCATTCACTGATTTTCTTGGCTCATCTCGCCAAGTGCTCTGTCTCACTACCATCTCTTTTTATTTACAGCTCTGTATCCAAGGTCAGGGTTTGTCACAGAGTAGGTGTTTAATATATACATATTATATAAATGAATAACGTGAAAGGCTACTTGTGAAAAATCCAGAATTTAGTGCAAAAGACCTGGGCTCTCATCCTGGTTTGTTATTTACCAGCTGAGTCACCTTGAACAAGTTACCTATCTCCCTAGACCAAAGTGTCCTCAAAAGTCATGGCGGGGAACAATATCTACTCTACCTACTTTGTAAAGTGGGAGATGGTGATATGGATTTAATAGTTCATCAGAGAATGCTAGTAGCCTCTTCTGGTGCACCTGCTGGCCACAGTGTGGAAACTGGCCAGGTCACGCAAAGCCTCCACCAGACACATTGCTAATCTCCAAAGGGGACCGAAAATATATAATGCTAGTTCCAATTTTAAATCCATTCTGGGAGTCAACTTGCTGAAGTCAAGACTGTGGGCTGCTGACAACCCAGGGAAGACTGGAGCCCTGAAATCTTCCCCGGGGGAGGACTGCCCTGCTGGAAGCTTGTCAGCGGGAGAGCCAAGAGACCGCAGTCCCAGAATAGATGCCTCCGGTGCTCTCAGTTGTAATGTCCTTGTATCTGAGCTAACATTGCTTAAGGATTCTGAGTCACAGTTAGCCTTAAACCACCCTGTCAGCAGGGCCACTCTCAACCAGGCCCCCGGGAGCAAGCATTAGCAATGCATTATTGCATCCCAGGCTTTGCAGGCACAGAGCCCGTGGAAATAGGCCTCCTGAGGGCTCTCACCTCTTCAGGGCTTCCCGCATCGGAGCTGGGGGTCAGGCAAAGTCTTTTCAACAAAGAGCCTGCACTGCAGCCTCCCCGAGATAGATGCCCATTTCACAGAGAGAACACACAGAGAGAAGCAGTGTTACCTTGGCTGCACAGCAGCCCCGCACTCCAGAGCACGACGAGGAAAGTGGGGTACGCGTCCACACAGTTTTGGCTGTAGAGTAAATAAAGACAGAGAGGAAAAATCAGCAAACATTTACTGCCGTGTTGTCTGAAAATGACCTGAAACCTCAAGTGAATGATCACCACAGCACACAGGGCACGAATTCCATTCATAATTCCACATCCATCTACCTGCAAAGTCGCGACACTAGCCGCCATGTGAGAAGTGGACAGCGGTGTAAATCAACACAGGTTTGGAACCCATTTACTCTCCTCAGTGAAGCCCATCGGAGATCCGGTTTCTTGGCGGGTCCCCTTTGACAGAATCCCAGCTCCTAGCTGTGCCAAAGGGCTTCTGGAATGGACAAGTGGGCAATGCAGAGGCTGGGCTGTGGCAGCGGCCGGTGGGGGTGGCTTCTTAGAAGCAGAGCTGGTTCACTCTTGAGGGGAATGGCAGAGGCTAGTTGGCCTGCCCTGCCCTGTTTCTTCTTCATTGCAGGGGGAATGGCAACTTGACCTCTTCAAGGAACAGTGGAATGCCACTGCATGGCTGCCCTGCCTAATGTCCCCAGTGTGGACGAGCTGAGGCATTAGAACACAGTGTGACTGGTGACAAGGCAGGAGTAACGTCTCTCTCCAAACTGGTGGAATAGGATTAATGTTTGCGTTGGATCCCATGTTCAGAGAGGTTTCGATGTGGCCCTGTCAGACACCTTCTTTACAGCTGTTGCATATGGATGTGCCTGAAGGGAGCCCTCACCTCTCACACCGCGGGGGTTGGTTGGTGCCACCTCACATACATTCCCTACCCTCCTTTAAATGGATCCAAAATGCCTTCAATCACATCTTTAAATTTCTTCAGTTGATTTTGAGAATTAATACGCTGAAGGCCCAAATGTTAAAATAGAAATCTCAGCAGTTCAGCTGAGTGTTTCCAGGAGATCAGCCTGCGGGAATAGCCCTGAACTGGAGCGCTGGGTATGAGGGAGTGGGACCCGGGGACGGTGAGGGGATGGGGGGCAGGAAATCAGTGTGGGACGACCCTACCCATGTGTCCATGAGTGGCTCAGTCTGCGTACACAGCAGTTTAGAAGCTGGGGGCCAAAGGGGCTGACAATGAAAACTGGCAGTGGAGAGGACGCCCCCTCCATCTTCCGCATGACTAACTGAAAAACACTAGGTGAGGCTGAGGATGAAAGAGCAAGTGTGTCTGGAGCGCCATGAAGGCCTGTGCAGTCCAGAGCCCTCGAAGTCACTTTAATTCACAGAAGCCAACAGTGCCCCTGAGTGTGGGGCCTTCTCCCACTGCTCCCACAAAGCCCCTGACCCCTCAGGGTGGCTCCCATGCCGCATTTGCTTGTGCTGTTCTTGACAGTGTAAAAGCCCTTTCCTCGGGTGGCCATGACTTCCCCCACCCCACCGCCTACCCCGGGGACTCAGAGTCATTGCCTAGCCAAGCCCGAAGGCCCTCGCCAGCTCCCAGGGAAGGCTTCCTGTCCGACAGGCCTCTAGTTGCGGGCACTGAGGAGCAGCAGACATGCCTCCGGCTGAGCCCTCCACTTAAATACGGTCCTCATAGAGGGAAAGCTAGTGTTGGCATAACATCCATTCACATTTGCATGCCTAATAGAGATGGCAGCCTCTCCTTCATGGGGCTTCCAGGTGTTCTCGAACAGCTTTTTGATTCAAAAGCAAAGCAGAGAGGGGTAAAGCCACTGCATAATTCCCACATTCTCTCTGTTCTTGTCTGGTTGCTAAAGGTGACCAGTATTATGAAATGTACTGTGTCTCCCCCCAAATTTCCACCAAGGGGACTGCAGGGACAATGACTACAGGCTGCTGCCAGAGTGTCTGGCCTGTTGCTTCTGCGGCTGGAAAGTGAGGGGCGGATAGTTTTCCTGTGGGGCTCTAACCCCATAGGAAACTGGTCAACTCCGTGACTAATGACTGGCTCCCAGGCTTCTGGGACAAGTGGAGCTGTGGAGGTCTCTTCTCCCCGCCCCCAGGGCCCCGACTTCCTTTCTTTTAATGCTAGCACTTCCTAGAGATGGTGAGGGGGGTCCCCAAAGCCTCTCTCCTGGGAACCCCGCCTCCTGGCATTCTGAAGTTTGGCCCAGACAGATGTGTGGCCTTCAGGGCAGTCCTCGCTCCAGGAGGGGTGCCCATGTCCCCACTCTGTGAATCAGCAGTGTCAGGGTTTGGACTCACTTGGCAGTGTAGACCCGCTCAAAGGCAAGTGTCCCAGTCCTCTGGAAGCTCCGCCCAGGATGGGTCTTGCTTTCATGCTCCACCTTGTGGGCGAAGAACCCTGTCAGGAGAAAGGTGTGTTTGTCTGAGAACCAGCAGGCTTTGGAGCCAGTCATCCCATGTTAAATGTTACGTGTTTCCTTGACTTGACCTCCAAACAGCCCAAAATGTCCTCCATCAAATGTCATTTAGCAAAATTTTATTCAGCAGCCACTCTCTCCTACTCACTGTTTGTTGTTGGTGATGCGATTGTGAGCAAGACAGAGCCCCCTTTCAAGGATCGTACAGTTGAAGGAAATAGACAAACAAGTAAAGTGGACGTGAATGTACAGTGAGCGACACTAAGAAGAGGTTGAGTGAGAACACGGTGCTATCGAGGGTCAACGGACGCAACTCAGCTCAGTGTTTGGGTCACAGAAGGATTCCTAGAGGAGTGACACCTAGGATAAAATCTGAAGAACAAGTAGGAATTAGAATGTCAGGGGACAACTCCACTGAGGTGGAATGGAATATAAAAGGTGTAAAGGCAAGAACTCTCCTTGGTTTTGTAAGTCCAGCTTATGACAGGGTGTGGAACCCCATAGAATTACAAATGAGGCCAGAGAGGTAGGTGGTGAGTTGTCCTTTCAGTGACATTTATCCATTATCACTTGCCACGTGCAGACACTTAGCTGGCTTCCGAGAACAAAACACACAAGAGCCTTGGCCCGGGGAGCTTACGTTCTGGCAAGGATAGGAGACAGACCATACAGCAGACAAAATGCCTCGGTTACAATTACACAGTGTGCTGAGCTGTGGGCAAAAGAGAAAGTACAGCAAGGACGGGCCATTGGAAGTGCTGCTTGTGGCTAGTGAGCCTCAGTGAGGAAGCAGTAAGTGAGCGAGGCTTGGAGAAGGTTGCTGACAAGTGCCCACTTGGTTGAATGTTGTGACTGTGACCTTGATGGGAGCCACGTTAAGAAATTCAGAACTTATTTCCATCTCGAGAACACTGAGGAGTTATTGATAGGTGTAAGCTGAGGGATGTAATCAGAAAGCCAGCCCGTGTTTACTGTGGGGATGGTGAAGAGGGGCGAGATCAGGACCAGAGAGAAGATGAGAGGGAACTGATTAGGGTGACAGCTGTGGGACAGAATCCGGAGGCTTTGTCTATAGATTGGGTGTTGGGGGTGGGGAATGAAGATCTCTGCCCCTCCCCCATTTTATTCCTTTACTTCTGTTTCGAGAGTGAAAAGGGGGGAAGTGAGATTGTCAGGGACCCACCATCTTTTCATCACCTTCAAATTAACCTCCTCAAAAGATGTGGAAAGGATGTCTTATCAATTGTGCATGTGAGTAAAAGCCTTTCGTGGTTCTCTGTTTCTCAAAAGTACACTCCTTCCCCAGCAACGGCCGTTTCAAGCCCATCTCTAGGGCTGGCTCCTATGAAGGAGGCACTCTGGTGGGTGCATGACAGAGGTTCCCTTACTGGGCCTTGTACCAACTCCGTGAAGTGGGCAGAGCTGTCCCTACTTTGTAGACAAGGACACTACGGCTCTGGGAGGCTAAATAACTATGTCACTGTCACTGCTGGGAAGCCATGAAGCTGGGGCTGAGGCCCAGCTGGCCCTATGAGGATGTGCTTTCCTGTCACTGACACACTGACGCTCACTGGTTAGATTTCATCAGCTCCACTGGGTTTAAGTACATGTCTGTCCGTGTACTTAATTCTGAATGTCTCTTCTGAGCATGGAATCCAGTAAAAAATTCTGAGCATTATCTTTCCAGACCCCAAGGTGATGTCCTGGGCCCTGAACATGTGAACTGAGGTAGTATTAAGACAGTTAGAGGTTATTTCTGCCACCAGCATCATGACTTGGTTGTACTTCCCTGAGCCGGCCCTTCTTCCTCTGCTTGCTCAGAGAACAAACCCCTTCCTCTTTCCCAAGGCTTGCCCTCTACCTGTGACCTTGACCCCATTCCTGCCACCTCTCATGTCTTTGTTTCATTACTGTTTTCCTCATTTCCTGAACTTTCAGTCTCTTTTCTTTCTCCTTCTCTTTACCCTGGAAACATACTCAGATCTTTCCTACCCTGAGAACACAACAAAAAGAAAGCTGTCTCAGTCCAATATTCTACTAGACCTACCTATCCTTCCTTCTAAGCTAAACTTGAAAGAGTTGGGCTACCTTTGCCCACTTCTCCCCACCCCTCACACCCCAACGCCTTGTTACCCTGAACTATGTTGCAGAAACTGTGCGTGCAAAGACCACTCACACACTTATCTTGGCTAGCTGCTAGCGTTAGGCCAAACCAGGGAGAGAAACAGGGACAGAGACAGTTCCTGAGAACTGATAGCACACTGGGTACTGCTGCCATCTTACTTATGTCATTTCATGCAAGGCCTTCAACCAGCACACATGAGTCCGCTTCTCAGCTGAGGAAACAGAGGGTCGGAGAAGTTAAATAGCCTTTTCGGGACCGCATAAAAAATCGTGAGATTTTAGTTAACCACAAAGTTAGTATGAGCCAGCAGTGTGACTGTGTAAAGACAGAAGCAGCAGGCATACCTAAGCTTTTCCAGAGAACAAAAACAGGACCCGTGAATAGAAATTATAGGGCAGCTCTCAGCTCAGTATTAGAAAGCGCGTCCTGAGTGGTGAGTACGAGCGAATGCAACTGAGTGAACATAGTGTGAGTGTCTACTCTCTGGAGTAGGTTCGAATCCCAGCTTTACCACCACGGGCTCTAGACCCTCCAACCAATGGTCTAGCATCTGCAAGTCCCACTGTGCTTCTCTGTACAATAGGAAAAATAATAGCATATATTTTGCAGGGTGCAAGGATTGAACGAGAGAATATTATGCCCAGCACGAAGCACTGTGCCACTCTCACTACACTGGACAATGGGCAGGGCACTCTGAGTGGACTGTGAGCTCCCCCCTGCAGGAGTGTCGCGGTAGGAGCGTTGAGAATGGTGTAAAGAAGGTTTCCATACTGGGGAGCTCGAGTGCACAAGCCTGCTGCTACAGCCCGTCAAACCCCAGGCTGGGTGCTGAGACCGCACAAGAGCCCCCCTGTGAGTGTGTGTGTTGGGGTGGGAGTAGCAGGGAAAGGTGGGTGCTCCCCACCAGGTCTATTTCCCTCTCTGTCACAATTGTCACAGACCCCTATGACTGCAGGGCCATCGTGTGCCCTTTCTTGGCTTCACAGCAAGAAGAGAGCTGAGGAAGTTGCTGTTCTTAGAGGAGAGAGGATGATGCTAACTCCTGCCACCGGCCCCTGCCATCAGAAGGGCCACGGAAACAGCCCTTCTGCTGGAGGACACCTTTCCTCTGCTGTCACCAGTCAGGCTCAGTGCCCCTCCTCTCGGCTGACCCTCTTCTTCCAATCTAATAGTTTGGCTTCCTGTGGAAGGCACTTTCTCTGAATCTGTGTCCCAGGTTTGCTCCCTGTCAAAATACTGGGCAGGAGAAGTTGGAGTTTCTGCAGATGTTCTTCATAGGACACGCAACTATCTACACTCCCTGGGAACCAGGCTTGGTTGGTCAGGCCCAGGTTTCTTAGAACGATGGATTTTAAGCTTGTTCTGTAAACCCACAACTGCGTTCTGCTGGATCAAGTAGGACGCGGGCGACATGTTCACAGATCTTGATGACTAAAGAAAGTTGGCGAGGCAGAGGAGGAAGTCCCTCCAGGCAGCCAGGCCAGCCTCTGCGGGAACTGAGCTCACACGCTGTCCCCAGAGCCCGGATGCCACAACCACACAGACACACATGGACTGAGCTGCTTTGTCTTGGGACAAAGACAAAGTATGCAGCGTCTGGCAACCATATGTAAACAGTTCTTAAAACCAACAGGAAGGGAACAGAATGGCATTTGGGGGGAGGTGGCCAGAGGGATAACAGCACTGTTTTGCATGTTTTCCGAACTCTGTAAGGTTCATCTGTGGCTGCTACACTGAGGTTAATTAGAATTGCAAAGACAGGCTCTGGACATACATTTGGGCCTTTGTGAAAACAGGCAGAGGTGTCGTCTCCCAAGTCACTGGAATTTTTCTTGTTTCCCTACAAGGCACATGTAACAGTTACAAATGAAAAGGTCCCACGGTGAGCTGTGTGCTGCATGGGAACCCAGGGCTGTGCCTCAGGGGGTGGCAAGGGCTCCTGTGGCCTCAAAAGGGGCAATTTGTCCCTTCCCCAAGCACGGGTGGGACAACGCTGTACGATATCACTCTGCCTCCACATGGCTGGAGCTTCTCACTGAGGGCTGGGGAGGGACAGAGGCTGTGAAGGGGGAGAGGGCCTGTGGGGACTGCCCAGCATGAAAACGTCTGCAGCCCAAAACATAACTCTGTGCTTGTCCACACTTGTATGTCCCCCCCAGGAAGCCTCCATCCCACCCATCAGTGGGTGGGGCTCTGTGAGTGAGGCCAGGGTGTGCTGTCCTTATCTACCTTAAATGGCCTGGAGATTGTGATTAGGACCCAGACATTTGGCTATCTATAATCCATCCCCCCCCCCCCCCCTTGAACCTTAGAACTTCTTAATCCCATCTGCCAAAAATAACTAAAACGTTATCATCTAGCTCAAGTCTGCTCACGGTTGCTATGCCAATGCAGAAAAGTCCAGTGCCGCCTCCACAGCCCAGGGCCAGGTATTGGGGCACCTCTGTTGGGAGAGATGAAGAGACTGTTGTCACAACAGGAACCACTGCAGCTCCGCCCTGAACTCAGAGGGCACTGGCTCCTGGCCACTGGTACTCGTCAGCTATGTTGATGGGTATGTGGGGAAGGGCTGAAGGGGGACTCTGCCTTGAGCTTAACCAGCAGTGCCCACCACCCGTGTCACTGCCTCCACAAAGAGCTTGTCACAGGGTTCCTGCCCACCCTGCCTGCTCGTCTTCTCCCAGTGCCCTTTCTCTCTCTGGGGGCAGGGACCCTAGCTGCCTGCGTCCCCATGTACCCAGGACACTGCCTGGCACAGAGTGGGGTCACTATAGGTGTGTGCAGGTGGAATGAAGAATCTTTTGCTCAGCTTCAAACTGAGGGAGCCCGGGCATGACGCCTACATGAAATAGCAGTGGCTTGAAGAAACAGTCGCCTAAACAATCCAATTGTTCCCTTCAGAGCTGCGATGCGACTGAAAACGTTTGGGTCAGAAAGCTGCAAATGTTGTCCCATAGATGTCATGTCCTTGGAATGTGCGAAGTTGGGCCTTTGGTGTAGGGGGCCAGGGAGAAGCCTTCCTCAGTGCCCGAAAGGCGAATCACCGGGCTTTGTCCACACTCTAGTTGGGAGAAAATATCAGACTATCCCAAACTGGTTACATATTTAAATTCCCAAAGTGTGATGGTGTGTGGACATTCAGCCCTTCCCATTATGTTACAGAGCTGTCCTTCGTAAGTACCCTCCTATTTTCTCTATCTCAATAAGTTGCAAAACAGAAAGCCACTGGGGTTACTTACAACAAGAGTCTGAGGAGCCCCAGCTCAGAACCTTCAAGACAAAGTCCTACACGGCCCTGCCTTGTGCAGCTCTACGTGTTCTGCTTGGTGGTTTTCAGTGATAGCAGGGCTCGTGGAGATGCGAACCCCAAAACGGAAAGTCTCCCCCCTTCTCATTTATGTAAGTATATAATCATATGAAAAATGCTTCAGAAATTATGCATTGCTAGGGGAAAAAAAAGTATTACAAAACATGTTTCTTCAAAAGAAAAAAGCAACACAGAGAGGTAAAACTGATAAGGTGACTTCCCTTTCACACCCCCCAAATTCACTTCTTTTTTTTCTTTTCTTTCTTTTTTTTTTTAAGCCTACACTTGACTGGTCACCTCAGATGCACTGGAGTAAAGCTTGGTGTCTAAGTGAACATGTATCTCACTTTCCCTTTCCAGGCGTCTTGCCTTCCTCTCTGGCTGCATTAATTAACAGTTAAAATGCTGTTGCAGGCACGTCAGGGAGGGTTTTTGTAAAGTCTCCAGGTTGCCGCCCTGGCACTAAAAACATGATTAGTTATCAACATTAAAGTGAAAGGAAGAACAGGACAAGAAAAAAAAAACCTCATCCGTGCAGAAATGCACACAACTCTCTCTATACATTCAAACAAGAAGCAAATGGAGAGAAAGCAAGCTGTGCACACGCACACACAGAGATCTGTGTCAGGCTGACTATCAAACAACTGGCAAAAACTGTCTCCCCTGTGTGCCACCCCCCGCCTGAGTGAGCTTCCCTTACCGTTCTGGACCACGCTGATGAGGGTGACGATGGCCAACAGGACAATATTGCCCAGAGTTTCCTGGTCCATGTTTGCTTCAGGCTGCCCAGCGAGGACTGTTCAGTGGCACCCAGGCTGCACTGTGCAGAAAGGGGAAGTGAGGACCTGCGCCCTGCCTTTCATCATTAGAATTTCCGAAGGCCCCAGCACAATTACTCAGTGCCTTCTCTCTCTCTTTCTGTTTTTTTGTAACTAGCCACTAAAGTGCCCTGGCTCAGTGTGACCTGCCAGGCTCAGCAGGGCTCAGCAGAGGAACAGGAAGGAAAGAAAAATAAAACTTGTTTTATATTTATAGAGCACCAAACAATCTGTGCCGCAAGTACTGTCATTCTTCCCTTGAATTCCTAGAAGAAAAGGAGTACTTGACGCGTGGCAGGGTGTGGTCACACAGCAGCCTAGCCGTCTGTCCCCTCCAATCTTTCCTTAGGAAAGGAAAGTCTTTGTGGGACTGTCCCTCTTTGGGGTTGAGTTCATTTATCCTAAGTCTCCCTAGTTGGTCCTTGTAAGCTGGGTCTGCAGTCAAAGACGAGTAATGATTCCTCATGGGAGGAATGACTTAAGCCAGATGGGACCCCATTGGGACCCCCATGAGTTAACATAATAAAAGTCAGGAGGTAGCCATACCCCTCCTCCTCACCATTATGGGAAGCTGCTGATGCATGCCCCAGTTGTCCTGCACTCTGCTATGCAAAGGGCTTCTTAGAGTGATAAGATATCGCTCTTCCTGCTTAGCTCGTGGGATGGTTTTACCTTGTGAGACTTGCTCCCCCAGGGGGTTGAACACACCCGCCTTAGTCGCCTGGGGACAATGAGCATCGGTTGCTTTGGGACAGATATCTGGGAATTGGAAGAATTTTTATGGTGCGGACCCTGCCTTTCATCTTGTGATGCTTATTGTAAGAAATCAATAAATACCCACGACGACCCGATTCGGGGCTCCAGTCCCTGGAGACTGCGAGTCCCTCGGTCCTCTGTGCTTTAACTGTATTTGAGTCTCTGTCTCTTTATGATAGTTTAACCCTCGCCGCCTCCCTCGCCTTCCCAGGGCTTGTGTTGTGCAGGTCGCAACAGCAGGGTCCACAGTAGCAGCCACATAATACGGCCTGGATGAATGAATGAGTGAATGAACAAATGGATGAGGAGGAGGAGGAGGGACAACGGACGTCTCCATTTCTACAAAACTAAAGCAACAAGAAAAGTAAAGCTCAACCAAAGAATTGAGAAAAGTGGCAGAGATGGGATTGCAGAGGACCGTAAGGAAACCTTCCAAACAGGAAGTGCTGTTAAACACTGCCACTGGCTCCCCTGAAGTGATTGTGGAGACACCGTCCCTGGAATCTTCTCAATATCAAAATGTAACCATCAAAATGTTCTGTCTCTATGAGTTTGTCTCTGTTTCGTTTGTATAGTGCTACAGGTGGGTACTGTTCAATAACTGTGATGTACACCCGAAACTAATATCATATTGTATGTTGGCTATATTGTAATAAAAATATTTTAAAAATACAAATATATATATATATATATATATATATATATATATATATATATATATATGTGTGTGTGTGTGTTTGTGTATATATATAGATAGATAAGAGTAGAGAGAAGGTGTGAGCGTGAACTTGCTGGCTGGGACAGGGGGACATCTGGCATTTTACAGGACAGCTTTCTCCAGATAAATGGCAACCCCTTGGTAGTTACATGGAAAATGCAAAATTCCTGCATTTTCATCCCAGACGCAACAACCATTTGGCAGTGATCAAAAGGAACTTTTATCAAAACCTCCCATTGAAAGAGAACGTTGGCCACCATACTCATTGGCAGCAGGGAGCTGCCTCTTAGGGAGGGGGCGGCCAGCGTGGGGAAGCGATCTCATGCCGCATGCCGCATTCGGAGACTAGCAGAGGCCAGCTTGAGTGTCCTCAGTTCCTCTTAGAGAGGAAGAGGTGCACGGAGGCAGTGTGTGGGGACAGGATGCATGAGGCCAAGGCCAGCGGCAAGGCCACCCAGGCTGGTCAGGAATGGCACTCTTGAGTACTCTCTGAGTGCCTGGCGCACCTTGCAAAGTGTGGTGTTCCTATAGCAAGATTTGTGTGCTCTCCTTAAGGAGATCTCGTTTGTACGGAAGTTTGGTAAGTGTCAGGGAGGCCTAGTTCCCAGGAGCCGAAAAGACTGAGCTGCACAGAGAGTTAGCCCTGCCAATACTCATAACTTAGTAACAATGCACCTGAGAGAAGGCCAGTCCCCTTGAAAGTGCTCAGGCTGCAAATAATAGAATCGTAGGTCAAATTAACTTGGGCAAAGAGAGAAATTTATTGGCTCAAAGAATCCAAGGACCTGAACAACCAAAAGTGAAAAAGAGAAGAGATGTGGTTGGGCCTCAGAGCCAGGAAATTCTCTCTCTCTCTCTTTCTCTCTCTTCCCCCTCCTTCCATCACCCCCCTCTTGCAAACCCCCAAATTGGTGCTCTCATGGGGTTCTCTCTCCCAGGCCTTCTCTCTCAGTTTTCTTTAGCTTATCAGCCAGTTTTCGCCCCACAGTGGAAAATACGTCAACTGTGGTGTGTTATATCTTATAGCTTCTGTCATCTGCAAGGGGCTGACTTCTCTCATCTGAATTCTTAGAACCATCTCATTGGCCCTCGATAGTCAGATATCCATTCCTAGGACAACCCGATGGCAGGAAAACGAAAGAACCTGGTAGTTTCCATACTTGTCATATGCTTGAGGGAGATTGGTCCCTAAGGAAAGATTGGGGGGTTGGGGGAGGTGCTGGGAACAGCACTACCATGCTGTAACTGTCCACCACTTATAATCCCAGATTAAAATGCCCATTTTTTAAAGAAGTTTCTCTGTCCCTCAGCCTGGTGTCTTTAGGGCTCGTGCTAACCTCCGTCCTGCCTGGCGTTTATGTCTATGGTGTGAGCGTGTGAGCCACGATCTGCAGGCACATGAAAACACACCAACAGAATCCGACATGGTCTGCCCAGATGCCTTCGGAAATCTGGAAGGGGCAACCTTGCCTGTTTGTTTCCCAAGCTTCCAGGAACCCTACAAAGTGGGGGTGGGCTGCCATTTTCACATTAGAAGGCCGAGAAGACACCTGGTAGGAGGCTCAGCAGCTGTGCCCCCTCCCCTGGTGGGACACCCACAGCTCCCTGGAGTCACCCGCCAGGGTGGACAGCACATGTGGCAGAGCGAGTCTACTTCACCGGGAAAAGGGCTTTAATAGTCAGCTGAGATGGCCATTAAATTCCGGCATGCACATTAAGATTCTGGCTGCGGCTGCCGAGGGACACTTATCAGAGGTGAAGCCTCTGGAAATGGCATTCATCTCAATAGAGAGCTGCTGAGACAGAACAAAGAGATGAGGGGCACCCTGGGAGTGGGGGAGGGGAGCACTGTCTCTGCATCAGATCTCGGGTCCCTCACAAGATCGTCTCCAGCCCTGCGTCCAGCCCTCCCCGACCAAGACCAGAACAGACCAAGCTCGGAACCCAAGGCTGTGAGCTGCTGAGTCCTGGGGCCCCAGCTTGTGTATTTGCTCCACAACACAACCCTTTGGGGACAAATGATTCCTTCTATTGCCCAAAAGATGAAACTGACGTTCAGAGGGGTTAAGCCACATGTCCGAGGACACACATGTATAAGGAACAGAACTGGGACTCAAACCCTGGCCCGTCTACCTTCAAAGTCTGGGTCTCCACCATGCCGGGCGCTGCTTCTGGAACAGTTTTCAGAGCCAGGAACTCCCTGGTCCTTCTGTACCCTGCTGGGCAGTCCCCTCAGAGGCTCGTGGACTGAGCAATGGCCCTCAGCCCTTAAAGAGAGATTTCTTTTCTAAGGAAAGAAAGGAAAACATACACATTTCACAGGAAATAACATATTCCTCGGACACCTGACCGTTAGCAAAGGTACTTTAACAGAACTATCGCACAGCTACAAGGCCGTGAGCCCCTGGGCTCCTCCCAGACTCCTGCTCCCGGTGCCCTCACCGCTTGTGCATATGTCGCGCTTATCTCCGTGTGACAGGTTAGTTAGACAAATGTGCTGGGCGTAGGGAAGAATAATTAGCACATTCATTAATTAGAGTGCTGTTAGTAATTTCACTGTGAAGGACAACCATTTGTCAAAGAGATCAGGACAGCTGGGGCCAAGCAGAGACACAGGGGGGCAGCAATTCAGAGAAGGTAGTGGCACTGACCGGCTGCTGTTTAAAATATGGGAGCTGCTCCTACACTTAGCCTCAACAGGCCTCCGTCACCATGGCAACAGGGGCCACCTCGTGCAAATACAAGCCCATATCTTCCATCTCCCCTTGGGTGCATGTTGCCACTTCACAACATCTCTGCCCTTCCCTCTCCATTCACAGTCACCTTCAGTGCCCATTAGGGTGAGGACTTCCTCACATATACACGTGGGGAGTGACGGAATGCATGGAGAGTTCTGCTGGGCTGGGGCATAGAGGTGGAGCCCGGGTCAACATGCACAAATCCTAGATGGTTACAAAGCAGTTCCTTTCATTTCAGTCAATTGATAGGATATTCAGACCAATATTAATCTGTAAGATATGTAATATGAACAAAGGCCAGGCCACTTTTTGTTCTAGATGTCACACGTCCATAGTCTCCAAGAGAACCAGATCAGCCTGGAGGAAGGGTCACGTCTGTCTCCTTCCCTGGCCACTGTCAAATGACTTTTTTTACACAAACCACCCATAGTTCTGAACTGAATTGAACTAAATAGAAATGAGCCCTCATGCCATTATATAGATAAAGAAACTGAGGGAGAGTGAGTTTGCTGTAACTTCAGTACTATTGATTAAATTCCACACATTTTCTGGGTCCTGAGCTAAGTGCTTTACAAATCAAAATGACGTTTACAGATATGACCTGCGTTTCCCAGTATCTCAAGCTGGAAGCTGATAATCCGGGTGCTAGAAAACAAATGGAAGCAGAAGTCCACACAGACATTCACACAGACTATAACAAGCCATGATCATATCCAGAAAGCCTCTTCCGTCTCCTATCACAAATACAGACAACAGTGTAGTGTTATGAGTTTACAGGAAAATGAAGCAAGTGTCCTATGAGTGCAGAAAACATCATGCTGGGTATTGTCTAGAGAAACAGAGGTCAGGCCTAGGTTCCTTCGCCCAAGTATCAGCTTGACCTGTCTTATAGGCTCTCTAAGGAGAGGAAGTCGGCAATGGCAATGGCCATGGCCTGATTTGGGAACATTCAGTTCCAAGAAGATTAAAAATCGTGATGCTGGGGTAGCCGGTTGGCTCAGTGGTTGGAGTGAGGTGCTCATAACACCAAGGTCCTCGATTCGTGTCCCACATGGGACAGTGAGCTGCGCTCTCCACAACTAGATTGAAAACAACAACTTGACTTGGAGCTGAGCTGCGCCCCCCACAACTAGATTGGAAAACAACGGCTTGACATCCTGGAAAAACACATTGCTCCCCAATATCCCCCAATTAAAAAAAGAAATTGTGATGCTGATAAACACTCAGCTGATTTTTGACCAAGTAATTTAATGAGGAAAGGAAAAGTCTTTTCAACAAAGGGTGCTAGAACATCTGAATATCCATATGGGTGGAAAAACGAACCTTGACTTTACCCCAAAATCACATCATATATAACTAGAAATGGGTCTTAAACAAACACATAAAAACTAAAACTATAAAGCTTCTAGAAGAAAACATAGAAGAAAGACTTTGTGACCATGAGAAGGCAAAGGTTTTTAGATAGACACAGTCTGAACTAGGTAAGGAAAAAAAAAAATCCATACGTTAGACTTCATCCAAATTTAAAACTTATCCACTTTAAAAGACACCATTAAGAAAACAAAAAGGCAAGCCACAGATGGGAGAAAATATTTGCAATACATAAATCTGACAAAGGACTTCTATCCAGAATATATAAAGAACTTATTGCTAGTCAATGATAAGAAGATAACCACATTTTTTAAATGGGTAAATGATTTAAACAGATGTTTCCTAAAAGAAGACACACAAACGGCCAATAAATGCATGAGAAGATTACCAACATCATTAGTCATCAGGGAAATGCAAATTAAAACCACTATGACATCCCACTATAAACCCCTTCGCATGTAGCAATCGAATGGAACTCGAATCTGTTGCTGGTGAGAGTGTGAAATAGTAAATGTAAAAAAGGCAAAATACAAATAAAATCACTTTGGAAAAAGTTTGGCAGTTTCTTAGAAAGCTAAATACACACTTACTATATAACCAAACAGAATCTAACTTCCAAAAAAGACAATGGCAAAATCATACTTCCATCTAACACAATGAAACTTCCACAAAACAGAAAATGCACTAATCCTCTCCCCACAAAACAGGATATAAATCTTTTTATTCATCTTTGGTTCTGCTTCTGACTGAGTCACATTTTCCTTTTGATGGCTGGCAACTTAAATGCTGAGATATATGGTTAACTATTATTAACACATATTATGTTATATAGTAGGGAATTGAATAGAGGAATAGAAAAAATGGTTATTTTATTCACAGTTCTATTCAGATCAAGATAAAGAAGAAATATTCGACTCGATTACAGTCCTCATGTCTGTAACCGTTTATAGCTGTTGACTAACATTTGTAATTGCCTTCTACGGCCCGTACCATGGCAAGTGCCTCAGCGGTCAGGCTCCTGCCCAGGGAAATAACCCAAATCTTTATTCCTGAAGGGCCTGGCCCATTATCAGTCCTGCAGGGATTGGATTGTTACCATTTTCCGTTGACGTTCGTCCCAGGACCTGGGAGTACAATCTCCTCACTCCCATTGCACACTTGTAGTCCTATTTCCCCTTATCATTAGGATCAATCGCCCCAGCAGAGAAAGGACCCCCTTCTGTGCCTATTGGTTTACTGGCATGAGGAGATGGCAAACTCAGCTTTTGGTTTAATGGAACCCTTGGTGTATTCTCTGATGGAAGCATTGCCCCGACAGGAACTAAAATTTCTAGACTAGCAAAGCCCAAAGTTGCAGAGATAAGAACACCAGGGGTGATCGTGAGAAAAGCCCCTCTCATTTTCACCCCGTGATTCCTGGGCTATGGAGGAAGTCGCATTAGCTGTTGGTCACTGATTTGAGCGCATCCTGCATCCTGGACATCATAACCCTCGCCGTGCAAGGTGTTGTCACCCAGCTGGTGTTATATCTGAGCCTTGAACAGCCCATTCCACAGTTCTAATCAGGTCAGCTGCTTCACTGTAAGACCAATGAAGTTCGTGATCATAAGCCTATCCTTTGCTGTAAATTACTTCTTTGATCAGAAGCAATGGTGAATAGAATTTCATGACAATGGAATAAGTCCAGGGATGGGTTTGGCCAGCAGTATCATAGTCAGGGAAGGCAAGTCCCTATCCAGAGCAAGTGTCTACTCCAGTGAAGACAAAGCACTGCCCCTCCCATGATGGAAGGTGTCCACTGTAAACACCTACCACCAGATGGTTTCCTATTCACTTCCTCTAACCCAGGGAATGGTGCCACATTGATGTAGATTTCCATGCATGGTAGGGTGAGCGCTCTGCAGTGGCTAGAGCCAAATTAGTCTTGGTGAGTGGAAATCTCTGTTGCGGTGTCAGTACATAATTCTGCCCCGATGACCACGATATTTGTAAGCCCAGTGGGCAAGAACCAGGGTAGCTGGAGAAAGAGGCTAACTGGTGCCACCAAAAGGGATCATCGTGTCCACCTGCCTGTTAAGCTCTGCCTCTGCGACAGAGGCTTTTGTAAGCACTCGTAGGGGACACATATTCTCACATTTTCTGAGCATTCAGAGAAATTGATCCATGCACTTCTTCCCCAGACTTCCTTGTCATCAATTTTCCAATCATGTCCCTTCCAAGTTCCTGACAATCCAGCTAACCCATTGGCCACTGGCCATGAATTAGTTCAGATTTGTAGTTATGACCATTTTTTCCTCTAGGCAAAAGGACCATTCACTTTCACTGGTTGGCATTCACCCACGGAGGGGACTGTCTTTTACCACTGCCCTCAGGGCCACCCCAGAGTGAAGCTCTCCAGCCTGCAGCTATCTGCTTTTGGGTAGTACCAGCATACTGTGCAGACACCTATAAGCCACACCTCGATATTTTTCTCTTTCTCAGTCAACTGCTCATCGGAACTCCTCACGAGGCCATAGATTCAGATTGAGGGGAGCTGTCAACTTGGCAGTTGTGCTGGCTCAGGGTGTGTGCTACTTGTCCATGTAATTTTCTTGTGCCTTCAGGATCTGCTGGAGCCCAGTCTCATGTATACACCCCTTCCACTTGACGATGGCATGCTGCTGTGTGAGCCCAACTTCCAGGCTTGGGTCAGACGACACTCAGTTCATGATGGACAACTCAGGTCACAGGATAACTTGGTGGCCCATGATGAAGCATTCAGTGTTTATTATCAATAACAAGTCGGGTGTTTCTCAAAAGGAAAATAGTTATCTTCAGAGGGTAACACGGCTTTGCTCCAAACTCCTAAGGACCTATGCTAGGAGTCACCTCAGAGGCTGCCAAAGGCTCCAAACAGCACCCCTCTCTGCCACCCATGCTCTAAGCACCATTATATCCACTAAGTCTTAAGGCCCAAGTGGCAGAGAGGCTTGCAGAGCAGCGTGAATTTGTGTGTAAAGCCTTCGCTTATTCTGGGCTCTCAGCCAAAACTGGTAGCCTTTCAGGTTACTCAATAAATGGGTTGGACTGGCATGCCCAAATGAAGTGCATGTTGCCTCTAAAGTCCACACAGGTCTACCTGCACTATGACTCTTACCTAGTAGAAGGAAGGGCCAGGTGTAAGAACTTGTCCTTCACATTGGACGGGATAATTCACCATGAGTCAGATTACCGGCATCCTGAGAAATTTCGCAGCAAGGACAGGCCCCAGAATTTTTATGGAATGCAAATCCACCTCAAGTACACACAAAGGCCTGTATTACAGTGTATGTAACAGCTTTATTTAAAATAGCTCAAAACTGGAAACAACCCAAATGTCCATCAGCAAGCAGGTGAATGAAATAATCAAATCGTGGTATGTTCTTACAATGGAGTTATTCAGTGGTAAAAAGGAACAAATTACTGACGCATACAACATAGATGAATCTCAAGACCATCAGGCTGAGTGAAAGAAGACAGACACAAAGGAACGCGTGTGTATGCTTCCATTTGCATGAAACTCACATAATCTACATTGATGGAAAGCAGCTTAGTGGTTGCCTGGAGCTGAGGCCAGGCTGGATAGTGGCTGGGGAGGAACACTAGGGAACCTTTTTGGGATGATGGAAAAGTTTTATATCTTGATTTTGGTGATGGTTACACAGACATACACATTTGTCAAACTGTGCACTTGAAATGGGTGTATTTTATTGTATATAAGTTATACCTCAATAAAATTCATGTTAAAAGAAAGTTTTTAAAATTTTCTGGTTTAGAAACTCAATAGTGTTTTTCAATTAGAGGTTAAAGTGAGTTGTACTGAAACACACAATCACTTTGTTTGATAAATATTCAACAAAGGAATTTATATTACCTAAAATATGGACTGTATGGATTAGAGGATCTTCTGGCTTTGCATTTCAAAAAGTTAGAAATATCAGGTGGCAGAAAACTCCATCATCCATTCTTCCTACATAAAGCAGCAATGCTGCCTAAAGGACAAAGCTGGAACACTTATATCTTGTTTATCTCTTGTTCCATTGTTTGCTTTGGCCTCTATTTTAAGTAGTTAGGTGGTAATATCACCTGTCTGATATTCTAAGGTTAGGGACCAGGTGTCCTGGACTGGCCCAAACAACAAATAGATTTCATTTCTAGAAATGGAAAAAAAAGAAAAATCAATGAAATAGCTGTAAATTGTTTCAGATCTCAGATCCTCTGTCTTCCGCCAAAAGCCAACCAACTATGAGAATGGATCACCTGTTCAATCCCAGAAGAAGGAAAGTGAGAAGAAAGGCATCTGAAAGCTAAAAGAAGGTGGTAAATACAAATTAGCCCAAAGAAGGAGCAAATCAGTAAACAGATAGGAGTTTGCCTTATTCTGTTAGGAATCAGTTAGAAAAGACTTCACAAAAGTGTATAAGTAACCCCAAGGAAAGTCCTAGGGACCAACTACCCCAAGTCAAGAGAGAAGGGGTGGTTCTACTTAAGCCTGGCTGCTGGAGCCCTGGGAAGCAACACACTGGTACAGGAACTCCATCTTAGAACAAGCAGCAATAGCTAACATTTATCGAGGGCTCACCTTTTACTCAGAATGGTGCTAAACGTTCTTATTCAATCCATTTTATCAAGGTAGAAACCAAGGTTCACAATAACCTGCTCCAGGTTTAAGCTAATAAATGGCAGGACACAAAGGAAGAACTGAGTTTTTTTTTCTGGTCTAATTTCTACCGTTTATGGGCTCTGCCACAGGCTCTGGTCCTCTTCTAAATTCTCCGTTCACTGGTATGAAATACGGGCACTTCCAATTATCAAGACATTCTCAACAAGCTAGAAATTGAAACTTCCTCAACCTAATAAGGAACATCCATGAGAAACCTACAGCTGACACCATACTTAATGGTGAGAAACTAGAAGCTCTCCTGCTGACATCAGGAATGAGACACCAATCCTTTCAAAATTGTACTGGAAATCCTAGCTCATACAGCAAGATAAGAAAGAAAATAAAAGAGATACAGATTGGAAACTAAGAAATAAACTGTCTTTGTTCATAGAGGACATGATTGTCTATGTAGAAAATTTAAAAGAATCAACAACAACAAAAAAACAACAACAAAAAACAAAAAAACTTAGAACTACTGTGATTATAGCAAAACCTGCAACAAGGTCAATATTTACAAGCTGATCACGTTCTCATATACCAGCAATAAGCAAATGGAATTTGAAAGTAAAAACATAACACCATTTACATTAGCACCCTCAAAATGAAACATTTAGGCATAAGTCTAACAAAACAAGTACAAGATTTATATAAGGGAAGCTACAAAACTCTGATGAATGAAATAAAAGGATAAGTCAATAAATCGAGAGATATTTCATGTTCATGGATTTGAAGACTCAATGTTGTCAAACGTCAGTTCTTCCCAACTTGATCTATAGACTCAGTGCAATCCCAGTGAAAGTTCTACCAAGTTATTTTGTGGGTGTGGACAAATGAAATTCTAAACTTTATATGGAGAGGCAAAAACCCAAAAGCAACTCAATATTGAAGGGGAAAACAAAGTGAGAGTACAGTCACGACTTGGCTTTGAGACTTAATATAAAGCTACCGTAACCGTGACAGTCTCTATTCTTTGGGGAAAGACTAGACAAATAGATCAGTGGAACAGAGTAGAGAGCCCAGAAATTGACCCACATAAATATAGTCAACTGATGTGTGACACAGGAGCAAAAGCAATACAATGGAGAAAAGGTCATCTTTTCAAGAAATGGTGCTGGAACAACTGGACATCCACACGCAAAAAAGTGAATCTAGACACAGACTTTATAGTCTTCACAAAAATGATCGGACCATTAGTCTCCTTGAGTCTTTTGCTCCTTGTATCTCTTTGGCAGTGAGTCAGTGGATCTAAAACAAATCCTGATCTTAAAGTATCTTCAACACAGCAACTATTTTTAGAGATGTGTAGTGACTAGTGTCCCAAGTACCTTGTTAGAAGAGTGATCCAGGATCTTCTACGAACCTATTAAAGGAATTGTGGAATTAGATACAGCCCTACATACCTGGTTCCTAAATAGGAGCGGATGACAGCCAGGCAGGAGGACTCGGTGTTGTATATTTTCTATCTGCTCATTTATTCACTTATTCACCAAATACTTATCAAGCCTACATACCACTGGATTGGTGCTAAGCAAAACAGCCCAGTCATTGGTAATATTGGTTAGGATTAAGTTCATCTGCATATAAGCAGAAAAAAAGAATAATGATGGGCTGAACACATAGAAGTTTATTTTTCTCTCATGTACAGGAATTCCAGTGGTAGGCAAACCAGGGCTGGTGTGGCAACTCCAAGGTCTTCAAGGACACAAATGCCTTCTCTTTTTCTGCTCTAGCATCATAATATGTGGCTTCCATCTCATTGTCGCATGATTGTGGAAGGTGGCTTCTGGTGCTACTGCTATTTGTTCTTCATTTTAGCAAGTGAGAAGAGAAAAGAGGAATCGCCCTTCCAAAGAGCTTTCCTGGAATCCCTACGCTGCAATTTCAGCTTCTACCTAATTGGCCAGAATGCTGTCACATGGCCATTCCTAGCTTCAGAGGAGACTAGGAATGTGGTCATACAGCCGGGCTCATTACTGCCCTGAGGGGGTCTGGGATGGATGGGAACTGAATACAAGGAAGGGAACTACTTTCCATCTTTGTTAGAGGAATTGGGAAAATCTTCCCAGAGGAGGTGGCACCTAAGATGAGACCTGAAGGATGAGTAGAAATTAGCTTGGCAGAGAGACGAGGAAAGAGGAAAGTACGTGTTCAAAGGTCCTGAGCAAGAGAAAGATCACAGTGCAGTTGAGGAACTGAAAATATTTTCACTAAACTGGAAACTAGATTGATGAGGTGGCATGGGAGGGGCCTGGAGGACCATGTCACAAAGGGTCTTGCCCGTCCCACCAAGGAGTTTCGGAATGATCCTGGAGGCAAAGAGAAAACACTCGAGGACTTCAGAGGAGGCATCTGGCAACTGGATTTGCATTTGAGATGACCACTCTGGCTACAGCGTGGAGAACAGATAGGAGGGGGCAACATGAAGACAGGGAGGGCAGTGGGGGATCCGTTCCAGGGGTCTATGGAGAAAAGATGGTAGATTAGGCTGGTGTGGTAGCAATGGCATTGGCCTGAAGTTGGTGGATTTGAGGGCTATTTATTAGTCACTAAAAGGCCGAGTGTGGGATATGGGAATAAGGCAGAAGAATCATGAGTAATTCTCAGATTTCTGGCAACATTTTGGATGAATATTGGTGTCGTTCCCTGAGAAATTCCGCTAAGACCCTTTCACTATCATCGTCACAGTTCTTTGTCAGAGTCACTTGGGCACATGGCTGAAGTCCCCAGTGCTTGGCAGACTTTGGCTAGTCTTGAGTGAAAGTTTGATAAGCACTATAGCTCCCAAATGACCCTTTTGGCAGTGCGATTGAGATGTGGCAAAATTAGACTGGATGCAGAAACTTGTGTATTAAAACGAGTGCCCATCTCCTGCGGCCTCCTGATAAGAGGAGGGGAAGCACGTGTGTTCAGTTAGCAAGAGGAAGGCAAATGGAGTAGACAGACTCAGCGAGTGGAGAACTAAATTACAAGCTTCATTTCCTCCCAAATAAATGGCCACAGGGGTTCTCAGCTCTAGATTAGGGGTTCAGCATCCACACTGAATTACAACCCCTACAATCATAGAGCATTTGAGCCCACAGAGAAGTGGGAGAGGAATTAGAGAGGTGCGTGCACCCTGGAGGATGCCCTCAGGCTGCGGGGACCAGCAGGAGGGCAGAGAAAAGCTCCTTTGTTTGTTTTTCTGTCTTTCTTTATTGGCAGGAATTACGCAACAAGCAAGCAAGTAGCGTACTCAGATTAAATGACTGGGCATTCAAAGATTCAATAATTAAATGTCTTCCCCTGACAAAATCAGCCTGACCACATTTACAGAGTATACATGGCATCAAAGTGTTTTTGTTCCTGTTTCCCTCTTGCATAAACTAACTGAAAACACCATTGTTTGTGGCATTAAGTGGATTTCATAACTAATACAGGATGTGGCTAAATTCATATTACTGTGATAATCTTAATTGAATTTCCTGACTCCTACATGCTTAATTGTCAACTTTTAACATTGCATTAAACATAAGGTTTCAATGTTATCAATATGAAATGCTCACAGTTCCCTTTGGACTGTGATTATATTTTGCTTCTCATTCCTGAATGTTGTATTATGTCTATTGGAGATATATCGTAAGAGACCCTTCTGTGTTTACTGCATTAGAAGAAAAACAGATGATTTCATATATCCTGAGAGATACTTCAATTTACATGGTATCTGAAGGTTGTTGCAAACCACTTAGAGATCTATTTGTGGCCAGAGGGTTTAGGGAATCTATACCATTTGATAGTGTGTAATAGTATAAAATTCAAGGGCCACTTGCCTGAATATAAGTTTCCGAAAAGAATCCCAGGAGCCCAAAGGTTTGCTGATGTATCACAGAAGGATGCTCAATGGTTGCTTTCCAAGATGCCCCAGCCGCTGAACACATCGTGATGGATGGGCCCGTCTCAACTGGAGGGTGGCTTCCACAGGGCTCCACGCAGGGCGGAGCCAGGAGGGGCCACCACTCACCCCTTAAGTGATGTCCCTGCCCCCATTCCACTCCAGCCAGGGAGGTTACTGCTGCTTCCCTCCCTGCATGGTGCTGAGGCAGCCGGGCTCAGGAGCAAGCAGAATGGGTGTGGACACACTCTCTGCCCAGTGCCTGAGAGGCGCTCATGGCCTTTGCTCTGGCCAGTGCCGTGTGGCACCACTATACTCATAGAGTCACAGAATGTTGGTTAGAAAACAGCTGACACGTATCAAGTCCGGTAAATGTTCCAGGCTCTATACCTCCTGCTTAGTACCCAATGTGTCATTTAACACGGACAAAAACCTATCATTATTGCCCTTTGTAGAGATGAGAAGAGTGAAGCTCAGAGACCCCAGTGACCTACAGCAAGTTAAAACGTGGAACTCAAAGCCGGACCTGTCAGGCTCCAAAGCCAGCGAGACCTAGTTGTTCTATGGAGGCCCAGGGGACTTAGGCAACCCGTCCAAGGCCAGAGGTGAACCTGGAGCAAGGTGGCAAACCCAAGGAAGAGGAGGGCCCTCCTACAGCTTGCGGTGTGCAATAACCAATGGGGAGACGGCCTGACCACACAGGTGCCGCTCCCTCCCCAGCCAAGCCATAGTCCCCACAACCTGACACCAACTCAAAAGGGGGCATACAGCGCAAAGTGTAGGAGAAACAAGATCCCTGCCTGTGATGGCATTGCTCCCGCAGTAACACAGACACGTTGACAAGCCCTGAGTTTCCTAACAGGAACCAGTGACTGTCAGCTGAGCGGAGACATCTGCCAAGTGCCCAGGGCCTAGTAGCAAGCAGTGTTTTCTGAGGCCACCTAGAAACATTGTAGCACCACCCACCAATGGTTCCCAAGTCTGGGTGATCCCCTGTGGAGTGCCCTAGAGAGCCTGTCACCAGGCTGCAACATTGCTGGGGCTGGGAGGGCTCCCCTGGCTCCAGGGCACCTTCTTGCCAGGCGCTCTCTCCAGCAGGAGCCAGGACAGGCAGGAAGAGCAGGAGCGAGAACAGACCACTCACCCTGAATGAAGACAAAGGCGCTCACCACACCGGCTCCCACGCATGTGGGTGACACCCGGCGCTTACTCAGCAAGTCACCCTCTCCCCTCCCCACCCCTCAGCCTTGGACCTCGAAAAGCCTCTGTGTGAGGAGAGAATAGAGTCCTTCCCTGACCAAGTCTCTTTCTCAGGAGAGAACAGACCGGATGTCCTGGCTTCACCGCCAAAGGGGCAGAGAGGTGTCCGAAGCTCTGTGGGTCTCTGAACACGCAGCCCAGCTCTTTTCTTTGAGGACATCCATCACTCACCCTACTGCTCATTCAGCATCCGTTTATGAAGAACCAGGGCTGGGCGTTACCTCCATGGGACTGCTTTCAGGGACAGCCCAGTTACTCACGGCAAGGCAGGTAAGAATCCCTTTGCTGTGTGCCAGGAGTGTGACCCATGGTCACATTTGCAGATCAAAACTTTATGAGTAACTTGCTTCAGAGGTAGGTGGACTTGGAATTATGTCCCAGGACCACTGGGCTTCTAACACTGCTTTTGGGAGCGTTGGCTCTTAAAGCCGCTGCGTGAGGCCCTGGGACCCAGGTAGGGAACATGCAGAAGGTGTCCCCAACACACAGACACACTCACGTACTCGCACTCAGAGACAGCCGATGGCTTCTATGTCCCCCAAGGTTCCCCAAGGTGCCTAATTTCCCAAACTCAGAGGTTTTCAGATTCTCCCGTGAGTGCCATGAGACCTGCGGCTAAACGCCGCATTTTTGCTCCTGCTGACTTCCTAAATTGTACAGCGCTCTGGTTCACAGTGAAGGCAGGTCTACACAGTTCTCACAGGACCGTCCAGACATGTGAGGATACTCCCTTTCCCAGGGCTCTGGGGTGAAAGGGGAGAGGGAGGCAGAGCTGGGGGTGGGGAGTTGGTACCTCAGAGCTACCCCACAGCTGGAGTCAGTGTCCCTTCACCCCAGCTCTGCCAGAGCTGTGACACCTTCCCCTTCCCACAAGACAGGAAGTGACTTCTGAATGTTTTCTGGGTGCCTCTTGCCTCACCAGCCTCCCCCAGACCAGGAGGGGGTAGGGACTGCTTTCTTCCTGTGGGGCCGGGGCAGTGCAGGGTGGGAGGGCCAGACTTGCAAGATTACCTCACTTACTCATTTCCTTGCACCAGTGGAACAGATTTACTAGGCCTGGTTGCGCATCTCTGGAAACAAATAACCCTCTCTGAGCCAGGAGAGTGGAAAGTGGCACGAGGATAGCCAAATAGATCAATAGAAGAAAATAGAGAGCCCAGAAATAGGTCCGTGCTGACCACAAAATTAAAAACTGATCTACGGAACTTCATCAAACTTTAAAGTTTCTACTCATCAAAAGACATTAAGAAAATGAAAAGACAAACCACAAACTGGGAGGAAATATTCACCATACATTGATCTGACAAAGAGCTGTATCTACAATATATGCACTATTACAAAAGAAAAGTAAGATAGAGAAACAAAGAAAAAGATAACCCAATGTCTTTAAAGAACGAGCAAACGACTTTCAGGAACATGTCACAGGAAGCTATAGAAATGGCCCATAAGCACATGAAAAGATGCTCAACATCACTAGTCATCGGAGGCGTGTAATCACAACCACAGTGAGATTTCACGTCCACTACAATGGCTACAATGTCCAAAATGGGCCACACTGAATGTCGGTGAGCAGGTGGAGCCATGGGAACTCTCGGACGCTGAGCTTGGGCATGCAACACACCTAGTGCAGCTCCTTGGAAAAGCTGGTGGGTGGTTTCTTAGAATGTTAATATGCATCTACTTATTACCCAGCAATTTTACTTACCCTCCCCAAAATGAGACCATATAAATAAGAGACTTTGTACAAGTATGCTTTTAACTGCTTTATTTGTAATGAGCAAAGATTGAAAATAGTCCAGTATTTATCAAGGGAGTAGATAAGTAAATTGTAGTATATGTATTCGATAGAATGGTAGGTACTCAGCCATAAAAAGGAAAAACAAAACAAAACTGCTGATCCATTCAACAACACGGATGAATCCTACGAACATTATGTTGAACAAAAGAAGTCAGACACAGCAGATACATTCTTATTATTCTATGTATATGAAGTTCTAGAAATGGGAAAACTAAGCTGTGGTGAGAGAAATCAGAACAATGGTTGCCTGGGGAAAGGGGTCAGAAGTGACAAGAAAAGGACATGAGATCATTTTCTAGGGTGATAAAAATCTATTTTCTATTTCCATGGGCTGGTTTTACATAGCTACATTACGTTTGTCAAAATTCACTGAACTGCACACTTAAAATGTGTGGCATTTGCATCATGTAAACAGCACCACTAGAAGAAATTACCCTATGCGGTTACGCCCTTGCAGTCAAGTTTCTGCTAATGCTGCCAAATGCAACCCCTCACTGATTCAGGGAGGGAAGAAACAAACAAACAAGGTAAAAGATAGATAATAAAGGTGAAATGAAGCCGTGACAGAAGGCAGTGGCTCACAGTGTGACCTCCTTTGTAAGCCCTTCAATCTTCAGAAGTATAGTAAAATCAGTTGCTTTAATTGTGTTAATCACTTTGCTTGACTGGGTTTCTTGTGCAGGTGGGTGGAAAGACTACTGAAAAGGCTGAGCGTTGAGGGCAGGTCATGTTGGTGGAGACAGCTTGCATGTGCTTATTCCTGAGAGGAGACTCAGGGCCCCAGGGCAGGTGAGCGAGCAGGCATTCCAGGCATCATAGGACGAGCTTGCGCTGCCTGTTGGTTGTGTGAACCAAATGTACCTAAATCTTTGAAGTTCCAAGAGGCCCAAACTAACACATGAGGTAGACTTGTTGAGGGGTGAGCAGGGAAGTACCCCTGGTGCTTGGAGTTCCCCTGAGGTCCTGTTGGTGTTTCTGTTCCCATCCTTGTCTCCAGTAGTCACCGTGATTTGGTTTTAGCTCAGAGCAGTTTTGCTCACAGCAATATGGGACCTCTTCCCTTGCCCAACACGCACAGTCTTGTCCTCTGGCTCCAGGACAGATGTTCTCTCTAAATCCTCCTCTACATCGCGCCCAGCCCAACTGCGTCTCCAGGAACAAAGTCCTATAGTCGTCCCTCAGAACCACACCACGCAGGGTGGACGTATGTGGGGCCTTCACGTCTAGCACCAAGACCTGTGTTCTGATCTCAGAGAGCTCTCCAGCGGACATGTGGTTCCCATGGAAAAACAACGGATTCTACTAGGAACACCTCCTGCAGTCCCAGGCAGACACAAGCCGAATGTTTATGAGGATGCTGGTGGTGACAGTGGTGATGTGATGCTCACGATGATGATATTCCCCAAAACAGCTGAGTTTTTAAAAATTCCTTTTTTGGTGCAATCACAGATCTCCTAGAAAAGCTTTAGTTTAGAAAGTAAAAGAAATTCTGCTCATCAGACTCCAGCTCAGTGGCAACAGCAATCGTGATATTTTTTTTGGGGGGGGGAATTAATGGCTCTGATTGGGGGTAATTCTCATCCTAGGCTCTCCAGGTTCCCCTCAGTGGGCAGGAGTTGAGGCGAGGGGGAGTTCCCTTCTCCCACAGAAATGTACCAGAGGAGACTTCCGGCTTCTTTTACCTGCTCCGTCCCACACTCTCCCTTTGGAAGAAGACTTGGCTGACTGACTGGACAGCTGGAAAAGACCTGGGCGCATGTGGCTCAGGGCCCATAGGACCTCTTCTTGGAGTGGCCTGTTCCCGGATGCACATTTCCCCTGCCTTTTCTGCCATGTGCTCAGCTACAGATGAAGGGCAAACCTTCAAAAACCCCAAATTCCGGGGAACCACACAAGTTCAGGAAGACAGATGAAATTGTTTTGTGGAACCCTACTTCCCCTCAAACCATGAAAGTGGCCCGGCCTGTGCCTGCTCTTCTTCTTTGTTAACGCAGGGCTCTAAGATGTCACTTGGCCTTGACTTGACACAAATGCTTTGTTGTGTACTGAATCCATCCCTCGTCTTTTTCATTAGCCAGCAACCACTTTATAAAATGCCATTTGGCATCAAAACGATTATAAACATTTGTGGATACGGGTCCTGAGGTGACAATAAGTCCTCACTTAACGTCACTGATAGGTTCTTCGATGTACGACGTATAACAAAACTAATTTTACCACTGGCTAATAGACATAAGTAGGAGTACATTCCTCCAGCACCTCATCCATGTTATAACGAAAGGACGTTATTCGAGGAGCTGCTGTGCTCCTGTATGCGGGCGTCACGTGGACAGCACGGAATGTGCTTACCTCACTCAGCCGGTTTAGATTATAAACATGAAAACACACAATTGTGAAATTCTTGCAGACAACTCTCGTAGCTTTGGGACTGCAGTCAGTGTCTTCCTCCTTTCCCCAGCCCTCGCCGGGGCTTCCGACCTCACTGGGAAACTCTCCACCCTTTCTCAAGTTTCCCTCAGGGCTTGCTTGGCCCCAATCAGACTCTGTTTGGTGCAGCAAAGCATGTTATAAATCCCAAAGGGGTTTTGTTCAGGCCTGTTTTAGGATCTACAAAAGGAGGATTTAGGCCCTGGTGGTTTTCCTATCTTCAGGTTTGATGTAATTGTCATATGAGGCAATTACATGAGAAGCTTCCTTCCTCTTGGGACTTACAAACAGATTTTTTTTATCTTGCAACTTCTGATTTACACTGAAGTTGGTGGCCTCAGCCACAAGGTAGAAGGGAGTGAGATGGAGGCTTTCTGTAACACTTGGGGTCTGACTTCCTATCCCCCAACAGATCGGCACTGCAGCAGACTCTGGCTTGTGAAGCCCAACTGAAGTTCCCACCTCCGTGGGTCACTGGCTGTCAGCTGGAGATCAAGTTCCAGGAAAGGCTCAGAAAGGCTGCTGCTAAAAATACTGATGGAGAGGCTGCTGTCACCGGGGAGCTCTTGGCCGTGAGGGAGACACGCTGTGAAGTGGAACAGCCCTGTCCTTCAGGGAGCGATTCTCAAGCAGCCCAGCCTGTGAATGAGCCTGGTGCCCAGCCCTCCACTGAGCTCTGAACACAGGGAACGCGCCTGTGTTTTGTGATGGTTCCCATTCATTCATTCATTCATTCATTCATTCATTCATCATTCATTTACCTACTCATCCATTCATATATTCAACAAACACTTGCTGAGCAAGGCACCGTGGGCCACTGAGAGCCAAGAGAAACAATGGGAACGGGATGTAGGCGGTTGCCTAGGTGAGGAGCCTCAGCAGTATGCTTTCACTCGGATGCTCGACGTGGACCGTCCTCCGCTCAGGCTGCCCGAGGGCTGTCCTCCCCTCCCTGGGCTGGGCATGGCCAGCGTGGAGACTACCAGCATTCTCTAATGAAACCAGAACCTGCTGGTCTTCTAAGAAGGGAAAAAATGAAAACAGGCTCAGAGATGAATTCCCAGGGAATCGGTACTTTTGTTACAGTCACATATTTCTGCAGCATGAACAATACCTGCACAGTCCGAGTGTTTGGCACATGAGTCCAATAGTGGGATAGAGTCTTTTACTTCATTGCTGTCCTGGAACCCTGGGACATGTGATTGCTAAAGCAAACCTCATAAGTGCTCATTTATTTTTAATGCATGTGTTTTAATGCATGCAAAGTATATCAGATACATAAAAAGGATTTATAAGACATATGCACAGTTTAAAGCTTAATAAAATGCACACCATGTACCCACCACCCCACTCAAGAAATTTATGTCAGTTTCTTATTAATAAGAAGAGTTCATCTTTTGCAGGCACTTACGCTGTGCCAGGCACTGTTCGAAGCACTTTATATATATAATCTGATGGGCCCTCACAACAACCTAATGATGACATCACTGTCATCGTCTCACCAACGGGATGAAAAGCCACAATGAGGGCGCTGCCCCAGGACACATGGAGAGTAAGTGGTTGAGCTGGGCTGGAAACGAAGACAATCTAACTCTAGAGCCCACGCTTTTCATTGCTCCACTATACAGAGGGCCCTTCATTGTACAGAATGCTGGGAAAACTGGCTATAAAATGAAATTTTGCCTGTAATCCAAATTTCTCCTACTTTTACATGAAGGCTGAGTTTGGGGCAGAACCATGAGAGAAGAGCTGGAGTCAGAGCGAGACAGGAGTCAGGGGGGCGGGGGAGTGCAGACAGAACATGCACGGCAGTTCCTGCAGCCGGTGGACGACAGGGATTTGAAGAAGAGTGGACACGACGGCGACACACTCTTCCTTTTGTCACGGTCACTCCATCAACACCCCAGTGGTTCAGTGACTATGTCCTGCCTCCCATTAACAAGATAAGATCAATGTTCACTAGTTTGAAAAGCCTATAAAAATCACCCCAAGAGCTTTCTGAATACTTCACCCTTCTGTCTTCCCAAAGCTCCACAACCCCTCCTCTTGGCAAATAATGGAGCATCACGCACGCTTTCCTTCACCAAGACATGTGAACAAAAGGACGTCCCTAGTCCTGGGGCGAGAGCAAAGGGAAAACTAGTGTTTGGCAGTGTGACCTGGAGAAGTCTGTATACTGGCCCACAGAATGCAATCCACTGCCGTTCAGTAACACCCCACACCCACCGAAGCACAGCTACCTGGATGGAAACTGGGCATTCAAGCTGACATTTGTCCACATTTCTTCCTCCCATGCTCCCTTCCAGTGACTGATTATACATATCTATTTCAGGGAATTTGGTTCTGTGGGTGCCTCTCCTTGCAGAAATCACCTAAATGGAATAAGTTAAATCCTTCAATTCCTGGAACAGTCAACAGCATCCTGAGAATTACTGTCCAGGCTGCTCTCTAGTGTGGCAAACAGCTGTGAGAGCAAAGATTCTGAATTCGGGCCCCTTCCCCACCTGATGTCCCCTGGGAGGCCCAAGGCAGGGAATACGGGAAAGGATGTGCCACTGAGCCCCCTAGATTACCCGACCCATCGGGTCTTCCTGACAGTGACTTGGAGGGAGAACTGAAATGTCTTGATCACCTGGGGACTAGCAGGGACCTCTGTATTAGGAAGCAATGTCCTCGTTATTGCTGGAGGTGGGACCCCCGCCGGGTCTGTGGTGAGCTGCACTCACTCCTGGGTGACCAGGGGATCTCCAGACATACAGAAACCACTGGCTGTCCACCGGGAGGAGGAGCCCAGCAGAAGAGGGAAGCTCTCATCTGAGTCACCGGCCAGGACAGGTGGGGGGCTGTGAGGTGTCCTGCTCGCATCCGGGGTCACAGAGGATTGTGTGGGCCTGGCGGTTAGGCCCCCTGGGCCATCTTTAGGAGAAGGCGATGCATTAGCACCACCAGCACACTTAATGTGGGGACGGGGGGCTGGTGGAGGGTGGCCACATGGGTCCCCGAGAAGAGGCTATGGACATTTTTCACTCTCAGTAAATTTCTTCAGGACACATTTTGACAACTGAGGATGGGCAACTTTATAAAGTGTCAAAGAAAATGTTTATTCAGGCCTCTAGATGGAGTTCAAGCCAAGAGGAAAGGCAGTGATGGCAGCTCATGCCATGTGCCTCTGGCCCAGTAGTGACAGCAACATTTTCCCAGTGAGCCAGCCCAGGGCCCTGTCACAGAGCCAACAGCCAACTGAAGGCTCCTTCTTACCAAAACCCCTGCGACCTTGGCTGTGGTGGCCAAACACCAGCAAATCGAAAGGATGTAAATGAAGACACACAGGGCAGGGCTATAAGGATGAAAATCTCATTACCCACACGTACAGGCACGTACGCATCGTGGGTATTTTATGTCCAATTCTAAACTTTATCCTGAAAGAGCCAAAAACGATGTTCAAGCTAGAACGACCATGGGAATTTTTTCTTTTGAAAAATAACTGTTAAGAAAAAAAAAATGGTTTCAATTTATATTTATTTTCATCTTAGTAGGGCGGCATACAAGGGGCCATGACCTCTTTTTGCCAAATGTCCCAAATCAGAGTATTGGTAGACATAAAACAAAAGGACTTTTTCAATGGCCCAGGTTTAGAAAGATAGACAAGGACCAGAGAGGCGTGAGGCTGAGGTTCTGTGAGTCCCAGCGGCTGAGCACAGCGGCAGGGGTGACGGGGTAGAGGGTGACAGGGGTGAGAGGGGTGAGTGCGTCAGGGCTGTGTCTGCCAGGCTCCCCGTCCACTTCCCCTTTCCTGGTGTTCCCACTCTCACTCTCCGCCCTTCTCTTCCGGCATCACTTCCTTTCCTCCCACTCACTCTCCTGCCACACCCATATCCTTAGAATGACCTTCCATTTCCAGCACCCAAACCCCTCTCCTTTCCACGGCTTGGAACTCCCGTCGTGAGTATGTGCCACTCCTGCCCTGATCACTCGTTCCAAACTCCAAAGCATCGCACACATTCGTGGCCTGACGTAGGGGGGCAAGGCAAGGTAGGGGTATGAACAAGGCTGGGTCCTCGTGGCCGCAGACAACTTCCAATTTAAAGGAGGAACAGACAGAGGTCCCGGGACTGCAACCCAGGCTGGGGGGCTACAGCCAACTCCAAAGCACAGAGTTAAAGATACGGTGAGCCGGCGTAGGAACGCGCCTGAACTCCACAGGTGAGGAGGGGGTCCTGGAGGACAGGGACACTGAGTCTCACAGGAGAATGCTGAATACAGAGCTTGGGAAAGCGACCTCGAGGCACTGGCCCCTGCACACAAGCCCACTGCTGGCTCCCCATCGGCTACAAGGCCAGCTTCCCGTTCTCCAGGATGTTTGCCTAGAGGTACAGCAGCCACCCCAGACACCCCCGTAGCTCTGAGGGAGATTACCAGATGCAGAGGGGAGATCTTAAAGATCGTCCCTTCCCTGACCTGGAATCAAGAAGCAAACGCACACCATCCTGTATGCCTGCCTAGGCCCCTCTGGGTAGGGCTTCCGTCCAGCCTGTCTTCCAGTACTGACTCATAACCAAGGGGGAGGTGAGGAACTAGAGAGAGAGAGAGAGAGAAAGCAGATGGTTCTTTCAGAAATTTGCCCTTGAGCAAACCACTTCCCCTCTCGAAGCCTCAGTTTCCTCATCCGTAAACTAGGAACGTTGGTCCTGGTCAGCTTCACATGACACGCTTTTCTGTTTCCTTCCTGTTCTCTGTCAGTGTCTCTCTTCCAATAAGACAAGACAGTTTCCCCGCCTCCTGGGGCTCTTCCCTTCCTCTCCCCTCCCTCCACTTACCCACACCCTGTTCAGGCTCTTTTTCACTGTCCCCTTCCTTTACTCTTTCTTTCTCAAAACATTGGCTTTTCTGTCCCCCTGCCTGGGCTTCACCGACAGACAGGAGTATCCATGCCGTTGTCACTTTGGGGTTCCCCTCCTTCCTCCCAGAGGCTGTCAGTGGGCACTCACCACGGGCAGATAGGAAGTGGGCCTCCCAGCTATCTGCGCAGCACTTGTGGCAGAGCCCTCAGATTTCTCAGCGCTTCAAAAAAGAGCCATTAACCCCAGCCTGACTTACAAAAGGAACCTAAAATATCTGAAAGGCTTGCAACCCAGAAGCAATGGCCTCTTCAGGCAGCACCTAGAGTAGGGCCTGACACTAGTTGGTAATATACCGTCAATAGTTGGTAAGTGACAAAATGAATGATTCTGCTGCAAAGGACGCTCCCTCCTTCTAGAACCACCATCAGAGAAGTTGCCTTTTTAGGATACACTCCATATGGAAAGACAGTGCAAAAACGCTCTGCATGTGAAATACTTTTCTCTTTGAATCTGTTTGCTGGAAGCTTCCTCCCTGCCTTCATTCTCCTGAAAAATCCCTGAGCAAACACAGCGGTTGAAATGGCTGGTAAAGGAGTGGAGGCTGCTGAAAGGACGCAGGCTTGCATGGTGGGCCCAGCCCTCCATTTTCTCCATTCTCCCACGGCTCCCCCTCTCCACGACCTCACCTTCTCCAGCCTCCGTGAGAACAAACCTGAGCAGCACCTGCCAATCAGAACTCCCCTCCCCCCCAAATGGCACATCCCACTATGCAAGGTGAATTTCTAAATGCAGGTGACAGCCTTATATATTCTTATCACCTGTGTTATTCTTGCTCTCTCCCGGCATGACACTCCCAGCACTTGTGCTCTGTGGTGCTCACCCAGCGCTTAGTGCTTTAACCCTTTTCATGGACACGCCCAATGTCTCCAGCCAAACGCCAGCTGCTGGGAAACCTGGGCCATGTGTTATTCGCCTCTGTCACCCTGCTGTTGATTAACACGTCTAATTCAGTCAGTGGATTCTTTTTTTAATTTTTTATTTTGGTTTATTACACAAATAAAGCATGCCCGTGGTAGGATTACATGTTTATTGGCAGAATAAATCACCACAGAAAAAAATGCACAGCCTCCAAAGCAATTAAAGAAATGCAAATTTTTAAAAAATGGAAGATATTCTTATACGTGTATTAAATTAAGACAAAGCAATAAAAACGACAAAATGTTATGCAGCACTGATTATAGGAAAAGTGTGCTTATGAGGCATTGGAGGGCTGCTGTCATCTGGCTCAAGACTTTTGGAACCCACCTGGCAGCATGGAACGGGAAGGTGTGAATGTGAAACGGGGTTCGGGCGTCCTGTGCTGTTCCTCCAGTCTCCATTCTGGAGTCACTGCTGTTATTCCAGCCCCCACCCTAATAAGGCCTCCTCACTCCACACCTGGTTTATTGAAACAGTCACCTGACTAGTCTTCCTACTCCCAGCTTCTCTCCCATCCCTCACACACCACATTAACCTTCCCAAAACCTGGCTCTTAAGTCTCTTCTGTTCAAAATTTGCAGTGCCTCCTCAGCATGCATTGTATAAATATACCACAGTAATTTACACATTGTCCCTTTGACGAGCATGTAAGTTATTTAAAATCTGCTTCCACTACTATAAACAATACTGTTCATGATGCAAATTTTCTAGCCTGGATGTAAAGCCCTCCATACGCTGTCACCAGTTAGCTGTCTCTGTGTCCCACCGCACTCTGTAAATCCTCTGCTTCCTCCAGGCTGATCTTACGTCCGTGCCTCTGTTCCTTCTCCTTGCCGTCAATTTCCTGCCAAGGAGCAGCCCAACACCACTTCCTCCACGGCTTCTCCACTGACCCACTTCGTGACTGTGCCCACCTCAGGCTGCAGTCGGCACTGACTGCCTTGAAACTTTTTGTACATCGCCTGGTTCCCGCAGTAGATTAAAGTGATCTGTGGGCAGGAATGATGTCTCAGGGCCTTGGGGCAAAGGTAGATTCCTGAAGCATCTAGCCCAGGTCCTCATGAGATTCAGGAAACATCTGCTCACTGTCACTTAGCCCAAAATGTATTAAGTAATTCACAGTATATTTATAAATGTTTGAAACAACTTCAAACAGTTGGTTTCATTCAAATGAAAACAAGTCATTGTAAAAAAGAAAAAAGTAGTGCAAAAAGGTATTTTAAAAACGTAAAAATATAAGTCATCTAAAACTCTCAGGTTCTCCAATTCTTTTTAAATGAAAGCATATTCATTACTGAAGAGTCACACATTGTAGTCACACATGCATGGGAGTGGTTTACATGTTCCTGAGACACCCTTTTCTCAAAGTGGGCGACAGTTGGAGCAGAGGGAACACCGTGACAGTTGTAGTCGGCTTGGTGAAGACCCAGGTATGCACACACTGGACTGAGCCAGTTACCACCTCCCAGACTGGCAGCCTCTGCCCCAGGCTGAGAAGATCGGGACCAAGAATAGCCACCTACCACCCTCTGTCTGTAATTTAGGGAAACTGCTGCTGCCGCCTTTCATCATTGGCCCCTTAAAAGTGCTGCCTGCTGCAAATGCTTGAGAAAGAGGAAACTAAAAACCACCATCCAGAGATAATCACTATAATGTTTCGGAGAATTCTCCGAATACTACACACATATGTGTGCACACACACGCCCCACAATTTGGGCTCCTACTGGATATGCAATGTGGGAGGCCGTGTGGATCAAGGTTACAGATGAGGCCACTGGAGCCTGACCCAGGTCTGAAACCTGGCCCTTCCACTCACCAGCTCTGTAACCTGAACAAAGTGCTCTCTACACACATTCCCTCACCTGCGAAGTTAGGATAATAGCATCACCTCATAGTGTTGCTATGGGCTTAAATGAGGTGACATGTATAAAGCGTTTCCAACAGCATGGGAACATCTAGAAAGAACTACGCAACCAATAGGTATCATGATTACACAGTTCACCATCTCACCTTTTAACTTTTTACCATGACCGTGGTGTCAAATATTCTTTGAAAATATTATTTTTGATGTCTGTATAATTAATATTCTATTTCAGTTTACTCTCACTAGTCCTGTGAGAGTGGTCTCTAATCATGCCCTTGCTAGCATTTTAGTATTATCTCTTTTTCTTCTTTGCTGTTTGGGAAAAGGAAAATTTCTATTTCATTTCTTCTTGATTTTGATTACTAGTGAAGCTAAACTTTTATGATTATGTTGGTCACATGTACACATATTCCTACTCTTGGGAATATTCTGTTTGTGTCCCTAGTTTGTTTGTTTGCTTGATGTTCTTTTAGTTGAGGTGTAAAGAGGTTGCTTTTTCATATTAATTGATAAGTGCTTCATACGTATTAGGAATTTAATTTTACTGTCACATTTTGTTTTTTCCAGTTTACTTCATGGCTTACAGTTTTTGCTTACTCATTGATTCCGCATGTGGTATTGAGCGCCTGCTGTGCACCAGACGCTGTAGTTGGTGCTAGGGATTTGGCCGGGAGCAAAGCCGACTAAAATCTCTGTCCCTCAAGACCTTACATTTGAGTGGGAGCTTCCAGTACACAGAGTAATTTCCATGGACAGAACCATCTAGTACCCAGAATGCCTGTTTTATAGTTTGGTAAGTACCTATAATTACTGAAATATAATTGGCCTAATTATGCCATCTTCTTTCCAGAAAACCATTGTACCCACATGAATATGGGGGAAGAGAGACCCCAGAAACTGTGATGATATTTCCAAACAAGAATGACTGAAAGGACACCCTTAGACTTTCCAATGAGACTTAGTGGTTATTTCCTTTTCTTCCTTCCTCGCATTGCCTCTAACACATCACATCATGTGAAACTCCCACAGTCCGGGGCTGGAGAAATGGGGAGTGCAAGGCGGGTTGATAACAACAAAGAAATCTGGAGTCCTAGATTAGTCAGTTCAGGCTGCTATAACAAAGTACCATAGACTGTGTGGCTTATAAACAATAGAAATTTATTTTTCACCATTTTGGAGACTGGAAGGCTGGGATCTGGGCTGCAGACTGCTGACCTCTCATTGTACACTCACACAGTGTTAAGAGATAGAGTAGCTCTCTGGCGTCTTCTTAAAAGGACACTAATACCATTTATGAGGGCTCCATCTGAATACCTCCCAACACCATCACACTGGAGATTAGAATTCAACATGTGGGTTTGGGGGGACACAAACATCAGTCCATAACAGGGGACTGTGCCAGGAATGACTGCAAAATGGCTGACGCAACAAAGCCAATTCCACAGAGAGTCCTTTCCCTCAGTGGGGGCACGGGAGAGCCATGGGACCTGCAATATGGGAGCAAAATTGCCTCTTCACTAACCTGTGTGCATATGCGACTCAAGGATCAGGTGAGTGACCGCCCTCCGAAGCCTCAGCACTTGGAAATAACTCCAGGAAATGGGACAGAGGGAATCCTGGATTGACTGAGATTATCTTTTTGGCATCAGAAGAACAGGGGATCAAACCAGAAATTGAATGGAGTTATAGAAAAAGAAAGTTCTATCTCTTATATTATATATCCGAAAGATCTTATTGTGTTTTAAGAGGAATCACACAGAAAAAAAGAGATCATCGTTTAAACACTTAAATAAGACATTTCCACAGTTCTTAAGAAGAAACTAAAAATGCAAATGGAAAATTCCATTAAATTAGCATAATTTTAAGTTAACTTTCAAAAATGCAGTTTGGAAAATAGTATCCGTTCCACTATTTCCAAGGTGAAGGTCATCAATTCCTCTTCCACACAGGGGCCACTTGTGAGCACCATACATAAATATCCCTACAGATCCGGGATAAACATAACCAACTCCAAATGTTCCCCAGCACAGACCAGCAAGTACCTCATGACAACAGGATCTTTAGATGGTCCTCCTCAGAGGACTCCTCCACTCGCAGCGCACAGGCTCAACTCTGCAGGTGCCCATTAGCCTCCACCCTTCATCAGAAGCTGGCTGGCACTCAGCTTTCTCCTCCCTGGAGGCTAGGAGGCAGCACAGAGAGGAAGGGCTGCAGACCCCAGAGACAAAGATGCTCCATGTCACTGGTCATTAGGGAAATGCTTTTCAAGAGCACAAGGAGGTAATACTTCACACTGATGAGAATGGCAGAGAAAGAGAGAGAGAAAGGGAAGAAGAAAGGAAATAACAAGCACTGGCAAGGATGTGGAGAAATAGAAACCCTTGTGCACTGTTGGTGGGAATGTGAAACCGTGTAGCTGCTATAGAAAATGGTATGGTGGTTCCTCAAAAAATTAAAAGAATTACCATGTGTTTCATCATTTGTGCTTCTGCCTCTGTACCTAAAAGAATAGAAAGACCTTAAAGAGACATCTGCACCCCATGTTCACTTGCAGCATTATTCACAACAACCAAAAAGGTGGATGCACCCCACCTCCCCAGTGTCCATGGGCAGCTGAATGGGTAAAGAAAATGTGGTCTATACACAAAGTGGAGTACAATTCAGCCTTAAAAAGGAATGACATTCTGACACAGGCTAACACATGGCTGAACCTCGAAGACATCACGCTCAGTGGAGCAAGAGAGTCACGGGCCAAATACTGTGAGATTCCACTTACATGAAGTACCTAGAGTGGTCCAACTCCTGGAGACAGGAAGCGCATGGTGGAGGCTGGGGAGAAGGGACATGGGGAGGTCGGTGTTTAATGGGGACAGAGTTTCAATTTGGGAAGATGGAAGAGTTCTGGAGGTGGATGGTGGTGAAGGCTGCACGCAAGGTGAATGTCCTTAATGACACTGAACTGTGGAGTTAAAAAAAAAAAGGTTAAGATGAACTAGGAGGAGGGGGAGTGGAAAAGCTCTGAGGAGAGCAGGAAGGGCCCCTCGCAGGTCGCACTGACTGGAAGCGCAGCACACGCAGGGCCATTCACTGCGCGGAGTGCATTCCCCCTCCTGCAGGGCGAGAGGACAGGAGGGTCCCAGCGAACAGCAGTGCCACTGCACCCGGAAGCGGCTCCCCTCCCTCGGGCTCAGGGGAGCGCTCCTGCCCCAGGTGCTTGGCACCCTGGGTGTCCCCGGGTCAGTCCAGAAGTCGGGGAAGAGGGGCCTCCGGGGAACGTGTCAAACGGAAAGGCCTACCTTAAATGGCCACTCCCTCCATACGCCCTTTCGGATGTTCCCTAAGCCGGCGTCCTCCACAGAGGCCACAGCCCCGCCACCCCCAAACGGGGACACTGGTTCGTTGGAGGTGAAAAAATCTCAGTGCTTTATGTACCAGACACAGATAGACAGACGGCAAGTTCACGGACACACTACGTCCGTGGTATGGGAAAGTTACGGGCGGTGGTTAGGGACAAAAATGTCTCAGGGGAGGGACAATCGCACAAGCACGCACACACGCATGCACACACGCATGCACACTCACACATGTGCGCACACATGCAAGCGCGCGCGCACACACACGTTGGGAGGCCTCTGAAGTCTGGCCTAGCGGCCGTGCTGCGGTCCCGCAGGCCCACGCAGCTCTCGCTGTCCTCTCTCAGCCTCCATCGCATTTGGTTTGGCGACTTCGCCCCCTTCCCAGGCTGTCCCCGACCGACACTGGCGGGCGTGCCACCGTCACCCCGCAGGGCAGCCCCCGGCGCTGACAGGGACGGGCGCCCTCCCCGCAGCCCGGCCGCCGCCCCTCCCGCCTGAGCTCGCTTCTCCGCCGGGCCAGCGCGGTGACGCCTTGGGCGGCCAGAGAGGCGTGGCCGCGAGAATCTGTACGTAGCACAGGGCGGCTTTGGTAGCTGAGTCTCTGTGGCGCAATCGGTTAGCGCGTTCGGCTGTTAACCGAAAGGTTGGTGGTTCGAGCCCACCCAGGGACGCGGCGCTCATTTTCCTGTGCGTGGCTTCATTTTAATGCCACCACGGAGACATTTTTAATGGAATCAGAAGTACGGCTACAAGGTTCTAGGACAGAAGACACTGAGTGGTCTAAGAGCGACACGGCTTCTGCCCTGGCGGCCGATAGTTTCTTAATTCTATTCCTACCGTGCATCCAGGGGAAATCTGCCCACAGGCTTCAGGTGGCCTGCCCAAGGTTGTTCACCAACAGCAGTGACTGTAATGGAAACAAAAGTTTGCCTACGGACAGGTGAATGAATAAACGCCACTGGTTTCTCTCGGAAAATCTGACCCCACCAAAAGGCAAATGCAGCTACTCAACAGTGCCTCATCACCTGCCAAGACGACCTGGGGAGCCTCGCTAAGGGGTGTGGAGAAGCCTGTGGAAGCACCAGCACCCTAAGAAACACTTGGCTCAGTTAAGCTCTGCTGCAGCTTTTGTGTGATGGACTTGAACCCAGGCAAAGGGGTCAGCGTTTTCTTCGGATTTCTGACAAAATTCTCCCTGACACTAACTCAGGCAGAAATTGTATGGGTTCCTGTTAAAAGGTCTCCATGGCTTATTTTCAGCTCTGGTCTCAAAAGACGTAGTTTTCAAGCAGATGATCACATAAGACTCTTTATCGAGTACCCATGATATGATGACATGATGATATAATTCATTCCTGCTAGGACTGAGGTCCCAGGGTAGGGGCTGTGTCTGGAACAGACTCACCATGGATAGGATTTAGAGAAGGAAGAGCTGTCTCACTAGGCTGTCTTTCAGGGAATGCCTGGCAAATGCTGGCTGATGATTATTTATCAAATAATTGTTGGTAATAACGTATCCTCTATTGCCTAGTTAGGAGCCCTAAAGGAGGAGGCACACTTTGTCCTCACGGTGCAATTCCAGGCAGAGTACCAGCGAGCTCCTCCGCCTCCCAAAGTATTCTCACGTAGCGGTTGTTGTGATACTACTCAAAATTCCAAACTTTCCACTTACACTTAAGGATAGCTTTCTTTCATTGGAAACAAAATAAAATGGGGGGGGGGGGCGCGGAGGACTAATTAGGTCATAAGATCGTTTATACACAGTTTAAATGGAGTCTAACATTTCAAGATGAAGAAGGCATAATATTTGCCTGAATTTTACTGAAGCTATGGGGACTTACCGTGTTTCCCCGAAAATAAGACCTAACAGGAAAAGAAGCCCTAGCATTATTTTTCAGGAGGACACCCCTGAACATAAGCCCTAATGCGTCTTTTGGAGCAAAACTTAATATAAGATCCAGTCTTACTTTCGGGGAAACACGGTGGAAAGCATGTCCTTCCACTTTGAAACGGGCTACATTTACATATTTAACTCCCTAAGCTCCTTGAGGGAGGAGACCATTTTCTATTATAAATGATCATTTTGGGTTCCAAAGGATTTCTTCAGAATACAGTTCAAATTCTTGCGTTTAGCACACAAAGTTTTTTCTGATGTTAAAAAGAACAGTTAAGAGGCAATTAATTATATTTGAAAGGAGCAATGAGGCTCGGGGTAAGGTGGTGTAGAAAAGAAGGCACGGGTGTAATTCAAGGGAAGACTGGACAAGAGCTGGGAACTGAAACAGGAAGATCATGTGAGGGCGATGCCTACATTTAGAGCCTTGGTGACCCAGGAATTGGTGACAGAGTAGCTTCATATCGGGAATTTGGAGGGGTCTTAAAGAAACCTTATTAGAAAAATTATAAATTGTCCATGCTCTTAGCTTATTTTACTGGTGTCAAGTCCAGTGTTTAGATATGAAAAAGTTACTAATGATTTTAGGTAACACAAAGAACTAGAAATGTCTAATGCTATTGACAAATCCCAAAGAGAAACCAACGTCTTTCTTTCTTTTTTGCTGAGCAATTAAATAGATATATAAAGTTAATAACAAAGAATTTGACACAAAAAGAAAAACTTCCTTGAGGTGTCAACACTTCCACACCAACTACTACATAGGTGAAAGCCTGCAATGGATGGCTCAGTGGAGAATGGAAGTTTGAAATATAGAATTTCTCCATTAATTACCAAGCATGCGGATCCCTTACAGTAACCGCAAGTCCCACAGCCCACAGGACATCAGTTTACAAGGGCAAATATTTTGCCATCCTGCTGAATAGGCATAGCCTCAGGGCTGGGGGACTATTGGTTATCAGGTAGTTGTAGACCCTGGAACCTCCCAGCACACTTAGGTAACCTCTGCCTCCAAGCCCAGTGGGAAGGTTATACCAAAGAGAAAGCTGGCAAGAGGGGTGCTTTACCAAGGTAGTACGTAAGTGCCCGCAAACAAAACAGAAAATGCATTTTTATTGGGAGAGTTCCCTTTCTCCTGATGAGCTCTTGCTTCTGTGGTTATATTTAACCTCCTGATTATTTTAAACTTGTCCAACACCAGAATTGTCACGGTAGCCCTTTTACTAGTTTGCAGACTCTATAAGTGCCTTTTCATGGATCTGCTTTACTTAGAAGCATCCATGGTGTGTTTTCCAGTTCCCTCGACTCTTGTGCGGCTCCCAGAGGGAACCCCTGAGGGGGTGGGGAGTCAGGGGGGACTCCTGGTGGTGAAAAGCAGAAAGGGCCAGAAGGACAACCACAGACAAGCTCACTGAGCAGCCTGTTTCAGAGCCAGCCAATGGTGGGTGGCTCTTACCTGTGGCAGGGCTTCCACAGGAGCTGACTCTGGAAACTGCCCAGAATGAAGACATTAGTTTAATGTCACGTCTTTGGGATGCTTTCTCTAAGTCACCAGTTTGAGCCCACCATTCCTCTTTCAGCCTCCAGACGAAGTTTGGAGAAGCCAGTCCATTTGGTGTTTGCATTTGTGGTACCTAGCAAAACTGTTAAGCTAGGTAAACTTAATGCAGTAATCATTTCACAATATATGTAAGTGAAGCCATACACCTTAAACCTATACAGGATATTATATCAATTATGTCTCAATAAAACTGGAAGAAACAAAAACAACTCTAATAAATTATATCTTCCATTTTCAATACTTTTTCTGACTTGCAGAATGCATTATTGTGATGTTAACTGGAAGAAAAATCAGCTAAATTTAATAGACTTTCCTTCTAGCTTTTTTTCTTCTGGGAAATTGGTATTTACATGAATTGGTATTTTATAATTGGTCAGTAAAATTTTTTCCACATAACCTCAACCTGCAACAGGAATTGAATATGTTAATGAGTTTAATATGAAAGATATGTGAATGGTGTATTCTGAATGGTTCAAGCACAGTGAGGTGATTCAGTAAGTGATATTCAAACAAATTTACTAACGGGGAAAAAAAGAAACCTCAGTGCAACACATCAAACTATGTTCCAAAAAAACTGAAGATTCATTACACAAACACACACACAGAGAGAGAGAGAGAGAGAGAGAGAGAGAGAGAGAGAGAGAGAAAGAAACCTATTTTCATTTAGAAGATATATGTAAATATTTATATATTTTGGGGGTAGACACAACCTTACTAAAACATAATACCAAAAGGGAAAGACTTATAATGGAAAATTTCTGTCAAACTACTAAGAATGGTCAAGTGGAAACTAAAAATTGCCACATGACAAAGAAAAGTTTGCATTTAAAGAGTAGGTCTGCATTTGTAAGACTCCAATTCAATCAGAGCTGGCTGGAGGGGCCCACAGAGCTCCTCAGGCATCCCTCGTGGGGTGCTGTAATGAGAACTCACGAGCCACCCAATCTCCTCTTCCGAGACCCCATCCTAACCTGCACTCGTTTATCTGTGGCCCTATGAACTCTAGGCCTCCCAGGACGTTAAACTCCAGGTCTAATCTCTCCCACTCCTATCCAACACCTTCACCCTCCACAGTGCCCTCTGGAATGAAAGACCTGTCACTGACTGGACCTCCCACGTCCTCGACTTCTGTAAACAGTCTTCCCTGCCCTTGTACTAAGTGAAATCTCAATATCTCCTGAAGAAACATCTTCCTACCCAGCCCTGTCAAGTGGTGATGTTTAATCTGCCTGGTTCCCTGTGGCTATTTCAACCACGGTTACCCCATCTTCCCTACAACCCCCCAGGGACTCTGAAGCACAGACCCTTAGATGAACCACCTATACTGCTCTTTTTGAGACAGGTTAGTTAGCATGTCTTAGGTAGACAGGAAGGTCCCTGGTGGAATAAACAAGAAAGCAGCCATATCCTGAAACTCCAGGTCCTGGAATGTCTCCTTCACTCCAGGACAAGGACACAAGAATATGCCTTAAAATATATATATATATATATATATATATATATATATATATATATATATATATATATATATATATATATATATATGCCTTGAGGTTAATAGATAACCTCAAATCCCTTCTGGCTGGACAAAGGAGCAGATCTGATAGATAGGAATAGGTTGGTTCCTTAATCCCTTCAGGATGAGCAAACAGGACAAACCTGACAGATGAATTACATTAGAAGGTTCCAGCCCCCTTCCCCAAGCAGGCAAGGGAAGGTATAAAAGTAAGTGCTTCTGCCTCAGTCACTGGGCGCCCCAATTCAGGACCCCCTCCCACTCAGGAGCTGCAACCTCTTCTCCTGCCTCTAATAAACTACCTTCCTTTAAAACTTTTTGCCTCTCCCTGGTCCGTGTGTCCATTCTTCAGCTTCACAAGACACAATCCCGGCCCACACCCAGAAACTGTCAGCAGATCCAACATCATTTACTTCATTTGGGGACGCATAGAAAAATATTTCTATTTCACTTTTGCTGTCATCTGGCATTTTTATAACATGTCTGCCTTTCTTTGAGGATTTTAGGTCCTGGCTTATTGTGCGTTTCTTTCCACCGGGACCCCTTCTGTCATTTAGAATACTGCTTTCCACAGAGACTATCCATACACCATCCCGGCCTCCTGGTTTGTGTGTTACCATGTAAAAGATTCAGCTGCTCGCTGCATGAAAGCCAAAAACTTGAGAGGGAAGGTTGGTGGAAAGAAAAGCAGGATTATTCCAAAAAGCCAGCATTAAGGGACGACAGTGGACTCCCTGTCACAAAGACTGCCTTCCCACTCTTAATACCACCAAAATGTTTTATAGGCATGTAAGGAGAGGCAGAACAAAGGAATGGAGAAGTTGGTCAGGCAACTCCTGAAAAGAGGCACTTCACAGAGGCCAGTAGGCAGGTAAGGAGGCAGAACAAAGGAAAAGAGAAATTGGCCTGGCAACTCCAGGGAAAAAAAACAAAACAAAAAACCACTTTCCAGAGGCTGATTTGCCTCCAGGGCAGGAGTGGATCCCATACAGACACAAAAACCTCTCCCACGTTGCCGGGCCAGGCATGTACCTGGCCCTGCTTGGCCCAAACAGAAACATTGGGACTGGTGTACACACCATATTTCCCTGAAAATAAGACCAGGTCTGATACTAATTTTTGCTCCAAAAGACGCATTATTTTCAGGGGATATCTTATTTTTCTCATGTACAACAATCTACATTTATTTATGTACAACAATCTACCTGTATTCATTTATTCATGTACAAAAATCTACATTTATCTAAATACAGTCATGTCATCTTCTTCTGGAACATCGTCGTAAGTCTCCAAACCCCGAATTCAGGCTTGAATTTCTTGCGTCTCCATTTCCTGTGGAACCATTGGCCCTAATCTCTCATGTCCAGCAATAGAGCTCTCCTTAAATGAGCACTTCTTGTCCGTGTAGCCTGCTCGTAGTGCATTGGCAACACAGCTGTCAGTGATTTTATCCCATGAATTCTTCACCCAAGTCATGACCTCTTGCAGGCTAGGCTTCACAAAGTTTCCATGTTGATTTATCTCCATTCTATTTTCAATGTAGTCACTGATTTCCATGTGCAAATGGTCCTTGAATGGCTTGTTTATTGCAATATCAAGAGTGTGGAGATAGGCAGTCATTCCTGCAGGAATCATTATTTGATCTGCTCTTCTCTCTGCAAGGAAGTTCTTCATGTCTTCAGCGAGGTGAGTGCTGGCTGAATCCCAGACCAGCAGACCTCTTTGGCCACCTCACTAAACAACTGGCAGCATTAAATCGACCCGTTTCCTTATAACTGCTCGTGTGCACCAGGCTTTATCGGTTTCAAGAATATAAATGCCTGAAACACTTTCAACCTTATCTTTCTTGCCCTTAGTAATGATTAGAGGTGGGGCTTTCTTTCCATCCAGAAGAATTACCAAAATACAGGTAACACATGCACTTTCGTAACCAGTGGAGGGAATGTTGATTGACAGGGCATCCCTCTGATCAATTGTCATTTGAGATCCTTGGCCCATAAACGCTGCAGTTTCATCCATAGCAATCATGTTGGAGAGTTGGTATTTAGAAAAGTCGGTGCCATCAACAAAGGACTTGAATGCAAGTGCACGTTTAATAAGTTCAGTATCTTCCAGCTTGAACAGTGTTGTCGATCTTAGAGACAGTTCATATCACTAAAGGAAGCCATCCAGCCAGTGTTATGATGCTTTGAATTCTTCTGGGGATATTTCTAACTGTGCTGCCATTGCGAGGGCAAATGCTTGAATACCAGCCCGGCGCACAACCAAAAGCTTTGCTCATGTCAGCAATCCATTCACAGATGATGTCTTCCAGCTCAGGAAATAATGGTTGCCGACCTGATCCACACTTGTGCTTCTTAGCATTTCCCTCATCCACCTGTTGACTGAGGTTATCGAACTCTGCTCGCCATTTTCGGACCATTTGGAGATCCAACTTCTTCTCTTTGCAGAAAGCTGTAAGATTCTTGTCCCAGGAGACCTCCACGATTCCTTTTTTGTGCTTGATGGAATAACTCTTTCTTTTTGCACTCATCTGGTCTGGGGGTCAAGATATTATTCCCTTTAAATCTACCATTAAATCAAGTGTTAATTGAAGACTTACGAGACAGGAATGGCAACAAAAATGATGACAGTTAAGAATGATGGTCCACACAAAAGCGACGAAAAATTGCAGCCACCAAAATTCAGAAAACATTTCTTTATTTCACATGAGTATATTAAGTACATCCGGCACAATACACAAAGTATTGAATTATGAAGATTCACATTAGACACAACCACATCCATTCATTATCAAGTGCGCACGGTTTTCGTGCGTTGTGTCTGTACTCCGATTGGTCATTCGGCAATAAGTCTCAGGTTCATCTGTTTGCATAGGTGTGTTTAGATCTCGTCCAAAGGCGCCCGCTTGGGTATTTACAAATCCTTAATTATAATTTATATTATCATTTATTTTAAGTATTAATGTCAATAATATTATTTATATTTAATTATATATTAATATTATTTTATAATTCAAAATGTCCATCATGTGTTGTAATGGACATACTAAATGCGTCCGTCTGGCTGATGATCTTAACTGGGGCTTATTTTTGGGGTAGGGCTTATATTAATAGCATCCTGAAAAATCATGCTAGGGCTTTTTTCCGGTTAGGTCTTATTTTCAGGGAAATACAGTAGTAAATATACAGTAAACAGAATCATCAAGGTTTGGTGGGAGGGGAGGGAAACACAGAAAGGGAAAAAACTTTCAGTCACAAGCCAAACACTGTCAAATTGAATTATATCAGAGGTTTAAATCTCAAAATAGAAGATATAGGGTGTCATGCAGGGTCTCTGGTCCTGCTCCCCACACAAGAATGCAGGGCATGGTGAAGCCAAAAAGGAACAACAATGGAGCCATGGATAGGGGAGTCATACCACTATTTCTCGCTGGAAGCTGGGTTGGAGACATAGGAAGGAGCTACACGATCCGCAATCTGCCATCTGCACTTGCTAACCCACTTGCTAGCTGCAATCCGCTGTCCGCTTGTCTGCCAACCAACCAACCAACCCCCCAGTATAGCCACGACACTTATATCAGTGGCCAATGGCTAACCGATAACAGCTGATGGTCAGCTAATAACCAAGCCAGCACCTTTCCACGTGAGGTCAAGAGCCTGGAAACTCTCTGGGACTCTGTCCCCACATAGGGTCACCGTTACACATGGACTTGTCCCCCAACCGTGGCCATGGACTTTCCTTGTCATACTTTATTCCTTGTCATCACCAATAACTGCGCTGTCTCCAAATGCCCAATTTCAAGCACACCACTTTCTAACCAATTTTCTTCATCCACTAGTCCCACTACCACAGGCAGTCTGTGAACCCACCTCCAATCCACTGAGATCTGCCACTTTTTAAATGACAGTCACCTACCCCATGTCCCTACTTTCCTCTTTATCCATCACTATTATCATTTTCCTTGCATAAAACCTGAATTCCTTTTCTCTTTCTGTCCCATTGTAAAGGTGAAATTCGGTAAATCAATAATATAATTAGACATAGCTCGTTTGTAGTTTGACTTACCACACACCTGTAGCTTGCCATCTAGCCACTTGTCAGTTTGATCCACCCTGATATTCAGCTATTTTTCTCCTTGTTTCTCCCCTCACTGATTAAGAACTCTGTTCCCTTTCTGAAGGCTACACATAACTTGCTAATCCATTTAATTAACAGAATCCTAACCTGAAAAGATCAATTTCTTAATCCTCAGGCGCCTGGACACCAGAATCCGATTTGCAACTCCCTTGCAGTTTTTACTGGTGACACATAAGCCCCTGGCCAAGGTGGCCAGTCCAGTTCAGAGTCCAGAGAGAATATTATCTTAAGGCAGACCAGACCCCAGCAAGCGATGTCACCCTTGGACCTGCCTGACCGACTCCCCCTTTTCTTTGTTCTTTTTATGTACCTATTAAAACCTTCTGCCTGTTCTAGGATTGGAGAAATGGCCTTTGGCAGGAGTCGCCACCCTCCCTGAATGCTGGCATTGTGAATAAACCTGCTTTTCTTTCCATCAACCATGTCTTTTGAGTTTTAACTTTTTCAAGCAGCCAGCAGCCATATCAGCACGGTTATCACTGTTAGTCTGACAAAACCTCTAACTGGTTGAATCCAATTTCCCACCTACTCTGTCCTGCATCTGAGCAGCAAACGTGTCGATCAAAAAACATCCAGCCTAAGAGAAAACTCATAAGAGTTTATTTGAGCCAAACACAATTGCTGGGAAGCAAAACCTCAATGGATTGAGAAAATGCTCTGCAAAATGGCGGTTTGCAGCTTATTTTACATGCAGAATCAAAGGAGGAAGGTTACATGCAATCCACTGGTGGTAGATTAAGGGGGTGGGAGAAAGCAAAGCGGGGAAATCTCTGGGACTGGATAGAAGTAAACTGGAGGGACAGATACTTCTTTTACATAGGTGGGTACAGGACAGTTAATGGTTAGCATCTTATAGCACATAGAGATGGTAACCAGGGGAGAAGCATAATAATGAGGGGCTCTGTAGTTTTCTGCTCTGGTGGTGGAGGGAAGGGATTACTCTGACATTTCAAGGGCATGCTATCTTCGATGCAAAAAAGACAACAGACAGGCTCACTTAAGGTAAAGATTGACCTTATGAAGGACGGTACAGGCTAAAGATGTGACTTCCTGCCACCCTAGTTAGGAATTTTTATGTTCACACCATCCTATGGGGTTATTTTCAGTCTCCTGAGCTTGTCATGTTTAACATGTGGCCCCTTTTCCATCCACACAATTGGAGAAAAATAAAATACCATCTTAGCTGGTCTCAGTTAAACTTATGACCACAAACCTGTGGGGTCACAGCGCTGCCCAGCACGACTCCAATCACATAGCTCTCTGAACAATTCCAACCTCTTCCTCAATCTCCAACTTCTCCTCCCCGCACACCTGCAGCTGGTAATTTCACCATCTCCCTGAGAAAATAATCACAAGACCTTTCTCATTCTCTAATCATCAACTCTCCTAACATCTGTACCCATATACTTGGTCTTTCTTACCATTCAAATGGGTCAACTCATTTACCTCTTAAGGTCACACCCCCTTCCTTTTATATCACCAATCCCTCCCCTGGAGAATTTTGCTCCTGTGACTTTCCTTTCTCTCTTCAACATCCACTCCTCTCTCCTCGGAATGGTCAGGTTCACACATAAACATATCACTGGTATGGGAGTCTCAGCTCTTGCAGAAGCAGTGAAGAACCAAAGGTCAGCAAGCTGATTAGTATGCAAGCAGGGTTTGTTAGTGACACGCTCAGGGAGGAGGAGCCTGGCTAAAGTGGGGGTGAGGGGGTGGGACAAGGCCGGGGAGGGGGAGGGGAGGGAGAGGGAGAGCCCTTGTCCCGAGGACTTATAGTTTGCTGGGTGGGGTGAGTTACATATTGATTTGGCGGGAAAGTGGTGCGAGCTCTTCCACAGGAGGGCGTGACCTCCTAGGAGGGGTGGAGGGCTGTTGACTCAGATCCTCTTCTTGCTCCAGACCCCCTCTCATCACCTGTTGTTGTAAAAACAGCTACAAGGCTGAATGCAGTTAATCAAAGCTATTTATGAGTTTTTTCTGTAGGCCCCATGGACCCCCTCCCACCTTTCCTCCTTCTTTTACATTTTCTAACTTCTACCTCACTTTACATCTCCCATCTTTAAAACATTAACAAAAGCTTTGACCTCACATTCCCTCACCAGGCACCAGATAAATGTTTCAAAAGAATGAGTCTTTACCTGCACTTGTCACCATCCCTTCCTTCTCTTGAACCCACTCATTGTCACAGCTCCCCTGGACTGTCTTTGCTAAGTCACAGAGGACTTCCCTTATTCTGTCCTCGCATTATTCTGTCAGCAGCATCCGACAGATCAGTGTCAGATCTGACACGGCAGCGTTAGTCTCGCCTTCTTAAAACACAAAACTTTCTTCCCTTGATTTGCAGGACCCCCATTCATCTGGTTTTCCTTTTACTGCCCCTTTTGTTTCTCAGAGCTGTTTTAACTCCCTAAATGACCCCATCCTGTATCAGGGCATTAAATATGATCCATGCATTCATAATTCCTACATGAGTCTCTCCTGGGCTCAGGTTGGAGACCCATTTTCCTATTACATTATCTCCACTTGGACGTCTAACAGGAATCTGGCACGTGAACATATCCAAATCTGAATAAATTCTTTCCTTTACATTTCTGCCTTCCTAAGTCTGTCCCATCTCAGTAAATCGCACAACCCATGTGGTCAGGACAAAACCCAAGATTCATCTTTGACTCCTCTTTCCACCCCACCAACACATCCTGGTGGCTCTACCTTCGAAATGCAACAGAAATCCAGCTACTTTTTCACACCTCCACAGCTATCACCCTAACCTCTAGAGACTGCAATAGACCAGGCCTTCTATTCTGAACTGTAGTCACTCTCCACGCTTCAGTGATCCTTTTACAACTCAGACTAGATCACGTTATTCCTTTGCTTAAAACCTGCCAGTGGCTTCCCATTACTCCTAAGCGTAGACAGGTCCTCATATGGCCCTCAAAGCCACACAAGACCTGGCTTCTGCTCACCTCTTTAATCTCACGTTCTGACTTTCCTTCCTTTGCTCACTGCGAAACCACACTGGCCCATTTTTACTTAAGAATGGCCCCAAAGCACAGTAGTGATACTGGCAATTTGGATATGCCACAGGGAAGGCGTAAACTCTTATTACAGGCGAGTATGCACAGGAATAAACAGTGTACACAGGATTCGGTACTATCTGCCATAGCTTTGGGCAGCCACTGGGGGGTCCTGGAATATATCTCTTGCAGAAAAGGAGGGATTACTGTATTGCGTAAGGTGTCTTTAAACAGAAACACACAAATAACCAGGATTTCTTTTTTTAAAGATTTTATTGGGGAAGGGGAACAGGACTTATATTGGGAAACAGTGTGTACTTCTGGGACTTTTTCCAAGTCAAGTTGTCCTTTCAATCTTAGTTGTGGAGGGCGCAGCTCAGCTCCAGGTCCAGTTGCTGTTGTTAGTTGCAGGGGGCGCAGGCCACCATCCCCTGCGGGAGTCGAACCGGCAACCTTGTAGTTGAGAGCCGGCGCTCCAACCAAGTGAGCCATCTGGCCACCCAGGAGATGAGCGACAGCTCATTGACTTCATTCTAGTTGCAGAGGGCACAGCTCGCTGGCCCATGTGGGAATCGAACCCGCAGCCCCGTTGCCCAGAGCTTGTGCTCTGAGCCACCACCCGTCCGCCCCACAAGGTTATTTCTTGATCAGCTGACAAAAATGTTGTGACCAGAGGCTCATAGGAACCTAACATTTCCTCTAGGAGCAATGGTTCAGGATTTGCTAAATTTGGCGTTCATGGCGACTTTACAGAACTACCACAGATAACAAGAATCGAGTATGTATCTGTCTCCTATTCCCACGTTATAAAAATATCTCCTTGTTCAGAAGGCAAACTCAAGGGCAAAAAAATTTTTTTTTTTTTTAAAAACTGCATTATCTCTGGGGTTTACAATGCACTGGCTCTTAGCAGAAACCTAGAGATACTTGAATGAGTAAGTAACAAAGGATGGATAAGCAATTCCCCAGAGAAGCTCAACTGGCCAATAAAGTTATAGAAAATACTCAACCTCACTAGTAATCATGATAATGTAAGCACAGCAGCCAAGGGTTCTCCCAGTCAAGGATACTACCTACTGTTGGTGAGGGTTCGTGAACATCTATTCTTGACAAAGCCAGTGTACAAACACTACCTAAAAACAGCATGTTTTCCCAAGACAATAATACATAGTAAATTTTTAAAGAGTTAACAAGCATTCAACAACTCTCAGGCAGACCCAAAGGTAAAACCTTCGGCAGCGTAAGTTTTTTTGTTTTAGGTAAAGCCAAGCATGCAATCAATAAGAGACTTTTTAAAAGCGTATATCTTTTGACCCTGCAATTCCACTCCCAGAAAATAAGACCTGGATCAGTGCAAAAATTTATCACAATGATAATCATTGCTGCGCAATTAACAAACAGTTACAAATCACCTCCTCATCTAAAAAGATTGGTGAGACAATGGTAATCCATACAATGTGGTATTATGTGGCCATCAAAAAGTTGTCTAAAACTGTAAAATGGGAAAATGCTTAATAAACATTAAAAACATCATACAAACAGGTATAACAAACCCATTTTTATTTCTTATAGTCCATATGCATAAAAACATGAAAATGTTTGCAGTATTACCACTTAGTGTGAACATGGAGGATCCAGTCTTCTTGGTGTTTTCTCTATTTTCCCAGTTTTTTCCTTACAAAAACATGCATTACCTTTGTAATTAGAAAAGAAGGGAGGGTTGGGAGTGAATTGCACAAGTATTATAAAGTGCTGCGTACCTGACAAAGTATTCTACCCTGAGACTGCCACCCTCAAATGGTAGTTAACTACTGCTACTACTCATCACGGCAGGAGGGGTGCTTGTTCGGGCTCCCCAACTTTAAATGAAGCCCGCGAGGTGGAACACACACCGCCAAGTTCAGCCCTTCTAACTGCTGTAGGAACCACGCCCCTCATCCCAGCTTTACAACTTACTAGCTCTGTGCTATTCATCTGTTAAATGTGGTAAAAGTATTTTGCTTATAGGAATGTTGGTTTAAATGAATTAGTGTCTCATATATAACAGAACCCAGTACACAGCAAGCCTTATAAACACTGGTTATTATTTTCTCCCAAAACAAAACTGTTGGATGGTGCCCCACTTTGGACACAGAAATAAATGTCTTGGGCAGAAAGATATTTATGATAACATCAAGTCTTTGCGTGTCAACACAAAAATAGATTAATTTTTCCCATTACAGATCATTTATTGATCACCTACCCTTACTTAAAGTTCTCGTAACAAGGTTTCCTGCCACCCTTTTTAAGGAGAGAAAAAGTATTGTGGAGTGTACATTCCACAGCACTCCACCAGTGTAAAAAACAGGCTGAGGCTCTTAAACAAACCACAAAACTTTAGTGAAAGTCACATTCATACATCATATCAGTTTGTATAAACTAGTGTTTTTCCTGAACCAACATTTAAAACATAGAAATTTAATGAACCCAAACTGTACAAACTGCCAGAAACTAGACACTACTTTTCCTTTTTAACTCAGAAATCCTTACTGTAGTTCTTTACACAAGTACAAAATAAAGTCAACAAGGAGAACACATTGCTGATCACTTTAATTTATAAAACAGATTGCATACTGCATGGGCAGAACCAAAGGTAAAATCTTCACTAGCTTACATTTTGTTCATGACATGGCCAGTGTATAAACACTACCTAAAAACATAGTACGTTTTTCCAAGACAGTAATAAATATTAAACTAAAGAGTAATAAGAATTCAACAACTCTCAAATAGATACTCATCAAAATAAGGTAAGTCTAATGTGTCATTTGCTAAAGAATTTAATGCTGAAGTGGAAAAAAAGTCATCAAAAATATCAGGCTTCATGGAACTTTCCAAATTCAACGTTCTAACGCAGGCATTATGGGTTAGTGGATCTGGCTGCACTTCGCCCTGAATTTTCTTGGTGGGGCTGCAATAATTATGTTCCTGTCTCAGGTGTGTGTTCTGGGGAAGACCGTTTAATTCACCAGGTACTGGTGCTGGGGTATGGTTGTCTCCCACCTCCAAATACCTAAGGTCAGCCCCCCCGTTCTCTGAGAGCTCTGCCGCAACAACAGTGGTAGGAGACAATAATTCCGCTAAAATTTCTTCGTGAGTCTGACCACTGTATGGGGAAGCACTAGGAATGGTGGTTCCTCCCGATTTATTATCAGCAATATCAATTTGATACTGTAGTTCTTTTAACAAGTCTTCTATTGATTCGCCATCGTTTGGAGATCCGCAATGGGACACATGTTCTAAATTTTCACTTGGAAGTTTTCCATTTGGGGGGGAAGACATAAGAGCAGCTAATTTCTTCTTTTTTGCCTTAAGTTTTTTAAGAAGTTTTAGGCGAAGTTTATGAATTGGACCCGCAACGGAGTCTCCATGGTTTGCTGAAGAAACACCACCTGCATTTCCATGAGAACTGTGGTTGAGGGGAGCTCCGTAAGTGGCTTCTTCACACTCTCTCAAACCGTGCAGGTCAGCAGGGACATCGGTGTGAACAGAAGCTGCACTCCCTGATGGCGGCTGACTTGCTAACGGGGCACTGGCTGCTGGGGGCTGACTCGCACACCTCCGAGCTTTCCTCGATGCCCGGTTAGTCTTCTGGTGTTTACCTTTGGTTTTAAAGCCACCAAAATTACTTGCCCCCTTAACTGAGGGCTGCAAATCAGTGACAGTGTTTCTATTATGAGCTGAAACACATGGTGGCATAAAGGAAGCACCCTTGCTCAGTAAGCCTTTAACCCAGCTTCCCACAAACGGCTTCTTCTGATTTTCTTTCAGAGATGGATTCTGTAAGGACTTAGCTGTTACAGTCTGAGAAAATGCTGCAGTTTCTCTTTTCTTCAAATGAGACACCTGAGGTGTGACATGTTGGTCTGGTTTTAATTTCTCAGTTTTTGGTGAAAGGAATTGTTTTAAGGGAGCGTCCTTCTCTAGGGCACCTGTGCCCTCAGTTTCTAGTGACTTTACTCCCCGTAGAGGCCCCGCAGCCTGAGCCTCAGCCACAGGTTTAGTGAGGACAGTGTTTTCTGTACTTGGCTGTAGTGCCTGCATGTTGGTAGCTGCAATCTGAGACGGAAAGCGTAAATCTACAGACTGGTCTTGGGTGAGCTTTTCCTTACATGGAGCTGACAATGAAGAAGCCATTAGCGACTCTTGTGATGGCAAAGTGTTTGCTCTGCTGACAACTCCAGTTGTTGCCACAGGTGTATTTCCTAATAGGAAACCTTCAGAGCTAACCTGTATTGCTTCAAGTGTCAAAGGTAAAATATTACTGTCCACCAAACCTTTCGGACCTGAAAGGAAACAGTGTCCACGAGCTGCAGCTCCATCCTGGGAAAGAGTATTAGGAGCAACTGCCACATTTGTGGGGTGACTTCCTAAGGTCGCTTCAGCGGAGGCAGCATCACCCACAGAACACAACACTGCAGGTACCTGTTCCACAGCCCCGAACGCATGCTGATCATTAGTCTTCTGAAGTGGCAGACAGGCAGATGCTTTATCTGTCATTTGGGATATTTTTCTTTCCCAAATAACAATATGTATCTCTGAAGCAGGAACTTCAAATTTCTCACGCCTTTCAGAACATGGGCCTTTCAAGTCATCACATTCCAGCCAACTTCCTGGGGGAGGAGGTAGGAAAGCGAAAGAGGTGAGACATTCAAAAACCACCATCCTAGGTTAACTTTCTTCTGGCCATTTTAACCATTATCATTGAATAGCCACTAAAGGAGAACACTTGAAACACGACCCTATCCGTATGTCACCATTTTTCTCAGCCAAGTGTTTATGTCCTAATTTGGATAATAAAGTTATGGACTAACAGCCAGAAAAGCGAAAAACTGAGGTAGTTTCTACCCTTTCCTAAAATAGCCACAAAAATCAAGACACAGAAGTATATTTAACTTCTGGGACTAACAATACAGTACCACGTAATTTATCCAACAACATCAGAAAAGAGATTTCTTTCCATGTATATGACTTCTCAAGATGAACGAAACTGTTATCTCAAGTACCAACATTTGTTTCAATTCTTCTTTTCTTTTTTTGGCTAAAAAAAAAGCTTAGGTAATTAGGTATCTTGCTTTTTCCCGCTGAGCCTGTTTTCTCATTTGTCAAGTGAAAATGGGATAATGGATGACAAGGGGGTTTAATCCCCCGGCACATGTACAAAAACTCAAGTAAAACCACGCACTACGTTTATGCGGATGTGCCTTACAAACCCCCTGAACCCACTGCCTCTTATTCTAGACCCATCAGAACTTCGAGACTGTCGCTTGCCTTTGTCAGTGGTTCTCTACTACACGTGCATATTAGGATCATCTGATTAATATTTGGACCCAATCCTCAGACACGGACCATTGGTCTAGAGGAGAACCAGGACATTTTTTAAATACGCTAACTGTGATTTTTATATGCTGCAGGGTTGGAAACCATCTAACCTCTTCTAACTGAAGAGGATTTTTCATTCCCTAGAATGCAGTAAAAAGTTAAAATAAGTTGGTTTTTCAGTTTCTGTTGAAGTTGAGAACCACTTCCTCCAAAATTCTGAAGTAGGGTTAAAACTTTGTATTAATAATGTGAGTTTCAGTTTACTAAGTGATTTTATAACATACTGTGTCATCAATCCAAATCATGCCCAGGAGGAAAATATCAAATATGAGAAGTGTCCAAACAAGAGAAAATAGAAAAATAAAAAGATATCAAAGTAGCCTGATACAGTAACACTTTAAGGGGCTGGGTTATCTTGGCAAAGTGAACATTGGAAGGAAAACAACTGAATCATAAACCTCATTAGACAAGTGGACATTAGCAAAATCCATGAGCTGTACTTTTACTGAAAAGTTTAATTATTTAAATAAAGGCTTTAGCTCGACTGTAGCTATTAGCAAACTACCACATCTCCCTGAAAATAAGATCTAGCTGGACGATCAGCTCTAATGCGTCTTTTGGAGCAGAAATTAATATAAGACCCAGTCTTATATTACAGTAAAATAAGATTGGGTCTTATATTAATTTCTGCTCCAAAAGACTCATGAGCTGATCGTCTGGCGAGGTCTTACTTTCAGGGAAATACGGTATGGATTTCAGATAGTCCATGTCATACTGAGAGAAGGCTACATAGTCTGTAATGTCTAATAGTCTCAGAAATAGATATTTACTTTATATTACTAACAATTGCAACTAAGCAAAACTTGTTTTATTTGGATTTTTTTCTCAATTAAAAACCTTCAGTACCATGCACTTTCTTTTTAAGAGAAGTACAAGGTTATATATACATAGAAAAATCAAAACTGCCACCATTCATTTTTCTGTACTGAACACATATTACTCATGCAATAAAGACAGAATTAAAAGCAAATATATTAAGTGGAAAAAAGCAAACTGTAAAGCAAACTTTAATATATGGCTTCATTGCCTGTCTAAAAAAGAAACATGCATATGCATGTGGATGCCCATAAATATGCTGATAGAAGCAAAGGGAAGTTAAAGTGGCTCCAAACCACAGCGGCAGTGTAAAGGACAGGGCAGAAGAATTAACGGCAAAGGTAAGATAAACAGAGAAAAAGAGTCAAGGCAAAGTCTGTCTAAAAAAATACCAAGTTTAGTCTCTATGCCTATTATCATAAAAGAAAAATGTTTAAACACTTACCATCAGCATCTAAAATCCATGTTATAAAATGATTATTTGCGTGGTACTGAATTACAGAAGTTATTTGGTAAAGACAGCCTTCAAAAAGAAATGAGTAGGGCTGCAAGTCGTTCCGTGGCAAGCCCTCTACAAAGTGCAACATGAATACAGGAGATACTCTGTGGGGAGAGAGGAAGAGAAGACAAACTTAATGCCATGTGCCCGGTTATACGAAAGATGGTCCGGAATGAACGAGTCACATGCAGCTTTCAAGGCTAACTGCACTCATTTTTCTTGAGCACCTCCAGATGCATGCCTTAATTAGAAACGGAGCACTCATTCTGAGACACACGGAATGGTAAACCTTCCTCAGAACAGGGTCACTCACAGTTGGGAGCCATCACACAAAAAGGCTCTAACACAGACATTAAAAATTGCTCTGTAAGCTGCACAGATGCGTCGGCTTAAAGACCTCTCAGTAACTACTCTGTAGAATGAAAGGAAAAAGCCAGACCTATTAGAATTCTCTTTGGTATCAAGTGCCCAAATGAACTGCATTTGTTAGGGGGGGACAGGTAATATGTGAAACAAAGTCACAAGCCTAAGATGTGAAATAAGCATTTAAAAAACTCCAACATGTTAATAATTTGGCCTATTTCTTCCCGTTATCTCAGGAAGTAGAGAGGTTCATCAAATTAAAATTTCCACTTAGGCAGCTTAATTTGTAACTAAGTAGGGAATAAAACACAACACACTAGTTGATTTACTATAAACTTTAACAAGACATCATAATGTCAAAAATACGTCATTACAGTAACATGCCAAACTAGAAAATAGAACCCAAAGATGAGCCTCAAGGAACTAAACAAACCGCTCAGGATTTTAAAAAAATGTTGAATTTTTTTTCAAACATTGAAATGTGACGCTGGGGCTTGAAAAGCGGGTATGAATAGTTAGATGACATGATATACACCAAGAAGCCTCAAGCGGAGCAGTGGTCCCGGTGACCTGCTGCCCCTGGATCTCCTCATCAAGGAGCGGCTCCCTCAACACTTAGATCTCAACGCGGGAACTCGGGCAGCGACACAGACTGCGGACTTCCGGCTAAAGAGATCTTTCTCACTCTGCCCTCCCACTCAAATGCTATCAGACAGTGAAGGACAGAAAATGGTAATAGACCAAGAGGACAAAGAAAAACAAAGGAGACATGAGCAAACAAGACAAGAAGAAGGTAAATATTCAGGAGAAAAAAAGCAAACAGGAAAGTGGTCAATCAGACGGCAGAATGGATGAAGTGATGATGGAAAGCTACAGAGTGGGCGTACTGCTGAGAAGAGAACCCCTAAGAGACTCCGTATCGATAGGCAACAGTTGCAAAATGGGTGGTTAGGCCCTGGGCTAAAAACTGGGCTAGTGAACGTGTGTGCAACGTGTGTACAGAGTACTCCCTGCATCAGGCCCAGAGAGGAACCAGTACAGACTGAAACCCTGGAGCAAAAAGGCGAAAGGCAGCAGAAAAGAGGTTCCCAGGGAAAAAAGGGAAGGAAGACAAAAATTGTGTAGCATTTGAGTGTTCAGAAAATTATTAATGAGTGTTTGAAGAATTTGTAAAAAAATCAATGCATATATAAACAAAGCAAATGAAACAAAAGGCAATGAATAATTCCAAGAAAAATAAAGAGTTACAAAAGAAATGAAACACAAGCATGTATACTGCTGGCTAGAGAGGGGATATGTGCATATTTATAACAAACAACGTGTGATTTAACCAAAATGTAATCACACTGGAAGGACAGGAAGGTTCAGGAGAGATGGGCCCCAGACCCTGGCTGAGAGCCCTAACACTCAACTGCTATCAAAGGAGAAGACTGGACAAAGTGGGACAGACTCATGGTTTTGAAGAGTCAAAGTAAATACTAGCTGAAAGGTTTAAAGCTGCCTGGAGCTGGGGTATGAGGGGCACTGTTTCTTCCTTTGAAGTCGTGGCACTATCAGGTTGAGAATTGACTACTTGGATGAAAGCAAACCTTTAGGAAAGATTCTGAGGGGTTTCTTGGCACATCCAAGGGCATCAGAAAAGGTAAGATATGACTATCACTGGTTCTTTATTACATCAAATTATACCTCAAAACATTTCCTTATGTAGAGTTCAAGACAACAGGAAATGAAGGTTCAAGAGGACGTACACGTGTGCGAGTGTATGAACAAGGGACACAAACTGCCTAAAGTGGGACTGACCTGGGAGTTTAGATGTGGGGCTTCTGGGAATGCTGGAAAGGTAATTCCGGCCCATGGCTCCCACTGAGCACAAGCAGAAAGGCTGGCAAAACCTAAGGAAACCACATCTGCTCAAGGGCAGCAGAGAGCTTACAGGAGGATGAAGAACTAGCAGGCTGAAGTCTGGGAGAAGATGGAAATTCAGACATGAGCCTGTGGCTCATCTTTCAATCACCGCAGTTCTTAAAATTAGATTAAGGAAATCCCAGAATTCTACTCACTCCAGGCACTTGGTGGAGGAGAGAAAAATTGAAGTTTAATATCGTTAAAGGGAGAAAAAAGGCAGAAGAATGAAAGGCACTTGTAGGAGAGGAGGGTGAGCTCTTCAGTGGCATTAGCATTTTGGTGCTTCACAAATTCGTGTTAACTCAAACTTCTGCACAATAGGTTATAGTCATCACTTTCAACCCTACACATTAAAAAATATGTAAATCCACTTTCTTTTTGTTTTAAACTCCATAAGGCAATTTGAACTCACTTTTCCAATATCATTTTTCTTATCTGTGACTTATTGTTGCAATTGTTGCACGGACCAAAATGGGCAGCATTAAGTGGGTGCCACTCAGGAATGACATTTGTAAAGGTGACCAGATTCTTCATACACCTATAAAAACAGAAGACATAACTTAAATTCACTTAAATCAAATTCATTCATGTTAATTTAAATCAATGTCTAAAAGAAAAGGCACTCTCCTTCATTTGTTTATTCATACTTAACCAACCATATAATAAATGAATAGGCCTAACCCTAGGAAAGCTCTCTGTGAAGACTCTCCACGTTTAGTCCATAGAGTTTTCTGCTATGAGATGAAGAACCTGTTAAAGGCAGGGTTTCTCAAGAGCAGAACCACCGACAAGAGCAGCACCATGAAATTCGCACTGGGTAAGTCTTTGTTGTGGGGACCGTCCTGTGCACTGTAGGATGTTTAGAACCATGCCTGACCTCTACACTCTGGGTGCCAGTAACAGCCCCACTTGTAGCAACCAGTATCTCCAGACACTGCCAAACGTCCCACGGGGCGCACATTGTCCCTAGTTGAGAACCACTGTTCTGAGGTTTTCAAATTTGTTAAGAGCTCACCCATTAATAAATTCGCAACGTGGCTATCCATTATTTACAAATCAAAACGAAAGGGGTATTTCTAAATACAGAATCAGGAATAACATACAACTTAATTTCCTTGATCCTTAAAAAATTAGAACATCAGTTGTGAAAGAATTTTGTTTTCAAAGGTTACACACAAGTTCTAAATTTGCACTTTGGCATGAATACTTGACAACAATAAGCATCTAAAAAGACGATTGTTAAAGAAATGTACACGGCACCTCAACGGGATTCACTTTAATGAAATCATCTTTAAAAGAACTATTATTTATTACCTAAGAGATACGAGCTTCTTTTCTAAATAACAGCAAATATTGATAAATGATAAGTGCGATAAGCACAGGCTGGGAAAAGGAGATCCATTCTCAGGGAAGCTAACATTTTAAAAGCAAAGAAGCACAAAGTAATCAACAAATGCCTCTAACAGAGGAGTATACAAAACACACAGTTTCCAGGAGTTCTGAGAGGTGTTCTTACTTGGCAGGGGGTCTGGGGGGAGTGGAAAGGAACGGGCTACACTCCCTACGTCCCACTTCCCACTGAAGAATTCCTAAGAAAACCCGCACTAGGAATCTAGCAAACCATGAATTTTCCCCTCTTCTGGTTTAAAGGAACAAGCACATTTTTGTTTCTGGGGCTCAAATTTTTCCTTTTAACCTTAATGGTGGAGAGAGACTTCAAGATAAGGTGGGAAATGTTACCAAGGGTAGAAAGAACTCGGGAGAGAGCAGTGCTACTAGTGGAAGCAAATTTTATTACTCAGAACCACTTTCAATTGAATCAATCCGTTTTAAAAAATAGAAAAACTGACTGACCTGTTTTGATACTTGTACCCACACTGTGAACAGTCAAAGTTCCAAGAAAAAGAGTACGTGAAGAGCTTTTCAATGCAGGGCTCTATTTTTAAGAGCAGGGGAAATGCAAACACAGGGCTTTCCATATCACCTTCAAAAGGAAAGGAAGAATTATAACTCATAATGAACAGAAAAAGGTAAACCCAAATTATGAACTGTTGTCTTTTCTCACTGTACTCACAGTATTAATACAGGTGAACACGTACATATAACAAAGTAAGTTATTAACTTTAGCAAGGGGAAGTTTTCAAAGCATTTTTCTAAAAAGGTGCATAATAAAGATTTAATTATCACTTCATTCTCTATTTTTCTTGGTAGACACGAAAACTTCGTAAGACAAAAACATACCAGACACACATCATCTTCTCAGATCTTTTTAGCTTTTCTCAGGAACAAAAAATCCTCACAACTATAATAACCCTAGAGTATTACAAAAACAAAATGAAAATTTATAAATGTTTTGCTACAGATACTAAAAATAATATAACTGGTGAAATACAGTAATCTCAGAGTCAGAGAAAACCGTTAGAAAGCTATTTCCATCCCGACTCTTGGTTGTTCTACCTGTGGAGAGCACGACACACAAGGGTTCCAGGACCAGCCTCAGACCTCCTGACTCCTCACCAGAACCCTCACTGACCACTCTTCTTAATCTTTTTCCCCCCCTTTTTTAAAACATTTTTATTGGGGGAATATTGGGGAACAGTGTGTTTTTCCAGGACCCATCAGCTCCAAGTCAAGTCATCGTTTTCAACCTAGTTGTGGAGGGCACAGCTCACTGGCCCACGTGGGAATCGAACCGGCAACCTTGGTGTCATTAGCACAGCCCTCAAACCAACTGAGCCAACCGGCAGGCCCCTCTTCTTAACCTTTTAACAATTAAAATTAAACTCCAGTAACTTTAAGATTAGAAATCTGAATTTTGTTGTCATTAAAACACAAACTGAACCATGAGTACCGTCTTCCAGGGTGGAGACGGGCAAGTGAGTCACATGGGATTTTACATCCCTTCTCCAACTGGTTTCTCTTTCCCGTCTTCTGGGAGCTCAGATGCCGTACCAATCTGGCCTTAGAAAACATCAGTCCTTCCATCCCCTCCCTCCCTCGGCACAGTCTCACTTCCACGGTCCAGTTCTCCCCCAGTCTGGAATTACAGTTGCCAGGACCCAGCCTGGAGGAGTCACCTTGGCAGGACCAGAGGCAGAGTGGCAGGTGTTACCACCTAAGCATCCTCTATAAATATCAGTAGTTACAAAGGCTCTTTTAATAGTCACTTTGTGGTATGGTCCCACTGCCATTTTTGTACAAAAACATAAAGTCAAAACATTTTTTATAAACAGAAATACAAATCAACCTCCGAAAAATGAACATATGCAACACCATATGCGTAAACAGTGTGTAGTATAGCATGAGTTCCTCACTAGTTCTCAGCCTTTAAATGCTTACTCTATTGTAACTAAACATTAGTTGAAAAAGTATATCATTTATTTCATAATGACAACAGAATCTTCAGGTCTAAGAATATATAAAGTTCCCAATGAATCAAAATATCATGAAGGAGCTCAAAGCACAGTTAAATAAGCTATTACAGATCATTTTAGGTAATTCATATAGCTCCTAAATTGACCTTTTTTCCTTTGATTATTAATTTTACAGGTATTTATTATAAAGCATACTAGAGAACAAATAATACCAATGCTTAATTCCAATTTTTACAACCTCCTGCCTACGTTAGTTGAGTGGTTTCTTTGCCTTTAGTCCCTTCATTTGCCACAATGCAAACCCCTCAGTGACCCTTCGCTGCCTAGCTGGTCAGGTTTTCTGTTAATAGCTCATTAATGTCTTCTGGCCATGTTGCTATGAGGTTGTCTGTCTTTTTTTAACTGATGTTCTTTGAAAGATATACTGGATATCATTATTTCTTTGCTCTATTTTTGCCCCGAGGTTTTAAATTTCAATGTAATCATATCTACCAATCTTTTATGTATCTTATATGAGGAATTCTTTCCCACTGAGTGATAAGTATTTACCTATATTTCTTCTGAAGTTTTACAACTCTGCTTTTCATAATTAGGTCTTTATACATGCTGGAGTTCCTTTCTGACTATCGTGTGAAGTAGGGATCCAATTTTTCCCCTGAATTAGGAACCAACTGTCCTGGCATCATTTACAGGCTGCCTTTTCTCTCCCCTTGATCTGCATCACCGCCCGTCACAAGAAGACGTAAGCAAAAGGGGAGGGCTCTGTCTGGTCTATTCTGTCCTGCTGGCCTGCCTGACCTCACACTGCTGCACAACACACACTAAATTCCTCTTCCGACTTATACAAAGAAGTAGCAACCATAACAATACAAAACCCTAACAATAGCTTTTTCCTGTTTTAAAAAACGAATACAGGGGCCGGTTAGCTCAGCTGGCTAGAGCGCAGTGTTCTTAACAACAAGGTTGCCAGTTCAATCCCCCTATGGGCCACTGTGAGCTGTGCCCTCCACAACTAGCTTGAAACAACTACTTGACTTGGAGCTGATGGGTCCTGGAAAAACACACTTACAATAAATAAAAGTTAAAAAAAGAAAAAAAAGGACTATAGACATTAAATGAAAAGAAAACACCAAATTGAAGGTAGCAGTTACCTTTGTGGGGAGGTAAAGAAGAATTGGGGAAGAATACAAGGGGGCCTCAGTTGTATTTGTAATGTTATGTTTCTTAAACTGTGGGGAGGGAGAGCAGAGAGGACAGTTTACAATGTGTTTTTTAAAAACAATAAACAAAATGATAAAATGGTTGATCTTAAAAGTTTAATCAACATTCCAGATCAATACGGATTCTACTTCTCTTTCTTTAGTAGTACTTTAAAATCTTTAAAATACATGTTGCTATTCAGAATGAGAACACATACATGGTAAGATTTTACCGCGCTCTCTGAAGCAAAGATTAGATTTCTTTAGTAAGATCGTAAGCTCTGAAGTAGCACCTACCACTGTGGAATGGCTAGTAGGAGGGATTCTATTGAATTAGAAGAGCTCGGTGCTTGCCCAATTGCTGTGATTGCACAAATGATTTAAAAATCCCATCTCTGTTACAAAGAAAACCAGGCCCAAGGCAGCAGTGGAGCAAGAGGCAACTTTGTTCTAAATGTAATAATCAGGGGTAAGAAGGGTGGTGATTCAGACCTGGGAGAAACCACTATTTAGTTCAACCGGATCTGGAGCCTGGACCCTGAATAAAACACCACGTCACCTAGGAGGGAAATGATACCTGGGAAGTGCAGCCCCTTGGGTCTGACTCTGCTGATCTTCTGGAAAAGACTCCTTTGAAATGAGTGCCCACCCAACAGATCAGGGGTTAGCGTAAGGAAGGGGACTACTAAGGAGCCTGGGGAAAGTTTTTAGGGTGATACTAGTACGTCCTACATCTCAGTTGTGGTAATGGTTACGCAGCTATATACATTTAAAAGCGTTTTATCATATGTTAATTATGCTCTGATAAAAAGGAAAAAAAAGAATATCTATTCCATCTGAGTTTCCACATGATGATAAATTAGAACGGTCCTCTAGACCTAGAGGAGGCAACGCCAAAGATTTGGCAGATGGAAAATCCGGTTACTATTATAACAGTAAACTTGTATCTGTAGGAATTAATAAAAAAGCAAGATAATAAAATTAGGGGACAAATGTGGGACAAAAAACTAAGAGATACTACCATGCAAAAAAGACACTGCTTCCAGACATGATATCGGGATCTGATGAAATCATGCCACTCACTGAGAGAAAAACTTGTTGAAGGCACTGATGTTCTACGTGATTTAACATGGCTAACACATTAATAGCGGTACTATATATTCTGCTACTACAATACGGTATCAATAGGAGAGTCAATACAAGGACAAAGAGAAGTAAAACAAAAAGACATCCATCCCCCAGCAACAAACACACCAACAAACCACTACAGCTCCTTGCGCTGTACTAAAAACATTTAGAAAGATCCAAAGATGTAGCGCCCTTGCTCCACTCGGCTCCCAGAGGCCAAACGCCAATTCACAGAGGACGAAGCAGGTGCCTCTTTTTAAAGATTACGAAAACTTTCCCAAAAGGTATCAGTATATTTCTCCTGTATTCTACTGGCAAAAACTGTACCACATGTCCATTCCTAAATCAATCACTGGCGGGGGAGCAGAATTAGCCTGGGGTTTAGACCAGAAATTCTCAACCTGGTGCACCAGTAGGAATCACGTGGGAGCTTCTAAATGTTACATACCCGAGCTCCATCCTCGAGAGTCTTTTAATGGGCCCCTAGCACTAGCATTTACTTTTAAATTCCCTAGGTGCTTTCTAATGCACAGTCCCCGCCAAAAATGCTGGACTAATGTACTGGGGAAAAGCACTGAAAAAGCAACCAGAGGTGTACCCAAGGCTTCACCTACAGGTTCTGGGGCTGCGTCCACTCAAGGGGTGGGACCCAGCCTGCATATTTATATGGAACAGCTCTGCCCACCAATGATTTAACCAGTAGTCAATTCCTAACCAACTACCCAGGCTCTCTCCCAAGAATCTGATCATCTAAAGTAATAAAACAATATTATCTTTCCTTATCATGTATGTCTTTACGGTCGATGAATAATACAGTTAAATTACATAGATTACTTACCTAATGTGCATCTAAGCTGAGGCTGAAGTCTAATAAAAATTTCATCTCTGACTTCATTCAGACAGGTCTCTATCTTTGCAAATATTTCTGAAGAATTTTTTTTACAATCTCCATCTAAAAATAAAATACAGAACATTATCAATTCCTCATCAGTCTGTATCTTTTCAAACAAAATTAAGACATTACCATGAACAAAACTTTACCAGTCAATACATTTTGAAAACCCGAATTTCCTTAATTCTTCCTCCTCTCTCTGTGGGATCTACCACATATCCCCTCAATATCTGTTAACAGCACAGTATCACTAACACTGACTGATGGGGCACAACCTCAGTGAAAGTCTTTCTCATCCGGGTAACGGCAGGCCTAGCAGGAGCTGAGCTGAAATACTCTGCCCCTCTCGGAGACGGCTGAGGCGCTCTCTTTACATGTGATTATTCCTTGTGCCACAGACAACGTCTGTTTAGTCCCCTTTGATTGAACTTAGCTGGATCATAGGAGCAGAAAAAGCTATAAGGAGTCTTAATAAATTATGATTAATTCCCAAACTAACATTTGGCCTAAATGCCTCCTTTTACATCTTTTTTCGGGGGTGGGGGTGGGATGGGAAGGGTCTTCAATGACATCATAGTGTTTTTATAATTCCATATCCTGCATTTTTCACTCAAATTTCCTTCATTAAAAACTCTGCAGACTACTTATTACACTCCAACTAAACGGTTTTATTAACCATCCCCCTATCTCTGCACACTGGCTTCTTTTTCCACTGTTAGAAATACTATGATGACAAACATCTTTGGGCACATAACTGTCCACGTTTCTGATAATTTCTTTAGGATAAAAGTCCTCAAAATGGAATTACTGTGACAGAAACTATCTAAGATTAATAAGAAAACTATTTTGAATAAAAGCCTCTATATACATGATTCTAGTTACTCTTAAGCAACAAATAGGTCTTTTCACTCAAATCTCTTCTAAATAAATAATCCATACATCCTGATTACAAGCATCAACCACAATTTTTATTTGACCATGCCAAAGAGAGAACACTTATAATTCAAAGTAATGCAGCTCAAACAAACGTAATTATAACCATATAAATACTACTTTGCTGTAAAAAATTAATATAAGATTAAGACATAAATTTAAAATTAACATTCAAGTCAAAATTTGAATGAGATATCCTTTTCTGCAGCAATAATTGAACAATTGTCACCACTCAGTATTGGGGTTCCTGTAAGTATAGAAAACAGGAATAGAGAGAAGATAAAAGCAAAATGCTGTGAAAAACTGAGTTTTAAAAATTGCTAAGAAATTCAATCTCAAAGAAAGTCAAATTGAAACAAAATATTTATCTAACAAAATGACAATTTTGTAAATGTTTATACCCAGAGGTGCTGTGAGTGTTCTGGGATGTTTCCTTCTACATATGAAAATGTAATTATATGCTAGTGTAAGCCTTCTGGAAAGCCACTCAGAAAGAGTCTTTATATTCATATTTTAATATTCCTTCTAGGATATAATCAACAATGGATTCAAAGAATAGATGGATATTTGTCATGATGTTTATTCATAACAGCAAAAAATGGCAAGCAGCTTGAATGGCCATCAAGGGGAAACCATGTATAAGATTTACATAAAAGACTGCATGACCAAAGTCAAGTTGAATAAAGGTGAAGATTCTTTTACTAGCAGATAGCAAGACCTAAAAAGCCCTAATGATTAAAATAGTGTGGTATTAGTGCAGGGACAGATATAAAGCAACCAAGAGAATAACACTAAGAGGTAAGAAACAGCTGTATACACATATTGAATGTTATATGACAAAATTGGTATGGCAGATCAACTGACACAAAAAGTAGAGCTAGAAAAATTGGCTACGCTATGGGGGAAAAAATGGGACCTTACCACACACCATACACAAATAGTAACTCCAGCAGAATTAAGAAATGTGAAAAGCAAACCTTGATGAGTTTTCAGTGAAAATATAGGAGAATGACCTTCTGATTTGGGAGAAAGATTTCTTTCAAACGCCACATTACTAGCTGCAAAAGGAAAGATTAACAATTCCTATATATCAAAGGTATCTTTAACTCTTTCACTGCATTAATTGATTTTAAGATTTTTTTCAAAATGTGTCAGAAATCCACAAAAAACAAAAAGTTGATATTTTGACTATTTTACGCATTTAATAAGAATAGTTTGAGCTGCTTTGTATGTAAATGATATTATTTTTATGTATAAGCATTTCAGATATATTCATTCAGATATATCTGACCATTGCAGCAAAAGGGTTAAAAAAATAAAAACACAAATTATGGAAGAAAACCAATAAAGAAAATCAATAAAATTCACCGAAGCCATCAAATTAAAGGTAAAGACACAAAATCCAAGTTGGGAGATTTAGCGACACTTACCGTGTTTCCCTGAAAATAAGACCTAGCTGGACCATCAGCTCTAATGTGTCTTTTGGAGCAAAAATTAATATAAGACCCAGTCTTATTTTAATATAACATAAGACCGAGTATAACATAACATAACATAACATAACATAACATAACATAACATAACATAACATAACGTAACGTAACATAACACAAGACCGAGTCTTGTATAAGACCCGGTAATATAATATAATACTGGGTCTTATATTAATTTTTGCTCCAAAAGATGCATTAGAGCTGATGGTCCAGCTAGGTCTTATTTTCGGGGAAACACGGTATCAGACACACACAGAGCAACGAGGACATATAAAACTCATATGCACCAGTAAGGACATGGCAATGGAACAAAACAGGGTCATACACAGCAAGCATTTCACACAAGAAGGAGGAGCTACACAGGAAGAGCTGTTTAACCTGAGATCTGGGAAAGGCAAACCATTGTGCATAGTTCAAATAGCAAAAATCTCCAAGTGTGAGAATAACCACAGGAGACTCTATGGATCAGGAAGAACTCTTATACATTGCTAATGGAAGTACTGATTAGCACAGCCACTATGGAAAACAACTGGCTACATACTGTAAACTCAGAGCCTATCATCTGGCAATTCCTCGTATAGCCAACGGAAACGCTACGGTATCCCAAGAGCCCTGTCTGAGAGTAGTCACAGCAGCAGTATTTCTAATGGCAAGAAACAACCCAATGGCAGGTGAACTGATAAATGCATCGAGATATTTACAAAATGGAAATATTCTACAGCAATGCAAATCAACCAACCACAAAAGCAAGCAGCTCGATAGATAAAGCTTTATAAAAAGAAAAAAGGCCCCAGAAGACATAGTGTATAATATCCTTTCTTATAAAATTGAAAACAAATTAGACAATATATTGTTTAATTTGTTGTTTAGACATACACATGCAGGACAAACTATTAAGAATGATAAAACACATTTCAGGCTGCTGATACCTTTGGGGGGAGATGGAGAATGGGGTGGGAGGAACACATAGGTAGATGTAAGTTACTGGGAATATTTTAATTCTTCTTGGGTTTGGGATGGGTTCATGCGTATCGTATTTTATAGAAAATAAAACAAGAATATACCCTTGTGAAAAGAGACTTTGGGGAGCTGTGCAATTGTGGATTTGTATTCAGCCATTGATTTTGCTTTACGGCAATTTAAAACTTAAAATTTTACTCTGCTGGGCTCTGTGACGACGATCATTATTACCCTGCCAGCTAAAGACACACCACAGCTTTTCATCTTTACTCCGATTTTTGAAAAGACTGCCTTTTGGGGGGGGCAGTCATGATACCGTAACTGGTGTTATCGCAAGCTTCCTGACACTCTCCCTGGCTCCTTGCTCCCAGATCTCCACATAAAACAGAGGCTACTGACGGCATCTTTCCCACGTGCTCTGAGACAACACTCACCATTAGCCCCTTGACAAGTGAAAGGGAAATAAAATGTTACTACCGACCTTGAACTCCATCCCACTGACTGGTGTGCAGCACACTGGCTTCATTGTACTTCGTAAACAACTGCCAGATCACTGATGCCTCCTTGGAGCACAGGTCCGTCATCACGGCCTTTTTGACCACTTCCAGGTGCACCAGCGCCAACAAGATACAATCTAACCAACAGAGAGCGTAAGTGTTTTTCCATTGAACACATGCAGTCTGGCTCGATGCTGTGCATGTGCTCTCCAATGACATATCCACTTCAGACCTGCCTCCTTCATTTTGAGGGGCAGGCTCCCCAGTTCCAGAAACATCAACGGTAGTAGCATCTTCTTCAGCAGCCATGTCAACGACAGCAGCTTCCAAAATCTCATCCTGCTCCAAGGACTCACTGGCCTTAACCGGATTCTGGGGCCCACTGGGCAGTGAGTCAGGCAAGACTGATGGGGTTTCATCTTGTGTTTCTCTATTATGTTTACTGTTCGAAACTCGTTCACCACCAAGAACACAATGATCTTTAATCTTTTTGGAATCTGCTAAAAGAGGTGAATCTTTACAGTTTGTTTCCAAGAGCTTTCGTTTCTGAGGCTTATTTGGCGTGTGATGATCTTCCCAATCAGGAGAAATTAAGTTATTAAGTGATTTAGAGCCCAAAGGATAAATGCACTAGAAAGAAAAATAAAATGATAAAAACCACAAAAATTCAAATAATCTCAAGTTTTACTTTACTGTTTCCAAGTCATGAAAAATATGTATGAAATTTTAGCATTAGTTTGACATGAGGGTATAATATCATCAATCTCAATTTTAAGGAACTAGGGATAAAGGTGAAGCAACCCCAATGTCCATGGACAAATGGGCAAAGAAAATGTGGTCTATGCACAGAATGGAATATTACTCAGCCTTTAAAAAGGAAGGAAATTCTGTCACCTGCTACAACACGGATAAACCTTGGGGACACTGTGCTAAGTGAAATAAGCCAATCACCAAAGGATAAATGCTGTATGATTCCACTTACACGAGGTACCTAGAATAGTCAAATTCACAGAGACAGACAGTAGAATGGCCATTGCTGGGGGTGGGGGGTGGGGAGAGTTGGAAAAATGAGTTGCTATTTAATGGATTCAGAATTTCAGTTGTGTAAGACGAAAAAATTCTGGAGGTCTGTTGCACAACAAAGTGAATAAAACTAACACTCCTGAACTGTACACTGGTTAAGACGGTAAATTTTATGTTGTGTTTTCTTACAACTAAAATTTTTAAAAGGTTTTTTTAAAGAAGCAAAAAATTAAAAAACAATAAATCTTTACCAATCTCAAGCAGAGTCAGCACCCCTGCTTAATTAAAAAGAACACTACACCAGGGCCCTTTATGGTTTATTGTTCTTTTCATCCATACTCCTAGGTAAGTATATTCACCAAGTCTCATGGTTCAGTCGCCTATGTGTTGATCTCACTCTCCACCTTGTACACAGGATGCAACTGTTGGTCCCACAAACCCCCAGATACTAGTCAGATGTCTCAAGTCTGACTGGCCCTCACCTCCTGATCTTCCCCCCAGTCTTCCTTTTCTCATCTCAGTGACTGGCTATTTCATACTTCCAATTGTTCAAGCCCAACATCTGGGGCTCATCCTTGAGTTCCCCCTCTCCTACCACATACCCCAATCTTTCAGCAAATCCTTTTGGCTCCACTTTCAAAACACGTAATAGAAAAAGCCACGCCTCATCACCTTGGTCACCACCTGCTCCCCAAGAATACTGCCACTGTCTTCCAACTGGCCTCCCTGCTGCACGTCTTGCCCATGACATATATTTTCAACCCAGCAGCCACAGCGAATCTTTTAATAGGTAAGTCACACCATGTCACTTTTCTACCAACATCCCTATGAGGGTTCTTCTTTTCAGCCAGAGTGAAAACCAGAGACCTTAAAATGGCTGAGAAGACCCAACTTGGCCCAGCCCCCTCCCCACTACTTTTCTGGCCCATCTTCTCTGACTCCGCTTCCTGTGCTCAGACCTGCTCTGTTGGTCTCCTTGCCCAGCACAGACGTGAACAGGCAGCCTCCACCCTCAGGGCCTCCGACCTGCCACTCTGCCAGGGGATCGCGCCTGTCCCTCTCCTTCAGGTCTCTGCTCAAAGGTCACTTTCGCAATGAAGCGCGCCCTTCACCACTCGACTTAACATCACAGACTCCCCGTCCCGACACTCAGTCCCCGTGGCTGTTTCTCCATAGCACTTCCATGGCCTCACACACAAAAAGAGACAAGACTTTACTTGTCTATTTTCTTTCTCACTCTAGAATAACTTTGAGAGTAAGACATTTTTGTTTTACTGGTCACATCCTAGCATCTGAAACAGTGCCAACTCAAAAAAACATTTACTGAAAAATGCAAAAGACACTGATTTCTACTTGTAAGAATGCTTGGGGTTTTCTTTGAGTTGTCCCTAGCAAAGTATTTATAACCAACAGTGTGATTTTAGTCGAGTTTTTTCCAAACTTGGCTCATCATCAGACTGGTCCTCAAAAGTTACAAAACTGCAGAAATCTGGGTCAACACTACTGAATTGGCACCTGTGAGTGAGACCAGGCGCTTTGAAAAGCTGCCCAGGTGCCTCTGATGAACTGCTGGTTTACCTGGAATAAAAGTATCTGAAATTAGACTGCAGTCCAATCCCAGCACTGCTGCGTCATAAAGATGCTGAGTTCTGAATGAACACTCTGCATCTGTTTTCTTGTTCACAAAATGGGAACACCTACCTTGCAACATTTTGAGACTAAAATGTGTGTCTATAGTTTGTCAAGTATAATAAAATGTAGAGTATTAAGGAATTTAATGAGCTCCTACATAAAAATTGTACCAGTGGGTACAAATTACTATAATTAATCCTAATAGATATTTAGAGCCTTAAGTACATAACATGTACAGATTAATAACTTCTCCAAAAAGTCCCAAAGTTAAACCAAAGTTATGGGAGAGTAACTACTATATAGCAACAGCTAACAAGCTCCCCAAAACAATTTAAAAAAAAACCACAATCTTGAAATGAATCTTCTCTCCTCACAAATCTAAACACAACAAAAACATACACCTGCTTGCAATAGCATACCAGACAGATCTAGAAACTGATTATCTATGTATTAAAATGTACAGTCAAAAAACTACAAAATGAGTACAAATTTAAACACTGAAGAAAAAAGAAAGAGGTTAAAAACCGTGATGCTATCTAAGATTAATACTTTACCTGCAGATCCTCACACAAACAGATAGATTCTTGAAAACTAATTCGGTAAGTCTTTAGGGCTTTTAACTTTCCCTTCTCTCTACAAGCAGGGCAATACCCATCTGACGGGATGTTAGCAGAATCGTAATTCTAAAAGAAAAATAAAGTAAATTAAGATAGAGATATTCCTAGATCGTATCAAAATTACAAAACATTAAATGGAAAAGTAACCAGAAAAAAATTACAACTTTCACCTACAGGTGTCCTGGCAAGATTATTTTCAACATGGCAAATAAAAAAAGTGCACATAGGCTTTAAATACAGCTATCATTCTAAAAAGAATATATTGTAGTTTTCAATATTAAATTTCAAGTGTTAAAAATAGCATCAGTTTTATCTGCAGGAAAAAAAGTAATGTCAATTGCCAGGGAAAATGCATGCTCCATATTTTCAAAGAATAGTGAACCATAAGGTCTATGCTTTATTTCTACTTTCCCATATGAATAAAACACAGAGAGGTAAACACAGTAAAACAATCTTTCGCCATTGCTGTAAGATTTCCGTGGAAGACATGATTTTTTAGAAGTTAATTGGTAAAATTAAAACCGAATTAGTCTCAAAAATAGGAGGAAAAAACCCCAACTTTGCACTGAGGCAAAAAATAAGTTCACTAACTTTTCCCAAATACCCCACAATGTGGAGTGATGATACCCCTATATCAGTCCCTGGTCCAATCACTGGCAAACCATTTCCAGTCTTCGGGGAATCCATCATTCCGAGTCATTGGCTAATTTATGTCACTTGAAACATGTCAATATCACTAAGGATTTTTCAATGAACCCTGAAAAAAAAAAGTCAAGACAATTAAATAAAAATCCTATTTACTTTGAAAAAGAGCTATGCTATTTTACAAGATGTATATACATTAAATATTATATATTGTGAGAACTAGTATATGCCCTAGGGTAAACATATTCTGAAATTGTAATCTTGAGGTGAAAACAAAATACCTAAATTTATTTATAAATCTAGCAAATTTGTGGGGGGAGGGCAGAGACTGCCAATAGGACTGGTTTTCACAATAGACTTACTTATAAGCAAATTTATCAAAACTTGTAATAGAGATAAGTATTATTTAAAGCCAACTTATATTAGCCAGAGTTTGAAAGCCTAAGTTTTTACAGTCTACGCACAATTTGAAATAAGTATGTTAGCATTATACTAAGTACTTTTAAAAATTCAGATTCATTGTGCCATTACTTGACAGGGACAAAAGAACCCCTACTGCTTTCAACCAAGAATATGTCACAAACTGAGAATAATGCTACTTTTTAAAAGCTGCCAACAAATACTATTTCATATTAAAGTAAATGATCTGTACCAGAACAAAAATATAAACATTGTTACAGTACAAATTACACACATAACAAGCTTCTTTTGAGTGTAGTCTTATGGCAGAACCACATTCAATAAAGTCAAAATTATGAGACTGGAGGTCAGTGTTAAGAAAAGTGCTTGTTAAAAGTAGCTTAGATATGGACTTAAAATACAGGGAAACCAGACACAGGAGACCTCTAAGCAGAGTGAATCACCACTTAGCAGGGATGCTGCAAAATAATTTCAAGCCAGTCTGTCCCGCATCTAGGAATCCATAATTCTATGACAACCATCTCCTGGGAAACTGCAGCTCCCAGTTCACTTTAAAAACTATTACGCTTTTTGGTTCCAGTTATATACAGTTTAAACACCTTTCAAACCAAGGAATAATTTAAATAATAAAAATGTTCAGAAAGTCAGTATCAATGAGTCTCAGTTTTCAATTCTTGAAGAAATACCCCAAGGCGGAGCTTCTTAACCACAGCACTACAGACGTTTTGGACCGTTTCATTCTTATTGCGAGGGCTCTCCTGTGCCTGGAATGACCTCTACCTCCTAGATGCCAACGGCACTCACCCCTCTGCTCTAACAATCAAAAACGTCTCCAGACATTGCCAAATGTCCCCAGGGAGCCAAAAAAAAGGCCCCACTGAGAACCACTGCCACAGGATTAAAACAAGTTTGGTGCTAAACTTTTTCTTTTTAAGCTCCTCAAAGACACCAGTTTATTATCTTTGGCTGGTTCTATTTAGAATCTGCGTAGAAAAGGGAACTACCTCAAACTTCCATGGTTCCCGAGTGGCTAAAGGCATGGGCTTTGCACTTGCAGAACTGAGTTCAGCGATTTATTTGTAAAATTGGCTGTTCTAAAAATTAAATGCAATAATAGATGTAAAATGCTTAGCACCTGACACAGTAAGTTTTTACTATTTATTTGGTGCTAATTTTATACATCACTCTGTAGAAAATAAAACACCTTTTATCATTCTGCAGTGTTCTCAAAAGAAAAATTGGCAATCTATGTATCTTGAAAAAATTGTTTTTAATGAAAATTTCCATCTGCTTGAAGGAATCTAGAAAACTTTTTCTCCTGGTTCTCGCTCTCTCTCAATTATAAAAGTAAAACACAAAGAGCCTTCAAATCTGCTCCCCTACCCCATCACCAACATTTCAATAGGAAAGGCAAGTACCACGTTTCCTCGAAAATAAGACCTATTCGGAAAATAAGCCCCAGTTAACATCGTCAGATAGACGGACACATTTAGTATGCTATGACGATGTTCCAGAAGACGACATGACTGTATTTGAATAAATGTAGATTGTGTTGTACGTGAAAAAATAAAACATCCCCTGAAAATACGCCCTAATGCATCTTTTGGAGCAAAATTAATGTAAGAGCCGGTCTTATTTTTGGGGAAACACAGTAGGTTGGTGGTTGAAACCCTAAATATGAAGAACACCTGAAAACAAAATTAGGTTAAAAAATACCAGAGAAGGGCTATTCAGGTCTTCCAATACAATTTCCTTTGTTCTATATACAAAAACCCTGGGGTGATTCTTACAACTTAATTTGTTCCTAAATGACTGCCTTCATTGCCTTCCCTTAAAAAATAACAGGCTCCACTTTCTTGCATCTCTCACGTATATTTTGGTATTACCATCATTCCAAACACATATACTAGAAAATGTGAGTGGACAGTTCTTTGGAAGTTTCCCTCTTCTTCACGCAGCAAGTCACCAAATTCTGCGGACAGTTCTTTGGAAACGTCCCAAATCCCCACCTCTCTTTCCATCCCATCCACACTCCATATCACTGCCAAAGTGATGCTTCTATAAAACAAGTCTGAGTCTGTGTCCCTGCTCAGTTTAAAATCATCTATTAACACCAGCCCGATTGTTGGTAAGTCCAAACAGCGCAGTGTGACCTAAAGGTTAGTACTATTACCTAGAATAAAGCTCGCTGTACTGTGAGCTCAAACTGGCAGTCTTACCCTCCTCCATTCCACTTCACCCCCAGTATCTTTCTTCTGACGCCCGCTTTTTCATGACTTCTCTGAGCCACTGATACTCCAAAAGCCCGAATGTGAATTACTAGCCCAGTATGGACCCAGTCACAGCGCAATGAATGTGTAAAGCTGGCCCTGGGAACAGCGAAAAAGATAGTTAAGATTAATTCACAGTCCCGTGTGCAAAATGGAGAAACCCAGACGAAGAGGAGGCTTATAGCTATTTGGGCTTGCCCTCCAAGACCAGATGGGCTCAGCACGAGAACTGTCAAAGGTGAGGTCACAAAAGACTTGACGCCTAGGCTTTCGGCGCCCAGCGGGGTCAGGTACCAACCCCAGCCACAGTGAATCAGAGACAGACACGACCAAGAGGGATCAGACTCAAACCCAACCTGGGAAACCCGAGGAGACGCAGAGTTCCGTTAACTCCCCCCCCCCCATCCACGCTCCCCGGGGGAGTAAAACAACTCTGGTTTCTCTTCAGCATTTACCTCTCCGAGCCCAAACAAACCTGTAACGATATCTCAACACCTTAATCCCCAACCCCTCCCACCTGAACCCGGTCCCAGCCCCTTCCTCCCACAGCCTAGCCCACCCTTTCAGAGTGCACACTACCTCACAGCTCAACCCAGTTCTGTCCCCTTTCCCTATTTTCGGAACTGAAAGACACTACTCCCCCTCCCTTACCTGTGACGGGTACTCTTCTCCGCACAGGGTCGACCCGATCTCCTATTTCAGCTTGAGCGCCACACCGCGCAATGCAACGTTCACCCCACGTTCTACCGCTGCCGGCCCCTCCTCCTCCTCCTCCGGCCTCTCCGCTAGGAAAGCAGCTTCCGATTTGAGTCCGCGGCAAAAGAGTTCCCCTTCCTGTTCCGCGCGGGGCCCGAAAGGATTACGTCCGTAAGCGTGGCGGAAGGAGAGGACGGGAGCACTTCCGGCCAGCCTCCGCAGAGGCGTGGCCGGCTGCCGCCGCGCAGTTTTAGCTGCGGCGGCGACTGGGGGCGGGGCCGGTGGCTACAGAGCCTGCCATCTGTGAGTGGCTGGGTTGGGGGAGGCGACATTTCTGGAAGCTGCTGGAAAGGGCTTGAGTGGCGTAGGTGACGCCAGCGGCCAGGGGGTGGGGCGTGATTAAAACTAGTGCGCGGCCGGTAGCGGAGGGATTATGTTGAGGAAAGAGACTGGCGTGTGTCTCTCTGCGGCCTGGCCCGCGCGAGCCGGAGTCGGAAGCCGACGCGCCCTTGAGTGACCTGGTGGGCGGGCGAGGGACGGGCTCCCGAGCGGCGAAGGGTGCAATGGAGGCTCTTGGCCGGCGCGTCTCCGCGGCGCCGCTGTCTCGGCGGTTGTGGGCCGCGCGAGGCTTCTCTCGAAAAGCCTTGGTGAGAGCCGAGCTGCCCCATGCGTGTTCACAAAGGGTCACCACACACGGAGCTGCCCCTCCCTGTCTCCCTAAACCCCATCTTCGAGGCCAGGGGCTTTTCTGCCCGGATTCTGGGGTGTTTCTCCTCCTTTCCTCCCTCCCAGATCTTCTAACGGTAAGGGGAGTAGCCGAGGCGCAGGACTCTGTTGTCCGTGACCCGTTCTTACTAGTCGTCAGCCGATGTGTCCCTGCCGCGCTGACTGCCGTTGCCCTGCCTTGTTTTAACTTACGAGAAAGGGGGAGTTTTCATTTAATTTATAAGTTTAAGTAGGGAGGTCATGTGGTTTAAGGGACATCGTGACCGCGTGTGCTATTTCGGAGTCTGCATTCTAAACCTTGGGGGCAGCTTACTCCAGAGGTCCTTTCGGTCGATTGGGTCTGTGTCCTAGAATAACTAGTTTCTGACCAGTTCTTTACAGAGTAACCATTGGCATTTTTTGATTTTTTTTTTTTTTTTTTTTTTTGTAGTGGTCTCAGTGAATTGCTATACTGTGGAATATGCTGATCATTTTGGTAGGGCGGTATAGAGGAAACAAGTCCCGTGTACCAAGAAATTCTTCAGTAAAAAGGATTTTAGTTTTTGGTACTTCTGAATGAATGCAAATGGTCAAGAAATCCAGTTTGTTGTTTTGTTTTATTCCAGACTGAAAAATAGCCTGGTTAGTTTTTGTTTACCTTTTTTGTTGTACTAAATTATTAATGTGCTGGTATATTTCTTGTAAGATCTAGCTAGCAAGGTAGTTTTCTTTTTTATAATGAATTATGATGAAAATAGTTTTTCCTCGTGAAATAGTAGCCAAAATCAGGGTTTTTCTTGCTATTTTAATTTTTGGAATGGAATATACTTTTTGTAATAAACATTTGCTGAATATTAACATGAATTAAACAAAATAATTGATTCAGTTAGTAGCCGAAATTTTAAGATTGAAAAGTCAACATCACCAAACTAAATTATATCAAACATTGTTTTCTGCAGTTGATTTATAGTCTTTTAGTGCAAATTTGACTTTTTGCCAGGAAAAAATATGTAATAGTAACAAACAAAATGGAGGTGGAGCTTCGGTTGTGGAAAGAAAATAAAGGAATTTAGTATATGCTTGTGATTGAATCTAGAGCTTTTCACCTTGTAAAAGGTAGGGAGAAAAAAATCATATAAGAATGTTAGATAAAAGGAAGGATACTAATGTAGAGCCCATCAGGAGTGGTTGACTAGAAAACTCACCATTTGTTTATATTAGAGGAATGGTTCCAAGTTGAAAAAAATTGTGTACATTTCTGCTTATTCCTTACCAGTATATTTGGACTGCCTCTTTCTATGAACTACACTGATCCCCAAAAGAGCGCAGTTGTCTTCTAGTAGGAGTAAAGCTCATTTCCTCAATCCCCTTGTGAGCGATGTGGGGCTGTTTTATTTACCTATTTCCCTTTAAAAACTAACATGATCTCATCAGAGGGAGCTTTTATTAGTAACTAATGAGCAGCTACAGTAGTAATACGGTATTGTACAATTAGGATTTTCTTTTTTCATTTTTCTCTTCTCATAATGTTAACTTTTGCCCCCTCTGCTAGGTTGGGTTCCTTAATCACAAAACAAGCCCAAACCTGGGATGTAAAAGCTGCATGCTTGTTCTGGTCTCATCAAAAAGATGACAGTTGAAGTCACTAACCATGTTTTCTAGCAGCATTTTTGTGAGTACGGTCTATAATTTCTTACCTAATTCCAATATTCAGAAGGCTTTGAAAACCAAATACTTTTTAAGTTTGGACACAAAATTCATTTGGTAGCAAAATATGACCTGAACTAATGAGAAGTTATATGCAGTCTTTATATACCATGTTTTGTTGAAGAAATATTAATACATTTGGTATGTGAGGTTTTATATAATGGTTTGTGTACCTTACAACATTTTTAAAGTTCCCAGAAATTCTCATTTCTAAAACACATTTAGTCCCTGCGTTTTGGTTAAGGAATGCACATCTTTATTAATAGTTTTGGCAGTACAATTGTGCTAGTCATTTGTATATTTTAAAAACGAAAACAAGACATTTTAGTTCTTTTCCTCAGTGAATTTCGGTTGAGTTAGAAGGATCGTACTGCAATATGTACAGCGATAGACATATGCACAGCCTATTAGCCATGGAGAGACCACACAAGAAATTAGTAGTCCGAGGGTTTGAGGTTGTTTTGACTTCAGACTCTAAAATTTAGATAGAACATGACAACCCATTATGTAGCCTAAATGTAACGTGGCTCTGTTTTGCCCACACAAAATGAGAAGACAATATAAGAGGCCTAGGTAGATACTGGAGTATCTGAATTCTAATCCTAGCTCTTGCTATGTGACCTTAACACAGTCACTTAATTTTCAGGGCCTTGGTTTTCAGATCTATAAAGTGAGAAGTTGGAATAGATGGATCTCTTAAGGAAGGTCCCTTATAGTCCCAGTAATCTACCTGCAGGTAGTTACCCTTCGACTATACTTACTTTTTATAAATGTTTTCCATTAAGAATGTGATCCTATTTCATCTCAAACTACTTTCTTGCTGATCTAAGTTTTGTGTTTCCTTTTGGATAGATAATACAGTCACATGGTTCAAAATTAAAAAAGATAATGCAGGTAAAAGTCTTCCTTCCACACTCGTCCTTCAGCTACCCAGTTGCCTGCCAAGGAAGCAACCAATGCTAACAGTTTGTTGTATATTTTTCCAAAAAAAATTTATACATCTACAAGCAAATAAGTACTATATTTTAATTTTCTTCCCTTTTTTACGTAAATGGTACATTCTGTGTATAGTTTATGTACTTTATTTTTTCACTGATCTTAGAAGTTGTTCTGTATCATTATGTAAGGTGTTCCTTCATTCGTTTTTATGGCTGCATAACATTCCATTGTATGATGTATCATTTCATCAGTCCTCTCCTTTTGGACATCGAGGTTTTTTCCTGATCCTTATTAAAAGCATTGTGCAATAAATAACTTTGTACATTTCATCATTTTCTGCATTGTGAATATCTCTGTGCCCTAGATAGTGGCATAGCTCTGTTGGGATAGTGACATGGTTGATAAAGTATGTTATTTAATAGCAAATAACATTTTTTAAAAATTGGTAAATCAAGGTCTCAACAATGCATTTCTAGGATTCCATCAATTTTTACTTACATGTTCCCTATGCCAGTGGGATACTGGAGTCAGCACCACATTTGACTAAAGAAAATGTGAGAAAATCACATCACCTGAATGGCTGTTTCTTCATTTGAGCCCTAGATGAAGCAGGTGGATTATGTGATCTTTTCCTAAACAAACAAATAAATATATAAATCTTTTTTTGTTGTTTTTTTTTTGAATTAAAGTTTATTGGGGTGACAATTGTTAGTAAAAATATGTAAATCTTTAAAGACTCAAATCATACAGCAAGAGCAAGACTGAATGAGAGGCGTCTAAGAAATGAAGCCGACTGATGGACGAGCAGATTTGTCCTTTCCAGTTCATGCCCACTCCAGGGCATATGCTCAATGAGTGCTATTTAAATTGATATTTTTCTTTTAGATTTTTTGCCAAGCACCTATAGTTGAATTTGGCCAAGTGCAACTTTTGTTTATTCCCTTTACCAATAAGAAAACTCAGCCTAAAGAAGTAAACAGTGTACCGAAATTTGCATGACATAATGGCAAACATGGGATTGAAATCTACGTCCTATAATTTCTAATCTAGAGTTTCCCCCAGTATATCACAGTCTCATAATTCAACTTGTAGCTCCAGCAGCAGCTCTGAGAATGCCCAGTGGTTAGGGACTACTTTAGGACCCTTTACTCTGCCTGGGCTCTAGGGCAACCTGGAGTTCAGAAAGCAGCAGTTTTATTCTGATGACAAAACAACATTCTGTAATTGTAATCACACAATATGTTGATTAGCAATCAGGAGGGCTCCAAATCAAAAAACTGAAATTGATAACAGAAACACTCTTTTCTAATTGGGACATAGTTGTCACTTCGAGATAAAATTATCAGGCATAAGGACTGACAAGAAATTATTTGGAAATGGACAGTCTTACATTCCCCAGCGTTCATGCCATCACTTAATTTAGCCAGGAAAATCTTAACCATCAGAAAAGAAGTGATAGAAACAATAGCAAAAGAAATGAAAACTAGGAGGCTGGGGAGTGTGCTGTAGTCACTTCCCTTGAATCTGGTGGTGCAGCACATGACCCCTACTCCCCACACACTTTTAGGGCCTTAACTTTCTGGCTAGTCCTCTGTGCACAACTGACTCGTCCTTCAAATCTCAACTTAAATTTCACTTGTCAAGCTGTCTGTCCACCCTGTCTGGGCAGCCCTCTGCCCTCCACCCCCTCTCCAATTCCTTATTACCACCTGCTGTTTGTTTTCTTCATTTTGTATATACAGAGGGTGCCAAAAAATGTATACACATTCTAAGATAACATCTCTCTGAAGGAAAAAGCTGAAAACACAGATGCCCATACCCCGTGCAAAACCCACAGAATCAGGAATGGGACCCAGCCATTGCATTCTTAATAAATTCCCAATATAATACCTATTTAAGACCCCAAGGTATATCCGGTGAGTAAAATGACATTCTTTTTGGCACCCCTGGTGAGTACAATGACATTTTTTTTGCCCCCCCCCCCCCGGGTGTGTGTGTGTATCCGGGTATCCCCACTAAGTTGGGAGCTCTGTGAGGGCAAGGGCTACATCTGTATTGTTCACCATTTATATATATACAGTGCCGGGTACGTAGTACGTATTTGTTGATGAATGAATGATCTTGGTTCCCAATTCCCAATGTATGTGGCTGACCAAACCTGCTAAAATGGAACGTTTTCAACATGTTTATTTCTCCATGTTCTTATACGTGTTAATTCAAGATTGGTTTGGTGGAAGATGTATATGTAATTTATATGCTCTTTGAGAAAAATACGAACTTGTCACCAAGCTTCTGTTGAATGTGCAAGGCAGTATGCTAAATGCTGGGTGAATAAAAAGGTGAATAATGCATAGTCCTTATCCCGAAAGAGAAGTAGAAACATTTGTAAACAAATGGCTTTCATACAAGGCAAAATGAAATAAATGCTAAATAGAGTTGTACAAGAAATGTTCTGTAGCAGCAATGAAGAAAAAATGATGCATTTTAATTATAGGCAGGGCCTCACAGAGTTGAATTTTGTGGTGGGCTTGAAGATAGAAAAATAGAACTGAAGTCCCTATACGTGGAAACTAAAACTGACAAATGTTTAGCTTCACTTTTTGAAAGTCTTTAATAATATTGAAGACAAAGAAGTCTTATAAAACATTGTCATTAAGCAGTCTTTAAAAATTGCAGTTACAAATAAAAGTACTCTAGCTTTAAACATGACACCTAAAATTGAGGCTACCCAGAAAATTAATTGGACTGTCTTGACTAAGTTGGTGCTTTCCAACTAGTTGCATTTTAACCGATTGCTAAATTCAGTTAGTAATTATTTAGTAAACTCAGTCAAGACAACCATTGAATGGTTAAAACATTCATTTTTTAAAGGGATTTTTAAAATCCCATTGGTGGTCTGTAATGGATTCTCTGACTATATCACAAGTTAAAATATAGACTTATTTTTTGATGGTCTAATTTGATTTCTTTTTTAAGCTTACTTTTTCCTGCCTTCGTATGTTTTCCTAAGGAATATAGACCTTCTCCCACTCTTACTTAAAAAAAAAAAAAAAAAAAAAAAGCAGTAGCAGTAGCAGCATAGGCTAGATTCACAGACTTGATTTCAACTTGGCCACTTACTAATCACAGTTCTGCCACTTTCCAATTTTGTTACTTCTGGCAAAATATTTAACCTCCCTAAGGCTCGATTTCATCTATAAAATGAAAATATCTACTAATCTCACTCTATCATCTAGTTTTGTGACCTCAGACTGATTATTTAATCTGAGCCTCAGTTTTTTTATATATGAAATAAAATCATCTTAAATGAGGTTTTATGTAGAACCATGTTTGGCAGGTAATAAGCCCTCAGCAAATGTTGGTTTCCTCTGACCATTTTCCTTCTCATCTAAACTCTGCATGTCTTTTAAAGTTTACTTGATGCTCTGTCTGCTATCATCTTTCCTTTACTAGCTCATAGCAGCCTCCTTTTTTTCCACTGTCATTGCACTTATCGTGTATACCTTGGATTCTTAAATTGGTGTTATATTGGGAACTTACTAAAAATGCAATGACTGGGTCCCATTCCTGATTCTGTGGGTTTGGCATGGGATCTGGGCATCTGTGTTTTCACCTTTCTGCTTCAGATTTTCTAATGCTTACCAATGATCATAATTTCTCACTTATTTTGTTATAATTTATATTTGTTAAGTAATTCTTATTAGGTAACTCTTCAGGTATTTTCATTTACACCCCAAATATACTGTAAACTCTACAAGAACACAAAATACCCACAGTAGTGCCTAGTTTAGAGGTTGATAAGTAATGTCCCTTTTTTCCCCTGCTGAAGTTTGGATCCAGTTAAGAAATAAAATGCAGAAATCAGATAAAGGTTCATATGTAAGTTTACCAAAAAAATTGTTTGGAAAATGTGGCTGAGGTTTGCAACAACAGTGAGCTTCTGAGTATTGCACTCCAGAATTCAGTAGATTTAAACCTCAAGCTTATCTACAGGAATAGAGCTTGTCCCACTACATTTACTGTGTGACCGGGAGTACACCAACAGCTCTCTTCAATCCAACAAATCCCAAATGGAAAGGAGAGAGGAAGTAACTGAGACCCTGAATTTCTTCTCTCGAGTTGATCAGACCAGTTACTCCCTGTACCCCTGTAACCTGAAGAAGGAGTTACTGAGATCAGCCATGAATATTACTGTAAGGAAGTTTCACGTGGAGTATGAGAGCTTTCTCACCCTCAGAGGTTCTAAGTAGGTATTTGTTAATGGATTTTTTAATACCTTGCTTCATATCAGCATGCTGTGATTTTTAAATACCTAAATGAGACGTTCTAAGGTTATAGCTTGAGCCAGACCATTAGTGTATATAATGGTATTAATTATCATTTGCTATGTAAGAAATTACCTCCAAACAGCTTAAACCACAAACATTTACTATTTCACACCATTTCTGATAGTCCAGAATCTGGGAGTGGTTCAGCGAGGTGATTCCAGTTCAGCGTCTCTCATGTGGTTGGAGTCATCTGAAGGCAGCTTGAGTGTGCTCACAACATGGCAGTTGGCTTACCCCCCAGAGCAAGTGATCAGAGAGAGAGGTAGAAACCACAACGTCTTTTATTCTAGAAGTACCGTATCTTGCTGTGTATAATACACACTTTTTTGCCCAAATTTGTGAGGAAAAAATAAGGATGCACATTATACATGGGTAGTACTAATTCCATATCTATATAAATGTTTTAAGTTATGCTTATAAGTTAAAAATGTAACTCTAGAAATCAATAACAATATCCATATGCAAAATAATACCCTGGAATACCATAATCAGTTTTGTTGAACTTAAGACGAACTTGTAACGATGGAGAGTTCCTAGCCTTTTATGATGTGTAAATATCGTAAATTTGTTACCAGTACATAAAATTTATTGTACCTTGTATCTGTTCTTGTGTTTTGTAATTTTTGTAATTATTTGTTACATAAAGTTTCTTGTACCTTTATAGTACAAAAATCAAGTACCTAAATGTAAACAAATAAAAATTTGAATTAAAACATTAAAACGAAATATTTTTTCCTTGAAAGTTTGGGCCAAAAACGTGGGTGCATATTATACACGGCAATATACCATCAGTTCGTTACACAGACCCACCCTTATACACAATGTGGAAGAGACCTACTCAGGGTCCAGGGGGCAGGGCTCGTAGGGCGCCATCTTGGAGGCTGACTCCATAATTATATATAACATGTTAATTTGATTTTTGTTACTTCACATTGCTTCATTTGAAAGCAAATATTTCAATGTTTACTATTCCATTAAAATTCTTAAAATATTAACGGTAGTTCTGTGAAATAATTTTACTTTTGAATATAATTTTCCAGCTAAAGAATAGTTGAGAGGATGTTTTTCTCCTAGTGTCCCCTCCTTCCTGTCTAGCTGTGTCGAAAATCAGAAGTTCACATAGAATGAACCGGGACTAGTCTTAGTTTGCATGATCTTCCAAATTGTGAAAGTTCAGATGATCTACAGGCAGACTTTTTATTACAATTTTAATTTTAGTAGAGATGAATTTACTTCTGTCTCCTGGGAGGTGCTTTATAAAGTCCGAGTCCCAGCTTCTGATATTTATTCAAGTGAGGTGTTTTTGCCGGGGTGATCAGGATTAGGTGGCCTAGATGGCTAGTGAAGGTCATTTACCTCACTGAAATAGTCCGTGGGCCAAAAGGTGTTGAAAACCTTCACTCTAAGTGTCAGTGGTTTGATTAAAATTCTAATGTCAGAGCACTAAAGAAACTCAAGTAAGTGAAATAAAATGGTCAAAAATAATTAACCTTTTTTTCTTTTTTTTTTTTAAGATTCCACATAAAAGTGAAATCATATGGATTTGTCTTTGTCTGACTTACATTATTTAGCACAATACCCTCTAGGTCCATTTATGTTGTCACAGATGGCAAGGTTTCATTCTTTTTTATTGCTGAGTAATATTCCATTATATATGTAGCACCTCTTCTTACTCCGTTCATCTGTTGATGGACACCTAGGTTGCTTCCAGTACTGGGAATATAGTAATATAGTAATATTGTAATAACTTTGCACAGTAGCAGATAGTTACTAGACTTATCGTGGTGATTTTAAGGTATATAAATGGCAAATCACTATGTTGTATACCTGAAACTAATATTGTATGCCAACTATACTTTAATACATTTTTTTTAATTAACCATTTTACTTTACTCATTTATTTTGTCCTATAACATGAACTCGTTTATTTTATCACAATTTAGATTTCATATAATAGACTATAAATATTTGCAAATTTTGTAAAATAGCAAAAGAAAATGGCAGTGTAACTTGGAACTTGAAATGTTCATTGAATTGAGTGTAAAATTCATTTGTATAAAAAGCATTTGTATAAAAAACATTCTATTTTTAATATAGAACTTTCCAACACTGGAAAAGACAGTAATTTGAAGATTATGGCAAAAAAAAAAAAAAAAATTGAAGATTATAATATAAATTGACAATGCCTAAATGTTCTTTGGAATTCTAGCCATAAACATTGTTGGGTCATTTTGCATTGTAAGTTGCCAAAAGAACATTCAGTCAGTTGTTTAAAGAATCCATACATGAAAGACCAGTTACAGAAGCCCTAATACGAGCACAATCAATTTTTTTAATCTGTATTTAAGCTATTTAGTACAGAGAAAAACGCATAGAGCATATAACCCAGCACCAGACCAGTGAGCTCATTTGGCCGTTAGAATTTTTGGTCGTGGAGGCATATTTGACAGCAGCTTTCACCCTCAAGTATTAAGAGGCACTATTTTGCTAATCAGGAAAAAAATTTCAAAGAATTCATTTTACTTTCCAAATGTAATTTGTCATGATTAATCAATAAAGTGATGTTTGTTTTGGGTACTGATTAGCTTTAAGATGAGATCTTCCATAAATTCTTACAGTAAATGAGAGGTGATAGTATATTTTTTCTGAATATGGAATATGTAAATCATGAAAGTTGAGTCTTCAGAGTTAAAAGGTGGCAGTTAAATGAAAAAATTTGGAGTAAGTTGAGTATTTTCTGAAAATGAAAAGGCAGAGAGATAGAGGAAAGTTGGGAAATGTTAATTTTAGGATATTGTGCAGGGAATAGTAAATATATTTACTATCCTCAAAAACTTCCAGGACAGAACAAGTTAAATGGCATGACAAAAATCAGCCAAATCCATTTTATAAGACAAGTCTTCAAAAGTTAATTAAGAGAGACTAAAGAAAAATAACAAATACAACGCAAAGACTTTGATTAAATCCTGATTTGAAAAAGCACTGCTATAAAACACACATTGGGGGAATTTGAGTATGCTTAGCTGTAGAATATATTTGGGGATGTATTTTTTATTTTCCTAGGTGTGTTAATGGTTATTATGGTTATGTAAGAGAAGGGCATTTTTTTAGGAGGTATATCTGAAGTGTATTTAGAGGTGAAATTATCTTCAATGTTCAGAAATGTGTGTAAATGCACATATAGGAAAAACACGATAGTGTCAAATATGGAATCTGGTAGCTAGCTATAAGGGAGGTTATCATACTATAAACTTTTTTGTATGTTTGAATATGTAAAACGAGTTTGGGAGAAAAAATTCCCCTTCAGCTATTCTATCTTCACTCAGCTTTACAAAGGCCTCAAGAGAGTGTATCATTGTTTCTAGCTACTGTCTCTATCTTCCTCTCCTATTAACTCTTGAGTCCAGGCCAGTCAGACTTTCATTCCTCCCTTCCCACTAAAACTGCTCATTTCCACATCAGCGTTGGCATCCATGTTTCCAGACCTGGTGGTCACTTCTGAGTCCTCACTTTCCTTTTGACCTTGGCAGCCGACCACTCTCTTATGTACGCTCAGTTCTCCTACCTCAGGTTTTCTTCCCCTCCGTATCTGCTGGTTCCTCCTCCTCCTTAAACACTGGAGCACCTCAGAGCTCAGAGCTCTTCTCAGTTTGCATTCGTTCCCTAAATGATCTTATTCTGTTCCATAGCTTGAAACTGTATAAATAGAGTGATCTTAGTAGACTTCCAGGTTTATATCTCCAGCCCCAACCTCTCCCCTAAACTTGAGACTCATACATCCATCTGCTCACCTGGTATATTCACTTGACACCAAGTAGATAGAATTTCAAATCTAATATGCGCAACAGAATTTCAAATTTAATATGCGCAACACTGAGTGCTTGAGTCCCATCCTCGCATCTGCTTATCCCGAAGCAAAAAGCTCCTGTTCCCTACCTGCTGCTCCACATTCTTCCTCATCTCAGTACGAGGTACTTCATTCTTACCATCGCTCAGGTGAGAAACCTTGGTATCCTCTTTGATTCCTCTTTTTTCTTTTCCCCGTGCTATACATTTAATTCCTCAGCAAATATGCTCAGCTCGATTTTTAAAATATATCCAGAATCTAAGCACTTCACCGTCTCCGACCACTGCCATCTTAATCCAAGCCACCATTCTATCACATTTTGTGACAGTTTCTCACCCGTGGCACCATTGACATTGGGGGCTGGTAATTCTTTTGGGGACGGGCTATCCTGTGCATTGTAGGATGCTTAACAGTGTCCCTAGGCTCTCTACCCACTAGATGCAAGTAGCAACCCCCTCTTCCACAGTTGTGACAACCAAAAATTGCTAAAATGTCCTCTGGGAGGCAGAATTGCCTCCAGTTGAGGACTGGTGGATTATAGCCACAGCCTCCTGTTCTGCCTGCTTCCTTGGCCCCTGCAGTTTCTTCTCATCTAGGCACCACGTTGTCATGTAAACACATAAATCAGATCATTTCATGTCTTTGCTCAAAACATTCCAGTGGCTTCCCATCGCGTAAGGATCAAATCTGTAAGTGCCTACAGATCCCTTCCCTACACACAGAAAAGTTGAAGAGCCGCCATTTCTCATTGTGCAAAGCCGTATGTTTTTTCTTGGAAATTATAAAGGGCACCTCTTCCATTAGGTGGATGCAGCCCCACCTGCCTTATTTTTCCTTCTGCATCAATTGCCTCCACCTCACATGTTATATTCCTGGAAGGATGGTAAAGTGAGCAGTACAGTTGTAATAATGTATACAAGATGTACGGTTTTAATAATGTAGTCATTGTGGTCATGGAGCAAGGTAAGTGCTGAAGTTTCAAGAAAGACTTTGCACCTAACCTAACCCCAGAGATTCTTAAAGGTCTCCCAGAGGAAATGATGCCTAAACAGGACCTAGTCTGGTGGTATAGAGAAGAGAAAGGTGCTAACAGGATGGGGGGAAGAGGAAGAGTGGGCAAATGGTCAGTTCAATTTTGGACGGACTCCAGCGTACCTCCACGAGGAGATTAGTGTATCAGGCAGTTAGAGATATGAGTCTTGATCTCGGGAGAGACATCTCAACAGTAGGTACAAATTTGGGACTAAACAATAAGTAGGCAGAAACGAGAGAATGTTTATCTGTCAAAATTGGAATGAAAGCCTTCAAATTCAGTGTGGTAAACTAAAGGAATTCCCTCATCAAAATATGATTCATGTAATCATAATGTAAGGTTGTGGGGTGGTGTGAGACTGCTGATGTGTTTCTCTAAGACAAGGAAAACAAGATAGGGTCCTTTGGTCATCTGGACTTTAGAACTTTCGCCCTTACTTTAGTCTGGTTTAAGCAAAACAATTGTTCTTCCTCAGGGCTTATCGTTGATTATGTCAGACAAGTAGAGCCTGCTGGCTATGACATAGGTTCTAAGGTTATTTTAACTTCTATATATTAGAAAAAGCACTTTTTCAAACTTGGAGATCTTTGGGGGGAAAATAAGTATGGATTATGAAATGTTCTTTTTATCTCATACTTTTAATTTTGGAGGGTCAACTAACATTTAGTCTAACTGAAATAGTCATCTGTCCACTCTAAAACTTGGTGACGTTATGATTTCTCGTGATTCTGTAGGCAGCTGTGAGGTCCCGCTGCTGGTCTCACCTGGGGCGCTCGTGCTGCTGCGGTCAGTCTCTAAGGTGGCCGCACTGCACGTCTGCGGCCAGGTGCTGCCGGGCCGTGGGGCCGCTCCGTGCCCCCAGCAGCCGCTACTCTATAGTCTCTCAGACGTTTTAACATGGCAACAGAAGTGTTCCAAGAGGGCAAAAGCAGAAGGCTGCACGGCTTCTTACCGCCTTCTTCTGAGACTATCAGAAGTTGCAAAACATCAGTTCTGCTGCATTCTACCACTCTGCTGTGTGTGCAGATTAACTCACTGAAACCTCACAACAATGCTATGCAAAGGCGGCGCCATTAATTACCATCGTCACTTTTAAAATGAGGAAACTAAAGCTCAGCACTAGTAGTTTGACCCACAGGTACCCAACAGGCAAGCCACAGAAACAGACATGGGTTTTAATCTCTCTTTCCCTACCAGCAAACGTTAACTGATCCGAGCCTATTTCCTCATCTGTAAATGGGGTTAATACTACCCTACAGAATTATTTTTAGGATTGAATGATTTGATTTCGAAAGTACCTAGCAGAATACATCAGAAATGTTAATCTCACTGCCTCCTCTTAACTCATCTCAGGTTTCTTTGTTTGATAAGGAAACGTTTTTATCCGTGCTATTTGTCTCATTATCTTAAAAAAAAAAATCTTGAATGACCTAGACTAGAATGACTATTAAAGGGGACTGTCATTAACATTCCAACAGCACAGCAGGCATACAGAACCTTCCATTCGGAAGGAATTCCTTATTTGAAGACTGCAATCTTAGCCCTTGTACGGTGAGGTGTCGGTGGCTGATGACCACTTCACATATTACTCTTCCCAAGGTTACTTACATTTTCAGAAGAAATAAAATGCCAGTGAAGGAATAGGATAGCATTTCAGGTTTTGTGGCCAGCCGGAGGCGAAGCTATGACTAGGAGAAGGATCTTTCCGTGGTGATCCTTGTGGTCTGCCTGCTACCGTGGGCCAGCCCTGGCAGGTTACCAAGTAAATCACCACACTTTGTGTACAGTTTATAGATTTGGGTTTCCATAGAAAACAGAGAGAGAGAGAGAGAGAGAGAGAGAGAGAGAGAGAGAGAGAGAGAGAGAGAGAGAGAGAGAGAGAATAAATTCGTGTCATGATGCTATATTATTTCATTTGCATATGTGACATTTAGATAAACACAGATGCAGTCACTGTACTATAAGTGCAAACTGCAGTGCTGACATATTAAGGTTTGGGCCTGTTATGGGCTGGCCTGTGTCCCACCCCACCCCCAAATTCATATGTAGAAATTTTAACCCCCAGGACCTCAGAATGAGACTATATTTGGAGATAATTATTTAAATGGGTGATTGAGTTTAAAATGAAACCTTTTGGAGGGTCCTAATCCAGTATGACTGGTGTCCTTATAAAAAGGGGATTAGGACACAGACATGTACAGGGACACATACACCATAGGAGGGCCCAGTGAGAAAGCCACCGTCTACAAACCAAGGAGAGAGGCTCAGAAGAAACCAAACCTGCTGACACCTTGACCTTGGACTTCTAGCCTCTAGAATGTGAGAAAATAAATTTCTGTTACTTAATCTACTCAGTCCATGGTATTTTGTTATGGCAGCCCTACCACACTAATACAGAGCCCGTTTTCCCTCAGACACGATGTTTAATATTTGTCATTTTTTCAAAACTGAAAAATTTTGGTGTAGGAAAACAAATCAGGAATGGATTATAGGGACATTTTCTTACAAAGGATCTTGAAATAGACCAGGTTAGAAGAGCCTCCGTACCCTTTATTTTACCACCATGGCCATAACCCCTTTTCCTTCCGTTCCTCTGTCCTTTCACCCTGTCCTACACCCCCCACCATTCCAGCACACGTGCACACCCCGTATCTGGCTCTTTCACCTTCAGTCCTTGTATTTTCAGGTCTATTCTCTCAACAAGCTCTAGTTGTTTCTCCTAAGCGACAGAATAGTCTTCTGTGTTGTTTTTCTCTCTTCATTTTGTAAACACACGAGTAGGCTGATGAAGGAGAGGGGCCTCCGCATTTATGGAACACCTAATATGCTAGGCGTGATGTTCCTCACTTTACAGGAACCATCTCCTTGAATGAGAAAACAGCAGTGGCCTAATTTAGAAAAAGAATGGACAGCTACGGTAATAGCCTTGTGACATCACTTTGGAACTTTGAGTCTCTGGCCATCGCCCTATTTTTTATAAACTTAGCCCTGCCATCATCAGATCCACAATGCCTGGTGGTTAGGAAAACACTTTAACTATTTAAGTCTCTAGATATAAATCATTTTGTGAGATGTGAAAGCAGCATATCCTTGGGGTATCCTTGGGGAATGGCCCTGGAAGTGGCATGAGGGACCAATGCTTCTGAGAGTGTGTCATGGACATTCTTGAGGAATTGGCATGTTCATGCCCCTTTCACGGAGAGTAACTGAAGGAAAGATGGGAAGGTTGCTAACCTCTGTACTATTGTAATAGTAATAGTCGAGAAGGGGACAGCTAGCTCTAAGGACACTGGACGCGTGCCTGGTCTAGTGCAAAATATCTTCCAGCTACTTGTGTAAGGAATTTGAAAAAGCTTCCTTGGGCTTGGAATTCGAAAGAAAAGGAGTCCAAGGGAAAGAAGGCTTGTTAACCCTACACACCAGGGGTCAGCAAACTATGGCCTGTGGGTCAAACATGGGCTAAGGCCTGTTTTTGTATGTCCCTTGGGCTAAGAATGAGTTTTACATTTTTAAAGAGTTAAAAACTAAGAATATGTGACAAAGACTTATATGGCCCACAGAGCCTAAAATAATTACTATCCTCTGCAGAAAAGTTTGCCATCCCTTGCACATAGACGGTCTGTTTTGTGTTATCTATTGAAAGACTGGTGGTGTACGGTAAACAGTTAAGACGAGAAATCGTCCTGAACATTTGTCTTATTTCATAGAATTATTTTGTTTTGGACCTTATAGAATGTGAAGAGATCATGTCCCCTATATTAGTCTGCTAGTGCTGCTGTAACAAAGTACCTCAAAGTGGAGGCGTAAACAATGGAAATGTATTGTCTCATAGTTCTGGAGGCCAGACATCCAAAATCAGTGTGTCCGTTTGGTTGGTTCATTGTGAGGGCTGTGAGAAAGCTTCCGGTGGTTTGTTGGGGGACTTCAGTATTCCTTGGCTTGTAGATGTATCACCCCAGTGTCTGCCTTCATGTTCGCGTGGTGTTTTTCCAGTGCACACTTCTGTCTCTGTGCCCAAAGTGTCCCTTTTTGTGTGGACACAGTCAGACAGGAGTAGGGCAAACCCTAATGGCTTCATCTTTGCTTGGTCATCTGCGAAGCCCCTGTTTCCAAATAAGGTCATGTTCACAGGTCCTGGGAGTCATGGCGTCAATATCCTGCAGGACGCAGTTCAACCTGTAACATTTTCTAAGCCTGTGTTTTACAGGTAGGAACACAGAGGCCAAGAAAGTATAAAGAAGTCACTCAGGTCCTACAGCTGTCTAGGGGCACAACTCGTATTAAAGTGTAGGCCTGACTGGTGCAGCACTTGTTTGCCTATGTGCTTTACACCATAAAACACAGTGAGTTGCATTATTCCAGTCATCTTTGATGTGCCTTCCACCAGTCACAGAAAAAGAATAAACCATAGATGGATCAGAATCCGTTTCTGTTATAGAAACACTCTCATCGTGCACTAATTTTAGGTTAAAACCATCTGTGTGTGTTTCATTCGGAAAGAAGTGGCCGAAGGTCTCTTGTTACAGGAGAGGACGTTTGTACGTGCACAGTGTAAGCCAGGCAGTGGTTGTTAGAAGGGTGTGGACAGCCAGCCTTGTCTGGATCTGTGCATCGCCTCCTGCGGTAGCTTTTATGGGCAGGTGGCCCTTCCAGAGACTCAAGCCTCCGGTCTCACTTACTTTTGACCATTGACAAATCACTTCCTTAAGGCTTAATTCCCATTTCTTTAAAAGAAGGGCTGAGGTTTTCAAAAATCTTTTGGAATTCTAGGATTCTAATTATGTGAATGTGTTGAGAGCCTCTTACAGTATCTATTGGTTGGGGATGGTACAAAGGAGCATATGGAAAACCTCTGTACAGACTGAGACTTGGAGACCTGGACGAGTACGTGTAGGTGGGAATTGTGGGGCCCAGGTAGCTGAGTATAGAAACTGTCTGTAATGCTCTCTGTGGATACATTCTAGTGTATGCTTGATTGCAGGAGGGAGGACTGTTCCCAGAACGTCATATTTTGAGGAACTAAATTGAAAAGTTTATACCCCAGAGATAACCTAATATCATTGCCAGCCCAAGGAATGGAGTGTAACTGCCCCTCCTTTGCTCTCCCTGTCGTTTCTCTCCTGCAGCCTCTGTGGCAGTCAGCCTGCAAGGTGGCCCCAGTGATACTTGCCCCTTGTTATTCGTGTACTCGTGAAGTCCCCTCCACTGGTCACGCATCGACCTGCGTGGCCAGTGGCATAGTGTGGAAATGACGGTGCTCTGCAAATATTTTTCATTAAATGTGACTGACTTATATAAAGGTTAGAGCACCTGTTGATTCTGTTGGGAAAGACGTAAATTACCTTTATTTTATTTGGAAATAAATACAATATTTTAAATAGATTTTCTTAAAAAGAAGTTTGAGTGTTTGAAAGATGTAAATGAAACACAAAATTATTTATATGGGACTTAACATTTTAACAAGTATCTAAGCACACAGGAGAAAGACAGCAGAACAGTAAGAGCTGATGGAGTTGGCCATCTTTACAGAAGTTACTGAGAGAAAGAATGTCCTTTTTTGCTTGCTTTTTTTTTATTTGAAAATAATTTCAAACTTACACATAAGTTGAAAAAAATCCATTTATCATCTATGCTCCTGTGTGTTCTTACTCTCTCAATAAATGTGTTTGTAGATATACACATACAATATTTTTTCTAATCATTTAAGGGTAGCTTACATACATCATAGCCCTATACCTAAATTTTTAAGTTTATAAGTCCTAAAAATTACAATTAACAAACTTCAGTAAATTTAACATTGATGTTTTACTATTTGTAACCCAGTTTTGTCACTTGACCCATTAATGTCCCTTAGGCCATCCCCCCGCCCCCTTTAGTACCGAGGATAGTGTCATGCATTTAGTTAGTTGTATATCTTTAGTCTGTTTTTTTTTTTTTTAAAAAAAGACTTTTTTATTATTGGGGAAGGGGAACAGGACTTTATTGGGGAACAGTGTGTACTTCCAGGACTTTTTTCAAGTCAAGTTGTTGTCCTTTCAATCTTAGTTGTGGAGGGCGCAGCTCAGCTCCAGGTCCAGTTGCTGTTGTTAGTTGCGGGGGACGCAGCCCACCATCCCTTGAAGGAGTCGAGGAGTCGAACTCCGGCAACCTTTGGTTGAGAGCCCGCGCTCCAACCAACTGAGCCATCTGGCCACCCAGGAGCTGAGCAGCAGCTCATTGACTTCATTTTAGTTGAGGAAGGCACAGCTTGCTGGCCCATGTGGGAATCGAACTGGCAGCCCCGTTGTCCAGAGCTCACGCTCTAACCAACTGAGCCACCGGTCCACCTTCTTTAGTCTCTTTTAATCTGTAACATTTCTATGGACTGTCTTTTATGGCGCTGACACTTTGGAAGAACACAGGCCCCGCCCCCCTTTTAGTAGGATGTTTCTCATTTGGGGCTTGTCTGGTGTTTCCTAGTATTTTTAGGTTCAGTCTCTTTAAATGTTCTAAAGTGAGAAAACTATTCTATTCAAATGATCAATTTAAAGCAAAATTTAGGTCAGGTTTAGTTAGAATTATTGAAAGTCGAAATGGAAAACCAAATCCTGTTGTAGAATCAGCTTCTTAGATAGTGTTTGTAATAAGAGTTTTCAATCTTACATGTTACTGTAAATATTGATTGGCTCAATGACTGGGTTTGAAAAAGTCAAGAAGTGTCTTGGCAGTGGGGTGACGTTAGGTGGTTTTATTCAGCTTCATCATGAAAGCCAGTGGTATCTTTCTGTGGAAACCAAGGATTTTCTTCCAACTGTTGCTAAATTTATTCAACAAACATTATTCTTATCTGCCTGACACTGGAGTTGATCCTGGGAATACAAAGACTATATACCACAGGCTGTAGATAAAAGGTCACCAGAGAGTCTAGCAAGCCACAGAGGACAGGAAAAGCCTCTGCTTCGGAGAGAGTTTGTGCCTGGCGGGTGTAGGGAAGCCGAGATGCTTCTTTCTCCCAAAGGAAATCCCTGTTGCCGCTACAAGAATCACATCCATCTCCCAGAAATGGCTGCTGTTTGGCATTTTCACCTGATTCTGGTGCACCAGAATTTTTATTTGGTATTTTTTGCTGCTGTTTGACATTTTTACCTGTTCTGGTGCATAAAATATGATTAATCATATTGAATAGTTTAGTGCAGGCAATCAATCCCCTTAAGAGACTGGGGAATAAGATAAGTTCTTTCAATGCTGGAATTCTTGAATTTTGCAGTTGTCTTGTGCTATGTGAAATGCCCAGGAATTCGCTTGAAAAAAAATAATAGCACTAAATTTTTAATTCTATATCTATTTATTTATGTGTCATTTCCAACAGTATCATGAGTGAATGTGTAACATTAGCTTAAGGTGAAAAATGTCTTTTAAGTCTGAAGATAAAAAAGTGTTGCACCTTCTGATGCTGTGATCATCGTTGTTGTTTTGTTTTGACTCTTCCTGTGTGACAGTGTCCTAGGCCGTTCATTTCCCTGGACGCCTAACGCATTCTCGGCCACTCAACTTTGCAAGTCTGGCTTCTGTAGGGGATTGTCATTGTGTGTGGACTTCCTGAAATACTATAACTTAACCTTCGAAGTAACATACTAAAGTGCTGAAGCTGGGATAATTTCTAATAAGAGTACCACTAATGATAATTTTTTCCAAACATTATAACAGGGGGACAAGTATGGTTGTACTATTGTAGATGTTCTTGATCTTTAACTAAGAAAGAGTGATAGATTTCATGTAATTCTCAATATAAGAATAAATAAAATGTAATAGCTATCTATTCTAAATTCCATATTATATTTGGTTAATACAATAGCTAAATTCCAGGCCAAAGCAAAGGAGCTGTGATTTGATTTTGTCAGAAAAATGACTTTGAAAGGCACCTAGAGAGCAGACCATAAATCCAATATAAGATTGGGGAAGATTTTTTTTTTTTAAGTGGCTGTCTCTATGTGATTGTTTCTATGTTGGTAAATACTGAGTAAAGAGAAATATTGTTTTGATAAATATGTGTTTTAATCAAAATAATTCTCTGCTATGACATTCAAATAAGCTGACCAGTTTTCACAAATTTTCTTTTGTTAAAATCGAGAGGAAAGGAACAGACACTTTTCACCCCTGCTGTTTAAATGCGATGAAGTATAGTGTAGAATTGATCTTTCAAACTACAAGAGTTGTTGGGCTGCTCACAATCGGACAATATTGTGAACCATAAGGGAATCTCTGATTCTCATAAACGGAATGTAGATTACTTCGTATTTATTAATACAGAGGTTCGTATTTATTAATACAGCTGTTAGTACAGTTTAAGAATTGACTAAGTTGTCTTAAGTTTAAAAATCCTTGTTGCTTTCCACAGAATTTAGCACATTGCAAAATGTTTCAAATTCTGTAGCACAATCTAGTATATAAAATTACTGAGGGAGACTTTTTAAAATCAAAACTGGTTGAATGTTGGAAATTTCATAGGACTCAACCTTAAAAGGGGTTTCTTTGTAACACGGCATCTGCCTCCCCTTTCTAGCCTCGATCCTGCCTCAGGCTACCTTGAACTTCACCTTCTAACAACATTAAACAGCTTGTCATTTCCTTGCTCACATTAACTTTCACTATTTGGAGTCGCACTGCCCAGTCTGTAACCACTACCTGCATGTAGCTATTTAAGTTTAATTTCATTAAATTATTAAATGAAAAATCCCGTTCCTGTCGCACTGGCCACATATCAAGTACTCAGTAGCCACATGTGACAAGCAGCTCCGTTGTTGGGCAGAGCGCATGTCAGATACTTACACCATCGCAGGAGGGGCTGCTGGACGGGGCTTCCACAGAGCCTGTAGGTCTGCTCTCGCTGCCCACCACCGCCTGCTCTCCTTCCTCAGCGATCGGAAGCTTGCTTATCCTTCAGGGTTTATATCGTGTCATTGAATGCAAGAAACATTTTCAGCCAGGCCTGTTTGTTCCCACTTTCTGGGTTGGATCCCTCCTTTATTTGGGTATTTCGCCCTTATTATTGCCACTTTACTGTGTGGAAATCTAGGTTTACACATAATGTCTCCCCTTCTAGATGGTACACTTGTCAAATTTCATCTAAATATTTCTCAAATCCATCCACTTCACTCTGAATGTAGTGGAAATAGTACAGTCCTAGGAATCAAACAGATCTCATTTTGAATCTTGGCCCCTCCTCTTACTATCTTTGTGACCTTAGCTTTAATCCTGTGGATCCTGTTTTCTCTGTAAAAGGAAAAAGGTAAACCAAGCATTCAACATTACAATTAGAGGTTGTTTGTGTCCCTCCAAAATTCATATATTGAAAGCCTCCCCCACCCCCTGCTGTGATGGTGATCAGGTCATGGGGGTGTAGCCCTCAGGGGTGGGATTCATACCCTAACAATAGAGACTTCAGAGAGCTCTCTTTCCACCGTGTGAGGACACATGATGGCAGCAGTCTGCAGCTGGAGGAGGCCCTCACCAGAACCCACCCATGCTGGCACCCTGGCCTTCCACTTCCAGCCTCCAGAACTGTGGGAAATACATTTCTTTGGATTATAAGTCACCCAGTTTTTGGTTTTCTGTTACAGCAGCGTAAACTGACTAAGATAGAGGAGATACCAAAAAAATGTACACACATGACTTGTATTCGTCTTTTGTTATCGGTATATATTCAGTATTACAATTTTAATACTGTTTTTTCCTTTCTTAAAATGTGTATACATTTTTTGGGCACCATTTGTGTTTGTATGTATTTATAAATAAACATATATATATATATATAGTTATCTTTTGAAAGATAAAATGCATCATAATTGGGGAAGCACATAAAAATTTAAATATGACCTATTTTTCTCCTTTCTAATATATTTTTAAATAATTATTTTTTATTAAATTAATTTTAAACAACTATACATCCATACTCCTCAGTTCTTTGAGTTTCATGAAAAAAGGGACTCTCTGATGAAGAAATCTGAGGGCTAGACAGACACCTCTTGCAATCTGAAGAAGATTTCAGATTGTATTCTTACCACACATGTCCTTCGTAGCTGATAGGACCCCATGTATCCAGCTATGCTTTTGACATTTCCTCTTGGTTGTCCGCTGCCACCATCTTAATTCAAGCCTTGACAACCACACAACCTTGTAGCTAACTTCCCAGACGCCAGGTTCTCCCTGTGTTAATCCATCCTCGATGCCAAATTTACAAATCCTTGTAAAATCTGTTTCCTATGTTGCTATTATACCCCTTTGCTTCAACTTTAAGAGCTTTGGTATCTTGGCTGTACCTTAACTGTCAAACAGCTTTTAATCATGTAGCTTCCTACTGTTCTTTTTTACACTACAGACACCGATCTTTTTTTATTGCCCCATTAATATGCTGTGCTCAGTCCTACCTCCTAGTTTTCAATTACATGATCCCCCTGGTCGGGAATTCCTTTCCCTTGCTTGTACATGGCCTGCCTGTCCTTCAATGTCCAACCCACACCTCATCTCCATTAAGCTTTTTGTGATTATTTTAGTTTTCAGAATCCGACTTTTCTGCCCCTCATCATTTATGAATAATATATTATCTCTGCTTAAATGTGTGTATGTACTTGTACATTGTCTTTCCATGTTGCTACATAATATTTTTAATATTGTCTCATTATTTTCTATTATCTAATTTGTGTTAATGTTGGTTTTGTAGGAATAGATGTTATACTCTTTTTATTTCCTTTTTATTTGCCAGTGCTGAGCACATGATAAATCTTTATAAAATATTTGTTAAATATTATCTGTGATAAGTAGAAATGGAAGACGTGTTATGACAGTATATAATGGTAATTTTCATAGAGTTTTTGATTTGCTCATGAATGTTGCCTTGCCTTCCTTCCTTCCTTCCTTCCTTCCTTCCTTCCTTCCTTCCTTCCTTCCTTCCTTCCCTCTTTCCATTTGCAGAGTTGTAGAATAGCCTCTCATTCTCATACTCACTTTTTTCAGGAGATTAGTCACCATTTACTGAGCTCCTAGAAAGAGTGTTGTACTGGGCACTTAATAGCTCCGTCATTATCAGTTTGTTCCATAGAAATATCTCTGTGTTAGTATTTTTCCAGACTCTCCTTTTCAAGATAAAAGGAAATCCTATTATGTTGTTGTTTATAATGATAGAGTGATATAAGAATTGATATAATAATGAGTAGTTAATTTTCTTGGCTATTCTGTAGTGTGTAAATATCATGAATCATTAGTATTTAGCATTGTAATGAACTATATTAGGAGATATAAAGAATATACCTGCACCCCCCAAGAACATTCTAGTAGACAAAGATCTAAATTGTTTAATAAAATATTCACTAAAGATAGTGTGAATTTTGTTTAAAGACCACACTAGTCTTATTCATATATATTTTAATAAATATATGAATATGTGTTTAGGTATATATGAAAAATTCAGAAAACTAAATATTTCTAATTTAAAATTATAACTTGGATGGTAAACTTTGTAGTTAACTGAACCATATCATAACATAATGGCTACTGTTTAGAGTAAATACCGTGCCTGTGCTAAATTTTTCATGGCCTCACTTAATCCTCACAACATTGAGATTATTATCCCTATTTTACAGATGAAGAAACTGAGGTTTTGAAAAGTTCACTTTCCCTAGAATCTATCAGCCCATATGTGATAGAACAGGTTTAAAAACCAAGTCCTTTGACTTTGAAACTTGTGCTTTGAATCACTATGGCTAAACCCACTGCCTGCGTATTACTGGAAGTATGTATTGTACTTTGGAAACACAAAGAAAGGACACTTTGTCCATCCTAGTTCAAAGGTTAAGTTAAAAGGGGGAAGAGGACACCTGGGAGTACCAGGCAGACGGGCCACCATTAGCACAGGCATGAGGTATGAAACAGTATGGTGTGTATAATGGAAATATGGAAATTGAGTATTAACATAACTTTATTCGTTTAGTATTACCTTTATGGTCAGTGTAAACTAGGAAGTAACAAGGGCTGTGGCTCGTGCCCTGTAGCTAGATGGCATGGACTTGGGTCTAAGACTAAATTCTAATAATTCTTCTATCGTTAGAGCTCGGTGACTGGACAAGATCTTCAGTCTGTCTGAGCTTTAGTTTCCTTATGTGTAAAATGAGGGAAGGTAGAACGGCTCTAAGTTGTTTGGCTTACATGCTGTACATATGGAAAATATTGATCACAGTGAAGCATGAAGTTAGATATTATTGAGAAATAGATTGTTTTGGGTGGTAGAAAACCCTAAATTATAGTGGCTTAACACGTTAGAAGTTTAATTCTTTGACCATATAAGACTGAATAGTGATCCAAAACTGACGTAACATTCCAAGATATCAGAAAGCTCAACGGGTGGTTTGTTGCTGTGCCATCCTTGATCTACCTCAAAGTCATGGCTGAAGGTGGTGGCATTTGATTTTAGGTATTAGGATAAAGAAAGGTGTGAAAAAAAAGGAAAAATCATGGCATGTGCTTTGTCTCTTTAGGGTAGATATCTTGAAGATATCACATGACATTTCCATCTACATGTCATGGGCTAGAACTTAGTGACTCAAGTACACATAGCTGCAAGGGAAGCTGAGAAATGCAGTCTTATTCTCAGCAGCCAATTAGCCACTTTGATTGCTAATATTTGAGCTAAAATTTTTATTATAATGTAAGATGGGAAAATCCTTTGCTCTATACTATGTTTAAAAGGTTACAAGATTATGATTTCTTTAATACTAATATTGGTTTGACTCATTGTTTTTAGAAAGAAATAATCCTAAATGGAACAAAAGGGGAAGCCCTAGTTTTAACAAAGTAGGGAAGTTGAATTACTTAATGTTGATATGTTTTGAAAAAAACATAAATCAACATCAAGTAATTTAAAAACTACAAGGTGAAGTTTTTAAAGAGAATAAATGTAACATTAAAAGAATTTTTTTTTAATTGGGGAATATTAGGGAATAAGAGTGTCTTTGCAGGACCCATCAGCTCCATGTCAAGTCGTTTTCAATCCAGTTGTGCAGGACGCAGCTCACTGGCCCCTGTGGGAATCGATCTGGTGACCGTGGTGTCATGAGCACTGCGCTCTAACCACTGAGCAAACCGACCACCCAAATGTAACATTTTTATCACAATAATTAGTGAGAAAAGAATTCTTAGTAAGTAAATTTATAACAAAAAATACTTATGGAACAAGCATTTATTCAATATATGAATACAGCATGGTAACGTTACTTATTCATGGAGGTAGGGATGGGTTTAGGAGAGAAAGGCAAGTTGGTGTTTTTCTTTAACACATTAAGTTTGAGTTGCCTATTAAAAACCCAGGTGCATATGTCAAATAGATCAATTATTTTAAGAGAGCCTAGGGAAAAAATTGGGATATAACAGCGTTTTCAGCATATAGATGGTATTGAAGACATGGGGCTGAGTGAGATCACCCAGAAGTACAAAGAGGGAACAGGGACTAGGTCCAGTCCTTGAATTGCTCTTAACATTTAGAGATCAGAGAAAGAAAAGAACTGAAGCAGGAGGAAAACAGTAGAACTGGGTATCTTTAAAAGTCAACGGGAGAGAGTTTCAAGGAGGACGTTATCAGCTATGTCAAATGCTTCTGTGAGACTGGGTAAGATGAGGACAGGAACCGTCCCCTGGATCTGGCATTGTGGACATCATTGATGGCCTTCATAAGAGCAGTATTTGTAGGGGGGTGCTGAGAACTGACACCGTATTGGAGTGGGGTAAGGGGAAGTGGATCAGGAGGAAACACCTTAAGTTTTGCAGAAGAGCAATGGGCAGACAGGTGGAGAGAAAAGTTACAGGACAGTTTTTTCCCCTCAGGTCAGGATTGGATAGAGCATATTTGTGTATTTGTATTTTGCTGGAAATGAGCTAGCAGTCAGTTTTAAACCTGTAGATACTGGAACTTTGCAATGTTAAAAGAGACATTTAAACTTTGAAAGTCCCTGCAGAATCAGCTGTATACTTTTCTTTATATTTGCCTTAAAGTCTCAGCATTGCATTGCTTTTTATAAATGAAATAGTTCAGTGCATTCTGTCTAGTCAAGAATGCATGTTGACAGGGAAACTTGGGTTAATGTTAGTTAGCATTTTCAGAATCTGTCTAGTTGCTACAACACTTTTCAATGTGATGCTTCTAGTTGACAAAGTAGTGAATATTTTGTTTAAATAATCGGAAAATACCTGAAAAATACCAATATTTAATTAACTCTATTTCAAAGCCTATGTGTTTTGCTGTGAAAGTGAAATTATCAAGTAGAATGTTTCATAACTTGTAGATAAACAAATTTTCATCAAGCGCTGCTGTGTTCCAGCCACTGTTTTAGGTGTTGATGACACAGGAGTGACATTGTCTCTGCCTTTAAGAAATGTTTACACTTTGGAGGTGAGGGTAAGACAACAAGGTAAGTATACTACTTAGTATACTACAAAGTACTTACTATAATACTACTTAATACTCAGCATAGTACTAGCAGTACTAGGAAGAAAATAAAATGAAATAATGTAGTAGAGTGTGACTGCAATAACTACTTTTGCTAAGTAATTACTTAGAACTAAGAACAGCCTCTTTGAGGTGACCTTTGAGTTAAGACCCAATAATGGGTAAAGGAGGGTCAAGCCAGAGAAAAGAGCTGGTGTAAATGTTGTGAGGCAGGTCTGCGATTGGCTGTGACAGGATGATAAGAAGCCTCGTGGGACTGGGATATGGAGTAATCTCGAAATAGAACGGTAGGAGATATTCAGAGAGTTGGGACTATTTGAATTTTGTTGACTAGGGTAAGGAACTTGGATTTGGGCTTTTTTCATAATAGGAACCCATCGCAAGGTTTTATTTAGAGAAGGGACATGGTTAGATTTGTGTTTGGAAAGATCTGTGTGGAACAGAGGCAGGAAGACTCATTCGGAGGCATCCACAGTCGTCCAAGCGAGGGACTGTGATAGTTCAGGCTGAGGCTGTAACAGTGGAGATGGTTCGATTAAGGATACATGGGCGGGTTGGATGTGGGCTCTGAGGGAAACAGCATCGTCACATGCAGCAGAAACGTTCATTAAGTACCTGTCCTGATAGGGTGCCATGTTAGGGAACATATATATGTGTACATTGATTTAAGCAGCAGTGTCCTTTCCTTCTGGACAGTAATTCTCCATCATTTCTTCCCATTTTGGTGTGTTTTTTTACAAACCATCTAAATGATATCATAAAATTATTTTTTCCTAGTTAAAAAATAATGTATTTTTCAAACAATTTTTTAAAGGTTATGATTGCAGAATGAAAGAAACAAGAAAAAGCTGTGCCAATTCCAGTAGAGGCCATTGTTTTATCAGCATTCTGTGTGCTGCCTGTTTGAGCGTCCTGCTCCTGGCACACTGAAACATACCACGTAATCCCCCCAACACCCTCCCCCCACACACACACACTCCTCTCTTCCTCTTGTCTGTTCTGCTCTACCTCTGCGCTGTGGGCTCCAGCTCTGATGCCCACTGGCTCCGGCATGATATGGCGACTCTGGTGACAATTCTGGAACACTCCCGTTAGCAAGCCCTGAGACACTTTCTCCCCCATCTCCCCCACCTTCCCGGACGGTCTTGGGCTTATTGAAGAAAACAGTCTTCACCAAAGAGAAGGATCTGTAGAAGCTCGGTCAACAGACTGAGTACATAACTGACCACTTGTTCACGTGTTGAAATGGACTCAAAACTTCTTCCTGCAGAAACTTCTGACATTGCCTGCAGGTGTCTCCCTCCTCGCTGAGTTAACACGACCTCTGTCAAAGCAAGAGTCCTGACTGGGAACCTCAGTTTCCATTGGAGATGATCAGCCTCGTCAGCTGCTTGTCTGGCTTCTGATGCACGTGGCCCTGGGCTTCACCAAGAATACGTGTACTCCGCAAGGGTCAGCACCGCCTAAAGGGTCTGTTATAGACTGAATGTGCCCCCGATAGCCACATGTTGAAACCCTACCCGCAGTGCGATGGTATGAGGAGCCAGGCCTCGGGCAGTAATCAGGATTAGGTGAGTCGTGGGGGTCCGGCCTTCTGAATGGGGTTAGCGCCCTTAAGAGTGAAAGAGGGCTGGCTTCCTCTCTCTGCTCTTCACCATGTGAAGACACAGCAAGGAGGGGCAGTCTGCAACCTGGACGAGGGCTGTCACCAGATCCCGACGCTGCTCCCAGACGTCCAGCCTCCAGAGCTGTGATAAAGAAATTTCTGTCCTTTGCAAGCCACCCAGTTTGTGGTGTTTTGTGAGAGCAGCCTGAGCTATAACACAAGGGCAGGTGATAAACATTTTAGTCTAGTGGGCCAACTACCCAACTCTGCTGTTGTTGTGTCAAGAATGAGTGTGAATGGCTGTGTTCTAATAAAACTTTATTTACAAAACCAGCAGTGGGCAGGACTTGGTCCATGAGCTATTGTTTGCTAAGCCCTTCTCTGGGCCCTTGTTAGACAAACTGTTATATTGTTCAGCTATCATCAAAAGCTGGGCTGTGCTACTTATGGGATGTGATTAGAAGGAGCCCTCATATAGCCACTCGTCTAAGTAATCTAAATTATAAGATTCAATTCTGGAATTTGATTCCCTCTTTTGTTTGTTGAAAAAAGTTTTGGGCTTTGTTTGTTAATTTTTTGCATTAGGCAGATAGACATACTGTTACAAGTCTGCATCGTCTACAATAGCAATGCCAAGGAGGAAGAATGCCCGTATGCAGCCAGTGATTTCCAGGGAAAAGCGGTGTCAGTTATGATGACCAGTGGTGCTTAGCTACGTGGGAAAATATGGGGAGTAGATAAAGACAACATCAAGGGGAAAACATGATAGAAATTCTGAAAAAGAGCCAAATTGACTTTCTTGCCTCTTTGGGTGGCATTCTAGTTTCTAATTTTATTCAACCAATAGTGATTAAATGTCTATGTGCAAAGCATGGTGTTAAGCAGTGTCTCCTGTGAATGGCCTTTGACCCAGAAAAAATACCTCAGATAAATGATGGGTATCTGCTTTTCTGCACGTGTGACGCATTGCCTGGCATATAGCAGAGGCTCAATAAATATTTGTGGCTGAATTATTATCTCCTATTACAAATCAATAAACTGATCTTGTTTGTAATTTACTCCCTGTGGGTTCAATTTACATGAAGCAGTGGATGAACTGATGAGTAAAACCAGCCAAAGCTAATGTGCAGCCATGAGCCCCAGGTGACCCCAAACAGCCTGCGATGTGTGATGGTTTAACAAGATCACTGACCAGCTAGCTCTTCCTCTCTCATACTGCCACATACAGACCGAAATATGTAAAAGGAAGGGACACAATTAAATGAGTACAATACACTCGTTTATGAAAAGAAGTGAGAGCTAATTTGGGGGTTACAACCAGGTGGGTATTTGCTGGCTAATAAAGCAGAACTAATGTTTCTTTTTTCAACACCTACTAAGTTTCTGGTTTCTGGTGTTGTACTGGGACTTTTTTTTTCTTTTAATGAAAAACTGTGAAATTGTAGTTATTTATTTTTACAGATGAAAAACAATCTGAAAGAGGTGATGTAATTTATTTGAGCGAAGCCCTCTTTCCTCACTGTTTCTTTGTGTCAGAAATAAAGTCTTGGTCTAGAAGACGGATAGTCAGTCTGATGTCTTATTTCTTTTGTCAGATGTGAGGTTATATATTCACGTGTATTGTTTTCCTTTTCCTCCTGGTTGAGTGGCTCCACTATTGTACCAGACAGTCCTGGTTTGGTTAATACATACTCATTCCTTTTACACAGCAGTCATTTTTTATTTCAATCTATCTTTCTAAGATGCCAGCAATGACCTCCTGCCCTAATTTAATATCAACAGTCAACTTAAGCTTATTTGACTGAAGGAAGGAACTACTATTTTTAAATGTCTTCTATACCAGGCACCCACTGAAATCATCATCGTCATCGCTAAGATTTATGTGAAGATGTACTGAGTAAATACTAAGTACCAAGCACTGTGCTCAGGGCCTTACATGCATTATTTCACAGAATCCTCACAAGCACTCGAGGAGGATACTGTTATTGTCCTCCCGGTGATTTCAGTGAGGAAACAGACTTGTGGCTAAGGCTAATTAAGTTTTGTAAGGTATCACAGTCACGATAAGCTCTGATGTGAATCCAGTCTACCTAAGAAATTTTCACATCTCATTGAATGTTCTCAAAACTGTATGTGATGGGCATTATATTATAGTTGGGGTCATTAGAAAAAATAAATTATGCTAACCTAAGAAACAACCATGTACAGTGTTTTCCAAGCTGTTTTAAAAACCGCACTCCACACAGTGGGAAAAGCATTTTACATTTCAATCCAGCACACACACACACACACACACACACACACACACACACTCACACACACACACACTCACAACTGAATCAAAAAGTATGTGAACCTGGACCCATCCTTACTGTTTATGACGCCCTCTGAGGTTTTTTATTATGCTAATTCTTTAATGGATCATGACCTTCTGTTTGAAAAATAGGGATCTAATATGATTCTACTTAATATGTATTCTTAGATTGACAATATGATACGCAATAAGCCAGAGGTTCTTATTTTTCCTAGCCTCTTTCTGTTCATTAAATTATTTAAAATTATGTTTGTATGTATTGAGTGCTTACTATATGTCCGGTGCAGTTCTAGGTCCCACGATATACACATGTGGTATGCTTCAGTCTTTGCCTCTGACTCAAATGCGTAAGACAGACAAAAGGATAATAACCTTTAGTAAGTATTATAACATCAGTATGAACAATGTGCAGTGGGAACAGAGAGGAGCAAGCAACTGCAGACATATGTCGAGATACTGTGGGTTTGGTTTCAGACCCCCGCAAGAGAGCAAGTCCCCCAGTACGGGGAATCCTGCAATACAGCAAGTCGCGATCTTTTCACTGGTGGAGGGTCTTGCCTTCAACTTGTAAAAAATGTAACATCTATATAACACAACAAAGCAAAGCTCAATCAAATGAGGTGTGCCTGTAATTCTCCCAGTGGAAATCCAAGAAAGGAGATAAAGGAGATGACTTAGGAAAAATAGTTCATATGCATGAACAAGAATCTTCTAGGTGTAAGAGAGAAGAGTATTCCTAGCAAAGTGACCTGAGCATGCACAGACAGGGAGGTTTGAAAGGGTGGAATTTGCTCCAGCAACATTAAGAAATTCACTGTAACAAGAGTGAATAAAAAGAAGTGGGATAGAGAGGTGGATTGAAGGACCTGTTTGTTGCCTTGTTAAGGAGACTAGACTTTCTTCTGTATGAAGAAGCCCAAAGAGGTTTCGAATCTAGGATCTGTAAGGTATTCGTGCTTTAGGAAGACAATTCTGTCAGCTGTCTAAAGGGTGCTGTGGAGAAAAGAGACATTAGAGGCAGGAAATCTTTCAAACGGGAAATGAAGACTTGAGCTAAGATAGCGGTGATGGGTATGGAGAAGATGGTTCCAGATTTCGGAGTGCAATTCCATTCAGTTTGTCAACATTTATTGAGAGTTAACTGCATGTCAGGTTGTTAAATACTGTGATAAAAAAGAGAATAAGAAATGGTCTCTGATCTTGCAGTTTTCTGCAAGAGTTCAGTACTGCGGAAGCGTCACATGTGAGGAAGGATGAGAATGAGCCCCCAGCAGGAGCGGGAGGTTCACATGAGCGCCTGCTGTGGAAGCTACAGGTTCATATGAAGCCCATAAGTCATGCTAAGGAGCCTGGACTTCTTCCTGTCAGTGGCGGAGACCCCACTGCAGGGTTCTGAAGAGTGATGATGACACAGGCAGCTTAGATCTCAGGTGGCTCTTTCTGGTCTCGTAGAAGATAACAGCTAACTTGCATTGCGTGCTTATGACGTGCCCAGAACTATTGTAAGCATTTTGCATGGCTCACCTTGTTGAAACAACCCTACTCTTAATAGCCTCGTGTTACAAGAAGGTTACTGATACACAGACGAAGTAAGTTGCTCACGGTTACACCATTTGTGGCAGAGCAAGGACCCCTTTCCCAGTGATCTGACTCAAACACACAGTGATGTGCTGCTAGGTAAATGAGACAGTGGCCGGGCTGTAGGGAAGAGATTAGGATGAGCTGCCCCGGGGGTAATGCTAGCAGATGGAGAGAAATCTGTCTGAGCCGCAATAACAAAATTCCATAAACTGGGTGGCTGAACAACAGAAATTTATTTTTTCACAGTTCTGGAAGCTAGAAGTCCAATATCAAGGTGCTGGCAGGGTTGGGTTGTGTGAGGGCTCTCTCTGGCTTGCGGATGGCTGCCTTTTCCTGTGCCTTCACATAGCCTTTTCTATGTGTGTACAGGTAGAGAGAGCGCAGGCCCTCTGGTGTCGTATCGAATCAGCCCCCCCATCCCCATGACCTCATTTAACCTTAATTACTTCCTTGGGAGGGAGACACAAACCTTCAGCCCATAACAGCAATGATTCCAGAAAATATTTAGGAGATAGAATCAGCACAAGTTGGTGACTGATTTGATGGGGAAAATGAGGGAGGTGGAGAGTTTAGGAAGACCCTTGGGTTTCTCACCAAGGACACAGCAATAGGAGCAGACTTGGGGGTGGGGATGATAGTTGGGGTAACAGTGACTCACAAGCGCCCGAAAGCATCCAGGAGATAGTAGCCGATGGGAGGAGAGGCATCAGCTTGTAGACAGCAGTTGACGCCACAAGTCATGTCCACTCACCTAGAGAAAGTACGTGGAGTGGAGAGAGAGGTGCTGCCAAGGATGGAAAATGTGAGATGAGCAGAACAGCAAGGGAGCCTTAGGCGTTAAGAGACCTCCACCCCTGAATGCAACGGAAGAGAGAACGTCAGGCAAGAGGCTCGCCAGCTTTCATGATTTGCAGAGTCCTCTGCATCAGATGTGTAGTCTCGGGTGAGACGAGGAAACAGTCCTGGAATCACAGCATTTTTTGCCTAATAGAACCAGACAGATGGCTTTACAGTCCCCTCATTCTACAAACAAAGAAGCTGAGCTTGGTAAAACGCAGTGGTTTGTCTCTTTCATGGTAGAGGCAGACCAGCACTTAGGCCTCCCAAGCCTCTCGATGTCAATTCACTGTTCTTTACCATATGTCAGATTGAAGCCATCATTGTGGGGTTTGAAAATTGGATCTAAGTTGCCAGAAATTACACTGATGTGGAGAAAGAAGCATCAGAATTTTATCACATGTGTTTGGGAAAAGGAAGACATGGTACATAAAATGTCTGAAACTTTGTTTAAGAGGAGAGAATAATAGTGTTGGCCTTGAGTGGGGATAAGAAAATTGACGATTGGAAGAGGGTTTAGAGACAGAGGTTCCTACTTGACTACATTTAGCATAGAAATGGCACATTGCCAGGGTCACCTGTTATGCCCTGGGCACACATTTTATGTGACTCCTTTTTATGTTTTTCCTATCGTTGACTAACCCCATATTAAGTATATAGCAATACTGCATTATTAGAAAATGAATTTTAAGTCAGTGTCTTATTATATATAGGCTTGAAACTGACACTTCATGGAGAGGAGCAGCTCTTCTCCAGGATTTCGGAGTTGCCTCCAGCCACATAGACTCCCCAAAGCGAGCATTTCTGTCGGGAACAGAGAGAGACAGTTTATCCTGTAATTCAATTCATGAAGTACATATTGAGTCTCCACTTATTTAAGGCACTGCATTAACCACTTCAGGTTGTGCTAATGAAGTGACTAGAATCCCTCTGTAAGACGCGAAGAGCCTGTTGTGGGTAGGAAGTGTCAAGTGCACCTTTACACTCCAGATATTTTACCAATGTCAGTGTCGCCAAGAGCGCCAGGATGTCCTCTGCAGCACTTACCGTTGAAAACACGTGAGCTTCCTTTGTTTCTACTTATCACGTTCAAATTTTAAAGAACAAACAAAAACTGAAGTAGGGTTAGCTACCGTCTTGGTTTGGATCTTAATTGCTTTCTTGTTTTTTACCAGCGAAGCAAGCATGAATTTGACTTAGTAACACAAGGAAAAGACTACTTTTTCCATTTTACGCCTCTATAGTTTTAAAGTGTGTAAACTAACATTTAAAATAATAAATATATGTGCACCATAAAGATACTCTTGCTCTGTCTTTACATTTTTGGTAGCTTTTAATATACTGATAAAGATAGAATTATACAGAATGCTGACTGGTTCGCTAACAGACAACAACTTTGGTACTAGATACCAGAGTTTTTATGTGGTATATACATACTACAAAGAGTACATTATGTGGAAAACAAACCAAACTGGGTATATGCAAGCATCAGTTCAAAGGACTATGTAACATGCAGTTAGCATCAGAAAACGAATTTTCATGTGTGGTACAGTGGAATAGGATGAGGCAGAGCCCTCAGCAAAATGATGAAATAGGCAAAGCTTAGCTTCGGAGGGTATCAGAGTCTTGGCACAACCTGTAATACATGTTATTCCCAATAAGAAATCGTAAGCATTGAAGGCATCTCATGAAAAGTTTGATGCTGCGTTAGTCAAGACATTCAGTAGAATGGGGAGTTTATCATATTCATGTTACTATTCCCATCCTAGCATAGTTCATGGAAATTAGTAGGTTCTCAAGAAATGTTTATTAAATGAATGCATTCTATTGATTAAATAAAACATTAAGAAGAAATTTTTTTATTTTTTTAATTAAATTTATTGGTGTGACAATTGTTAGTAAAATTACATAGATTTCAGGTGTACAATTCTGTATTACATCATCTATAAATCCCATTGTGTGTTCACCACCCAGAGTCAGTTCTCCTTCCATCACCATATATTTGATCCCCCTTACCTTCATCTCCCACCCCCCACCCCCCACCCCCCTTACCCTCTGGCAACCACTAAACTATTGTCTGTGTCTATGAGTTTCTGTTTCTCATTTGTTTGTCTTTTTCTTTTGTTGTTTTTGGTTTATATACTACATATCAGTGAAATCAAGAAGAAATTTTGACCGGGGATCGTATTAGCATCGTGCCATCATCACAAGCAGATTTATTTAGCAACCATTTATTGAGCACTATCTATGTGTTGAAACGAGGAATACAATAATGAATCAGACAGGCTTGCAAGCAGTGGGGTTGAGGAAAAGTAGGCGGGGAGAGGACAACTTGTAAACAGTTGTGATAAAGACGCTGGAGGAGAAATGTGAAGACAAATAACTACAACATAGCAATGCAATCACAGAAATGTCTACAGACAAAATATAGTTAAGCTGTTATCAAAATACAAAGTGCTGTGTGAACCCAGAAGAGAAATCCATTCCACTTGGAGGAAGGAATACTTGGCGATGGTTCACAGAGAAGGTGACTTTTGAGCTGAACTTTGCAGAATACCGTTCTGGCATCCGGGTGTCTCAAAGCCACTATGTCCGTTGGTGTGGTCGTTATTTTCCCCTTCCACCATCTGTCTCAGACCTACATGTCTGGTAGTCTTGAACGTGATTATTGATGTTCCCAATCACTCCTGGGTTCTTCCTGTTGGGAAATTCTAGAATCATTGGGCTGCTTCTCTTTCCCCTCCAATATTAATTTGGTCACTACAGTTACATGAAGTTTTGAGTAGTTGACAGTTTCTTACAATTGATGTACTTTGTGCATAATCAAAAGCTTGTCAAAAATATTTGAGTAGATCAATGTACTAATTACATATCTTAAATTTTGTTAAATTATACACAAAAGTGTCATATTTGAAACAAGTCACTCATATTTTTCCACAGTGAAAAAATTCTGATATCTAAGTAATGTACAGAAAATCACAATGAATTTGCTGTTATAGAAAAGGTGTGCTGGTATGCAGTCATGACAGTATTTTTATTTTAATACTGTTCATCTAAGGATATATTCCTTTTACTTTGTTCTTGTTTCTACAGAACCACAAATTTGAGCACTGCTCTAGAATTTCTAAATAGTAATACATTTCTGCTGCCATTTGGAGGAGCCTGCATCACAGACTAGTGAGGCCTTGAGTCTGACTTGCTAAGATGCCTTCATTTGAAATTCAGAACCCACCCACCCCCAGAAGAATTCTTAGTCACCTTCCTATAATTAATGAAATGTACCTTCTCGATTTCTCTAGTATTAATCTAATGCAAGTTACAACTCTAATCATTTTGTGGAACTTCTGATGATGTCCTTAAACCATTGAAACAATAGATATTCTGAAAACTGAAGGTGAAACTGTCAGCCCTTGACTTCCGTAGTTAACAAACTCCTTAGAGTGTTGTTGATAGATATTTAGGTAATTGTGAGATTAAACCAAGAGGTGGGAGGCCTCTGTGCTTTTCTAATGAAACCGTTTAAGTTTTATTAAAATTTATGAAGCATAGTCATAGACTCTCTTAATTCAAATTTTTAATAATATCTATAAATACCTATTCTCTAGAGTGGGCTTAGGAGTTAGGGAAAGCAGAAGTGTGTGAGCATTTCATTCACTGTCTCCTTAAGCACAGAGTTACTAAGAACTGGCAAAGTTCATTGAGCCAAGATTTACCGTTCTGACATCTTGCTCTGGTGAAATACTAGAAAAATGTTTTGAGAAGTAAAAGGTAGATGTGAAGTTAAAAGATATTTCAGGTAATTAACAGAATTGTGTTGAAATAACCTTCCCATGATTATGAAGTCTTGAATTGTAATTTTCCCTTTGCTGGAAAAATGCTCATTAGATATTTTACTTAATTAAAAAATTTTTATAATAAGTAGCCCAATTCCTATCAATAAAATAGAGAATTTGCATTTAGAATTGCCTTCAAAATTAAGTAGATTCAATTGCCATTATAATGTCTCTGAAGGCCAAGATGAACACTTTATCGCTGACACGTATGAGGAAAGAAGGGCACGTCCTAACTGGCATGTTTATCGGCACCACTTACTCCGAATACTCTCGTGAGTACTGGAATTGTTTGATACCTGGTGACATCACATTCATTCTTCAAGTTTCAACTCAAAGTCAGTTCTTTGAATCATGCTTGCTCTTACATCATAAGCTTGCAGAACTAGTCCTGACGCTGTTATATCTTCCTTCGCAAATCATTCTTGCTATTCAGGTAAATGTCAATACAGAAACAGTCTCGGGTGTAGTCTCACGGTGCATACAACTAGGCCTGTGATACACTACATTTACTGAGAACAAATATAAGCAGTTGTACATTAAATTATTTTTAAATATAGATATAGCTCACTAAAATTATTGGATTATAAATATTAATTATTATTACTATAATATAAAAACAATATCAAGTAATATTTGCAAAATACAATACTCAAATTTATTTATTAATTTTTCTCACTAATCTTAAACTGTTCTCATTCTCTGCTTAGACACTCCTAGTTCTCTCCAGACATGAATAGATTTAAAGGTTTTGCATTAACCCCTTTGTGGCTTCAAGACCACAGTATGCTAGGTCAGCTACTAAAAGTGGAATTTTTTTTCTTGAGCTTAATTGCTCATAAAAGAACTTAGCTGTTTTTTCCTAATCCTGGAAGAGTACTTTCCAACATGTCTATTCCTTCTATAAGGCATCAAACTTCCTACATTGTTTTTTCCAGCCATAATCAAACAGAAAACAATATAGAATAAAATGTCTGTATACATCAACAGTTTCCTTATGACTGTGCATTTCTAGTCAGAATAATTTTTTCTACTACCTTCCAGCTATTCTTACTGTTTTAAATTTGAATTTATGAAAATATAACTTAAAATGAATACTCACATTTATTCATGAGGCTCACTTTTGAACAAGACTATTTTTAAAGGGCCCATGATACTAGTTTTTGAGAATTAATTTACATGAAAAATCTTACAAGGATATGAAAATTGTCTTTATTTAATGAGGAAATTGCATGAAATCAGAACTCCCCCCAAAATATATGGTATATAAAATCATCTCTACGGAGCATGGGCCTTACCTATTTGATGCATGTACCACAGAGGCACAAAAAGACGGGCGTTTAATAAAAGCTTTTAATAATCAGGGGATGAACTTCCTCTGATAGGAAGAAGTAACCGAAACTGCTTTTATTCTCATTCCCTAAGAGTTTTGGAAGCAGAGCATTCATGGAATACTGTGCTTGAACAAGAAAGCTGCACGCAAAATCAGAGGTACACCACGTAGAAAGACCAAGATTTCCGGAGGCCCAATCACATATGAACAATATGTTAGTAGAGCCAGACGTGTCACCGTGGGGGATGCAAATTGATTAAGTTAAGCACTTCCTGAAATTGCTTTCTGAAAACAAGTGATCATAAAATAAGATGCAGAAGTGCAAAGAGAAAAGTTAACTCAGGCTAAGAGTTAAATGACAACCCAGTTATGCCCCAATGTGGTTTTGCAACACTTCCAAGGTTTCACTAACATCAAGTTTTCACAAGTGATTTTCTTAAAGAATGAGAATTTGAATCATTTATTGCTTGCTTTATTGGTGTACTTGTTTAAGCCGAAGGGTGGCTTCTAGGCAAAGCCTCAGACTTCTTTTTCCTTCCTCCTCTCTCTGCTGTGAGTCATCAAGACCAGCGTGCTTTCCTTCACGTGCAAACAGAATGCTGTTGCCCCGTTGTCTCAGCCTCCTTGACTGCTAAGGCCAAGCACCCCAGACTGGGTGGCTTCCACAACAAACGTTTACTTCTCCCTCACAGTTCTGGAGACTGGATGTCGGAGGTCAGGGTCCAGCATGGTCGTGTTCTGGTGAGGACCTTCTTCCTGGCTTGCAGACTGTCATCTCGCTGTGTCCTCACATGGCAGGGGGAGAGAGAGAGCTGCTGTCTAATGAGGGCACTAATCCCACTCATGAGGGCTCCACCCTCATGACCTCGTCACTCCCAAAGGCCCCACCTCCAAAGATCATCACGGGGGTTAGGGCTTCAACACATGAATAGGGGGACACAAACACCCATCATCAAGGAACGCACTGTCTTTGTGACTGTCCTCTGCTTTATTCCATCTTCCTTCTAAGTAAGCCTGTGCTTTTATAAACTTAGCAGGTTGTTAGAGAACCATGGATGGTTACAGACTCAGCTTAGACTGAGGATAAACACACAGAGATGAAATGCTTAACCTTTGGCCACATTCACACAAGAACGGATCCAAGTTGTAAAGTATACAAATTCGGTTTTGGTGTCCTAAAGCCTTCTTAGTTATATATTTTTTATCATCTTTTCCTCCCTGCTCCACACCCTCTCCCCACCTTGTGACCTATGCTTTCTGCTCTGTATCCATCAAACCACACTCTCTGAAAGTGATGTAGGAAAGGCATTACAGGAATTCAGAACAGAGGCTTTGGGAATCAGACTCGAAGTAGCTCATAGCCCCACTCTGCCACTTAGTAAGCGTATCATCTCAGACCAGTGAGGCAACTAATGGCATTGCTTTCTGTGTTCTCCTCTGTAAAACAGGAATATTGCCTACCTCTCAGAATTCTGCAGAGGTTAAACAAGGTAGTGTGTTTAATGCTTAGTACACTGCCGAGCATATAGAAATGCATACTCAATAGCTAAAAATGGAACTAGACTTGTTTAGAGTAAAATTGATGCATTTAACTTACAAGATAAGGTGTCATTTCAGAAAAATTCACTTTTGAACAGGGTATAAGGACACACTCTCTAAATACGAAATTAGGAATAGTATACTCTATACTTGTTGGAAAAGGCTTTGCTTTAGAAGAGCTTCTCCCAGCACCTCTGTAATCATTGGCACGTGCCTGCTTGCTGCATACGTAATTACACACTGTTACCGACCTCTTTTTGCTACTTAAGACGTGGCTACGTCCTAAGATGAGCCATTTTTACTTTGTTAGACTGTGAATTCGTTTCCTAATGCTGCCATACAAATTACACACAAAAAACATACATTTATTTTTTACCCTTTCGGAGGCCAGAAGTCCAAAATGAAGGTGTGGTCAGGGTTGGTTTCTGTTGGAGGCTCTGAGGGAGGAACTGCCCACACACCTCTCCCAGTTCCTGGGGGTGTGCAGCTTTCCTGGGCTTGTAGCCCCATCGCTCTAATCCCTGCCTCTCTTGTCACGTGACCTACCCCTCTGTGCCTATGTCAAATGTCCCTCTGCCTTTCCCTTATAAGGATACTTGTCACAGGATCGAGGGCCCACTCCATGTCCAGGACGAGCTCATCCAAGAGCCTGAATTTAATTAATCTGCAAAGACCTTGTTTCCGTGAAGTTCACATCCCCAAGTTCCAGGGTGCCGATGTGCACATAGGTTTTTTGAGGACCCCCATCCGGCACTATATACTATGCAAGAGAGAGGACCAGGATCTGAGGAGAGCGGGAGGAGGAATTGGTGAGGGCATACTATGCTTCCTGAAGATTTCACGCAGGAGGAACACTAGGGCTGCACCACCAGTGTGGTCAGGGGACCGCTGGGGGTGAACTTCCTGGGACAGTTAGCCCCTGCCCACTGCACAGGGGCCCATCTTTAGCAGCTGGAGAACTGCCGTTGGGGGTTGTCCAGTTTTCTTTCTCACCGGTGCCATGCCCTCCAGTTCCTGAAGCCTGCTGACTGTATTTGGGCGCTGGAGCGGGAACAAGGGATGCAGAGGGAAGGACATGCCCGTGGTTTGGCTAGAGCCATGGTGGGATGCATTGAGCAGCGCCAGCTAAAGAAGATACCGATCTCTGTCAGAGCTTGATAACCCCTGCAGTCACTTCCCCACCGTCACCCCATTCAGCAGGGATTGACCGTGTCTCAGGTACATGGACTAGCCATGGAAATGTGGTTAACAAGTGAATAAGTGGAGGGGATGCGTATTGACATTTTGGGTTTTGCTCTGAACGGAGTACTGGGAATTCGCTACAAGGGCTGAACAAGGAAAGATAAGGAAATCACCTAATTTTATGCACAGCAGTGTGACTTGTGACTGGGAACAGGACAGTGCTAACACCAGGGCACTTTGCCGGAGACGTAGAATTTCATCCTGGTAGCTCTACCTAAGATGGTTTGGAATGGTAGTTGAAAACGCAGGCTGGTACAGAGCTCTTAACTCTGTGTGATAAAATTTCCTTCCAATATGCACAGCGAGCTGCCTATGAAAATAGCATTACACAAGTTCTCTAAATCAAAACTCATTTGTTCATCAGATCTGTAGACCAAGAATTCATTACTACATTATTCCTGTTTTGCATTTGTAGTTCCCATCACTGTGCCTATTTAGGAGATGTTTAATCAGCTAATTATTTAGTATATTTTATCAATGCTCAACTTTTAAGGTGCTATAACTGATTTCCATAATGATCAAAATATTGAGAAAGTAAATGACATGACTTAAATGCTGGATTGAGTAGGTACCAACTCTTCATTTTTCAGAGTAACCGCCTCTTGTCTTGGCAAGAAGAAATAAATGCTGGGCTTCAAGGAGAAAAATTGGTTGGTATAAATCAGATCAAGGTATGACTGCTTCAGAACAAGGGTCAACAAATGATGGCCCTTGAGCCAAATCAGCCTACTGCCTATTTTTGTATGGCCACATGAAAAGCATATGAAATTCAGAAATTTCAGGGTCCATAAAGTTGATTGGAACATAGCTCACTCGCTTATGTATTGTGTGTGGCTACTTTTGCCCTCCTGTGGCAGAGGTAAGCTGTTGCTATCGGGACCTTATGTGGCCCCCAAAGCCTCAAACATTTGTTCCGGCCCTTTACAGAAAAAGCCTGTGTCGACCCCCTGCCACAGTGCAGCATCTATCAAAACGCTAATTTTTGAACTTCAAGATACTGAGTTCGTCCCCTGAATCTGTAGTTGGACTCAAGAAAGTAGGGGTGCATTGTATCAACTTGCTGCCAGACTCCACTCCTGGGGACTGTGGGCAGAGTACAGGCACTTGTAAGCTGGGCAGACACCATGCAGTGTTCAGAAAATGGCCAAACAGAGCGGGCCAGGGAAGCCCAGGAACGCTCTGTCTGAACCGGACACTGCCCCCGCCACCACTGACGTTGAACTCTCAATGCCACCTAAGCTGGGAAATGTTTCTACATTTCCCTTGCATCTCCGCAAAGTAGCCTCAACAATCATGGCCCTTTGAAGGAAGTTTCCGGTTGGCCAGACCCAGGCCACATGCCCACACCTAGTTGTGAGGATGTAGGAGAGTAAAGGACTCCTTCTAAGTCACTCAGATTCTAATGAGTGAGGAAGTCGTTTTAACTCTAAATCCTAATTTTCAGCTCGTCCCTCCCACTGTGATGCACAAAGAGGAGATTTCCCCCAAATGAGCAGCTATGCAGGGCAGCTAGAGAATAGAAATCGAACGTCTTCTACAGCTTTGCTGCTCTAATTGTGGTTGGAGGGCCAGCCGCCTCTTATCACCTGGGAGCGCGTCAGAAACGCAGCCTCTCGAGCCCATCCCCGGACTCCTGAGTCAGGTTCCGAATTTTTAACAAGATCCCCAGGTGGTTTGTATGTGCATTGAAAATTGAGACGAGATCCAAATAAAGTCCTAATTTGGCAGGACTTCAGGCAACACTATGAAGTGAAAGGAAATATTCAGGCAGTCGGGGGTACACAGAAGTTGGGCCCTGGGAGGTCACCCATAAACATGACAGCTCTGCCTGAGAACCTTCTACCCTAGGCTATGCCTGCCTTTCTGTTTCTTCCTTTGTCAAACCCTCAGAGTTAAAACCTCCAAAGTGCTAGCATGTCCAGTGGCAGTACACTAGGAGCCGTACAGGGAGAGTGGACAGCAGGCGAGCAGGCACTTAGATATGCGGGTTGTTTGCGAATAATGGCTTACCTGTGGAGATCACAGGGCCAAACAATATTTTAAATGGCCGATGGTGAGTCTTGACCTAATGTAAATTCAGAAATGGGAGCTTAATATGAACCCAGTCATACTTGGATTCAAGTCCCAGCTCTGTCACTTATTTTGTAATTTTTATGTAACTTACATAACTTTCCTGAGCCAAAATTGTCTCATTACTAAAATGGGGTTAAGAATATGAGTACGAAATGTAGTCTGTGTAAAGGAGATGCCACAGTGCAGCCAGAACTGTGTACTCCACTAACTATAGCTATTACTGGTTTTGATCGCTAAGTCAGGAGACCATGGTACTTTATGCTTTAGTTAACCAAGGTGTGACAGTTTACCAACTCATTTTGCAAGAGAATTGTTACAAGTACTAGTATTGAATGATCTGTACTGAGTTTTAGGGTTACAGATGCTCAGGCCTCTGGTTTCTGTCACCAGGAGGTATCATAGAGTAACGTTGTTTATGCCATGAGGTTAATTTGATAAATTGCAATCGCGAATATTAGAGGGCTAAAAGTACATATCAGAAAAACTGCTGAGTATACTAAATGTATTCTTTTTATACGACTTCTGGAATATTGCCACGTCTGAAACCTCAGCAGAACCTTTCTGTAGGACAGAAATGATTACTCTTAGTTATCATAAACCTACTAAAATTTATGTCCAGCAATCTTTAGGGTGGAAGGAAAGCAGATCTTTGCAAGGACAGGGCAATGGTCGGTATCTTAAGCATTTCCTTTGAGACTCTATCCCCTCAATAAAATTGATCCTAAAAAACTGTAAATTATTTTTTTTTCTACAGCTAAAACGTTTTGGGCACAATGATCCTGAAGTTACTAAAATGAACTATTAAAAAGCAAGATAGGTTTTCCAGTTACTATTTTAATTTTCATTACCTTATAAATTAAAGAAGAATGCAGTTATAGCATAGAAAACCAGTTTATAGAGCTTAAACAAGTTGTTAATAAGTGAACTGGATACATAAAATCCTTAAAGCATATCTCAGTTGGCAACAAGCTGTCTTTATCCTCAATTGATTAATACATTTCTCCCATGTAACACTCGTGTCAATGACGCCTCTAACATAAAAGTCCTAGGTTACTTATGGCTAGAATTTAAATGTAGACTTGAAGAAAAATTACTAGCTTTTGCAACACATAGCTATAATGTACCTAATGAAATAAGATGTTTTATTATTAATAGCCAGGTGATATTATTAATATTGGCCAGGCAGGGTAGGGGGGCAACCTATCAGCAATTAAATTTGTGGGCATTGCCCCCTATTCTTTAAACGAGAGAACTTCTCCATGCTCCCATAAATGGCAGGAATCCGTTTTGACTTTGAAGCAACTCTTCCTTGTTCTAGTAAAACTGACTTGAGTAATTGCCCTTAGAAGGCAGGGCTAGTAGCCTCCCTGCTATTGCTGCTGTGTGGAGCCTTAAGTACGGTGCCCTGCAGGCTGACACCTAATTTATGCCCCAAACTGTGTAGAACATTCATTCCTGTGCCAGCTCTCGTGGTTATTAACCTACACCCTTTCCTTTTCCGGAGCTAATCTCTTAATGGTTACTGATCTTATGCCCTCTATAAACCCTCTGAACCGTAACCCTTTTGGAATCCTCTAGGTTAGATACTAACAGAGGAAACCAGAACCTTTCTCCTTGATTGGCTTCCTGTCATCAGGGCTCCGCCCCCCACCATTGCAACGGTAGAGTCTCCTCCAGCCAACCCACGGCAAGTCTATCGTCTTTAAATATGGAGGGTGCCAAACAAATGTATACAGATTTTAAGCAAGGAAAACTGTATTAAAATTGTAATACTCAATATATACTGATAACAAAGGATGAATTCAAGTCACGTTTGACCTTCTGCAATTACAAGAGGTGCTCAAAGTGGTTACCATCAGGGTCCAGACACTTCTGATTATGGTGAACTACTGCTTGAGCCACGTTGACCAAAGTGTCCACTTGTGTACATTTTTGTGGCACCCCTGGCATGTGAGCCATATCCTGACCCTTGTCTCTAAGAGTAAAGTCTATCTTCAGGACCTGTGACCTCCATCCCACCAACATTCAAACATGCGTGAAGTATGTCCTATCTTATAAAACATAACCTCCCTCAGCCACACGTTTCTTTCTAGCTGCTCCTCCCGTCGTAACTACTTAAATGCCTTAGAAGAGTGGTCTATGCTCTATTCCCACCACACGCTTCTCACGCTCTTCTCAGTGCTCAACCCAATGGCATCTGTCTTCTTCCCTATTACAGCACTGACTTTGCTCTCAATGGGGTCTTCGGAGAGTTCCTTGTCACCAGGGGTCACCAACATATGGCAGCAGCCTCGCAGTTCCTCACACGTCCTTCCTCTGGAAGCATTTGCCCCCCTCGGCTTCCCTGAGTGACCAACCTGCCTCTCCTTGGCAAGCCTGACTTCTCGTGTCCCCACCACTGCCCTGTTTCACACCTGTGCTCCGCAGGGACTTCTGCTCCTTTTCTTCTTCACATTGGACACACGGGCTGGGAAATCTCAGTCACCAACATGATTTTAATGCCACCAGATAGAGTCGCCTCCTCCTTCTGAGCTCCAGACAAGGACGTCATTGACCATTCCCACCTTGGTGAATGTTGTCTTCTGTTGGCTTCCCTGATTCCAGAAGCCTTGGCTTTCTTCCTGCTTTCTTTCGCAGATATTTCTCAGTCTTCTTAAATCTGTCCCTTTCCTACTTAGAACACTTCGGTTATTTGAATTCAGTGTGAATTATAAGTGCGGTGATTATCATGCTTCCCACCTCACGCTGGCCCTAGCTGTCCTTACCTGGTTGACCTTCCATTTCTTCAAAAACCTCGCTTTCTCGTCTCTTGTTCCACAGATACAACTGTATGAGCTGAAGCCAGTTCTAATCTATGAAGTCCAACCTCTGTCAGTCTAAAGAGTCCTTCCAAATCTCCATCACTCTTCAGACCCTTTAGTATTGTTACCACTACCCGCTGTCCTGGCAGTTGACTTTGCCACCTGCTTCAAAGGAAAAGAAGTGGGGAGAAATGAGGCCATTGTGCCAGGATTTCTTCAGCCTCCTTCCCAACACTGAGAAATTTACCTCCGTGGGAACCTATCCATTCCTCCTCAGTTTCTATCCCAGAGGAAGAAATGTGCTCCCACCTCTTTAAGTTGGATCCAGTCCCTCCCCCACTTTTCAGGACTGTGTTCCAACTTCTCTGTTGGTACTGGCTTTTGCCGCAGGTGGTTTCATCCAGTGTTAACTCTTACACTCCTTGGGGAAAACAGTCCTGATCCCACATTTCCTTCTACCATGTTTCCCCGAAAATAAGAACTAACTGGAAAAGAAGCCCTAGCATGATTTTTCAGGATGACATCCCCTGAACATAAGCCCTAATGCGTCTTTTGGAGCAAAAATTAATATAAGACCCAGTCTTATTTTCAAGGAAACACGGTAGCTACTGACCCAGCTCTACTTGCCTTCACGTTCAGGTTTCTTGAAAGAGTGGCCTATAATTTGCTATCCGCAGCTGTCGTGCAGGAGACCCTGCTCACTGCGCCATTTGTCGTGCGCGGAGGCCTTCTCGCCGCGCCCTCTTTCAGGCGGGGCGGCCTGCGGGGTCTCTGCTCCCGCTCCCCACACAAGAACGCAGGATATGGTGAGGCCGGAAAGGAACACCCACGGAGCCATAGGTAGGGGAGCCATACCACCACGGTCTCACTGGAGGCTGGGCCCACCGGACGCGTGACCTGCCGTCCGCCTTTCCGCCAACCGACCAACCGATGACCCTCCTCCACTCTCTCGACTCTCCTCTTCCGCTCTCTTCGGCTCTGCTCGGCTCTGCTTGGCTCTGCTCGGCTCCTCGGCAATCCTTCGTAGCCGCAGCAGTTATACCAGCGGCCAATCGGCTAACCGGCCACAGCCGAAGGCCAATCAGCCACAGCCGACGGCCATTCACCACCCAAGCCAGTATCCTTCCACGTGAGGCCGAGAGCCTGTAAACTACTCTCTGGGGCTCTGTCCCCACAGCAGTTCCTTCTGCCTGTTTTCATTCCTCAATCCACTGCAATTAGCTTCTTCCCAAGGCTCTGATGAAATAATTCTTGCTAACTCCCCAAGAAGCTTCACATTTGCCAAAACCAATGGACAGTTTTTAATCTTTATCTTACGTTGTGCCTTTGCAATATTAGACACTGCTGACCTCTTCTGTGGAACTTTTTCTCCCTCGATTTACATGACTCTACTTTTCCCTGGCACATCTCCCAACTTTCTAGCTTTTTCCTTTGCAGCATGTTTAGGGGCTCCTTGTTACTCATTCAACAAGTATTTATGGAGCTGGACCCTGGAGCTGCAGTGATGAGTAGAATACAGTCCCTGCCCTCATGGAGTTTACAGGGCAAAGAAAGAAGAGCCAATCAAGCCATCACACAAATAACAATGAAGCATTATGGAGTCTGCTGGGTGCTGGGAGAGTGTGTCGGGGGCCCCCTCTGAGTGCACCTGAGATCTGGCACACACCTGGGAGCCATCCATCACACTGTATGGCCTCTCCTTTTCAGTATGGGATTTTGGTGAATGAACGCATATTCGTCTTAGTCATAGCCTTAATCATTTAATAATTGGCAGTCACATATCCTTTCACAATCTGCTGTCTCCAAATGGAGATATTCTTAGCCTTTTTCTGTAGTCTCCTTCCCTGTCTCCCATTAGCGGTTGTATAGAGACTTGAGCTTATGTACATTTTTGTAAGTTTTCTCCAGTTCAGTTGCTTGCGTAGCAGCAGAACTCCACAGCATTCTAGGTGTCCATCTCTCCGAAACTGAATTTCACCTACTTTTTCAAAAATTGCATTTTTGCAGTCATACGGGGTCTCTGGTCCTGTTCCCCGCACCAGAACGCAGGACATGGTGAGGCCAAAAAGGAACACCCACGGAGCCATAGATAGGGGAGTCATACCACTATATTCTCGCTGGCGGCTGGGTTGGAGACACAGGAAGCAGGAGCTGCAATCTGCCATCTGCTTCTCTGCTGACCAACCAGTCCAACCAACCCCCTAGCTTAGCCACAGCAGTTATATCAGTGGCTAATGGCTAACCGGTAACAGCTGATAGCCAACTAGTCACAGCTGATGGCCATCTACTACCCGAGTCAGCACCTTTCTATGTGAGGCCAAGAGCCTGGAAACTGCTCTCTGGGACTCTGTCCCCACACGCATGTAGCGCTGTAAACTTAGATCTCATGTGCCAGAGTAGGCAGCCCACTGCAAGTGCACTCGTGAATACTCCTTTTTGACACCCCATGTTGTTGAAGAGGTGTGAACAGAGGACACAGCTGATTTGAGTCTGACTTCCACCATTTTGTAAGTTTGACAACCTGTCTGAATTTGCTGCTCCAGGAAGCATTGCAAATCAGCATTGAAACCCTGGCCATCTGACTGGGATTGGGGGTTTGACCTGTAAAATAATCTATTGTTTTGTGAATGAGTATCCTTGGGATGGAACACAGATCTCCCCTGGGTCCTTCTCTGGCCATTCTATAAGCACAGAAAGCAGCTAGCCTTGGGGTGAGGCAAGTGCCCCATCTATGTTGGTAAGGAATGATCGAAGGTAGTGGTTCTCAACAGGGGGTGACTTCACCCCCTGCCTCATACATTTGATAGTGTGTGAAGACATTTTTGATTCTCACAACTATGTAGGTACTACTAGCATCTAATGGGTAGGGACCACAGATGTAACTGAACATCCTACAATGCAGGAAACAGACCCCCACAACAAAGAATGATCTGGTCCAAAATGCCAATCAGTAGTTCCAAGGCTGGGAAATCTGAATCTAAGAGATAATGGAAATGCAATAACTTAGTGACTTTGTGCCTAAAGATAGATGTAAGAAACAGGCTCCCCTGTTTCTAGTGAAGTACCCAAAAGGTACTTTTAATTTTTTAAAATAATTATAGATTCAGAGTTTTTTTGGCAAATGAGCAGGCTAGTCATTCATTCATTCATTCATTCATTCATTCAACATGTTACTAATGCCCTGTGCCAGAGTTTCAACTTTCAACAAGCTTTGGTCCCTGCCCTCAAGGACATAAGCCGCCTGCTGTGGTCCTCTCTAAGCAGCATCACCTGGAGGCTTGTTAGAAACCATTGCTGGCCCCTCCACCAGTTTCTGATTCAGTAAGTGGATGTGGGGTGGGACCCAAGAATTTGGAACAAGTTCTCAGGCCGTGCCCAGGAAACTGGCTCAGGACAATGCTTTGAGAACCATTGTTCTGGGGACACAGAAAAGGAAGTGCCTGTGGTCTTGTTATGAACTGGATGTTTGTGTCCCTCCACCCAAAATTCATATGTTGAAATCTTACCCCCTCCAATGTGATACTATCAAGAGGTGGGGCTTTTGGGAGGTAATTAGGTCACAAGGGTGGGCCCCTCATTAATGGAATTGGTGCCCTTATAAGAAGAGGCATGACAGAGCTTGCTTCCCCTCTTCTCCACTTTGTGAGGACACAACAAGAAAATGGCATCTGTAAGCCAGGAAGAGGGCTCTCACCAGAAACGTACCATGCTGGCCTCCTGCTCTTGGATTTCCAGCCTCCAGAACTGTGAGAAATGAGTGTTTGTTGTTTAAGCCCCCCAGCCTGTGGTAATTGGTTACAGCAGCCCCAGCTAAAACAGGTTTTGAGGATGACCGTTTGCAGTACTTGTGGGACACTTTAAAGATTTGAGTGTAACTGTCAGAATGTCTTTGCAGGAAGGAGGATTTCACGGTCCGTGACTGCTAGAGGTAGACTTGGTATTTCACTGAGAGCTGATGTTATTGCTGAAAGCCCAGCTGTTTTATTTCTCTAAAGCAGCAAAGTTGAACATCTTTTTTATCTGAAAAAATGTTTACCTCTTTTTATGTGAATTATGTGTTTTCAATTATCTTTTTTTGTATTTTCCTCCTACGGTCTTCTTGAGCAAATAGTTTTAAACTCCACAATTTTGGCTAACAACGAGATGTAAGATACAGACACAAGTTCTTAAAATTCAGCATGGTTCACTGTTGCCAAGTGAGCATAAACTGAATCACATCAAATTGTAGAGTATAATATTTTATTTTTTTCATTTTTCACCTTCCCATTGAAAAATGCAGTCAGGCAATCAAGGTCGCCAGGGTTAAGTTTCCAGATGGCCACAAGTCAGAAATGACGAGAAGAGTTTTCTGTTTGGTATTTGCCTGGGAAAGCTCCCAGGAAAAGGCAAGGAGCCGCAACTCAAATCCTTGTTCTCCGTTATCCTTTTTTAAATAGCTTTTGCATAGGCTCGATTTTTGGAAGTTGTGTGATGCTAATTTAGGTATATATGTCATTACAGTTTTAGCATGGCTCCTTCTCAGGCATACACAAGATATGCCAGACGTGTGAAAAGAGGAGGGAGCCAGGCACAGGAACCTCTGGGGCACTGGTCTAACAATATTCCAGGCTCAAAACCCACTTCAGCACAGACCAACTGGTAGACCTGAGTTTCAAGTCCATCTCCCAGTATGGAAGAATAACTCTTTTTTTTCCTGTCTCTCTTCCTGTTCTTTCCATACCTGTATTCTATATAATTCCCTAGGTTAGATCAAGCACCAATAGTTGAAACTCTAAAAAGAGGCAAAGTTTGACTCAGTTTAAGAAATAATTAGGTAACAATTAGCTTGGTCATGGCTAATGAAATTGTCTTGGCATAGAGGCATTCTTTTCCCTGGAAGTGTTTTTGCAAAGGCTGGCTATTTGTAAAGTAGGATGGTAGTTAGAGAATTGGGTTAGATGGCCCTTTATCCAGTGAGACTGTATAAATCTAGGATTCTTTGATCAACATTTGTTGGAGCACAGCTTTGCACAGGGCTCTGTGCTAGGTATTGGGCATATACTGGAGATAGAAAGTCCCAATCTTTGCCCTCAAGAGCCATACACACATATACACGTAAAAATTAGGCGTTATTTTTTAGCCCCTGGAACCGGTATTGAGGATCGCTGTGATTATGTTTAAATTAAATTGCTAGAGATTACATTCCTTAGACTGATGTGCAGCAACTAAGGAACTATTTTTATTAAAATTGGGGACTTATTCCCCTTAGAACACTGCTTGTATAAAGAAAATGAAAACAATAGGAAAAGGAAACCCTATAAAAATGGGGAAAAGTGTACATATTTTAAGCCTACAAAACCACATTATACAATTACTATTTCCCCCCACTATACACATTTCAAATGTTTACATAAAATCATAAAAAGCTAGGATGTTAAAAAAAATTAGCATAAGAAATGACTTATTTTAAATTTGTTGTTGAAGTAAATTAAGTGAATTTCAGTACCTTAAGCATTCAATAAATTGTTCTAATGAATTCCCTCTTTGAAGACTTGCTGGTATTACCTGCTTTTTGACAAGTATGGCAGCAGTTTCCAAAGCTGCTTTTCCTTTTCTTTGCAGCTCTCTGACACTTTTCCCATTGAGAAAGTAGTCTCTCTCTTTTTTTTTTTAATCTCATTCCCCACTAAGTGTATAAGCAACCTGGAGTATTTTGTGAGAGCCATACAGATTAATATTTCAAGCACTATAATCCTTATACATTCTAGTTTGCCTGACGAGATTATAGTGTTGAATAGAAGGTTTAAAGCTGCTTTTGAGGTCCCAAGGCTTCCAAATCTTGGGTAGAAATAAGATAACATTCCTATGAGTTGTTGATGTCATACTAGTTTCCTTAAGTTTCTTGTCTACAGATTGAGAGTTTCTTCCTGAAACTTAGATTTAATATATTATATTGTGAAATGTGGTTGGTCTTTTCCTAAATTTATGGAATTTTAAAAAATAATTCCAGACATTGTTTATAGAGTGTGTTAGTGTATTCAGTGCATTGGTTACAACTTTGGTTGCTAATAAAACTGACTGAGGTTAGCCAATGCAAAAAAAGGACGTGGATAGAAGAACACAGCTGAGCCTCAGGAGGGAATGGACCCTGAGACAAGAGGCCCCCAGGACTCTAGGGCACTCTTCCTGCCCTCCTCTCTGTGTCTGGTGTCTGCTCCTTCATGAAGTTCTGTAATGATGGACTATGCTTCTGTGGGGACAGAGCCAGGCGTGCAGTTTCCAGACTATCGGCCTCACATGGAAAGGTGCTGGCTCAGGTAGTAAATGGCCATCAACTGTCATTGGATGGCCATCAGCTGTGGCTAGTTGGCCGTCAGCTGTAACCAGTGAGCCATTGGCCACTAATATAACTGCTGTGGCTATGCTAGCAAAAAGAAAGCATGGGGGCTAGCAAGAAGATGGCGGCTGGGCTGGCAAGCGTGGATGGCGGTTTGCGGACAGTGTGGATCCAGCCTCCAGTGAGAGTATAGTGCCGCCAGTGAGACTATAGTGGTATGACTCCCCTACCTATGGCTCCATGGGTGTTCCTTTTTGGCCTCACCATATCCTGCGTTCTTATGTGGGGAGCGGGACCAGAGACCCTGAATGACACCGTGCATAACAGCTTCATATTTGCTTCTAATAGAACAGATTTGTGTGCTTCTTCATGCCCCCCACCAATCCTGGATTTACGTTTTGTGGTTAAAGCTACATGAAAGCTTAACTGCCTACTTCTTGAACTCAAGTTGAATTTCCCAAGATAAAGAATCTACTTAGAGTCCAGTTAGCGATGGCTAGAGGGGGAGGATCACCGAGTTCCTCCCAGGGCACTGAGGCGAGGGCAGTAAGTTTTAAGAGAGATGGGAAGGGCCGCTCCTTCGGCTGGACAGACATCCAACATGGTTTATTGTAGTCAAGTATGTCTCTAGGAATTTATATGCTTTTGTCATGCAGGGTGTCATGCGGAGTCTTTGGTTCCGCTCCCCCCATAAGAATGCAGGACATGGTGAGGCCAAAAAGGAACACCCACGGAGCCATAAGTAGGGGAGTCATACCGCTATATTCTCACTGGCGGCTAGGTTGGAGACACAGGAAGCAGGAGCCACACGATCTGCAACCCGCCGTCCATTTATCTGCCAACCAACCTCACTTGCTAGCTGCAACCACAATCTGCAATCTGCGCTTGTTAGCTCAGCCACCATCTTCTTGCTAGCCCCCTTTTTCTGCTAGCATAGCCACGGCAGTTATATTAGTGGCCAATGGCTCACTGGTTACAGCTGACAGCCAACTAGCCACAGCTGATGGCCATCCAATCACAGTTGATGGCCATTTACTACCTGAGCCAGCACCTTTCCATGTGAGGCCGAGAACCTGGAAACTGCACTCCAGGCTCTGTCCCCACAACTTTATATATACATACACATACACATATATATTACATAGGGGGGATTTCTAATCTCTATCACAATCCTGCAAAGTCTTATTATCCTCATTATAAACTGAGGAAAGTGCAGCTAATAGAAGTAAAATTACCAGCCCAAGATCATAGCTTGGATGATTAAACTCGGATTCGCCTACAGGTCTGTCCGACTCCCAAGCCTGTGTTCTTTTCTTTTTACCTCTCTGTGTCAGTCTAGGCAATCCTGAAAGCAGATACTGTAACGCAGACTTGGACGCGGGTGCTTGTTTGAGAATGTGACCCGAGGGCACAGACTGTGAGAAATGGATGACCCCAGGAAGGAGGGAGGGCCAATCAGAGGATCCTTTTCAAATTGACAGCCATTATGAACATCTGCCACTTGATCTTGTGTGAGCTTCTGAAGAACCTTGCAAAATGCATCTCAGAACTAGCCGCACTGGAATCAAAGTCGGGGCAGCATTTTTCCATGAGCTCTTTTCCCTCAATGGTCAAAGGTGGCTGTGGGGAGAGAGCCAGGAGTGCAGTTTCCAGGCTCTTGGCCTCACGTGGAAAGGTGCTGGCTCAGGTAGTAAATGGCCATCAACTGATTGGATGGCCATCAGCTGTGGCTAGTTGGCCGTCAGCTGTAACCAGTGAGCCATTGGCCACTAATATAACTGCTGTGGCTATATTAACAGCAAATGGGGGCTAGCAAGAAGATGGTGGCTGAGCTAGCAAGAGCGGATTGCAGAGAGGCGCGGATTGCAGATTGCGGACTGCAGTTAGCAAGTGAGGTTGGTTGGCAGAGAAGCAGATGGCGGGTTGTGGATCACGTGGCTCCTGCTTCCTGTGTCTCCAACCGAGCTGCCAGTGAGAATATAGTGGTGTGACTCCCCTATCTATGGCTCCATGGGTGTTCCTTTTTGGCTTCACCGTGTCCTGCATTCTTATGTGGGGAGCAGGACCAGAGACTCCACATGACACCCTACATGACAGTGGCCCTACAGACCTTCACTGCCCAGTTTCCACAGTGTGCATGCCTGAGGGCCAATGGTTCCTGTGGAAACTCTTTGCCACTGCACCAGTGTAGCTCTGAGGCCAGAATTGGGAGTTCACAGCACAGACTCAAAGCAAGGTGTGTGATTTCGCATCTGGGCAAGGCTGGTATGATTCTGTGCAGGGCTGGGCACCAGTGGCAGCTGTCAAAATGAGGTGAAATTGAGAAGACCCGAGTGGTGCCCAGAAGGTTCTGAGATACACCAACCAGTTATAATGAGAGAACCTTGAATGCCACCATTCATTCATTCATTCATTCATTCATCCATTCATTTATCCATTCAATCAGCAACCAACACTATGCAGTACATGAAGCGCAGGAGTAGTTGAAATGAATCTAGTTGACTTTCAGATACTATAACAAAAGGAAATAAGCAATATGATAGAGTGTGGTAAGTGATTGAGTACAACTATAAAAATATAGTAAACATATAGAAGAGAGACACCCAGTGTGTGTGCGCGCATGTGTGTGTGTGTGTGTGTGTGTGTGTGTGTGTGTCATTTTCCTAGAGCTTAGTCTAGAGCAGGGGTGTCCAAACTGCGGCCTGAGATCTGTTTTTTGTTGGCCAGCAGTAAATTCCAAAAATATGTTTAGTTTAGTTAAATAAACCAGGTGAGGCAATACGTACTTCACCTCGAGTGAGAGGCCCGGCTGTTTGTATATTTTACTGCATGTGGCCCTTGGTGAAAAACGTTGAAAAAAGTTTGGACACCCCTGGTCTAGAAAGATAAATGACAGCCCATTGGAAAGAAATTTGAATATTGACTGCTTATTCCAATTAAATTGTAATATAAAATGTCTGGAGTATGATTGTTATATTGTGGTTAGGTAACGGAATGTCCTATTTTTAGGAAATACATGCTGAAGAATTTGAAAGTAAAGTGTCATAATGTCTGCAATTTACTCTCAAATGATTCGGCAAAAGTAAGTGGGGGGGCACATGAACACAAGTGTGGCAAAATGTTAACAACTGATGAATATAGATGAAGGGTTTATGGGTGTTTATTGTACCAATCTTAAAACTTGAAATTTTCCAAAATGAAAAAATTGGAGGAAAATTAATTACTTGGGGGCCATGGGCAGGAGCTGGGAGAAGGTGAGGAGGAGCAGTCTTGGATGAGATCGTGCCAGACATACCAGGCGTGAGGACGCTTGGAGTTACAAGGGGTTGGTATGATGGAACATGGAATGCGCACAGTAGGGCAGCAACAAAAGAGAGGTGAGAGAAGGCCATGAGCTGTGCTAGAGTCCGGCTGTGTCCTGAAGGCAGCAGGGTGACACTGAAGGGTCCCATGCACCTTTAATATTTCAGGCGCTCACATGAGCAGCAGTTTCACAAGAAAGGATTAGAAGGGGGCAAAGTATGGCAGGAAGGTTAGTTCATATGATGTTACCGCAGTTCAGATGACAACTTCAGTAGACCTAAAGGAAAATGGTGCCAAAGATAAAATAGAGATGACAGCTTTGAAACTATATAGGGCAGAGGGGTCAACAGGACTTGACAATCATTTTCACTCAGAGTTCATAAGAAGACTGATGTGGTTCAATTCCATTTGGTGAGTCTTTAGACCCACAGAAAAGGGAAGGCTTGTGGAGGGGTAAAATTAATTATAGATCTTCTTTAGCCATGACTGATAAAGTAAGGGGGTTGGTTCATACATCAAGGGCTTATTTATCTTTTATCACCATGTCTAGTACTGCTTGGCATATAGTAGGTATTCAATACATTTTTTTAAATTGTTTTTAGAAATCATGGTAGTAGATAGTAACAAGCTTTCTTCAGTTGCTGATATGCTGGGAAAATATGTGGCATATTTTGTGAATGTTTTCTCCCTGAGGGCTAAGCATTTGGTGAACACCTGTCTCCTGACACCTGTTGGACTGATTTGCATCTAATCTCCAATGAACACATGCCAGAGTAGTGCCACTTAAAGTACCTGCACTTTTTGAATCTATCAGATGTGTCTAAAATTAGTTTTGTCTTCCACCAGGTAGCTAATTGCCTCAGTTCAGAGAGTACAAGTATTTCTACTCCTTAGTAAACTTAATACATGAAATGTGCATTCACAGGACTTGCAAAGTAGGAAACATTTATATTTCATGTAACATGAATTTTCAAATGTAGAAATCTCTCAGAAGTGATTCCCATGCTTGAGTAGCGGTAATGGAACAAATAAGGCACTGAAGCCAAGCTCACCTAGACATTGCAAATACTCTAGCAGAAGAGGTGGCCTGGGTGTGTCATCAGAGGGTCCCAAAGGATGGAAGCAGTTTCTTTGGTGGGTGGTGAGCTGAACAAAGAAGGCAAGTAAATAAATGAGGGTACAGAGAGAGACTGCCAAGTCAAGGAGACACGAAAGACGTCAGGACTCAAGTCAAATTTTCTGTTCTTGACACCCCTCCCCGACCATGTTAGGGAGACCAGGTGCTCTCATCCCACTCAGCCTCAGCACTTACCACTCTTATTATAATAGCTAACAACTGTCTGATTTCCTCCACTGACTTTATGCAGGCCCCAGGAAAGCCCCCCGCCTTTGTGTCCCCAGTACTCAGCATGGTACCTAGTGGCATGTCAGTGATGCATGGTGTTAACATGTATGAATGAACATATGCACAAATGAACATACATGATTTCCTAAAAGTATGACAGTTCCCAGTAGTCATAATTAGACTAGTTTTAACCCTTTTATTTATAATGAGTTTCAATTTAGTGTTTTAAATAAAACACAAGATTGTTTTAATAGTACACACACAGAGATTCTATTTAGAGTCTTTCTAGTGAATATGAACATTAACTTGTAAAATAATCTGAGGTCATGTGCTTTAAAAATTAATATTTATTACTATGTGTTGTTTTAGGGTCTGCCAATTACAGGGATGCAGTCCCAATGTGGTCAGACTTTTCTCTGCTTCTTTGATTCCAATGAAACTGAAATTTCAGGACACCGAGAGAGAGCAGTCAAAAGGAGCTCTATTTACTATCCTGTATTTACTATCGGGGACACTGTCAACACCGCACTGACGGCCTTTGCTCTCCAAGGCCAGCACTTCCCACCGGCGTGATTCATGTGGTCGTGGGGACAGACGCCGAGGCGTAAGTCCACAGCGTTAGGTTCACAGCAAGCTCAGGAGGCAACTTCTGCCATGGGAGAGATGTCCTGACTCTTACACTTCCCCTGGGCAACAACTCTGGGTCCTGAATGACATCCTTAACTCAGTGGAAACACTGAGAAGCAAGCAAGTGGAGTTCTGGGCAAAGGAATTTGCTCCTGAGAATTTTCTATTCTCTGATTTTGTTACAATTCACATGATTTATCTTTTGGGAAAGAGGCATAAATCTTGATGTAATTTGTATACTAGTCACTGCTTATTACTGAAGTAGCCTTTTTAGTGAAAGTGAAAAAATATCTGTGATATCAGAGTTTCTCATAACAGGTACCTATAACACCACTTAAAAATCCAAAGCATAGTGGTATTCCTAGGACAAGTTTTCTTAGGAAAACTCCAATAGGTAAAATGCAACAAATGATGAGAACGAGCCTTCCATTGTAGAGTGAGCATTTTTATTTTCTCCTAAACGTAGGTGACTGTGGGGGCAGAGCCAAGGGTGCAGTTTCGAGGCTCTCGGCCTCACGTGGAAAGGTGCTGGCTCAGGTAGTAAATGGTCATCAACTGTGATTGGATGGCCATCAGCTGTGGCTAGTTGGCCGTCAGCTGTAACCAGTGAGGCATTGGCCACTAATATAACTGCTGTGGCTGTGCTAGCAGCAAGTGGGGGCTAGCAAGAAGATGGTGGCTGAGCCTGCAAGAGCGAATTGCAGTTAGGATGGTGGATTGCAGCTAGTGAGTCAGTCAGTTGGCAGGCAGAAAAGCAGACAGCAGGTCGCAGGTGGTGTGGCTCCAGCCTCCAGTGGGACTAGAGTGGTATGACTCCCCTACCTATGGCTCTATGGGTGTTCCTTTTTGGCCTCACCATATCCTGCATTCTTATGCGGGGAGCGGGAGCAGAGACCCCTCCTGCCGCCCTGCATGACACATGGCACAGTGAGCAGGTTCTCCCACATGACAATGACTAACCCCGTCCTTTATTTCTTTACCGCTAGAGTCCTGTTTGTAAAGACCCCCGTTTCATAGTATTAGACAGCTATTGAAACAATAAAGCTATGCAACAGATCACCCCAAATGCAGTGTTTACATCAACATGTATTTACTCTTATATTCATGTGTCTGAAAGTTGACCAAGTGTTCGTTCCTTTATATAAAATGGTGTGGCTGGGTGCTCTGCTTCCGGCTCTGGGTAAAGGACACTCATATTTCGTCAAATGAAAACAATCCTGCCCTATTTTAGGTTCATTACGTTTTGCCACCATACGTAAATATTAAACTTTCACTAGAAGTATTTAGGAACAGTATTTTCCATGCAATAAAGGATTATGTAAGGTAACTTATAACTAGAGCAGTCTTACCTGCAGTAAGTTCTCAGTTAATATTTGGAAAAAGAATAAAGCAATCAGAGATGATAAAATTTTCTGAGAACGAGAACTGTTAGGAGCAAACCTTGGGGAAGTTCTGACTGACGATGCTAAGCTTCAGGCCACTTTTACTCATTCACTTTGTCATCAAGAGGGCTTCACCTGCCAGACGGAACATGTGTTTGTCTCTGCTCGCTGCCTAAAACCCATGAAAATGACAGTCAAGGAGTAGAATAGGTATCAGCTGTAGAAATGGAAGACAGGTAGATAGTGGGATAGTGGTTATTAACAGCAGGAAGGTGTGTCTGCTGGAGCGGGCAGTGGTTAAGAGTCAAATTTCAAGAAACGGGCCCTTGAGTACCTCTGAAGTTGGATCTGGGGCAAGGTTGGAAATTAAAGAATTCATTAGAAGGCTACATAAAAAGTGATCAAACTTTTAGATCCCCTTATCCACAGTATAGTTACGAAACTACTTCTCCCTAAGCACAAAACATGAGGTTTACTCTCCAGCACTATTTAATAGAACTTTCTGTGATGATGGAAATGTTTTTTATCGGCAGTGTCCATCATCAAGTGTCTTGACAGTCAGTGTGACTGAGGAATTCTTTTTTTTATTTAATTCAGTTCATTTAAATTCGAACGGCCACACGTGGCCAGTGGCTACCACATTAGGCAGTGTGGATCTAGACGCAGGCACTGCTGAGAACAGGAATGGGTTATCTTACTGAAAAACAGGGAAAGTAACATTCTCATACTGAATGGTGAGATCTCAGTGCTTCCTACTGCTTGCAGCCCACATCAGAGCATTCCTTTCTGCGGAACGTGACCTGTCAAACAGGGAAGATCTATAACTTCAGACACTTAGCTCTCCCCCAGTAGCATGTCTGGCACTCTGCCTCACCACCTTACTACAAGCACTCCCTCACACACAGCGCTCTTCCTCAGTTTTTTAAATGCCTCCTAAATACAACTGAACAGCCAAGGGCCACCATACATTTGAGGGGAGCTGCCCTGCCAAAAGGAAGATGGATACGAACAGAAAAAATAAAGGGACCTGAAACTAAGTTGTTACAGAAAGCATATGAAAAAACATTAAAAAAATTTTTTTAAAGAGAAGATACTGCAACCTTAAAACCAGACCAGGATGCTATTTTAAAAATCAGGATGAAAATGTTTTATTCTCTTAGAGATTAAAAATTGGATAAGATTTTTTTTAAGCAATAGAAGTATTGGAAGATAAAGTTGAGATGTTCTCCCAGAAAATAAACCAAAAAGAAAATATGAGAGAAAGTTATGAGCATTAGAGGATCAATAAGGGGATTAGTAGAATTCTAAAAAGAATGAATAAATGGAAATGAAAAAAAGAAGAAAAAGAAATTATCAGAGATAATTCCAGAAAATTTCTCTAAACTGAAAAAAATATTCAGATCGAAAAGTCTCACTGAGTCCCCAGCCAAAAAGTGAAAGTGTCACACAACAGCCAACAGAGTGCGTATGTCTGCTCAGCACAGGCATTGCAATGACACTATCTGCCATAGCCAAAAACTGTAAACAATCAAAAGTCCGTTGACACTAAAGTTGGATAAATTAATTGTAGTATGTTCATGCAATGGAATAAGAATGAATGAATTACCACTACATGCAATTGGCACAGATGAATCTCACAAACTTAATGTTGAGTCAAAGAGACCAGGAATAAAAGACTACACATTGTAAAAGTTCTATAAAAATTCTGCTCTCGGTGTGGGAAGTTAGGATCACGCTTACCACTAGGGGCAGGTAATAGCTGGAGGCTCTTGCTAGTATTCTGTTTCTTTACTAATTACAAAGTATGTTCATTTTGTCAAACGTGAAATGATATTTATGATTTGTGCTCTCTTGTGTGTGTGTGTGTGTGTATTATTATTCAACAAAAAGCATACAACTTCCAAAAGTTCCATACCCAAACACATCATGGTGAAATTTAAAACCAGAGATAAAGAGAGATCCTAAAAGCTCAGAATGAGGCTGGGCAGAGGTGGGGAGAGAAAAGGGTGAAGCCAACAAATGACTTAAGACTTCTTATAGGCAGTGTTGGAAACTGTAAGACAATGGAGAAATGCCCATAACATTCTGAGGGAAAATTATTTGCAACCTGAAGTGAGGAGGTAAAATAAAGACATTTTATCAAACACAGTCTCAAAAAATGTACCGCCCATGCAGACTTTCACAGGAGGTTTCTAGCGGATATATTCACAAACAAGAAGAGAGGAGACAGAAGATTCAGGAAGCAGAAAAGAGGGAAAGGGGATCTCCAAAATGCTGATAGAAAAGAAACTCCAAACACGGCAACACAGCAGACAAGCAATGAATCTGCCACCTAGATGGGACCCAAGGAGGCCCGGGGGCCCAAAAGGAATACCGCCGAGAAGGAGCCTACACTTCTCTTGGAGAGTAGGGTGGTCAGTGGTGATAAGCACATAGAAATCTAAGCCAATGGAAAAAAAAAGATAGTTACTAACTGTAGGAACAAAGATGTATGAGAAAGGAAATGCCATGGTGGTCCACTGCAGTAAATAATGTGTACATATTTAATAATATCAATACTGAATACTGATTCAATTTTTTTAAGTCTTTGTATTAGGAAATTAGGAGAAGAAAAGTACATTGTGTTTTAAGGAAAAAGTTGGGAGAAAAGTTTGAGTCCTAATATCCTATGATAGGAAGTGAACCGTGAAAGAGTGACTCCTGCCAAACAAGTGCTGAACGCTGTTTTCACTCTCCACCTTTTTTCATACAAGCAGCATCCCCTTTGGATTTCTTTCAGTTAGCAAAAACAGGTACTGACATAGGTCTTTTATAAAAACCAAGTGCTATAAAGCAAACTTTTGAAAAGCAGGGGGGTACGTGTATATGTCCCATTCAATCAAGCTGTGTTCTACTTCTAGGACTCTATCTGTGTAAGTGTTCATATGTGCAAAGATTCCTGTGCGTGGATGGTGGATTGCAGCCTTACTTGTAGAACCAAAAATTTAGAAACTTAAATATCCAATAGGGGATTGATGTTTTAAAATTATAATAGATCAATGGAAGGAAATACTATGCAGCTGGTAAAAAGAATGAGATAGCTCTAGGTATGGAAAGATGCTTGAGTACTGTTATTTAGAAGAAAACAGTTGTGAAGCCATGATTCCATGTTTTAAAATATACAGATCTGGACGTGCATAGAGAAATGCTGTAGCAGCACACATTAGTCATTTCTGGAAGTCAGAATTATGAGGGACTTTAAATTTCTGTTTTGTAAAAGTTTCTGTTTTCACAATGGGCATGTGTGAATGGTACGTTCAGAAAAAACCTTAGTTGGATATACACATATTCACGTGTGTCTATTATTCAGCATAGTCATTGTGGGTGCAGCGCTAGACCCTCTTGGTGATCAGTGGTTGGTATGAGACGCGCCTCACGTGGGTGTTCTGCATCTTCAGCTCTGTGTTCCTGCAGCAGGGGAGCGACCACTGTGCCTAGGGTGTCTGCATGGAAATACACCTTTTTTAAATTAGTTTCAGGTGTACAAAACATGTAATAGTTAGACATTTACAGCTTCACAGTGTGATAACCCCCTCCCCCAATCTGTTAGCCCTCTGACATCACATGTAGCTGTTACAACTCCATTGCCTCTATTCCGTATGCTGTACTCTACTTCCTGTGACCATATATATACACATATATTTAATTATAGTTGACGTTCAGTATTATTCAGCTTCAGGTGTGCAGCGCAGCGGTCAGGCAGAAATATACCTTTTCTCCTTTCCTGATAGACTCATTATTATGGTTGAGGCCTATTCTCCTCTCTCCTTCATTACTTGATGTAATCAGTTGGCTCTGGGTACCCCTTACAGTGTACGCCATTGTTCATTGTAATTTTTAACATTATAGTAGCAATTTAAGCTGGTCTTAAATATTCAGACAATACTGGTGTTTGTAAAGTAAAAACTTACAGTCCCATCCTCACGCTTGCCCTAAGTTCCACTCCCAAAGATGGAAATGGTTCATTGTGTGGTCCTTGAAACTTCTATGCAAACGTGTGTGTCTGTTAGACAAACAAGATCATATTGTATGTACCAATACCTTTCCATATCATCATTTTAGATATACAACATCCTTTTTAAGAATTACACAATATCCCACTTTAGAGGTGTATCATAATTTACTTTGCCATTCCCCTACTAACATAATTTTGCTATTGCTACCAGTGCTGCAAAACTATTTTTACACATATCTCTTCCCACTTCAGTGAGGAGATCTGTAGGATAAATTCCTACAAGTGGAATTACTGTTGGGGAAAAGCTTTGCACACAGATAATAATTACTATCCTGCTGCACTAATTTACACTCCCACCAGCGGCAAGCGCACGGACTCTTTTCCCACACATGCTTTCACCTATATTGTAATTATTATTATATTTGTCAATCTGGTATGCAGAAAATGAATTTCTTTCACTGAGTGATGACGGCCACCTCTTGGTTGCCACCACCATTTGGGAATGTCATGCAGGTTGTGCAGCTCCGACAGGAAAGCAGGCCTAGGATGTGTAGGATCTGGTTACGTGCTGGTAGGGACATATGAATGCGCTTGGAAATGGGGCCAGGATAGAGCACTGAAGAAGAAGAGACAGGAGATGGTAAATGGAGCGTGTTTATGGTTTCATTCTTAGCCTCCCATGGTGGGGTGGGGGACAGGGCAGATAGTGGCACATTTCCATGCATAGAAAGCACTACCTGTGCGGCTGCTGACTCAGCATCATTGAGTACGTCACCTGAGTTAAAATGGGCCACTGCATCCAGTTCAGCTTGTTTTAAAATTCCAGAAATCCTGTCCATTATTCTCTGTGTGCTTCTTCCCTCAGAAATCTGGCATGCTATTGATTGAGCACCTGGAGAAACCAGCACTGGTTTATCAAGTCTGCATCTGTCAGCTAACAGTGCCTCCTGTACCTAAGGGATGTCACAAAACCCCATTTCAGAATCACTGCTTGAAACGGTCACGCTTCAAACCTCCAGAAAGAAATTGTAAATGTGGGGGAATGGAGGCAGGGCCTTTGGTGAGGAAAGAGTGTTCCGGTTTCTTTGCGACCGGTTTTTGGTAGCAGCTCAATCTTACCTCCTCACTTGTCACTGGTGCATAGGGGCGTCTGTACTCCAGCATGGGAACTATAACATTTATTCCAAAACACACGATTTCCCCCTTTTAGAACTAGGAGACTTGTTAGAGGCACAAGCTTCCCTGGCAGGGGTTGTCACCAAGGTAGGGTAGGCAGACTGCCTCCAGGGCACCTTGTGACAGGGACCCGTTCGAGGAATCACAGACACCATTGCCTTATTCACCGTTTAGAATGGCTTTGCTGGCTTCTCCACCTCACTACCAACCCAGGACACCTACGTGTGAGTGAGCACGAGTCCTGACCACTCAAAGCCTCCAAAACAGTTCATCCTCCTGCGAACATCAGCTGGGTCGCTCCTGCTGACTCTGCTACTGCGTCCCAGGTAGGCCCAGCGGCTTTTTATTATTATTATTATTATTAACCTATAATATTTTCCCCGATGGACTTTATGCCTTGAGAGTTCCTGTCTTCCAAACACACTGCGTTCATGACTAATTCATTGTTTCTCTCTTTTTTAATCAAGCAACTGTGTATGTGACTGCATGCAGGCCTTCTGGTCAACTTGCGGCAACCAGTATTATCTCAGGAGTTTATTATGTAAACTCAGTCGAAAGTGAGGGGGTGTAAGGAAGATGTCAGCACTTTGTGGGTAAACATGACCTTCCCCACCCCCACCACAGTCGTTTCTTCTGTACATTTCTAAAAGGGGAAGGACTGGGCCGAGAACCCCTTATTTCCTTTATTTCACCCATCGGACTTGCCTAATTAGTTTGTGGTTGGCCATGAAAGAGAGTAAGTGTTGAAACACTGACCCTAACCCCCACCTGGAAAAGGACAATTGACATTCAGATTTTGCTGGTGATGGGAGCCCTGAGTCAAGTTTTATGGGGAAGACAGCCTGGGAACAGTTGCCTGGTGACCGGGGCTGCAGCCCACTGAGTTCCCAAATCCTGAGTCCCCGTTGGGGATCAGACTGTTAGGACCACGTGAGGATCAGATGCCGTAGAGTGTCTGCCTTTTCCAAATAACTTTACCAGAGCACCCAAATCCACAGACAGGCGTCTTTGCACAGTTCTTGACTTTAAGTAAAATTTTAAAATAATTAATACCCGGTTTGCTTTTTCAAAGTTCTGACGTGTGAGGTGTAGGGTCATAGGAGGGTATAGATTTGGAAGGTGTTCTAATATAAGAGTAAAGAATACAAGTTTGTCATAATTAGGCATATCTAACTTTGAACTCTGGTTTCGCCAAATATTTGGCTTTGTGGCTTTGGGAAAGTCACTTTTAAGTCTTGATTCACTTTTAGATGGTTGGGAATACGACTGCCTTCCAATCCTGTGATCATTAAATAACGAGTATGAAAACGGTACCGTGAGTGCCTGGCACAGGTCCGGGCTCATTAAAGGGCAGCTTGCCTACCTCCTTTCCCATCTCTGTATGTCACAATGAATCAGAGTCTTCTATTCCGTCAGTGTTTAAGGGAACCCTGAGTGCTACATGGTTACCCTGACCCTGGGGAAGTGACAGTCCATAGGCACAGAGGCACAAGACAGGCAATCCCATTTTATCCATAGAAGCAAGTCCCCCATTCGTGGCAGACTAGTAGACATGGCAGGAAGGTGAGAAGAGGCAGGTGGGAGCTCTCACTCCATCTCCAGGCTTTACTCATGTGGTTACATCCCTAGAGCCGGATTGTCCCTGAGAGGGAAAGGGAAGCAGTTTGTTCCTGGGTTACCTGAAGGGGAGGCAACAAGAGGTCAAGGGCTTTGTTCACCCCTGCCTCTGGCCAGCGCCTGCTCTCCCCATAGTGTCTCAGAACTGAAGCTTCAGTTCTGACCAACAGAAAGGAGCCAATGGACCTACGTCCTCGGTCGCAGCTGCTGCCTCCCAGTCAGGGTCCGGCTCCCGATTGGAGATGATTGCTCTGTCCCAGCCTTCTTCCCATCTCTCTGGAAAGAGGGAAGCCTCAGCAACCCACCAACAGCCACTGGGGACCCTTCTCTGGTGGGGTTCCGTGGGCTGCCAACGTCTGTCTACCCAGGCCACTTGTGAAAAATGCAGGTTCTCGGTCCCCTTTGTCATCTGCCTGGCTAAGGAGCCTGCTTGGCTGTGGGGTGCAAAGCAAACGACCATCAGAAGGACATGTGGGAAACACAGAGATAAGAAGTGAGTGGCTCATGGCAGCAGAGACTTCAGGCTGATTGTGATCTGAGCAGCTGAGACAAAACAGTGCCAGGTGTTTCTAAATTGTTAGAACAGTTGTGGAAGACAGCAAGAGAATAAAGATATTCTTTGGCCTCCCCCTCCCACAGGAAGGCAGTGCGGTGTCGTGGGGGAAAGTGTTGGCATCAGACCAGGTCCGTTTTTGGTTATTTTCTTTAGACAAGTCACTTAGCAGTGACAGTGGAGGTAGGACTGTGATGGTCGTTCTCGCTGCTCTCACGGTTGTGGTCTTACTCTGTGCCGAGCACTGTTGGTGCTTTGCAGCTGTCATTTCCCAGCAGCCCTATGAGTCACTATTATTTTCTCTGTTTTATGGATGAGGAATCTGAGACACTGAAGTTAAATGATGGAACCTCTTTCAGCCTCTTCATTTCTTATCTGCAAAATGGGGATTTAAAAAATACTATAGAGTTGGAGAAATACTAATTCACATGAAGTGCATGGTACACAATAGGTGTTAAATAACTAAAGTTTCTTCTATCAGAATGGGTCCTAAAAAAATAATAAAAAGGAGCAAAAGATCTTATTATGGGCACGTAACCTGGAGGCCACTTTCGTGTCTAACAATAGGAAAAGGCTTAGCAGATTATGGCAGAATATTATACAACTATTAAAATAGTTATGAAAAGTATACAGAGTAGAAAATTTTTATAATACTATGTTAGATAAATAAAGAAAAATACAAAATAGTATAGGCACATTGATTGCACCTGTATAAATTAACAAGTAGGAAGGGTTTGGAAGCAACAGATAGTAATTAAGAGTTGTTAGACATAGGTTATTTAATACTGTTATATACTGCCTTTGGTTTTTTAAGAAACCCAACAAAAACCAAAGCAGTGCCAGGTGCCACAAGTAGCAGCTGCTGTCAACGTGATGAGGAAAACCTTAGCAGTGCCTCAGATGGGAGAAGGGCACCAGTCCTTTCAACCAACGTATGCAGAGAGAGGCCCCGTCAATAGCAGCATTTTGTTGTTGTTATAGTAAAACTGTGACACATCTTTGGGACAAATCCTGAAAAAAAAAAAAAAAAGCTTTGGCTTCCAGAGACGTACCACGTGCCAGTCAACCTGTTGCACTCCATCATGAGTCCAGTAAAGCGTCTTGGTCTGGTGATTAGAGGTTGATTTTACTGGTGAGGTAGGAAAGCTTTCTTTAAAGTCCTGTGCGCCAGCTCCACTGGGGTTCAGTAACAGGCGGTTTTCTCTGACCACAAAAGAGTGGTACTATAGCGCTTAACCTCTAAGGAGGTTATTCATAAAATATTGATTTTTGTGCACATAAAGGAGGTAGTTCATGAATAGAAAATGTAAGCATAAGCAAAAATTATTTCGTTCTCTCAGTTCGTGAACACACAAAGGAATGATTCCAGCTTAGCCACGGAGGCTGGCATCCACTGTACCTACTGGGAGGAGAGCAGACATAGAATGTTATTCTTCCTCAGTGTTATCATTCCAAGAACAGATGTGTCCAAAAGATCTACCCTGGATCATGCAGCCTTTTACTGTAGGCTGTGAAGGCAAAGCCAGAGACTTTGTGGCAAGGTGTGGGTTTTTGTTTGTTTGTTTGGCTCTGTACTTCCCAAGCTATAACTGGGCCTTTCCTCAAATCAGACTCATGTCACTGAGCCATTGCAGGTCAATACAGTTCAGCTGTTGCCGTCCTGTGAAAGCCATCAGCAGCATCATGTCATCTAAAGTGGAACAACCCTCACCCTCTTCGTCTTACCTGTCATCGTCGTCATTCTCCATCTTACTCTGTAGCCGGTAGCCAATCAGTCAATCAGTCACTGTTTGCTTCCTTTCTGTGGGTAAGGAATGTTGACAGATGTTGTGAGGATCAAAGGAGCAAATTAAAAAAAACGAAAACAAAAACAAGAGCAAATTCAAGTGAAAGTGCTTTCAAAATAAATGCTATGGTCACCTTGAGTTATCAGTTCATATCCATAGGAGGGCTGCAATCGAAATAACAAATGTTGACAAGGACATGGAGAAATTAGAACCTTCGTATATTGCTCTCAGGATTGTAAAATGGTGCAGCTGCTTTGGAAAACAGTCTGGCAGTTCTACAGTTAAATATGGAATTACCAAATGACCCAGCAGTTCCACTCGTAGGTATGTGCCCAAGAGAAATGAAAACATGTCCACCCAAAAACCTGACACGAATATTCACAGCAACATCATTCATAATAGCCAAGAAGTGGCAACATCATCCATCAGCTGATGGATGGATGGATAAGTAAAATGTGGTATGTCCACACAATTGAATGTTATTCAACAATATGAGGTCAATTAAGTTCGCGAACTTGTTGAAAGGATGTTGCTCACCTTTTTGATATCAGAGGGATTATTCATTATGAATTTGTACCAACTGGACGAACAGTTAACCAAGTTTACTATTTGGAAGTGCTGAAAAGGCTGCATGAAAAAGTTAGACGACCTGAACTTTTCACCAACAATTCATGGCTCTTGCATCACGACAACGCACCAGCTCACACGGCATTGTCTGTGAGGGAGTTTTTAGCCAGTAAACAAATAACTGTATTGGTACACCCTCCCTACTCGCCTGATCTGGCCCCCAATGACTTCTTTCTTTACCCAAAGATAAAGGAAATATTGAAAGGACATTTTGATGACATTCAGGACATCAACGGTAATACGACGACAGCTCTGATGGCCATTCCAGAAAAAGAGTTCCAAAATAGCTTTGAAGGGTGGACTAGGTGCTGGCCTCGGTGCATAGCTTCTCAAGGGGAGTACTTTGAAGGTGACTGTAGTGATATTCAGCAGTGAGGTGTGTAGCACTTTTCCTACAATGAGTTCGCGAACTTAGTTGTCTGACCTTGTAAAAGCATGTGAAGGACTGATACAAGCTACAACGTGGACGAACCTTGAAACCACTGTACTAAGTGAAGGAAGCCAATTATAAAAGGCCACATATTGTGATTCTGCTTGTATGAAATATCCAGAATAGGCAAATCCAGAGAGATGTAAAGTAGATTAATTGTTGGGAGGACTAAGAGCTGGGGGAATAATGGGCACTGGATGCTAGTGGGTTCAGGGTTTATTTTGGGGGTGACAAACTTGTTCTGAAATGGATTTATTGGTATACTCTGTGAATACACTAGAAACCATAGAATTTTGCATCACAAATTGTATGGTATGTGAAGCTGTCACTGAAAAAACATAGGTACAAATGCAAAGGCAGATTAATAATAATACTGTGTTTTCTGCAAATGACCAAACAGCTGAACTTCATCAAGGATCAGTTCAGGGCTTGATCGACTTATTACCAGCATCTAGGAGATCAGATGCATCTTCCAATCAAGGATGTCTTGCCCCCTGTCGTTGTCATTTTCTACATGTCCATGAACGTCCAAAAGCACCAGTGTCCAGACTTAAAAAATGGGTGTCCATTGCTTGCAGTAAAAGCCCAGAAGAAAGAGGGAGGCAGTCTTCTAATCCCTAGGAACCAAATGTTTATGGGGGAGGGAGTGGGGAAAATGGTAATTCCTTAAGTGCTTGGCACTCTTCTCAAAGCAAGAATCAAAGATTGGCAGCAAAGAGCCCAGCCCCACGAGCCTTTAGTACTTGTGGATTCTCTTAGGAAAGGCTGCATCGCACATGCCCTTGATGGGACAAGTGATGATACTGAATGAGTAAGTGACACGGGCTCTGAGTCAAACAAGGGATTCAGAAGGCTGGGACTCTGAATGCAAAGACAACTTAGGAATATCTTAAATCAATGTATTTTGCCTATATTTTCCTTTTTATGTATGCCAAAGAGTGATACATGTTTTTAAAATCTAAGTATAAAAGAGTGACTTCAAAAAGTAGAAAATAAAAATTATAAGTGCTAAGGAAGCATCGTCTCGTAGTTAATGCTGCATCTTAGAATCTAAGAGGTCTTACATTTGATAATATTTGGTACTTATTAAAGAGAGCTCATGAGCATGGCAAGAACTCTCTTCTAAGTTTAATGTGGTATCTCCAGCTGTTTCTTTGAAAAAAAATATTGTAGTATAATTCTTGCTTCTGAAGCATTGAAATTAATTGACATTTGTTCTAGGACTTTCGTAGAATTTGTGTGCTATTCGTCAGAGTTGTGTGCTATTCATTGACCCTGTACTCTGTTCTAGGCAGTGTGCTAAGTGCTTTTTGTGCATTTTCTCATTGGCAGCTAACAAGAATGGTATGTAGATAGTACTATTTCCTATTTGATAGAAAAGGAAACTGAGGTTAAGAAATATCAAAGAGCTCTCCCAGCATCCTTCAGCACTAAATGACACAGCTGGCCTTGAATCTGTCTGACTCCGGAAGGTCCTGCCCTGGACTGCTCTGCCAGAACACCTTTATGGCCAATTCTAAATCGGGTCTTTAAAAAAAGAAATCACAGACAATTAAACAAACGCAAAGGGAAATGAGAAAAAGGAAGATGGATGTAGTTATGTGGTAGTTGCAGATTTCTGGGTCTTCTCTAATTACACTAATGGCCAACTCAGCCTGCCTTTTCCAGGTTACTGGAAGGAGATTGGAGCGAACACGAGTGAGAATCTGTAGTTACATGTTCCAGCTTTCTCCTTCTGTAATTCTGCTGATCAGCCATAAAACTAATTAAGCTCTGTCTTCCACTTTTATTCTCCAAGCTTCCTGGTTTTGCTTTTGTGTGCTGGCATGCCCGTGGAGAGAACCACACAGGACTTGAGATGCAGAGCTAGACTGAGAGTATCCTATAACAAAATCCCAAATCACAGAACATTAAAGCTCAAAAAGGATGGCAGAGATTGGTGCACATTGAAACCACCTATGAAGTTTTTCCAAGAACTAGATCCTCAGTGTTTCTCAAAATGGGCTTCCTGGACCAGCAGCAGCAGCAGCAGCGTCACCTGGGATCTTGTTCGAAGCGCAGATTGTGGAGCCCCACTCCAGACCTCCGGGTCAGAGGCTCTGGGGATGGGACTGCAATCTGTGCTTTACGAAGCCTGCTAATGTCTGAGAACCCCTGAACGAGGGCACAAATCTTGACAGGATCCTGAGTGTATTCCACTTTCGAAATATGTCACAGCTGTATTTCAAATGCAATTTAAAAAAATATTTACTTTCATATTTTATACGTGAACTTTCTTCTAGCATGAACAGTTTAAAAGCACAAGAATCCTAGCCTGAAAATCTGATCCTATTCTCCTACTCTGCTCCCTAGCAATTAACATTGGCTAAAAATATCTTTTCTTTAAAAGTTTGTCAGTCTGAAGTGTTTTCTGCATTAAATTGTAAGGTATTAGACGACAGTAACCACCTTGTTCCACCTAATTTGGAAACGTATCCACATCAATGCACAAATAGATATGTGATATCACTAAAACTCTTCTCAAAATTTATGTGGGGCTTTATTTTGCAGTATAGGTAGTTTGTTAATATAGTTGTTAAAAATCACTTTTCCAATTTATTGACTATAGAAAAAAAATAGTGACAAGTTGCGATAGCCAATGGGAGAGGGAAGACACTTTTTCTGGCTCCTGAATATCTTTAATTAATTCAATTTCTGAAACATTTCTTTCCCTACTAATATTTCGATTTGGTGCTTGGTATGGGAAAGCGTGGCAGTTGTTTAGGTCAGCATTTCCCAAACGGTGTTCCTGCAAGATGTCAGCTTGTTTCTGAAAGCAAAAATAAATACATCTGGGAAACGCTGTGTTAAAAAAATTAAATCAATAGATTCACTTCATGACTTCTTTGAGTTTTCAGTAGGTTATCTGAACTATGACTCTTCAGGGGGTATATCGTACACAGCATTTGCCAGATTTTTCTAATAAAAAATTTTTGGAAACTAATAAATCATTGTTTTTAAGCACCTTCTGCACTGACATGGAAATATTAATGTTTTCTCAATGAATACTCATTGAATATGATGTTAAATAATGTTTTGCTTAGCACTTAAGGTATTACAAAGTATTTGTTTTCTGTTGCTGCACAACACAAATTATCGGAAACAGAGGCTTCAGACAACTCCCACATATCAACTCATAGTTCTACAGCTTCGAAGTCTGGCTAGACACAGCCAGGTTCTCCACTCGAGGCGTCATGAAGCTGAAATCTAGGTGTTGGCCAAACTGAGCTCTTGTCTGGAGGCTCTGGGAAAACTCCACTTTCAAGCACTCAGGTTGCCCTCAGAATCCAGTTCCTTGTGGCCCATATAATCGAAGTTCCCTTTTCCTTACGTATTGCCAGTGGGGTGTTGCTCTGTGGTCCCAAAGGCTGCTTTCAGGTCCTTTCCATGCCCCCGCCCCTTCAAGCCAGCAAGGACATGTCCAGTCTTTCTCGTGCTTTGAATCTCTGACTTCCTCTTCTGTCTCCAGCCAGAGGAAACTCTCTACTTTTAATGATTTAACGTGATTCGCTCGAGCCCACCTGGGTAAATCCCTTTCTTAAAGTCAACTGTGCCATCTCATGTAATCGTGGGAGTGATATCACACTCACAGATTCCAACCACATTCAAAGGGGGAGGACATTCTACAAGGACAAAGGTCATGTGGGGTCATCTTAGAATTCTGCCTACCACAAAGTGTAAGACACAGCCTGGTTCTCCAAAGTTTAAAAATTAGTCAGGAGCCAGACAAATATAAAGAGAATGTCAATTTTAAAATGAATACTATAAAAGTGCTGCAGTAGTTTGTAAAAGGGGGACATCAGTGGAATCAGTTCATTAGAAAAGTCACTGAGAGGGGGCCAGCCTGCTAGCTCAGTTGGTTAGACCACGGTGCTCTTAACAAGGTTGCCAGTTTAATCCCCGCATGGGCCACATGAGCTGCGCCCTCCACAACTAGATTGAAACAACTACTTGACTTGGAGCTGATGGGTCCTGGAAAAACACACTTAAAATAAATAAAAAATAAAAGTTTAAAAAAATAAATAAAAACCACTGAGAGGTTTGGTTCTTTTTTTTTGTTTTGATCTGTTTTTTTTAATTGTAGGCCCTGAGGGATAATAAGAGCAATGGCTAGCATTTTTTGAGTGATAAGTGCTATTTACATGTATTATCTCTATTTGATCTTTACAAAAATCCTACTACGATTCTTCCCATTTTGCAGTCGAGCAAGCAGAAGTTTAGAGAGGAGAAAGCTGGCAAGTTGTGGACCAGGAGCAACATCAAGCCAATGGGCTCCTTGTCACTATTCAGTGTAACAAACCTTTGTTAGGTCATTACCCTGAGCCAGTCACTGTGCTAGGTGCTGTTCATACAAAAAAAAGTAAGATCCAGTTCCTGCCTCTGGAATGTCACCAAAAGAGACAGGGTCCAGAAAACAAACCATTGCCCTGGAGCATGGAGTGCAGTAACACCACAATGGCCTGACAAAACAAGGGGTGACCTACTTCGCTTGGGGGGTCACCAGGGGCTTGGAGGAGGTAACGCGAGCTATAATAGAGCTGAAGAAGGGATAGTTCTCCAGGAGAATGTGGAGGGTTGGGATGGACAAGGAGAAATCCCAGATATGGGCAAAGGCAAGGAAGCATCAAACCATGCGACCTAGTTAGGAAAATGCTCGTGTGTCCTGGTGCTTCTGTAGGGTGACCGGGAGAGAGAAGAGGCTGCAGAAGAAGCCAGAGCATCAATGAACTTAATGACATGACAAATAGCCAGTTTGGATTTATCCCAAAGATAGGGAATCCAGTGAGTTGTTGTAAGCAGCAGAATAACATGGACGGACTTGTACCCAAAAAAGGTTATTTCAGCATTAATGTGGAGGATGCATGTGTATTTTGAGAAGAGCAGGAGTAGAGCAGTTAGAAAAGTACCATCGCACGTCTATGAGCAACATCAAGGGCATGTGTGAGAGGCACAGCAGACAAATGTGCGGGGACCGTGGGTCTATGAGATCCGGTAGCTGGTTAGATGGAGAGCACGGACAAGAAAGCAGATATGCTCAATCCTGGGTCTGGTGTAGCCAGTTGTTTGGATAATGGTACCATTGAGTGGCATACGGAGGGAAAAATACATTTGGTATTGGCCAAGTTAAGGTTGAACTATCTGTAGTACATGCAAGTGGAGATATCCAAGCACGTGTCCAGATGCTGCGGTATTAGGACAGGCATATGCCCAGTTGTGTGGGGTGACTTCCTAAAGCAGGTGACTCTAGGGGCACAGGAGGAAAACCAGGACGGTCAGTGAAGAGCTCTTCTATCGAGCAAGTGAAAAATGACTAGAGAGCCCAGGACGATGGGGGTAGCTAGGGAGAGAATGGAACCTAGCTTAGGAGTGCTACCCTGTGGTTTTACATGGTGTACTCAACACAGTGACAGAGGGACCGTGCCCAGGACGTGAGTACTGCCTACTACGAAACCTTCCCAGAGGTCACTGTGGTCCTGAAGCTCTTCCTTCGGCTCAGGAATTGGATTGATTTGAGTTGTTGGTTATTATTGTTGGAATGGAAGTGGCTCCGTTCCTCAGCAGTGGCTTCCCCTTTACCAAGTTCACCAACATTGGTTCACACGTGAAATGATGCAGTGATTTGCAGGGGGGCCTATAATTGGCAGCTGGCCTGGGTGACCAGCGCCTGTCCCATGGGAAACCATCTCTCAGGAGACTGATCTAGGACATGACCTAGAGAAGGGGAGCACAAGGACCCCAGTGCTCACTGACTGTCACTGTCCCTCTCTGCAGACACGGAGAGACCTTCTGGTGGACATCAGAGGGGTGTCGTCCACTGCTTCTTGCTCCCTGGGTTTCCTTTGCCAGCCTTTCTAGTCACACGTCTTCTCTGCACCAGCTTCCCTGTTTGCTTCTCGTTGCCAAATTGCAATCACTTTTTAATCCTACTTCCCTGATATTGCTCCCAGGTTTTGGTTGAGTCAGAGAGGTCAGATCAGGGTAGGCTTAGATGTAAAACTTCTTGCAAATCTGTCTAAGGAGGGCGTGCCTTGTCCCGTGAATCCTAGGCTGTCCCTGGGGGTGTGGCTCCATGAAGTTCGTGTTTGGGGAAAGGTAACCTGGGGCTCAGTGTAAACTGCGTTAGAGTAAGGAGAGGCCAGAGGCCAAGAGTTCAGTTAAGAAGCTGAGGCAGTGGAGTTAGGGGGACTGTGCGAGGCCAGGAGTAAAATGGTAACAGAGAGGAAAGGAAATGCCATGCTGAATGGTCATTTCCAAGAGAGAAGCAACAAGGCATGGTGACTGATGGGCGACAGTGGATACAAAAAGAGGGACACATTGATGTACTCAGTTTCTTCAGTTCTGTGATTGCTGCGGCAGTGTTTGGGGTATTTTAATTAACATTATGCTTTGTTTAAGGCAGGGGTGTCCAAACTGCGGCCCGCGGGCCAACTGCAGCCCACGATCCATTGGTAATTGGCCCGCAGCAAATTCCAAAAATATATTTAGTTTACTTAAATAAACCAGGTGCGGCAATGCGTACTTTACCTCGAGTGAGTGGCCGGGCTGTTTGTGTATTTTACCGCCTATGGCCCTTGGTGAAAAACGTTGAAAAAAGTTTGGACACTCCTGGTTTAAGGTGTATGTTTATGAGCACTATACAACTGTAAAACTTGATTGTTTCAGTGTGATGGATAGTCTGTCAGTCTGGTACTCCCACCCTTAGTGTGTTTAACAGAATGAGCAGCTTCTTAAAAATTCCAACTTGTAGACTAATCTAGACTATGATGTCCTTTCTTGGATCTCTTAGGAAGAAATGTCCCTGATATAAGCCGAATGAGGAATAGAATTCTGAGAGAAGCAGGCTAGTGGGGAGGGAGGTGTGGAGGGCAGGCGTCTCAATCAGTAGGCACATATTGAGCACTCACTATATCCCTAAGATTTGTGAGGTACTGCGGAGGCTAGGAAACCTGGGTAACAGCTACTTCTCCTGAGGAGCTGACGCCCTCTCAGGAGCCAGACTGCCCTGGAAGAAACAACCAGAAGCAAGCAGCCTACAGGGTATATAATTGAGCTGCTAGGCTGGTGCGTGGAGATGGGCGCTATTTACATACAAACTGGGCGATGAGCCTCTGGAAGCCACCGCAGAGAAAAACACAAGGTCAGGAGGACAGAAAAATCATAGATTGAAAGCTGTGATAGAGGCAAATAGGCAACTGGAGCCCTACATTTCGTCACAGGACCCAGAGGGATTTATCCTTTCTGTTTTGCCCAGACGTTTATTCTTTGCAAAACACTTTTCTGTGTATTAATCTCATTTTAGTCTCGACCCAATCCAGCAAGGGAGGCAAGGTGGGGATTCTAAAGGGGGAAAGGATTTGAGAGAGATTTACGATGTCAAAACAGCAGGATTGTACGACCAATTAATCTTCCGGTTGAGTGTGAAGGAAGCCCTGAGGATGGCCCTCCCACTCACTCACTCAGGAAATCGCTCGCGTAGCAAATACTTCTTGAGGGTCTATTATGTGTTCTGGTGCCAGGGCTCCAGGTTTCTGGCGGAGGCCACCACGTCGCTCATGGTGCCGTTGCCAGGAAACGCGACAGGAAACTACGAGGAAGAGCACCTGATGCTGACTGTCCCTCGGAGCCCCAGCGGCCTGTGGGACACCCAGGTGAAACTGACTAGTAGGTATTTGCAGGAAAGTTTGGCTTTTGCAGGGTGGAGGTCTGGGATATGAAATGGATCTGGAAATGATTAGCCTGTAAGTGAGAGTTAAGACTGAGAGAGGGTTAGAGGACCTGGGGAGATCTTGATTAAGACATTTAACAATGCTGAGCTCCAGTTTCTTTCTGTGGGAAATGAAGGAGATAATATCTGCATCACGGGATTATCTTAGATCATATGAACGTGAACGGACCTGAAAAACAGCAAAGCATTATATAAACCGAAAATACTGTTACTGGTGTTTCATCACTGTAGTAGCCACATCTTGTCTGACCGAACAGCTTAGCAAATTCCTTAAAAAAAAGATCAAAATTTTGCACTAATATTTCTCCAAAATCTCATTATCAACATGCCCTTCCCCCACCCCCACCATCACCACAGGCAGAGGTCAAGAGCTAAATAAAAATAGGTCTTGATATCCGGGCTTTGAGTAGACATGAAGAGTATTAGACTAATTCATAAATGTCCCTTAGATGCGAAAGGCATGCCCTGATCAGGCAGGACAGCTGTGCTGTCTGTCGTGCAGCTTGACTTCTAAAAGTACAATAATCAGTGATTAACAGCAAAAAACATCTTCAGATATTCTGACCATTGAAAAGTGAGGGAAGGGGAAATTTAGAAAAATTTGAGAGAAAAATTCAAGTTATGATCAGGAAACCCCCTGATTGTCAAAATGAAAGACGGGGGGAAAGCCAGGATACCTTTAGATAAATATTCAAAGCAAAGTCAGAGGACATCAAATTTAGAGCACTGTTTTGATTGAGCACAAGGATGAAATAGGTGACAAAGAGGGTGTTTTGTTAGTTTTTGTTTTTAAAGTCTGCTTTTTTGTCATTTTCAACTTCATAAGACTATGGTTTAAAAACAACTTTCTTAGATTAATCTTTATTTTGGTGCCTGATGTTACTATAACTAACTCCATGGATTAGAACCTCACCAGGAATAATAAGGCACATATTTCTGGTCAGTTTTCAATTTTTTTATCCAGTACGATATGGTTCTAATGGCTCAGAGCCCATCCAGTCAGCCCATTGCATTTTCCAGCTTTTATTAATTGATGACAGGGTGCATGGGACATCTACTGTGCAAGGAGCCACTGTGTCTCAGAAGTTAAACGGAGGAGGAAGATGGGTCACCTTGTTCTAGAAATTTGCCTACTCTATTCTCAGCAAAGCAAGGTGGGGTTGCTTCCTGAAATTTTAATTCTTGAGGCCTCAAAAATTCAAACTGCAATGCTAGTCTTCCTCAGACCGTAGACATTAGTGTGAAGAGTCTGTTTCTTTGTGTTTCTACAGTGACATAAACTAAAGGAATCAGCTCCTTCATTCCCTCATTCAGTCATTCATCAAACGTGTATGGAGGCATTAATGTGTGGCAGACATTGTGATAGTTGCTAGGGGTACGTGGATGAAGGAAAAGTCCTTGCTCCTAGAACCTTCCAGTCTAGTGGAGAAGACAACACAGGAGCAGGGCCAGAGCACGCTTCACGCAGGTGACACTGAACCTGAGTCTTAAAGGATCAGCAGGAAGGGGCCAGCTGGAAACGCAGGAGAAAACGCAGGAGAGGCCTCCTTAGGGGGTGTAGGAAAGTTGGCATTGTAGTGGACACCATACTCTTACTAGTGAGTGGCAGGAGGTTGGGTTGGAGAGGTACCAGGGTCATGTCTTTCTAAAGGATTTGGGCTTTGACCTTGAATGTGATGGAGCCCTCCTGAAGAAGCACTCTGATCTCCTGGCTTCTGTGTAGGCTGGGTTACTTTGAGAGCTGGGATGGTTTTGTATATCTCTGCGTCTTCATTGTTTTCCAATGAACACTTTTGAGCACTTCCTAGGGAGCACCCTAAGAGGTAGGGACACGGGAGACACAAGACTCAGCCTGTGCCCACGGACTCAGCCTGTGCCCTCGGACTCAGCCTGTGCCATCACACTCACTTCTGCCCTCACACTCAGCCTCTGCCCTCACACTCAGCCTGTGCCCTCACACTCAGCCTGTGCCCTCACACTCAGCCTCTGCCCTCGAACTCAGCCTGTGCCCTCACATTCAGCCTCTGCCCTTGGACTCAGCCTGTGCCCTCACACTCAGCCTCTGACCTCAGATTCAGCCTCTGCCCTCGGACTCAGCCTCTGCCCTCGGACTCAGCCTCTGCCCTCGGACTCAGCCTGTGCCCTCGGACTCAGCCTCTGCCCTCGGACTCAGCCTCTGCCCTCGGACTCAGCCTGTGCCCTCGGACTCAGCCTCTGCCCTCGGACTCAGCCTCTGCCCTCGGACTCAGCCTGTGCCCTCGGACTCAGCCTCTGCCCTCGGACTCAGCCTCTGCCCTCGGACTCAGCCTGTGCCCTCGGACTCAGCCTGTGCCCTCACACTCAGCCTGTGCCCTCACACTCAGCCTCTGCCCTCACATTCAGCCTGTGCCCTCACACTCAGCCTGTGCCCTCACACTCAGCCTCTGCCCTCGGACTCAGCCTCTGCCCTCACACTCAGCCTGTGCCCTCACACTCAGCCTCTGCCCTCGGACTCAGCCTCTGCCCTCACACTCAGCCTCTGCCCTTGGACTCAGCCTGTGCCCTCACACTCAGCCTGTGCCCTCACACTCAGCCTCTGCCCTCAGACTCAGCCTCTGCCCTTGGACTCAGCCTCTGCCCTTGGACTCAGCCTCTGCCCTCGACCCCACACACATGGGGCAGGGCACTCCATGCACAGGTACTCGGGAGCTCCAGCGGGACAGCGGCAAGTCGAAGGCTTCCTGAAGAAGGCAAGGCTTTGAAGAATGAGGAGTGCAGCTGGGCAAGGGAAAGCTGGAGGGGCGCTCCGACGGAAGATAGTAGGAGCGCAGTAGTGGCGGCAAGGAGAAGCTGGCACGTGTGTGGATAGATGGCACCGGGACGTTTTGCAGAGAACATGCCCATTGGTGGGCAGAATGGCCCCTGGAACAGAGCCCGAGGAAGTGGAAGGAGGGGTGAAGGGGGACAGTAGACACGTTGGCCAGGAACAGAGCGGCATGTCCTCATGTGGGATTGGAGGAAACGAAGTAGGGGTGGATATGACTATAGATTGGTTTCACAGGGGTTGATGACAGACCACGTTTCAGTGAATCAATTGAGGTTCATGTCAATGAAATAATAGTGTACCCTTAGCACCACACTTGGGAGCATGTCTTACCTCTCTTCAGGCAGATGCCTGCTTCCTCTCCTTCAAAGCTCTCCGTGGCAGAGGAGAACGTACCCCTCAGTCCAGAAGCCAGAATGCACATCAGCCGCAGGTCTTAAATGCTTCCACCCCAGAAGGCCCTCTGCCCCCTCACTGGCCCTCCTGGGCTCGGGACCCTTTACCATTCAAAGACCCACGCTGCCTCTCAGGTCCCCTGTGCTCCGACCTGGGAAGGGGCTGGGGAGGGGCCAAGGCCCAGGGGCGGTGTGCTCCCCCACCTCCTTATCTCCTCCTGATTCAGGTGGCTTTCCCGCTCTCCTTTCAGCCAGTTTGGAATCTCTGTGGAGGCTGTTTTCTTGCCTCCTCCAGTCTGTTTCCTTGTTGACCTCAGATTACTCCCTGGAGAGGATGAGACTGAGTGAAGAGAAAGGTGGGATCAAAAAGGCAGGCTTGACTATGAATGTTGGCCCACTGAGGTGATTACAGATGCAATGATGGCTTCACTCTGGTCCAGTAAGTAGGAGCACAGGTGAGAGCACGACGGCCCCATGTTGGTAACTGTGGAAGCTGGACACTGAGTTTCATTACCCTTTCGTCTCTAACTTTGGCATGTTTCAATTTTCCATAATAAAAAGATGAACAATTAAATAGTTGGAATTTTAAAAATACTGTGAATTTACAATAAGACTTCATTTTTGCCAGATAATATGAATAAATCCATGCTATTTACCAACATAAAAACAGGCAGGAGCTATCCAATGAGAGCGTTGTGGTTTGGACCTCTCCTGCCCTCCCACCAGCTCCAGCCGTGGACAGTGTTATCTGGTACTTTCCCTGCTTGGTTTTAATCACAACTACCCTACAGCTTCCTTCCTTCTCTCTGAGCAGTCTTGCCAGAGGGGCACCTTCCTTTCTCTGTTACTTTCCTTTCTCTCTGTTACAAGTTTGAAAGGTAACCCTTGTTGGAAGGCAGTTGCCGTTTAAGCCCATCCCAAACTTGCCCTTGGCCTGAGCTCGACTTCCACCCCAGCTGTGACTGCTGTGACAGGGAACTACTAGTTGTCACACTTGTTTCTAAATTACCCACTTGGGCTTCTCCAAATCAAATAATCCTTTCCTTGTCCAGCTTTTTCACAGGTCTCTGATGTTTTACAAAGAAGTGTCTAGAGCTGCTCCAGCACTGGAAAGATGCTTAACAATATTAAGTTATACAAAAACAAAGTTCAGAGGTAAAAGATTCTTTTCAGTTGAGACCACATTGTGACAGAGAAACCTGAAGACAAGTAACTATATGAGTCAAAAGATAAGGAACCGACTAGCAAGAGCTGCCGAGGTTTTGGGTGGAGCGTGGGTCACTGGCTGGGCAGAGCAATTCCCATTCAGCTTTCTAAATGTCGCCTCCAGGCACTCCGTTCCACCTTCTTAGTAGCTGTGCATTTTCTTCAGGATAAAACCCACGTTTCTTAAAGGACAAGTAAGATTACTGGAGATCTGACTCCACCCACCTCTCCACCCGTGTCTCAAGGTTTCCTTCCTGGAAGGCGTGCTTGACGCTTCAAAATCATACTGATCTCTCCTTTCCTTACCTTTGCACCTGTGCTTAGCACCTTGTAAGGTCCCCAAAGAAAGCCTAGTCGTATCAGTTACCCTGCAGAATGGTGGCAGCCCCAAATGAAGACAGCTAATTAAACAGACCCTTAGGCTGGCAACAGAAATGTTAGTTTTCTAATAATAGAGGGACACTTGTCCTAAAAGATATAGGACAGCATATAACGTAATAATGATTTATTGATTGGTTGGTTGGTTGGTTGGTTTGTTGATTGATCACTAGGCGCCAGACACTATGCTCAACTCTTCACCTACGTTACCTCCTTTACTCTTATCCTAAATCAGTCCCTCTGCTTCACCCTGCCCCACCCCACCCACATCCCATCAAATCAGCTAAGAGTGTGGACTTGGAAGCTGGTCTGCCTGGATTTCAAGCCCAACTCTCTCTTTTTAACTCATTACTGTGCCTCTTGTGCCTTAGTCCCCACGTCTGTAAAATGGGCATGATAACTTCTTTATGAAACTGTTGTGAGGACTCTGTGTTAAGCTTTGAGAACAGTAAAGTTTAAATAACTGTTAGCAATGAATGTTATTATTTCAAGATACTCAAATGTGGTAGTTTTGTGTGTGTGTGTTTTAAAATATTTTCTATACTTTTTTTTCTGGTTCATTTTTGGACTCTTAAGACTTCCTGTAAATCAACTAACTTTTTTTTGTCTATTGAAATCACAGGGTTACCGTAATCAATCCTATCTAATTCCTGTCTTTTAGCATCCTTTTTCTAAGGAATGTGATAAGGAAGATGGAGCTACGACGCATTCCTGTCTCTGTAGAAAGTAATCAAAGATCTATCTATGCTGACATTAAGAGAACATCTGCAAGGTTTTGTACTAACTGAAAAATGAAAGTTTTATACATAATATATAATATACAACATATTATATATATATATATATATATATATATATATATATCTCCATAATCTAGATAAGTGAATTTTAAAATAAATTATGTAATATTTCATATCATTTTATATAATTTAAAAATCCTCTTGCGTGGAGTATGATGATGGTTGAACAAACTTGCAAATACACAAAAATCATTGGAAGCTACACCCTTTACTCAAGTGAATTTTATAATGCACACACACACAATATGTACATTATGTCTTAATAAAACTGTTTTCAAAATCCTATATTATAAGGTATTGTATGTAAACAGAAAAAGTCTGGAAGAAAATACACTAAACTGTTAACAGTAATTATAACAAGGGGAGAACTGGGATGTGGCAGGTCTTCGTGAGGACAACTTTGGTTTTTTATTCTACTCGCTTCTGTATCAGAATGCTTTACCATGAGCACAGATTTATGTTTTATTACATATTATTGGTCTTTTTTGTTCACTGCTGTAACTCTAGCACCCAGATCAGTGCTCGCATGTAGCAGAGGTTTAATAGATATTTGTCAAATGAGTGGGTAAGTAAATACATTCCATGTTAAATGTGAAAAAACAAATAGTGGGCACAATAACTTGATAGGTTTTGTATGGTGCTTTCAAACTTGCTAATTTTTAAAATCCATTTCCAAGATAGATTTATGGAAGTGATGCTTTTCAGCAATTTGAGAACTATTCTTGGAACACTCTGAATGGGTCCTGGCTTAAAAAATTCAGGCTCTGATGTTGATTTTTGGCAGCTAAATTTGGCCATGAAAGGAGTTTCCACAGTATATCTTTTATTAAATCTGTCATAAAACATGTACAATGCTTTATTTTTTAAAATCTAATATAAGACAATGAGATGCTGTAACAGCAACTGTGGTAAATTGTAGTTTCATGTGTACTTCGTACTGCCTTTAAATTGTCTTATTGAAGTTTTTCTTTAAAAGTAGTGGAAGTAAGTCTGTTGGTAGTTTCCAATCTACATTAAAATCTGTCTGAACGTCCCTTCCCTAATAAGCGTGGTTTCCGCATGTTAAGGTAAATACTTGTTGATAGGTACCTAAAATGCTGGAGTAGTATTGGCTATGTGAGTGTTTAATCCTGGTTATGGCTCAGCTAATGATTATGATATTGGACATATTTTTATTTTACTGTTTGCTGAAATGGAAGTTACTTGCTATTTTTGTTTAATGCATTTATGAATATATAAAATAATAAGATCTTGATTTTTAACTCACCGTTCCTCTAAAACAGTGGTTCTTAAATGTTTTGGCCATAAATCCCTTGAGGATCTTATGAGAGTGATGAACCTTTGCACTAGAAAAATGTACACATTTGAAGATGGTCCCAAACCTCAGGTTAATAACTCTTGTACTACATCGTTAAAACACATGAAGATATCTGTAGATATGTTCACATCCATAGTTTACATGCATATTTAACTTAAAAACATGTAATTTAACCAAGGCTGCTAGCTTTTGTATTATGGCAGCTTTCACTTTTAACCTCCAAGCTATCGAAATCCTTTACAAGAATATCATACTCACTGCTCCAGGTAAGAGGTACTCAGGTGACTCTAGAATGATTGGCAGACGGACTTCAGACTCATATTAAGCAAACCCCGGTGGCATGGGGCAGTTTAATTCTGTTTAAGTGAATTCAGCTGCTTTCTGAATTCTTCCAATAAAGTAGTCATTACATAATTATTTACAGGTGACGTAACGAAAGGATCAACTTCTCAAGATTCTTTTTTGGTCTTGAGATTCTAAGAAGTTCAAGACCAGCAACTATGGTTTTTAAGAGGGAGTCTACAATTAATAAAGAGTTATTTCTTATACTTTGTGCTTCTTCTATGAGAACAAGTTAAGGGAATTGTGGTTTTAAAGTGTGGTTTGGAGAATGTGTTGGGACAGACCACGAGCTGCTTGAAAGACAGCAACACAGAAAGAAACTCAGTTTGAAACAAGAAAAAAAGAGAAACGGAGAAGCACTGAATTAAGGATTAAGGACGGGTGAGACTTGCAGTTCCTGAAAACCGAAGAGTGACTTGTTGATGAGCCACCCAATCTGGAGTCACAGTCACCGGGCCCATTTCAGACGTAAGCACACCTATCATTCAGTTCTAATTAATGGGAAAAGAGAAGGGGTCGGGGTGACTTCTGGCCCCATTTTCAGGGCAAAGAATTTGCTGATTTCCTACACTAAGAAACTTTTCTAGATTTGCGGTTTTGGGGGCAAGAATTATTGGAAGTGTATCCTGCTCCATAACTAGACTCTAGGGAGAAAAACCCTGAGGGGACAGAGTTAATGATGATAATCTTGCAGAGGAAACCAAACCCAACAGTCTTCCCCGCTGCCCGCAGCAGCTATGACAGCTCTCCAGCTCTCCCACTCCCAGTGGTCCCCAATGGGATAAGGACCCAATGGGATAAAGAAAAGTATATGAGAAGATAAACTCCAAAAGACCATTGAATTTGTCCGACCAAAAATCCTTGGAGGTTATATTTTTGTAGGTTAAGGAAAATGGAGTAAGTAGTGGATTCAAAGATGGAATAAATGAATAAATGTTGACTAATCATTTGAGGTGTGCAGCTGTGAGTGAAGAGAGAGAGAGAGATGGGTTGGTGCAGTGGTATCGAACAAATATGTCTTCACATTGGAGGGTCCTGGTTATATTTAAAGGAGAAGTGAGAGGAAAGAGCCGATGGAAAGAGCTAGGGGATAATTTTGGGAAAACAAGAGATGACTGCGGACCTTAAGGACTCCGTCTAGGATTGAAGGGAGAGGAGGCCGACTGCGAGGGAGGGGATGGTTTTCCTGTGTACGAGAGTAAGAATGAGAAGCGTAGAAGAGACGTTACATGAGGCTCTGAGAACGATGGACTATTGGTGGTGCGTGCGTTAGGAGGGTGGGGTCGTTGATCTGATGGAAGGAAAGTCTATGTGGAGGAATAAATAACCATCAGCCTGAAGTTCACCACAAAGGAAAAATGTACCAAAACTTAGTCAATCGTCTTTCCTCTTAAATGACTCAAAGTTTCGAGGAAATTGCCTGGAAAATCAAACCGTTCAATTCACCCATTGACTACATTATACTTTACTTTTGAAAACCCCACAGCGAAGATACCATGTCTAAGAGATCAAGAATCTTCTTCCCTGATAGCTGAGCTTTTTAGCTATTACACTGAGACAAAGGCAAGCTAAGGGACTGGTTTCTTGGTCCATCACCTTGCACATTTTTTGGTAAGGCTTTCATTCGATGCTCAGTCTGAACTGCCAGCTACTTTTACATAAGTGCATTTCCTGGATATGTGTGTTTTATGGCAATCGCCAAAATTTCCTGCTTGCCACCAGTGCCCAGTAGCTATCAGGGATCTAACTGGTGGTGCGGGGAGGAGCGTGTCAGATTGTGCTGCATGTCAGATTGTGTATCGAGGCAGGTTGTTGAAAAGGCAATTACTTATTAGGGACTGGAGTTTGGTAAGCAACTGATAGGAGGCCTGACGGGAGAAGTGGGCATGGAAATGACCGCATCAGGAGCTGTAAACATTTAATAAATACGTAGAATTGCTATGGGAAAAATTCTCTCCTATCTTCTACTCTGACCCTCCTCCTACCTTTGGCCACCCCTTCTTCAAGTGCCCAATGGTGTCATAAAAATGTGTTTGAAAAAAAACCCCTAAAAACCTAAATTTTTTTATTTACTGCATGTTCATATCCACCAGCTTTGGAGTTAAAAATTTCAATGGCATATGAGGCTGCATCACAGTAGCAAAGCAGCAGAAGAAAGGAGATGGTAGAACCTTAAAAACTTATCCACTTAAAGTAAGTTGATAACATGTTTGTCTTGGTCATCTGAAGTAACACACGAGGTATCTTCCCTGGGTTGCTTTGAGTGCTACCTATTGCTTTTTCATTGTATTATATTTTAACGTTGCTATAAAAATCTCAAAATATGATTTGAAACCTAGTATGACCGAAAAAAAAAAAAAAGAAAGAAAGGAGATGGTAATCCCCTGTTCCATCTAGAGGATTGGGGTCTGTCCTAGGCCTCCTGTTTTGAGAGAAACACTGACGGACTTGCGTTTCCATCACAGAGTAGGTAGGACCGTCAGGTTATCTGAGGAATGACTAAAGTCCTGGAAAAAGAATACCAGGAGACTGTCTTCAGATTTGAAGGGCTGTCTGCCACGTGGAAGAGACAATTAGTATTATTCAATGTTATTGTAAAGGGCAGAGCAATTCAGGAAGTGAAAAAGAGATACATATTGGATTAAAATCAAAAAGCAATTTCTACTAATCAGAGTTGTTCAAAAGTGGAATGGGAAGAAAGTAAACTGCAGAACAGCATTAGATATATGATCCCATTTTAGTTTGAAATTATGCACAAAGATCTTTGAGCAGTGACGGGACAGGATTGCTGGTTTAGAAAAATGATGCTGACAGCAGGTTAGAAGGTACGTGAGAGAAGTAGTCAAGGACGGCCAGTTAAAAGACCATTGAATAAATCAGACAAGAAATGGTGAGACCCTCCTAAACGGGGGTAGTAGCAGTGGGCGTTCAAAGTTAGAGATGACCCAACTGTCGACTTTTTAAATAACAACTTTGTTGAGTTGTGCGCAATAAATTGCACCTATTAAAAACATACAATTGAAAGACTTTTGATAGATGCATGTACCCACGAACCCATCACAACCAAGATACTAAATATTTCCATCATTCAAAAATTTTCTCGTAACTCTTCCACTCCTGCCCCAGACAACAACTGATCTGTTGTCTGCCACTTATAGATTAGACCGCCTTTTCTAGAGGTTTATATCAGTGGAATTCTATAATATGCATTTTTGTATGTCTGACATATCATTTAGCATAACGATTTTGAGAATCATCCATGTTGTATGTATTTTTAGTTTATTCCCTTTTATTACTAACTGATATTCCACTGCATGGCTATACTATAACCATAAAGTTCATTTTTTTCTTTGCACTTGGTTTATTTCTAGTTTTCACTGTTAGAAATAAAGCTACTATGAACATTCTAGTGAAGTCTTTGTGTGGATTTCTATTTTTATTTCTCTTGGGTAAGTACCCAGGAGTAAAGTGACTAGGTTCAATTGTAGGTAGGTGTGTGTTTAACTCTTAAGAAACTTAGTTTTCCAAAGTGGTTGTACTGTTTTGCATTTTCACCAGCAGTTGCCACACACCTTTGGCAACACTTGGTGTTGTCAGCTTTTAAACTTTAGCCATTCTAATTGGTGTGTAGTGGTATCTTGTGGTTTCCATTTGTATTTTCCTGATGACTAATTATGTTGGACATCTTTTCATGTGTGTATCAGCCACTCATGTAACTTCTTTCATAAAGTGTCTGTTCAAATCTTTGCCCATTAAAAAAATTGCATATATTCTGACTGAGTTGTAATAGTTCTTTATATATGCTGGTACCAGTCTTTATCAGATTTATGTATTGCAAATATTTTCCCATTCTATGCCTTATCTTTTCATTTTCTCAATAGTATCTAAGAGCAAATTTTAAAATTTTGATAAAGTTCAGTTTATCAGTTTCCTCTTTTATGAAAGTTTGTTTTTATGTCTTATTTAAGACGTTTAGGCCTCCTTCAATACTGAATAGATCTTCTCCCATGTTTAGGGGTGTTCCAGTTTTAGGTTTCGCATGTAGGTCTATCATGCATTTTGACTTAATTTTTGTAGATAGTGTGAAGTAAAGGTCAATGTTCAATTTTCCCCCCATATGGTGATGTAATTATTCCAGCAGAATTTGTTGAAAAGATTTTCCTTTCTTCCATTGAATTGTCTTACCACCCTTGTTGAAAATCAGTTGACCATATATACGTGGGTCTATTTTTGGAGTCTCTATTCTGTTCCAGATGGAGGTATCTAATGAGATATTTGACATAAGAAATTAGAGCTACTTTTTTTGCTCAATATTGGTATCTTTTGCTCAACCCATGGAGAAAAGCATCTCTCTTCAGGAAGGCCTACCTCCTACCATCAAGCTTGCTTATCAATTCTTAAATTCTTGATTCAAATACATAGTTCTTATGAGCAAGAATTACAACCAAGATCTATGATTATAATGGAATGGGAAATAGGAAAACTTGGGTTTAGACTTGGTCAAATGCACAATGGCACAAAGTATTTGGGGGACCTAATTGTTTGCAACACAAAACTTATTCATGTATTATTTCTGTGGAATAATTTACAGGGTAAAGAAATGAAAGTGCCTGGAAGACAATTGAGGATCCAAAAACTTCTCTGCAAAGACGATCTGTAATCTGGACATCAGAAAACTACCCAGCTCTTTCTTATTTCTGTTCATGCCACATAAAGTCATCTTACAAGGCACCAGGGTCACTGGCCGGGTTCCCCTGATGTTCGCGTAGATGTGGGAGCCTTTCTTTCTATCTCTAGAGCCTAAAAAAAGCAAATGCTTTACAGAAAATGGATTCAACCATCATCTGAGAAGAATGCTCGTCCCATGTCATAGAAGTTCCGTAAAGGTTCTCTCTTAGTTTCCTCTATCTAGGGATAATGACCTGAGGAAAGAAGGGAACCGGTCCAAAAGATTGTTATAAATAAGAATTTTACATAAATATGAGTGCACTTCTGAAGATATACTAGTAGAAGAGACTAAATATGAAATTCAATTTTAGTGGATCATTTAAAAGGATTGCAAAATATAGTAAAGGACATGTATGCTAAAGTGTGTGACCTAATGGCCACGGAATAGAAGTTTATATTCTGATTTCAGCACATATCTTAGAAACTATACTTAGAAATATGCTATACATATTTCTAAGGAGAAATACATAATGACTTCTTAACTGTGCTTATTTAATAACAAGTAAATTAAAAAATATATTCTAGACAAATCCTTTCCCACTTACATATGCAGTATTTTTTGCTTTTACAACTTTAAATTTTGACACTTTCTCACAGGTACAAACTGCATCTTCTTGGTTAGAAAAATCAAGTCAGTCAACTCAGGAATTAATTTTATGTCCTTCAACAAGAGTTTTTGGAAGTGCCTGGAAATTAAAGCTATATGGTTTTAAAGTGTTGAGTTAATGACCTTTCTGAAAGAAGAGTGTCAAACCCACCAGTCGCTAAGCCCGCTCCCTAAAGTCACTCAAAAATGTATTTAGACTCCACAGCTGCAAACAAAAAGCAAAAACAAATTTCCCCCCCAACATTTGTGTTTTTGAAGGCTCACTGTCTTCTCCCTGCCACCGTAGCTGGTGTTTTACCATTCTTAAGGGTTCATACACCTTATTTTCTAAGCAAGAAGTACTGTTTTCCTTCACTTTTTAATATTATTTGCACTGAGGGTTGATGTTTACCTTTTCGAATTCAGGTCCTCTTCTTGGGCTATTATTTGTATATCTACACCCGTGAGTGCGTGCGTGCGTGCCTGCGTGTGTTAGGTATGTGGATATAAGGTATCTTGAAATTTTCTGTAACTGTGGAAGTTGTTAGATGCCTAGAATCAATTTAAGCCCCTGGATGAATTTTGAAAACCGTCCATTCACTGCTATTTCTTGATTGACTACTTTGGATCTCTTGGGTCTGAAACTTTTTACAGTTATCTCCAGAGTAGCAATTCTGATCCATTTCTTAATGATTTCGCAATAACTATCTCAGCATCTAAATTAGAAAATAAAAATAATGCTGGTAAGTGTTTTTTGTTTTATTTTCTTTAGAGTGATGGCTTCCAAACTTACTGTATTTTTATTATTTAAAGTTTACCTGTAATAGGATATCTTTCTATTTTGGACACCATTTAGTATGTAAACATAAAGTTTGTATGACAACCTGGTATATTTGGTCGAGTTCAAAGGTTACACAACTCTGTAACTCTCTAAAGACTTTGGCAAAATGTTTTCCCCCTCGATTTTAAATCATTATTTTGTCAGGAAAATTTAATTAGAAAAAAATGTTCTTTTTCTAACTACAGGCCCGTCCATCCATTGAGCCAATAAAGAATTTGTAAACAATTTCCAGCTTCTAGAACTACTAAGAGAACAATTTTTTTCCTGTAATTAGTATCTTAGAATTTTTTTATCCAGTGCCAAACGCAATGTGAGCTCAAGTTTTTTAGTTCAGTTCTAAAGTTAGAACCCGTGATTTTCAAGTGGGTTCTAAATTTGGCAACGATGTCCTCCCTGCCTAGTAGCTGGTCTTTTCCGAGTCTTAAGGGTCCATACATCTTATTTTCTAAGCAAGAAGTACTGTTTTTCTTCACCTTTTAATAATTTTTTCCATTTCCCCTTTGTAAAATACCAAATGTGGTGCAACCTTTTTTAGATCATAAAATAAAATAAATATGGCAGCTTTTTGAGAAAAGAAGGGGGAGAATAGTAAGCGAGTGGGGAGTCATTTAGCTTCTTTCTTACAATGAAAAGATAAGTACCGTGTGTCTTAGATACCGAGTTACACAAACTTTATATAAAGGTTGGTAGAAATCTCCAAGTCAGAATTCAAATCAGGTGCTTATTTTTTCTGCGAATTTCTGCACAAATACACCTGAGTCCTGGCCCCCTTCCTGAGGAAAATGGAGGACAATGTCTCATTCCATCACCACCTGAAGAAATTGTGTCCCACAGAGCCATCCCCTGCGGTCTGCTCTTTGCTAAACATTTCATTCCCTTTCCTTGTGGATGAAGACCCAAGACAGTGCTGAGTGCAGTCCTGGGTGGGTGCGGGGCTCGGGCCCAGCCAGCGAAGGGCGCTGGCCTCTGCAGAGGCCAGGGTCTCGGTGCACAGAGGTTGTGGGTGGCTGCAAGCAGCCACTTCCTCATTCTGCAGGGTGTTGGAGGGAAGGACACCAAGGTCTCTCCCAGCAACAGGCGCCCACGTGCCTCTCACTCACCTGCATTTATCTGGGCCCAGCAGCTGCAGCCTCCGGTCTCCCACTGTCACAGTCACTGTGTCCTTTTTCCTCCCATTAGAACCACCAGGTCATTGAAATGGCCCAAGCAGGAAGGAAAAGGTGGCATGGGGCTTTTGTTCCATCCCGGGGCCAAGTTTTGGAATCTGATCCTTGAGCTGCACACCTCGGCAGCAGAATGTGTCTGTTGGAGCAGCTTCCTCTCCCCATGATTATGTTGCCCAGGCATTCATATACGTCAGCCCCGTCCCCCCGCCCAGGACGCCAGAGTGCAAGACTGCTCTCTCTCACAGCGTTTCCCAGCACTTCCCTAGAGATCTTGGCAAATAGACATCCTGTTTGCTCAGGTCTCTGGTCCTCACCCTCCCCTGCTAGGAAGGAAGAGCAAGCTATCAGACCTCTTGGGGGGTGGGGGTGGGGTGGGAGGAGGCCTCCAACAACAAGAGAGAGGCCTTCACCGTCTTGTCCAACAGGTTCCCCTGCTTTACTTTCTCTTGCTCCTGCAGTGCCAAGAGGAGAGGACTAGAATACTTAAGATATTTCCCATTCCCAGTCTTCCTAGGTACTAAGCATTCTGACTCCCAGACTCCCAGCAAAAGCAGCAACAGAATTTTCTGGGATGCACGGCCCTCCCATCCTCCATACCACTCCATTGGCAGCTGTCTCCCCTCCCCACCCTGCAAGTGTTGGTAGGATTCCATCGACCTCAGCATTCTGTGGGTGGCTGCAACTGGCTTGGATATCCAACCTTGGAGGGAATGTGGCGAAGTAAACCAGCCTGTATGCTGCCCTGTAGACGGTACGGACCATTCGAGTGCAGGCGATAGCTGCTCTGAGTGGGGAGCTCAACCCGGTTTAGACCAGCAGATCATCCAGGCCAGTCTCCTGCCTCCGACAGTGGGCATAAGGGCGAATTGGTGAGACCACATTGTTGCTCTTTACCATGCTGGCCTCAAGCTCTTAGAGCCACTCCACATAACATCCCCGCTTTGCTGAACAACACACTGTTTATCTGGCCTTATTTCCAGGTTCTCGATTTTGGGCCTCCATCATCTGTCGCAGCGTTTTTATACTAAATAATCTAAAGGAAAGAGCATTCATTAAGCTGGGAGTCAGGACCCTGGGCCGCAGGAAGTGCATGACCCTGGGCAAGGCACTTACGGGCCTAGTTCCTCCATCTAAAACATTGCGGGGGTGGGGAATGGATTTGTTTGTAACTGTTCTAAGATCCCATGAGGCATCTTTAGACTACTCCTTAATGGTGTAGTAACCAGAAAATGGTCATTAAAATGCGACTGTAAGGTAGTCTTTTCCTCACAACTGTCCCTAAATTACTTTGGTCACACTTTAAAAAATACTGCTGTGTCTAGTCTTGTAGGGTTCATCCTCTCCGTGCTTTACGTGACTGAATTAACTTCGTCACATCCCCCTTTTTCTTCGGCTTTACTGCTTGCAGATCTCCTGTCTTCTTTTCTGTTTATAAATCTACCTTTATTTAGGAAGTTTCAAAGTGCTCTTAATTACGTTTATTACGATCTCCACAAGGACCCCAGCTCTGACAAAGTCTGTGCCCAAGGCGGGATGTGGCATTCCCTGCTTGCTTCCTCATAACATCCCACGGTGTGGTGGCTTTGTAACGGCAGCAGTGCACTGAGTCGGTGCCTTTGGGGGGCTGCCCACGCGTCTCCCATGCCTTTCCTGTGTTACGAACAGGAGTTCCGAGTCCATCATCTTACAAGTACATCTGATGTCTTTTCTCCCCAGTCCTTTTATCTTGGCCATGTGAATACCCGTCTCCCACTTTTGGCACATTCGCAGAACTTGGAGAGCTCTTTTGGCTCTCCCTCACCCAGAAGGAGAGCCATCTACAGAACTGAAGATGGCACTGTGTATTTCCACTTCCATGTCATTTTTTTAATGCTGAAAACAAAACGAAACAATAATCTCTCCTGCTCACCCTGACCCCTGGGAGACAGTGCCAGTTGGTTGGGGGTGGAGAGTGAAGGGCAAGGTGAGGCTCCTAAGTGAAGGACGGGAAAACAGCGTTTTGTTTTACCGTGAATTTTAGTAGCAGGTTATACAGTAGTCGGTGGCAAAGCCATGTTTAGACTCATGTCTCTTCATTACTTTCTACACTTTATCATTTTCAAGCATTTGCTCATGAACTGAGTGGCTCCTATAGGCTAGGCAGGAGGTTACGTACTGAGGACAATGGTGACTAAAGCACGCCCTGCCCTTGAGGCTAGAAGGCTACAGACAAGAGGGTAGTTGCAGGCCTGGGTGAGAGGAGTGGGCCCAGGATGCTGTCGGGGTACGGAGCTCCCCCACCCCCCACCAGGGTTGGCTCGGACCGCGGTGGTCAGCAGAGACTTCTCAGAGCGGTTATGCCCAAACTGAAAGGCAAGCAAGGGTTGGATAGGTGGTGCATTATCCCGACTGATGGAATGGCGAGCACCTGAGGAAACATACACTCAGGACCTCCCGGTGGTTGCAGATGCTGGGAGCTTGGAGCATGGGGCTGCAGAGAGAAGCGTGAATGGCCGGGGTTGCTCTGCTGAGGAGTTTGAACATTCTCGTGAAGGCAACGGGAAGTCAGATGGCAATTTTTAAAGTAGGAGATATCACGATCATAGTGTCATATTTACTTTAGAAAAATCACTTGGCGTTTTCTAAGGCTGAGGCCTAGGGACATTAGGTAGTTAGACACTGTCAGAGTAGATCAATCAGGAAGCAGTGGCTTCAACTAAGCCGGTTGCCTTTGAAATGAGGAGAAGTGGGTAGATCAGAAACATAAAGAGGGAGAGTCCACAGGACTTAATGATTTGTTGATGGTAGGGAGTCAGGGAAAGGGAGGAATCTCAGGTTTCCGGGCCAAGCAGCCAGCTCAGGAGAAGGCCGAGAAGGCTGCAACGGTGAGTGAGTGCAAAGGTGAGTGAAGTCCTGAGTGTCATGGCCACCGTAAAGCAGTGCCAAGCTTCCCAGTCCTGCGGGGCCGGAATGATGAGGGACTGTTCTAAGAATGAAGTGGGTTTTCCATGCCTACTCGACCCACTTACCTGTGGGTAAAGAGTGCCGGGGCGCTGCCCCTTGACTGGGTTCCCAGACCTGTCATTGGTTCCATTCATTGGTTCCGTTGTGACTTCACCTCAATACTTGGTAAAGAACGTCAGTTTTGTCACTCCCCATATGGACCCTAGAAGGTGGCAGTGCTGCACCATGTTTGCTACAGCTGTCATTTTGCTACCTTTGGAACTCATGTTTTTGAATTGTCGGGTTGTAGTGCCAAAGCCGAGACTATAAGGAGACATCCATGCAGGGTGTCACGCAAGGGCACTGGGAGACTAACTGCATAAACCTAGGCAACCTTAATTTCCTCTTCTGTAAAATAGGAAAGTAGCACCCACTCCAAGGACTTGTCTTGAGGCCTGTGAGGAGGTAAAGCATTTACGAAGCCGAGCAGATGGTAAATCCAGTAAATGTTAGCTTCTGCTCGCCCTCCACCCTCCTGCCATGGACAACGCTGCCTTCTCACTCTGATGAAGGAAGCTCCCTGCTGCCCTTCACTTTGTTGTCGTGCTAATAACTGGGGTTTGTTTTAATTCCTTAGACAATGAAGAGAAATAAAGAGAAGAGAGGAAGGGACAGAAGAGAGGAAGGGAGAGAAGGAAGGAAGGGGAAGGATCCGAATTAAATTTAGGGCTTTTCTAAGTAAGTGAAAGTTTTGCCTGAAAGAGCTCCTTCAAGTGTCTCACATCAGTTCTTTCTCAACCACAAGTGAAATGTTAACCTGTCGCTGGTGACAGTATTGTATGTCTACGGTAGGGCATTGCAGACCCAGAATACTTGAACTGACCTGGAATAGCGATCTAAGGAGTAAGACAGAAGCTCCCCTTCCGTCACAGACTGACTCTGCCCCACCAGTCTGTCCTTGAATCTTGTAGTTCTAAGCTGTGGTGCGATTGGCATCTCTCTTTGGAAAATGCAGGTCTTCTGTCTTGAGTCTTCTCCAAATCTCACAGCTTTGAGAGATAAGCATTTCAATTCTTTCTTGTAAGTCTTTCTGGATGTAGATAACATCTAACCCTCTGTTTGAGGCCCGCAAACTCCCTCAGGCACCTTTGTCAGATGTTGGACAAACTCAGGGAACATTTTTGAGTGGAACACCCTTTGGTCCTGGCTTCTAGTTCTTCTGCCTTCCCTCTTCTCCTTCTTGGCATTCTTTCCTTCCTTCCGTTGCTGCTCTAGCATTTCCTCTTCTAATCTCATTTATATTATTTTGCTCCATCAAAAACTCCCTTTGAAAAAGATACAAAGTTCAGTTTTAGCCACTGAAGAATTTATAGCTATGTAAGAATGTTCTTTGCCGTTCATAAACACATACCTTTGGAAGACAACTTGTCACCTTATAATACTTAGGTCAGGATATAGTTTCTAGCTGCAAAAAGTTTACATTTCTTTAGGTAAGGTAAGAAAACATAAGAGAAAAAAGAGTCAAGAGACTAATATTACACCTCTTTAAAGAATAGGCAGGAAACCATAGTGATAGCCTCACAAAAATCCATCATTTGGGTTGGGGTGAGATTATTAATTTCCTCAGTTACTCTTTTTCCCCTCAAGTGTTGAAGTAAGTGCCTTTTGATGCCTGGGCGTGAGAACAGCTTGTTCCCCACAGCCACTTGGCAACTATAAATCCCAGGGACGAGGTGCTTTAAGCGCTGTGTTTATGGAGCAGGCACCACTGTTGAGAGAGACCAGGGTGGGGGAGGTGGGAGGGAGCAAAGGAAGAGGGAGATTGTGACAGTACTAGGAACCGCAGCAATGGGTGGGCGAAACCAAACGACAGGAGTAGGTCCTTCCTGGGGCCTTGAGGTCAGCCTGCTCTACTTCCCCTGTTCCAGCACTCCCAGCTTAACCAGGGGAATCTATGGCCCCCACAGGGTGCCTGCGCCTTAAAGCTGGAGTCCTTTCATGCAAATCCAAACTGATTCCATCCAAATCTAAAACCTAGATTGAATTCAATGAGCACACATTTTTGTGTCAAAGTAAATTTCTACGCAAGGACAGTAACATTTAGGGTGGGGAGTTACGAACTTTCGTGATATTTGCTAATATGTAGAAACAAATGTATGTTAACCTCAAAAAGTATCTTTGTTGCCATACAAATGCAGCTATTCAGAAACCTGGTGTTATTGTTTTGACTTTAAAGGTTTTTGATAATATACATGAATTAAAATATAAAAATGTTTGCAAGCTGATGAACACCTTGCACAGTAAAAAGTGAAAAAGAAAATCTGTTAAAACAGTAGTTCATAAAAACATTGCCCAAAATCATCAGGCTAGGGACCACCCTAAACACATGAGTTGAACCACATGAAGTTGCCTGTATCAATTGATTTTGACCAACAAAAATGATAACGTGGCAATACATTTTGCCGCTAAAGTCAGCATATGAGAATGTAATTGAATCTGTGAAGGGAAGCGAATTTTGGACATAGTGTATTAAAATTGAGTATCAACAATGTGATAGGTGTGGACAGAAAATCAAACATGACCTTTACATTCAGTTAACATTTATTGAGGACCTATGATGAGCGAGTGCTGGAGATACAAAGATGTGTAGGACAACATAACACGTAATATATTTAGATAGGTATAAAATATATAATAATATGTTGTTGTTACATTTATAACACTATACAAGCCATTAGAAAGGTACAACCAATATCGACAGAGTTCAAAATAAAAGAAAGCTCGTCAAATTCGGAATTAATAAAGGCTGGGAAGTTTTTAAAGGACAGGTTGGATTTTAGCAGCAGAGGTGGGGGAAGGACACTACAAGCGAAAGAAACAGTGTGACCAGGAGCTAGAAGATAGGACAGTACAAAGTCCAGTTTGATTGAAAATTAGGAGAACAGTGGGGAGGGAAAGCAAGAGAGAAATTTTGCCTTATTAGGGAGGGCCCTGAAGGCCAGGTGAGGATTTTGTAGTTAATTTGGAACAAATATTGTAACTAAATGGAAAGTTTTTATTTTATTTTATTTTTTTATTTTTAATTAAAGGTTATTGGGGTGACAATTGTTAGTAAAATGGAAAGTTTTTAAGCAGTGGAGTTTTATGCATTAGGAAAACATGAATAATACCAATTTTTAAAGTAATCTAAAATAAACAGCCAACATCTGTTGATCATTTAGTGTTCTAAGCAATTTGCATACTAGGCTCAGCTCTTTCATGAGCAATTTAAACTCACAGCTCCCCTTTGAAACGGGTATTATCTATTTAACAGAAGCAGTTAAGGCTCAGAGAGGTTCATTCACTTTGCCCAAGGTGACACAGCTACTTAGTGCCAGGGCCAGGATTTTAACCTAGGGGTTGCCTGGTGCCAAAGCCTCCATTCTAAACCACAAAATAATAAATATGAGAACTAGAGTTGGGGGCAATAGAAATGAAAAAAATAATCAATGAAAGGAAACGATTCGAAAGCAGTGTGACATAGATGTTAGAGAATTTGATGTGAGTGAAGAGGAAGAAGGGGAATCACAGACCCCAGAACTGGAGCCAGGGTGGGAAGTCAGCACGGAAGGAAACCAGTCAGAAAGAGGTGTGGTTTAGAGAGCAAACCAGCAAGGCTTCGAAACTGGTAAGAGGTGGGGCCCAGGATAGAGTCCAGACTGAAGGGGAAGCTTAGGGTCCTTTACATAGATGGAGGTTAAAACTCCCCGGTGTGGTCACCGAGGTCTCTAAGAGAGCAGGAAAGCAAAGAGAAGACGGTTCAGGGGAAAGAAGGAAGAGCCGTTAAAGAAGACACATCAGTAGAGATGAGAGGTAAAAGTTTTTCAAGTAGACAGTTACCTGATTCTGATTTATGTTATCAGGGTGGTCACCTTGGAGATGCCTTGACTTTAGGCGCTAGGATAAATGTGCACGATTTTTATGTATGTTGTATATTTCCTTGTAGGGAAGAGTCTCTAGAGTAATGAAGTCTGAATTTTAAAAAATGATCTGAGTTTTTGAGTCTTTATTAGCACATTTCTTCTCTTAAAAAACTGGAGTTTTTTTGTTTCTAATTATAGAATATAAATTTACTGTAGAAAACTGGGCAAATATTGAAGAGCATAAAGAGAAAACAAGGGTTACCTTTCACCAGAAATAAACACTATTAATATTACTTTAGTGTATTCTTCCAGTGTTCTTTGTATTCATGTACACACTTTTTTTCAAACCAGGGAGTCCTTCTGAAAATAGATTTTGTCACGATAAGATATTATGAATATTTCTATATTAGTATCTTTAGTATTCATAACAATTTGATAATGGCATAATAGTAATCCACCATAAGGATGGACCAAATTTTAGTTAACCAAGCTCTTTTCACTGGACATCTGGGTTGTTTCCATATTCTAGATAATGCTACAATTAATATTCTTATTCAAACCTTTGTGCTTTTTACTTATTTCTGATTATTTTCTAAATATTTCTTAGGAGCCAAATCACTGGTCAAACGCTATGAATGTTTCCAAGACAGAGTTCCGTTTGTGAATGGGACTATCTACTTGCTGGTAGTACTCATGTCGAAATACACTAAGTCATGCTATTTCCTTCCTACCTCCTTATTTCTGTCTTTGGAAGTTGAAAGGAAACCTTAGAACCAGGGTCTGTGTGTAACAGCAACCTTTCAGAAAAAGCATATAATTTTTTGTTGTTGGTTTAAAAAAATATATTTTAACACCTTTGTGAACAACAGGCATGGGTTGATAGTCATCTATTCAGCTCCACAAGCCATCTTGGGCGCTCAATGCTTTTTAAATAAAAAGACCTGGAACCGTCTTTTTGTTCAAAATGACAGGCAAATGAGGCCATCTTTCCATCCAGTCCAGCTCCCAGCTGGCAGAGGGACTCCTGCACTTCTGGCTCTGACTTTCCTTAGAGGTAAATCTGAGGTGGGGAACCTCACACAGGTCTGCTAGGATTTCTGTCCTAGCCTCAGGGGCTGCAAGCACCTTCTTTGCATTTCCTGGTGGGGTCTGGCCTGGGGTGCCCGTTTTTTGTCTTGGGTCTCCCTGGCAGAGCAAGGCCCTGTTCTTTCCTGTGTTCAGTCGTCCTCTGGGCTTGAGAGTTCAGCAGTCTTGGCACCAGCCTTTTTGGGGGTGCTGGGGAGCTCTGGGGAGCTTGTCCTGGGTGCTGGGCCCGTCTCCTGGCCTGCCCCTCTCTTCAGTCCTATCCAATCAGCCTGTAGCGCCTGCACTTGTCAGCGAGGGCTGTTGTCCCCCGTGATGGGAACCTGGTATTTACTATAGCTCCAAAGCAGTGTTTTTGCAAACTGCAGGGCCCATTGTTGGGTTGGGAGGTAAATTCAAAATTTTAAGAAAAAAACAAAATCAGACTCCATCACAATAGTGGTAGGTATTGTTTCATGAAGCTTTTTTTTTCTTCAAATTTTATATATGCAACATGTATGGGCCCTATTCCGCAACCTTGAAAGCCAAAGCTGTAAACTTATGTCAGAATTCCTGTGAGGATATGAGGTAAGCTTAGATGGGAAAATGTGATCAGTTTTTATGTTATCAGTGAGACTACTAACTGGAAGGTCATGTGGCTTTAGTGGAGCAAACGTCAGCTTCAGAGTCAGAACTGGGTCAATATCATTGCTCTCTCACTAGCTGGGTCACCTTGGACAACCTAAGGGATGTCTCTGAGGCTCCTTGGCATTATTTGTAAAAGGGAGATCGGCATCCTGGCTGGGGGATCACTGTGAGAATTAAATGACGTCACCTGTGGGTAGTGCTCAGCACGTGACAGACACGTGATAAATCCAGCTTGTTTTCCATTCTCTTGTCTGGACACCCTCTCCCGCACAGCCAGACTCACCGGTCCTCACCAAGAGGACATGCACCCAGGACATCATCAGAAAGGGTTCTGTCGCTCCCCCGAGGGACCCCTCTAGTTCAGTTTCCGACTCTGTGTGTTGTGTGATGATAATAAGTGTTTCCTGTGAAAGGAATCTCTGACCACAAAGAACTCAGGATCGCAGGTCACAGTCAGGAAATACTAAGGCCCCAACTCAGGACTGGCAAGCTCCAATGTCTACAGTGGCCAGGCAGGTGACATGAGCGGGGGAGAAGTCAGGTAGAGTGTTGAGGGAAAGGTGGGGACTGTGGCACACTACAGAACACAGAGCCCCTGTGCGGGAGGCAGCCCCTATTCACTTCACAAGATCGTAACCCTGACAAACTGTGGATCCAAGCATATCAGAGCTCTGAGTTTTCAAAACAAACAAACAAACAAACAAACAAACAAATAAGAAAAAGCTGAATGCGCTGGACTTTCTTGAAATGTAAAAAAATCCAACTTTTAAAAACATGGTGGTGGCCACATAAAACATTTGTGTGTCAGATAAGGCCAGCGGCCTGCCGGTGAGTACGGCCCAGCCTAACCCTTCCCAGCTTGGCTGATAGGAGAGTCACTTCAGGCTCTCAAGAAAAACCTCCCAGGTACCCCTGAAAAGTGCTCTTTTAATATTATTTTGTAACAAAAATACACTTTAAGCACTGAATATATAAGTCCAGTAATAGAAATTTCCACCTAATGAAGAGGAAGGCAGTGGTAAACGCCATGGGCCACAGGAAAGAAAGGGGCAAGTAGTCCCTTTCTGTGTTTGTTCGGTTAACCAAAACCACTCGTAAAACATTGATTCCTTTCTTTAAAAACAGCTTTATTGAGATATAATGAACATACATATAGTTCAATGATTTTTGGTATCTTCACAGGGTTGTGCAACCGTTACTATAATCTTAGAACATTTTTGTCCTCCTAAAAGATGCCCCACACCCATTAGCAGTCACTCCCCTTCCCCTCAACCCCCAGCCCCTGGCGTCCACTGATCTACTTTCTACTTTATAAATTTTCCTTTTCTGGATATTTTATATAAATGGAGTCATACACTATGTAGTTTTTGTGGCTGGTTTCTTTCACTTAGCATGTTTTCAAGGTTCTTCCATGTTACAGTATGGATCCTCTCTATTGTCAAATAATATTCAATCATACAGATTTGCCACATTTTATTTATCCACTTATCAGCTCATGGGCATTTGGGTTGTTTGCACTTTTTGACTACTACAAATAATGCGGCTATGAACATTCACGTAAAATTTTTTATGTGGACACATTTTTGTGTCTCTTGGGTACACACCCAGGAGTGGAATTGCTGGATAATTCATATGGGAACTCTATGTTTAACCTTTGAAGGAACTGTCAGACTATCTTCCAAAGTGGCTGCACCATTTTACATTTTCACCAGCCGTGTCTGATGGTTTCAATTCCTCCATATCCTCGCCCACACTTGCTGCTGTCTATCTTTTTTATTATAGCCAATCTCGTAGATGCTATGACATTTATTTTTAAGATTTATGGCACTTTTAATGGGGCAGCTGAATTCGGTCTATTGATGCAGTTAGTGAGATCAAGACCTGAAATAGTGACCTTTCCTGAGTTTAGATTATCGTTTTTATAAAAACTTTTGCTAATGAGTTTTTTTCCCTTTTTTGTGTATCATTCTTCGACTAACCAGAGAATAGCATCTTATTTAAAAAAGGTATGATATTTCTTCCTTAGTCACCACTGAAATATTCCAATTCCAAAGATATTATTGGCATAAAGTAGCTTCAGGACCATTTCTCTGCCTCAGCCATCCATGCTGCTCACAGCTGAAGTCTCTGACTTCCCCACCTGCAAGTCACTGTAGGATAGAAAACTCAGGCTCAGGCAGATGCACTTAAGCAGCTCAGGACGAGGTTCTCCTTCTGCCCTCTGCCTCAGGTGCCTGTCCTTTTGGTTCTGTAACATCCTTGCATGTTAGATAAGGTATCACAGTCTTAACTAAGAGTTGGGGATACTGAGCACAGACCTTAGTGGCTACCAGAGGTCTAAGCATGCTGGATCGGGATGGGGGTGGGGGTTAGAATTCAGTGTCCTACCTTGCAGCCCAGAGTTAACAAACCTTTGCTCTTTTCTTGTCCCGAATTCCTCTCTCTATTTTCAGCACCCTTAAAAAGGGGGGAGGGGGAAGAAGGCTTGGCGTGTGCATGACCCTTAGTATGGCTGACCTCATCAGACAGTTTGGTTTACTGTTTCTACCCCTTTTCAGAAACTGGCCTTTTTCGAGAAGGAGAGACAAGAGCATTCCCATAGCCTGCCTTTAGGATTCATTGCATTGGGCGGAAACAATATCCTCAGCCAAAGACTTACAGCCCCTGTCTGCATTTTGTATTTTTTTACATTCCAGTTAAGTTTCAAAGGCCCGTTGGAAAGCAACTTTTGGGCAGACATTCTTGTAGTTTCTGTGACAAAGTCTTCCTTGGCCTGCTATTGTTCACAGTATCCAAAAAGGAATAACCTTGGCCTAGTTGGGAACTGGTAAATATTAAAAATTTTTGTGTTTGTCTATATTTGAAATCCCCTGCAGCCCCCCGCCCCAACTCTGTCTTCCTCTTTTTAAGTTATAAGAATGAGGTGCAATTGGCATCTAGTCTCAATTTTAGTGTCCTAACACTTGTTACTTATTATTCTATTTTGCCTTCTGATTTAGAGACCCAAATGCTTATCTCCAAAGATGGAAGAGGAAGATTAAAACAATAATTTGCAGTAAGTACTCTTTCAGCCATTAATAGATTTATTCAACAGACTTTATTTAGTACTTGCTGTATGCCAGGCATATGCCAGGCACCTGTTACCCTGTTTCTCCGAAAATAAGACCTAACCTGATAATCAGCTCTAATGCGTCTTTGGGAGCAAAAATTAATATAAGACCTGGTATTATATTATACTATATAATATTACATTATATTATATTATATTATATTATATTATATTATATTATATTATATTATATTAAAGACCCAATCTTATAGTAAAATAAGACTGGGTCTTACATTAATTTTTGCTCCAAAAGATGCATTAGAGCTGATGGTCCGGCTAGGTCTTATTTTCGGGGAAACACGATAGGTGCCTGGGATACAAAGACAAGGTGGGGTCACTGACTTTAAGGGGCCAGTGTGGTGGGACAGGCAGACACATAGCTGGATAATTACAATTGTGCCCCCAGTACTTAATATACAGCATATTATAAGAGTGCAGAAAAGTGGCACCTCACCTACCCGAGAGGATTAAGGCAGGCCTCAGGAGGCACATAAACTATATTAACGAAGATCTGTCATTCATTTGGCTAAATTGGGCATGGAAGAGAGTGTTCAGGCTTTTTGAATTAGATAACTTTGTAATTTGGGATAAAACACCCAATAACTCAAAAGTAAAATGTATGTCAAATTTGTGACTGATAATTCATTTCGAAGAAGGAAAGAGTCTAATATTATAAATAAATGAGCATGAAGTTTGCAGGATTAGGCTAGAAATTGTAGGGTTTATTTCGAAGTTTCTTTCCTTTTTATGTCCCTCCCTGCCTTTATCATGGAAAAACAAATATGAGAAATGTTGTGCCTCTAAGTGGAGGTTTTCTATTCTTCTCTCGGACATGGTCTCTGTTACACTCGGGAATAAATGAAGGCACCATCACTAGACTGAATGAAGATTAGTGCTGTTTGAGGCCAGGATTAAAAAAAAAAAGTTTAGTTAGTTTTGCAACCACTGCCCTCATATAAGATTAAAATAAGAAAAACTCAAGGTTAACGGCTTTTGAGTTTTTCTAAGTCGTGGGTTTGAAGGGATCTGCGTAACAATTTTAAACCTTTGAAAAAAAAGTTTAATTTTTACAACAACCTTGTGATCACCTCCTTTATAGCTGGGAGAAGTGAAGCATGCAGAAGTTAAAAAAACAAAAACAAAAAACTTGCCTAAGATGAGCTAGTAAGTAGCAGAAGTGGGATTTGAACTCAGGTCTATGTAAATCCAGTGCCTATTATTACTCACTATACCATCCTTTTGAAATAGAAAGCTGTGTGTGTCCATTGCTGCCAGGTTCTTCTGTGGCCATAAACTTACCCTGGCAAGAGAAAGCTATTACAGACAATTGGTAAAAGTGTGTGCTTGGGCCAGTCCAAATCCAACACTGCTTCTGGAAAATACTGATAATGCTAGCTTCAAATAATAGTCAAATTTTGATGTCATGGATGCCATTTAAAGTGTCAGTCATTCTCATGAATATTCTGTAATACAGGTATCAAGATAATAAAACAGAATTGAAATAAATGTCTAGATTTAAAGCATAAAATTTGATTAGAGGGAGTAGAGTAAATATGTGTGAAAAGGATAATTTAAAAGTTAACTTTAGATGTTTACTTTTTAAGCACTGAATGTGCATTATACTAGTTGATATATTCTTTAATATTATACTCTCTTTCATGTGTATGTGTCTTGTAATGTCCATTCACCAAGACTGGACTCCTTGAGACCAATTATATATGTTTTTTAAAAAGGAATAAACATTAAAATCATGAGTCAGGAAAGGTTATCTAAGCCTATTCTCAAAGGGCTTAATACATTTTACCAAATACATTAGGTTATGGATGCTTAGAGTGGATAGAAGAAATAAAATTACCATAATAAAGTGATCTATTTTAACTTTGATCTGTAACATTTGCAAGAATTGGCTGGTGGCTTTAGGCGTGTATAACTATAGCAGTAGAGAGTGAAAAAGGGGAAGTCTGTTATAACTGAACAGGGGTGTGGTCTGCTTAGGTTAAGAAGGACTAGATAACAGTTCCATAAAGGACTGATGTTTGTGTGTAGTCTTCAGAACTGACACATTTTCTTTACAGACATAAGTATGTCTGTTACTACCAGGCAGCTTGGTGAGTTAGAGAAAGCACAGCCTGCGGATTTGGGCATACACACTCCGTGCCTGCATCTAATCCTCCAGGTAACCATATACCTACAGCTCCCGTAATCCTAGAGCAGGTACATGGATGCACTAAGTGGTGTGATGGGAGGGGAAGATAGCACCACAAGGATTCGTTTGATTATAACAGTAATCCACACCAAGTCAAATAAAATAGCCAAACAGTTAAAAATGTGGTCTCTAATGAATTTGCTAATTCTAGCAGGCCCTCACAAACATTTCCTGCCGGAGTACCCCATATCAAAAAGAAATAGCCGTGCTTTAATTACATGGAATAATTATTTGATTTCCAGGAAGTTAAGACAGTGCTTTGTATTTAAATAAAAAGTTCTAGACATGCTGTGAAACTCGATCAAACCAACAAAAAGGGTGAAACTGAATGCCTGTGCAGTGAGTCAAGATTTCAGCTGCTCAGCAAGCCTGACGTTACGGCTTATGAGCCCAGAAAAAGGGTCATTTTAAAACCGGCCGACTGGATCATGTCACTTTCTTATAGGAAAAGTCCTGCCTTTGCAGAGACCTAGTGTAATGCAAGCATATGCTGTTGAGGGGCCCGAATCTTGGCTGCCTCCGCCCCTCTGCACTAGCAGGAACCCCAGTTTTCAGGGGACGCGACCTCAGCCTGTCGCCGTCATTTTTGAAGGTCTGTAAAAATTCTGGGGCCTCTTATCTCAACGGCTTTGGAGGTGAGTTTGGGGTAGGAAGGGGGGGGGAGGCCTGTGGGTGTCTGTTTTGTCCGAGGAGCTGGAGACCCTTGTGGAAAAGTCAGGCCCGTACCGCTCCGGCGGCCGCTCCGGCGTGGGGCCGGCTTGGGTTAGACACATGCACACACACCATAGAGCTCGCTTTCCCGTAGCAGCTGCTGCCTCTGCCTCTGCCTCTCCCGCCTCAGCCTCTTTGCCCGGCATCCACAGACATTCAGATTTGCGCGCTGTTTCAATCCTTGATGACGTGTCCCCGGAGACAGCCAATAGCCGACGGGCTCTGGTCAGGACAATGGGAGGGAGCGGACCAATGAACAGGCTCCGTGAGTTGGCGGTAGCCAATAGCAGGCGCGCTGGCTGGAGAGTAATGTTACAGAGCGGAGAGTGAGGAGGCTGCGTCTGGCTCCCGCTCTCACAGCCATTGCAGTACATTGAGCTCCATAGAGACAGCGCCGGGGCAAGTGCGAGTCGGACGGGTACTGGGCGACTCTGTGCTCGCTGAGGGTGAGTCCCGGGCAGCGCCGCGGCGGGGAGGGCGCCTCCGGCAGCGCCCGGCCCGCGCGGCGGCTGGATCCCGCGGCCGGGAGCGGCGGGTCGGGATCCACACAAAGGCGGATGAGGGGGAACGGGGGGGAACTGCGCACGGAGCGAGCCTCCCGGGCGCCGAGCCCTGCCCCGCACCGGACCCCGGACCCTGCCGCTGAGGTGCCGGAGACCCGCGCCCCGCCGCCTCCCACCGGCGGCGTCCAAGCTGACTGGCGCAAAAAAAAAATTTTTATTAAAAAAAATTTTAGCGTGTTTTCGGCCCCCGGGCCGAGCGTTCGGGCGGCCGGCATGCGCGGGGGGCAGCGGGAGGGCGGGCGGCGGCGCCTCCACCGGCTGCATCGGCCGCCGCAGAGAGCCGGGCGCCGGCGGGAGCGCGGGCGGGCGGGCGGCGCTGCGTGCGGCGGGGCCGGGCCGGGGCGGCGCGGTGGGCCCGGCGGCCTGCGCCCGGGCGGCGGCGCGGCGGCGGCGGGGGGAGCGGCGCCCTGCGCCCGCTGGAACATGGCTGACTCGCCCCGGCGCTGCCGGCTGGAGAGAAAACAAGGCGGCGGGCGGGCGGGCGGGGGAGCTGGGCGCGCAGTTCCGAGGCAACTTTTTTTTTCCTCCCTTCGCTCCCAGCCCCGCGTTCCCCGTGCGGGGGCGGCGGGCGCGCGGACCGCGGAGGGAGACGGGCGCGGCGGCCGGGGGCTGCGGGAGGAGGGGAGCGGGGGAGGGGGAGGGTCCGGCCGCGCGCCCCCCGCCCCTCCCCCCGGCCGTAATGGCCGAGCGTGCGCCAGAGCGCGCCGCGCACCCCGCCCGCGCTCGCACACTCACACTCCCTCACACTCACACACACACATATACACACACACACACATACACACACAAAGGGAAGGAGCCATGTTCGCGCTCGCCCTCGCGGCGGCGCAGGCGGGGAAGACGCGCAGCGGCCATTCCGTGCGCGCCCGGCCGGCGGCCGCGGGCGGAGCCAGCCCCCATTTCGAGCGGGGCTTCTCCCTCCGCGAGCCCGACAAAATGGGGGCGGCGAGCCGGGCTGGCGGGCGCACGTGGCGGCCCTGGGCCCGCGCCGCCTCGGCCACCCGCCCCGCGGCGCCCGCCGCCCCCGAACTTCTGGGGGCGGGGGTCCAAGTGGCGGGAAGGTGCGCGGAGCCCCGACGCTTGGATCCCGCCCAGTGCGGCTCCCCAACTTTCACGGATTAAAAAAATACTCCGGTGTTGGGGTGGGGGGCCAACCCGAGTAACGAGCAGGAGTGGCTTTTGTCCCTCATCCTTGTTTACTCGGAGAAACTTCAGACCGGACGTGTTTAGTCAGAACTGAAATACATCTCGGGGCCAAACCGATAGGAAACGCAGCTGCCTCGCGGTGGCAGCCGCACAAATAGCACTGCCACCCCCCAGCCTGGGTCCGAACGCTGCCGCTTCCTATCCCTCCTTCCTCCCAGCAAAGTTTTATGTCAAGCGAATATTAAAGTAACCAGGGAAACTTTGGTGGTTTAGGCCCATTATTTGGAAGGGTTTACTTCTCACTTAGGCTCTTACCTATTCTTTACGTCGTGCAAATCCACAAGTCGGCAGCAGTTTTCTGACCTTTGGTTTTGTTGATTTTAAAAGGGTTTTGTACATTTGAAAAATAAATGACCGGTTAGGTACTAGGTGTTCCAAACAGGCACATGAATAACGAATACTGTACGAGTGTACCATTGTAGTACACGTTTTTGAGACCACGAAAGGACTGTGTGTGTGTGTTGTTATTGCTTGGCCTAGCCTTTTCTAGGAATTGGCTATTACTACCATTTTGGGGTTTAGTATTGGGAGGGGGTGGCGATGACAATTTCTGTGTTAGATAACTAGTACCTTAGTTTTCATACACTCTCCAAGAAGTTCAGGTGCTCTTAAATGTCATAGTTTCATTGCTAACATCAAAATTTTTTTCTCTGTTTTTAGAAAAATAATTAAACATGGGCAAAGGAGATCCTAAGAAGCCGAGAGGCAAAATGTCATCATATGCATTCTTTGTGCAAACCTGCCGGGAGGAGCACAAGAAGAAGCACCCAGATGCTTCAGTCAACTTCTCAGAGTTTTCTAAGAAGTGCTCAGAGAGGTGGAAGGTAAGACGCTTAAAACATAATGAGATAATAAAAGTCAAGTCCAAGTTAGGGTTTTTAAAAGCCTAGGTGCCATTTGCATAATGTGAGTGGTGATGTTAGAACAGGCTACTAAATAGCTAAGGACGCTGGTTTTATTCATTTTAATACTTTTGAGTACAATTTATTATAATTTTGTTACCTACTTAAAAAATAATTCTTTTGTAGACCATGTCTGCTAAAGAAAAAGGAAAATTTGAAGACATGGCAAAGGCTGACAAGGCCCGTTATGAAAGAGAAATGAAAACTTATATCCCTCCTAAAGGGGAAACAAAAAAGAAGTTCAAGGATCCCAATGCACCCAAGAGGCCTCCGTAAGTATCTTGCCATTTTTCTGTTTAAGAAGTGTTTTTGCAGTAGAATTAGGCAGCAATTCAGTAAGTCACCTTGTGGGTTAGGAGTGTATAATCAAAGTTTCTTAGCTAATAGTGGCTCACATTGGTAGATTTAAGTATTGTAAGTAAACTTCCTGTTGGATGTAAGTTTTAGCCAGAGAGCATTTGAAGCTAGCGCATTTGAATTTGACACTTGCCTCTTTTGTCCAATATATCTCCTAAATGTAACTTTCCTATTTCTCAAGAAATATCTATCTGAAATACTTAAGAGTCATTTCCAGAATGTCTTTATGGCGCTCTAACATTAATCAGTAGTGTACGTTGAACTACTGGTGGTAGTGTCGTAAGTTAAATAATTGTAAATTAAGCTTTGGTTATGAAGGATAGTTAGCATGACATTTGCTCCCTGTCTTATGCATGGTAGAAATTGGAAACCGCTTTTATGTAGCAATACTATGCACATTTGATAGTAAACATAAATTTCTAAAATGGAATTTCTCTTTGTAGTTCGGCCTTTTTCTTGTTTTGTTCTGAGTATCGCCCAAAAATCAAAGGAGAGCATCCCGGCCTATCCATTGGTGATGTTGCAAAGAAGCTGGGAGAGATGTGGAATAACACTGCTGCAGATGACAAGCAGCCTTATGAGAAGAAGGCTGCTAAGCTGAAGGAAAAATACGAAAAGGTGAGGAGTATGGATTTGCTTGGTATAATGATGAATAGGCATGCCACCTGTTAGGTAATTGTACTTGGTACCTCGTTTTAATTTTCTATTTTGCGGATTTCTTAGAGTCTGAAGTATAATGCAGTTTTTAGTATAATAGCTACATTCGTCCTTTTGCATCTTTCAAAGAATACAGAAAGTCAAATACATTGGTAATTTTTTTTTGTTTTTACTGTATAATTTGACTTGGGCAAAGGCCATACATTTAAGTTGAGTGTGTTACTCCTCAATATCTCCAAGTCTATGAATGATTAGTTATTTTAAATAGTTAGGCACACAATAAAAATAGGCTGGACAAAGTAATATAGATTGTTTTTCATAAACATACCCTGAAACATTTATATTGTCTTCCTTAGGTAACCAAAAAAACACTCTCAGATTTTAAGTTAGAAAGTTGATGTCTGTGTAATAAATTGATATGAAGAAAATGCTTTAATCCTATACTTAGAATTGAAATATTAAAGTTAAATTTTAGCTTAGTCATTTTGGGAAAATGTGTCCATTTCTACATGTTTCTTAACCTAATTGCATGCTTACTGGCAAATTACCTTTTTTTTTTTAAAGACAATTTCTTACTATGGATTAGTGTCTGACAATATAAACCTGTAGAATGCTTTTTTGCATTCAGAAGGTGGCAGTGTCTACCCTTTAATCAAAGTCTCTACATGTAGTTTCAATAAACTAAAGTTAGGATGTGGTACATAATTTCACTGCAGTGAGGGATAACGTCACAAATATTAGACCATGCCATCCCATGAGCTATAGATTATTAATTATAATCATCTCACTATTTTTATAATGCGTTTCTCAAAGTCCTGGTTATTTGTGTAGCTGGAGGGAGTCTGTAGATAGGTGGTATTTTAGCATAGCTGGCATCTTGATTTTTCATGAAGTTTTGCTTTGTTAACTTTTATTTCTCCCCTTACTTAAATTCACTGTTTTGTCTTTCCTACCAATTGCTCCTGTCTTTATTTTGGAAGGATATTGCTGCATACCGAGCTAAAGGAAAGCCTGATGCAGCAAAAAAGGGAGTTGTCAAGGCTGAAAAGAGCAAGAAAAAGAAGGAAGAGGAGGAGGACGAGGAAGATGAAGAGGATGAGGAGGAGGAAGAAGATGAAGAAGATGAAGATGAAGAAGAAGATGATGATGATGAATAAGTTGGTTCTAGCGCAGTTTTTTTTTCTTGTCTATAAAGCATTTAACCCCCCTGTACACAACTCACTCCTTTTAAAGAAAAAAATTGAAATGTAAGGCTGTGTAAGATTTGTTTTTAAACTGTACAGTGTCTTTTTTTGTATAGTTAACACACTACCGAATGTGTCTTTAGATAGCCCTGTCCTGGTGGTATTTTCAATAGCCACTAACCTTGCCTGGTACAGTATGGGGGTTGTAAATTGGCATGGAAATTTAAAGCCGGTCCTTGTTGGTGCACAGCACAAATTAGTTATATATGGGGATGGTAGTTTTTTCATCTTCAGTTGTCTCTGATGCAGCTTATACAAAATAATTGTTGTTCTGTTAACTGAATACCACTCTGTAATTGCAAAAAAAATTGCAGCTGTTTTGTTGACATTCTGAATGCTTCTAAGTAAATACAATTTTTTTTATTAGTATTGTTGTCCTTTTCATAGGTCTGAAATTTTTCTTCTTGAGGGGAAGCTAGTCTTTTGCTTTTGCCCATTTTGGATCACGTGATTTATTACAGTGTTTATCTTTTCGTATAGTTAGCTGATAAAAAGCTTTTGTCTACACACCCTGCATACTCATGATGAGAGTAGGAAGAGTTGAATTGAGACAGTTTTCATCCATAACTGAACTCTAAAGTTTTGATCAGTTGATACCAAATTTCACATAGCCCAGTTACATTTACAAGTAAAGAGGAACCAGTCTACTCACAGCATGGGATTATTAGAATCAAACATTTTGGAAGTCTGTCCTTGAAGGACAAATAAAGTATGTTCTAATCTTTACATGAGGACTCTACATTTTTTAACTCCCATTACCATGTAATGGCAGTTATATTTGCAGTTCCCACGTTAAAGAAGACCTGAGAATGTATCCCCAAAAGCGTGAGCTTAAAATACAAGACTGCCGTATTAAATTTTTTGTTGACGTTAGTCCTGGCAAAGGCTCTGATTAAAAAAAAAAAAATGCTGGCTGTAAATGTCTTCTGTTTATCTACATATGGATGGCTTTGGAAACGTGAGACTCCATTAAAGATATTTTTAATTAATTGGGCCAACTTTTAAAATGGTATGCAACATTTAAAATCCAGTATATTTTCCTACATTGTTTGCCCCTTTATAAATCAAAGCGATGAGGGAAGAAGACACTTAAACTTTGTATCTCAGTATGAATTGTCCAATTTATCTGAACTTGAGTTTACTTTACAAAACTCGACTCATTCATTAGGGTCATATGTTTATCTGCTTAGCCGTTTAGGGAACAATTTGGCAATTTGTGGTTTTTGAGATGATCGTTCTCTTAAAGTGCCAGTGTTTTAAAATAGCGTTCTTGTAATTTTACACGCTTTTGTGATGGAGTGCTGTTTTGTTATATAATTTTGGCTTGGATTCTTTCCATTTGCATTTGTTTATGTAATTTCAGGAGGAATACTGAACATCTGAGTCCTGGATGATACTAATAAACTAATAATTGCAGAGGTTTTAAATATTAGTTAAATGGCTTTCACTTAAGATTTTCAGATTCTGTTATATACTATTTTAATTTAGCAACACCATTTAAATAAGTGTTAAGGATAACGAAGTTTTTCCCTTTAAAAATACTCAATGCTTATAAATAGGTTAATGGGCTGATAAAAACAGATTTCTGTCAAACATTCCTAGTGTTCTCCGAGGACACTAAATAAGGAAAAACTCAGAATGATGGGTTAAACAAGGTGTTTTAAAGCAAGGCACATGTTAAGTAAAAATCAGGAATAGTGTTGATCCATGTAAAAACTTAGTTTTCTAAGCCAAATGAGAGGCCCTCAACAGACTGAAGTTGTGTCCAAATTTATCAAATTTTCAGTCAAGAACAAGTAAGTGATTTACACACAAGTTTCTGCTAAAAGCTGTGCAACTAGCACTGTCAGTTACTAGCAAGTCTGATTTGTTTAAAAGTGAGTTCTGCCTCAAACTTTGTAGTTAGTGGGTGTGTCATAACTTTTTTAAGATGCTGAGAGTGGAAACAAGGCTTCTTTGGGCTAATTGCTGGCTTAACAGGAAAAAAGGCAAAAACACTTCTGTTCAGTTTTTCAATAGTGACCACTGGAACTTGGATGTCCAAAACAAGTAAATGAAGGTGGGAGGCAATTTAGATAATTGAGTGTAAAACTGCAAGTGATTTTTTTTTTGTAAGTTAATGTATAGTAGGTAGTAAATGTTTAGAAATAGTTACAGCACTTGGGGTATAGAGATATTCTTACCAAGAAAAGATTAAACTGTACATTTTAGTGTTAACATTTTTTGCATTTTTAAAGTCAAAAAACATTAAAACAACTAAAATCCAATTTCCTAACTCCTATATAAAGATTGGGAACTTGCTGGTTAGTTGTAATTGTCCTCATGAGCTTCCATCAAGGTGTTGATATTTGCCATATTTCTTGATGTTTTTAGAGTGGAAAAGAAATTTTGTGTGTCCTATGCACCATGGGTAGGAATTAAATGATAGAGATGAAAAGTGCCCGTGTGACAGTTGACAAATATTTCCCTCACTGCCTAGGCAATTGTAAATACTGCTCAGACAGAGTAGTATCTAGCTATATTGAAAACTACACTGGAGAGACAAAACAGCAATTTTTTGAATGAAAGTGATGGCCAACTCCTTTGGCATATAATTTATGACAAAAGTTCAAATCTAGGTTGGCTTGGTACAACACGTCTTCTGAAAGGGCCTGAAATAGCTCTTTTTTAGTACCAGCCATATGATAGTATCACTGCAGATTTGCACAAATTAGATATATCATAAATCTTGGAATTGCTTCAGTGTGAACCGTTGGCTAATAAGGCTGTTTTACTAATAATGGATTGGGTAAGTTACTTAAAATGTTTTTTGTATTTTGTGTTTTGTCGCTTTCCGATGACTCTTGAAATCTTTTCAAAATTACATAAAAGCCAGAAAACAATTTGGATACCTATGCAACAAAAGACGCAAGCTGGTTCGTTTTCTTTTGTCCCCTTCTAAGCAAAGATGGGAACAGTAGTGCTAAATAGCACTTGCCATAACTTGGGAAATTCCCTGGGACTGAGCCAAGGTGTTCTCTGGAGTAATAAGGCAAAGTGTTGCTCTGTTCTAGGGCTGCTGCGGTTTAACAATACACCATGGCACAGATACATGCCACAACACAGAATGACGAACATAATTTAACATGCCACACTCCAGAATATATAACACCCATTTTCCAGTGGGTTTCCATCTGAAATATATCTACCAGGAGGCGGTGTAATCACTTTTAGGCATGTCCATTGGTTGGAACCTTCCATATAGATGAATTTACTGGTCACCCTCTGTAAAAGGAAGTAATATAGATCCGGAATAATGTGAGGAATTATGGGTAGACCTGTAAGTGATGGCATGAGGAATGGCAGGCGAGGGTGGGGTATGCGGCAACTGAAAGCCAGTAATGGTCAGAAAATCAGTGAAGGGACCACAGGTCCTTGTAAATTTTTATAATGTACTTATTTTTTTCTCTTTAGTCACAATTCAGACATTTAAGTTACATTCCACGGTATGCCCCATAATACATTCCTTTACTGATGGTCATTCATGTTTCCTATTTTTTGCTATTTCTAACAATACTGCATGAACTCGAGGTTTCTCCTTGGAACGTGTAGGTCTTCAGTTACTTTAAAGTAGAATTGCTGAGTCAAAGGGTTCATGGATTTACAACTTTGGCAAATATTGACGAACTGCCCCCACCAAAGCTATACTTAACTGTGAAAAATTTTAACAATGATTTTTATGATAAATCATGATTTTTACTGGTTATTTGGCTCTATGAAATAACTCCATTTTTAAAAGATGAGAAAGTACTGAAATATTGTCATTTATTCAGAGCAACTCAAACACAAGAAGGCAGAATTAACTGAAAGACCCTTGGGTTGGCTATTGACTATTTAAACTACTGAACAAATTATTTTCTCTAAAAACTTATTGAAATAACTATTTAAGTAATCCACTGTGAAAATGAGGAATTTCCTTCCCATTTTGGCTTCCTCCACCCTAAATGGAAGCACATGGTAGTTTTATCAGGGGAGGGCTTTTTCTAGCAGAGATTGTGTGTCAATCTTTACAGAAGCTGCAGCCAACAGTTTTGGAAAAGCGAGTTTGGCTACAAATTGTAGTCGAGGACTGTGTGGGCTGGATTCTGGGCTTTAGAAGATGATAGGTTACTTGGAAAAGTGGAACGGATACTGAGGACCTGCCTTAAATGGAATAAAGTGGACGGACCACTGCCTTTCCTCTTGCTGGAGGCGGTAGTTTAGGGCACAGGACTCACCCCAATGCATTTACAAGCACAATCGCATTCATAAGCTTTGAAATGGAATTAAACTCAGTTCCTTAGTTACAGAGGCTCTCCCGTTACAGCCTATCCCTATTTTCGTTCATTGGGCTTTCATTAGAGATCATCCTATAAAGTGCTGTGAACATACCCAAGTGAGAGAATAAAAAGTCCTGAAACATAGTGAGTATCTCGGGTGTGAGAAAGCACTCCAGAAGAACAACAGGAAGCTGAGTTACCACATCCTCAGGTGCCAGCGCGATGCCCAGGAAGATGTGAAGGGCCAGGTTGGAGACGACTCAGCAAGGACAGGGCAGCAGCCACCCACTGCCCACCCTGAATTTCAGGGAAGCTGAGGTCTTGCTGTGCATCTGGAGTAGGCCTGGCATAGCGTCTGGGTGAGGCACACTTGGGCTTCAGAGCAGGGAGGCTGAGAGTCGCCCTGCTTTAGGGCCACCAACACAATGAGGTATATATACCATCAAAGCGTCCCAGGGCTCTGGCGGTCCAGCCGGTGCATTTTTAGAGTAGAGGGCAGAGGCCCACAGAGACTCGGGTCTGCACAAGGACCAAAGGCAGTGTCCAAACAATTGAGCCAGGCTCTCAGTAGGTGCAAAAGAAGTGTTTTCCCTCTTCTTTTTAAGGAAGGTAGCAAGGGACTGGAAGGCTTTCTGCCTGCCCCTCACTTTCATGCCTGGGTTCTCCTGACATGACTACAGCTGTTGAAACGCGAGCAGGGCAGCACACTCTGCCATCACTGCAATTCCTCTCTGGCCTTCCTCCTCCTATTTACTTGGGCTTGAAACACTTCTGGACAAAACAAAACAAAAACTGCCAATTACATGGTAAGTTACAAGCAACCTAACTCTAAAGAGCTGGAAAACACCAGAATGTGTGCTGCTTACGCGTCCTTAGAATTGCAGTGTGAATTTCCAGAAGTAGAAGGAAGGCTTGCAATGCATTAGATTCTGCAATAACTTTGGAAAAGCTGTTTGCCCTTACTATGAATGAAATTTGCATGTATTGAAAGCAAGCAAGCAAGAAACGAAAATTCTATAATTCTAGTCAGGATTTTTAAGAAATATTGTGTGCCCTTCTAGTTTTATATCTATATATCTATATATCTATATATCTTTATATCTATATCTATATCTATATCTATATCTATATCTATATCTATATCTATATCTATATCTATATCTATATCTATATATAAATGCACAGGATGCCAAAAAAATAATGTACACACATTTTAAGAAAGGAAAAAAACTGTATTAAAATTGTAATAGTCAATATATACCGATAACAAAAGATGAATATAAGTCACATATATACATTTTTTGCATCCTCAGCATATAAAGTATATATTTAATATCATATATAAAATTGCTAAAGCTGAGGTGAGATTCACATACAAAATTAACCATTTTAAAGGGTACAATTCCATGGCACTTAGTACATTCACAGTGTTGAGGAACCACCACCTCTCTAGCTTCATTTTCATCAGCCCAAAGGGCGATTCCAAACCAACAAATCCCCCCTCTCCCTTAGCCCTTGGCCACAGCCAATCTGCCTCATCTCCATGGATTTACCTCTTCTAGAGATTTCATATAAATGCAATCACCCGATGTGACCTTTCCTGGTTGGCTTTCTTCACTTAGCATAATATTTTCAAGGTTCATCTGCACTGTAGTAGGTGTCAGCACTTCATTCCATGTTAGGGCTGAACCATTGTGTATATACATTTCATTTACCCACTCATCCTGATGGCCACTTGGCCTGTTGCCCCCTCTTAGTTCCTGTGACTAGTGCTGCTGTGAACACGCATGTACACGTATTTGAATCCCCATTTTCAATTCTTTGGGGTACATATGTAGGAGTAGAATTGCTAGGTCATGTGGTAATTCTGTGCTTAACTTTTTGAGTGACCACCAAACTCACAGCAGCCATACCGTTTTACATTCCCACAGCAATGATAAGCGTTTTAATTTCTCCACAACCTCGCCAACACTTCTTACTTTTCTTTCTTTAAATGAAAAATAATAGCCAACCTAGTAGGTCTCACTGTGGCTTTGATTTGCATTTCCCTAAGGACTAGTGAGTGGAGCATCATTTCATGTGTTTGTGGGCCGTTTGTGTATCTTCTTTGGAGAAATATTTATTAATAGTTCAAGTTCTTTTCCCATTTTTAAACTGGGTTGTTGGATATATATTTTTGTTTTACAAAACGGCAATATAGTTACAAACATTCTATTTGTAAATTACTTTTTCTGCTTAACAATCTTAAAAATTTGTCATCATATTCATATTCTGCTCTGCATCCTTTTTAATGGCTGCATGGTATTCCATTGACTGTAAAATGCCATTCCCAATCCTCAGACATTTGCAGAGGTTCTGATTTGTTATTATGAATAAGGATACGATAACTGTCCTTTCCTTCTGCCCATACTCTTGTGCCCATGATTACTTTGTTAGGTTATAAACATATTCCTCAAAGTGAAATCGTTGAATTTGGTGAGTTCTACTAAAGCTGCCTTCAGAAAGCTTTCACCCAAATGTCATAACTTTTTAGGAGGCTATTCAGACAATTTTACATATAAGGGATACAAAGTAGGGTCACGGTTTTTAAGATTTGATAAAGATTCAAGCCTACAAGAGTGGGGGAAATCGTGAAAGGGGTAAACCTTCAAAAGCAAGATAAGAAAACCCTGAAAAACCTGGAGCCATTGGGTTGAAATGTCATTCCCTTTTATACTTCTGTTATTTTACTACTTTTCAGGTTGAAGATTAACAGAAAGAGCTTCTATAGTCAAGTAATTGCAGGACTACAAAAGACTAGTCCTGCAATATGTAGATGAACAGGAATGGGTAAAAAACTTTGAAAAGTTTGCAAAAGCATTAGAGCTGTCTTGCTTCTCATTTTACTGTATCACTGTTCTTAATAAGAGTTACATAATTTCCCAAACTTATCAATTAGTTGTTTGTATCAGAATTTTTTTCTTAAAATAAGGTTAACTGTATTTTCATATATGATGTAAGACCAAGAAATATAGCAAAAGTTCTGCAGAGTAAATGTCTTGTTTAATGGTGGCCAACAGGTCGACATGAAATTGGATTAGTTATAGAAACTTATCTTCTAGTCAACACCATAGGAATGTATTTCATCCATTGACGAGTTTTGGATTTTACACTATTTAGATCAAAACTGAAAAGCTGTGTAAATTTTATGTTTTTTTTAAAGAACCAAAATTTTAGAGATCAGTATTGCATAACTTTATGTCATGAATTTATATACATCGAGTTTCTCAGATAATAATGGACCATTAAAAATAATGTTGATTATACTTTTTAAAATTAGAGATATGTTATTGTATAATAAGATTCTATTATATCTCTATTATATATAATAGATACCTGTTATATTTACATCATAAATATAATACTTAAAATTTTGGAAAACTACGTGTTATGGTCTTGAGAGCTTTTAAAGAATTGTGGTTAAGAATCAACTGACCTGGAAAAAATCCAACAGAGATGCACTTATTTATTTATTTATTTATTTATTTATTTATTTATTTATTTTTGGCTATCCCTTCATTTTTAGGCCCAATCTAATTTTTTTTCTCACCTTTATGATGAAGCAGTCTTAGTAGGCTATTATTAATAATAATGTTTAAAACTTCACTTTAAAAATATCATAAAAACATTTCCAGGTTGTTATATTATAAATATGTCTTTTTTTAATGGGAAAAGTATTAAGAAGCCACTGATGCAAACAGAAATTAAGCTCAGAATATATCTTTAGCAGCTTTCATGCCTCCATTATCAAATAAGATGATAAAAAGGATGAATAAATGCTTACGTCAGACTTTAATATGTGACTTTCCTTCTTTTTATTTAAATCTGTAGACCAAGAGTAAAGTGTGTGACGAATGTGTAGACTTGTCCAGTAGCCTATGATATTATATAGGAGTTTGGTGACGTTTCAGTCTCGTTTGGGGAAGTTTGTGGACATCGCTGGGGTCGGGGTGGTGGCGAGAATGGTCAGCAGTGTAACTGGCCCTCAGCTTCAGCAGGAGGTCCCACATAGCAGGGTATGAAGGGCCACGTCTGGGGAAGATTTTTAACTGTTATTTCCTTGATTGGCAGGACCTGAGCACCCAATCAAAGTACCTCCTTAGAAATGGATCAGCCCCTTTGGAGCCACATTCTAGGGAAAGGAAATCTGGAACCATTTTTTTCTAGAGATAGGTAAACTGCTACTACCGCGTTTCCCCAAAAATAAGACCGGCTCTTATATTAAGGTTTGCTCCAAAAGATGCATTAGGACTTATGTTCAGGGGATGTCATCCTGAAAAATCATGCTAGGGCTTATTTTCCGGTTGTGTCTTATTTTCAGGGAGACATGGTAGATATGGTGCGATTTCATTGCAATGGACTTGCAAGGAGTAACTTCTGCTAATTTTCAGAAATACTAACAAATTCCTAAAACTGTTATTCTTCCTCCCAAGTACTCAGGAACGTGGGTCTCCATAAAGTCTTTAATTCCAGGGAGGAAGGCAGGTAAGTAATCGAAAGTGTCAGATCATAGTCATCTTATAATTGACTCTACATTCTTTCCCAGGACACGTTTTAACTAAAAACAAAACAACTTGCATCTGGCAGGATTTTAGAGCATTAAGAGGAGAAAGTCTGAGGAAGATTTTTAAGAAATAAACTAGCAAACTATATTCATGATAAAGCTGATCAAAATTACAGTTGAAATCTAAGTTTACGGCCAGTACGAAGAAATCTTTCAATTTTTTATGAAAGGATTTTTAAAGAAATTGTATTCATCAAAATGTCATTGCTACAAGTGTATGATATTGTATCATTCAGTGTATGATCTTATTGTTTGTAAGTGTCCCCTCACTACCTTAAACTGGTTAGCATGACTTCTAATGTGTAAAAATGATCAAAACAGGGCAAACATACTAATGTCTTTTCTTTGAGAGTCCAAGGTATGAAAGAACCCTCAAGTAACAAGTACGTCGCCTGATCTATAAATTCTGTGATGAGGCTAAGCTCAGCCTCTCCTTTCCAGGTAGGTTCTGCTGATCAGGCCAGATCCTCCCTCTCCTGATCCAAATCTCCAGTGAAACAGGGCACCTGTGACCTCTGAGGGAGCTGGTCAGAATCTGTCACCTCTGGGGTCTGTGCGCATCCCCTGTCCCTCTCATGGGGCTGTGGCAGGCCCCACCCCCCTCTATTCATGTCTAGTCTCCAAAAATTTATAGGCGTGCTGTTGGAGTCCCCGTTCCCCATCTCCAGTCACTTTACCTTCCAGCCAAGTCCTCTTGCATAAGATTTCTATTTTCTACTTTCTATGAAGGAAGAGGGAGGGAGTCAAAATGCAGTTCAAATTACATGATTGTTTGCAACTGCTTTCAAATGATGTGGTAAGATTTTTCTAGTAGGGCTGTCAGTTCCAGGAGGGCTGGGACCGCTCCTGTCTTTTGACGGCTGGATCACCTGTGTAGCTGCTTGTAAATAAGCTCTTCAGGAGTGAATTCATTTTCTACTCTGCGGCAAACTACAAATTCTAACATGTTGGTTCCAATACTGAATAGAATACAAGTCATTTCTAGAAATTTAAGTTGACATACCCTACCACCCAATTGCCTGGAGGGATTTGGGATACTGGTAGCAAAAAAATAAAAGGGGAGGGGGACATTTCATTATAATTATAGAGAAATAATTTATGAACGCTGAGATCTTGGGAAGAATGGACACTGATATGTCTAGCGAATATCATAATTTTCACAATATCTCCAGATGTGGATATCATTATCGGAAATAACTGTCACTTTTGACAAGCCTTTTCTTTTCAGCTGATTTTCTTCTTGAGTATAAAATACTTAGGCTTAGAGAACATTTGTTTTTAGAGTTAAAACTCCTTCAGTCCCATTAATACATAAAGATAATTTCATTAATGTCATTAAATCTTCCTTTATGGGCTGAATTCTTATTAAATACAACAGATTACATTGGATCTGTCACTAAATCCAATTTATTGAATTGAACTGAACTGAATCTTTCTCAAATTTATTTTAACCAAGTTTTAGGTGATTGTGCTTAAGATTATATTATTGTAACTTTCTGGATACCCTATAATTTAACCTTATTTAAATTACATGAAGCTACTATATTAAATAGTGATAAGTGGCATACATCACATAGAGAAACTGGGAAGACCACTGACATTTTTTCACCAGATCCTGCACTATGGGTTGGAAAGTATACAGGCCTACGGAGAATGAATTTCCTGATCCCCAAATAAATCCAGTTTTTTCCCACAGGTTGATGGCAATACCTCCTCCCAACGTGAAGCTGAAAAATCCAGCTCCCTGACTGCTTAGTAGGCAGCCTGCTCAGCTGGGATTCATCCATTCATTTACAAATGAGTCCGGCACTGTGCTTGGCACTGAGACCCACTGATACACACCACAGACCAAGCACCCCCCTCATGACATTTCTAGGAGCTGACAGTTTCATGGAGAAGACAAGCAGTGAACAAGTAAATAAACACATAAGAAAGATGGTTCCAGATGCTGCTAAGGACCACGAGGAAATAAAACAGGGTAATGTGATGGAGGGTCAATGATGGAGGTGGGCTACTGAGGCAGCCCGGAAGCTTATCTCTGAGGAGATAACAGGAAGTTATTGAACTTTATTAGTACTTGTGCTTGCTTACTCTACTTCAGTTGGCTGGGACGAGTGGTAGATGGCTAACGTTCAGTGGCCCAGTGGGGCAGCCTGAGCAGAAGTTCCTTAGAACCCTGCAGGCCTCTGTTCCAACTTCCCTAGGCCTTTCCCTGAACCAGGAAGGCCCAGAGTGTTCTCCGGGTTTTCCCTCTTATCCCCCTCTCGCTGCAAGTGTGTCTTACACCCTCCAAGGAGAGGCCTCTGTATCCAGCTCTCAGGATGTGCAGAGCTGCAAATAGCACAACAGCTGCAGATGGAGGTGGCTGCCCGGGAAGCGTGCCACCTGCTGTCACCGCGGGAGCCGGGCTGCCACGGGCCTCCCCTGGCCCTGTGAGCAGCCTAGTAGAACCCTTGGTGATTTCGGCCAACTCACTAGTGCAAATTCTGGCTTTGATTCTCTTATGTGTGCACATGTGATGACGGAGGGCAGGCAAAGAAGAGGAGAACGTGGGTCCTTAGTGTTTTCTACTTACCTTCAAGGCAGCCTCAGGGTTCACTTCACACCAGTAATGACCTCATTTGCACAAGGTGAGGGGGTGGGCGGACACATGACTGTCTGAGCCCAGCAGCTCACAGGGATCCAGGGTCGGATCCAGCCTGTCTGTTCTTGGTGCACGGCCTTTCCCTCAGGATTTGTTCAGTCCTTTCCCTTTATCTCCTTAAAATACTTTCCTCCTAAGCTTTCTGCTTGTTCCAAGACTCACATTTTCCTTGGCCACATTCCTACCCTCGAGAATGTAAGTATTATTTATAAAGCACCATGGGAAACTTGTCTTTAAAGAAGGAAGCCGAAAAGGAAATTAAAGCCCCCACTTCTGCCACACACACTGCAGAGCTGGAGGTGGCCACGCACGTCCCCAGCCAGTTCTCCCCCAAGGCGAGTGGGAGAGGGGACACTGGGGAAACGGCATCCGGGGGCTTCACCTTTCTCAGAGGTGAGTGTCCCTGTGCAGGGGTGTGTGGCTCTGCCGGCAGACAGGAGGCCCCCCTGCAGCACTGAGCTTTGGGGCAGATGCTGGACACTTCTGGACTTACTCTTCCACGAAGACATGGATTTGCTTCCTCTGGGGCCCAGCCCGAGGCTGGAGGGGAGTTCTGGTTCCTTTCAAGGCCAGTGTGGCCTGGCAGGGGGGCCGTAAGTCCGGTCTCGAATGGGCAATGGCCTGGTGGGGTTCAGGTGTGAGTGACACCTCCACAGGAGAAAAACCACTCTCCTGGAGTAAGTGGGCTGGATAAAAACACACCTGCTGAGAGGCGCCCAGATCCTGCTCTGACAGTCAGTCATTGGCCTTGGTCCTGGGGGAGAGTCTGCGGGCAGGTTTAGCACCCCTCTCAGCTTTTATGTGCGAAGGAGAGACAAGACACAATTCAGAAATGAGAGTATAGGAAACTGCTACAGATGACTGTGAATTTACCTTGTATTTTCACCTTTCTTTTTGTTTTGTTTTTCACTGTGCAACCAAAAATGTTAATATTTAGAATCTAAATGTTAAGAATTCAGCTGGTATTTAACACATGTTACTTCAGGGGCCTACCTTAAAAAAAATCCCAAACCCAACTTTTTAAACAAACCCGTACATGTTGACAGGTCAACACTGAAGATTTTACAAAATAAAGATTTGCAGTAAATCTTTATTTTACTTTATCTGTTATATTCTGATTCTTTCAACTACATTTTCAACATGCTTTAGCAAATACGTTGTTTCTTCCAGGTGGGGATTTTGCCTCAGGTTTCCTTTCTGATGACCACAACCTACCCTAAGAGAGAAATGGTATCAGAAATTCCTTTTGTGCTCTGTTTGGAGAGGCCTTGGCATCCAGAAACAAAGAAAAGTAACATAAACCTGTGCCCCAAAGAAGTAAGATAGTGATAAGCAAAGGCTAAAGCAGTTCTGAGCTTTAAGTCTCTGGTTTTCCTTTTTTTTTTTTTTTTTATTGGGGTGACAATTATTAGTAAAATTACATAGATTTCAGGTGTACAATTCTGTATTACATCATCTATAAATCCCATTGTGTGTTCACCACCCAGAGTCAGTTCTCCTTCCATCACCATATATTTGATCCCCCTTACCCTCATCTCCCACCCCCTAGCCCCCGAAGTCTCTGGTTTTCAAAACAATTCAAGCACAGGCTGGGCGGTCACATGCTTTGTGGCAGCTCGTCCTTGACCACTTGCTGGTTGGGTGTCCTCGGGCAAGCATTTACCCTCCTCAGCCTCAGTTTCCCCATCTGTAAAATGGGGCACAATAATCATACCGAGTCCACAAAGCTTCACTGGCATGTGTGAGAATTTAATCATTTAATCCACGTAAAATGCTGGCACAATGTTGTCACTTGGTTAGAACTCAATAAATAGCCATTACTTTTCAAGTGACAAGAACAAAATATATAATAAGACATAATTAGCTTATAATAATTACTATTATATTATTACAAAGCCTCCTTTTCTCTTCCAACTTGAGTTTCCACCCAAGTTGTGGAAGTAAGTATAGTGGCTTCATTCCTAATTATTTGAACTTGATGTCAGTGGTTCCCAAGCTTGTCTGAAACTGGTGTCACCTGGGTCTCACCCCAGAGATTGTGATTTAAACGATCGGGCTTTGGAGGTTTTGAAAGCTCCCCAGGTGATTCTAACTAACAGCCAAGCTTGGAAACCAGTGGTTTTTGGTGTTGATCGAATCCAAAAGGCACACAGATGTCTATAGTTTAAATCAAATTAAAGCAGTATGTATTCCAAGCTCAGCTGACTCATTCTGCTGCATTAGCCATTCAAATCAGCCAATCAGTTGGACGTATTTTTTCACTGAATTTGTGTTTTGACTGATTTGACCAATTAATTCAGTAAAAGGTTTAATTCATTATAATCATATGGCCACAGCTTCAAGTAAATTGAATTTGTTGGGAATCAACTATGACTCTGTGGTTATTTGGAAACTTTTAGATGATACATTACCACTGAAGTTCACGTTGTTTAATTCTATTCTATACATTTGCTAACCTGGATATTAAATAAAAATGCTGATATAGTTTTGGATTGATTTGACCAATTCATTTAGGTAAAAAATTTGACTCCTCAAGCCTCTATAGCTACCGCCTAAAGGAAATTGAGTTTGTGGGGCACCAATTAGGATTTTAAGTCTAATGTAGAATAGAAATGACTACAGGAGTCCACATCGCTTCATTCCATCCCGCACATTTGCCAGCCAACTGGATGTTCAAATGCTTATTGTCGCAGTGAGATGAATGTTGTCTCATCCCTTTGATCGTGTCCTGGGGACCTTTGGAGGCGTGTAGTAGCTACTGGATTTGTGCAACACTGTCTGTGTATTATTAACCTCTTTAAAAAATGAATGAATGTGTTGGTCCACTTAGTGCTTTAGCCATACTGATCTGTCAGATGAATGATGAGTCAGGTGGCACTCACAGCCTCTATCAACTTCCTGTCAACATTTTCCGTTAAAGGCATGAAATGCTGGGTTCAAAACCGTGCCTGAACCCCAGGAGTTCTGCAACTGGCCTTGAACCTGGGGCATCACGGGCCCCTTTCGCTAGCTGGGTGGAGCTAACCTTTTTGGGATGTATCCATAGTTGGATAAACAATCACTTGTCTCCAAGTGTCTATGTTTAAAACAAAACAGTTATAAAGTTGAAAATCGGGCAATTTTAGGTGAGCTACTCCCCCCACACTAGAACAAGTCATTTATTAGGATATTTATGTGTAACAGGTGAAGAAATGACATCATTAGGAAATGGCAGGCATAAGAAAGGTATTTTCAGTTTTCCCTTCTGATAGTTTAATTAAAAAAGGAACTTTAGGGAAAAGCTGGTTAGCTCAGTTGGTTAGAGTGCAGTGCTCTTAACAGCAAGGTTGCCAGTTCGATCCCCACATGGGCCACTGTGAGCTGCACCCTCCACAACTAGATTGAAACAACTACTTGACTTGCAGCTGATAGGTCCTGGCAAAACACACTTAAAATAAATAAAATTTAAAAAAAAAAAAAAAAAAAAAAAAAACACGAAAAACATGGAAATAACAAAATCAAACCTTTAAAAAAAAAAAAAAGGAGTTTTAGCTAAAAATTGGGTTAAAAAAATATCTCACAGTGGTCAAAATGGTAGGAAGTGAACCAGTATTTAGTACATGCCTATTAGGTGCTAGGCTTTTTCTGTGCATAATCTCCTTTCATCCTTACAACAACCCCTCAAGATAGAACCAGTCCCAATTCATAGATAGGGTAACTGAGTTTCAGAGAGATTAAGTGACCTGCTCAAGGCTGCACAGCATGAAGTCACAAAGGTGGGATGTGAACTCAAGCCAGTCTGTCCCAGACCTCGTAAGCTATTCACAGCATGTCAGGATGACCAATCATCCTGGTCTGCCTGGGACTAAGGGATCTCCGGGAACTTGGGACTCAGTTTTAAAACCCTGACAGTCCCTGGAGAACCAAGGCAAGTGGGTTACTCTACTTGGTAACCAGAGGCCACAGCTCCCTTAGCCAGGCAGCCAGAGTCCAGACCCTAGGTCTCCCCTGATGGGAAGGGCACAGGAGAGGCCTGGATTCCTCACTTATTTTAGAAGATAATGTACCCGACCATATTATACCCCCAATGTACAAAGTATGATGGCACTTATAGCCAAATTACTAATCCTTAGATCACTTAGGTCAAGGTTCAACCGACTTTTCCTCTGACGGACCATGTTTGATTTTGTGGGTCATTGGGTCTCTGTCATGACTACTCAGCTCTGTCTTTGTAGTGGGAAGCTGCCATTGACAACACAAAAATGAATGGGTGTGGCTGTGTTCCAAGAAAACTAGTTACCAGAACCAGAGGTGGGCTGGATCTGGCCCATGGAAAGTTTGCCAAACCCTAATGTAGATTAATGAAGAATCTTTTGCATAAATAAGGCATTTTAGAAAGAGAATTCTTTCTGGAGGTTACTTCAGTTGGCATAGGGTCAGTGGGTAGTTGGGAGCTGCCTTTTGGATCAACCTATTCCGTAGCGATGTTTACTGCTTTCTAATATTTTGGGGGTATGGAATTTGACTTCTCTAATCCTACCCCAAATCACATAGTGTGTGGGTGTGTGAAGGCAGCCGTAGGACATCTCCCATCACAAATTTATATCCCCTTCCCTGTCTGTGGGGAGCTATTATTCACATTCATTTCTATGTTGTCTTCTCAACCACTTCTTTGCTTTCCAAATACCATTTAAAAGTAATTCCAATTGCACTCTACATAAACTAAAGGCATTCATTTGCTTCAGTATTGCACTTTCTTTATTGTGTGTTGAAAACACGTGATTAGATTTTTCTGCAGTGAAAGCAAACAACCCTTTACCACTTTGCCATGCCAGCATTCATTCATGGGTGCCCTCATCCTCTCCCTGGGTTCTTTCTGAGCACTTGCTCTTCAAGGGGAGGCAGCGAAAGGCCCCTCAAGACCCCGTGCCCCATCGCAAAGATGCCCCAAAGAGGAGGGGCCTACAAAGCTCAAATCCTCAAATGCAAAAGGTATAGTGGGTGTGGCTTGAGCACTCCCTGGGGATGAAATGCAAACTGAGGGGGTGGAAATAGCAAATGGTAAGCTCAGGCTCAGGAATAAGGCAAGCACTGGAGGGGACAAAAATTAGGTTAGCTCAGGAATAGAAGAGGCGCTCAGCCTTTGGAGACAGCGGGTGGTCCTAAGGAGGACACAACTGTTAAAGCAGGCAGAAGCCACTGTCGGTTCTCAAGCGGGAGGTGGACAGCGATACAAATAGTGATTTAGGCAGGTGACCTACTGGTGTCCAGGGCAATTGGACCTAGGCGGCTGGGTCAGAATGTGGCAGTCAAAATGGACAGTAAGGGACAGGGTTCAAAATAACTCCACAGGAATCAGGAGGAGGATGGTAGCATCACTAATTACAGAAAAACTGCAAAGCGGTGATGCTCACGTAGGAAGATGATTTCAAGTTTCAGCTTGAAAAACTTCAGGTATTTTCATGCTCCGTGAATAGAGACGTTCTCTGGGTGAGCAGGAGAGAGACCAGGGCTGTCTGTGCGTGTTTTATGTGGAACTCCATACATGATAACTGAGCCAGGCAAGGAGGTAGTTCCCAGTGCTTTTTGACTTTCATTTGCTTAATGATCTCTGCCTGAACTCTTTAATGTTTGGCTGGAGAGAAACATTAAAATTAGTGTCTCTTCTGACTTTGGCTGCACAAACTTTCAGATGACATTCACATCGGACACTTCTCTACTAATTTTGGGTTCCCCCAAATCCATTTTTGAGGTAACCTGTAAATTGCCTAAATGACCAGCTCTGGTGAGGGTGGGTCCTGAAGATTGGTTTTCATTGCTTCATCCTGGCCATCTTGCCCAGGCCACATCAGTCACTGAATTGGTGAATGGTAAGCTTGCACTTGACTTAGGAGAACTAAATCAAACAGCTTATGACCCTAAAGGAGAGTCATTAGGGTATTAAAGACGGTCTGACAACATTTAGGAATACATAGACACACACTTAAATATTCAGATAATGCATGAATTAAGCAAGGCACTATTTTGGTGAGATGATAAAATCGAAATCAACTATTCACCTGAAAACATGTCATAATTGTTTATCAGTTTAACCCACTGACTTTAGCTCACCCTTGTAAGAAAGGCATTCATGTTGAAGATTATAGTGATATCCTATAGAGGAGAATACAGTAATAAATAATTTAGCTTCTTTATGCTTTAGTCGCTTTCCTAAATTACTTACAAAACAGCAACCAATATTACTGGTTCTATTGGGAAGTTGATACTATTTTCCATTTCTTATTTAAGAATGGAGTCATTAAAAAAGAGAGAAGGGACGCTGGGAGTGAGAAACTCATTATTCTATTAGATACAGATTCTGGTATCTTGAGAAGCTGCATGTTTGGTTTGGCAGAAGGATATTCAAAAGCCACTAAGCAAGAGAATGACATTAGTTGTAGCCAAAGTCAATAATTTTTATTTCAGTTTTCCACATGCAAGCATATGAGTAGAACAGAGCACATTTTATATTTGTACATTTTGAGAAAACATGTAGAATTAGAATTATAATATGAAACACATCCCTTATACTACTGAATGTTTCATCACTACTTTGGAGAGTGCTGCATGGGCAAAAAATATAAAAAATAGTGACCTCTGAAATTCCAGTACAGTGCTAGTGTGGGCTTTGGTATGGTCCAGAAAGAAGGAGTCACACCTGAACGGTCTGTTATGTAAAAAATTCTAGAAGCTGTTTCCAGAACTTGTCATTCAAATATCATAGCAACTTACCAGATAGAACCCTCATTGCCAGGAAAATTTTCAAATATCATAGCAACTTACCAGATAGAACCCTCATTGCCAGGAAAATTGAAATTATTTTTCTGATTTCACTACAAATGAGAATATCTCTAACTCTCCATAAAGGCCAAGAGTTTCTCTGTCTCTCTCACCCTTCAAAAGAGGAGTGTTTTGGAGGCAGATCCCTACCCCAAACATAAACATGGTGAAATACATGCATTTCCAGGGGGACCTTTACCAAAAGTTCAGACAAATTGGGAGTCCTTTTTATGAAATATTGTTTCTCTACACTCTGACAGTTATGCCTGCCAGACAAAATGTTTGAAACAAACTTTGTAAACCTCCATATTTTGAGAAATCAATGGTAGGTGTTAAGACTGGAAATAGAAGAAATTAATGAAAAGAAATTACTGACAATGTAAATAAAGGCCTCAACAGTGCTTGGCACAAAGTAGTTGCTCAATAAATATTACAAATGTTAGTTATTATAATTTTACTTTTTGGAATATTCATATTTAATGACAAATGGTAGCATGTATATACATATTTATAAATGTAAATACACATTTGCATATATAATGGGTATGTACAGAAAAGTGTCCAACTTTTCTAATTGCCAAAAATAATCTTTGCCTGTGAATTAATTCATTGCTGTTCACTGTTTATTTTTTCTGAAGAGACGTAGAGAGGACAGCACTAGCAGAGGTGTGAAATGGCTCATCTATTTTAGTTAATTATTAACCTAGAAGTCTCGCCATAATTATTCTGAATTTAGCATTGAAGCAACTTTGGCCATTGATGAAACACCTAATTAATAAATTAAAATTGCAAAACATACTGCATGGTGCCACTTTTAACACAGAATAACAGAAGGTGAGAATTAAGAGGGCTCAGACGTCATCTGACTGGCCAGAGCACACAGTAAGAATCAGAGGGGTCATTCCAAGACTGGATTTTCGCCACCACTTCCAGGCTGTCCAGTCTCCTTATCTGTAACGCTTTCTTGCCCCCTCGATAAAAACAAGTCTATCTGATGACACCGAGCCTGTGTGAAGCCATTACAGTTGGCTTTGCCTCCTTGGCCGCTCGTGGGTGACAGCCTTGTAAGCCTCTCAAATACAGAGAAGAGGGATTATGACTGTAAGAAAATTGGAGGGCCCCCAACACTGTCTCCTTAACCTCACCTTTCTACTCTGTGGTTGTAGATTTCCAGAAACACAGGAACCTCACCTCATTTTAGAATAAAACAGGGCATTGTTTTACTTTGGCTTTCCAAGTGTAGTTTTAAAGGAAGTCTTTGAAACAGGTCATGGAAATCTCTTTCTTGTGTCTAGACACAGCATTTTTAGTGAGAATGGGTTACCGACGAGTTCCAGAGGTCACTTGTCCTTGATCCTTACGTTCTGCTGTTTGGGACGGGCAGTCCAGTTGGGCGTATCAGCCTAAAACCACACCTGCAGAACCTAAAATGTACTAGGGGCTGCAAACCCGAAGGCAGGTCTCCTATATGTTGTCTCTCCAGTACCAAGTGCAGGCCTGGCACATCGTAAGTGCTCAATGAAGTTTGTTGGAAGAAGACGCAAACAGAATTCCTGGTTCCCTGAACTTTCCACAGGAATAGACGAGCAACTTGATTTGGGGGTGGGCATCTGTACTTTCCAAAACTGTCTCCCAAACGTGATGGTCTGGGGGCTACTTCGGTGACTAGAAAACCAACCAATCAGCCAAACAGAAAACCAAACACCCTTTCAAACTTTCCCATCCAGTTCTGGTAGCCACACCGAGCATGTTTCCACATCTGAAGGGCATTTTTTGAACTTCAGTGGGTGACTTGGAAGTGTACCCCTGTACACCACTACTTCGTACAGAAGGCTATGCTGTTCAGAGATGCCGGCCTCTGTGGTTTGCTCACCCCCGGGGCCGGCGGGCCAGCTGCCTGTGGCACCTCACCTCTTTTGGGAACACCTGTGGCGAAGCCCATTTCCAAGTTTCTTGCTTTAGTGGGGTTACATGTAGTATGGTGTTCCCCATCAAGAAAGATTAACACTTAAGTTTGCTTGCTGATATTTTAGACAATGTCCTCCTTAATGAAGGCCTTGCCTCATTAGAATCCCAGCCAGCTTGACTTCTGATTAAATGTGTCCATTAAGTGGTGGGAGATGCTTCAAGTGCAGGCTGCTGAAAAGCCGGCTCTTCACACAGCCATGTGTTGTAAAGCTATTTCGTGCCTGCGGCCCACTACTAGGGCAAGGCATTCCAGCACAGTGTGTGTCAGTGCTGCCAAGAGACCGCGCAGGGCATGAATATGGATATTTCAAAGAAGGAGCAACAGTTGAGAATGGACAAGACACAGCCAGGGCAGCTTCCCAAAGCCTATGATTGCACCGGTAGCCAAAGCATCCTTGAAGAAAGCTCAGTCCTGCTCAATTTTTACAGAGGCTGAAATTGCATCTGAAGACGTGTTTTTGAGATGTGAGCACTGAGGTCCCTTTATGTAAGCACCAGCTATAAACCATCGTTACGGTGACCACATTTTCTCTTCCAGAGTCATCAGGAAAGAACAGGACAGGGCTAAAGAGGACACTCTGCTTCCTTTCTTAAAACCTCCCCCAGTGTCGTCTCATCTTTGGTTTTGAATTATAGAAAGACAGGCAGTTTTGCCCTGAGCCAAGAAGACTGTGCCATGCCTCCTTCACACAGCGGCAACGTTTCACAAAAGAGGTGTATTTACCTGATTTTTCCTATGGCATTTAAAAAATCTGCAGTGGATTTTGCCACAATCATTCTTTTCCATCCTTAAGGCACCACCGTGAGTTGGTATTAAGAAGAACATTAACTTCACTTAAGCCTGGAGAGAGGTTAGTGACACGTCCACGATCGCACGGTGACTGGAGACGACCTGCCTGGGCGGTTTCTTACTCAGTTTGAAGGTTGGCTATTGAAACAGCAGGTGATATTTAGTCATTTTAGAAGTCTCTTAGGCTGTGTTTCTAAATGGCTAATGTCTAGCTTAAGAGGGGGAATCACTTAGATTTTATTCACCGCCCCATGTCAACCAAGTAAAAATAAAAATACATTCAAAAACTTTGCAGACAAGTTCTCTCATGATAAGTCTATAGTTGGTTATTATTAAGGTAGCAAAGTCTATTTGAAAGATACCTCAAGTTTTTGAAGTTGGCAGGTCGATGCCCTCAGGCCCCTCCCCACCCCGACAGGGCCACTGTGAGAGAAAAGCATGAGAGTGTCAAGATCAACATCCAAGCCCACTTGACATCTTTAAACTTTTCTTTTTTGAGTGAAAGCTGACTTTCCGAATATCTGGTTGCCACTTTTTCAGTCTTTATCTAGATAATTATACTGTAGACAAAATGTTAGAGAATTAAGGGTTACTAATCAACTCACAGCAATTATTGATTTAAATTAACTTTTCCCTTTTTATGTTCAGCTGTGGTTGAAACTCATATTTTCCTGGAATCAATAAACTGATCTCGCCCCTCCTTTACCCTTTGCAGGTTAAATAGTTCTAGTTCTCCTAACTACCTGTTTCTAGCTCCGTCTCCAGCCATCTCTGTGAATCTGCTCTGAGCCGTTGTGAGCTTCCTGGCTACGCTCTCTTGGGTAGTTTGGAAATCTGCCCACACCAGCTGGCCCTCACCCTCCAAAACAAAAAACAAAACAACGCACATATTCCCCCAGACTAACAGGAGGACTGGCTCACCTTCCCCAGTCAGCATGTGTCAGTTACTGCATATGTATTAGTAAATGGAGTCATCTATGGGTTTCTTTGGCCACTTTATTGAGCAAATTAAATTCTAAGCTAGTCAAAAATTTAATAAATTGACCAGAAAACTCTTACCCACATCATACATACAGTAATGAAATGAAAACACATCTTTCAGGAAAACCATGTCTGAAGAAGAAACCCCTAGAACTCTTCGCCACATGGCGGTGTGCTGTTGCTCACTGAGACATATGATTTCCTCTAAATGATGACCATCACAAGAGCTGGTCCCATTGGATGTGCACAGGGACCTGAAGAAGAAGAAAAACATTCTTTGTAAGTTGAAAGTAAATGAAAGTAGGCTGATAATGGTTTCTATAGATTTTTGATGTGAAAAATTAAAGACACTGGTTTGTTATTAAAAAGCATGGGCTTAAGTTTTTTGATCCCTTAAAGTTCTTATTCAGAAAACATGCTTAAACACAACCTTTAATGGCTCAGTATCTAAAATAATATCATGAGGGGGCTGGCCCAGTGGCTCAGGTAGTTGGTGCGCGCACTCCTAACGCAGAGGTCACGGGTTCGATTCCCACATGGACCAGTGAGCTGTGCCCTCTACAGCTAAGATTATGAACAACAGCTCTCCCTGGAGCTGGGCTGCCATGAGGAGCTGGAGGTTGGTGTGAGCTGCCGCGGGGCTGCTGTGTGCTGCCGTGGGCTACTGTGTGCTACCATGAGTGGCCAGTGGCCAGCGTGAGTGGCCGGCAGCCGGTGTGAGCTGCTGTGAGCTGCCGACCAACGACTGGCGACCGACTGTCTCAGCCGGGGAAGCGCAAGGCTCATAATACCAGCATGGGCCAGGGAGCTGTGTCCTACACAACTAGACTGAGAAACAACGGCTTGAACTGGGGGCGGGGGGGGGGGGGAGCGGGTGGCGGAAGAAGGGGTTTAAAAAAATCATGAAAGCACAAGAGTGAGCAAATCTATATGCATCTTGCTATAGGAGGAATCGTGTCACCAGTTACTAAAGGGAAGTGCACGAGTCCTGGCGTGCTTGATAAAGATCTGACTGGGGAGGTGTGTGTGGAAATGCCACCAAGGAGAAGGAAAGCCTAGGCATGATAAAAGATGCAGCAAAAACTAGAGCTGGAAAAGCTACTCTTTTTGTCTATGAAATCTGCATTTGTTCCGTTCCCTTGAATGATGCCATCTGAGCCCCTTGCAGCGCCCCTTCTGTTGTCTCCACCTTTAGTCTAAAGTAAAGACACGCAAGTGATGGGGTGCAGTCCAGGTATTTCAATCCCTAAAAGTCAGTTCAGTGCAGGAGGCATCAATGAAAACAGAAGCTGATGTCTTACAATCATGACTGTGGCTTTGCACAGGTCCAGGTTCAAAATTTCCACCCTTATGCCACCTCCCATCTCAACCGCCGTCCCCCCCAAAAGAAATAGAAAGGAATGGAGCACGTAATTTCTTTTCTTGAGGTTCTCTAAGTAATCTTGGGTTCGGGTTGGACTGTGTGTTAACATCATCAGTCTGAATTCTTATCATAGCAGAGTAGCCAGATCTTATGTTTTTAAAAACCTGATGGGTAGTTCTACCTATTAATGGCCACTTTCAATGGCTGCTTATATACACACTCTCTAGTTCAGTTCTGAGGTGGCAATTGGAACTTGTGCTAAGCACTGCCACTTGCCCACTCATTAGAGTGACCACCCATGGTCCAACACAATTTAATTCTATCTACATAGTCACCAGTTGCCTGATTAAAGACTGATAATGTCCAAATCAAATTACTCATCTTACACAAACTGCATCATAGTACCAAAGTGAAATCCTTGTTTTTTCAATTTGTTTCCCAAAGAATTTCTATTAACCCAGTTCATTTTTGTGAACAGGAAGTCATATGGACTTGGGAAATGATAAAATGTATGCAACTGAGAGCCCAAGATGATAATACATAGAGGCCAAATATATAAATATACTTATGCAAAGAGATGAAAATAATACATTTTGAGGCATTTTCACAAAAAGTTGCCTCTTTAGAGAAGAAATTCAATTACATGTCTTTACCTGAATTTTCAGATGTAACTCACTTTGTAGAATATTTGCAATATTTGAAATACTGACATTTCCTCTCATTTTTATTATAAATTGGACTTGTATTTCTCTAGAACAAGTATTAGACCCAGAAAATTGCAAAGCATTCAATAAGAATGCTTCAAACCATACCCCAAAAAGCACATATTTAAAGGTAAGATTATCTTTTACTGCTAACTTAAAAGTACTCCTCAAAATAACTTACAGAATATGAATGCAAAGTAGTCAGAGTTATTTTTATATTTCGTATAATAGCTAAGACGCTTAAAAAGAAAAGCAATATTATAACAGAACAAAACAAAAGAGACAGCGGAGTCACTTGGCTTCTATCAAGGCTTCTCCCTAGCATTCTGTAAGAAGAGAATACACAAGTTGCATTTTTAAAAGTTAGCCCACTGTAGAAGCTTATGACTTTTGGCAATGAATAGTTGACCCTGTAAAGCCTTAAGGAGATGCAGACTCTTTGATTCAAAACACAACTGACTAACTGGAAAGCTCTCCAGCCACAGACAAAATGGCAGCTGACCAAGGGTTGTGTAGACTAGGGTTGGGACAGAAGTCCACCTGGCAGGGAGCTGAGGCAGGAGTCAGAGCAAACAAGACTGCAGCAAATGTCAGGGTACAGATAACAATCCAAAACACAAGAATTTGAGATAGATTGTTTATATTGCCTTTCTTCCCCCACTGGAAGAGCAGCTCCCCATGGGCAGGAATTTTAACTTGGTCACTGCCATACCCCCAGCTTTTGGAACAGTGTTTGGCTCAAAGAAATTGTTCCATAAATATCTGATGAGTGAAGGAACAGAAACTAAGTTTCAGAGGACAGATTTGTCAAGGGAAATAAAATTCCACAACTATCAAATGAGCACCTAAGCAGCGCTAAGCCAAGTGTCCACGTATAACATGGAAGTTCAAGGCTGCAGTATGACATGGGAATTAAATGGTAAGATGTCAAACCCCAGGGAACCATTTGGGATTTCCTGAATCAAAATCCCAGGTGAGGTACCCAGAAACTAGCATTTTTAAGCAAGTATCCAGGTAAGTCTCCTGCATACCAGAGTCTGGATTCTACTAAAGAAGGGTTTTGTAGACAAGTAAAAAGATCTATTAAGAATTTTCTTTCAACCCATGGGCAAGGAAGCTAATACTTTGGGTGGTTACTGTAGGCCAGGTATTGTTGAAGATGCTTTCACTTATAATAATTTAATAATAATCTAAGGAGATAGTTTTACTGTATCTATCCTTCTTTTTAAGGAAACAAGCTCCACGACAGTAACTAACTTGCCTAACATCGCACAAGTACCTAGGGGGACTCTGAGCCAGGTTTAAGTCCTGAGGCCACCTGCTCCAAAACAGGGACATTCCACAGCGCCCCACTTGAGTAAAGGTACATAAAGCCAGTTTCGGATTGGTTGAATCTGTCAAGATGAATTTCTGGAAATCAAGATTTGACGTGTTAATTATACATGCTTAGGCCTAGACCTAGAGAGTCTAAACCACCTGTCACTTTAACAATCCTAATAAAAAAGGCCGAGCACTTGGGGGAAGTGGTTTGTCTGGGGCAGAACTAGAAAACTCAGGTGTACAGGGGTTGGGACAGGAGGACATCAGGGGAGGTGCAGACTGTCACATCTAACAGGCTCTGTCAGCTCTGCACAGGCCTACTGTCCCTCCTGGTAGCCAGGTCTCATATTTCGAAGAAAAGTCAAAAATCCAGCTTCCCATGTGAAACACCCTGAGTTTTAAATATAGATAACCAATTCTTAAGTTTAAAACACACCTCAAAGGCCAATCCAACAGGTCTGGAAAACAGGGACAGGTGGATGGGGCTCCCGCCTGCAACCTCTGGTCTGGAGTTCGCGACCCCAGGGAGTTAAGCTACATAGAGTGACTAGAATATTGTTTAGAGCAATGATGCTGACCGACTGTGTGTCCTGCTTACATGAAGGTATAGCCTGTTTAATTTCATAAAACACGCATCAAGCTGTCTTTTGATTTTATACAGGTATATCAGACGAGGCCTGAAGGCCAAGTTTTTGTAAATTGAATTGGGCCGTTCTATTAACTTACCATTGTAGGGTTGCCTCATTCTGCTTTCGGAGTGATCTTCAGTTGGCATTGGCCAATTTGAAATTTATGATTCCCTGGCCTTTCAGCTCCTTTTAAAAGAAAATGGAGTGAATTCTCTGAGGGAAGAACTTCATAGTAAACACCCCATACTGCTTTATAATTGCATTTGGAAATTTTCTAAGTGGGATTTCTTGGTACTGAAGCGTTAAGGCTGCTCTGTTTCTGAGCAGAAATTCTCTCACACACAATAACACCTGATAATGTGTGATTTACTGAATGATATGATAATATATATCCTGAAACAGTAAGTTTAGAACTAATGGGGTTTTTGTCCCTGCTATTATTCAATGATTTTATGTCAATTTATGTAGTTTGACTATGAACTAGCCAGTGAGTATTTGTAGTTGTTTTTAACATTTCCACAATCTAAATAATACTCCCTTCTTTCAGTATTGGCATCGCTTTAGCAAATATTTTCACATCTATTTTATGGCAGGGTTCAAAAGAGCCCTCTCCCTTTGTACCTTTTTCCAACGTGTATGTGTTTATTTCATGTTATCAAGGGAGGCATGCTAACCGACCAAAGCAGAAATCAAATCAAGTTCCTACAATGTCACAATATCACCAGTCTGACGACGCTGAGCACAGTACAGACGCACAAGTATCAGTGAGAACGGATTATAAAGGCACTTACAAGGATGGCCTGCCAAGACTCCTAGTTTCAAGCCCCAACCAAAAGTCTCCAGGAAGTGAGGCTGGCAGGTTCCAATCTCACTTATTTTCATGGCTATTTGTTTTTCATTGGAGTTTTCCACAGTAGGGCAAGCACAGCATCAAAGAAGTCGGGTGGATTTTTGAGAAGCCTCCTCACTCCCCGAACTGTGACGGAGCCAAGTTCCGGGAGTTGCGCTGCCACAGCCACAGGGACGAACCCCGCGCTCCCCAAGGGCGCCCGCCCCGTCCGCGGGCTGCCACCTCCGCCACCCAGCGCCGGGTGGGGCGGGCGGGGCGGGGGGCGACGCCGGGCTGAGGCGGTGGGCGGGGCTGAGGCCGCGGGGCTGAGGCTTCATTTGTGGGTTTTTTTGTTTTTTGTTGTTTGGTTGTTTCAGGAACGCTCCGGGCGCTAACCAAACCCGCCTGCCTGCCTGCTCCTGGGCTTTAGAGAAACTAAAGAGTTTGCTTATCATGCCCATGTTATCCAAGGCTGCTTCTCTGCCCAGGAGCAGGGTTCCCAGTGGGCACCAGGGCCTCCTGGGGCTCTGAGCCCTCCCCCTACTTTTACCCACTTCCTGCTTCCACTTCCTCCTTTCCCCTCCCCCACCGCCTCCCTCCCTTCCCTCACTTCCTCACCCTCCCATCTTCTTCTGCCCCCACTTCCTCTTCTTACCTTTCCCCTCCCCCACTTCTTCCCGCCCTTCCCCCACTTCTATCCTCATCTCCCACCTCCTCCCTCCCTGCCCCCACTCCTCCCCACCTCCTCTCCCTCCAATCTCCTCTTGCCCCCACTTCCTCCTTCCCCCACCTTTGCCCCTCCCTGCCCCACTTCCTCCCTCCCTTCCCCCACTTCTCCCCCCACTTCTCTCTTCCCCTAGCCTCCCACCTCTTCCTTCCCTCAGTTCTGCCCCACTTCCTCTTCATCCCATCTTCTGCCCCCACTTCCTCCGTTTCCTAGCTCTGCCCCTCCCCCAACTCTTTCCTCCCTTCCCCCACTTCTATCCTTCCCCTAGTCTCTCACTTCCTCCTTCTCCTTTCCCCACTCCTTCCCCCATTTTTTCCCACCCCCTTCCCTCACTTCTCCTCCACTTCCTGTCCCTCCCATATCCTCTTGACCCCACTTCCTCCTTTCCCCACCTTGGCCCCTCCCTGTCCCCACTTTCTCCCTTCCTTCTCTCACTACTTCTCTCCTCAGGCACCCACCTCCTCCTTCCCTCACGTTTCTCCTTCCTCCTCACCCTCCCATTTCCTCCTGCCCCCACCTCTGTCCCTCCCCCAAACCCCTCCCTTCCTTGCCCCTCCTGCCTCCTTCCCTCACTTCTCCCCCTGCTTCCTCTTCCTCATTTCCCCTCCCCGCCCTTCCCCCACCTCCTCCCACTTCTTTCCTCCCCCCACCTCCTCTCCCTCCCATCTTCTGCCCCACCCCCTCCTTTGTCCACCTACACCCGCCCCAACTGCCCCCCTTCTCCTCCCCGCCTCCCCCATCTCCCCGCCTCCCCTCCCCTCCTTTCTTCCACCTCTCTCCCCTTCTCCCACCCCCTCTCCCCTTCTCCCACCCCCTCTCCCCTGCTGCTGTACACAGATTTGGGCAGAATGTGGTTGCAAGGCCTTCGTCAAGAATTCAGAGGAGAAAGTTTGCCGCTGTGCTGGAGCCCGGCTGCTCGGCTCCCCTCCAGTCTGCGCCTGGGAAGCTGGCCTTACACTAGGGCGGTGGCTCCCGCCTGGCCTAGGAGCCAATGCTCTCCGGTTTTCTTCTCGGTTTAACACGATTCTGCTCTTGAAATTTAGCACAGCAACGTGAAGGGCAGCAATCCCTTTTATTTTAGAGAGGAAAAGGAGGGTGCAAAAAGGATTGAGAGGGGACAAGGCCAGGGGGAGGCAGAGAATAGGAGAAGCAGTAGTGCTGCTGGGCTGGGGGACCACGAGAGGGGCTTTGAGAGCAGAATTTCCTATTTGGGTACCAGCCAGGGGCCAGGTGTAAAGATAGGGGGGCCTCAACAACACTCCCCGGGAAGGAAAGTGTGTGGCATTTCTGCTGTCAGAAATGATGGCCACACTGTCTTGTTTTCCACTTTCATCTTCAGACTCAGTAGACCCAGCACCACAGCCAGGGCCTGTTTGCAGGGTGTGATGACGGCTTGTGCAGAACATAGCGCCTGCTTTCCTAGAGGACAGGCCCAGTACACCATAGGCACATGATAAAAACAACAGCTAACTCATTAGCACTGTGGTAAGAACTCTGCCAAATGGATTGCATTTAATCCTTGTAACAATCAGGTGAGACTTTTATTCCCATTTTACATATGTGGACACTGAGGCATGGGTAGGCTAAGTGACTTGGTGGTGACCTCACAGTTCTTAGTGGCAGACCCAGGACTCAAACCTACATCTGCTTGACTCCAAAACCTACATTATAATGACTTAGTATTTGCTGGTGGAAGACAAAATGATTCAGCTTCAGCACAAATGGGACTGATAACCCCATTTGGAGGACAGACAGGTAGGTTTGCAGGCAGTAGAGTGAGCAGGGTAGCCAGTAAATGCTCAGAGTTCTCCCAGACTTGCATGTCACAGTGGACATAATCAGCGCATCTTTACCTCTCAGAATGTTACTGGGCCTTTCATTAGCAGGTGTCTCTGAATTCCTAGACCTTCTCCATGGTAGGAACTCAAAGAGCAGTTGTGTCTAGTTAACCCAAGTCTCCTGTGGTTGGTTCCTTAGAGAATACCTGGGGCCCTCGGCTGGTAGCCCTGTGCAAAATTACTGGACTGTTCAATAGGATTTTTAAAAGTCCCCAAATTCCCATTCTTCTACAAAGGAAACATGACAAGGGGGAGACCCACAAGACCAGTTAAACTTGAAGGTTTAATGGGACCCTTGCAACACACCCAGAAATCTCTGGGGGACTCTGAAGAACACCCTGGAAAAAAACTGGGATCCTTGGTCCCTGTGGTATTATACAAGGTGTTCACTCTGGAGACTAAGGAGATGGGTGGCCTGGTGATGATGGTGATGGGACATTTGTGATGTCCTTTTCTGTTTGTCCCCAGCAAATATGAAGCATGCCTTGCACTGTCAAGCTTTTCCGATAGTTTCTTTTTCAGAAGGTGTCACGATACCACTAAGGAGTTTTTTACTTTAGGTGTTATTTTTCACTACTACTTAACATCTACACACTCATAAGTCACCAGAACACACCCTAATTCTCACCCCAAAATGAGACACATTTGACAAGGCCAGCCTTCTAAGAAAGGCAGTGGGAAGCCTGGAAGTGCAGCGTTCCACGCATGTTCACATACAGAGCAGAACTGGTGTGTAAGACGCTGTGCTGTGGAAGAATGTCTCAGGGTGCTGTCTGACAGTTAATTTATTTCTAAATCTCGTACAGCTAACATATTGCTAAATAACCCCCCACAGGAACACTAGGGAATTATCCTCCCTGTTCTCCTTTCTCTATTTTTACAGGTGAAGGGCTGAAGCCACCCAAAGGGGCTTACGACAACCTGACACCCCAGCCTTGTTTTTTGGGGTGAGTGAGGTAGCAGGCCTGTGGCCCCCTTGGCGGACAACCCAGTGGAGAAGGAACACGGCCCCCTGGCCAGCTGTGGGCATGGCCACAGAGGCAGGCCAGGCGTTCCAGGCTGCTGCTCCACCACACAACTGGGCCATGTTTCCCATCGTGCCCAACTTTCCCTAGTCTTGTTGTCACAATAGCCCCATGGTAGAAGCTGAAGCCCAGGCTGCCGCTCAGGAAGTCCGCCTCTTTCTGAAGCCTAATGTCAGGCTTTCCTTGTAAGGAGGAGGGAGCCCGGGAGCTGGTTGGTCTCCTCTCTCCTGCAGGGCACCCTAAAGAGGAGAAGGAAATCAGGCAGGTCAAAATGAAGCACAGCCCATCTCTGTGCCTGAAGCTGACAACCCACCCGCCTCCCTGTGCACGTGCAGGGCCTCAGAGCGGGTCCCTCACCCGGCCTTGGAGCTGTTGCCTGCTTGCAGGCTACCCCACATTCTCTACTGCCGGCCCCATCTGCCACCACCATGGGCCTGCCCAGACCTTTCCTGGCAGCTGTGCCTGTGCTGGGTACCATTCCTAGAGTCACTCTCAGGGAACCCAGAGGCAAGTCCAGGCTAATGGGCTCCGTGAGACACAATGGAAATGTGGGTGTTGGCCTTCTGATTGAGCCCCTCTACAAACACTGCCTGGGTCTGGGTCTGAGTCTGAGTCTGGGTCTGGGTCTGGGTCTGGGTCTGGGTCTGGGTCTGGGTCTGGGTCTGGGTCTGGGTCTGGGTCTGGGTCTGGGTCTGGGTCTGGGGCAAGGTGGCCTCAGGCCTTTGCTGTGCAGGACAGTGAGGGACGGACGCAGGCCTCTCAGCATCTCTTAAATCATCCCACACAGAGCCACTTAACTTCAGCATATGCATGCTGCCGCTGGCTCTGTCGCCAGAGATGAACTACAAGTCATAAAATCAGATGAAGATCTGTGTAAATCTTCCCAGCTTAGAAAGTTGAAGATGAAAGGGATACGAGAGACCGTCTAGTTCTGCAGCTGTACAAACGGAGGCCAGGGAGGTGTGTTGTCAACCTGACCATCACAAAGCCTCCGGGGGCTATGCCACTACCTCCTTGCTGTCTCACTCATCTGTAGCATCTTTCAACTTCCAGAAACAACTAACGAGAAATCAGTCCTCCAGCGTCTTCACCTCCATCTACATTTATTGTTTCCAGCTGCTAAACATTGGCACTTTTGAAAGTGGGGGCCCCTTCGGTCCTTAAGGGTCAGTGTCCTGGGAATGCTGATTGAGCAGAGTGGAGAATAGGCAGGGGACTGGAGGCTTAACTGCCAGCTTCCTCCGTGGCACCTGGGGATCTGTCTTTCAAAGCCCTGGGTGTGCGCCCTCCGCACATACCAACCTACAGAGTCAGTGCTCACTCCACTCACCTGAACGTTGGCCCTCTGGGGAGGGAAAGCTGGAGGACGTGCCATGTTATCATCTAGTTGGCCGTGGACGGGAAGCTGTTCGGGCCCGCTGGAAAGCTTCAGAATCGTCCCGCGGATTCAGGACCTGTAGTGTCGGAGATCCTTTAAGGGACCAGTTCTAGAAGAAAGCTCACAGGTGCTTCTAGTTTTGCCTTTGCCTTACTCAAGACCCTCTGGCTGCAGGTAACCAACCTGAGTTCAAGGGAACTAGATGGAGAAAGTCATGTTTCAGGACAGATGCTACTAGCAGCCCAGGCAGGACTCCTCCAGCTCGCATCTCGGCTTCACCTTTGGCTCTGCCACCAGCTTTCCCTTCTTCTCCATGCTCCTTCAACTACCACGGTTACATCTCTTCTACTGAAGAGATTAGCATCCCTTGCTCCTGACACACCTTAGGGCCTCAATGAGCAATCTGTGATGGACTCCAGCTTTCCCTCCCCATAAAACGAGGCCATACTGCAAAGTACGACAGGAAAGCCACTGAGAGCTACAGCAGACACTAGAGCAGCTACTTCGTGGAACATGCTTTCCCCACACAGCCAGGTTCACACAAGAGGGGGTGATTGAGAAAGAGCTTTGGGAATCTCAGGCTCTGTGTGAAGTGACATTTCTGACTGCGAAAGGGTGGGCCACGAGGCGAGGGGTGTGACCTGATGGATGTTGTTCGGAATTTGAATTAGAGAGTACTGAAGACTTTTTTCTGTTCCAAAATGTTATGAGATTATCACAGGTTGGGCCACCTCTTTCCTGTTTAAACAGGAAATTTTAAAATTTTGTCCACTGCAATGGCTTTTCTATGTGAACATATTTTCAATGTTTTGAATGTGATAATGAGATTCAATTTGTAGAGATGATGCCCATTTTCTGAAACGTGGCCAGGAACACGTGAGATTTAAAGGAGGAAGACTTTGATTTCATAGGAAATGTGTGTCATTCTCTGAGAGCATCCTAAGAAGGATCGAAATGTACCTAATTTTTCTTGTTCCATGTCCAGTGTGCTTACCACCCTTATAAGTAATCATAAATGTTGCTTTCTGAGTAACTTTCTAGATAAGACATGGCATCTGTTCCAGGGAGAATGATTTTAGCCTCAGCAGCTGAGAAATGAGATGAATTATCTGTCTCATTATAGTCAATTTGGGTAGTCAGGAATTACCCTGGCATGGACAGATAGACAAAAGAGTAAACAAGACTCTAGTATGCTTTTTTTAATGAGGCAAAAGGTGTTTTTTTTGTTGTTTTTTGTTTTTTAAATAGCATTGAAGGTTGAGTATTAACACAGAGCTCAGAGAACACTGAACACAGAGGTCTGTGTATTTTATAAATTAAAACATACAAAAAAACAGAGTGGTTGTAGAGGGTTCTGTGTTTCTCACTCAGGGGAAAAGGGACAAAATATCAGTGTGGAGGGACTCCAGGTGTCTTCTAGCTATATCTCCAGTGCAGACTTACTCCCACAGTCATGAAGCATGCCAGGAGCAGAGATACAGCCTGAAAGTGTTTCCTGGGAATCTGTGACTTTTTCTTAGACTATGTGATGAGATTTTTGCTGCCTAGATACGTCAGAGGTTGGAACTCCATGGCTAGTGTTTTGGTAACCTAATAAGCAGAAAATCTTCCCTGGGATTCTGAATTTTGAAGACTTATTTCAAAAAGCCAACAAAAAGGCCCAGACATAATTTCAGCACATGAAAACAACACTAACAGAAACTGAGCTATATAAAAGCTGTATAAAGAGTGAACCTTCTCTCTCTTCCACAACAGCCCAATTCTAGAATCTAGTTTCATGAGTAAGGCAGGAGAATATATGGTGGTTTGATATTAGTTTGTAGGACCTTCCTAGGCGATGAACTTGTAGGGAAATGGGATCAGTGAAGCTGGAACAGACCCAAGATCAGAACTTGGGAGGCTCCTACGACTTTGTCCTGGGACACAGGACAACTGATGTCCTTCCCTGGGTGTCAGCACTAGATGGTAGCTTTCCTATGGGACTGGCTTTGGGGTCTGACCCACAGTGGCCCTCTCACCTGGTTCCTCTTGTGCCCGACAGAGTAAATCAGTGGTATCGAGACAATTAATGAACCAGGGTGGGAGCAATCCTGTTGCAATTTCTTGTTTATGCTTTACTGACCTACCAACGCCACTGGGCTGCCAGCTTCTTAAGGAAAGGGACACATCTTGTTTGCCACTGTATCCCCAGTGCCTAGCACAGCTCCAGTTCTAGACCATTATTATAAAATGAAGTGAAACGTTCCAAAGAAAGCAAGACTACATTCACTCTCTTCCAACCAAGGGCACAGATCAAATGCGTCGGTATGAGAGTGGGGTTTTCTTCCTCCAGGTTCTCTTGGATTTTCAAGGAACGGGCACTAAAGTGCTTCCGGTCCCCTGAAGCCTTAGTTCTTGGGTGTTCTGGGGGTGAGGGCAGGGTCTGAGTCCTTGCTAGCCTGAATCTCCCATACAGTGCCTGGCACCCTATAGATGACCGATAAACATTTGTTAAATAAAATAATAAAGTGATGGCTGCTGGCCTGACTTGTGCCTAGCAGGCTGCTGTCATTGCCCAATGAATGGGCCTCTTTCAACACAAGACGTTAGGAAACTGGATTTCCCTAAAGGGAAAACTGTTAGGGCAGCAGGCCTTTTTCCCACCACTTTCTGGGGAGATGAGGAGAAACACGGGACAAAACTCCTCAGGGGCATGGTCCTGCACTGACCATGCCTAGGCTTTGGAGGGGACCCGGCGTCCCTTGTCAGATGATGACAGCCCCAGAAACAAGAGCCGGCAGGCAGATTCGGCTGCAGGCAGGCATTTCCTCTCCACGTGACATGACGAGGTGACTCCTCACGCTCCCCACCCCCGAGCCTGCGCAGCCAGCAAGTATCTCAAAGGTGAGGACCACAGACCGTGCCCTGCAGAGGCTTCCCCTCCCCCCACCCTCCCCCTCCGCCCAACCTCCCCCTCCCCCCAACGCCGTACTCCCCACACCGCTCCTACTCCCGGTGCCTCCATTTGGTGACTCCACCGTCGGCTCAGGCGCCAGGAAAGAGACACCTGCCGGTGGAAGGCGGCAGTGCGGGTCCCCGCGGGCACTTGAGACAGGCAGGCCAGGCCCAGGGGTGGGAGAGGCCTGGGAGGGGCCCGAAGCGTGCGATGTTCTCCTTTGCAAGCCAGTTCTTCATTCCACTTCCGAGGACACAACGTGATCTCTCGTCTTTGGACGCTCTGTGAAAGATGGTAAAACAGACATAGGTTTAGGTATAGGGGAGCCCAAACGTCCCCTGTCTTGGCCCTTCTCCAAAAGTTCAGCAAACCAGCACCCCCGCACCTGCTGTTCCCTGAGCTGCTGGGCCAAGAGAACACAAGAAATATCCTCTGCACTCAGAGGGTCAAGTTAGATTCAAGTTCACGTAAGGCAGCCAGCTTGCTCTCAGGCTAACTCTTACCCACACCCCGCTTGAGACAGGGCCCCTAAACCCGCGTGTGTGTGTGCGCGCGCGCGTGTACCTGCACACGCATGAGAAGGTGTGCAAGGTGAAAACTGGATGGACTAGAAGTCACAATGAAAGAAGCCAGCAAAGTGCAGTGAGAACAGAGTGAGAACGACTGACAATGAGCCTGGGACCCAGCAGCAGTTTAGTTGCACAGGCAGGACTAGCCCCCAGTTGTGATCCCCAGGAGGGAACTCCACAAAGGCTGGACAAGTGAAGAGTCTTCGGGCTGCTGGCCTGGAGCTAATCCCTTCAGTGGGGGAGGTTTGAATCCTTGGAAGGACAGGGGGCGGACAGGAGACTCTACTCTGGGAAAACAGTGGCTTCAGGTCAGATGCTGCGGCCCAGGTCTGGTGTGTGGAATGGTGCCACTGTGGCCCACAGGGAACCACTGCTGGTTCCCTATAGTCCAGGAAGTGCACGATGAGCCTGGGATTCATTTGTGGGATGGTTAGAACTGTGGTTCTCAAAGCACCACCAGCTTCACCGGGGAACTTGTTAGAAGTGCAAATTTTGGGACCCCCACCCTAGACAGACTGAATCACAGGTTTTGGGGGCACGCCTTAGGATCAGTCTTTAACAAGCCCCCCAGGTGGTTCTGATGTTCTCCAAATTTGAGAACCCCTGGATTAGTAAATGATGAATAGAGGAGCCAGCGGGGTGGCATTCCAGGTGCAGGGCGGTGAGAGCTGGGCTCCACGTGTATGAATGAAGGGGAATAAGGGTGTCCCGCTGACAGGTATAGGATGAGGGGAAGGGTATCCATTTTGTGAGGGAGAGAGTGCTAAATAAATGTCATTGGGTCCTGTTGAGTTTAGTGCGATGTCAGGACACCCACATGGAAATCCTCAAAGCAGCTGCAAGTCAGACACTGAAACAGGTGGGTGAGCAGGGATGGGGTCACCTGTGTGGGGTGGAAATAAAAGGAGTGGGTCAGCTCACTGAGGAAATAAGTGTTGTGGGATACGATCAGGCAGAAGACAAGAGGACATAAAGTCCAGAAGCTTACCTGGAAGAGCTGGTCCCAGAGGAGGAAGGAAAACAGTCAGCATGGTGCCACTGAGGCAGAAGACGAGAAAGAGATCAAGAGAGAGCCAGAGGGCGGGAAGAGAAGGCCTCAGACATCGGCTGGCCTTGGGCACTGTTTTCTGACCCATTAGAGGGCTGTGAAGCAATGTGGTTGTGAAACCAGCATTTAAAATAATAACAGAAAATGTCACTGTCTCTCACACAGCAAAGATACAGTTTCATGAAATTTCTGTTTAAGATATTTTTTTGGGGGAGGGGGATACAATGTCATTTCTGTGACATTCTTGCCAAAAATGTACAAAATCAGTGTAATCATGAAAAAAACAGCAGACAGATCGAATTGGAGGGACATTTGACAAAATAACTGATCAATACTCTTCAAAAGTGTCAAGAAAAGTCTGAGGAACTGTCACAGATTCAGGAGACTAAGGAGAAATAGCTTAAATGCCATGTGGGAACCCGGAGAGGATCCTGGAACAGCAAGGTAGTGCATGATGCAAAATATGGTGAGTTTTGGTGAAAAAAGTTTGAGAGCCACACTGGAGGTGTGGAAAGGCTGTGGAGCACGCAGTGAGAACGAGCTCATGGTGCTGAGGTCCCCGAGGGTTTTGTGGGTGCTATGGGGAGGGTGAGAAGCTCAGGCCACAGTTGTGGTTGGTGAGAGGGCTGGGGTTTTCATAGTGCCTGCAGGAAATTAGATGCCAGACTCCGCTGTGGGGTCTGACAGTGGCTGTGGATTCCAGTTGGGGAGGAACTCTGACCCCAGGAAGTGTGAAGGTGGGTGGACACCATGGATGTTGAAGCTGTCACAAGGCTGTCCTGTTATCACCGATGACAGCCACTGTGTGTGGCTGTCATGCCAGAAACCCATCCTCATCCCTAGGGGAGGGTAACAGTTGATAGTCTAGTTTGTGCTATTTCTTTGATTTTCTTGGGGTGGGGGTGGGTGGGGGGGGGGCAGGAGGAGAACTGATTTCAGGTCCCTGTTTCATAATCTAAGTTTCACAATGGAAGTTATGATTGAAGACCTATTTCATAATCAAAGTTTCTCTAAATTTTAAAAGCCCATAGACAGACAAGTGCCCGTATTTCGCGAGGAACCCTTCAAGCAACCTGGAGGAATGGAAGGTTCTGGTAACTCAGTAGCTTCTAACCTGCCTTGTAAATGTATTGAGTTAGAGCGGTGATTCTCAACTAAGGGCAATTTTGACCCCAGGAAACATTTGGCAATGTCTGGAGACATTTTCACTTGTCATAACTGTGTGTGTGTGTGTGTGTGTGTGTGTGTATACGTGTGCTACTGGCATCTAGTAGGTAGAGGCCAGGGATGCTGCTAAACATCCTTTAGTGCACAGGACAGCCCCTCTGCCCCACAACAGAAAATTATCCAGCCCCAAATGTCAACAGTGCCGATGTTGAGAAACCGTGAGTTAGAGGAGGTGGAAATGTGAAGGCTGTTTACAGTCAGGAGAGTTGCCTGGTTGCTTTTCACAAAAGAAGGGTATTAAATTTCATTTCTTGGCTTGATTTCAAGTGGATAATTATAACCTGCCTACCTAAAATTTACACTTTAATTTTCAGTGGTTATCTTTCTCCAGTTCGTGCTTAAACAGGCTCAGCGTGGCTGTATTCTTGACAACAGGGCGATACTCTGTGCCTGAGTTGGTTACAGGTCAGCAGTGGGTAAAAGGATTGGTCTTGAAGTGATTTGAAACCTTTGGGGGAATAAAAAGCACTAAAATGAGAAACTCGGGACATTGTTGTCATTATTAATTATTAGTAATATTTCAGCACTCATTTGGCCACTCTCAGGATTCCCCCGGGATTCCCATTAGTAGGAAGGTCAAGATCAGATTCGTGACCTTCAGTCTAACTGGAGGCTGCCCAGAATTAATATGTTAGCTGTTAAAAGCAGGGAGCGCTGGCTCTGCAGACCGGGCGCCTGCTCTCAGCGTTTGGGAGAGGCTGCACTGGCAACACCCAGCCTCAAAGCAAAGCTCCAACCTTCCATTTGTACACACTGTTCCCATATTTAGAACAGAGTGGCACATACTTGTCTATTGCTTCAAGGCAAGAGCAAATTCTGAAGGTATTAAATAGAGTCTTCCTCAAGCAAACAAGACAGCCTAGAAAAAGTTCAGGGCAAGGCTTTGCCTCTCTGTTTCCTCACATTTTTAAAGATTATAATAATTCAGGCTGGCAAAATTTAAAATCAGAACTCTGGCTGCCCACGGATGGACAAACCAAATGGTTACCTTTCTATAAGCCACATAGATTAGCTTGTGAAACCTGATTTGGCTTTATTTATTTATTTAAAAGTATTTAGCGTAAAATAAGCCTGGACAGCTACAGACAGGTATAAAACCAGCAGGTTTTCTTTTTCTTCTTCTTTTTTTTTACCTTTGAAAGTTTTTCTTTTCTTTCTTTCTTTCTTTTTTTTTTTAAACTTTTTTTGTTGTTGTTCATTTTCCCCTAGGATTTCTGTCTTTAGAAAGATAGTATCAGCCTCATACTTAGTAACCTGGAATTTTGGCAGTGTTACTTTTGGTATTGTTAATGGTGATATATGTTACTTCTCTGCTTGACATGCGTTTATTTAAGTAGGTTTGGAATGGATAATGTCCTGGCAAGATTGTTCCTTAAAAATCCATATTATTTCATAGTATAAGTGCTGCCTTCATATATGGGCAAAATACCACTGATTTTAATTTGATTTTTTACGAGCTGACTCATCCACACCCTCTTACCTAGGCCCTGAATTACATTTTGAAGGTATTAGCCAAGAGTGGCAGAGAGGCAGAAATTTTGGTGAGAGGCAGAAATTTTGGCCACAGGGCAGAGTTTGTCTTTGCAAATCAAAGTGGTGTGTCCCGGACAGAGCCTGAGACCCTGCGTCCTGGTTGGGAAAAATCACACCATAATAAGAGTAATGTTTATTGGCTGTTTAGTATATGTCAGTCTGAGTCCAAGTTTCACTCATTTAAGCCTTTCTACAACTTCTTAAGGTGAGTGCTACTTGTCGCCTCTGTTTTACAGCTGAGGAAACGGAGGCTCAGAGAGGTTACTTTATCCAAGGTCACGGAGCAGAAAGACTCCACTGCAGTTTGAAACAAGCCATCTGTCTCTACCACCCTTGCTGTTGCCCAACAAACATGATCTAAAAAACACAAATAATATTAGCATGTGATAATTATATAGTTTGCAATTATTACCTCTTTTATTCAGGGGGCATGATGGTAACTAGAATCTTGGAAGGTGTCTCTTCATAAAAATTAGCTTTAGAAATGGTGAAACACAAGCTCTCACACTCTCTTTCCAGTGTCATGTTAGCAGAAGGCTGATGTGAACAAACTTGGTGCCCGAGAGACCACTTGTTTATTTTCCTGCTCCCCAAGACAAATTTAGGCAGTGGGGTGTTTTAGGATTTCTTTTCGCAGTGCTTTTCTTTCTCTACACTTTTCCTGATCACGATGCAGGTGACACCGTTTTGAAGCTTAATTACACCTCTGGCCTTGCATTGCACGAAGCATTCTACTCATGACTGTGTTTTTGGAAGCTAAGGGCATGGTAGGAAGGGCATATTTATCTTGGAATTGAGACTCGAGAAATGAGTTCCTCCCTTGAACATGGCTTGAGATATATCACCTCCCCATCTGGGAGTTCAACCTCAGGTACATAAGAAGCCAACTGTAAATTTTAAGAGTACAGGAGAGCAAGAAGCCATTAATTTGGATGACACCTAATGAGGTAAAGTGCAGCCATCTATCATTTCTTCAGGGGTTTAGTATTAGTATGTCTCCCCACTGCCTCCCCACTCACTCACAGTGGAGAAGGCTAAGAATGATTGGCAAATTCAGCACTATTATGGCTTCAATATGGCCCTTCTGCATCAAGTTGGAATTGGAACAAGCTGATAAAGTACAAAAAGTTTATATGCTTATGAGACATGCGGCAATGTATTGGCATGGTCTCGGAGGCCCTTTGAACTTGGTTCCCACCCCTTCTGTCTAGCTCTAGCACCTTCCGCTTCCCACCCTGCAGCTACACCAGGTGGCCTGCTTCCCTTCACTCCAGGTGAGGGACAAGGCAAGTTGAGGCCACATTTCAGAATTCCAAGGACTGGTTTCCTACTTCCTCAAGGCTGCAACTTTGAGACTTAGAAACAAGACTAGGATGGGTGCTGTGGTCCCAGGATGACTGACTCGGGCAGCCTAACCCTGCAAGAGACAGAAGGAAATCAATGTCATAATTTAAGGTGGGAGGCGGTTCATCCATGTGGCTCCCTCCCCCTGGCATGCCTTCCTTTCTTTATCACTCGAATTATATTTTGCCTTCAATATCCAATCATCTTCCAGTGAGAAGCTTTTCCTGACCCAAACCTCTGACTGAGATACCCCCTTCATGCTTTACTCATCACCTTCTGGGCCCTAATCAAACGCAAATACTTTAAATGCCATCACAGTCTTAGAGGCACCGGTCAGGCATTATCGGGCAACCTGAGCTCCACCGGGATCCCCCAAGCCCACTGTGCTCAGCATGAGGGCAGCCCTTCTCACTCCCTGTTTACTTAGAATTAAGTACAAGCCCTTGTAAGTATAAATTATTCTTTATGGTTTCTGGTAACATGCACTATTCTATTGTTAAGTTGTGAACCAAGACAGAGAACATTTTCAACTCGCTGCCTATGATCTCTTCTCTCGTGTTTCCTGGGATCTGCTTCCCTCATCCTCCTGGAAGCCCAGCTCCTGTGCTAACACTCCACAGGTGTTTCCCATGACCTCTACAAAGTCTTTCAACAGGTGAGAGAAAACTTACAAGTGTGGCACAACAACTGATACCAAATCTATAGCCTTTTCCATGGGAGGCAGTGGAAACAGGTTGGGCAGGTGCAATTTGATGCTTTATCTCCCTTCTTACATGCTACCATTTCTCTTTCTAGCAAATCAGATTAGAAGGCTGGAAGGGCTAGTGGGGGTGAGCATGGCCTGATGAAGACCGAGTTCTTACTTCTTGGGGCTGCAGGCATTGCAGAATCAAGGCTAAAGGCCGAGAGAAGGCGTCACAGCCCGTGTGGCCACTTTAGAATTTCGTCTCCTTGGACATCAAAAAGGATAGGATTGGTGGGTAATTCCCAGGGATCCTGCTGCTACAGGACACGACTTCCAGGGCAAAGAGTGTTTGAGGTTACCTGAAAACCCCAAAATGTTCATGTGATCCTTTGACACTTAATAAATGTTTTCCATTGTGGTAAAATATACATCACATAAAATTTACCATTTTAATATTTTTAAGCCTACAGGTCAGTGGCATTAGATGCATTCACTTTGTTGTGAATCACCACCATTCATCTCCAGAACGTTTTCACCTCTCCAGACTGAAACTCTGTCCCATTAAATGTGAATTCCCCATTTGCCCTCCACCCCCACCCTTGGCAACCACCATTTTACTTTCTATTTCTATGAATTTGACTCTGGATACCGCATATAAGTAGAATTGTACAGCCCTTGTCCTTTTGTGACTGGCTTATTATACTTGGCACAACATCCTCAAGGTTCATCGTTGTAGCATGTGTCAGAGTTTCCTTCCTCTCTTTTTGCTGTATCTACTGTGAGCACGAAGAGCGTTCTCATCAGTCAGAGTGTCGACGTTCCAGAAAATGTCATCCTCACTCTGAAGGGACGCACAGTTATTGTGAAGCGCCCCAGAGGAACCCTGTGGAGGGACTTCAATCTCATCAGTGTAGAACTCAGTCTCTTTGGACAGAAAAAGAAGAGACTCTGCGTTGACAAAAGGGACACTCCTGGCACTATCTCTAGTCATGGTCAAGGGTGCTGGCCAGGGCTTCCATCACAGGAGGAGGTCTGTGTGTGCCCACTTCCCCATTAGCGTCACTGTCCAGGAGAATGGGTTTCTTGTTGAAATCTGAGATTTTGTGGGTGGAAAATACATCTGCAGGGTTCAAACAAGGCCGGGCGTTGCTTGTTCAGTATCTCAGGCCCAGAAAGATGAGTTAATTCTTGAAGGAAACACCAGTGGACTTGAACCAAATTCAACTGCCTTGATTCAGCAAGCCATAACTGTTAAAAACAGGATTATCAGAAAAATTTTGGATGGTATTTATGTTTATGAAAAAGGAGCAGTGCTGTGGGCTAATGAATAATATCTAAGTTATCCAGCTACAGAAATGGCAAAATGCTGGATGATTCTTAGGACCTATTTTAAAGACCCCATAAAAGCTCTGTATTGAAAAAACATTTTTTCCCTTCCTTTTTAAGGCTGAGTAATGTTCCATTCTATGTATAGACCACACTTTGTTTATCTGTTCATCTAAGGACACTTGGGTTGCTTCCACCTTTTGGCTACTGTGACTAATACTGCTATGAACATGGGTGTACAAATATCTGTTTGAGTCCATGCTTTCAGAGCTTGTGGGTATATTCCCAGAAGTGGAATTGCTGGATCATATGGTAATTTTGTGTTTAAGTTTTTGAGGAACCGCCATATTGTTTTCCATAGCGGCTGCACCATTCCGCCACTTTGGGTAGTGCAGGTCTCAGCAAGCCGTCAGCCTGGAGGAGACATGAATCTTCTTCTTTAATTGTCCAAGGACTTGCTGATGCTGGGGGTTATTACCAAGTTTCTGCCTTTGGTCCCCATCTACAGAAGGAAGATGGCAATTACTGCTCCTCTCAGGAAAAGCAGGGAACATGGGAAGTTGTTGAGATAGGCTGGGAGAAGAAATCTGGTTCAAAATACCCTGAGTTCTCAGGGCCAGGGTCTGTGCCCACCCTTCCTCCAGCATGAGCTGTCCGATGCACAGGTCAGGGATGGCTGGAGGCCACTTTGGCGTGGCTTAGTTCTCACATCTGTCCTGCTTATCAGACATGAATATCAAAGACTTCTCTGAGGTCCTTGTATAAAGGACCATCCTCAGCCACCAGACCGTTATGCCTCCATTTCCAACTTTTGCCTAAGCTTGCCATCTCCCTTTTCCTTTGGTGTGGCATACAGTTCTAGAGAGGAGTGTCTACCAAACGTCCATCAAAATCCAATGAAGATTTGTGAATGTGACGGCTGCATCTTTTCCCTCAGCCTCTCCCTTCCCGACACCTGGCCAGTTCTTCTTCAGGCTGCCAGCAGCTCTGCCAGTTTCAGAACACACTTTTGCTTTCTGATCCAGAGCAGGCCCTGTCAAAGTACAGAAGGCCCCATACCTGTCTCTCATTGAGGAAACAAGTTGGAAGGCCGCCCCTCTGGCACTCCGGACAGGCCTGGCCTTCGGGGCATCTCTGGCCAGAGTTGCTCAGGTGTCCTCTGAAGGAGGGCTGTGGAGAAGTGGAGGGCGCCGGTGCTCTGGCTGGGACTCTGTCGTGGTCACAGCTCACAGAGAGATCACTTCCGCAGGGCTCTGCTGATTTTGTAGCCACGAGCCATCTGCACAAAGATTCTTGCCCGTGCAAGGTCAGAAATAGGGGTGTGCGGACTCTTCAGTGCTGACTAGGAGGTCTCTGAGAAACAAGATCCCACCTGTATCTGCCAGCAAAGATTTACCTCTTGTTTCCAAAGCATCAGCTGGCAAATTCCTTAGGCCTTGGGGGCCAGTAGGGGAGGGCTCCTGTCATCTGAGCAGTGGCCATGATGCAGAAGGGAGTCTCACGAGTTGTGCCCCCATCCCAGTCCCCTGTCCAGGCCCGGCCTCCTGGGCATGGCCTCTTGGAGATGACTTGCTCTCACTGGAGTAAGGCTCTGAAGGTGGGGGCAGGGGTCTGTCCCTTGGTCCCTTGTGCACATCTGCTTCCTCAGCAGCTGGAATAGCGCCAGGCAGGAGGCGCTCAGTTGGGACTGGTGGAATGCCTGAATCCCTAGCTGAAATTGGCCTGCGCTGGAAAATGGCTCCTCCCCTCCACTCCCCCTCCCCCATGTTCTAGAGGACAGGCGCTGCTGGGAAAGCCACTGCTATGGAGAAGCCCTTTGCAGCTCTGTTCAGAGGAGGCCTTGGGCTGAGATAACAAGCGCCTTTCTCCCTTGTCTTTCTCCAGGAACTGAGCCATTGCTGAAGACTATCCTTAGAGACAGGGGAAAACAAAATATTGCCAGGCTTCTTCAGAAGGGGGGGTCTGGGTGAGGGGGGGAAAGACTGTATTAAAATGTTAATAGTCAGGCTGTCACCGTGTGTGTGTGTGTGTGTGTGTGTGTGTGTGTGTGTGTGTGTGTGTGTGTGGCTTTTGAGGCAAATCTGCACATATTTGCATACATCCCACACATACACCCCAACCTGCAAAGGGATAGCCAGCTCTTTCCACCTATAAAGCGATTAATCCTTCTGCTCTCTCCTTTGCAGGATTTGCTGAATCAAAATTTAACTGTTAATGTTTTAGAAATCTTAGGGGGAAAAAAATACCACAAACTGAACATGCCATTTAAAATTTAAATTTGAAAATGTCCTTTTTATTTTACTTTTTTTATAAGTAGGAAAGAGCACATTTGGAAGACTTTCCAGGGAGGGAGAAAGAGTCTGATCAATCCTGAACCTTCGGCGGGAAAGGAGGTTGGGTTTATTTACTCTTTCCTTCTTCATGTCTGTGCATCATCCTGCTTTCTCCCAGGAAGAGAGCTAACACAGCTAGGAGAAATTGAGTCGCTTCTTTTTCTGGGCTCATGTACATTTTCCAAGGGGAAAATGGACTCTCACTTGCAAAACCATGAAGCTGTGTTTGTTTTCTGTTCCTGGGCGCGGGTGGGGGGGAGGTGGCAGGCTGCAGCGCGTGGTGTGACCCACCCTGAATCACGTTGCACCGCCGAGCTGCACAGGCTTTTAGTGCAATAATAAGCTTGATCTTTTTATTCAGATACAGGGAACAACCACAGCAGCTCTGAGTCACGTGTCCCTGTCACGTGGTGCCCAGACGAGACACAGAAACCGGCTGGCAGTCATTAACTAATGCTGACTCCCTGGAGAAAATGCAGGTTTTAAAGACACGAGCTCTATTTTTATAAAACAGCCAGGACTGCAGTAGAAGGTATACGGGTGGGTGGGGTGTCTTAATCTTGCTGAGTGCTTTCCCAGGAAAGGAAAAAAGCCGGCATCCATTCTCCGGCTTATTCTGCTGCAGACTTTCTAGAGGGGAGCCCCTTTTTGCAAATCTGGAGGGGACCTGGGCGGTAGCATCCTGGGCTTTGAACAGAGGGAGGGGCAGGCCGCTTGGCACTGGGCACTGGTGCTTGAGAAGTGGAAGACCCAACTCAGAAATTAGCAGAAACCCAAATCTTCTCCTTCTTATGAAATTCATACTTCTGCGTGGATGGCGCTTGGGTTAGAGTGAGGGGTGCATAAGACACAGTGAGCCTGTGGGCCTTTCTGGCATTTTCATGAAAATGAAATCCGACATCCAGCATTCAGCAACTTTAAGTCCTTCTGTGGTTAAGAACAGAAACTGCCAGGACTCTGCCTGCCTGAATATTTCTTTGTTCAGTCGTTTGAATTTAGAAAAAAGTTCTTTCACTTTCTCCAACTTGTATGGTGTTGCTCTGTGCTTTCAAAAACTGTAATTATCAAGCTGAGTTTATTTGATTTTAGTGTAGCAGTGACAATAGTGGGAATGAATAGAGTTTAGAATCTTTGCTGGAGGGACAGGATAGACACAGATAAAAGGCCTTAGCAGAAACTGACTTTTTTTTTTTTTTAAACTGGGTGTTTTATTTCACATTATACAAAAAGTACTTTCCAAAAACACTATGCAATCTGGACTCAGCCTTCCAAGAAAATCCACCCGTGCAGTCTGGAGCCTTATATTCTTATTTCATTTAACTCTTTTCAGAAAGAACAAATATGTAAAGAATTTCCAATTTTCTCGGTTCACTGTATCACTGAAATATAAATGTTTCAGGAAATTTAGTTAGGGAGCTTACTTGTCTCCCTCCTTACCTTTTTCTTATTCCAGTCTTTTCAAAAAGATAAAAATATGTGACGTAAAGGGATGCATCTGGGTTTTGCAGGACCTGAAGCTTAGATAAATTGGGAGGCCCTTTTGAAGAGAATGTAAAGTTATATATACAAAATTAGGTATTAAAGCATCACAAAATTCAGAAAAAAAATTCTTTACATAACACACCTCTAAAATCGTCTGATGCTGCATTTTTGGGTGCATGTTTTTTGATGGTCTCATATTCTTGAAAGGAGACGACTTTCATCTTGACCAGCGATCAATTTTAAATGTGCTCAGAACTGTACAAGTTCGATGATCGGAAAATTTTCCCCCACTAGCTTCGGACTAGTCTGCTCTGGCTCTGTTTCCCATCTTGCTTCCACTCGGTGCCGGGAACTGCAGGAAGAGCTCCTACCATGACGTGACCTCTGTTCCTGAGCTGTCGCATCTCCATGCTGGTTAGTGGGCACAGTGGGCCGCAGGAATATTCCTGGAAACTTTCCCTACTCCAGAACAGCCAGCAGTAACTTGACTATAAGTACAGTTTATAAATTTATCAATATATCATAACACAAAGTAAAGGTACCTCTAATTTGGATTCCTCTTGGTTGGATCCCAAAATTGCCCAGGGCCACTCTGAAGTCGCCCAAAGAGGCAGCGATCTTAAGCAATAAAGATCGTAATATCTTACTACGGCCAAGTTTACAAAAGCAAGTGGCCATGAATGTGTTGCTGGGGCTCTAGTCCCCTCCAAAGTGGGGGTGGGGACTGTCAGGGAGAGGCCTGGAATTTCATTCTCATTAGCTTCCTGGTAAATCTGCTTCTGGTGACCTCGGGACATAATAAGTATATCTCAAGTAGTCATTTTCTGGGTCCTTGAATCAAAGATACTTGTTTGAGGCAAGCTGGCTTATGTGGACGTGTCACATCAGATGATTTGTCAGGGTAAATTCCCTTTAATAAGGAGCCCTTGTTGGGCTGTGATTCAGCCCTCGCACGTGTCCTTCTGAGCCCAGGCTTTTGGGGAAACCAGGCTCCTGTTCTCAGCTCACAGCAAAGGGGGGAGCGGAGGAGGGGCAGGAAAACGGCTGTACTCCCTACATCACACCCTGGCGGCACAGGACGCCCCTGCGAGCTGGCTGTTATAATTAGTCCTGTTGTGCAGATGACAAACCGAGGCTCAGAGAGGCTGTTTCCTGCCTACAGTCACAGGATGAGAGCCTTTGAAAGTCTGCACTCAAAACCAGGCCTGTCAGACTCCCCAGGCTGGCTCCTTCCACGCAGAACTCTGACCTCATACTTTCTGTGAAGTAAATGCAACATGTATCTTGTTTAAATTTCTGGAGTGGCACCCACTGTCCTTCCGGTGCTGGCCCCCCTTTTTTTTAAACATCTGTGCTAGCTGAGTGTGACTTCATTGCCTGCTCAAATAGTTAGGGAATGGGGCCCACAGGGTTCCTTGAAGTTCCCCCTCCCCCTCTGATGGAATGGTCTCTCCTGGTCTTACCTGCCAATGCCCCTTTAACCTTATCAATGCCACTCTTCACTCTCTCCTTGCCACCCCTTGATGTCCCTAAGATATGCCACTGCATATATGCCACACAGCAGAAGGAGTCACCTTGTCGAATCACTCTCTTAGCTTGTCAGGACGGTATTTTGAATTTGGAAAGGCTTACCAATGTTCTGTGTAAGTGGGAAAGGGGGCTATCTGTTCACAGTCCGTAAATGTACTAATTGACTGGATGGAAAGCACCTAGGTAGGTGCAAGCTCCCTCCCCCAACCCCCCCAGATGAGATAACCCTTCTGATAGTTTCCTGACTGCAAGAGCGATTCCTCATCCAGGCCAGACTGCAGACAGGGCCCTAAAGCATTGGTGATTTCTTTAGCCCAGGGTATCTCACCCTCAACACCATTGACATTTTGGGCTGGACTGGGGCTGGAGGACTGGGGCATCTGCCCTGTGCATTGCAGGATATTTATTAACACTACTGGGTAGCATCCCTGGCTGCTACCCAGTAGTGTTCTCCCACTCCCAAATTGTGATAATCAGAAATATCTTCAGATGTTGTCAGATGTCCTTGGGGGGCAAAATCGCCCCTGGCTGAGAGGCACTGCGTGAGCCCTGTCAGCAGACTTCCACCATCAGCTTCCGGGTCAGGAGACAGAGGGGCTCTTGGCTGTCACAGGGAGGTGACCCATGGTGGGTGGTGTCCTGAGGTAGACACAGGGCTCATGGTGCCAGCCCTCTGGGATGAAAACATTGAGGAAAATGGTGACGCCTTTGAGTGTGGAAGCACACTTATTTCTCCACAGTCAGAGGTAACCTGAGAGGAAGTGGTTAACGTAAACGTTTAGCTTGGGGCTTAAGAGTTCTGCAGTCAGAGACCAGGTTTGAATCCCAGTGTTGCCCCAAATTAGCTGTGTGACTTTGGACAAGTTACTTTACTTATCTGTGTCTTGGTTTCCTCATTTGTAATATGGAAATGATAATGTAATCTAATATCATTCCCAGATATCTCTTACACTTGTTCTAAGAATTCGATGAGGGAATGCATGCTTGACACCTAGTGCTTAACCAATGTAATCCATTTAAATTTTTTCTTTTACATTTCATTTTTTTTAATTAAATTTATTGGGGTCACATTGATGGACAACGTTATATAAATTTCCACTTTATAATATATGTACCGCTTTATAATATGACACCGTGTACTCCATTGCTTGCTCACCACCTGAGTCTAGTCTCCTGTCACCATGTATGCTACCCCCTTCACCCTTTTCATCCTCCCCCCACCCCCTTCCCCTCTGGTGACCATCTGTTGTCTTTATCTGTGAGTTTGTTGTGGTTGTTCGTTTGCTGCTTTTTGTTTTCTATCCCAGATAGGAGTGAAATCATACCTACATTTCCAGACCAATCTTTGATACTTATTAAAAATTATGTAGATAGGTAGATGTTGCCCATACTCTCTAGATAATTGCGTCAACCTCCTGCTTGGTTGATTCTGGAAACGGTGTACCAAGCATCACCTTTAGCATCTCCTTCTTGCTCTTTCTGGGAAGTTACAGATGCCCTGTCTTTGAAGATGTCTGTGGTTACCAGCGAAGCTCCACCACTGACCCAGCAGGGTCACTTCTAAGGTGAGATACCTCGGTCTACAGTGTGCCTTCTTTTTTTTTTTTTTTTTTTTTAAGATTTTATTGGGGAAGGGGAACAGGACTTTACTGGGGCACAGTGTGTACTTCCAGGACTTTTATCCAAGTCAAGTTGCTGTCCTTTCAATCTTAGTTGTGGAAGGTACTGTTCAGCTCCAGATCCAGTTGTTGTTGCTAGTTGCAGGGGGTGCAGCCCACCATCCCTTGTAGGAGTCGAACCAGCAACCTTGTGGTTAGGAGGACATGTTCCAACCAACTGAGGACACGCTCCAACTATTTGAGCCATCTGGGAGCTCAGTGGCAGCTCAGCTCAAGGTACCATGTTCAATCTTTAGTTGCAGGGGGCGCTATCCCTTACGGGATTCGAGGAATCGAACTGGCAACCTTGTGGTTGAGAGCCCACTGGCCCATGTGGGAATCGAACCGGCAGCCTTTGGAGTTAGGAGCACGGAGCTCTAACTGCCTGAGTCACCGGGCCGGCCCTACAGTGTGCCTTCTTTACTCAGCCTGAGCATGAGGTGTTCTAAACCCCATCATGTCCAAGAAAGTGTTTACTAACATATTCAATTACAGACAAGATATAATTTAAAGAAAATGGAAAACAGTGAAGAAATAATGAACATTGCCCTCATGTATGGACCGAGTCATTCAATGTCAGGTGAGGCTCTAAAGGACAAAGGGCAGTGTGCCATGTATAAAAGCTGTCTTGCTCTCTAGTCAACAGCAGTCATCACGAGACAGATCTAGGAACCGACTACAAGGGAGGGATTTGAGGTGTCACGGCCAGGAGGCCCCACGTCAGACCGCGAAGGCTCTACTAGCCTCCTTCAGGAGCATGCCAGCACTTTCTTTGAAGACTTAGAGGCTACAGTGATGAAATGTTTGCCCCAAGCCATGGATATTTTCTCTGCACAAGGCCCCTTTGAATTTGCCTGACTTCAAAGTGCAGTGTGGGGCGGTGAATGTGAAGCTGCCAACAGAGGCCTACAATATCTGCAGATACGATCTCCCTGGATGCATTTTCAGTGGAGGGGGAAGTGTACCTGAGTGAGCCCCTACCACTTAGGGGAGGAGCGCATGCTTGCTTTTAAAACACTCCTGTGTGGTGGAAGCCAGTCTGCAGCTGCAAGTGTGAACCCCTCCTAGGCAACTGGATGACAAACAGGGTTCCTAAGAACAGCCGTTCAGGACCCAACCTGCTTCTGCGGGAGGAGCTTCTGAACTTGAACGGTCTTGCCACTGCCTGGCAGCTGCTCAGTTGTTTCCTCACAAATGTGACATGGAAGCTCAGATTTATAAACAGGGGATCAGTTTTAAAACTCTGAAGGCAGTGGTGTGGTTCCAACATCAACTATATCATCCTGTAATCTCTTGGATGCGCTTAAAGTTTGGAGCTCCACAGGGCCGGAGGGGAAAGTGGCTTAGAAGAGCGTAGGAAAACAGCTCCCGTCCCTGTGGCTATTGGCTTCCCTTTCCTCTTCCTTTTTCTAGTCCAGCAAAGTCCACAGCCTTGGAATTCGAGCCAAACCTATTGGCTGATGTAGAAAAATGAGCAAGGAGAACCAGCCAGACAGCTGGCCCAGGCACCAGCTCAGCGATGTGCATTAAGATGGAACTCGGGTGCGATTTACATTTGCAAGTCACGTTGTTCCTGCACAAGCCTTAGAAGTTAGCCATGATGGGTCAGCGCGGGATGTCAGATGGTTTATTTTAGCATAGTATGTACTTTGGAAACGTTTTTATTTTGAAATAATTTTAGACTTACAGAGAAGTGAAAGTTGTACGGAGGATTTCCACCTATTCTTTGCCTAGCTTCCCCTTGTGTTTACATCCTATAGAACCACAGGACAATGCTTGAAACGAAGAAATTAACTTTGGTACAATACCATGAACTAAACTGCAGATTTCTTTGGAGTTTACCGGATTTTCCTCTAATGTCCTTTTTTCTGCCCCAGATCACAGTTGTGTTGGGTTATAATTTCTCCTTAGTCTCTTCCAATCTGGGACAGTTCCTCGGTCGTCCCTTGCTGACCATGATTTTGTCACTACTGAAAAATACCAGTCGGTTATTTTGCAGATGTCCCTCCACTTGGGTTTGCCTGTTGAGTCCTCACGGAGTTTTAACAAGGATACCACAGAAAGCATGTGCCCTTCTCAGTGTATCATATCAAGAGATTCACGATGTCAGTAATTCTTATTACTGGTGATGTTGACCTTGATCACTTGAGTGTTCTCTGCTGTAAGGTTACTGTTTTCCCTTTTTTCAGTTAATAAATATCTTGGGGGAGAGATTTAGATTATGCAAATATCTTGTTTCTCCTCCAACTTTTGCCCACTAATTGTAGCATCTATTGGTGAATCTTGCCTGCAGTAATTATTACTGTGGTGGTTAATGGTGATTTGGTACTTTTCCTAATTTCTTCTACATTTTTCAGTTGGATTTTTTCTGTAAGGAAGAGCTGCCCTTCCCTTATTTATGTATTTAATTATTTACTCATATCAGAATGGACTCATGGGTATTTATTTTATCCCATGGGCTCTAATCTAATTATATTGCCATGTATGCTGTACTTCAGATTGTCCCAGCTTTGGCCATTGGGAGCTCTGTCAGGTTGGATCCTGTGTTCTTTCAATCCTGTGCCTCCACCCTCTTTTGAGCACTTTCTTACCTTCTGACACCACAAGATCCTGCAGTCTCACCTTATGTTTCCCTTTTCCCAGCCGGCTCAACCACTTCTCCAAAGAGCCCTGGTTCCCTTTTATGGATCACGGTATTTAGAGACCAACATTTGGGCACTAGATGTGCTCTCTGTGATTGGGGTGTCATTTCTTCTAGGCCTTCTCAGCAGACAGAGCTAGGAAATATATGTATGTATAATGATCCATGTAGATACACATACATGTATTTCTTTATCTGTCAATCTGCACACATATTTGAAAAATATGGCTTCATACTGATACTTCTGATTCCAACCCAACACTACAGTGTTCATGCTTGCCTTCTCCCTTTCCCTGTTTGTAACTTCTCGTCCTGACAGTCAGAAGCCTGGCTCTCATGTACACTGTGTTTACTGTTTTGTTCAACCATCGTATGCACAGAAAGTGACTTGAGAATTGCTAATCCATACCCCTCTGAGAAACAAATTTAATAACTAGGGTATAATATCTGTGTAGAATTTCTTTTGTTTTAATTCTTATGGTATCTTGTTAAAATAGTGTTTTCAAAGTTCCAATGTTCTTTTCTTCACCTCTTTTGGTGTGGTTATCTTATTCATTTGTAATACATTTATTTGTTACAGTTTATATTCCTTTTTGGGTTCCCCCACATCCTGGTTTGTTTGTTTGTTTGCTTCTTCTAATTTATTACAGAAAATTTCATTCTTTGTGGTGTATAGGTTTATGGGTTTTGACAAATGCATAGAGTTGTGTATCCATCACCACAGTCATGATACAGAATGATTCTATTGTAAACATCCCCTTATGCTGCCCCTTTATAGTCAGCCCCTTCCTGCACCCCATTCCCTAGCAATCACTGATCTGTTTTCTGTCCCTATAGTGTGGCCTTTCCCAAAAATGTTAAATAAATGGAACCATACTTGGATCTGGCTTATTTCACGTAGCAAAATGCGTGTAAGAGTCATCCATTCTACTGCATGAATCAAGAATTTGCTCCATGTTATTGCTGAACAATATTCCATTTTTCAGGCACCTCAGACTATTGCTGCCATCACTGTCATGTTTCCTTGAGTCAAGCTGGGTATTTCAGAGGAAAAATGATACTCCCACTGCTGGTTTGGTGGTACTTTGGATTCTGGTCTTCCTCAGTCTGCCTGCTACGATTTATTTTGCAGAGTCCTGAAACAGCTGCTCTATCTCTCTGTCCAGCTGTTATAATGACAATCCATGGGAAGTCCTGGTGGAGGGTGTGTTGCCGTCTTACCCAGAACTAGAACCTCTGTGCATTGTCCTTTTGCTTTTAAAAATCTGAAGTCAGTATGTTTCCTGATCCTTGTAACTGACCGATTTTTATCTGTATGGAAACTCATAGGATCTTTTCTTGGTTCCAGTGGTCTCCAGTGTTTAGACATTTCCCAGTTCCCTGGTCTATTTGTGTTGGGTACTTGTTGGCCCCGTTCATTTGTGAAACATATCTTTCTGTTATGGGAAAGCTTCTTGAATAGTTTTGTTGATGATTTTCTTTCTACTTATCTATTCTCTCTTGGAGACTTCTTCTATTCCTTAAATGTAAGACTTCCTGGACTCATCCTCTACGTTTCTTTTGTCTTTCATTATCTATCTCTTTGTCTTTTTGCTCTAGTTTTTGGGATATTTGTTATTAATGTTATTTTCCAGCCTCTCTATTTAATTTGTCATCTGTGTTTTCATGTTTTTAATTTCCAAGGGCTGATTTTGTTGTTGTTGTTCTCCACATGTTTCTTTTTTCTTTCTTCTTCTTTGTTTAAATAGCATTCTGTTCTTTTTACATGGATCTTCTGTTGTCTCTCTGAGGATATTAAATTTGGGGGAACATTGTCTTCTCCCTACATAGACTCCAAGTTGCTTTTTCCTTTTGCTTGTTTTGTATCTATCTTCATGATAAAGAGTTGAGGACCAAAAATCTAACTGGAAGCTCCAAGCTCAGGGTCAGGCTTGTTGACAATGAGCTTCCCCGTAGAACGAACTGGCTGGGTGAACTGTTTCTTGAGCATCCCCTAACTTCGATTCTTTGGGCCATTTCTCTTGGGCTGGTCAGATTCTCCAGAGCAGAATTTCAGTCTCTTGCCTAGAAGCTTAAGAGCTGCCTGCCAGTGTTCCGGGAGCCAAGTTGGGGAAGAGGGCTGGGTGTCTAAATAGTCAGCGTTCATTGTGCGTGTAGTCACCTAATCTTTCTGGTTTTCACTTGGTACTTTCAACTTCCCAGTCCAGACACTTCTATTGTGCACTCTTAAGAGAGTGAAATCTCTAGATGCACAGAAAGCAATCTCCCAGTGGTGTACAGTGGGGGAAGGAATCTAGAGATCTGTGTCTCTGGGGGGTTTCACCCAATCCTTATTTTAGCCATCCACTTTGTACATTCATTTCCAGAGGTACCTGGTTCTGTCAGTTCCTGAGCTTTTTGAAGATTCTGTACTGTAAAATAAGTCCATCCTTAGCTTTACCTACAGCCGACTCAAGGTCTGCTTCATCGCTTCTATAATTTTGTGCTGTTGTTTTCATTTCTGTCCTGCCTGTCCTCATGAGGTATGTCTTTTTAAAAAATCTCTTTACTGTAGTTTTAGTGTGTTTTGGGAAGAAGCAACTGAGATGTGTATATTCAATCTTGCATCGTAGAGTGGAGGTCTAACGTGTGGTGGTTTTTGTTGTTGTTGTTTTGGAAATTAAAGGAATCATAACTCTTGATGCTAAAATGGGGCCTAGAGATCATCTCGACTTTGCCAGGCAAAGTGACATGTACAAAGCCACACAGCTAGTTATTGAAGAGCAGCTTTAGAATGTAGGACTTGACTTGCCTAATTCTGTTTGTTTTGTACCGCTCTAGTATCGCTTATCATATCAAATAACATTTAAAAAATAGTTTTATTTTGACCTAGTTTAAGGCTTATAAGAAGTTGTAAAAGTAGTACAGAATTCTCAAGTGCCCTTCACTCAGCCCCGCACAGTGATAAAATCTTATATTACAACTGTACATTGTCAAAACCAGAAGCTCGATATTGGCGTAATACACTTAAGTCAGATACAAACGTTTCAGTAACATTTTTAACATATAAATTTGTGTATTCTGCTAAGCAAAAGCCAGAAAAAGACTCAATCTTTTCACATTAAAGCGTTTACAATCGAAAGAGGTATAACTCGCCAAATAGCAACACTCAAATGTAGTCCAAAATATATTTTAGGGCTTTCTTTCAGAAGAGTGAGAGGTGATGGAGAAAGTATGGGCTTTGAAATCAGACAAATCTAGGTCCAACTTCAGCTTTACTGCTTAAGAATTGTGTGTTCCTGGGCAAGGAATTTTCCCGATCCTCATTTTCTTGATGTGAAATGGAGAATATTATTATCTACTTCTTAGGATGGGGAGAATTAAATTTTTATATATATATAAATAAACATATATATATATACATACACACATACATACATATATGTTCTAGAACAGTGCTTGGTACATAGATATTTAATAAATGGTCCACATAATAATAATTATTAATAAAATAATCATCTGTAATAATCATAATTCTCTAGTTGCCCACTTGATCTTCAGTCTAGCTCAGATACCACATAGACCCTTCTGCCTCATAATTTATTCTGTGAGGCTTAGATAGAAATCAAAGAACCAGCAGCCTTTGAAGAAAGAGAAGCCGACAGAGGACAGGATGACTTTCCCAAGGTGGCGACACACATGGGTCCTCCGACTCTATATCCCTATTTCAAAATGAAGTAATTTACCTTTTCTTTCTTTCTTTCTTTCTTTCTTTCTTTTTTTTTTTTTTTTAAGATTTTATTGGGGAAGGGGAACAGGACTTTATTGGGGAACAGTGTGTACTTCCAGGACTTATTTGTGGATGGTGCCGTTCAGCTTCAAGTTGTTGTCCTTTCAGTCTTAGTTATGGAGGGCGCAGCTCAGCTTCAGGTCCAGTTGCTGTTGCTAGTTGCAGGGGGCACAGCCCACCATCCCTTGCGGGAATCGAACCGGCAACCTTGTGGTTGAGAGGACGCGTTCCAACCAACTGAGCCATCTGGAAGCTCAGCAGCAGCTCAGCTCAAGGTGTCGTGTTCAATCTTAGTTGCAGGGGGCGGAGCCCACCATCCCTTGTGGGACTCGAGGAATTGAACTGGCAACCTTGTGGTTGAGAGCCTACTGGCCCATGTGGGAATCGAACCGGCAGCCTTTGGAGTTAGGAGCATGGAGCTCTAACCGCCTGAGCCACCGGGCCGGCCCTACCTTTTCTTTTAAATAAATCTTTGGATAAGTGTCTGTGATTCTTTTGGGGATAGTATGAGGGAGGGGTGCCTATCTAACAGCCCCAAGGATAATGTTTATCTCTCACCCACATGCTTAGTTTACAAGCCTTTTCACTGACGCCCAGGGTAAAATAGTGGTCTTTGTTCTGTTCCCAACCTCCCCAATTCCACATACAAGTCCAAGGGTCTCACCCAAAGTTGCCCAGCTGAGGCCTGGCAAAGTCAAGATGATATCCAGGTCCTATTTTATCATCAAGGGCTATGATTTCTGTAATAATAACAATAATAATAAAAAACCCAACACATTCTAGACCTCCACTCTAGGATGCAAGACTGAATATACACATCTTACTTGCTCCTTCCCAAAACACACAGTAAGAATGCTTCGGAATTTAGAAACCCATGCAAATTCTAAATTGAGCTTTATTAGATGATCTGAACAAAGACACTTACATTCAGTGTGTGAACTAGCCACTTGGGGCTTTTCAAAGGCTCCCACTTGGGGCTCACTCAGCAGGTGTTTGTCCGATAAGCATCCTGCTTCACACCACACTTGATCTCCCCACTGCCTCACTCTGGCTTGAATTTCCTGCCCTTGGAATCAACAGAAAGCGGGGCTCACAGGCAGCAGCTGCCAGTTTGACCCCACAGCAAAGAAGGGGCTGTTTCTGGAAACCTGACCATTTGTTTCAATAGTAAAGTCATGATTTTCCTTTGGAGGTTGGGGCGTCAGTGGGGACTAATAGGCCTCACAGACCAGACTAGACAAACCTCATTTGGGTCCACCCAAGCAGGGTGCTGGAGAGACAGGACCCGAGGATAAAGAGAAAGCTCCTTTGTGATAGTGTCTCTCTCAGGTTCCGATTGCATGTTACTGGAATGAGTAACTTCCAGGCCTTACTTTATGTCTCCAAGCCTGTCCCTCCCCCACCACCTCCCCAAAGATCACATTTCCCTCTGCCTGTTTAATCTCCTGTCTGCGTGTGGGTTTTTCAGAGGCTCAGGTATAGCTTTTGGTACAGGCTCAGGTATGGTTTAGTAGAATTGCTAATTCAAGAAAATCTCTCTTCTGTTAATCACGCAATACTCATAACCAGAATACCTTAAAACTTTGTAAGCGGGCATTTTCCCGCCAAATCGCGTCGTAACGCAGGGCTTTTTGACATTTTCTCGCCAAAATTAGACTTTCCGTAAAATATTCATATCTTTCGATCTATTTGATATTTTTCTATGAAACTTTCAGTGTTTTAGTTTAAAAAGAGGTGCAAAATATGTGTTATTCTCGTCTCCCGCGCTTTGGTATAAAAAGCGATATGACGAGTTTACTCGTTTCCCCGCAAAAAATGTGTTAAAGAAATTAGGCTATGTCTTAATTAACTATCTAGTAAGTGCTGTGATATAAATGGAAAACAAGGTTTGTTATGGGCTGACTTGTGGCTCCCTCAAATTCCTATGTTGAAGTCCTAGCCCCCAGTAGCTCAGAATGTGACTGCATTTGAAGAGAGGGTCTTTAAAGAGGTGATTAAGTTAAAACGAAGTTTGTAGGGCTCATAATCCCTTCTGACTGACATCCTTATAAGAAGAGATGAGGCCACAGACATGCACATGTACAGAAGGACCACCCTGGGAGGACACAGGGAGAAGGTGGCCATCTGCCAGCCAATGTAGTAACAAGTCCACCTGAGGCAATTCCCATCTAGGAGTTAGTCCCACTTGGTTCACCTGGGATTCAGGCCACTGTCTTTCAGACTGATCTCCTCCTAGCTCCTTCTCTTCCCAGCCTCATCCCCAGAGACCGGAACCCAGGTGGGCCACATCTGTCATGAGAGGCTCTGAGACAGATTCCATTCCTGGAAAGGAGATGAGGTGTTAAAGGGGTTTGCAGGGAGCCCTCTCTCCCTGGGGCTTGTAGATCTTAACAGTTGTCCCCATGGTAACCTCTAGACGATAGATGCAAACAGCCATGCTGCCCGTTCTCCACCACTATTTGCTGTCAAGGTTCTCCTAGGCAGTTTCCAAGGCTTAGTCTCCTGAGTGTGAGCCTGAACGTGCGGGTTCGGGGGGAAGAGCAGGTGTGATCAGAGTTCAGGCTATAAGTTCCATAAGTGTCACGCACAGCTTTTGCCGACCACGACATAAGCAAACTGCTCTAAAATCCTTGCAGTGTGTACAATGTCAGAAGCCAGGCTTTAAACAGAGAGGGGCATGACGAGCGGGGTCAGCGTGGGATGGGAGGTCGAAGGTCTCCAGGACTGGCAGCTTTTCTTTCTATTGACTGGTTGTGTAACTCTGGCCACATTTCTCAACCTTCCCTTGCCTCAGTTTCTTCACCTGTACAAAGAGAAAACTCTGCCTCAGAGACTGGTGAGGATTTAATAGAAAGTGCTTGACACACAGTGTCATATGGTCCTGATCGGTACTACTTAGTGAAGAGCCCTCAAGATGGTCACAGTTCTCATTGCTGACCGGATACGCTCAGAAGCTCGCGTCCTCATCTTAGTATAGGGACGGTCTGAGCGGGATAGAGACTATACCTGTGGACGGGACTCATTTACCACCTCAATCCCTTTCTGGAATGAGGCAGGGACTAAAAATTACTTTTGATGTTATACATCCATTGAGTAAGTGAGCCTTTCCCATGTTAGGTGCTAGAGACTCAGATCTGAGAGAGACAGCGCGTGCCGTCAGGGACCTCACAGCCAAGGGGCCCAGCCTGACAGGCACGCATCTAATCACGTGACAGGGAGGCCTGTGCGTCACAGTGGCGCACGCGGTGCTGAGCCCAGAGGGGCGGCGGAACTGGGGGGCGCAGGTCTTTGGGTGCGAAGCTAAGGAGTTGGGGCTCTGCTTTGTAGGTGGCGGGGCGCCCCTCGAGGAGAGAGCGCTGGCTGAATTCCTATTTGGAGCTGTCATTATTGTAGCTGTGGCGGGAGGGAGGGGGATGGGCAGGACTGCAGGCCCAGAGACCACCAGCCCAGGGGCCCGGAGAGAGGATGGAGCCCCTGAGTGGATGCTAGGGCTGGTGAGAGGTCCACTCAGCAGGACCCCGGACTGGCTGGTGGTAGGGATAAAGCCGAGAGGCAAGGACCTGGGTGACTTCTGGGTTTCTGGCTCGTGTGCCTGGGTGGATGGTCCTGCTTTCCGCCACACTTCCTTTGAATACAACAACAAAAATCATGGGATAGTCTTAAAAATTCTGATTTCCTGTGGGTTACTTTTGGGATGAGAGTTTATGTAATCTTTTCTAATAGAATTCTATACCATCACTCGTGGGGACTGTGACTAAGGCAGGGTAAGGGCAGGAGTCTGCCTTGTCCCCTCCATTAGGAAGCAGTCCAAGGTAGTCTGTGTGCTGTGACCCCACATAGCCTGATGGAGAAGAGAGGGAGGGGTGGGACAGCTGCTGTCGGGTGAGTAGTCAAAGCCGCTTCTGGCTTAGCCACCTGCCAGGCACAAAACCCACAGGTTATGACATATTGCATACGGCATTTGTATGGCAGAAGTGCGTGAGGAGAAAGAAGTGTTGGAAAGGTGGTCTGACCAGATATTGCTCCACTGACTGGCTTAAAGAACAGGAACCATTCTGGCCCATGCATTGAAGGAAAATAAATGAAACCCAAAACAATCAAATTGTATCTTTCTTGGGTTTGGGTAAACTTGGAGGGAAGCTGTTTCCTCAGTGTGAAAGAGAATTTTTCGTCCAATTCAGATGAACGTATTTTAATCAGTTTAGTTACAAAGAACCCAGCTCAACTAAAATCTACTGTCATGACTTTTAAAAGGTAAGGGAATTCATGTTGGAAGAACTGGGCTCTATTGAGTCTGAGATGATTCAAGTGTTTTGCATTATTGATCCCTGAGACTTGAAGCTGCAAAGCATATATGCTTACTGCAGGTGAGTGTGTGTGTGTTTGTCTCACACCAAAGACGGAAATCTCAGAGAAGCCCCAGTCACGCAGGTGTAACGATTCTGCTACAAACGCACAGGTCTGCTTGGATGGCTGCCACATCATTATTTTCTTTAAACATGTCTTTCTGGTGTAATGTTCTCTTCCTGAAAGCAAACAGCTTCTAATGTTGGATTCTTGAGTGTATCATTAAGCCTCGCCAAACAAATGCAGCTACGACACGTTCAAAGTCATGGCCCCCACAGCTTCTTATGTCTGTGACTGGTGATACACACAGCAGTGGCATCTAGGGGACGTTAATGAAGTAGCCATCCCTGAACACCGAACAGTCAGAACTCAGCCCTCAAATCCACACCACAGCGTGTAGGAAGGGAAAAGGACACTTTAGGTCGAATCCTACCTGAGTTACCTGCGATCACGAAGAGCAGCCTGGACAGAGGTAGGTGTACCTCAGGCTCTGTGGGCTGCTGGGGACTCCCCGCTGGCGGTTTGGAAGTTGTTTGCTCACTGTCTTCAAAACAAGAGGTGTAAAGGGACAACAACAGAAAGACGACTGGTAATTTGTCACTGGCTGGCTATGCTTGACAAGCCTGATGTACTTCTAATTGTTCAAAGCCAAACATCAAGCCTCCTGCTTGTCATGAATCGTCCCATGGCAAACGCTCCTGTTTATCATGCTGTGTGTCACCACAAAACCCGAACTATAGGCAGCTTTTTCTCCCCAAGCGTTCCCTTGTAGTAGAATAGCTACTGCTTAGCCTTTCTAAATCATAGCAACCAGGGGCTGTTACGCGCGGCCGGTCCCTGGGGGCTGGGACTACAGAAGTGTAACCTGGCAGTTATGTCACACAGCCCAAGAAACCACCAGGGTACCAAGTGCTTCCTGCCAGGTGACCTTCGGCAGCTGAAGGGCCCCGTGCCCCCTGTGCAGCCGCTGTCTGTGTGTGAGCACAGCCCATGAAAGTCCCAGGGCGTAATGCAGGTGCCTGCTGGAAACCTCAAGTCAACCTGGTCTGCCACCGGCTCCTTTCCTGTTACTGGACTGGCTCGGTCAGGGGTTCATCGCTGAGGGTATTTGTTTGCTTTTGTTTTTGCTTTGGTTTTTCTGTACACCTGAAGCTGAAGCTGAACAATAATGAATGTCAACTACAATTATACATATATATACATATACATATATATATCTATACACATACATACATACGTATATATATATGGTTACAAGAAGCACAGTACAGCATTAGGAATAGACAGTGGAAATGTAATGTCTGTGTCATGTCAGGGGGTGGTGGATGGGGGGAGGAGGGTTGTCACGGTGTGAGGGATATAAATGATAAATATCTAACTATTACATTGTTTTGTGCACCTGAAACTAACAAAAAAAAAATGTTAAAAAAATAAATAAATAATAAAAAGAACTGGTGTTTAGTGTGAGACATTTCCTCATTCTGAATTAGCTTGGAGCACGTTTCCTATGCCAAAGACAAGTGCTAGCTACATGGGGATGCGGAGCATCTTGCCCAGTGTAACCCTCGGGAAGGCTCTTCCTGAGAGCAAACAGCTTCTGGTATTGGATTCCTGAGAGTATCATTAAGCCTCGCCAAACACAAATGCAGCTACAATGCATTCAGAGTCAGGGCCCACACAGCCAGTTATGGCTGTGACTGGCCATGCTTGCTGCTCGGCTGAGGCCATTCTTTGTTGTTGAGGACGTGGATATTGGAGACCCCCGGCCCTTGTCTGCTTCACATCTCAAGCCTCAATTTCCTCATCTTTAAAATGAGGTGTCTGTGAGGAGTCGATAAGATAATGCACAAAAATGACAGCTAGAACATGTGTGACCCTCCTGGCTTCCCAGGCATGGTGCTTTCATTAAGTTGCTTAGTCCTCAGAGCAGTCCTATGACGGAGGTGCCCTTGCCATCCTGTCATCCCCCTTTACAGACGGCGAGCTGAGACACAGAAAGGGATACACAGTAACTGGCCCCAGTCACACAACTGCTAAGTGGCACACCTGGGATTTGAACCCCAGCTTGTCTGTGGAGCTCATGTTCTTACTCCTGACAGTAAACTGCCTTTTGTAGGATGGTTGGTGAGTGCCATGCTCTCGGAAATACAGGCACACCTCACTTTATTGCACTTTACAGATACTGCATTTTTTTACAAATTGGAGGTTTGTGGCAACCCTGCCCCGAGCAAGTCTTTAAGTGCCATTTTCCAACAGGCTCAGGTGATGGTTAGCATTTTTTAGCAATAAAGTATCTTTAATTGAGGTATGTACATTGCTTTTATAGACATAATGCTGTTGCATACTTACTAGACTACAGTATAGTGTAAACATAACTTTTATGTGCAGTGGGAAACCAAAACATTTGTGTGACTCAGTTTATTGTAATAGTCACTTTATTGTGATGGTCTGCAACTGAACCCACAATATCTCCAAGGTCTGCCTATACCCAGTAAACATCAGAAGGGGGTACAGAGAAGATTTGCTGTGCCGGAAGCCATGTTTCTCCTCTCTGGATGCTACATTAAGAGGCATGGTGGCCCTTCAAAGGCCCAATGGAGCCAACTGCTTCTCAAAGGGTCAGTTCCTTCTCTGAGGCCACAGGAGGTTGGGGCTACCAGAAATCTGGTAGGGCATCAAGCAATAGTCACCGTGGGGATGGTAAGATGGTACCAATTTGCTGCTAAATTGGGCTAAGCCACTGATGGGGAACTTCAGGCCGTGGGGAAAACCTGGTGGGGTTGCATGGAAGCAGGGATGTGGCAGGGAAGAGATACCTGACGTGTGTGTGTCTAGGGGGGTGATGGAGAACCTTAGGTGACTACAGTCTTGGGAGAGAGAGCTTGGGTGGGGTGGGGGGTCTCAGGTGCATTCATATTTGGAGACTGAGATAATCAAGGCTGAGTGAGTGAAGGCAATGTGAGTTCTCTCTCCCCCCAGGCCTCTGTTTTAGAGACTACGGGGGATGCTTTAAATGGTAAAAAGATGTCCATAGTGTAAGACACCAGGTATAGGTTTGGGGGTGCCCATGAGTCTGGTATTTCCTCTCAAAAGGCTAGAGATTCTTAGGCGGAAGCTTGCTTTAGATTTTCACCATGTAATTCTCTCTGTGCCTGGCCAAGCACTGTTCTAGGGGCTGGCCATTCAAAGAGAGTAGAAAACACAGTGCTTGCCCTCAAGGAGCTCCCATTCATTAGAAGAAACAAATATGAAACAGATACTATAAGTCAATAGGGTAATCCGGCGGTAAGCACTGGGGATCACGGGAACTTTGGGAAGGGCATCTGACTTTGGGAGGGAAGATGTATGATCATAGATGGCTGGTGATACCTGCTCAATGTCAGCCTTCAAGGCAGAAGAAGGTGGCAGCATGATCCGGTAAAGGTAACAGGGAGGCAAGAGGTGCACAGTTTTTTCTTGATGGGGATTAAAATATTAGCAAGGTAAGGTAGGAGATAGAGGTGGGGAGGTAGGGCCATGTGTAATATATGGAGGAGCTGGGGCTTTCTTGGCTGCCCAGCAATGCTGGTATCATTAGCCACGTGGTTGCTTGGTAAGTCGATCCCACTGACAGAGGATGGAACCATTTTCCACCCACACTTCAGAATACCCTCCACCAGCCTAACAATGGTACAATCCGCCATTTACAATTTCTACACTTTTATCTGCGTTGCAGTAAAATAATGACTGCATTGTCACTCACTCTTGCTGTGTGTGAGGAAGGTGATGGAGAGCGCCTCTAGCCACGGTAGTCTTTGCAGAACACATGAAATACTGACATATTTATTTCCATTTAATGATCTCATAGCATTATGGGCGGAAAGTATGGCTCTGTAATATATGGATACAATCTAAAATTACCACCAACTGTTTGTGAGAAAATATCAGGCCATCATACCGAACCTAATTGGTTATTTCTGTGCTTTTCTGCTAATTTTTCTTAGCTATGCTCATTTATTTTATTATATCAGTGTTCACTGGCAGACAAGTGGGAGCAAATGCAAAAGGTTTAAGAAAAATTTAAGAGATAAATTTTAACTGAATATATAGAGGTTGAGGTGTCTTTGGGACACCCGTAGGATTCTACCACCCCTGAAAATTGGAAATAACTGCAGTTATTTAATTTTACCTATAGAACCCCCGAGTCCAGCTACGGAATGTATCCAGGAGTGCAGTTTGGGAACCACTGGCTTTTTATCATATTTATTGCTTCTTTAACCATCAAATAACAACTACGTTTATATATATATATATATATATATATATATATATATATATATATATTCTTGACCCAAGTAGTGGGCAAAATCTGTGGCATGTGAGGACTCCAATCAAAATGAAAGGCATTCCCTGTGTGTGTAACTCTGGAGATTTGGTCCCTGGGTTCTATCCACCCTGAACACCTTCTCTGCTCAATTCACACCGACAACAAGCCTTTCTTCCTTGCTCAGCTCCCAGGCCACTTGCCAAATATCACCAACCAAGGGCGGAAGGACTTACCGAGGCCTCTTCCAGGCACAGGCACTAGCCCAGAGCACCACGGATCACTCTAATTTCTGCCTGAGTACCCTCAGGGGCAGGGAGCTCACTACTTCCCAAAGAGAGGTTCTCATGCAGCACCTTTGGTTCTCATCTCCATCTCCTAAAATCAGGCAGTTCTTAAATTCTGCCTCATTGCTGGCATCAGCACTCTCCCCTTATACTATTATTTGGCTCCTGACCATGTCCCACAGTGGTAAGGGCTCAGGTTTTGGAATCACTTGGGCTAGAACCCCCAATCATAATTACCGTCACCATTTACCAGCTGTGTGACCTTGGCAAGTTACTTACACGCTCTGAGCCTCAGTTATCACACATGTGAAATGAGAATAACATTAGTGTCTATTTCAAAGATTATTGTGAGGCCTAAGGTTACGGAAAGAAACTGTCTGACAGATAGCTGCCAATAAGTGTAGACATTATTCTCCCTCTCCTAGATTACAAAATCAGCGAGGGCAGGGACCTCTTCTTTGATAGCTTTGAATCCCTCCATAACAGTCAGCAAAGTGCCTGTCGGAGGGACTTAATGAGCGTAGGACATGAAAGAGACTGGGCTGAATGAGCGAGACAGGAAGCTGAAGTGTTTGAAACATCTAAAGCCATCAGAAGGCTTACACATGTAATGCCAAGGCTCCTGCAAAAGAAACGTGCTAAGCAGAAAGCAGAACCCAGAGCAGAAGGCAAAGAGCGAGGGCTGGTTGGAACAGGAAGTGGATAAGAGACTGCTGAAGGTCATGCAGAATCAGCTCAAGTTCTGGGGGAAGAAGGAGCAAAGAAAGATACCAGAGGAGCGAGTGCTAATTACCATGGAGGAGACATGTGGTGCAGAAAATGCCAGGCGAGCAAGGAGCGGGCCGCTGGGCTGACCTCATGCACATTAATAAGAAAGGAATACGGTCTTGCCAGCACACAGACCGTTTTATGAACCTGAGCGTTTCCATGAATCTTTTCTCCTGCTGTCACGGCTTTACAGATTCCATAGCAGAGTGGCCACTCCCGACACGTCTTCACCTTTGAACCTGCTCCTGGCTTCTCTTTAGGCCATGGCCTCTTCCTGCCACCCCTTCCTCTCTGGGCCACTGTACGTGCTCATCTGGGAGCAGGAAGTGATAGCATGCCAGCACTTTTCTGCAATCAATCTTCTAAACCAAGCAAGAAAGCTGGATGTTTTGGGATATTCTACGAACTCTTAGAGCCTAGCTATCAGTTGAGGCAAGGACAGAAAGCGGGAGGTTGCTCATTCAGACACGCTGTGCTGGGGGTCTGTGGGGAGTCATCTGGGGCTAGCTTATGTTTATGCTGCACTTCTAACGACTCTGAAGGTTTATTTGGACATTCCAGCCCGGGAGAGGAGTGCCCAGCAAACACTCGCCTGTATATTGGATCTTCTGGGGGAGAGAAAACTGTTCTGGGAGAGCAGGCAGAGGGGACAAGGCCACCCACAGCTCACTCACCTGGAGATGGCTGGTGTGCTGGGTGCCCCCACCCTCTGCCCCCTTCTCTGTGCTGCCCACAGGGGAGCGGTGTGCTAACTCCAGTACAGGTGTTAGTGTACGCTGGCTGTGTGTAGGAGCCGCGTCACACAGGCCCTCTCCTAAACCCCTGGTTAAGGCAGGTGAAAATCAGCAAATGCTCCAAATCAGGGCTTTCTTCCCTCCCTGAGAATCAGCTGTTAAACATTTCCCAGTGCACCACTGTGTGCAAACAAGACCCAAGAGGAACCAGTTAGCCTGCTAGAGTGAACAAAGGCTTCAGCAGGAACTGTGGGCAGGCAGGCAGAGAGGGCTTTGGAAGTTACAGAATGGCTTCTATTATTTCTTTTCTTTCTTTTGTTTCTTTTCTCCTAAAATGGAGGTTTCCAGTTGCAAAACTGCCAGTTTATAGGTTATACATGGCTGATGGGCATCAAAAATCCACAAGGGTCTGGTGTAAAAAATCAGGGTGTTGCCTGCAACTGGTGGCCCCAGATTCTGTGGTGGCCGTTCAGGGAGAGTGGGGGCAGGGAGGTTTCCTAGGAGTGCGGATGGACGCTGGTGCTTATCTCCAAGCTGAATTCTGACCCCTCTCTTTTCAACCCTCCAATAACTTTCCCTCAGGAGCCCTCAGTACCAGGAGTGCTGTTGAGGCCTACAAACGGTGAGGGTAACCTCCTACTGTGCTTCTGACGAATCCCCCCCATATGTTCCCCCAAATCACAAGCATCGAGGTCCACTCCACTGGTTGACCTACTTTTTCAGCTGAAAGACTATGGCCAGGCTTCCTAAAGTCCTACATGTATAGAGTCAAATCAGGTGGGACCTCCGGTGCCTATTGAGTTATCGTCAAAGACCCGCCATGGTGACAGAGAAAAAGAATGGAATGTGGAATCTGGAGTTTGGAGTCAGAGACAGGTTCAAGGCACAGCCTTCTGTGGCGTTGAAGTCAGAAAGGGGTTGAGGGTTTACTGGGAAAGGGCATGCTCCCATGCCCTTTCTGGGTGATGAAAATGTGCTATATCCTTTTTGGGTGGTAGTTATACAATATATACATTTGTCAAAATTCATCAAACAACACCGGACATCCGTGTGCTTTATTGAAGGTAAATTACATAGCACTTTTTTAAAGGGCAGCTCTAACCGTATAGACAAGGGCCTCACCGCTTTGAGCCTTGGTTTCCTATCTATAAAATGGCAGGACCACTTGTGCCTGTGCTGTGGGTGATTGCAGACATTAAACAGGACCATGTGAGTCGAAAGTGCTTCATAAATGATGAAAAGCCCTCTACGTGGGTGACTGCCGTTGTTATGCTTCCCATCCAGCTGCTTTCTAGAGTAGATTATTGAGCTGCTACAAATCTGTGGGCTCTGCCTTGCAACTTCCCTTGGAGATTAGTATTTATCTATTTTAAGGAGACTCGGGAGATATCAAAATGCTGCAGAAAAGCGAATGGAATATGGATTTTCCAGGGAGAGGAGGGCGGGCTGGAAGGGAACAGCTGGGGAGAAAGCCATCCATCCAGCTCGGCTGCAGGGCCAGACGGGTGCTAGGAGGGAGTTGCTAAATGCCTGTGAGAGAGAGTCGTGACCAGTAAAAGCAGTGTGAGTTAAAAAAAAAAAAAAAAAATCACATCTTGCCAAACAAACTGGGTCACATTCATGATGGAGTTAGTCACTGAGCACAGAAGAGACGGGAAAGCATTTTCGGAGGAAAACGCAGTTTGGGGACCATGGTGACTCAGCTGGAAGTGGCAGAGGCCACTTTGCCCTCATGTCCTGGTTTGGTAGTGAAGTGAAAGAAGCTTCCTGTGGCTCCTGCAGTATGTCTCCTGCTATTTTGGGTTTGAACTTGATCTTTATTCCTAAAGGCAATCACAAAAACCTTTACATTAGAATCAAGAGCACAGCACACACTTCAAAATGAAAAATATTAGAGACAAGTTAGGTTAAACGGAGGCAGGGAAAGCAGGAAGGCCATTCCAGAGTCCACCCTCGGAATTCTAGTGGGAGGTGACAACTGCCTGAACTCCGCCAAGCTCCGGAGTGGTGACACCAGCAAAGGATTTCAATTTAGGAACTTTACAGTCAGAGCAAAGAGCAAATGTCCTTTGGCAACAAAATCCTCTAAGACAAATGAAAAAGGTTGAAATCAAATTTTAAATTGTTAGCCACAAAGGTAAAAGTTAAAATAGGGAAAGACTTAACAGGAAGAAATAATCTACAAGAGAAAGCCGATGTGTGAAATTTTCATTTTATCCTTGTTATAAAAATTTTGGTGCTTTCTGCTAGATATTTCTGCCAAGAAACCTGAAATGTTGAAAAAGAAGAGGAAATGTACTGGAGATGCTGTGACTATAAAAGGCCATTGAAAGGGATGGAAACCCATGGAGGTTTTCCCAATGACCAATGTTATAAAGTAAGGGTCTTAAACTACCAAATCTGGGTGAGAGGAAAAAAAACAAACTTCAGTAAAAGTGACATTTAAATGTATCCTAACTGAACTCACATTTTCCCTCGATGTTTGTCTTTTCTCTGGGCATGTCAGGTCTCTTACGTTCTTCCCTCTCCAAAGAGCAGTCGTCCAGCACTGGTGCTTATGTCTTACAGGCGTTTGGTGATGGCACCAGGGACCCGAGCACGTGTGGTTTGCACCCACGCACTGCGCAGGCAGCCGAGGACAGTGGCAAACCACAGCTGCCTTCCCTTCAGTAGCACATCAGGAGAAGGCCGGGGCGTTTGGAAAAGACAAGAATGCTGGGAAAAATAGAAGGCAGCCACAAAAGAGGAAGACCAAATCAGAGATGGACTGAGTCCATGAAAGAAGCTATGGGCCCGAGTCTCCAGGAGCTGAGCAGGGCTGAGGAAAGGACATCACCCATTCGCAGAGTCACCAGGAGTTGGAGCTGACTCAACAGCACATAACAGGAGCTGTCCCTATGGGAACATGGCAGGGCACCGTGACCCCTGAATCAGAAGGAAGATGCCATGAGATGCTGACACATGCATGTGGGAATGTGGGATGCTCCGATATGTGGGTGCCAGCGCTCCCCACCCAGCTCCTTGTCTCACTGGAGACCTCAATACTTAGTGACCTGTGTTCCTAGCTGTCCCACTCTGTTGAGAAGCACTCGGAGTCTGAGCCTGCCACCTGCAGCCTGGTGCAGGCTCCGTGGCCTCTTAGGTCTCCAGGATCAGCTGAAGATACAACTTCTCCCCCAAATCCCCCGTGGGCTGTAAAACCTAAGGGAGTCCTTCCTGGAGATGGGGCTGACCCACTTGCCTCTGAGGCTCAGGCCCATCGCTCATTGGCCAGTTAGGAAACCTCTGTGAAAACCGATTTTCTTGCCTTGAAGGCAGCACAGAGTAAGTAGGTAAGGAGCCAATACACATGAGCTCTAATTAGCTGCTTAACTTTTTAGCCAATGACTCAAATGGACCTTGAGGGTAAAATAGCCACATCAGCAGGCAGTCAGTTATCTTCTAACTGATAGAAGGGAACAAACAAGAGAGACCTATGACCCTCAAAGGCTGTGTTCTTGTCCCAGATCAACTTTCCAAGTGCAGAATGGAGGACATGGGATTTAAGGTGGCACCTGTGTGATTCTATGATAGGATAAGAAATATGTGTTTGGTCTTCATCCTGATTCCTGGCACAAGAGCTTCCAGAACTCTTGGAATTTCCTAAGTGTTAGGTGTGAGAGGAGTACCTTTTGTTATTCATAATAAGCCCCTTTTGACCACACCAGAATTTATGCTAATGAAGTGACTCTTGGAGGGGAGGGGAACTAACCATGTGATCAGAGGGTGGGAACGCTTAGCTTAGCCTATACCTGCTGACTTCCAGGGAAGGGAGAGGGGCTGGGGATTGAGTTAATCACCAATGGCCAATGATGTAATCAATCATACTTATGTAATCATACTTTGTGTAAACCTCCACAAAGAACCCTAAAATGATGAGGTTTGTAGAGCTTCTGGGTTGGTGATCACACTGAGGTCCTTGGATGGTGACGTGCCCAGAGAGGGCATGGAAGTCCTCCGCCCTTACCAGCGGGCCCCCCCCCCCCAGTAGTTGCCCCACACATCTCCTCCTTTTGGCTGTTTGTTTGTTTCCTTTATAATAAACTGGTACACATAGGTCAAGCATTTCCTTCAGTTCTGTGAGCTGTTCTACCAAGTTTCCAAACCCGAGGAAGGAGTTGTAGGGACCCCAGCTTTGTAGTTGGCTGGTCAGAAATCCCAGAGGCCCCAGATATACGTTTGGCATCTGAAGTGGGATCTCCTGTGGGGCTGAGCACTTAACCTGTGGGGTCTGTGCTCACTCTGGAGAGTTAGTGTCAGAATTGAATTAAGTTGTAGGACACCCAGTTGGTGTCCGGAGATTTGGAGAATTGTTTGGTGTGGGAAAAGCCCTATGTGTTTGGCATCAGAAGTATTGTGACTAGAAACAGATCATAACCTGTGACACAGATTTAGGAGTCTGGCCCACAATGAGCCCTGTTGGGACTGGGGCAGGACAATGTAATCTGATTGTACCAGAATTCTTTAGTTGCAAGCAGTTGAAACAGACTCAGACACACTTAATTGGAAAATAACTTTGTTAGAAAAGGCCTACAATAGTTGTTGGATGCAGAAGAGCCAGGCCTCGGGAGGAAGAGGAGCAGGCCATTAGCAGGAATGGATAGACAGACTGTGTGTCCCCCCTACCCCGTCAGAACTTCTCTGTTCCCGTTTTTTGTTACCTCATTCTTCCCCAGGTTTAATACCCCAGGAACCAGAGTTGGAAGGGCCTAAGTTGGATTCTGTGTGCCACCATCCTCCCAGTAGGAGGGACGGGGAGGAACTTGACTGAAGGGCCCTCAAGACTTCTCAGAATAAGTGAAAAGTAATTCCCTCATGGGAAATCAGGGAGCTTTTACCCCCTAAAAGTAGAAAGGCAGGTCAAAGCCAGAGAGATCTGGCTTGCTGATTTCAGGCTCCACTGTTAAAAGAAAGGAGCATGAGAAACAAGGACGTGACTCCATGTCACTGTCCCTGGCCTGGATCAGGCCCAGTTCTGGGCAGCACACTTTCAGAGGCCCGTGACCGCTTGGGAGGTGTTCAGAAAGGGCAACTAAGATGGTGACCATCTGGAAAACGTGACACATAAGAAATGGTTGAAAAGACAGAGGAGGTTATACCCAGAAAGGAGAAGATTGAATGCCATCTAATGACTGTTCTCAGACAGCTGAAGGTCTGGGAGGTAGAACATACTGATCTTGTATTTGGTGGCTCCCAAAGGAAGAACTAACACCAGACTTTGCAGGGGGACAGATTTCAGTTCAGTGTATATAGGAAAGACCATTCAAAAAACCAACTGCTGGGAATTCAACGAGCTGACATGAGGTCAGGAACATTCCATCCCTGGACAAACCTATGTTCTGTAACTAGCAAGAGCAGTATGGACGGCCCTCGTGCTGGATCACAACACACCCATGTGTCAGCACCCTGGTCAGGGTTCTCACAGGACACTACTCCCTGTGTGGCCACATCTGCTAAGAAGCACTTCTGGATGTGCACAGTGTGAGTGACAATGGATGGAGAGGACAAGAAGGGCTTCTAAACATCCTTTCTCACCACCTGCCCAGGCCCATGTGGTGGCAGGGTCCTTACTTTAGAGCTGCTTCACCCAAGGGCCTCTTTTGGGTTGCAAGGCATTAACAAGCATCCTTCACGCCCCTCCCAGTGGGAATCAACCCAATATGTTGCTCTATCGCTGAGCAATATTCAGCAAACATATGTAGAGTCTCTTGGGCTACTCCTATTATTAGAAAGCCATCATATCAGAGTTGGAAGGGACTTTTGTCATCAATGAGTTAACAGTGCTTGAATATATCTAATGATACTCTGGACAGGCTGGTTTGTAACCTGGTTTTGGTTTCCTTCAAACACTCATAACCTTCTAAAGTAATCCACACCACTTTGGGCAGTTTTGGTTGCTAAAATTCTTTCTTACTTTGGGGTAGAATCCACCCACTATGTGACTATAGCTATCAAAATTTAAAAGGCACAAAGCCTTTGACCAGCAAGTCCACTTGTCACAATTTATTCTATAGATAGAGTCCCATGGGCTCAAAGAAATATGTGCAAAGATATTCATGCAGTAAAAGGCTGCAAATAATTTAAATGTTTAACCAGGGGACTGATTAAACAAATTATGAAATATCTGTTCTATGGAATGAATAGCAGGCAGCTGTTAAAAAATTAAACCATTCTCATGCTCTCACAGGGAAAAGCCTTTACATCAGTCTTCTGCCTCTGGCCATCTCTAATTCATGTTGATTTGTGAGAAAAAGAAAGTGGCTCAGAAATATGGATCACATTTATGCGATTGGAAAAAAGGATACCCATGAATATATGTTTAGGTCTTATCTGGAAAAATCGTGGTAACTGTGGTTGGCTATGGGGAAGGAAATTGTAAGCCTGGGTGTCAGAAGTAGAAGGGAGAATTTTTTGTGCATATGTGTATGTATATGTAGACATGTATATGTAGACATATATGTATATATGCACATGTGTAGACATATACACGTACATGTATACATCTGTATATGTCTACACATGTGTATACATGTATGTGTATGTCTACACATACATATGTCTACACAGACATATTCATATATATATGAATGAGGTCTGACAATTAAGTTCGTGAACTCATCGTAGAAAAAGTGCTACATACCTCATTGCTGAAGATCACTAGGGTCACCTTCGAAGTACTCCCCTTGGGAAGCTATGCACTAACACCAGTGCCTAGTCCACCCTTCAAAGCAATGTTGGAACTCTTTTTCTGGAATGGCCATCAGAGCTGTCATCGTATTACCCTTGATGTCCTGAATGTCATCCAAATGTCTTCCTTGCAATATTTCCTTTATCTTTGGGTAAAGAAAGAAGTCATTGGGGGCCAGATCAGGTGAGTAGGGAGGGTGTTCCAATGCAGTTATTTGTTTACTGGCTAAAAACTCCCTCACAGACAGTGCCGTGTGAGCTGGTGCGTTGTCGTGATGCAAGAGCCATGAATTGTTGGCAAAAAGCTCAGGTCGTCTAACTTTTTCATGCAGCTTTTTCAGCACTTCCAAATAGTGAACTTGGTTCACTGTTTGTCCAATTGGTACAAATTCATAATGAATAATCCCTCTGATATCAAAAAAAGTTAGCAACATCGTTGCAACAAGTTCGCAAACTTAATTGTCAGACCGCACGTGTGTGTGTGTGTGTGTGTGTGTGTGTGTGTGTGTGTGTGCGCGTGTGTATAACGGTTTCCATTTTGGAATATTTTACCCCGTGTATGTATTATTTAAAAAATTTTTTGAAAAAATGTGCCCTCTTAGGCAATAAGAGCAAAAATAGACAAATGGGACTACATTAAACTTAAAACCTTCTGTGCATCAAAGGACACAACTAACAGAGTGAAAACGCAGCCTACAGAATGGGAAAAAATATTTGCCAGTCATATATCTGATAAGAGGTCAATATCCAGAATGTTAAGGAACTTCTACAAACCAATAAACATAAACAAATAACCAGAGTAAAAAATGGGCAAAGCACTTGAATAGACAATTCTCCAAAGAGGACATACAAATGGCCAATATGAAAAGATGCTTCACATCACTAATCATCAGGGAAATGCAACTGAAAACCACAATGAGCTATCACCTCACACCATTAGGATGGTCACTGTCAAAAGAGCTGAAAGTAAGCGTTAGTGAGGATATGGAGAAAAGGGAACTGTTAGTGGGAATGTAAAGTGGTGCAGCCCCTGTGGAAAACAGTATGAGGTTCCTCATAAACAATTAAAAATTAAATTACCACATGATCCAGCAATCCCACTTCTGGGTATTTATCCAAAAGAATTCAAATCAGTGCTTTGAAGAAAGACTTCACTGCAGCATTATTCCCAATAACCAGCAGGTGGAAGCAACCCAGATGTCAATCAGTGGGTGACTAGATACAGAAAACGTGATATGTGCATACAATGGAATATTAGGCAGCCTTTAAAAAGGGGGAAATCCTGTCACGTGCTGTATCACGGATGAACTTCAAGGACCCTGTGCTAAGTGCAATAAGCCAGTCGCAAAAGGACGAGTATCGTACGAGCCACTGCCATGAAGTACCTGGAACAGTCAAAATCATACAGTTGGAAAGTGGCTGCCAAGGGCTGGGAGGAGGAATTAGTGTTTCAGGGGTGTAGAGTTTTAGTTTTGCAAGTTCTGGAGATCTGTCGTACAACAATGTGAATATACTTAACACTGCTGAATTGTACACTTAAAAATGGTTCAGATGATTAAAAAAGAAATCTGACCTCTTAAATTCTAGCACGGGGCCTACTTGGTCCTACTTCATTGAGCTATCCCAAACACCTCAATACTTTTTTGATAACAGCATTCATTTGAAGACTTCTCCCGTGGCCCCTTAAACTGCCTGCTTCTTCTCCAAGTTAAACAAGCCCCCTTTCATGGCTTTTTCTGCCGGTGGCCTTCTGGCCATCAGGTGCCCAGACAGCAGACCCAGACCTGCGGTGCTACAGCAGGACCGTGGGCATCCTGGGAGCACTGAAGCCCGGGACAGGGGTATGCCCAGAGGCACCCCTGCCTGGGGAGAGCCTGTCCCAGGCAGCTAGTGAACGCTGGGCACTGGGGAGGGGAGGACCATGGGCAGGGTGTGGACCAGGAGGGAAGCGAGGCCACGTGTGCAGAGGATAGCTTTGCTCAACTGTGCGGTGCCCTGACTGAAGGGTGTCAGTGGCCCAACACAATCACGAGCTGGCGAGAATAAAAGAAAAACCAGTATCTCTTAAATTCGCATAGCTACTTGACACATTTTCAGGTTTTTACAAACTGGATTAAATTTGCGACTCCTCACAACCCTCTGAGGCAGGCAATCAGCAACTATTTTTCTCATTTTATGAAGAGCTGGCCTCGGCCGGTTCCTCCTGGGTGACCCCTTCCCACTCTGCTGCCTGTCTTTGATTTCACATAAAAACAAACAAAAAACAAGCAAACCAAAACCAAAAAAAGACCATTTGCTAAATTGTCCCAAGTCTTATCATTTTGACAGGTTGAGAATGTCGTTTATAGACTGAACTAGATCCCAGACCACAATGCACATCTGTGTGTACCAAAGGCCCTTTGTGGGGTGGTCTTGGATAGGGCCCTCACCGAGCCCCGAAAGCTGGGAGCCTCTTCCTGGATGCCACTGGCGAGCCCTGAGCCTGCGTCCACCAAGGGTAAGAGACCAGCTAAACTTGCCACTTTGGGGAAAGAGCACCCGCTCCTCGTGGCTGCATAAGAGGAGCCCAAATTATCTTAGGGAGATCCTCAGGTCTGTGACATGGGCCCTGGGACCCTTCTCCTGCCAGGACTGGAGACTCAGGCAGCTGAGAGAGGTGGGAAGAGGGAAGAAAGAGGCCGCTGGCAGCAAGCATTGAGAATGTGGGGCTACACAAGCCTCCTGCCAGGCGCCAGGCAGGCTGTGCCATCACCCACAGGGGCTGTGCCATCACCCACAGGGGCTGTGCCATCACCCAGGCCCGGGGCCTTCCCCAGTCTGCACATGGCCCCGAGGCTGCCCCTCCCCTCTAGTAACTCTATTTCTCCCTTTTAAGATGCTCTCCCTGGCCACCTTAACTTAATTCCATCAGGATAAACAAGTTAGGAAAGCAGAGGGAGAGGCACACAGGAAAATTTCCTTGCAGTCCACAGCACCAGTCTCCTCCCCCACCCCTCCCCCCTCCACCTCAACCCCCACCTCCTCCACCCCCGCCCTGTACTTCCACCACCTATCCCCCCCCCCTCCCGCCCAGTGAGAAAAGGGCTGACCTTCTTGCTCCCAGAAAAAGACACTTTATTACGAAGAAAGACACACCCAAGCCAGTATTCTAAACTGGCAAACAGCAGGCCGGGGAGAAAAGGGGCAGAAGAGGAAGGTGGAAGGGTTCTGCAGGAAGTCAGCTTTTTGGCCTCACTGATGGATAGAGGCAAGGAGTGACATTTAAAATGTTTAACAAGGGGGCCTGACCAATCAGAGTTGTTACTTGAGCCAGCTCCCCGAGGCCCCCTGCTGGGCCATAGGCGGGACAGTGGGAGGTTGGGGGGCAGGGAGCCCCGGGGAGGGGCTGTGTAGAAGTTTCCACATGAACACGGTGTGGTCATAGCATTTCACAGCGGTGCACAGAGGTCCTGGTAGGGATAAGAGCTGGTGGTCTCCATGGCCTCCGACGGCCTCACGCTTCCTTATTGCACACTCCCAGCCTCGGTGGCCTCACCCGGCTCCTGGGCAGCATTGTAGATGTTTGTCTTGGGGCACAGCTGCGGACCTCGGTGCCTGCACAAACTCCTGCGCGGTGTGACATCTGAGGAGCCAGCAGCCCCAGCGTTCCCAGGGGATCCTCCTCTCCCCAGTCACCCCCCACCCCCCAGGATGCCGAGCAGCTGGAACACACTGGCAGGACGATGCCTCATCTCCTCCGGAATCCAGGGCTCTTCCTCTGGAAAGAGGAGAGGCTGGGCTCCCAGAACCCCATAGCTGTCTGCCAGAAGGTCCTCCACACCTCCCAAGCTGCCAGCTTCCTTTCTCGTTTTCCAGGGCTCTGGGTAACAGGAGCATTGGAACAAACGTGTGGTGTGTGTGCGCTGTGCTTTCCACTCCCCCGGAAGACCAGCTATCTAATCTCCTGAAAGTGAAAAATCAGGCAGCAATCTCCTGCCCAGCAGCCTCACTTCTGAAGACCAGCCCAGGACGACAAGGGGACCAGTTATCTGCCCTGTCCTGCGGCAGGAGGCCCTAAAGTTTCCTTTCTATCTCCACAGTCTGAAAACCACTGTTCCTGAGAGGCTTGCGATGGAGCACTTCATTTTAGAATTTTTATTTCTATACCTATTACTTTTACTTCGTATACATATATATAGTTTAAAAACCCACATTTATGGGGCTTATACCAAAATCACAGCCCAGCAGCCTCCTGCCCCAGTCACTCTTACCTCCAGCTGTTGCTCCGCACGGCCCACTGCTGGCTGTGATTTTAACTGTGCTTCTGGCATTTGCAGCAGCTATTCGAAATAATATGTTTACAAAGCTGTGCCTTTGATTTTTCAATTTTAGGTATCATCTCCTGATTTATGACTGTGAAGGATAAGGGTTTAGCCTCCCCTCACCCCCATACGCAGGTATTCACACTTCTTCACTTCCCAACACCGTTCCTGTATTTCTTCCTATCCTGGACACCATTCATTGTAAGGTGTACCATTATTTGTGAGTCACTCCAAAAGAATAGAAATGCTCCTGATGAAATCATGATCCAACTCCTTCTTATCATATTGACTACAAGATACAGACAGGGTGATTTTCAACATGCAGAAAATATGCACATTTTAGAATACAGTGAATTAGGGGATATCATGATTTCTGATTAAATCACTGATCAGTATTTGCATTATTCTGACTATATAAATATTGTTCACAGTGTACTATGATTATATTTCTGCTCTTGTACATCTCACACACCCCCACCCCCTACCCCCAGTTAATGCTTGCCTGGTCTATTTCATTATATAGTTTTTTTGGTATTTCTGAGTAAATCATCCAAGCTCTCCTCAGTGTGAGGAACACCATATTGGTAATCTCTCAGTTGCATTTTCCTCCCTGTGGAGCTGTCTTCTTGCCCCGACCTCAGGGTTGGTTCCTGCATGGCCCACTGCAGTCACCATCTCAGCTTCCTTCAGCATCACCTGGGAATCCTTCTCTCCTGGGCTGGATTACTCCGTGCTGGCGCCCCTAAATTATCTCTTGGTTAATTCTTGCTTTCGTTGGAGCACATCCTCCAGTAACTTCTTGAGAAAGGGTTCATGACAGGTAAATGTTCGGAGATTCGGTAAACATCTTTATTCTACTCTTGCACATGATAGCTTGTCTGGATCTAAAACTCAACTTTGGAAATCATTTCTCTTTATGTTAGAGGCTTCCTTCCAATGTATGGTAATTTGTGGCTGGCACTAAAGTGATCAGTGCATGGGTAAGGCTTGTCAATCAGTGGGTTCCTTGTCAGGGATTCGGCAGCAGTCCGCGTGTTTCACTGGGGCTTGCGGCTCAGTCAGTCTCTGTATGTTTTTTCTCTTGGACTGGTCAGCTTCTCTAGGGATGAAACCATCTGATCTTTGGCCTGTGTGTCATAAACCTCACTGCCGGCATTCTGGGAGCCAGTAGGACAAAGGGGACCGTGGTAGCTCACAGTTCAAAACGCAGGCTGTCATTTAATCCCGTTTCAGCAGTGTGTTGCATGCCAGCTCTCAGTTGTGCTTGCTGTCCAGATCACCTCTGATTCAACCTTTCCTCCCAGGGCTTGGCAGGGGCAGTGGCCTGACTGCACAGGTGTGGGAAGAACTGTGGGTGTCTCACAGCTCCTGGCATGAATCGTGAGCACATTCGTTTCCAGCGCGCCTGCAGCCCTGCTCTGCACAGAGGAAACCGATTTCTGTTTCTTCTAAGGCTCTGTGGGGTAGCTCTTCTGCCTCTTACAGGCTTCCCTCCCTGTGGGCTTAGATTTTAGCTTTATCTTCTCTGCTAAATTGATTACCTCTCATTCATCTGCCTTTTAAGTTTCCATGATATTGTTGACATTTTTTTTTTTAATCTGCTGGCATCTTTGTTCCTGTTCCTTCTTTGTCCTTATGGGTCTCGGCAGTGGTGTGCTGGTAAATGTTTGACAACGAGCTCTTACAGGAAGTAGAGCGTTCCGATTTGTAGCAGTCCAGTTTCTGTGATGCAAATACCGTGTTTCCCCAAAAATAAGACCTCGCTGGCCATCAGCTCTAATGCGTCTTTTGGAGCAAAAATTAATATAAGACCCAGTCTTATTTTAATATAAGACCAGGTCTTATATAATATAAAACCGGGTCTTATATAATATAACATAAGAAAGGGTCTAATATAATACTGGGTCTTATATTAATTTTTGCTCCAAAAGATGCATTAGAGCTGATGGCCCAGCTAGGTCTTTCCTACTGTGCATAATTTCAACCTACCAGAAGGACATCACTGGAACATATAGATGGAAAGAAACGCAAGTGGCCCATCATTTACATAATTTCCTCTCCCTACAGATACGACATCAACACTACACATAAATAACTTCAGAAGAATATGTGATCATAAAATTATTAAGAAATGACAAGTTTTGAGAATTTATTAGCTTGGTTTTTAATATAATTTTAAAAATTGTAAGCTTATATAATTTAGTTTTTGAAATAACTGTATTTAACAACTGGCTTAAAAATTTCCTAAAAATTTAACAAACAGTTCTCACAAGCCAGGATTAGCTGGCCCCCCTGTACCACTATCATGTGGGGTCTCCGGTCCCCCTCCCCACATAAGAACACAGGACGTGGTGAGGCCAAAAAGGAACACCCACGGAGCCATAGGTAGGGGAGTCACACCACTATAGTCTCGCTGGTGGCTGGGTTGGAGACACAGGAAGCAGGAGCCACACAATCCGCAACCTACCATCCACTTCTCTACAATCCGCAACCCGCAATCCGCCGTGCTAACTGCAGTCCATGCTTGCCAGCCACCATCTTCTTGTTAGCCACGATTTGCTGCTAGCGTAGCCATGGAAGTTATATCAGTGGCCAATGGCTCACTGGTTACAGCTGACGGCCAACTAGCCACAGCTGATGGCCATCCCATCACAGTTGATGACCATTTACTACCCGAGTGAGCACCTTTCCACATGAGGCCGAGAGCCTGGAAACTGTTCTCCTGGCTCTGTCCCCACAGCCACTGGGTTCATAATGCCTTTTTAATGATTTGTCATTTTAGTGTATTGTTGAAAAACTGGCTTTTAACTTGCTGTTCTATAGCATTCAACACCTTTCTTCATATACTGGGATGTTTTCCTCCACTTTCATTGAGATACAATTGACACAGAATGCATATTTTGTTAACGTAACAGTAGTCCATCCCAATTCACATCATCTAGCCGTAGCTCTGCAACTGTGATGAAGATAGGATGACCCTTCGGTGGAATGAGGTGAAATAGAAGAGTTAAAATAAAATGAAGTATGGCCAGATAATCAGTACCCACGGTGGTCCTCAGAGGAAAGTGATGTCAACATGATCAGGCCTGTGGTCTTAGTAGGAAAAAGTGGTAACAGGGCCCAGCTGTCTGTTCTGATTCAATTTCAGTCTTCAAGAAGACCATTTAGTGTATCAGTGTTTCTTAGTAGTTCTCTGAAGCAGTGCCAACCAACTCCTTACTCCAAACACACATGATCCTGAAGGGCCATGAATTAATGCTGAACCTGCACTGACCCTTCATTAGCTGAGCTCCAACTGCTCGACCAGTGATGCCTGATTAAGTCTCACCACACCTCGGTGTGGGAGTCGGACGGAAATGTCATTCTCCCCGTTTTACAGATGGAAGAAACAGAGGCCCTGAAGCAAATCAACAATAGCGGAGACTAGCTGGTTGTCAGCCTGCAAATCCAGTAGGCTCCTTTACATGACAATAGGATCTGAGGCATTAACTCATATTTTCTGCCTCTATCTTACCAGGTGAGGCTGTTTTATTATCTGAAGTATCAAGGAGCTATTTTGAGTCCTAAATTGTATGGCTCTGGTTTTGGTCCTTGTTGACCGTTCCACACTTTCTTCTGTGCATGATTTTATAGTATTTTATGGACATTATTCAATGTAACTCCAGTCTGGCCATAGGACTGGAGGAGTGTTGACAAGAGCAGAAGGCAGCACCATTCGGGTACAAATAGACACAGTGGTTTGGTCTCCACATTCAGCAGATCGCAAAGCATTTATAATCGCTAAAATAGACAATAGACTTTTGAACATTTACTATGTGTCGGATACGGAGTTTAATGTTTTATATGCATTTTCTCCTTTAAATTGTTTTACTCTTTACAACAACAATTTGTGGCTGGTATTATTATTATCCCTATTTCACTGTTGAAAAAAGTGTAGCTTGGAAAGTGTCAGTGAGTGCAGCTGGCCTTGTGGCCATAAGGATCGGTGTAGAGAGAGATCCTAGCCCAGCATTCCCAGCTGGGCCTGATGGAAGAACCCTTCTCCTGTGACGAAGTCACTCGACTGTGAACCCAGTGAGGTGGGCTTCCAGGTCCATTGTTACGTGAAGAAAGCTCTCTGCAGGAGGAGAGAATGAAACCCACACACAGAGAAAAGCAGAGAAAAGACGGGGAGAAAGAATTCGGATGACATTCAAAGCCTCAGCTCTGAGTTCCTGCTTCCCTTATGGAAGCTAGATCGAAGTCAGCTTTTGTCATTGGGCCTTTGGGAGAGTCCTACCATGCAGTGTTTACACACCATGCCATCCTGCTGCCAGATATTACCACAGTTACCAGAATATGAGAGCCCACCATTGGGCCCCTGGGCTTACTGTGGTCTAGGTCACATCTGTAAGCAGGTAAGCTTTCCCCACACTACAACCTTTCTACTTCTAGACACATTCTGTGTCTCATCTGTGAGGTTCTACCCCTAATGCAAATACTGTATGTTGTGATTATGTGGACATCTTAGGGTTGATATGCATTGTTGGTCTTCTAACCTCAAGAGGCAGGAGAAAATCATGGTAGTAGCAGTATAACAAGACGACGCCACTACTGGCCTCAGCTCTGGGTCCCCAGACTGTATGAATCCATAGGCCAGAATTTTTTCATTCTTATGGGGGAACGGTTGGGGGGAACATCGTAGTCAACTTTCTATTTTGCCATAAGGGCTAGTAGACTTAAATGTATCCTTCTCCAACTCTTCATTCATTCATTCATTCATTCATTCACAAGCCTAGTAAATACTCTGCTGTAAGCCCTGAGGGTACAAAGCAATCCTATGGTAGGATCACGAGAAGACTATGAAGGGCCACACTCATTTTTCTTCCTAAAATTCCACTCTTCACTACACTTGATACCTTTGATTACCTTCCAGAATGTAGGGGAGAGTATACAGGGATTGTCAGTCATTCTCGTTGGCAATAGTGTAAAATATGAGTTGGAAGCAAGGAAGGGAAAAGGAGGTGGCAGGAAGCCGTGGCTGTGGCGGGTACGGTAGGTGGTGTGGCCTTGGGTAGGTGTGGAGAGGGCTGCGGCACAGGGAATGGCCTGCACCACAGGGGCCGGCAGCCGGGAGCTGTGGTCTGACGTGCTTTGGAATGAAGTAGGTGAGGGTGACCTTGAGGCTTTATCACCCTGACGTTAGGCCTCGGGGTCAGCAGTACGCCTCCCCTCTGTGCAACTGAGTAGTGAACTACATTTGGTTAAAGGTGCCTTTAGGATTATAACTAGAGCAAGACTCTGAGCAATCAGTGAGAGAGGCACTCACGTTACATATAGGACCAGACATAGAATAAAAGCCTCTTGACGTGTGTATACTTGGTAAGCTCTTTGTTTACTGTATTGTCTGTTGTTTTATTCTACTGAAAGTAAAACTTTTCTATTAGAGCTTTTGTCTACTCATTTGCAACCATGGTCTCCCAACTTTATTTCTCTCAGATAGTTTTAAGTCCCGAGTCCCCAGGTCTCTTGCTGAGGGGGCTTCAGTGATGTGCCCTTTGGGGAGTGTGGCAAGCAGCTTCCAACATGACCCCTCATGTCCTCACCCTTGCGTAGCCCCCTCCCACACTGCTCAGAGTTGGTCTGTATGACCAATAGGACATAGCAGAAGTGATTGGATTTCACCTCCAAGATTAGGTTCTAAAAGACACCGTGGCTTCCAGGTCAGGGGCTTTCTCTCTCCCTCTCTCTTGGATAGCTCATCCAGGTCATCATAAAGACACATGGACCATCGATGGAGAGGCCCACAAGGCAAGGAAACCAGGCCTATAGACAGTAGTTGAGTGAGGTGTGAGTGCTGCTAACACTAACAAGGGTGTGAATGCTCCTGGGGATGGATCCTCCTGCCCCAGTCGAGTCTACAGATGACTGCAATCTCATGAGACAGCCGAGTCATTGTGAGACGGCTGAGTCATCATGAGATGGCCGAGTCAGAACCACCCAGTGAACTCACGCCCAGATCCCTGACCCACAGAAACTGTGAGCCATCACACATGTTTGTGGTTTTAAGCCACGGAATCTGAGAGCCTTTTTTTACACAGCAATATATAACGGATACAGGGAGGGAAGTCCATCTCTCCTCCCTGCTAGCCTTACTCTCTCCCTCATTACTTCTGCAGGGAGAGATGTCCAGGTCTCTGACTAGAGGGACAGGGACATTGTCACTTCCTTTGCTGGACTGGGTACTGGTATTTTGAAGGAGATATAGAAAGGTACTTTCCTTACCTTCATCGTCACATATTTGTGACCCCTGGCTATACCCTTGCTATTGGCTGTACGGATGACAAAGCACACATAGAATCTGGAGGACAGTGCAGACAGTTCCTTTTGTCCCTGTCCCAGCTGGTTGGAGTGCAGAAAACATTTTTGTGAGCCTGTAGGCTTTGGGAACTGGTCTAAATAAGGGGAAAAGAAACAAAAACCTTTGTGTTTTTCTTATTTGTTATTATCTGTTGTGTAAAAAATTAAAAGAGAAAACCATTAAACATCCATAATTCTACTATCTAGATATAAATACTGTTAACACCTAAAACATCTCTACAACAATTTGTGTCTATTTTTCAAAAGTAGGTAATATAATAGGTGTTATTTTTTGTGACTTGTTTCTTTATTAAACATATTGTGTCTGTGTTTATTAAACATATTACGTCATTAACGTGTTATATTATCTACAATTATAATTTTAAGAGGTTGCATAGTACTCCATTATAAAGATGTGTCATAATTTTTAAGCCAATTCCTTTTTTTGGATATAAATTAATTTCCATTTTTGCTATTATAAGAAATGCTGTAAAGAATATGGTTGTAGCTAAATATTTGTACCTTTCATAGACTTTTCCCTTTTTAGGATAAATTACTAAAGTAGAATGGTTGCATTATAGCATATATACATTTTTAGAGCTTTCCCTACATATTGCTAAATTGCTTTCCAGAGAGAGGTCCTACCAGTTTCTCTGCTGTGAAATTTATTAGATTGGTGCAAAAGTAATTGCAGTTTTTGCAATTATTTTTGACTTGTTAAACCTCAATTGTTTTGCACCAATCTAATATTAATGTGTCTATTTTCTCATACCCTTGCCAGCACTGAGTAATTATTTCTTCTCTTTCTGATCTGGTATTTATGTACAAAACACAAGGATTTTCGAAGTCTAACTTACATTCAGAAATTGGCGGCAGCTTTGCATGTGGGCAAGCCTCACTCCAACCCAATGTCCACTCAAGTGCGAGGGGCCTGAACAGATGAATTGAACCAGTCTTGCCCAGATTATGCTTAGAAGATGAGACGAAGAATGTTGAAACTCATATGTATGTGTTCAGGAAGCAATGAATACAGTCAAACATAAAACAGTCAAACCCTTTGGTCCTGTTATTATACTTTTGGGAATTTAGCCCGAAGAAAAATTCTAGGGAAAAGAAAAAGTATGTGCATGTGAAAAAATGTACTGTAACATTTATATATATATATATATATATATATATATATATATATATATATATTAGGGAAACATTATAAACAGTTCAACATATGAGAAATGGTTTAAGAAATTGAGGGATGCCAACTCGATGGAATTTTACACAGTTGGTAAATTAGTAATTATAACAATTATGTAGAAACATTGGAATGCGTTCACAATATAATATTAAGTGCAAAAAGAAGGATTTAAAATGTTTAGCATTTAAAATGATATACTAGTTAAATTCACATAGATGAAGACTGGGAGGAGGAAGAAAAACTGAAAACCGTATAAGAGAGAGAGTGACACTCTTTGAAATTTTTCTTGAAAGTCATCGTTCTGCAATCTCAATGGACGGTCACGGAAAATGCTTGGTCAGCCCGTTGCTTAGGGAGGTCTGGCTGCATGTCGGAGAGAGTGAGAGAGGCCCGGAGGCCAAAAGAACTGGGCTGGACGCCAAGCTCCACTTCATACCAGAAGTATGAGCCCAGACACGTTATTGAACTTCCTGTAGCTTGGTTTACAAAACTGTAAACGTGGGTGAATAAGGCCCATAGCGGCAGAGGTTGGGGGAAGGGAGCGGGACGCACGGAGGCTGGTCTGCGTAGGTGCCGTGCGCGGTGACCGCTCTAAGACGTGACGCTGCTCTTTTTCTGTCTGTTTCTTTTCATCATTATCGATACCACAATAGAGAGGAGGAAATCCAGCGGAGGGAAAATATTTGCAAATCTATTTCTGGCACATGTAAACCGCACATTCTGTCCAGGACAGAAGGGAGTGAGGGACTCCAGACTCTTCCTCCGCGGGCTGTAACTGAGCGTCTCTGCGGCCCCTTGTTAAGGACTATCTTTGGGCACCGTGACAGACAATGACGTGGCGTGAAAAGGATCACACAACCGCACACGGCTGCTGTGTACTGCAGAACAACTGATCACAGCAAGGAGATGGCCAGAAAAAAATTTCGGGAACCAGAAAATCTTCCATAAGATCTATCCCCTTGTTATTTGTAAAAATCAGTGTGCAGTCTAATTTGGGGGCGAAAAGTCCATGTTGGCTCTTGTTAAGGCAGTGGTTTGAAATCAGCCGAGAGAGCAAGCGGCACTGAATTTTGCTTTCTCTGACGTCAACGCAATTTGCTAGTTACATTTGGATTTCCCGAATCTCTCAGAGGGTGAAGAGAAAATGGCCTGACTTAGGTATTCGGCAGAGAGACCCAGCGGCCACCCAGTGCTGAGAAAGCTGTGACCTGCAGGGGTGCACCTGTGTCTGCTCAGGGACCGAAGGCCAAGAAGCTGGGGACAATTTCTCAACTACATGCCCCATTTTATAGGGAAAAAAAAATCAGGGCCTTGTTTGTCCCCTGGACTTTCTGACAAATTCCTCCTCCTGCTGAGAAGTTTTTTTTTTTCCTTTTCCTCTTCAAACACCTTTGAGCAGTGACAGCAGCTCAGACAACTGGCCTCATTGCAGTATGAATACACAGGCTTGGTGGCCCTCTTATGCAGGCAGATGCCATTTCAAAGGAAACACCTTTTGCTGGGTAGCCAGTGTCACACAGAATTTGGGGAGTTAGTCTCCATAGGTTCTGCTGTGGGAGGAAAGGAAAGAAGAGACGTTTTCCCCCGTGACGTCTCTCTCCCTTTGTCCCCTGGAATGATGGAGACCAGGAAACCCACTGAACCTCTTGAGTCAGATGGAGCTCTCCTTAAAACCTCCGAAACAGATGATGTGGCTCATGGTTTGAAGGACCAGGACAGATGTCCTGTCCCGCGACCTCCCCTGTTAACTGGTCTCAGTGCTTAACTGTCTTTCGTCTGAATCACTTTTTATTTAAATTACACCAACAATAGTGGAAACTTAAAAATGACCCCCCTCCCCAAAACACATGCAAAAGCTCCCCACTCCAATAAACCACTGTAACATGTTGCTACAGTTTATGTTACTGCAGAGAGAGCTGGAGGTCAGGAGACACCGTTTTTATAAAATGAGGGCATTTTGGAGAGCTCGTCATAAGCACAGACCAGTCCTGTTCCTCTAGGGTTTGTTTCACCACGGGTCCTGCCGTTGGAAAGCCCAGCTAAGAAGCAAGCCCTGGGCTCAGGCTCACGTTGGTCCCCAGCACCCACTCGTGCTCTTGTCACCCTTTGCTCTGCTCCAGGGTGGGGGTCAAGTTCTGACGCCCCCCCCCCCCCAGGTGTCTCCTGGGGAGCCAGGTGTCACTGTGCCTCTGGCAAACTATGGACCAGGGGCCAACCCGGCGCATGCTGGTGAGTTAAGAATATTTGTTTCTTTCTTTCTTCCTATTTTTTTTTTTAACCTTTGAAAGTGGCTAAAAATCTCAAAAGAATAGTAGTTGGTGACGTGAAAATCGTAACAAATTCAAGTGTAAGTGTCCGTAAATAAAGCTTTATTGGGACATAGCCTAGCACATTCATGTCTGTCCCAAGTTGGTACTATCTGTGGCTGCTTTCGTGGTACAATGGCTGTGTCGCGCCATTGTGACAGGGACTGTATGGATAGCAAATCCTGCAGTATGGACCATCTGGCGCTTCACAGAGAAAGTGTCCTGACTTCTGTCGTAGAGCCTCCCCACAGTTTGGAATCCGTCTGCTTGCTTTCTCCACGGGGAGGGTCAGCGCCTCTCCTCATGAACACCACAGCGCTCACTCCCAAGACAGGAAACCCCAAGGACTGTCTCTCCCTCCCCCGTTCTGTTGTTGGGTTGGTCATGGTAGAGCTGGTTCAGCCAAGGTCATATTTGGGGGCCAGAGGTGAGAGGAGGAGAGGGCACAGGGCCAGAAGGAGGGAGGTGTCTGCTCTGGTTCCAATTGTTTGCAGTTATCTGTGGAGTGTGACAGAATGAGAACGTGCTGGTTTCCAGCTGTGGATGTGGGATGCAGGGCCCAAAGACGATGCCTCTGTTCTGGCCATGTTTAATGCCACGTAGGGTGATAAGAAAGGTTGGGGAAGGACCAGGTTTGTGAAGAGTCGAGTCTGTGATTCATTGAGGGGACAAGGAGGAGGTGGCCAGCTGAGTCTGGGATGGCCACTGAGTTTGTGAGTCACCAGCAGATGATGGGAGGGAAAGCCTTGGTAGTGGATGACATCACCAAACATGTGAAGAGGTCTCAGGACTTGTGACAGTCCCCTTCAGCATTCAAAAGTCAGGTAGAGGGAGAAGAAGCTATGAGGACAGGATTCTAAATGTCTTGTTCACTGCTGCACCCCTAGCCTGGCACACACCCCTTGCTCAGTACATTATTTATTGACTGTGTAAGTGAACTTCCAGTTAACTAGAGTCTTCCACTCTGAACACATCGCACAATTCCAGCATCACCCTTATCTATCTCTTCTTCCTCTCTCTTTCTCATCCTGCCTCCCCTTCCCTTTCCTCTTGTCCTCTTGCCTTCTTCCCTGTTATGTGTTAAACTTGTCGGGGCACCCAGGCACCCGGGCCAGGTAAGCAATGGAGGCTCCAACATTGCTTACCTGGCTACAGCTCTGGCTTGGACTGGGGGGTGATCCAATGAACTATTCAATATGCATCTTTCTTTCTGTCTATATCGGTTGTTTTAAAAACTGTTACACTTCTTCCTGTTGAACTTCAGCCTCCTTAAGAACCATTTGTTTATTCGTTTAATGCTGTTTTGACTTCCATACCCAACTTCTTACTGATGCCTCACAACTTGGTGTCATCTGTGATCTTAATTACGAAGCTCTCGGTTACATCACTGGAGTAAAGACAGAGATGTCCCACGCGAGTCCAGCTCTGCCGTGGGTGAGATCACGCAGGACGCTCCCAGGCTGGGGCTGAGTCATCGATAAGCCACCTGTTGGGTGATATTCTTCAGCTCTTGGTGCCTGCACCTAACAAAGAAAAGACTGATTTCTTTCTGTCTCATTGATGAAAAGTCACTGGCGATGGAATCTGAGGTCATACTCCAGCACAGAGAGATTGCATCTCTTGCTTATCCCTTATCTACATGGCCTATCGATCATCGAGGAAAATTAAATCGGTCTGCCAAGATTTGATCTTCACACGTGACTGGGTGAGCACAAATGGAGTGCTCGTTCTTGCTGGACCCACTCTTGACATTGAAGAGAAGTGGACTTGTATTACTCCTGCTTGGGATTTGCGTGGATTGACATGAGGGAACCCAGAGCGACCTACCAGCGCTCCAGACCGCGCTTTGTGGCAGGCATTATGCCGGGCGTTTTACAAGGATTTCTCATTTGGTATTCACAACCGCCCAGAGAGGTTTGGTAACATGATTCCAGTTTTCCAGTTCAGGAAACTGAGGCTCAGAGGTACAGAGGATCTTCTGCGCAGCTGGTCAGTGGCAGAGGTAACACTTTAATTTCCAGTCTTTCACACTGACTCCCAGTGGTTATAATGTATGGTATTCTGAATAGTCTAAACTCCTAAGGCTGCAGACGTCACCTGGGTGAGTGTAAATGATGTCAAAATCTATCACTCTGCCCTCGAAAACCCAGTCCTGATCTCCTCCAGCCTCCTGGACGTTTCCACTTGCACATCTTTCTAAAAACTATAGCTCCACGTGTGAACTGAATTACCTTCCCCCCAAAACCCAGGCTCTCCACTACCCCTCCCATCACTGCCCTGTGTTTTTCAGTGGGATGTCATTCTTCCAACCTTCTCGCAATCTGAGTCAACTGAAACCCCTTTTTGGGAGTCCTTTCTGTAAAATATCTCTTGCTTCTTTCTCCCATTTATTGTTTCTACCACGCTGGGGCTTAGAGGACTGCAGCAGCTGAATACATCTCTCACCAAGATGTCACAGCTGAAACACTGCTTAATCAAGTCAGTTCCTTAAAAGTAAGGTCCTCAATTTTTTCTGCGTATTGGAATCACTTGGGCAATATATGTAGAGTACCAAGAATTATCTAAAGTCTTGGCTCTCCCCTTTTCAGCATTGCAGGGGCCACACCAGCACTGATCTCTGAGAGCAGTGATGGCCTAAGGTTCTGGGGATCAAGGCACAGTCCTCAGACATTGGGGAGGTGTGACTCTAGTCATACTTTCATCTCTTTGGATTAAGGCAAACAGGCTTGATGGCTAATACAAAGACTCAAGTAGTGAAATTCACCATCTTGGCGCCCTCCACTTTCTAACAGTCCCCCCAAAGGTATCTGCTCATTTTCCAGTGACTTACTCAAGGGACTGGTACCTTATGAGGTCCTTGACCCTCCCACTAAAGGGCCATGCTTCAGACTTGCCAGTTTCACAGTTTATAGATTTTCTGACCAACTTTCTCAGAATTATCTTGCAGAAGACGGTTGGCAAATCTGATCAATTACTCCAGAATATAATGGCCTAATGCCGTGTTTTCACATTTGTTTCATATAATACTAGTATAATAAGGTGGTGTACAAAAAAAGATAATTCCATGGCCAAATAAGTTTAGCAAATCTCTTGAGATGCACGTCAGCATTTTAAAGGCTCTGAGAAGACCTGCATTAAACACTTTTGTTTAATTAAGTCTATTCCATTACTAAGTTTTCCAAACTTATTTGACCATGGGACCCTTGTATTTTAAAACACCATATTCCAAAATGCTGATGCCTATAAGAAGCATTATGATTTCAGAGATGTTAAAGCAAGAGAAAAATGGTCAGATGATTATAAGATATATTGATTGTAACCAACATCCCGATTTGAGAGCCATTAAATGTGAAAGATGGTGCATCTTAATCTTAATTAAATCTAGTAATACACCGTAACATCCTTTGAGACTAGGGTTTTGTGCAACAGTCTGTGGGGAACCACTGGGCAAGATAGTTCTGTTTTAACAGGGGTGTTCTGGATACGCTCCAAAGGGCAACATGGTAGGAGGGGCAGCAGAGGAGGCATTTGAGGGGGGTAGGGATTTCCAGCAATTGCTACTGGTCCATTTCCAGGGAGAGTGCCTGGAAAGGAAGGGACAGTGTCCTCAGGGCCTAGGCTCTGCCTGGCAGACGAACATGATGGCCCAGTGCTGGAGAGAAGAATAACAGACTCCAGAAGGGAGCAGTGCCCTTCCTGCCTGGCTTCCAAATGCTGAGAAGCCTCTGGCTTGCTCAACGAGCGGTATCATGATATTGCAAGTGGTTCGTGTGTTTTGTGATAAGGTGGCAGGGGAATGGGTGTATGTGTGTATGTGTTCAATACAAGCTGCGCCCTCTTTTGGCTGTGTAAACTTTCTTAACCTATCTGAACTTCAGTATCTTAATACCTAAATTGGAATTATCATCATAATAACAAGTGTCAGATTACATTTGGGCCGCATGTAGTAACAGAAAGCTGACTTGGCTGGTTTACTAAAGTGAGGCTTTCTTTTCTCACACTTCTCAGGAATTCTAGAGGTAGGCATTTGGGGGAGGGTTGGTGCCATTGGGAAGGTTGCTTCTTTCTTCCTGCTGCATCATCCTCGGTGTGAGACTTTTGTCTTCAGGTTGGTCTCCTCCTAGTCACAGATGGCTGCTCTATCTCCCATTAAACCCTACATTTCATGCAGGAAGGTGAAGGAAGGAAAGGAAGAAAGAGAAGACCCCTAAATGTTCCCAGAGATCCCTAGCCAGCTTCCAGCTGGAACCCACTGGTCAGCATCTATCCCCACAGTCACTGAGCTATGAGGGCTCCTGAGTGGGCCAGAGTTAGCGGGCTCTGTGCCACCAGGAACAAAACTGGGATTCTGTTACAAAGAAAGAAGGTGACTGGATAGTGGGTCAGTACCTGGTAGCATAACCCCGAAGGCTGACCTCTCAGTGCTGTGAGGCATGAACGAGCTGACACATAAACATGCCCGGCCCCGTGCAGACATGCAACAAATCTTCCTGCACTTCCCACAGCACATCCTGCTTGGTCCCTTCCCCCTTCCTCACAGTTGGAAAATACACTACAATTTGAGGTCATAATAGAGTGGCATGTCACCACGGGCGAGCCAGTCGCCTGTGACACCTCACGGTGGAGAAGAATGGACAGAACAGTTTGCAACAGGAAACCAGGGTGCGCGCCAACAGGTAACCGTGGATACAATATTGTTTCAGATGGAGAAGGTCAGTGTGTGGCTAAACCCCTTCCCCGACTGCCCCAGCGGATTGTGCCTTTCTCGTCTGTGCTCCCAGAGGGAACACTACACGTGTCCTTTGGACCATTTTATAACACCCCTTTTACTGTTATTTTCAACTCGTTAGGACAAAGCTTGCCCCTCATTGATCTGTCTGCGGCAGTGATCACCCCTCGTCCTCTCCGTAGCTCAGTGGCTTTGGGAGCCCGCCAGTGGGCTTGGGGTGAAGAGAAGCAGCTCTATGGAGTATATGTAACTGCAGACTGAGGGCACTGAAATTCAGATAAAAACCAAACAAATCTTAGGACACATGGACATCAGTGATCAAGTGATGGCTACTAACCTGACAGAAAGAAACACAGTTTTTCTTGTGTCTCCTGATAGAAGTACATACTGAGGCAGAATTCTCGTCAAGGAGTCAAACCTGAAATTGATCAAGGTTCAAGATATAACTACCAATTTATAGGAGAGAAAGGCTATACGAGGACATGTTAAATGATGCCACAGGAATGCAGTTAGCGAAGCCCAGATGGTGGGAAACCCTAAAGGACAAAATGACCAGTTTCTTCAACAAATAAATTGCAAGGAAAATAAAAAATGTGGAGGGAAAAGCTGTAGATTAAAAGAGACGTAAGTGACATATCAACCAGTGGCATTAGATACCTTATTTAGATCCTGATTCAAATAAAATGTTAAAAAAATTTGAGACGATTAGAGAAATTTGAACACTGGCTTGATTAGGGAACTCTTTTTAGGTGTGCCGACAACATTGTGGTTATGTTTTTGAAAGAGTCTTTATCTTTTACAGATGCATGCTGACATGGTTTAGAGGTAAAATAATATTAGAGAGTTGATTCAAAATACCACAACATGTGTGGAAGGGAGTGGATGGGGTTATGGAAGAATGAAGACTCACCGGGGGCTGATGCCTGTGGAAGCGGGTTGATAGGTGAACAGAAGATCCTTGTCTTACTCGCTCTTGTTTTTACTTTATTTGAAATGTTCATCATTAAAAGAGGGAGAAAAAAGACTAAAAGAGGAAAATGCACTGGGCCAGCCACACCCAACCGTAGCAGACAGAGGTGGACTTACCAGGAAGCTGACGGGGCTCACGCCTCAAGAACTCTCACAATCAAGGTCCTTTCCAAGAAAATTGTGTGTCCATGATTTTTCTTACAGAGGGTTTTCCAAACTGTAAAAGCTTCTAGGCTCACAAAACTTGGATCTACCCCTGGTGGCAGGCAAACACTTGACCCTCCCTTTTAGACATTCGGTAATTTTTCACTGATAAAGTTTTTAAACACGCATTTTAATGAGACTTTCAAACTTACACAAAAGTAGACACATCATAAAAAAACCCTCATGTACCGTTCCCCCAATTCAATGTATCAGCATTTTGCTGTATTTGCTTCATATTTTCCTTTTTCTTTCCTCCTTCTTCTTCCTCTCCTCTTTCCAGTCCTTCTTTTTCACCTCTAAATAGTTCTATGTTTCTCCATTTTCTTTTATAACCAGAATATCATTATCACTTCTTAAAAAATTAATAATAATTTAAAAAAATGTAATATTTAATTCTATTGACTTTCAGCAATTAAAAAGTTCCATTGTTCTTGGCATTCAGAAAGCTGATGTGACTCTAATTGTAATTCCTTTGTATTAGTATCTCTGTACTTTAGAGCATCGTTTTGCCCTTTATCTTTGGTATTTAACAAAATAATGTGTTTAATTTAGTACTTCTTCAATCTTAGGATTCATATCATTCATTCTGAAAAATTATCAGCCATAATCACTTCAAATATTGTCTTGCTCTTATTTTTTCTATTGTATCCTTTTTTAAAATAAATTTTTGTTTTTCAACTACAGTTGACATACAATATTATATTAGTTTCAGGTGTACAGCATAGTGATTAGACATTTATATAACTTATGAAGTGATCCCCCTGATAAGTCTGACTCCATATGTAGTTATTATAATGTTATTGACTATATTTTCTATGCTGTACTTTACAGCCCATGACTATTTTGTAACTACCAATTTGTATTTCTTAATCCCTTTCCCTTTTTCACACACCCCTCTTGTCAAAATGTTCTCTGTATTTATGAGTTTGTTTCTCTTTTGTTTGTTCATTTATTTATTTTTTTTCAGATTCCACATATAGGTAAGATCGTATGGTATTTGTCTTTCTCTGACTTATTTCACTCAGCATAATACCCTCTAGGTCCATCCATGTTGCTGCAGATGGTGAGATTTCATTCGTTTTTGTGGCCAAGTAATACTCCATTGTATATATGTACTACTTCTTTTCATCCATTCATCTTTTGATAGACATTTAGGTTGCTTCCATATCTTGGCTATTGTAAATCCTGCAATGAACGTATGGTGGGGCATGTCTTTTTGAATTAGTGTTTTAGGTTTCTTCAGAAAAATGCCCATAAGTGGAATTACTGGGGCCTTCTTTGTCTCTTGCTATAGCCTTTGTCTTAAAGTCTATTTTGTCTGGTGTAATTATTGCTACCCCAGCTTTCCTTTTTTTCCATTTTTATGAAATATCTTTTTCTAACGGGGGCGGGGGTTGGGGGGTGGGAGATGAGGGTAAGGGGGATCGAATATATGGTGATGGAAGGAGAACTGACTCTGGGTGATGAACACACAATGGGATTTATAGATGATGTAATACAGAATTGTACACCTGAAATCTATGTAATTTTACTAACAATTGTCACCCCAATAAATTTAATAGAAAAAAAAAAAAAAAAAAAAAGAAATATCTTTTTCCATACCTTTACTTTCAGTCTGTGTGTGTCTTTTGATTTGAAGTGAGACCCTTGTAGGTAGCATTGTTTTCTTATCCATTCAGCCACTCTATCTTTTGATTGGAACATTTAATCCATTTACATTTAAGTAATTGTTGATAGATATATAGTTATTGCTATTTTATTATTCATATTTTTAAATCTTTTTTTTCCCCTTCTCCTTTTTAAAGAAGTCCCTCTAACATTCCTCGTAATATTGGTTTGGTGTTGATGAACTCCTTTTGCTTTTTCTTGTCTGGGAAGCTCTTTATCTGTCCTTTGATTCTAAATGATAGCTTTGCTGGGTAGAGTAATCTTGGTTGTAGGTCCCTGCTTTTCATCACTTTGAATATTTCATGCCAATGCCTTCTGTCCTGCACAGTTTCTGTTGAGAAATCAGCTGACAGTTTTATGGGAGCTCCCTTGTAGGGAAGTACCTGCTTTTCTCTTGCTGCTTTTAAGAATCTCTCTTGGACTTTAACCTTTGGCATTTTAATTATGATGTGTCTTGGTGTGGGCCTCTTTGGTTTCATCTTGTTTGGGACTCTCTTTGATTCCTGACCTTCTATATCTATTTCCTTCACCAGGTTAGGGAAGTTTTCGTCATTATTTCTTCAAATAGATTTTCAATTCCTTGCTCTCTCTCTTCTCCTGCTGGTACCCCTATAATGTGAATGTTGGTACACTTGATGTCCCAGAGGCCCCTTAAACTATCCTCATTTTTAGGGGGGTGGGATTTTTGTTTTGTTTTGTTTTTGCTGCTTTGATTAGGTGTTTTCTGCTACTTTATCTTTCAAATCGCTGATTTGATCCTTTGCTTCATCTAACCTATTGTTGATCCCCTCTAATGTATTCTTCATTTCAGTTACTGTATCCTTGTCTGACTGGTTCTTTTTTATGTTTTCTATCTTGATTTATATGTTTCCTATCTAATAGTTGAAGTTCTCACTGAGATCATTGAGCATCCTTTTAACCAGTGTTTTGAACTCTGCATCTGGTAGATTGCTGTTTCTATTTTGTTTAGTTCTTCTTCTGGAACTTTGTTCTGTTCTTTCATTTGGGACATGTTTCTTTGTCTCCCCATTTTGGATGCCTCCCTTTGTTTGTTTCTATGTATTAGGCAGGGCTGCTATGTCTTCTGGTCTTAGTAGAGTGACCTTATGTAATAGGTGCCCTGTGGGGCTGAGTGACAGAGTCTCCCTGGTCACCTGAGCCGGGTGCTCTAGGTGTGTCCTGTGTGTGGGTTGTGTGTGACCTCCGGTTGCAGTTGAGCCTTGGTTGCTGTTGGCAGGTCAATGGGAGGGATTTACCCTCAGGCTGATTGGTTGTGAGGACTGGCTGTGACTACAGTGGAGGAGCTGCTGTGCAGGGGCTGACCCTACAGATTCTCTTTAGCAGGGATCTGGTGCTGCCCAGTCTGCCTTTTCGGTGTGTCATTGGTTGGGTGGTGCTCTGGTGTGTGGTCTGAAGCTGACTGGCTGTGTTGGTTCTGGGGCCTCTTGGGAGTTGCTCTGGTGCAGGCCCACGTCAGCTGCTGCCTGTGCCCTGCCCGGGGACCACTTGGTATGAGCTACAAAGTGATCTCCAGATGGTTACCACCTGCTCTGGGCTTGGAGGTGCCTGGGAGAAGCCAAGTTAGGAAGTGAGTCCATCTGCTGCTAATGCCAGGCTTGGAGTTGCTCAGCAAGAGGTATGGGGTCATGCTGAAGCCAAATGCTGATTGTTTGGGGTTTGTGAACCTTTGAGAGATTTTAGGAAAGTCTGCAGCATGAGCCAAGACAGGCTGTTTGCATGGAAAAGCCACTGGAAGCGGCTTGTGTGGGCCTGCAAGTTGGGTGGGGCAAGGCCTCAGGGAATCACCAGGGTGGGGCGAACAAAAGGTGTTAGCCAGACTGATGGAGACTCAGATATGGTCTCTGCCTGGGTATGCATGCCAAGATGGGGGAGGGCTCAACAAAGGAATAATGTCTTTTGCCAGCACTTCTGTCCGGGAGAAAGCTGTCCCTCCAGTGCTTGCCCTAAAGCCAGACAACTCAGTTCCTTCCTGTATGTCCCTGGTGCCTTTTGAGCTGCTGCCCCAGCTCTGGAGCTCAGAGCAAGTGAGCCTGTCAGTGAGTAAGTCTGTGCACGGGCCCTTTAAGAGGAGCACATGAGACTGCAGCTGCCCTAGTCTCACCCAGCCACAATCTCAGCTTGTATCCATAGGCAGAAGTTACGCAGACTTCTCTTCCCGGCACTGGTGTGGGGAGTCTGGTGTGGGGCTGGGACCCCTTGCACCTCAGGGGGATCTTCTGCAGCTGAGATATCCCTCCCGATTTTTAATGGTCACATCTGGACCAGTCCATTCTGTGTCTCTGCCTCTCCTACCAGTCTTGAGGTGGCTTCTTCTATATGTCCTTAGTTATAGGACTTATCTTCAGCTAGACTTCAGATGATTCTCAATGATGGTTATTTTGTAGTTTAGTTGTAATTTTGAAGTGGTCGTGAGAGGGGGTGAGCACAGTGTTTACCTAGTCCACCATCTTTACTGGGAGCTTCAATAATAATCCTTTAATGTTTCCTAAGACACAACCCATATTCCAGTTTCCTGAATTGTCTCAAAATGATTGCTTCTTAAGCAAAGATCTCCAATTAATGGCAGAAAAATGAAATCAGAGCCATCAATGAATGGTCTACCTTTTTGCATTTCATGTTAGTTTAAATCACACTTTACCCCTCGATCTCAGGTGGTACTGTATAAAAATGCTGACTGAGCTTGTCCTTTTGTGAAATGTGATTGTGTTTGTAAAGTTAAAATGGTTGCATTTATCTTTGGCCACTAAGGGTGAGTTAACAAGATATATGCATTAGCTAAAAGAAGAGCTTGTTTAGAATAGAAATAAAACAACCTATGCACTCGCTCTCTGTTCCTTGTTGCTACAGATAATAGCTAGCATTCTGCCTCTAGCCATGACCTTCACCTTTTGCCTTGCCACTCTGTAATTATCTAATGTTTCATGTATGCATTGCATTCTCTTGTTATGGATTAACTGTGTCCCCCCAAGTTCATAGGTTGAAGTCCTAAAACCCAATGAGACTATACTTGGAGATAGGGCCTTTAAGAGGGTAATTAAGGTTAAATGAGGTCATAAGGGTGAAGACCTAATCTGATAGGACTTGTGTCCTTGTAAAACGAAGAAGAGAAACAAGAGCTGCCCCTCCCACCCCACCTTTACTTTCCCATTCACTGAGGAAAGGTCATCTGAGGACATAGGGAGAAGGCAGCCATCTGCAGGCCAGGGAGAGAGGTCTCCACAAACCCCAACCCTGCTGACACCTTGATCTTGGACTTCCAGCCTCCAAAACTGTGAGGAAATGAATTTCTGTTGTTTAAGCTGGGCATTTTGTTATGGCAGCCCAAGCAGAACAATACACTGTGCAGAATAGAAAACATATTCTATCCAGTATACTAAGCATGTCACATATTAAAAGTTGGCTGGGCATAACAAGGTTAAGGATCAATAAACTACAGGCATGTGCATGTGTATACACACACACACACACACACACACACACACACTCACACCTCCTCAAATGCAGGGCAATGAGGAGGAGGCAGGGGAAATGCTCACCAGATTTTCAGTGAGTGAGTCTTTAGGGACCTCACTGAGCCCCAGCCTCTGGCATAGAGAGATAAAATCTATCTCAGAAATTATCCAGGAGTGAATTGACTTGTAAACTGGACAGTTTAGGAGGTTACATTAGAAGGGGAGGGAACGTGTGTAGGGTGATGGCAATTTGGGGGGGGGGGGTTATGTGTACATCTGAAGGGGAATGAATAAGTAAATGGAGAACATTGAATGATAGATATTAGATCTGGAGGGGATCTCAAGAAATCTGGTTCAGCTGTTGAAGGTGAGAGTGATTGCTGAAGAAGAAAGGGAAGAGTGATTTCAAAGTAGAGAAGGGGATTGCTCGCTTGAGGTGGAGGAAGTACTGGACCTACAGAGAAAGGGCTGAGGGAAGGTCATGATTTTCAAGGTGCATAAAGTTCACGTGATGATGGTGGTAGCAGTTGTGGGGAGACCTCATGTGACTTCAATCAATTCCAAAGACGGGTTCAATGAAGAAGTGACTGGAACACCAGAGGCACGTGGGCTGTAGAGCTTGGAGAAGGGGTAAAGAGTCTTCCTGAATCCTTTGACTAGGATGACTAATTTACTGTCCAAATGGGAACAAGAGGTATAAACCTGGATTGGTGCTGGCAAGTTGGGTGCATAAGTCCTGCCACTTTCTGGCTGGAGGTTTGTCGTTGTTGTTTTCTAATTTATTTTTTAATTACAGTTGACATTCAATATTATATTAGTTTCAGGTGCACAACATAGTGATTAGACATTTATATAACTTATGAAGTGATAACCCCAATAAGTCCAGTACCCACCTGACACCCTACATAGTTATTACAATATTATTGATTATATTCCCAATGCTGTAATTTACATCGCTGTGACAGTTTTTATAACTGGTAATTTGTACTTCTCAATCCCTTCTCTTTTTCCACCCATCCCCACCAACCCTCCTCCCATGTGGTGGCCATCAATTTGTTCTGTATCTATGAGTTTGTTTTGGTTTTGTTTATTCATTTATTTTGTTCTTTAGATTCCACATATAAATGAGATCATATGGTATTTCTCTTTCTCTGTGTGACTTATTTCATTTAGAATAACACCCTCTAGGTCCATCCATGTTGTTGCAAATGGTAAGATTTCATTCTTTTTTATGGCCAAGTAATATTCCACTATATATATATATATATATATATATATATATATATATATATATATCACATCTCCTTTATCCAATTGTCTATCAATGGACACTTAGGTTGTTTTCATATCCTGGCTATTGTAAATAATGCTGAATGAATATAGGGGTGCGTATGTGTTTTTGAATTAGTGTTTTGGATTTCTTCAGATAAATACCTAGAAGTGAGATTGCTGGGCCATATGGTAGTTCTATTTTTAATTTTTTTGTGTTTACTATAGTGGCTGTACTAATCAGTGCATGAGGGTTCCCCGTTTCAGCTGGAGGTTTGTTTAAGGGTTCTCCAACTACTTGCCATGTGGACAGACACTGTCCTGTCGCTTTCAGAGACCACAGAGGAAATAAGCCCTTCTCAGGGCTTCAGTGGGAACAGGGAGCCAGTCAACCTTTGGAACTGGAGAAGCATGAGTGGACTGGCCTTTGGGCCACTCTGTGATTCTGGCAGCTGAGGCTGAGTTTGATTCTCTTCTTTGTGATACAGCATCTGAGAGAGAAGTTTTCTTACATTGGTTCCTAGAATAAAGGGGTCATCTTTCCCAACTGGTGCCAGCAAAATAACTTTCTAAAAAGTGAAGAAAAGTCCTTGCTCCAGAACCCCTAGGCTTAGAAATTAACTGAGAATTGAGAAATTCTTTATTTCTTGAACCCTATTTTTTTTAAAAAAATCTCTAGAGTTTAGAATGAATTCCCCTTGTTCACAAATTAGACTTTGGAAAAGTGTGGAGGAAGAAGTTTTGCGGCTATTATTCAAGAAGTTCACGGCTTTGTCAAGAACTTTGAAGGAACAGAGATTCTGCCTTGCTTGTGTGGAAGTAAGTGAGCCTGCCACACTCTCATGGGTATGTGTGGGAAGTACAGTTCATATTCACAGCAATAGCAGTAGACAGATTACCAGCACTTTCCAGGGAATGGGGTGTACCAATGTCCCAAGCCTCAGTTCCCAGAAAGCAGTCAAGGAGGGCCAGGTTATACCTGCACATGCAGTGGGTTGCATTTCAGGAGAGGAATCCTGAGTTTAGGAAACCTGAATCTTTTATAAACGGCAGCGAGCATGCATGCCCTTTGCTTCAGAGCTAGGTAACTCTGTTTTCCAAGGATGTAAGCAAAGCTGCCTTTTGCTCCAGAGGGAGACAGTGTCTGTTTTTCAAGGCTGGTCATTCTATAAACACTTTTCAAAAGAAGGCTGGACAAAAGGCAGTCAGGTTTTCTGCTCCAGGTGTGCAGAAATTTAAGAGATTCATGAAGAATGGTGTCCCTATACTCGGATATCTTTATAAAAACTTAAGTTCCTTTTTAAAATGAAAATATAGTTAATATATAATATGCTAGTTTCTGGTATTCAACATAGTGATTCAATATTAAAAACCTAACTAAGTGACCACCATACTATGTCTAGTAACCATCTGTCATGTACAAGGTTATCGTGACATTATTGAGTATATTGCCAGTGCTGTACATTACATCCCCATGACTTATTTTTAACTGGAAATTCTTAATAGATAAAGTTAGAATGAATAAAATCATAGTGTACCTCATTGCTACTTTTACTCCAAGTTGTCTATTTAACAAAGGTAATGTTGAAGAGTTTTCTTAATATCTTGTCATTATTGATGCCTCTGAACCAGAGAAATTTCTTAAACACTGTGGGAACCTCTGTCCACATTGTTTCTGTTTTAATTGGTTTGTACTTTGGGGTCTTGGGTTCCCTGTGGCTTAAAAATCCCTTTTTCATGCCTCTGTCCAGTCGAGCACGTGCTGGCAGTTCTTCCCCACTCCCTGACCTCAATGGTCTTCTCTCCTCCTGCTCCCAACCTTCCCAACTCTCTCTCACCATCCTGGGCTTCACTTCATTCGCTTTTGCCTCCAAGATCTATAGAAAGAAGGCAGAACAACTTCACTTCTGAATGCCTTGGCCATTTTCTCTTTGCATAAAGCTGGGAGGACTCTGAAAAGCTATCCAATCCTACCTGCTCATTGCAAGGTGTGTGGTCAAATGCATGCAGGAAATCCTAAGTTTAAAAAGTTAAACAGGTGCAACCACTTTGGAGAACTGTTTGACAGTTTTTTATAAAGTTAAACATATCTACCCTATGGCCCAACAAGTCCTCTTAAGTATTTACCCAGGAAAAATGAAAACGTATGTGCACAAAAGAACTTGCACAAGAATGTTCTTCCCTGCCTTCTTCATAATAATCAAAACCTGGAAACAATCCAAACGTCCATTAAAAGGAGAATGGATAAACTGTCATGATATGTGTACACACACACCATGGAATACTGCTCAGCAATTAACAAAAAAATAAATAAAGGAAAGAAAAGAAAGAACTAGCGATACAGTATTGATGAAACTCAAAAATTTTACATTGAGCAAAAAAAGCCAGACACCCCCCTATAAATCCATGCGGCATGATTTCATTTTTGAAGTCTCAGAAGTAGCAAAAGCGGATTATGGTGATGAGAAGTCAGACACTGACTGCTGCTGGGTGGGGGTGGGGGATTGACTGGGATGGGAGACTTTCTGGGGTGATGAAAAGGTGCATGGTTTGTTTTGCGTGGTGGCAGAGGAAGAACTCAACGTCAAAACTCATTGAACTGAACACTTAAGGTCTGTGCATTTGCTAATTATACCTCAATCAAATCTTTAAAAAGTTAAGCATATTTCTTTATGATGGGACCTTCCAGAGGTGTTAATTAAGCACATAGGCATTGTCTGTCCTTAAGGAGAAACAGTATAGAGTGTTTCTTAGCCATGTTTAAAGACCACTCTTTGAAGGAGCATCAGGGAACAGATAATGCCTTAGACGATGCTGTGGTTCGCACATTGACGTGGTGAATCTCACTGGGCTTATTTCCTGTTGCTTATTTCCCTCCTGTCAGCACAGAGATGGACGCTCATGGCCATCTATGTAGCAAGGTCACCAGTCGCCTGCTATGGCCCAATGCTCCTGCCTTCCCATTGCCAGACTGGGACCCTCTGTTGACACCCTCTTCTTTCCTAGGCCACTGGGTCACCACAGCACGCTGCCTCCACTGGCAAGAGACAAGGTTGGATGGGGGAACGTGGCCATCTTATTTGCAGGACTTGGCCTGTATCAGTCACACAGTTCATTCATTCAGTCACGTTTGCATTCATTCTGGTTTACAACCTACACTGGTGTGAGCACCTCTACCATCTACCACTGTGCAGGTCTCTGAAGACACAGAACTGAGTAAAGCACAGTTCCTGCCTTAGGGGGCAGAGTCACACAAGCACAACTTTGAAATAATGCAGAACTGAAGTATTGGGGTGGGGCTAAGGTCTTACTTTTAAGTCATCCCTTCCCCTGCAGACATGCAAATTCCCTCTTCCCCTTACGGCAGTTCACAGTGCTATTCAGATTTGTCCTGAATGCCGCCTTCTCATGGTCAGGAGGGGACTCAGATGGAGATGTATCTGTTAGTTCAGTTCTCAAAGTCTTTGTTAGCTTTTGAGATCGAATGTGAGCATGCATCGCTTGGGGGTGAGCCCCAAAGTTAGCAAATAGCTTTATGGGTGGTTTTTCCCCACCTCCATTCTCTCCATGAGCTCCCTGGCCAAGTGGTGGGAGCACAGAGAAGGGGAAAGACCCTCCTCTATCTGGAGAGGAAAGCTCCCCTTCCTTGGCACTGTTTGTGGGGTGGGTGGGACTTCCATGGTGCTGCTGTCAGTGCCAGAAGATTTGCTCACATCTTGAGTGTCAACTAGGTGACACTCAACTGCTGGAGTGCTTTCTATCCACACCGGTGCCCACTTCTGGGGTTCAGGCGGCCTCGAGGCCTGCCCAGGGAATACCAAAGGGAAAAGATGGTAAATGCACTTTAAAGTATTATTTTCTTCCTCAATTGACCTGCTACTTTTTACTTTTTAAAGAGTCCTCAAACAGCTGCCCCACATATTCTGTCCAGGTGTAAAAGCTGCATTCACTGGGACAAACAGGTGGAGAGGGCTCCTTCCACCTTAGCCAGAACTAGAACCGTTTGTTGACTTTTGCTGAGCCATTTCTCCAATATCTCTGTGGTCTAAGAACTACAGATATTTTCCTCGTGAAAAGTTAGATGCCATCGTAAGAGTTTACGATGGCCATTATCAATTGTGTGAGTTTGTATGTGTGTGTGTGTGTGTGTGTGTGTGAGTGTAGTTAAGTGCTAAGAAGACATTACCAGCTGTTACAGGTAACCCGAAAGCTACAAGGAGGAGCCACGGCCTGGTCGCAGACCCAAGTGGAGTCACTCTGCTCTTATTCCGTGCACCAGCGATGGGAGCAGAACCGCTGCTTGTCCAGCGTTGTGTCCTGCAGGCAGCAGATGGTCTGCAGCTCTATTCCTAACAGCCAGTGGGCACATATAACATTCTAGTTGGAGCTGTCAGGCCTGCATCTCTTTGCAAGTCCCTTTTGAAACTTTCTTTTCATCTCTTCTTTACATCCATTTCTTCCGCCAGCCTCCTTTAAGATGTAATGTGACTTTAGGAAAGAATGATTAGATCTGAAAAACAGAAGGGGATGGGTGGACTGTTTCTATGAAGAAACGAGGTTCTTACATGTTGCGAACGTGATCTAGGCTGGGCCGGTGTTCTGTGGGGGGAAACGCTGCAGTGCAGAAAACTCTTGATTGATAAAGATATAGCTGCTCTTGCCAGTGTCACCCAAGGGATAAACAGCTTGCCTGCCATAAAATCTCATTAGTCCTGCTAGACGAATGAAGGAATGTAAAGATTTGTGGCCCCAGTCTAACTAAAGCCATTATCTCAAGAACGTCTCAGCGATGTGTTATGGGTCTATTTGAAGATTTCAATTTACCTGTAGTAGGTTTGCTTCCTTTTTTTCTACTGGAGAAACACATTCAGCCTGTTTTATTGTTGTGGATTCATTTTCAGAGGACTGAAACTTATCACGGCCTTCCCTCCAAAAAAGTAAAAATACCAATCGCTTGCCTGTGTGTGCCCAACACACACAGTCTTAGAGATTTCCATTTGCGCAGTGATGGGGGCCAGCTTGGTGCACGTACAAGTTCAATGACACAGTTGAAGTAGTTACGAATCCATTTGTGGTTGAAAACCATGCCGAGGATCTGAGAAAATCTCAGTCTCTGAAAAAGAGAAATTGTAAGGCTTGTGATAGTTTCCTCTTTTGTGTATTTGCTGAGTATGAGAAACATTAAGTCTCTCAGCCTCGGAGTGTATGGTTGTGTGTTAGGAGCTTACTGGAAAGAGTCAGTTCCAAAGTTTAAAAATAATTAGAAGACTATTCTATCTCTACAGAGATATGTCACTACAAAACATATGGATATATTTTTATGTAACTATATAAAACTTTTGTAATATATATCTATAAAATAGCTAAATTTATTGTGTTTTTTAGCCATGTGTCTTTTCATTATGTTTCTGCTTTCTGGCCCCTGTGTGGAACACACGCACACACAGACGCACGTGCGTGCGCACAGCTTCCCCACTGATATAAAACGTGAGCACTGGATTCCCGCCCACGCCCACGTATGCGGAAGGTGTTGGGTGGGGCTCAAGCATCTGCGTGTCTAATCTGTTCTAGGACTAGCTCACAGGTGACATTGATGCTGCCCATCCAGGGACCACTCCGAGTCATGCTGCTCTACATGCCACTATCGCCATCATAAATTCATCACAGAAAATACTAACCCATATGTTACTTGCTGAGTTTAAGGGGTTACATAGACTAACCATCACTTTAAACCACTCTCCAAGGCATAGCTGCGGCCACTCCAGTAAGCTGTTCAGTCGGAGTGGATAACTGCAGTTTTATGTGCGGGTACTCACAGAACTAGAAGCTCGTTGTTCTGGTTGTTACATGGTTAATTTTGCCTAAGAAATGATCCTATGACACAAGCGGAGACAGATTACCGTAGGCACAGCAAACGACACAGCTTTCTAAATCATGATAATGCTTTGGGACTAAGGTTTCTGCTCAGTTAAGCTTTTCTACTTGACCTTCAACCTGTAATTGTCACCTCTCTGTATCTTCAACCATCAAACCTGTATTTTCTTTTTTAAATCAACTTTAGGAATAATTTAGGTACCATAAACTGTGTCCATTTAAAGTATATACTGGTCTAACCTTTTAAACTACTAATTTACTAATGACATTCATTTAAAATTATTCAACACAAATGAAAAATAATTTTTAAAACCCTACCCAACTGGGAAGTACTGGGTGACCTTCCAAGGGAGCAAGACGCAAATATGGTTTTATTTAACTGTCTGAAACCCACCGGACACTCACATGATAGGATGGCCAGAGGGAGAAAATGAGGATCAGGGTGCGGCCACCCACCAGGACACTGTACTGGTTTCCTGGTGGCCCCGGGAGCCCCTGTCCTCTAGCACCTGGAGCCCAAGCCCCGACACCCCCAGGAAAGTGCTCCTGGCCATCCTGAAGTTAGCCTGGTGTCCCCAGACAGCGAAGGCCGAGGCTAGGGAGCGTTTTGGCTGTGAGGTAGAGTGAAGGGGACAAATCTTTGTCATGCCTCATGGCTGTCGCTTCCTTTTTGATCCGAATGTTCCCACTTTGGTCCAGGACCTCATCACCTCATACCTAAATCTTTATTAAAAACCATCCAACTTTTCTCCTCGCTTCTGGTCTTCCCCACACGAATCTATGCTATATGTATCTGTGTGAATGCCACTGATGTAGGAATACTTTTCTGTGAGTCCCCAAATGACGTAGGGCACTTTGGAATGAGTGAGGGACCATGCCTTGTGAGACCAAAGAATGCAAACACAGACCCAAGAGAGGCAAAGAGTTTTAAAAAGAGGATAGTTTATTGAAAGCAAAGGGTCAGATCTCCCGAGCGGGAGGGAGTCCCGAATGGGGTGCCCAGTGACTGAGGCAAAAGCTCTTACTTTTATACCTTCCCTTGTCTGCTTGGGGAAGGGGACTGGCTCCTTCTAACGGAATTCATCTATCAGGTTTGTCCTGTTTGATCATCCTGAATGGATTAACAAAATAACCTATGCCTATCTACTAGATCTGCTCCTTTTTCCGGTCAAAAGGGATTTATGAGATAATTTATTAACCTCAAGGCACATTCTCATATCTTTGTCCTGGAGTGAAGGAGACATTCCAGAACCTGGAATTTCAGGATATGGCTGACTTTTGTTTATTCCACCAGGGACCTTCCTGTCTACCTAAGACATGCTAACTAACCTGTCTCATCACTTTTCAACTAACAAAACTTCTGGGACTTTAGGGTGAAATCAAACTCTTCAGTCTGGTGCTGGAAGCCCCAGCCACATGGCCCGTGTCCGGAGTGGCTTTGTCAATCAGTCTCTGTCATCTAAGTTCAAATACCAATCACCAGGAATGCTGGGGGGGCTGACCTACCACAGCTTCGTGCCTTCCCTCCTGCGGAAGCCCCTTCATTCTCCTTACCTGTGTGTCGTGGTCCACACGCAGCTCTCCATCCATGTTATGGACACGATGAAGACTCGATTGCTTCAGAATTCTCTCTCTTCCCTATTTCTGTACCTATTATGGTTGAATTGCTTACTTTACACACAACTGTGACCTGCTCTGAATTTTGAATTAATGTCTCACGAGCGTATATTCTATCTCTCAAATGCAGTATAAATTGGTTGATTAGGGATCGCATTGTGAATACTTCCTGGAATTTAGGATTGCATGTAATAAAAAAAAAAAAAAATGATGCCCCAAATGTGTACCTCTATGGCTTGTTGAGACTTTCCACATAAATAAATCCACGAGTCTGAAAACAATCCTTTGTTAGACCCTGTATCTTGTTTTTATTTTTAAAATATGCTAAATATTTTTATAGGCACCATGGGAAATGCAGAGTGCAGTGATAATAACAGTGAATATTTATTGAGTTCTTACTGTGTGTCGGGCACTTTTCCAAGAGATTTTCTGTGGAACTGCTTTAATTCTCCCGACAACCCCATGAGGCAGGTATTATTGTTATGCCCATTATACAGCCAAGGCAACCAAGGCACAAAAGGGTGATGTCATGGCCAAGGTCACACAGCTTGGGCCAGGCAGCTGCGCCCGGTGCCCCAAGAACTTAACCACAGCACAGACTGCATCTCAGTCATATAAGAGAATATGAAACATAGGTTGTGTTGAGGAATAAGTAGCAGAATTGTAATTAGAGGCCAGAGAAAAAGATCTTGGAGACCGTGTTCAGATTTATACCTCAGAGAAGTGAGATGGAACATCCCAACTGTGTAATGAAGAGCTATTTTTTCACAACTCTGGAGAAGGAAGAGTTCATTATCTTTACTCTATTTTTAGATCCTTTTTCTTATGTCATTATAAAGTCTCCAATTGATTACTCTGGATATGATCGGTATAATTTTAATTACTATTATTTTTAAGATGCCCTGCTCATTGTCTATGCACTTTGCTGAGTTTTTCATTAAAAATCTCCTTTTTGGACTTAGCAAATCTTAATCTTTTCCACTTCAATAGTTGGAAGTTCTCTCTTGGGGGTCCAAGCTCTTTAAATATTTTTAGGTTGCCAGATTTCTTCTGTTGGCTCTCCCGGAAGCCAGTTTTGTTGCTGAGCCCCTGAGAGTAGCCCAGCTCCATCTTTTGTACACTCACTGCATCACAATAAAATGCTGCCTAATCACTGCCTTTGTGAAGCCCCAGAGGTGTGAGTATTTGTTTGCAGGCTATGCTGGGACTATAAACTCTGCTCGGATGAGAGATAAACCTGTTTGTTATTTAAATCTTCAGGTCTTGTAACAGGAGTTTGCTCTAACCAAATTGTCCCCAGTCTCCTGAGAGAAGTATCAAGTAAGACGTTGCACTTCATCTCGAGATAATTCTGATGGGACCAGTTTAAGGGAATGTTCCTTTGGAGTGGTGCCCAGCGCTAAAGGGGGATCCCGAGAACGCACATCCTTTTGTGTATTTGTTTCTTCATTGCTGGTCTGAGAAGGGAGTTCAGAGGCTAGTAGCTGAGGAAGTGTACTTCGTGTCCTATGAAGACACAACGTCAAAAGTCAAATTACAGTTTTACTCTGGACTTTTGCTGGGCATTTTTTTCAGTAATGGCTTTAAGAAATTTGGGCCAAATAGCTAAACCTACATTTTTACTAGAAACTAAATACTTTTAATAGATATGAAACATATTGCATTTATAAAGAAAATTAATAAAGAAAATGCTTATTTGGTTCACCCTAAAATGAAACATACAGAACACGGTATGGAATTGAATGGAAGAAGCTAATATTAAATAACGCATGCTTATTTCCTTATTATTGGTGTAAAAAAATATAGGATTAGCCACTTGTAGATTGGGTGCTTATTTTCTGAGTTTTTAAAAAAAATTCAATTTTCGAATCCATATGGCATAGGGAAGTTACTGTGGAATGGTTTTGAGAAGCAAAACTTAGGAGAGAAAACGTGCCAAGGAGGGGGGTCTGTCCTACCCTGCGTCCCATGGGCTCTCCGTCTTTCCCAGCATTCACACATTCAGACATCTTCCTTGGACAGCAGAAGTCCGGAAAGGAGGTCTGCTACATAATGTGATGGTGAGATTTTAGGATCTGTGGTGCAAGGTCCTGCTCCTGGATCTCTTTCCCAAGTGACCTCAGCCACACTTGGCTGTGGGCTTCCATCTCTGGAAAAATAGACAGATTTTTTGTCTCTACGGCAGGGGTCCCTAGGCTTAGCTGCAAGTCAGAATCTTGGGGAACTTTAAAAACTAGTGATGCCCAGTACCCTCCACCCCAGGTTGGAATTTTAATTGGCCAACATGGGGCCTAGACACCTGCATATTTAAAGTTCTCCAGGTGAGGCCAAGGTGCTACAACACTGAGAACCACTGTTCTACACTCACTCTGAGCAGAAAGAGCTTCCTCCTGCCTCACTGGCCAGTATCTTTAACTGTTATATCTGCGCAGGTGAGCAACAGGCGTGTCATATAGGCAATAGTACTCCGCAAAATTATTGAATGGCTGCCATGAAAGGCACCGTAAAAGTAAAAAGATGATAAGTATTACTCTCATTATTTTGTTAGAAAAGATTGCTAAGACCTGACACTGTGTGTCACCCTCCCAGTTAGGAAGTGCTTTCACGCCAATCACCAGTTTTGTCCTCATAAGCGCCCCGCGAGGCAGACAGGGAAGCAATTATGTACATGTTTTTGGAGAGGAGGAAATGAACCTCAGAAAGGCTGAATATCATGTCCAAGACCACACCGCTAAGTAGTTAGCAGTGCTGGGGTTAGAACCCAAGTTTCTGATTGCTATTTCCTTAAGACAAATCGGTACTATTATAAAGTAGAATCCTATTCAGTTCCAGTTATTCACTTGCTGTGTGACCAGTGGGCTATTGGTTAACCTCCCTGTTTCCTCATATATAAAATGGGGATAATGCCTGCACCTACCTCACAGGGCTGCTCCAGGATCAAATGAGATAAAGCTTCTTGGAGACTGTAAGACTCAGTACAAATATAAGCTGTTGCTATATTATTATTAAGTAGAGGGACGAAGCAGTGGTTTGAGTGACGTCAAGTTATTTATGATGCTGTTTCCTGTGCCTGGGACTTTAAATGACCCCAGGCTGTGCACTACAATATTCTATTCATTCCAGTACAGCCTGCATGTGTTCAGGGCCTGGTTTATTCATTAATTTACTAGCCAGGATTGCAGAATTGACCTGAGCAGATGGGGCTTCCCAGGGTCAAAGAAGTGTCTGGAAGGGAGACTCTGAATCACTTTTGGATTCACACCTCCCTTCCTGCCTTGTTCCTGGATTTTCTGATTATGACTGGTTATGGCACCTGGAGCAGCTACTGTAGGTGTTCTTAACCACCCTCGAAGTCTGTAAACCTCATAGTACCTCCTCTTGGCTCCCTGGGCCTATTTTGGAGGGCCCCAAATTAGTCATGTGGGTACTTAATCAAAAGTCACTGAACAGCGCTATTCTTTGGCTCAACACTGGGCCCCCCTGTTGGAGAGCAGACCTGGGTTAGGAGAGAAATGTCTGAGGGTGTCTGAGGTTTTCCTTGTAAGAGATGAAAACAGGGAGTCGGTTAAGAGAAGGGATAACAGAAATGACTTCTTTCAATTCCGCGTTCATCATTCAATCGCTGTCAGTGAGTCATCTGGTGGCACTTAGTTGTAGACATCCAGACACTTCTTCTTTATACAAGCAGGTCACTCTATACCATTTAAATATTTAGCAGCACTGTCAAGTTCTGCTGGTTTTTCATAATTCTCTCCAGCACAGAGACCTGCATACAATAGATTTTCAATAAGTGTTGCCAGCAACTTTTTATTCTATGCCACTCAGTCACTTATTTATTCATATAGGAAACAGGCATTACGTTCTGACTTTAGGTCAGGTACTGTGCAAGGGCTGGGGATACACAACTGTAAAGACACGGTCCCCACTCTCACGAAGCTGATTGTTTCGTGAGGAAACAGAGCTGGGACACATGACTACAGTGTGAGGGCTGTGATGGTGGGAGGCACAGAGCTCTAGGGGGCCTGGGACTGGGTCCAGAGGGAACGCCAGAGCTGACTCTCGAAGAACAGAGAGGAGCTGGGAAGGTGTTCCAGGCAGAAGGAGGAGGGATGTAGGCAGAGCGGGCTGGGAGCATGAGGAAGAAAGAGAGCACCCTCAGCAGAGCACCCTGCAGGCCAGTGTCTCCCACATTCATTACCTGTTCATGAATGAGATGTAAATGAACTAGAACTGGGAGTGTCAGCGTCCATGATATATAGTGAGGGTGAATTTTGTTTCATGAAACTTATGTTTCAGTTATAGATATATGTTTGAGCATGTGTGTGTGTGTGTATATATATATATATCCATGCTAAGTACGGGGTTTAATGGTAAAACATGCTTTTTTTGTTTTTGGTTTTTGTTTTTGGTTTTTGTTTTTCCCAAGTCAAGTTGTTGTCCTTTCAGTCTTAGTTGTGGAGGGCACAGCTCAGCTCCAGGTCCAGTTGCCATTGCCGTTGCTAGTTGCAGGGGCGGAGCCCACCATCCCTTCTGGGACTCGAGGAATTGAACTGGCAACCTTGTGGTTGAGAGCCCACTGGTCTATGTGGGAATCGAACCGGCAGCCTTCGGAGTTAGGAGCACGGAGCTCTAACTGCCTGAGCCACCGGGCCGGCCCAGGTAAAACGTGTTTGAGAGATTCTGCTCTAGGCTGGAAGTGCCACTGGAGGGTTTTTACCCAGAGAAGTGATGTGACTAGATTTGCATTTTAAAATCATTATTTTGGCCACAGCAAGCAGAAGGGATAGGAGTGGTTGGAATGCAGCACGGTGGCAATGTGGGAGCAACCATCTTGTGCAATGAGGTAGGAGCCACACGTTGTGAATGACAGTTCAACAAGACAGAAGGAGCATGGATCCCTGATAACGATGGCACTGCCACACCAGCCCTACACTGCCTGTCCAGACTTCTAAATGAGAGATAAGTACATCTCTAGTCTTGTTTAACTATCATTTGGGTCTGCAATGCCTACCCAATATTCTTAAGTATTACACCTGCCTGTGGCACGTGAGCTCCACGGTGGCCTGTAACGATCCCACCCCCTAGAATTCACACTTCTAGGTTATCCCTGCCCCTTGAGTATGGGTGGGACCTGTGACTTGCTTCTAACCAGTAGAATAAGCAAAGGATGACATTTCCATAAGTAGATTACTTAATATTCGGACTTCCATCTTGCTTCTATCTTGCTCACTTTTGCTGGTTTTGATGATGCAAGTTGGCATAATAGGAGCTGTCCTATGACAACACTCAGATAGCAGAGAACTGAAGGCAGCCTCTGGCCAACAGCCAGTGAGGAACCCAGGCCCTCAGTCCAACTGTCTGCAAAGAGCTGAGTCCCGCCAACGCCCACATGAGCTGGGAAGTGGGGCCTCCCCCAGTCAAGCCTTCAGGTGACACCTCAGCCCCGTCGACACCTTGATGTCAGACTCGGGAGATGCCCTGACGCCAAGAACCCAGATAAACTGGTGCCTGGATTTCTGACCCACAGAAGCTGAGATAATAAATGTGTGTTGTCTGAGCCTGTAAGGTGGTGCTCATTTGTCATGCAGTTGTAGGTAACTAATACGCCGCCCAATTTATGTTTCACTTCCTCTGCTTCCTTGGCTTCAGCCTCATAGCCCTGACTTGACAACACTCATACGGTGACACCCATATCAAACCCAAATTCACCTTCCTAATTTCACATTCACCAGATCAGCAAAGATAAAAATGTTGGATAATTCCACGACATGTAGGAATTCTCTTCCATTGCTGTCGTGTATATACCCACTTTAGAAAATAATGGTAAAACCTGGGGAAACTGAAGAGTAACATGCTTTGCTATACATTTTTCTACTTCTTGGCATAAACCCTACAAAACCTGCACGTGCACAAGGTAATATCCAAGAATATTCATTGTACAATCTTAATATTAGGGAAGTACCAGGAGTCAAGTGCTTCCGGTGCTGCAAATACTTAAACATGTTGACATGGCCTTGGAACTGGGTGATGGATAGAGGCTGAATGAGTTTGAGGTGCACGTTAGAGAAAGCTGACACAGTCGTGAACAGGCCATTAAAGGTGATCGTGGTGAGGGCTCAGAAAGAGGAGGGCCTTAGGGAAAGCCTCGATCTCGAGTGATCCTGAGCAGAATGCTGGTTGAGACGGCCGGTAAAGGCTACTCTGAGGAGGTCTTAGAGGGAAACTAGGAACATTTTACTCGACAGTGGAGGAATGGCCCTCCTTTTTAGAAAGAACTGAAATGTGTTCATGACCTAGCGTTTTGTGGAAGTTAGAGCGTACGAGCAATGACATTGGCTCTTTAGCTGAAATGTTGCAGGAGCAGTCTGGTCCTCCCTGCCTTTTATGGTAAAATGAAAGAAGAGAGAAATAAGGACTGAAATGTTCATCAAAAAGGAAGCAGAACGGAAAGGCTTGGAAAATGCCGTCTATCCGTATTGAAAAGAACAAGACAGTGGGAGTGAACACTAAGACCATTTGATAAGGAGAGCAGTACGGATGCCAGGAGCTGTTCTCCAAGACAAGGGAAGAATGACACCTCTCCCCCCCCCCCCCCCGGTCCCTTAGGTGGCTCAGACATCATCAGGGGTCCCACTCCCAGAAAACGCCCAGAGTCCCAGCGGAAGAGCACGCCTCACATTGCAGGTGCGTCCCTCACTCCGCACCACCCTCCTTGGCTGTCAGGTGAGGCCCTGGCAGGCCCAGGTGCAGCAAACCCACCTAGATTTCAAAGGGCAGAACCACTGTCCCATGGAGCCACTGGGTGGTGGCCAGGCAGAGGGCCACTGAAAGGGAAGGGCCATTGCAGAGACCCCCCGCTGGAGCAATGCAGAGCCACGGGGGGGGGGAGGAGACCACCTAAAGGCATGGGGCAGGACCACCATGCCAGTGTGTCTGGAAGGTGGGACCCTGCCCCAGCAGACCTGGAGGGCGGAGCATATGTCAAGGAGGATTATTCTCCAGCCTTAATGGAGTTTACGATGTGCTTGGGAACTGTCACTCCTTTTTTCTTCCTTATTTCTCCTTTTTGGAAGGAGACTGTCCTGTGCCTGCCCCATCATTGTATATTTTGGAAGCCCCTGTCATGTGGGTTTCACAGTTTCATGGCCGGAGAGGCAGTTGTCTCCAGATGAATCTTACCTTGAGTCTCACCCATATCTGATTCAGATTTGGATGAGATTTGGTGGTTTAGACTTTTGAATTGACACATATGAGAAGGGTATTAATTTTGGGGGGCCAAGGGTGGAATACTATAGACTGAATGTGTCCTCTCCGAAATGAATATGTTGAAATCCTAATCCCCCCTCCACCACCATCACCACCATGTGTTGGTATTAAGAGGTGGGTCCTATGGGAGGTAATTTGGCCACAAGGGCTGGGCTGAGCCCTAATGAATGGGATTAGTGAGCTCCCTGTCTCCTTCTGCCATGTGAGGACATGGCAAGAAAACAGCTGTCTGTGAACTAGGAAGTGGGTCCTCACCAGATACCGAATCTGCTAGTGTCTTGATCTTGGACCTCTCAGCCTCCAGAACTGTGAGAAATAAATTTCCATCGTTTATAAGCCACCCAGCGGTATTTTTGTTATAGCAGCCTGAATTCACTAGGACATGAAAGTTGGAAAGAAAGTGAATATTCATCAATAGGAAATGTACGAGCCATATTATATAATTACAGCAATTAAAATGAATAACTGAACTCTGTGTTCATAAACATAGGTAAACCTCAGAAGTGCATGGTTAAACAGAAAAAGGCAATTTCAAGAAACTGTAGTATCAACATTTACATAAAGCTTGAAAGCATGTAAAGCAATAGTATATATAATGCTTATAACAGATACATAGTAATAGTGAAAAACATGTATCTAAAAATGACACCAAAAACAGGATTTTTTTTCCTCTTGGTTGTTGTTCTTTTGGTTATGCATAATTTTATGCAAAATATAATTTTCATATATGTTTTAAATGTTAAAAAAGAAACTGAAATGCTTATGTGTTATGAAGGCATAAATCTGGCACAGATCATGAAGGAAGAAACATTACAAAACTTAGGTAATTTCTGTCCTTACTTTATTGAATCATAACTTCACTTTCAGACAGTGAGAACAGATATTGTTGAGTTTGGGAGAAGGGACAGAGTGTGGTCGAGGAACGGCTGTTAGAATGCTTCATTACAGCTGTCTGTGAGGGCTTGGGGAAACGTGAAGTTTGAGGTGAGATTTGAGAAAGGAGCCAGGCAGCCTGGCAAACACAAGGAGAAAATATCAAGGGCAATGGGATCATGAACAGTTTGCCTGAATAGTTAACCATTTAGGAATGATTCGTGTAAGCCAACATTTATGATTTTGTATCATTTATGCAAACAACTCACAAAGAAGATCTAAAATGTAGCAGAGCAAGAGGGAAGAAAGGAAATGGAATTTACCCTCAAAGCTGTCACTCTCAATTCTCTATAGCTGAAGTAGAACAGGATACAGGAAAATAGAAGAAAGGATCCCAAGAATGGGAGGGACCCTCTAGAGAGGCTTGTATCTTAGAAGGGGAAATGGGATCCCAGCGGACCTGCTCTGTCTCCTAAGCAGACTTGAAATGTTTTGTGGCTGGGGTTGCTTGGCACCACACTGCCTTCTATTAATAAAAATCCTGATCACAAACTGCTTTTCCTCCACGGCGTGCCACCTACGTTGTAACATGCTTCGGTGGCTAAATCAGAAGGAGACATGCTTTTCAATTCACTAGAAGAGACTCTGCTTGTCACAAACGAAGCAACTCTTGCCAACATTTTCGAGTAATGCACGTTTGGTTATGGATTCCTCTACTAAATGTAAGGTCCTAAAACAGTGAGGGGAAAGAAGTGTTGCTAGTGCATTAGCGGCTCGCGGAGAAGTCATGGTGACGTACTGCGGTGTGAGGACACCGAGACCCCAGCGATCACAAGCCCTAGGTGCTCATTCATCGACTTAGGCTCCCGCAACGCTGCGCGGTTACAAATCACTCAACGGCCCTCGAGTCCTGGGCCGTCTGTTCCTATTTTTAAATTAGCATACAGAAATGTAAAATCACAAGCAAGGAGCATCCCCGGAGGCTAATACAGGAGGTTTTGTGTTTATTTTAGCATATGTAAGAAAGGTTTTGAATTCCTAAAATGGGGGCAGTTCTTTTCATTAGGAATATACGATTGGGTGAGGCTGACCTCATATTTCTGGTCGTCAAGGAAAGTCTCACTTCTAATGGGAGCATCAAAGCCCAAGTATAAGAAGTTCATGAATAAAATAGAGCAAAATCCTCATTTCGATTGAATAAGGCAGAAAACTTAAGGTTCTTCATTTTCTTCTCTTGTCTATTATTTTTTTATATTACCTGCAAGAAAAGGCAGCATCGGAGACAAAAATTTCCACCCTTAGAAGTTAAAAAAAAAAAAAAAATCTATCTTTTAAAAAATTTTTATTAAATTTCTTGGGATGATATTGATTAGTAAAATTATATAGTTTTCAAGTGTAGATTTCTGTAATACATCATCTGTATATTGCATTGTTTGTTCACCACCCAGACTCAGTTCTCCTTCCATTTTTAATTCTTCCCTTTCACTCACTAAGTTTCACTTCATTTTGTGAGGTCTCTGGTACCACTTCCTGGTTTCTGCCATCATTAACTTTTTCATACCTCCCACTCACCAATAAGGAGTGGACTGGTGGCAAGTCAAAAGCTGAGTTGCCACATGTCTGAGAGATGTCAGATTCTAGATGAGGCCCTGGGTTCCTGCCAAACTTTGGGAGAAGTCGGTACGTTCATACGCAGTGATCCTTACAGGCCAGGTTAGGCATGGGGTCAATAGGGACAGTGGCTGTAGTGACGTGGGTCTTTGCTCTTCACAGACCTGAAGTGTGGAGCACCTCTACATGTTAGCGCCGGCCCGGGCACTCAGGGCATCTGCCTGTTTATTTAAGACAACCCCCTCCCCAGGCAGTGTTTCTTAAAACTTTTTGACAGATATTCATAGTAGGAAATATATGTTATTTCACCATCCGTATATGTCAGGGTCCACCAGTCAGGAAAAAAGAAACCAGACTATTCCAACAGAGAGAATTTAGCATTGGAAATTGATGGAACAGACGTTGGAGGCCTGGAGAATCTGGAAAGGAACACTGGAGAAACACATAAGTGGTAACTGCAAGAAGCAGCTCCCGCTTCTGAGGCCAGAGGTCAAAGGCTGGAGGAGTTGGGGTATCAGAACCCTGCAGCTTGTAGGAGAGGTGCCACGGAGGCTTCTGGGGCGGGGGGTGGGGGGCCTGGCTACCGCTGGCAGGTCTACGTGGTTCCACGTGGGGCAATACTGCTACCAGGCTGTGCAGGAGGAGCTGTTCTGTGACGTGACCCCTGCCGGACCCACATGATGCATCCGGATAAGAACAGAGATTGCTTCCTGTAAACCCCTCAGAGACTGTGTGATGACCCCTCCCCGGTGCCCCAGGCATGCTGGGTCCTAGAACAGCCTGTTGCTCTGCCCTGGGCAAGCATGTAAGGCATTTTCCCTTATTTAGGGCGGGTCACACACCCGTATTTCTATATCCATCCTGCCCGGTCCTGCATAATCCTTCAGTACCTGCCAGGCAGCCCAGAAGACATTCAAGTCGTCTTGCCACCCCCCAAGACGCGTATGTGTTCGTTCCCTTAATGAACTCTTGATGTAGTGATGGAGTTGTCAGCCTCCTTCTTCAGTCTCTTGGCCCCAGGAAATTATATGAACACAGGCTAAAAGGCCACTGCTAAGGTGATGCTGGCAGGCATAGTACACCAACAGGAAGCAACCATGTTGGCAAGCTGCTTCCCCCTCCTCCAGCCTATGCTCCTGCTGTAGTGCCGGGGGAGCCACATGACAAGGCAGAAATGTGCTTTGGGCAGCTCCAGCTCCACCAACACGAAGCGGCAAACAGAGGGTCGGCCCGAAGCCGGAAGACGACAGCGGTAACTGCCATACAATACTTTCGGAACTGTCAGCATGCACTCTGCACTGAATTTTCTACTGCTTTCTAAGTTACTTTACCCGACTCGACCTTACCTTATCCTGTTTTAAATATTAAAAAGCTGGACAGGACCCATCAAGTTGATGTAACCTAGTAAACTCTGCTCTAGGAAGTCTTCAAGGATAGGGGTGACTTTGAGTATTGGAATTCCGTGCCGTTTACCTCCTGACCTCCTTCCAAACCAAAAACGACTTAAAGAAATTGCTTCCCAAGGTAGCCATCCGCTGAATACATCACATGTGGGGACCCACACTTTCCCACAGGCTTCAGGGTATTTATATTAAGAGGCAGCAAATGTCCTGTATGGTACTAGAACAGGGAGAGCTCCCAGAGAAGAGGTTTGACTAAGGAGGAACGTAAAGGGACCACCAATCAAAAATACCTAGTGTCCTTCTTATATAAAAAGCATTACAAAGGTTTTTTGGGGAGAATATCCAGAAATGTACATTAGAGGAGCTTAAAATCCAGTGAGGAGAAAAGCCAAGGAACAAACAGCACACGAACCACCACTAAGCAGGATGGTTACTTGTCTGGCAGGCAACAATTTGGAAGTTTTCATGTAAAGGTCTGAGTTAGTTCTTGCAGAACAGGTAGCGTTTAGGGGAGGGGGGTGGCATTCTGGGTGAAGAGAACATCAGGAGCAATAGATCAAGGTAAGAAGCATGCGGCATGCCTGGTCAGGGACATCTGAGTACCAGTCAGAGCTGGGAGATGGAGCCTTGGAACTGCAGAGGGCGTAGACTGAATCTCGGGAAATAGTCCCATATTTAAAGTGCAGGTCGACAGGTTAACACCACGATGAAGTATGCATGATGAGAACCAAGGTCACGGGTTACTGAGGAGGGTGGTCAGCAAAGGCAGATGCTCCAGAGGGCAAGACTGAGAACTGAGGAAAACCCCCTGGCTTTGACACAGGTGCACTAAGTCTCTCTAACGAGGGTGGTGGCTCTTGGCCATATTGTCTATCTGCGAGGGCTCATCTGCTATCACTTTCAGCTCCATCTTTTGGATTTGAACAGTGTGTTTAACTATCACTTGAACTGGCCCAAAGTATCCAGTTCATTATCAGCCCTCATTCTTTCCAGCTGTCCACTGCCATGTGAGGTTTTCTAGGTCTTCCTTTGTGTGACTGCCTTCCTTCTGCTCACTGCAAAGTTGCTGTCACCCATTTTCTTCATGTGGCTCGTCCTGCTGAGCTGGTTCTTTGGGATCCTGACTTCAGAAACAAGCGGGGGCGGGGGGGCGGGTGGGTGATGTGTTGGGACCTTGCAGTTGGGGACCGCACTGCAACCCTGGCTTGCTGCTTTGCAAATGTAGGGACTGGTCACAAGAGAAACCAGATGAGGGATGGGTGGGTCAGGCGAGCTTTTCATCGCTGCTACAAAAACATGTGTTCAGAGGATAGCAGGTCAGTATCACCTTCTCCAGAGTAAAGGAGAATCTATGTATATGCTTATTACACATTGAGAGTTGTGACCAAATTGCTAGAGGTGACAGGTCTGGGTGTTGCTTCTACAAGAACGTCCTTTTATCGCTTAGTACTCAGATTTTTGCTTTGGATTTTATTGCTTGCGTGCTGTCATTTCTTCCGTACAATATCAGCTGTGATCACGTAGACTTTTGTTTTCTTTTCTTAGACATCAGGTTCCAGCTACTATCAACTGCGTCGTCATTTGTACTGAATAGTTTTCACAATTGAACCCACTGCGTAAGTAGCCTGGATAGGTCATGTGCATCAACTGTGTAACATTTATTAAGTAATTACATTGTGGGCTGAGTCAAGTACAATGTGCAGACATATACTGGCATGAAGAATATTATTTTAATAGCTGGTACTGGAGTTCCTGGTGAGGCAGGTACTTTCTTTGTGTAGGAATATACTTTGATAAACAGTTTAGGAATGGAAGGTGGCCCTGAAGGAAGGATTAGGAAACAGAGAGAACTATATATTCTATATAAAGGGAGAAAGGAGGAGGGGACAGATGGGACCACAGAGATGGTGGAGAGTGGGAAGTTCCAGGTTATGCTGAAGGAGAATGGGGTTGGTGAATACCAGTGCTGCTGGGATGTGGAAGGACTTTGACAGCAGGGAATTCTAATTTTAGGTAATTTGAATCCTGCATTTAAAACCCTCCAGTTACTCCAAACCTTTAGAAGAGCCTGCTATACAAACAACCACAGAAAAGGGTTTGATTTTAAATTATGTCAGCAGGAGAGAAAAAGAGTTGCAGGAGTTGCGATATGAAGGAGTCTACATGTTCAGAGAAAGCAAGAACTCAGAGTCAGAGTGACCCTGAGACTGTTAAACCCCAGAGGATGTGTGATCTTGGAGGGAACACTGGCCTCTCCACAGGAGGTGGAAAGGGACTTGAGTCAATTTCAGTAAAATCTCTGTGGACAAGGTGACCCCAACTGGAACAGTATCTTGCTATTTTCAACCATAATTTCTCAAGAGACATGTATTACTAGAAAAGGACAGTCTCAGTAATTCTTCCCCAACCCCTCCATTTACTCAAATCTCTAGGCCTCATTTTCCTCATCAGCAAAATCTGGAGATTGGACCTAAAATATCTCTGTGGTCTCTAGTAGAGTTTACGGCTCTAATAATCATCTTAGACATACAGAGAACAGATTGATAGTTGACAGAGTGGAGGGGGGTGAGGTTGGGGTAATTGGTGAAAGTGGTCAAAAGGAACAAACTTACAGTTGTAAGGTAAGTCAGTCCTGGGCATGTAATGTGTGGCACGGGGGCTATAGTTAATAATACTATATTGTATGTTTGAAAGTTGCTAAGAGAGTAGCTCTTTAAAAAAAACCCCAAAAACTACGAATATTTTCATGTTATTTTTTGAGGTAAATTTACATACAGTGAAATGTATAAATTAAATTTTAAGAGTACCATTTCATGAGTTTTGACAAATGCATATACCCCCTGGAACCCAAACCCTAAGCAAGATATAGAGTTTTATCATCATTACAGAAAACTTCCCTCTTCAGTCAACTCCCCCCAGCCCCGCCTCCAGGCTACCACTCTTCTGGCTCTTATGGCAATGTATTTAGTAACTATATTAAAAGTTACTGTTAATGCCAGGCTTTGTCTTATAATGCTTCGTGGGTATCCATGCTTTTATTTCTCCCAGGCACTGTGAGATGGCTATTATCTCCATTTTGCAGATTAAAAATTGAGCATCAGAGCGAGTCAGTTGCCCTGACTGGTTATCAGCTACCCAGTGGAAAGGCAGGAATGGAACAAAGACATGGGCTTAGAAACCCATGTTTGTACCATACTGCACTGTGGGGGTTCAGAATAAGTCACCCCAAGAGGGGCCTCTGTGGTATGCAGACTGTTTTGAGTCAAAGGCAACTTTAGCTGCAAGGTCAAGAAACTCCTGCCCCTCCCTTAACGACCTAGAAGAATTTGAATTTGGGGTCTTGATAATAAGAGATTATCAGATATAACCATTTCTGACCTGTCTATAGGGCAGGACAAACCCGTTTGCTAAACAACTGCTCTTACTGTCCCTGCGACGACCCTCTGAAGCCCCGATGTGCTTCAAAGAATGTTTTATGTACCCACTTTCCCTTTCTGTCTCTGAACCTTTCCTACGTGGTGGGGGTGGGGGAGTGGGGGAGGTGTCTCTGACTCTCATGTATGCAGGATTCCCATACATACGTACACATGAAATTCGGTCATTTTCTCTTATGAATCTGTCTCATATCTACTTGATTATTAGGCCACCCAAAAGAACCTTGAGGGTAGAGGAAAGTTTCTTCACACACCACAGCATCTCTGAGATGGTATGGAATATGGAGCGTCCCCAAAGACGCCCTGAGAACTATAATAGATCAAAATGCAACTAAAACTGATGCTCCTTACGAGTTCTCAAACCTCCTGAATCTTCCTAAAGGGCATAGGCATTCCATCTTACTAAATGATTCCCTTGTCTCCCACTGCTCAGAAAATGGTATGAAGGAGGTGTGGAGGAGTGCAAATTGTATTAGACCCGCGAGCAGCCCAAAGCGAGGCGGCTCCGGCTGCAAATAGGCCTGGGGCGGAGCCGGTGGTGAGGCCTGATGGGCGGCGGGAGGGGCCCTGCAGGAGCTCCCTTTTCTCTGCATCCAGCTGCATCGAGGCGCTCGACCGCGGGAACAGCACGGGCGTCTTACCACCGGCGCTGGCCGCCTCCGCCGTGCTGGTCAGGCAGCCCCAGCGCTCAATTAGTCACCCGTCCTCTTCAACGCCACCTCGCCCTCTCTCCACACGAACCCTCGCGCCTCCCTTCCCCCGCAGGCAGGCGAGGTTCCCAGGCTCCTCCCCCGAGCTGACTCCGAGGCCCCGCACCGCCCACACCGCACGGCTCGCGCTGCCATGGCAACCGTACGCCACGCCACCGCCTCTTCACGCACGCCGTGAATTAACGGACTCGGCGGCGGCGGCGGCGGCGGTCCGGGCCCGCCCCAACCCCACTTTGACCGCGTCACCAACGGTCGGTCAACCTGCGGCACCCTGGTAATGAGTCCCAAAGAGATCGGCGCGAGCGGGAGAGCAGGCGGAGGGGTGCCTAGGTTGATGCTGCACCCCGTCTCCCGTTGCGGGTCCTCGGGCGCCGGCCACCGCGCGGGGAGGGGGAGAACAGCGGGAGGGGGGGAGGCCGATGCTCGCGGGGCATTGTGGGGATTGTAGTTCGGCTGCTCTTCCGGCTCGCGGCCTTGGCAGGGCGGCCTGGATGGGGGAACTACAAAGCCCGGCGGCCCGGATAGCTGGGAAAGACCGATAAACTTTGAGCGCACCCAGAGAAAAAATCTCTCTCTCTGTGGTGAGGGGCTCTTGGGTGGTCGCGGAACTGGGCTCTGTGCGCTGGGAAAGGGAAGTGGAGGTGAGATTTGGTTTCCCCTTCCGCCGTCGGGCCCGCCCTGGCTGCAGCGCTCAGCCCCACCCCGGCGGGGCCACCACCCCGCGTAGGCTCGAGGATGAGCAGCCACCCCCGCTGCAGGGCCTCGGGCCTGCGGCTCCTCTGACCCGCCCAGGTTGCTGCCTCTCGGTGCAGAACCGTATGTATGGCACACATTTGATGTGAGACCCGACAAGCTGTATTTTATCAGGCTTTTCGCCTTTCCCTGATACGTTTATTTCTAGATATTTAATCATGTTAATTCTGAAGTGGCCCAGAGGTGTTTGCATGTTAAACCCATTAATTAATAATTACCAGAGGACATTGATGTTTAAAGGTAAAATGTAGAAGTAGATAAAAGATGCTGTGCTATTATATAGTAGTATCTGGTATTTTTACCGTTTTGCATTTTTGCATTTTATTTACTGAAGGTCAGAATTGCAAAATTTGTACCCCCCTCCCCCCAACGTGCTTTAACATTGCCTACACATACTTTGATTCTATTTTGAAGATTAGTTCAACTTTAAATTATAGTAGTAATTTTAAAGTACAGACTTGTCTTTTTCTTTTTTTTTTTAAAGCGTTGGGTAGTAATAATTATTTTCTTTGATTTTCCTATTGTTTTTCAGGAGCAGTTTTCAGAATGAAAAATGGCATGTTCTAAATTTTTTTTTTTTTTTAATGCTGTGTAATACACTTCAGTCCCTAGAGTTGGGTCAGGCCCTGGTGATAAGAAAGCTGACACAGATTTACAAAACCTGCCTTGATTTGATGACTGTAAAGTTTTTTCAATTAGATAGATAACCATCCTAGAAATTTTGGTATGTTATATAGTATATTGGAAAGTTATTGGTAGTATTGTGGGCTTATTTGTGTGTGTGTGTGTGTGTGTGTGTGTGTGTATTTAAACACGAAAAAACATAAAGTCAGTATAAAGTTCCTTTTCTCGCAATTAAAATGAAGCTGGCTTCTGTACATTTTACTTAAAGTAGCAATTTTGTACAAGGAGATGGAAAGTAGGTTTATTAGTAAGACTATTAGAAAAATAATTGAGGCCTTCTGTTATATAGTATGGGGATTTGGTTTGTTAAGAACCGATTTTGTGCCAGGCCTTATACCAGGTGGTGGGAATAAAGAGAGGATGGAAGATAGTGAGTGCCCTGCTTGGGCATCATGTCATCACAATAGTGTGACAGAGGTGGGTGCAAGTTGCTATAGGAGCCAGAGTAGGAACTAACAGTAACATAACACTAACATTTATTGACTACTTATTCGGAGGCACTGTGGGGCATGTTTTATATGCAGCCCCTTATTGAATCCTCACAGCAGTCTTGTGAAGTATCTACTGTCATTTAGAGGTGAGGACGCAGACTTAGAGACCTTTCCAAAAGTCATAGCTGATAAGGTGTGAACCAGGAATTTCAACCCAGGTGGGTCTAACTCATCTAAGTCACGATCTCAACCACTGATGCCATTCTCTGAACACACTGGTAGAAAGGTCCTGCCTGATTCTGTCTAAGGAGATCAAGGCAAGTCTCCACTATGATGTGACATTTGACTTGTGCTAAGAAAGTTGAGAAAGCTTTCAGTGGAAAGGAAAATCATTCTAGGCGATGGCACAACATGCTATTAGGATAGATTTGAGTGTTTTACATTTGGGGAACCCTAGGCCATTCTCATAACTGAATCCCAGAATACTTGCAGTGTAGTGAGAGAGGCCACATCTTAAAAAGTATTTCGTACCATGATAAAGAATTTAGAATTTTTCTTTAACATGTGGTGACCATTGAAGAATTTCAAATGTTGTAGTGTCGTTGGGTTTGTATTTTAAAAAGAAAATTCCAGCTTCAGAGTGGAGAGTGGACCTAAGAGAGGAGAGTGGTGGTAGGGAAACCAGTCTTAGGAAAAAAAAAAAAAAAGTCCAGTAGAGAAAGAAAGACAATCTGAACTATGCAGTGAGGATTATAGAAAAAGATGGATTGTAGAAATATTTGAGAGGTAAAATTGATGTGACTTAGTAAGAGTTTGGATATTGGGGGCTCGAAAGATTTGGAACCCTAAGACAACTGCTGCCTAGTTTTCCTGCTAGGATGAGTGATAGGACAGTGAAAGCATTGATTGATACGGGGAGGAGCAGCGTTTTGTATAGGTGAGAGGTCAGTCCAGTTTTGAGTATTGGTTCAAAGTTCCTGTGGGGTGTTCAGGTAAGGATGCGTTTGGATCTGGAGTTCAGGAATCCAGGAGAGAGCTCAGGGCTAGAGGTCGAGGTTTGCACGTAGATAAGTAGTGAAGTTATAAGAGGGAATGGACTAGCCCAAATACCGTAGGAACGTAGGAAGAATGTGTAGAAATGAAAAAGGAAGAAGTTTGAATGTGGAACTCTTGGAAAGCAGTAGCATTCATGGTGTGTGTGTGTGTGTGTGTGTGTGTGTGTGTGTGGCATTTTTGAGAGGAAGTGGGAGAAGAGCTCACACATGATACTGAGAGGTTAGGAGGCAGAGGGAGAAGAGCTGGAGAGAGCGTGTGTAACAAATGACAAAAGGGAAGGAATGCAAGAAGCAGGAGGTGTGCCTCCGAGAGTGTGATAAGGTAAAGATTGAGGTGTGTCCAGGGGGTTGATTTGGTGGCTACAGATCATTTCTACACTTTGCAAAAAAAAAAAGTTTAAAATTTTCCATAATAATACATATTAAAAGAAAATAGAGTACTGAGTCCCCATGTAGGCATCAGCTTGCTTGAAGAATGACCACATAACCAATTCTGTTTTATCTATAACTGCTGCTCCCCAACTGGATTATTTTAAAGGGAAATTCAGACATCATATCTTTTTATCTGTAATTATTTAAATATCTTTAAAAGTTAAGGATTGTTTTAAAAATACATATCGAAATTTTAAAAAATTGACATTACTTCCTTAATATAAAATTTCCAGTCACACTTCTTTTTAAGGAAGCTTGACTATGAAGAAAAGAAAGAGATGAGGCAGTAACTAAAAAAGGTTTGTAGGGTTTTTTGTTGTTGTTAAGATTGGCAAACTGTTAGGGAAAGAGCCAATACAGAGGAAATGGTTGAAGATGTAGGCGATGAAGAGAGAGGAGAGATAGAGGCCCTGGAAAACAGGAAGGATGGGATGAGCAAGGTGAGAGAATGTCTGGAATTAACTCGTTATATTTTGTGTCCACCAAGTGCTAGCTGTGTTTCCAGGCTGTGTGCTAATGTTGATAGGAAGACATGCCCAGAAAAAGGAAGAAAAGAGGTGAATAGACAGGAACACATACAGGGTGGGTGGTAAAAGGTGAGAGAGTTCAAAGCTTAGGCTCTAAGAGGTAGGTGGGAATAAAGGTCAACTGATGAGAGAGGAGGTTGGGGTTAGGAAAGGAGAATGGTGGGGACGTGGCATAGCCACTGTGGAAAGGGGACTGAGCTAGGACCAGTAAGAATTGTTTCATTGAGCCGAGATTAGAATTCAGTAATGTTCAGTGACAGCAAAACACGAGATTGCATGGTTGTTTTCCTTACATTTTGATTGATTTACTAAGGGAGAGCTTAACACCGAGGAACGCAATAGCCTCATGTGCCACTGAGGAGCAGAGCTGCTGGCCAGGAGCGTAGGATGGCACCAGTCCTCAGCGCTTCATTCATTTACCCCACACTTGTCTAGTTTGTGGAAACATCACGGTCAGCCTACACAGGCCCTTACAGAGCGTGTGGATTGATGCTTTGTACTTGACTTGACTTTCTCAACATGTGCGTGGTATTTTATAAAGAACATTCTCCAGGGGTCAGTTACTGAGTGTGGTGCAGTGGGAGGGGTCCGGTGGCTCTGCCATCAGCTCTGGAACTACAGCGTCTTTCCTGTGTGACCGTGGGCAAGTTACCACACCTGTAGCCCCAATCAAAAAGATGGAAGTGCTGTCTGTTGTGTAAGGTTGTTGGGAAGATTAGGTGGTTTAATGGAGGTGACCCTAAGTGCTCAGTAACTGGAGACCTTTCTCTTCCCCTCCTTACCAAAAATGTGGTGGGATTGTCATTTCTGTTTGACAAAAGGCCATGTGTTCTGGGACTTTCCGTGACATAGGAAGCACGTAGGTCAGGTAGTGGTTACATTACAAAACAGTGATTTGGTCTGTAAAAGGATTCATCAGTTCTTTTTAATGAGGCTTCCTGAAGCACTAGGAAATGTTAGTTTTAGACCGTAAAGAGTAGCAACGACTTTACCTTGGTTTCATCTTCAGAGAAGCGGGGAGTTCTGCTGTGTGATTGGAGAGCCCCAGAGCTTTAAACTTCTTTGATTGTCTGACCAGATCTCATTTCTGGACTGATTTACATTATGATTTCACTAATTTTTGAGCATCTGTTTATAAATGAAAATGTGTATATATTTTAATGTACTCAGCATCATTTTATACATCCTCTCCTAGATAACTATACTTACAGATGGCAGGCCGTGTGAAAGTATGCCTTCGAATACCTCGTAGAAATCAGGTCTGTGTAGGCATTTGCTAGATAAATATAAGGCATAGATTTATGAGAGTTATTTTTTAAGTGGAATAGTTTTCCAAGTTGTTTCATCTCCACTAGATGTTTTTAAATATGTTTCTTTTGCTAGGGATGCTTTGATTATGGTCCTGTTTGAAGGTATGGAGGTGAAATAAATGACCTTCTAAGTCTCTTTCTAACTTTGTAATTTTAAGTTAGTATTTTAACTCCTATTAAGCAGTCTATTAAGCCTCACTTTTTAGTGAACTTTAGTTTGAAATTTTTATTCTTTCTGACATTCTTTTGGCGTGACGATATTTTTTGTAAACACTTTTATAGTTTATAATCATGTCTGTATTATTTTGTGTTTTGTGCTTAGTTACCACCCATTGTGTTTACTTCCCAAGGTATCCTAGAACTCTTTAGAATGAGAATTATGCGGACAGTTATCAAGCACCTGTGCCTTGCATTTCAGTTCAAGAAACATTGTGCACCTCTGTCAAACATTGCAGCAAACCTGACAATACACAAATAAGATCTGGCCCCTCTCTCACAGAACCTTACTAGCCAGTCAGTGCTCAGGAAACATTTAGTGGTGGAATGCTCACTCTCGTGTCTTTTAACGAGACAGTCTCCTAAGTATATAATGTATTTCATTTCTAACGTTCATAATTTTCACGTGTTGCAGGGACAAATAATAGAACTTTGTTGTATTTCAATATCTTGTTCTCTTTTATTCCTCTGTCCCCATGAGTGTCTTTATACTTCAGTGTCCTTTCCTTTTTGATGATTTTCCCTTTTCATTTTTCTTGGCCGTTCGGATACTGATAGGAAAAGGGAGTGAATGAGGGGATCAGCAGTTTGTGTTTTATTTTGCTTCCCTACTTCTGGGAGAATATGGATGAAAGTGGCATTTAACACATACTTCCTGGTGTGAATATAGGTATTTTTACACTGCTCTTAATTCCTATACATTATTTTATATTCTTTGAACTCAGTTATGTTGGTAAATCCACAGGCCCTACCTAGTTTCTTACATATACGTAGCTATTAGCTAGATGGGATAGATGCTTTCCAAATAGTGTAGATTGGATAATGAATGCATGAGTCAATGGATTTGATAATAAAATTACTTGTCTAAAGACTTCTTGATAAAGTAATATGAAGCAGATAGGGTTTTGATAGGTTTTTTTGTTACATTATTCCAAACACTGAAATTAAGGAGCAATAGACAACTATATAGGCAACCAGAACCAAATGCATTCTGTATTTCACCTCTACTTACAAGCTTTTCATTTTTTGATTAGCTTTGTAACTTCGAAGGAGGTGATGTATTTTGAAGGCATTTGAGGCAGTAGAGTATAATGAGCCACCGGTGCAGGTTCTGGGTCAGACACATTGGATTCAAACCCAGGCTCTGGGCAAGTTAAATTCTTTAAAGCCAAAAAAAAAAAAAAAAGAAAAAAAAGAAAAATTCTTTAAAGCCTCAATCCCCTCTTGTATGAAATGAGGGTAACCATTTTTATTTAGTATTGTGGTGAGGATTAAATGAGATAATGAGTAGGAAGCCATTCTCATCACATTGCCTGATGTGGAGTAAGCGTTCTGTAATTGTTGTCAGTATTATTTTCATGCAAAAAGGGTATTTATTCACTTAAAACTTATAGTTTTAAGCTGCCATCTTGAGACAGAGTGGCAGATAATGAACATTTTCCGTCATTTTGTCATGTTTTAAAGATGCCAGTGGAATTTAGTACATGGGCAGAAATTATTGTGGGTGGTTACTTCTGAGAAACATTTAGGCTCTTAGAATTATCTGTCTAGATTCTTTTATGTTGCATGGACAGTTATTTTTCTGTTTCTCAAGTATTTGAGAAGTGAGCTCAGGTAAGGAAACGAATGAAAAGTCTTCATTGCTGCAGACGTGCTCCTGTTACTATCTCTGGGTTTGTAAATATGTCATATTCTCCATTATTCATGGCAAGGTACAGTCCTTGAGAATATAACCCAACACAAAGAGAAAGAAGTGGGAGGCATTGTGACTTCCAAAGTTGACTGTTTTGGTGACTAGTAGTCACATAATACATTAATTTATTGCTATTAAAACGTACTTCAAGATGCAGTAGTTTGAGAAGTTGTGGCTATGTGTTTTTTTAATTGCTTGTATCTGTATATCTGTAGCAATCATTGCATAAAATAAAGTGGACTTTGGATAAACATTATATACATACATATACTGTGTTTCCCTGAAAATAAGACCTAGCTGGACAATCAGCTCTAATGCGTCTTTTGGAGCAAAAATTAATATAAGACCCGGTCTTATTTTACTATAATATTTACTATTATATATATAATATACATGTATTATATATAATATATGTTATATACAATACATACATATTATAGTGAATATTATAGTATATATATATATATAATATATAATATGCATGTTATATAATTTATATATGTATACACAGTGGTACCTCGGTTTTTGAATGTAATCCTCGAGTTCTGAAACGTTCGAAAACAGCCGACAGCTAGGCCTCAGGATCTTGCACTCAGCGGAAGCCGCGTGACATGCCAGTATATCTAGGCCTGGACATTGGTGGAATTCACTGTGGTACAAAATGCTAAGAATCAAATTGATTTGTTGTTTGGCTACCACTGTTTTAACTAGTGTTATTTTGTTCACATTGCTATAGTTCAGGCTGCTTCAGTATTTCTAAAATAACTATCTACTTTCAGGAATTTACAACTCGGAAAAAAAGAAGCAATATGAGAGGAATATAGAAGCGTGAAACTGAAAATAGTTTAAAGCAGATTTTTTTTCTTAAGCCCCATATGTATTACAAGTATAACTGAATTAGATATCACTCACATAAAGATTTAGTTTGAAAAAAATGTTTTCTTCCCCATTTAAAAACCATTAGACAGTGGAGACAAAGGAATTATAAATATGATTTCATTAAAAAAGAATTATTTAGTGACATCCTAAGCAGTTTTGGGTTTTGGATATAAGCTACTTTTCAGTTTTTCCAAATAAACATCTTAGTCTTGGTATCAGATAGAAATCCAAGCATATTGGGAGAGAAAGCTGTGTGTGCGTGTGTGTGCTTGTGTGTGCGTGTTTGTGTGTGCGTGTGTGTGTGTGTCTAGATTTAAAGGAGAGAAGAGTGTGTTTGGAAATGTAGCTGGAGAGGTTGGTTGGAACCAGGGCTTTGTGACATATAGATCTGATTTATGAAAAAGAAAAGTCATAATTATCTAGGACCAAATGAAGCACTATTCCTTCTTCTTGGTCTGGACATGAACTTGAACTGAGCTCTTCTTTTTATTCTGAACATAGAACTCTCCTTGAGGATACTGCTTGGATCATTTTGTGTAGTGCAACATTAGTGTATCAGTTCAGCAATAAATATTGCAAGAAGATGCTGAATTCATTTTGAATACATGATAAACTCAAAATAATAGAAGTACTGTCAAATATTAGACATTGCTGAAATCGTTACGCTTTCTTTAGATATAACCTGGTCTTTTGGAAGACCTAGAAACTCTTCTAATTTACAATGAAGGAGATTTAAAAAAACTCTATGTTTCAAGATTACAGATAAACATAATTAAAGTTATGGTATAGCATCTAGGAATTTATAATGAATATTTGAGTCAGTTGACTTCTTGACATTTTTTGAGGAAAAATTTAAGCTGCTCCAAACCTCTATTAATGTTGAGTGTGGAGTAAAATAATAGTGTGGAGTAAATGTGTTGGGAATAATGTTACCATTATGACATTTATTTTTACAATAACCTTATGATATTTAATATTATTTCCCCTATTTTATATATGTAGAACCAAGGTCTTGAGAAATTACATGATTTGCCTGAGGTCACAACTAAAAATTTGTGGTTCCTGGATTTCTACCCAGGTTTTTCTGTCTTAAATTTTTTATATTGCCTTCACATTTGAATAGTTTAATTTGGTATACAGTTTTAGGTTGGCATTCTCCCCTCATACCCTCCATTAGCCCTTGGAAGATATTCCACTGCCTCCAGGTTTCAGTGTTCCTTTTGAGAAGTTAGCTGTCAATATATTACTTTTTCTTTGTAGATAATATATTATTTTTCTCTTGCTTTTAGCGTTCTTCAGTTTTACTACGTTGTCTCTAGGTGTAGATTTATTTTTTGGTGATCTTGAAATAGAGAGTTAAGTGTCTTCTATAGATGATGGAAATTTCTTAGCTGCTATATGCTTGAATATTGCTTCTCTTTCCTTTTTTCCTTCTAAAATTCATAACAGACATGATGGATCATCTTCTTCTACTGTCTGCATTTCTTGTCTTTGCTTACTTATGTTTATATGCTGCATTCTGGGAAATTTCTACAGCTCTATCTTCTGGTTTATTGAGTCCCCTTTCCTCTGTGTCTAATCTGTTGTTTTCTCAGTTCACTAAGTTTTTAATTTCAGTGATTATATTTTTTATTGCCAGAAGTCTTTTTTTAAATTAATTTCAGGTATACAAAACAACATAATGATTAGACATTGCTATCCCTCACTAAGTGATAACCCCAACAAGTCTACTACCATCTGGCATTGTAGATAGCTACCATAATACAGTTGATTATATTCCCTATGCTGTATTCTACAACCTGTGACCATATGTATATGACATTCAGTTCTATTTTATACCGTATTTCCCCCAAAATAAGACCTAGCCGGACAATAAGCTCTAATGCGTCTTTTGAAGCAAAAATTAATATGAGACAGGATCTTAGTCTTATATTAATTTTTGCTCCAGAAGACACATTAGAGCTGATTGTCCAGCTAGATCTTATTTTCGGGGAAACACGCTATTAGTTTCAGGTGTAAACTGTGGCCAGACATCCGTACAACTTATGAAGTGATTCCTCCCAGCAAGCCCAGCACCCATCCGACACCATACACAGGTTTGCAACATTTTTGACTATATTCCCCATACTGCACTTCACATCCCTGTGACTATTTTGTAACTACCCATTTGTGCTTCCTAATCCCTTTACTTTTCCCCCATCGCCCCAGCCCACCTCCCATCTAGCCACCGTTAGTTGGTTAGAAGTTTTTTTGATTCTTTTTTTGTATCTGCCTATTCATGTCTCATCCTTATGTTTTTAAGTATAGTTATTTTATAGTGACTAATAGACTATCAAGACCTTTAGATAACAACATTAATTTTACTATACTTAGTATCTACTATACTTCCCTTATGGTGAATTGTTATTTTTTTGTACCTTGAAATTTTAGTTGTAACCTCAGTGGAAATACTAGGAAGTCTGGGTCAAGGATATATCCTATACTTTTGTATTTGTTTCTGCTAAGTGCCTTTTGGAGGACAGGTGAGTGAAAAACAAGTTAAATATATCCATATAATAAGATAGTACTCAGCAATAAAAAGCATTGAGTTACTGATACGCGCAACAATATGGTTGAGTCTCAGACGCATTCTAAATGAAAGAAGTCAGACAACAGAATATATACTGTATGATTCTACTTATGTCACATTCTAGAAAAGCAAAACTATAGTGATAAGCCAACAGAAGAATGCATGGCGGGGTGAGGAGTGACTGCTAAGTGGCAAGAGGGAATTTTCCAGGGTGATGGAAATGTTCTGTATGTCACCTGTGATGGTGGATATGCAATTGTATACATTTTTCGAAAGAAACCAAATTGTACACATAAAATTAGTGAATTTCATTGTATGAAAATGATACCTCAAAGCTGATTTACAGAAAATAGGCAAAACTCATCAATAACAGAGGTCGGAATAGTAATTGCCCTAGGAGAGTACTAGCTGTGAGGGAGACATGAAGGACGCTTCTGAGGTGTGGAGATGGGTCGCGTCCACGCGTAACCTGGGTGTATCTGAAGTTAAAATTCATTGAGCTGCACACTTGAGACTTGTGCACTCTATGTGCTACATACCTCAATGATAAGATACAAAAGAAAAAATATTCTAGGAAGGGTTAGAATGTAAAGTTGAGAAAATCTTGAAGAAAGTAGAACAAAAGGATAAAAAGATGGAAAAATAGGAGAGAAGAGAGAAGAAAATTAGAGGGCCAAGCTCAGAAATCTAATACCTGAATAAAAGTTTTCCAGAAAGAGAGAACCAAAAAAATGGAAAGAAATCATCAATGAAATAATTCAGAAATTTTCCTAAAATTGGAAGACATTAATTTCTAGATTGAAAGTCCCAAATAGACTCTTTTTCAAAGCACATCATCAATTTTAGAAAGCTTGTATCAAAGAGAAGATCCTGCAGATTTGTAGAAACGGCAAAAAACAGGTATATTTCATCTTCTCAACTTAATATTGAAACCTAGAAGGTAATAGAGCAATGCCTTCAAAATTCTGAAGGAAAATTATTTACAAACTAGGATTCAGGAGCCAGCTGAACTATCACTGAAGTGTGAGGATAGAATAAAGATGTTTTCAGACATGCACAGATCAAAAACTTTACCTCCGATCTATGGAAAATGTGCTCCATACGTAAGGGAGTAAACCAAGAAAAAGAAAGACGTGATAGACAAAAAAGGATTCAACATCGAAGAGGCAAAGGGTTTCCCCAGGATGTAAGGAGATCCCAAGTTGAACAACAGCCTTGGAAGGTAGATACAGTATCCTCTTCCAGAGCAACAGTTAGGCTTGCTTATAGCCATGGAAGAAAGCGAAGAGTATCTTCCTTTGGAACAAAGGGTAGGTATGCATACTGTTCAATATAATAGATTTCCCTAAACTTAGGGTTCCTCTCCTGTAATGCAACCTACTGCATATGTAGATGTTACCTGGGCCATTATGTGTTGCCCTGTGGAACTTGGGGCTTGGGAAACAGTCGCAAAAAACCCCAAACCAAACCAAACCCAAAATGAAAAACAAAAACAACCAAAACCTTGAGTTGGGTTATCTTCCAGAAGTTTCATAGTTTTGACTCTTATGTTTAGGTCAGTAATTCATTTTGAGTTAATTTTTGTTTATAATGTGAGGTTAAGAGTTGAGGTTCAGGGTTTTTGTTGTTTTGTTTTTATATCGATATCTAGTAGTTTCAGCACCCTTTTTTGAAAAATTCCACACTGTCTTGATTACTGTAAATTTATAGTAAATCTTGGAATCAGATAGTATAATTTGTACTTTACTGTTTTTCAAAACTGTTTTGGCTATTCTATGTCCTTTGTATTTCCATATAAATTTTAGAATCAGCTCGCCAATTTTTATAAGAAAGGCTGTTGAGATTTTGATCGGGATTGCATTGACTCTTATTGATTACTTTCAAGAGAATTGACATCTTACCCATATATTGAGTGTTTCAGTTCACAGTTGCCCCCCCCCACACACACACACACTATATGTCCATTAATTTGGGTCATTTTAAATTTCCCTTAGCAGTTTTTGGTAATTTCTAGTGTTCAGATATTGCATATATTCTGTTAATTCTATCCCTGAGTGTTTCATATTTTTAATCATTTCATTGTTTTGATTTTAGTTTTTAATTATTTATTGTTAGTATGTAGAAATATAATTGATTTTTTTATATTGACCTGTACTCTACAACCTTAAAAAACTCACTTTTTTAGTTCTTGTCGCTATTGTAGATTCCCTAGGTTTTTTTCCATTAACCGTCATGTTGTATTTAAATAAAATCAGTTTTACTTCTTTTCCAGTTGGTATGCATTTTAGTTTATTCTTGCCTTGTTACACTGGTTAGAAACTCTAGTTCTAATTTTGAATAGAAAGGTGAGAGCAAACATACTCTTCTTGATCTTGGGGGACAGCATTCAGTCTTTCACAATAAATATAATGTTAGCTGTAGGTATTTCATAGATGCTCTTTACTAGGTTTAGGAAATTCTGTTCCTTAGTTGGCTAAGAGTTCTTATCGTGGTGTTGAATTTTGTTAAATGTTTTTTCTGCATCTATTGAGATGATCATCTTTCATTTCTGGTCTCAAAATTATATCAATTGGTTTTTTAATGTAAAACACCTTGTTTTTTGGTATAAACCCCACTTGGTCATAATGCATTATCCTTTTTATACATTACTGGATTTGATTAGTTAAAATTTAAAGATTTTTGTATCTATGTTCCTGAGGGATATTGGTATGTAAATTTATTTTCTTATAATGCCTGCTTTTGGTATTAGGGCAATGCAGGCCTTAAAACATGAGTTAGAAGTTTTTCTGCTGCTTCTTTCTTCAAGATAGTTTGTTTAGAGTTGATTTTATTTTTTCCCTAAATAGGGAAGAATTCACTAGTGAAGCCATTTGGATCTGGAGTTGTTGTTTTTTGTTTGTTTTTTTGGTGGGAAGATTTTAAATTACAAATTGGATTTCATCAATTGCTGTAGGACTATTCAGATTAATTACTCTCTTTCTTCTTGAGTAAGCTTTGGTGTGTTGTGACCTTCACAGAATTTGTCCACTTCATTAAGCCCTGTTTTTCCTTTTAATATTTCTAAAGTTTGTAATGGTAGCTTCTCTTTATTTCTGATTTTGGTAATTTATATTTTCTCTCTCCCTTAACTGGCCAATATTACTATAGGATTATCCATTTTAATGACCTTTCCAAAGAACCAGCTTTTGGCTACATTGAAATTTTCTATTGCTTTTCTGGTTTTATTTTATTGGTTATTGCTCTTAACTTTATTGTGTTGTTCCTTCTACTTCTTCTGGGGTTTAATTTGCTTTTATTTTTCTAGATTCTTAAGATAGAAGCCGAAAGCAGGAGTTGGCAAACTACAGTCTGGGGGCCATATTCCGCCTGCCACTTGTTTTTGAATGGCCCAAGAAGTAAGAATGGTTTTTGCATTTTTTTTAATGGTTAAAAAAATCAGATAAAAAAGTACTATTTTGTCACATGTGGAAATTAAATGAAATTTAGACATCAGTGTCCATAAATAAAGTTTTATTGGAACACAACCACACTCATTTGTTCACATACTGTCTATGGCTGCCTTTTTGCTAGAACGGCAGAGTTGAGTAGTTGTGACAGAGCCTTTGTGGCATACTCAGTGCTGTGCACTGCCACTTGGTACACTGTAATCACGTTTCAAGTGCCATGCATATCATTGTATTCTGACATTTTTATGTAATTAATATCAGCACATACCCTTCATGTGAAAACAAGAAAAGGTGAGAAAAATGGACTTGACGTATTACACTTTTAAAGCACACTGGAGTGTGGATAGTCAAATTAGATGACAAAGCATTGTGATTATTATGCAGTGACACTATAGTTGTGCTGAAGAAATACAGTATACACCGACGTGACCAGACTAATCATGCATCACAATATTTTCAACTCACAGGAAAGCAATGGTCGGAAAAAATAGAAAACTTCAAAAGGAATATTTTATCACAGCATAATTTCTTTACAAAATTAAAAAACAAAAATCAGTCTGCACCCACAGTAAGTTTTTGAGTGTCTCATTTCTTAGCCAAGCAAGGAAGTCCTTTACCGATGGTGACTTAACTAAATTGTGTTTGATTATGGCAGCCAAAGAAATGTGTTTGGAGAAAATAAATTTGTTTAAGACAGCCTTTTGGTGTAAACAGTTGCTGAAAGAGTTGAGGACATCAGTAGTCAATTAAAAAACAAGGCAAGGGGTGGCCGGATGTCTCAGTTGGTTACAGCGCGCGCTCTTAACAACAAGGTTGTCGGTTCAATTCCCACATGGGATGGTGGGCTGCACCCCCTGGAACTGAGATTGAAAACAGCAACTGGATTTGGAGCTGAGCTGCACCCTCCACAACTAGATTGAAGGACAACTACGTGGAGCTGATGGGCCTGGAAAAACACACTATTCCCCAATATTCGCCAATTTAAAAAAAAAAAAAAAACAAGGCAAATGATTTTGAGTGGTTTTCCTTGGCTGCCAGTGAATTGATAAGATATTAACAATACAGCTCAACTGTTATCTATTTGAGAAGTCAGTGCTGAGTTTGATGTTATCAAAGAGTGAGTTTTGATGAATAGTGTTCATAGAGTAACTACAACAAAGAATACTTAACAAAAAGTTGAGAAAACACTAATTCTGTACAACCTGAAGTGGAATCTGCTAAGATGTGTTACAGCTTATGGTGGTAAACATATGTGTAGGACAGAAAAAGGCTTAGGTGAACAAATTTACAAAGCTGTGAAAATGTGAGGTGGTTAAAGTCTATGTTTGTTCGTTTTTTTTTTATTTATTAGCAGGTATTTTGCAGAGAATATTTGAATCTGTCAGGTGATACAGAACCAGTAGTATCTCAAGACTCCAGAGTGTCGCTCTTGTGGACTTAGCCATTGCCAGTTCCATGGATTTTTGTCAGAAGCTAAATATCCTGACTAGAGGCTTAGCAGTGAGGGGTAAAGTTATATTGCAATCTTCGGAGCTTAGGACTGATTTGCAATTTTTCTGAATGAGAGGAACTGCTCTCAACCACTGTTATTAAACATTGAATGGCTTTGGAAATCTTTTTTTTTTTTTTTTTTTTTTTTGCTGCAGACTTGCTAATGTTCTTTATGTGAGTCAACCTGGAATTACAAGACAAAACAGTGTTTATATGCAAATCTAAAAGTTGTTTCGATGCCAACTGATGTTTGAATTACAGGTGATATCAAGCTGTTTTATGTAGCTTTCCATGCTGTCAAAAGTTAAAGCAAAGAAGTGAGATTTCCATTCCCCCAGCCCCAGATTTGCAGTAGATGTATTTTCTGAGCTCAAACTGCAGTTTCAGCAGCATTTTTCAGACTTTTATGCAAGTGCAAAAGAAATTTGCATATTACAGAATCCATTTAACTGTGCAATTGAGGCATTTGCACTTAACCTTCAGTTGGAAGTGATTAATCTGCGATGTAATGACATGGAAAAGACACAGTATCAAGAGAAGAATAAATTATTTAAATGCCCTTTTAAACAAGAATATGCTGAATGAAATGGTATGCTTGCGATTTGATACCAGTATGTAATAGTACCTATCTGAGTAAAAAGACATTTTCAGACATGAAATTCATAAAATCTTATTAAAAAGCAGCATTAATATATGAATATTTACAAGTGATTTTGATGACAGGGAACATTAACTTTGAATCCCAACTAAATGAAATATTATCCCCTGCCCCCGCCAGAAGAGTCCATTCTTATTAGTAGGCCTGTTTTACAAAAAGTTGTGCTCAACTCTTATTACTATTTTAAATTTCATCAATAAAAATTGTGGAAAATTTTGTCTTATTATATAAACACTTGAATAATATTCTCAGTTTTGCCTATTGGCCCTCAAAACCTAAAAAACTTGCTGTCTGGTCATTTACAGAAAAAGCTTGCCGACTCCTGCTTTATGTCAAGATGTTTTTGTTCTGCATAGTTGTGTACTTGCACATATTAGCAGAATTAATGCTTTTGTTTCACAATGACTTTAAAAAATGTATGTGGACCCTGACAGTAATTAAATTTAAAAAAACACCCTTTTTCATTTGAATTAGCTACTTACTAGAATCAGTCCTCTTTGACTCTTGGCACTAATTTTCCAGGCCATGTTTGAATTTATTCTGGTTTCTGCCCTAACCCCTTCCTAGTGCTCCAGGTACAAGTGAATCATATTTTTATCATACCCCTAAAATGTATGAGGTCTGACAGTGAAGTTTGCGAACTTGTTGCAATGATGTTGCTAACCGTTTTCGATATCAGAGGGGTTATTCATTATGAATTTGTACCAACTGGACAAACAGTTAACCAAGTTTACTATTTGAAAATTCTAAAAAGGCTGCGTGAAAAAGACAACCTGAAATTTTTTGCCAACAATTCATGGCTTTTGCATCATGACAATCCACCAGCTCATACGGCACTATCCTGAGGGAGTTTTTAGCCAGTAAACAAATAACTGTATTGGAACACCCTCCCTACTCACCTGATCTGGCCCCTAATGGCTTCTTTCTTTACCTGAAGATAAAGAAAATATTGAAATGAAGGCATTTTGATGACATTCAGGACATCAAGGGTAATATGACAGCTCTGATAGCCTTTCCAGAAAAAGAGTTCCAAAATTGTTTTGAAGGGTGGACTAGGCGCTGGTGTTGGTGCATAGCTTCCCAAGGGGAGTACTTCGAAGGTGACCGTAGTGATATTCAGCGGTGAGGTATGTAGCACTTTTTCTAGGATGAGTTCACGAACTTAATTGTCCGACTGCGTATATGTTACATTGCATATATATGGTATGAGCGAACAGTGCAGTGAATGTTTGAATACAAAATTTATTATAGTAAAGACACATTGCCATTAACTCCCCTCAAATGTGAGGTCTGCCAATTAAGTTCGCAAACTCATCTTAGTAAAAGTGCTACATACTTCATTGCTGAATATCCCTATAGTCACCTTCGAAGTACTTCCCTTGGGAAGCTTTGTACCGATGCCAGCACATAGGACACCCTTCAGAACAATTTTGGAACTCTTTCTCGAATCGCCATCAGAGCTGTTGCCGTATTACCCTTGATGTCCTGAATGTCATCAAAATGTCTTTTAATATTTCCTTTATCTTCAGGTAGAGAACAAAGTCATTGGGGGCTGGATCAGATGAGTAGGGAGGGTGTTCCAATACAGTTATTTGTTTACTGGCTAAAAACTCCCTCACAGACAGTGCCATGTGAGCTGGTGCATTGTTGTGATGCAAGAGTCATGAATAGTTGGAGAAAAGTTCAGGGCGTCTTAACTTTTTCACACAGCCTTTTCAGCACTTCCAAATAGTAAACTTGGTTAACTGTTTGTCCAGTTGGTACAAATTCATAGTGAATAATCCCTCTGATACCAAAAAAAGGTAGCAACATCATTTGGAATCTTTAATTTGGACTGATGGAACAATTTTGGTCGTGGAGAATTGGCTGACTTCCCTTGTGAACTTTGACACTTTGTTTCAGGGTCATATTGGTACACCCATGTTTCATCACCAGTGAGAACATGGCCCAAAACATTGTCTTGCCTCTCCAAAAGGTCTTGGCAAATTTCAGTTCTCCCTTTGCTTTTGTTCATCAGTGAGCTCCTTTGGGACCATTTTTGCACACACCTTTCTCATACCAAGATTTTCAGTTAAGATTTTCCTAACCTTCTCTATCGATGTTTACTTCGTCTGCTATGCTTCTCACAGCCAATGATTTTGACGCACAATATGATGCACAATTCGATGAATTTTTAGCGATGTTTTTGTCAGTTCTGCTCGTTTCTGGCTGCTCTGACCTCTCTTCATCAGTGACATGTTCTCTCCCCTCAGAAAAACGTTCAATCCATTTTTACACTGCCTTTTTCTTCATGGCATTATCCCCATAAACTTGGACTAACATGTCCCTCATTTCACTTCCACTCTTGCCAAGTTGAAAAATAAATTTAATGTTTCTTTGTTGCTCTAATTCAAGTTCAGACATTCTTGCGACGGCACACAAAAACATTCAACGACAGGGGCGGCCGGATGGCTCAGTTGATTAGAGCGTGAGCTCTGAACAACAGCATTGCCAGTTTGATTCCTGCATGGGATGGTGGGCTGTGCCCCCTGCAACTAAAGATTGAAAAGGGCAACTGGACTTGGAGCTGATTTGTGCCCTTCACAACCAGATTGAAGGACAATGACTTGGAGCTGATGGGTACTGTAGAGACACTCTGTTCCCCAATATTCCCAAATGAAAAAAAAAAATCATTTAAAAAAAACAAAAACATGCAACAACAATAATGAACGCCACTTAACAAGACACCGCCACTCGTAGACATAAACACAACTGGGAGACATTGATATACCAAGGTTGTGAGACCTTCCCTAATTGTTTGTACAGCGCTGCCAGTGTAAGTGCTCGGTGGCAAGTTCACGAACTTAATCGTCACACCTCATACTCCCCCTCACTTCGAACACACCTATCTCATCGTTCTTGCCACTTTCTGAAGCAGTTCTTGAAGTTCTCTTTCGTGAGTGTCGTTGTTTGTGCTGTTGTGGCTGCCTCAATGTCCTGAATCGATTCAAAATGTTTACCTTTCATGATTATTTTGACTTTGGGAAGAGCCAGAAGTAGCCCAGTACCAGATCCAGTGAATAAGGTGGATGAGGACACACCATAGTGTTTTTGTTTGACAGTAATTGCTGTACCAGAAGTGGTTTGTGACATGGAGACTTTCCATTGTGATCAAAACATGGTGAATGCCGCTGCCGAGTGGCACCCAATGGAAAGGCAGGGATCTTCAATATGGGCAACGGAGCGTCGAACCTTAGTAGCAGTGTGTGACAGGTTTCAGCTTGTTGGGTGCAGTCAGTTTGGTGTGAGCTATGGTTGAGGGAAGGTGTGTTTTAAAGTGTGCCCTAAATCATCCATTATGACAACTCTCCATGTCACACATCACTTCTGGTATGGAAATTTCTGTCAAAAACATTACAGTGTGTCCTCATCTACCTTATTCACCAGATCTGGCACCTTGTGACTTCTGGCTCTTCCCCAAAGTCAAAATAATTCAGGGCATCGAGGCAGCCATGACAGCGCAACTAAAGACATTCACGAAAGAGGACTTCCAGAACTGGTTCAGAAAGTGGCAAGATGATGGGATAAGTGTGTTCCAAGCGAGGGGGACTATTTAGAAGGGGATTAATGGCAATGTATCTTTTACTGTAATAAAATTTTTTTATTTAAACATTCACTGTATTGTTTGAATATTACTTTACTGATCATCGATCTCTGTGAATTCATGTACTGGTACCATACTGCTTTAGTTATTTAGGCTTACTGATACATTGAAAGTCTATTTAAAGCCAGTGTTATTAAAGTCTATTAAAATCTCATTATACTTTTCTAAACAAAGACAAAACAGCAAAAAAAGAAAATATATGGAACAGCTTTGTTTCTGCTGCATTCATTCATTCATTCATTCATTCATTCATTGTAATAAGACCTTATTGCTTTTTGTTACTCTTCTAATTTGAAGAAGATGCTTTCCATGGTTGCTCTGTATTCTGTAGGTCTAATGAACATTGGAATTTCTTACCATGTAAAAATAGTAACTTGTTTGCTGCAGTGTATTCTCAACTCCCTGCCATTGAACCTGTGCTGGAAGAAGGTGCAAATAATATTATAATATGCCAAAACACATAAAGGAAGCAGCTTTGTTTTCAAGAACGTACTGGAGTCATTTAAAATGCCTACAACTAGATGTGGTTGTGAGGAAGTTTTTGAGCCCCTTTAGAATAGATAAGAGGCACAGAGGGAGAGCCAAACTATCCACACCAAAATTTAATACCCGCAGGGAGGCACAGAGAAATACTTGACTCCCTCTGAGTGAGTTCATTGGCTTGCTTTTGTAGGTAGTAAGAGTAGGGCAGTTTGGACTCCTTGTCAGGACATCATTCTTCTGTGTGTCTGGACTTCCTGCTCTTTATCGTCTTGGGTGGAAAGTATCTGCATAGAAGCCTGGCACGATTTGGCAGATGATGGAAAGCCTGGCAGAAAGGCCAGAATGATGAACGGGGGGCTTTGGTGGAAGCCAGAGGTTCAGATGATGGTCTAGCATCTTGTAGAAGGGAAAAGATTAGTGACACGTAGTTATTTTCACAGACAAAAAGCTGTAGTGAGTGCCAGCATGATGGAAGATTACAAGTTGAGGAACAAAAAGGGCTCAGGTAGTTTGATTCAGGCTTTTGTGTAGATTCACGTTGTAGGGGACATTAAATATGTATGAATGGTACATGGACAACTATTGGCTGTTCCTTTTAAGAGTGTTCCTTTACTATGACTTTTTGTTCTTGGAGGCCAAAAAAATTTTAATGTGAACTAATTTCTGCAGTTTTAATTGATGTGAGAGGAAAATGTGTGATATTTTTATGTTTCTACATTGTCAAGAATAAATTGAAAGAAGTTAAAGCAAGTTCATCATTACTATTATTACAGCTTGTGGTAATTACAAATGAGCAAGGAAAACTAGAACCTGTAACATAAATCAATAGTTCAGAGCTGTGTAATTTCTCTTCTTATTATCTCCTTGGGTGTTCTTTTGTGATCTCCCTGTGCTGCGAAAATTAGAAACTTTCAGTACCAAAAGATGCATTCAGATAACCTCAAAGAAGGAGAGAACCACTTTGACTTTCAAACTAGTTTTGAGCAGGTATTTTAAAGAATAATAAAGTTTTAAAATCAGCTAAAAAGTCATTATATTTTATGTTTAGGTCTTTGAAAGAATATGAATTTGGCTGAGATTTGTGACAATGCAAAGAAAGGAAGAGAATATGCGCTTCTTGGAAATTATGACTCATCGATGGTGTATTACCAAGGGGTGATCCAGCAAATTCAGAGACACTGCCAGTCAGTCAGAGACCCGGCCGTGAAGGGCAAATGGCAGCAGGTGAGACCACATGACAGTGTCCGCGGGCAAGGGCCGGCGTCTGTTGTACTTGCAAGATTAGAGCTTGAGATGCCCTTAGTAGTTCTTACTTGTCAGAATACTGAGATGCTTTTAAAATGAACTCTGAATAGTTGTCTCTCTTGCCCAGTTAGTATTTTATATATTTTTGATAACGTATTTCATGAGACATATTTCAAAGACACTTAATTTTAATGGAATCTACTTTCAATTTTTAAAAAAATTTTATGATCAGTGGCCTAATTGTATGTGAATACAAATTTTTGAAATAAGGTATTGCTACTTTACCCTTTCATATCTACATGTAGTTCTGACCAATTTCATAAAACTATATAAATGTCTAACCACTATGCAGTATACCTGAAATTAATATAATATTGTGTGTCAACTGTAATTGAAAAACAATTTTTTTAAAGGAAAGTTTCTTCTTTTGAAAGACTCGTTACAAATACAAAGGAATCAGTAATCTAATAAGAAAACCATTATATTTGCTGTCTCTTGACTATACAACTAAATTATGTAATAGTATAGTTAATAAAAAAGTTGAATTATAATTTCTCCACTTATTCTTAAAACTTGAAATTGTTTTAAAATTAAAAGTACAAAGTCGAGCATTTCTTTGAAGTTTCCATTTTATGTACTAATGCCTTTTAAATGTTTCTTCTAATTTTTCCACTAGTCAGAAATTGATGTTTTTCTAAGTTTTCAGGGTAAATTTGGCTTACTTTCTGACTTAAGTGTTACCAGATTATGTTGTGTGTGAGAACAATATACTTGTTCTAACTCAAGTTGAAATTTTCAGTTTTCTCCTATCCTGCACACTAGCCACAGATAAGAGTGTTTTATAAATCTAGCACGGAAATATTTTTGACACGTTCTTAATTGTGTTAAATAGTGGCCATATCTATTCAGATATTTCTGTTATGTTTCTTTCATTAAGTTCTGAAATTTCGTTTTTCCAAGTATAGCATGTAATTGTATATAGGAGCAGTTCAATTTTACCTAGGATTTTCTTTGGTTCTGAAGTTCCTTTATTTGGTCTTTTCTATAATTCAAGGTAAAAATGAGGGAAAGTTTCTTAAGTTCTGCTTTATAGTAAAATGTCCTTCCTGGTTAAAAAATTAAGAATTGTAATTTTCAATCTATTTATCTGTTTGCCTTTGAAAATCAGTTTTGCTCCAAGTTTGAAAACACAAGAATCTCCCCATAGTAGGTGCTCAGTGAGGTTTTGTAACTATAGGAAAAGCCTTGCTTTTAAGCTCAAAGTCAACTTTACCCAGCACTTGAAAGAATTTAAACAAGGCCAGAAGAATTCAGATTTGAGGTGAATTTAAATAAAAATCGGAAGTGGGTGATTCATAGTGTAATACCACTTCCAGCTTTCAGATGCTCATCAAGGGCAGGCATGTTATATTTAGTGATACTGGAGGTAGGAAATGCTGGTCAAAATTTTGGCTGACAGTTTTTTGGAAGCTATTTATAAATATAGTAAAAAGATTGAGCATTACACAGATTTCTGGGAATGGTTAACTTATTAGACTTTGTCGCTTATTTCAAATTGTTAATGGTCAGCAATTCTTTGGTAGAAATAAAATTCCATTACGAAGATACATAGCCACTTCCCCTATGAAAAAGTATGTATTATAATTATGGCTTCTTTCAGACTAAATTCCTGCCCTCCTATCTACTTTGTTTTTTGAATATGCTTTAATGACTAATTTTGTATACTTTGAACAACATTAAATTTGCATTCTATAATGATTTGTTATTTACAATTTATATAAACTTGAAACCGTTTCTGGTATAAAGGCTATATATTTTTTAAGGTTCGGCAGGAATTATTGGAAGAATATGAACAAGTTAAAAGTATTGTCAGCACGTTGGAAAGTTTTAAAATCGACAAGCCCCCCGATTTTCCCGTTTCCTGTCAAGATGAACCATTTAGAGACCCTGCTGTTTGGCCACCCCCTGTTCCTGCAGAACACAGGTAAATGGGACTTAATACTCTTTATCTAATCGATATTTAGAGTAAAGAGAGCGACACTTTATTTGAACAAAGGATGAAAAAGTCTTTTTGGAGGGCATGTAAATTTAATATCTTTGATAATTTTCATACCTACAGGTTTACAGAGTGCATTTGCTAAAGAACCATAGTAGTCAATCACTTGTCATATATCTTGCTTTTAGAATGTTATCATGACAGTAGAAATTGCTAGTCCTAAAATTTATCGGTTAAGTGAGGCCTTAGATTTCATGTCAGCATCAACACTTAGATGGCTATCTTGCTTTCAAACGTTTTTGCTTTGAAAGACTCTACCAGCTTTAGATGAAATGGCGGACAAGTAGGATTCCTCTGGCTGGGCTACAGTCAGTTTCCAGAGTCATGGTGCAGAAGGAGCCTTAGTGTTCCATAAGGTTCAAGGTCATGTTCCAGTGTGTGGCCTATAAAGCTTTAAGTTTATGTCCCTGTGCATCCTCTACACCTCTGTCTTCTTGTTCTTTCCTGTCTTTGCCGGTCTGTTCTTTCTTCCAGGAATACCCATAATCTCCATCTAAGCAACTCATTCATTCTTCAGGTCTCAGCTCAATGTATTTCCTCTTTGCAGCCTTTTTAAATTAGCCCAGGCATAACAGTTTGTTCATAGCAGGTATATCATGTTGCATTTCTTTGTCTCTTCACAAGATTAGGAGCTTTGTAAGGGCTAGGACCATGGTTTTATTTACTCAAGACAAGAATAACAAACTTCCATTGTTAACACAGGGTTTGGCACATAGTAGGCATTCAGCCAACATTGACTGAATTAACTGTTCATTCTGTAGGTGAGGAAAGTGAGGCCTGAGAGACCCTGACCTGTGAGTTAGGCAAGGTCAGGATCTGAGTTTAGATCTCTCTGGCTTTTTTTAGTCCCCTTGTGAGGTGTTATTGTGGCCAGTGTTGCATCATAGAACGGAAGTTTCCCTTTGATCAGCAGCTGTGAGCCTGTGTTTAACTTGTTGATCTCTTAAAGTTTCCTAACAGCATTGAAAGAACTGTGAAAAGTGGTTAATTTATTCCTTCAGTGTGTTTTCCACGGAGGGAAAGATCATTTTATGATTCCCGTTATAAAAACACTGGGTGCTGAGTATTTTCTAAGGTCTAAACAATATGGTGCTTTCCTCAGATGTAACCACCTTCAGGTGTTTTGGATCAAGGTAACCATTACCCCTCAAGAGGCAGTGTTTCGGGAGTCGTAGGTTTGTTACCATGGAAGTTCCAGAGTAAATACTGAGAGAAAGTAATAATGGCATTTTGACCTATCAGAACTTGGAAGTGCTGTGTATGTATATATAATGAAATACCTTTATTTTTTTCTGAAAGTCATTATTTCAGTAATATACTTCTGGTTTAAAGCTAAAAGCTGACAATAGCTTTATTTTTATTTAGATATAATTGACATAAATGTTATGTAAATTTAAGATGTGCAATGTGTTGTGATATATTTATATACTGCAATATGATTTCCATGGCGGGGCTAGCTAATACCTCTGTCCTGTCACGTAAGTTTCATTTCCTTTTATTGGTGGAACAGTTAAGATCTCATCTCTTAGCAAGTTTGAAGTATTGTTGTGTCATCCTGTTAATGTGATGTATCACATTTATTGATTTATAGATGTTGAACCAACCTGGCACCCCAGGGATAACTCTCATGTGGTCATGCTGTATAATCCTTTTAATATGTTGTTGAATTTGGTTTGCTAATACTTTGTTGAGAAGTTTTGCCTCTGTATTCATTAGGGATATTGCTCTGTAGTTTTCTTTATTGTAGTGTCCTTATTTGGCTTGGTATCAGGGTAATGCTGGTCTCGTAAAAAGTTTAGAAGTGTTTCCTCTTCAGTTTTTTGGAAGAGTTTGAGAAGGATTGGTGTTCTCTTCTTTAAAAGTTTGGTAAAATTCACCAGTGAAGCCATCTGGTCCTGGGAATAACTTGCAGTATAGGAAATACCTGTTCTGAATTGCTAGAGAACCATGATGTATTTTAAAAAGCAGTGGCCACAGATAATAACTCTAATATTCGTGGCTCAAACTGAATAAAAACCTGTGGTCGTATTTTCCAATTGATGAACACTTACTTGGAAAGTTCTCCTCGTTGCAGAAACACTACCCCAGGTATTTCCTTTTCTTTGTCCTCCCTGAACTGCCCATAACACAGATCTGATTTCTTTTCATACTTGTGTTTCAATCCTTACTGTTAATGAAAGTGAAAGATGAATGGACCAGAATGTACTTCTCCAAACCACCACTCTCCGTACTAAATTTTAAAAAACGTTTCCCTTCTATATAGCCATGTGTGCATTTTTTTCCCTCTGTAGGCCAGAAACCCTTAATAAAAGCAAGTCTAAGACCGTATTTTGGGGAAAAGAAAAGATTCTTATTCCCACGTATATTGTCAACAGCAATAGAAAAACACCCAACAATTCCAAAAGATTCTACTAGTGAAGGAATTCTGTTGAATACCTTGACTACTAGCGTGGGATTAGTAGTTTTACTCTATGAATAAGCGAAATCACAGTTCCTTCATCAAATAATAATATCATAGTAACATATATGCGAGGCATATGTTAACGAAATAAACTTTACACAGGTTTGTAGCATAGAATATCTTCATGAGCTGGTAAAATAAGTATTATGATTGTAAGTATAGGGTTAAGAGTTGTGGGCAGTTAGAGTTATGTAATATTTTTCTCCTTTTGCGATTTTGTTTCTTCTGCAGGTTATGTAAAACATGTAATAAAACTTTCACCTAGAGTGTGGATATAGTCATTAGATATTCTTGGTTTAATGGGAATACAGTTTACTTCAGTCTATGAGATCTGAGTTTGAGTTCTCCTTCTGATGCCTGCTTGTTTTATGACCTTGAGTAAGTTACTTAGCCTCTCTGAACGTTAGCTTCACTACCTGTTAAACGAGGCTCTCTGCGTCATGGGATTAATTAAGAGAATTTAATGTCTAAGACAGGAACTGGCATGTAATAAGTAATTAAAATTGCTTATGGTTAACTCCGAAATAAAGTACCACAATGTTCTTTCAGATAATAATAAGCGAATAACAGAATTTTAAAAAGGATAGCCTTATCCATAGAATTCCTAAAGGAATTTTATTTTTCCCCTGCACATTCTACATAATCCTTAGTTTTCTGAAACATTTTGTATAACTGTGGCAGAGAGAATATGGTTTTTAAATGTCTAAGTCTCATGAACTTTGTGATTATTTTCAGGGAAAGGATGATAACTGATTATCAGTCACTTACTATATGTTGTACAAGCATTATTTTATTTAAACCTCCAATAAGCTCATGAAGCAGCTACTGTTAGTATGTACCCATATTACTATTACTAATTTATTATTATGAAACCCATTTACAGCTGAGGACATGGAAGCGTGTTATTTTCCCAAAGAGTTTGTTATTTCCCAAAGTCATCTGTACAAGAAAGTGGCAGAGCCAGGATTTGAACCTAGATGTCCTCAACTTCAGGGGTCTTACTTATATCCATTCTGCTGTGTTACTTTCCTACACATACTCAGTGGTGACTGTGGCATGTTTTGATAAACGTGTATATCCTGATACCTGTGTATAGATCTGTTATCCACTTGATTAAATTCTTACTGTATTAGAGGTGGTGGGAGAATAAAGGAGCTGAAAATGCTTAAAGAAATGAATATTGATATTTTAAATATAATTTAAAAAACTGTCTCCATGGGTACATCACACTGAAATTTGAGTAGAAGTCTATAGGAAAATAAAATTTGCTTTTCCTTGTATCGTACAAAATGTTTGCGGGATGTATCTGGCGTGTTTGCATTACTCCCAAATGGGCTAGCCCTGCTCGTGGGTCTGTGCCTTTTCCTCACGGCCTTCTAGCAGGACGTCTCCTTCTCCCGGCTGCCGCACTGAGGCCACCTGTGTAGCAGGTGTCCCAGCAGTGCTGTGCCACAGTGAGCTTACTGCTGCGTCCTGTGCCTACTGAGTGGAATCAAGGCCCTGCTTTAAATCACCAGCAGCTGCTTAGATAAGTCAAAAGAGTCTTTTAAAGTGAATTAGATGCATTGCCATAAACACAAAGAAATTGAACTGCAAAAGTAGGGTTGCGGTGGCGGTTGCTGTCAGTATTAGAATTCAGCTCCAAAGAGATGAAGCCTCCAGATCATTCTTAGTGTCCTGAGTTAACGGTGTCTTATGTTAATGAGATTATTTAATAATATTTTCATGTAAGTTTAGGTTTATTCTCTTTAATGAGACCATTTAAAAATGGTCTCTCCCAGTGGGACCTGAAGCCATGAAATTAAGATTTTGTGTGTTGGACACAGCAGTATCTGACATAGCATACAGGTATATTCAATAAACTATGCTTTATTCAACTTAAAAAAAATATGTTAGGTCTTTTTAAAGTTACATCTTTTGGGAGAGATGGCAATAAGCAAAGGATACACCAGCCTGAAATTCGTCGTTTGGCTTATTCTGTAGAGAGAAACTAGAACTCTAACAGGCCTTCTGATGTATATCTGCAAATAGGGGAAACGGCATAATGTGTTTCTGTGCACATACAGGTAGGAAGATTGATTTTTATCGAATTTGTGCTATTCTGTAGAATGTCAGCCAAGAGGAAATTCTTACTGATTTGGCATTAAAGTGGTTGCTTTATGTTTCTTTGGGTACTCAAATAGATTAAGAAACTGCTAGTATTTAAAGTCCCAATTTGCAGTAGAAAAAGATCAATTAAGGCCAAGGTCAAATACCAGTAGACAGTAAATACCATCTCATCTTTACAGGTAGTTCACCCGGGCTCTGGCTCACTTATTCTCCCGGGATTCCGAAGTAGCAGTACGAGTATTTCTCTCAGTCCACTAATTCAGTGGTTCTCCAAGTTAAGTTTACTTCTCGCTGCCTCATTTTTCTCCTCTGGAAGATGTATATTCTGATGAGATTGTTTTGTAAAATTGTTTTGAAGTCTTATGAAGAAAGACACTATATCATTGATCCATCCAACTTGTATTTTATGAACACTCATCATATGTGAGGCACCTGTGGAAAGTATAAAGGTACCCCCTCCTTCCACACACACCGTGGCCTCAAGAAACCAGTAGGAGAAAATAATCCAGACATCCTGGGAAGCTTGGGCTGGGAGGCTGGCACCTGTTGTATCCAGGTACTGTGCCAGAAGTGTGCTGGGGGTGTGGGGGGATGCAGAGACAGACACAGGCCTGTAAAGTGCGTGTGGGAGCTGTGACTGATGGAGACTGGACCACATTCGGTGACGAATGCGATACAGAGACTGAGAGGAAGACTAGAACAGATAATGAGCCATCTAGGCCAAGCTGTGGATACGAATTGGACATGAGAACCAGCGCTTAAGACAGAGTGAGTTAGGGGTGGCCCCTTAGGTGTCATCAGCAAGGAAGGAATTTTAAAATAGAAACTTTAAGGTCATTGTTTATATGGTGGAATCGGTTATTTGCCTAATCTGATTGGCACATTGAGATCATACTCATTTTCTTAACATTCTGTAGTCATATTCGCTTCTAAAATTCTGTTTTTGGAGAATGGGATGGACTACATTTTTACACTGTGGGTAGAATGTAGGAAGTAGCGCTGATTAACCATGACAACTGACATTTATGGAGTTCCTAACTGTGAACCAGGTACTGTGCTAATAAACTCTTTACATGGTTTATTTCTTAACCTTTACAACCACCCTCTGCAATAGGCACTAATATTATCATCCCTGTTTTTTACACGAGATTGAGGTGTAAAGATTCTAAGCAATTTTATCAAGAGCTGCGTGTAGGTCAGATAAGACGGGACTGAGAATTGGATTGGGTTGAGCAATGGGGAGCTCATTGGTGACCTTGAACATTCTTGGTGGAATGGTGGAGAATAATGGAATGGGTTCAGAGAATGAGAAGAGGAATTCAAAACAAGCATTGGGGAAGACATGAGTCAAGATTTCTTGTGTTTTAGAAGGAAAGGAATAACAGTGTGTTTGTGTGCTGATAGGAATGCTGCAGTGGAAAGGGGAAAATGGAAAATGTGTGGGAGAAATGGACGACCGGAGCAATGTCCTCGAGTGGACAAGAGGCGATGGGGACGGGTGCACCAGTGCAGGGTGCGTTGAGACAGCTGATTCAGAGTACCTGGAGGGAAGGCAGGCAGGTGTAGGTGTGGGCAGGTGTATGGGGTGGGCAGGTGTGCAGGCCGTGGGCAGGTGTAGGCGCGTGGGCAGGTGTACGGGGTGGGCTCTGTGGAAGGTGATTTCAGTGAGGGAGAAAAAGCGTGCAAGATAGTCCGAGAGGGAGGACAGGGAGCAGATGTGTTCCAGGGTCCAGACTCTAGTCCGAAGTACCCCAGAGTGGGAGATCATTCCAGGTGGCTGTTTTCTTTTATGTTTTCTCTGGGGAGCATTTGTCTTATTTTGTAGAACTCACTAGACACTTGAAATCTTTCTTTATTTTGGAATTCTAGATATTTGTTACAATAAGTGCCTAAAAACTTGGTATTTCTGTCATTTTTTAATGTTACAGAAAGGACAACTGAAAGATAGAAATTTTAATTCATTAGAGGTAAACTAAGGTATGGGAACAAGATAGTGGTAAGTAAAAATGAAGTCATAACACGTTACTTTAAAATTCTTTTGAAAAGCCTGTGCCTTGTTGCCTGTCAGCCCCTGTGCTTCCCCTTCCTTGGTTCCTCTGGCAGCTGCCACGGTGTCCTGGACATGTAGAGCCTTTCACGCCCCTTTTCCTTAGGAACTCAGAATCCTGGGGCTCCACTCACTGCAGGACTGGGGCTGAATTCTCGAAGATAACTTTCCCGTTTAATACTGGAATGCCTCTTCTCAAGACCTGCTGTGTTTAACTTCTGTAACACTTGGTGTTTACGTCTTTCTTCTTGCCCTCTCTTCGTACGGCTTCCGTGGCATTACACCATTCTGGTTCTCTTCCCCTTTTTCTTGTTTCTGACTGTGGCTGCTGCTTTGTTTTACCTCCTCCTCGTGTTGTTCCCTGCTAGTCTTCACTTCGCCGCTCTTTCTGTATTCGGTTCTGCTCGGCATAGCCAGCATCCGCTGTGTGCTAGGCTCTGGGATGCAGAGAACAGAGGGCTGGTTCTTGCCCGCCAGGAGCTCAGGTTCTAGAAGCTGTTTCCTTTGCCTAGAGCTGGATAGTTAACCAGGCTTTGGGGTTCTCATCCGAACTCTGCCCCTTAGTGTCTGTGAGGACCGGCTATTCAACCTCTCCCTCATTTCCCACTTCTGTGAGTTGGGGATCAATTCTATAGTTACCTCATGGGGTTATTTTGAGAATTAAATGATTGAATGCAAGTAAAGTGTAAAGACAGCCCGGTGCACAGGAAGTGCTTGAGGAGTCTGTTTTCATCCCCTGCTCCCTGCCACGGGCCGCCCCCGATGCTCCCTGGCTGCTGCCCGGACCTCACACGGCCCCTGGGGGCTTACCCTGACCGTCTCAGTCAAGGCGTTTACCCCTCACTTACCATTGGCGCTCTACCCCTTACTCTGCACAGTACTTACTGCTGCCATTGTTTATCGTCCCCACTACGTGGTAAGCTCTGTGAGGTCACGGCCTTTGATTTTGTCACTGCTGAGTGGTGCCTGGCACAGGGTAGGCATTCAGTAAATATTTGTTGAGTGAATGAGTAAGTACAATGCTTAGATTTTTTCCATGTGTTTACCAGTTGTTTTTCTCACTATGCCTTGCATTTTACTCTTTCTATATTCAGTTTCTTCTTTCCTGAAACATGTTCTTTAATAGTCTTACAAGGGTCTCTATTAGTGGTAAACACTCAGTTTTTGTCTCAAAATAGTTTAGTACAGAACACTGGATTGGTAGTTATTTATTCTCTGTGCTTTGAAGATGACATTAATAATAGTATTATCTTGCCTTCTGGCATACTATCAGTCTAATTGTTCATTTGTAGATAACTTTTCTCTTTCATTGTTTTTATGAGTTTATTTTTTGTCTTTGGTGTTAAACAATTTCACTATGAATCATCTAAAGTATGGATTTATTTTTACTTATACTACTTAAGACTTGTGTTTCTTTTGTTTTGCATTTTTTTATGCTTTTGTCCACTCATTTTATAGTCTATAACTAATAGTTCTATTATCAGAAGCTATTGGAAGTCTTATCTTTTTCATTTCTGATGGCTCTTGTTTGCGGTCAAGTTGAGAATGTAATGTCTCAATGTTTTAGTCATTCTAATGTGTGGCTTGTTGAGGAGGATGGTACTCCGGTGTTTGCTTCATCCAGGTGCCTTAGGGATGTCACCTGCCCAGCACTGCTCTTAGGTCAATTTCTTTGCTCAAGGTGGTATAAACCTGAATCCCAAATCACAAGAGAGCAGGCCCTTGGTTACTGTTTCTAGGGGAGACTTGCTCATTCCACCAGTATCGAACAGGTAGAAAGATGTACTTGTTTTTTCCGTGTGTGTGTGTGTGTGTGTGTGTGTGTGTGTGTGTTTGCTTTATTTTAAATTCTGCCATGTCATTGAGGTTGTAGCCCTTTGGGAGTCCTGGCATTCTGGGGTAGTCTCAGTTCAACTTTGATTGTGTGGACCTCAGGCCTTGTCTCACCTCTTACTGTGTGGTCATTACATCTCAAACCCCTAGGTGTCTCAGGCCTGGGAACCCCAAAGGACTGCCGTGTCATCCGCCTCTTCTTCTTTTTATTTTTTGGCCATTATCATTTGGCCCTCTGGTAAGAGCACCTAAGTATATAAAGGATATTTGTTACATTTTACCCAGAATTCCTATATGTTTTATAGTGAGAAGGTTTTCAGCTTGTTTTTGTTGTTACCATATTTTTATTATTTTTGTATTTCTATTATAAGTTGTTGAGGGTCTTAGCCTACACTTTGTTGTTTTTGAGGACTGTTTATGGCTTAGTTGGGAACTTCATAAATACTACATAAATACTACATAAATACTACTTGAGTAAGGCTGTAGTTGTAGTATTTATGTGTGGACAGAAAGGGATGTCCAGTATAATTCTTAAAATACGTATATATTTTCAGATAAATTATAAGCTTCTTGAATGCAGGGATTATGTCATATGTTTTTAGTATCCCTATGGTTTGAAAATTAGTAGAATAATCTCGGAACTTGACTACAGGCTAGACAAAGAACTGCGAGATAAAGTTCAACGGATATTATTTTAATATCTTTAAAAGTTATATAGTCCTTATACTCTGAAAGAATGCCATTGTCTGTGTAGTTTTCAGCTCTTTAGAGTTAGGCAGAAAATAAATTAAGTATTTTAAGTTTTCAGGTTCAAAATGCCAAAGAAGAGCAAGGTGCAATCAAGTAATTAACCTGCCTGGGAGAGGTGGGATTCTACCATAAGACTAAAGAATCACTAATGTTATCTGCCCCTCCCCCCACCTTTGAAGTGATGGATGACTGGCTTTGCAACTTTAAATCAGGCTTAGTATGACCCATCAGAATCACTGATAAAAATCCAGTAACTATCCTAGCTGAAATATCTGGTTGTGGGTAACATCAAGATCCTAAGAAGGCAATATTAAATGGGATTATGTAATATTTGGTGTGAAAAGTATGTCTGCAGCTCCAGTTTCATACCAGCTGAAATTTCTGGTTAAATGTTACTTTGGTTAAGTTGGATGATAATTGTCTTTTATAGTGGGTAAGCATCTTTTAATTCCAGGAAAATTTAGAATTAATAATAGAAATGTCTAAGAGAATCAAAACTATAGTAATAATATTTTTCTGTTAAGGAATATGTGCACTAATGCATACCGGGGGTGCCAAAGAAAAGTATACAAGTGGACACTTTGGTCAACGTTGCTCAAGCAGTAGTTCGCCGTAATCAGAAGTGTCTGGATGCTGATGGTAACCACTTTGAGCGCCTCTTGTAATTGCAGAAGTCAAATGTGACTTGTATTCACTTTTTGTTATTGGTGTGTATTGAGTATTACAATTTTAATAGTTTTTTCCTTTCTTAATATGTGTATACATTTTGTTTGCACCCTTCGTATTTATTTTTACTGTGTTTCTCTGAAAATAAGACCTAGCCGGACCATCAGCTCTAATGCATCTTTTGGAGCAAAAATTAATATAAGACCTGGTCTTATTTTACTATAAGACCTGCTATAACATAATATAACATAATATAATATAATTAATATAATATAATATAATATAATATAATATAATATAATATAATATAATATAATATATAATACCAGGTCTTATATTAATTTTTGCTCCAGAGGACACATTAGAGCTGATTGTCTGGCTAGGTCTTATTTTCGGGGAAACAGGGTATGTACTTGTGATGTAAGAAAAGATGGCTAATGAGGTTGATAAGCATACAATTGCAATTCAGATGTATTATGGAATCGTTTAGATCTCTGATATTTTTTACAAAACATTTTATGTTTACTCTTGGTTAATATGTAGGAGAAATTTATGCTTATTTATAATTTTAATTTATTAGATTTATAAAAATATTTGTTTATAAATTATTATGCTTTGTTAAGTAAGACAATTGAAGAACTAAGAAGGAAGGAAAACATTAAATTTCAAAATGAAGGTGAAAAGTTTTGGTGTCATTTAATTAATGAGGTTTGTAAATGGGACCAAGCATTATTCAAAAGCCTCTTAAAAGTGACTTCCAAAATCTGCACTCTTGTATGTATAAAAATATTCGTAAGCTGAATTTAAAAGCTTTAAGGAGGGGATGGCTGGTTAGATCCTTACATGGGCCTCTGAGCTGTGCCCTCCTTAAAAAAAAAAAACAAAAAAAACCCAGAAAAAACTTTAAGGAATAACTGAATTTTTGCATTTTTAACTTTAATAAGTTGAATATTTAAAACAGGAAAGTAAACCTTTGAAGAGTATTTTTTTGCATGAAAAGCACCCTTGATACAAACAGTTCATATCAGCATGGCCTGTAGTACTCACTGTATTTCTGAGTGGGTTTGATTTGCTTGTTAGATAATGAGGAAGACTTAATATAAAACAACTAAAATTTCTAAAGTTCTTTTGAGAACTGGAACTTATTCAAGATTAATTTCTGTGAAGTCAAATGACTTATGAAGGAGGCACCACTGCGATTCAGTAGGGAAAGGTGGGTCTTATCAGTGAATGCTTCTGGGTTAATTGGATATCCATCTGGGAAAAATCTTGAACCCCCCTACCTCACACCATATAGAAAAATTAATTTGAAATTGATCACTACCTAAAATGTAAAATGTAAAATAAATCTTCCAGAAGATAATATGGAAGGATATCGTCATGATATTGGGGTAGCAAAGATTTATTTAGACATTAAAGCATTAACGATAAAAAATCGATAGGTCTGAATTCTAAAATTACCGTGTTTCCCCGAAAATAAGACCTACCCGGACAAGATAATCAGCTCTAACGTATCTTTTGGAGCAAAAATTAATATAAGACCCATTCTTACTTTACAATAATATAAGACTGGGTCTGATATGATATGATATGATATAATATAATATAATATAATATAATATAATATAATATAATATAATATAATAAATATAATATAATATAGATAATATAATACCGGGTCTTAATTTTTGCTCCAAAAGATGCATGAGAGCTGATTGTCCGGCTAGGTCTTATTTTCGGGGAAACACGGTATGTACACAGGTTTTTCAGACATAATGCTATTGCACACTTAATAGACTATAGTATAGTGTAAACATAACTTTTATATGCACCGGGAAGTAAAAATTCCATGTGACTCGCTTTATTGCTGTATTAATTTTATTGCAGTAGCCTGGAATCAAACCTGCAGTATCTCCAAGGTCTGCCTGGAAAGAATGACAATTAGTAAATCATTAAGAAAAAAGTCAGACAATCCGATTGGGGATCCTGAGGGGGGGGAAATGAACTAAAGACTGGAATATATCCTCTACAAAAGAAGATATTCACATGGGAAATAAGCATATTGTTGAAAAGGTGCTCACATCCATAGTCATCGAGGAAAGGCAAAGTAAAACCACACTGAAGTCCCACTGCACCCCCACCAGAGTGGCTAGGATGGAGCAAGCGGCACTTCGACATTGCTGATGGGAGTGTGAAATGGCATCGCCACCTGGAAAGTTGGCTATATATATGAAGGTTAATCTTCCATAGACCCTGTGACCCAGCAATTCCAATCCTGGGTGCTTACCCCAAAGAAATGAGTGCTATGTTTACCATGAACAAAACCCCCATATTCATCGAAGCTTTAGTAATAACCTCAAACAGAAAACAACTCGTGTCCTTTGACAGTAGAGTAGATAAGTTGTAGTATATTGATGCAATACAATACTACATAGCAATGAAGAAAGATAAACTAATGCTATACGAAGTCTGACAATTAAGTTTGTGAACTCATCCTAGAAAAAGTGCTACACACTTCATTGCTGAATATCACTACGGTCACCCTTCAAGTACTCCCCTTGGGAAGCTATGCACTGACGCCAGTGCCTAGTCTACCCTTCAAAGCTATTTTGGAACTCTTTTTCTGGAATGGCCATCAGAGCTGTCATATTACCCTTGTTGTCCTGAATGTCATCAATATGTTTTCCTTTATCTTTGGGTAAATAAATAAATCATTGGGGGCCAGATCAGGTGAGTAGGGAGGGTGTTCCAATACAGTTATTTGTTTACTGGCTAAAAACTCCCTCACAGACAGTGCCGTGTGAGCTGGTGCATTGTCATGATGCAAGAGCCATGAATTGTTGGTGAACAGTTCAGGTCGTTTTCGTCTAACTTTTTCAGGCAGCCTTTTTAGCACTTCCAAATAGTAAACTTGGTAAACTGTCCAGTTGGTACAAATTCATAATAAATAAGCCCCCTGATAGCAAAAAAGGTTAGCACCATCGTTTTGACTCTTGATTTGGACTGACAGAACTTTTTTGGTCGTGGAAAATTGGCCGACTTCCCTTGTGCACTTTGACGCTTTGTTTCAGGGTCGTATTGGTACACTCTTGTTTTATCATCAGTGATAACATGGACAAAAACATCATCTTGCTTCTCTAAATGGTCTTGGCAAACTTTGGCTCTCCTTTGCTTTTGATTTTGGGACCATTTTTATACACACCTTTCTCTGCCAAGATTTTTGTTAAGATTTTCCTGTTTCTCTGTTGTTGTTTACTTGGTCTGCTGTACTTCTCTGAGTCAGCTGATGATTTTGACGCACAGGTCGATGAACTTTTGGAGTTATCGTCAGTTGTGCTCGTTACTGGCCGCCCTGACTTCTCTTCATCAGTGATGCGTTCTCTCCCCTCAGAAAAACGTTTAATCCATTTGTGCACTGCTGTTTTCTTCATGGCATTATCCCCATAAACTTGGACTAACATGTCCCTGATTTCACTTCCACTCTTGCCAAGTTTAACAAGAAATTTAATGTTTGTTCGTTGCTGTAATTCAAGCTCAGACATTCTCACAACGGCACATAGAAACATGCAACAACAATAATGAATGCCACTCAGCAGGACACCGCCACACGTCGACACGAACACAGCTGTGAGACACTGATATACCAAGGTTATGAGACCTTTTTTTTAATGATTTTAATTTTAATTACCTTGAAACAACATAATTTAGTACCAAATGTTTAAACACACATTATAATTGCTAAACTGAAATCAGCATTATTTATATCTGATCAACTATACCAAACACTTCGATTTTTCTTTTGAAAAATGGCAGAAATCCCAAAGAATAAGGGAGAGACTGCTATTGAAGGTCATGTTTTCTAATCTAGCCCCATAATTGCAGTCTTAGGACCCCTCAAGTGGCTGGAAGGAGGAAGGGAAGAGATGAGGATGTTAGAAAAGTCAGGATAGTTCTTAACTTGTGGCCCCCTTTGTACTCTTAAGGCAGCACAGGGTCTGAGACTGGAAAGAAACACAAAAGCTTTTGGTTTGGATGGCAAAGGAGGCCTTCGAGCAGAGCAGACTCAGTATACGAGTATCCTGGAGGCAGTGCTGGAGGCGGCCTCATGAGCTAGGAGGTTTCTTCTTGGCATCCAAGTCCTTTTTAACTTCTTCAAGTTTTTAAGCCAGGTCTGGTATGTCATAATTCTGAGCCAGTACATTTCAACCAAATTGTCAAAAGTAAATCCAAGCAGGACCTGGAGCATGATGTCTGCGAGGGAGCGAAGCCCGTAGAAGCTCCTGGGCCGTTGCGACCCAGCCTCCCCAGGCGCAGGGGCAGAGCCCGCCGTCGGCTTCCCGGTCGCCAAGGTTATGAAACCTCACCGAGCTGTTTGTACAGTGCTGCCAATGGAAGCGCACGGTGGCAAGTTTGCAAATGTAATTGTCAGACCTTGTATGCAGGAACAGAGATGAATTTCACAGGTAATGCTGAAACAAAGAAACCAGACAGAGTACGTACTATAAAATAACATTTATGTGAAACTACAAAGGGCAAACGTAAGCTATGATAGTAAGGTCAGAATAGTGGTTATCTTTAGGGGCTAATAATTGTCTAAGAGGGACTGAAAAGCTTTCTGGGATATTGGGAAATATTCCATCTTGATCAATTTGTGGTTATGTAGTAGAAAAATGTATTGAGTTGAATACTTACTATCTGCATTTTACTGTATATATATATACATATATATGTGTGTGTGTGTATATATATATATATCAATGAAGTATAAATTTAAAAGTTCTGTGAAGTATTATCATCTCCATTTACAGAGGAAAAATGTGAGGCTTGTAGGTGTTTAGTGATAATGCTCAGATAATCAGTAATTGGGGAACCTGGGAGTGAAAAGGCACCCAGATTTTAAGAGTGTCAATCTGATGCTGACTGCAGCTCTCCCTGCTGTTTCTTATGAAGGTACTTAGGAATAGTGCTTGCAACACTACAACATTTTTATGTCAATATAACATCCAACATAGTTCTTTTTCTTATTAGGTAAACCATAAATACATACTGATTTGAAAAGATAGCAGTTATACATTTGATGAGAGTGGACACTAAAATCCTTAAATCATTAATGTTTAATTTCAAATGATAGGTCCTTTAATTTCTGTTTAAGTTTTGTTTTTTGACCCTTCATTTCTTACCAAATAATTTCTCTTGGAGTCAGAAGTCTAGTATGTTTATTTACTCCAAGTTCTTACAGTAAAAATCTCAGTGTGAATTCTTGGAACTTACATTTCTTATCTTTTTATTAGCTATGGAGAGATTTTTCCTGTTTATGTAATTCTGGAGGTATATAGATCAATACAGAGGGTGCCGAAAAATGTACACACATTTTAAGAAAGGTAAAAAACTGTATTAAAATTGTAATACAATGGATGAGACTAGCATTCATTTAACACCATCTTTTGCGCAAAGGTCGTATTACACGTTGCTACATAATTTAATTCAACTTTGAAAAGTAACACATAGATAACATCTCTTAAAATGTGTACATTTTTTTGGCCTCCCTGATATAGTAGCAAAGTAAGATTATTTTTCTTTTCTAGGAGTTAACTTTAATCTGGCTTGTGTTCTTAGACATATAGAGAACGTGTTCCAAATTACTTATTCTTATGCCAGAATTCTAACAGTGTATGAACAAATATATATAAACAAATAATTTAGAGTAATCATTAAGCAGAAAGCTAGAAGAAAGAGAGAGAGAGCTCAGTAGGTGGGATTCTTAGAAAGAAGCTCATATAGCAATTAGAGAAAACTGATAAATCTTAGATCCTCTTTCTTAATATGGCATGGAATGGAGGCATCGTCAAAAGGCCCCTCTCCCTTTGACTTCTGGGATTGTAGAGGAGCAGTGCCATGAGCTAGTCCTATTTTTGTAGCCCTGTCTCTCACGGAGATTTGCCAGGCAGTGATGCAGTGGGTTCAACTCAGGATGTGTACTCTGAGCCCATGTCACTGGAACGTGTGAGTTTCTAGAATATGCCAAAAACTTGGTAGTGACCCTATAATTTCATTTTTAGGTGCTCAAATTTCTTAATTAGTGACGTTATGGTATCATATTTAAAGTTTTATTAACTACCGAGTAGATGATATAAATAATTAAAACTTGTCTAAGGCATCAGGAATCACAAAACGGTAGCATCTGTGTACTCAGCGCAGAGTTTAGGACAAAGGACGTTACTGATGCCGTTAAAGTCCCCGTGAGCTAGCGCTTTCCCCCCCTTTCAGGGTTCCACACGGTCCTGAATTTGGGTTTACCCTTCCCCTGCCTTCTTTATACTTTCAATACATACGTTTGTACCCCCAAAGAGTGCCCTATTTGGTTGGAATCACACTGTATGTGTTCTCTGAACCCACGCTTTCACTCTCCACGATGGTTCTGAAACGTGTCGTCATGACATTAGCTGCAGTGTCCCGTTGTGTGAATGGACAGTAATTCACATGCCTGTGCTGACACTGGACGTTTGGGTTGTTCCCAGGTGTTTGCTGTTACAAGCAATGCTGATAAGCACGTTTACATACAACATTAACCTTTAACAGTACAGTTTAGAAAGAGGAAGTATTGGATTTTGGAGGAACTCAGTCTTATTTGCATATGATAGAATAAGACCTAGTTCTTCCCATTCTTACAGGGAAATGTCCTCCAATAGGAGAGCTAAGCACAGTGTAGGCATCCTGGTCTCTCACCTGGGCTTCTACCAGCTGTTCTCTGTAGTTGAAGTAGAGAAGCTAGTCCAGTGACCTTTAGGACAGAAGTTGATGATGCTGTGTAACCCTATAAAGTCTCTTTTTAAAAAGCCAGCAAAGAAGCCTTGAGATGCATTTTTCCACAGCCTGGAAGCTGTCCCTGAGTCCCTGATGGAAGCATGGCACTGTGCAGTGATGCATTCGTGGAGGACAGACTCAGGGATGCCCTTTGGGAGGCTGACAGAGTCTGTTACAAGTCTAACAGCCAGCTGCAGTGAGACGGAACTGAGGACTTGCAGAGCAAGGCACCCTTTCTGTGAGACGTGGGCTAGCCACAGATGGCACGTCCGGCTCGAGCAGTCTCACTCCCACCGATTAGGAGCCGTCAGAATACTGAGTGGCAGGGAGAGTCAGTGGCAGGAAACACGGATGCAGCCTGTGCACGAGCCTTGGAGTAAGTCTCTGAACACAGCTCTGCTGAGTGGCGGTGTGCTCAGTGGATTGCGCAGGTCTCCCCAGCAGCCCTTAGTGAGCGCTGAGGTAGGGCGCGGGGGCACATGCCTGGGGGCGCAGGACCCATTGCTCCTCACCCCTGAGCACCCAGGCAGGGTGGGGAAGCCTGCCCACAGCTCTGGGGTGCACCGCATGGCCAGGCCTGCTGGTGGGCAAAGCTTCCGGCTGGCTGTGCCTCGGGGAGCAAGGCCACAAATATGACAATAGCAGGCCCAGCCGCTGACAGAAGGCACACTTGGTGTGTGTTCTGTGTGGAAGGGATTGTCATGTCATTATTGTCTTTGGCCATAGCTGTGAATCGGATTCAGGCAAAATGTATGTACATACACAAATATATTAAATAATCCACTGACATGCTAGGAATAGAACAATGCAACATTTTTAGTTTTTTATTGTTCACCAGTCTCATCACATTTTTGTTTTATTGGCAGAATGCTTAAAAGACTAATAATGCACTAGAACCAATAATATAATACCTTTAAATTTGAAAATACCCTATAGCCAGTTTACACCATTTTCTAGTTCCTTCTCTGGATTTCTTTCACTAGATTGCTTATTCATCTTTGGCTCCTCTGAGGGCCTGGCATAGTAGACTGTATGCTTCCTAATGGGTGTTCAGTACGTAACTGCTTAACGGGGCTGAACTCCACGGGCTCAGATGTCAGTGTGGGAGCCTAATAGACAGGCATACAGTTTCCACCAGCCTCTATTGTAGCAGGTTCACGTAGTGGTCTAATTCCAACAAGCTGAAGATGCTCCATTAGACCTGCAATATACTGTCGTCGTTTTTTTTAAAAACCTTTTTTACCTCGAGTTTGCAGCCTTCTTGGCTTTTTATCCATTTTCCTGTTTTGCTTGGTTTATTGAGTTATATACATGTGCTATTTTTTCTGAAGCGCCATGATGTGTTAGATGAATTGAAAGCATAAAGCTGGAGGGGTGGCCAGATGGCTCAGTTGGTTAGAGCGTGAGCTCTGAGCAACAGGGTTGCTGGTTTGATTCCCACATGGGCCAGTGAGCTGCGCCCTCCACAACTAGATGAAGACAACGAGCTGCCGCTGAGCTCCTGGAGGGGCGGCCAGATGGCTCAGTTGGTTAGGTTGAAGACGAGCTCTCAACAACAAGGTTATAGGTTCAATTCCCACATGGGATGGGCGGGGGGGTTCTGCCCCCTGCAACTAAGATTGAAAACGGCAACTGGACTTGGAGCTGAGTTGCATCCTCCACAACTAGATTGAAGGACAACGACTTGGAGCTGATGGGCCCTGGAGAAACACACTGTCCCCCAATATTCCCCGATAAAGTTTAAAAAAAAAAGCATAAAGCTGAAAAGGAGATAATAATAGATACGCATAAGGAATACACACGGGATATGAAGGGCAATGCAAGTGCGGAAAGATAAAAGGTAGGGAAACAGAGGCAGAGACAGTTCAGGGAAGAACTAAGAAATTATACACAAAGTGATAGAGTCCGACCAGCACCCAGATAGTCAAATACTGGGCTGAGTAACCTCAAAATTTTGCTATTAGGTCGGTACAAAAGTAATTGCGTTTTTTGCATTTATTTTGAACCTATTAAACTGCAATTACTTTTGCACCAACCTAATATTTGAAGAAGACATGTTTCACATTACATGAAACAAAATAGGCGACTTTGTGCGCATAGTTACATAGATATAATTGTCAAAATTCTTTTTTTAATCTGAGGTATTATTGACATACAACATTATATTAGTTTCAGGTGTACAACATAATGATTCAATATTTTGTATATGTTGTAGAATCATCACCTAATAAGTCTAATTAACATCTGTCACCATACAGTTATCAAAAAATTTAACTCACGTTTGGGGGCCTGTGTAATCTGAAGGATCCTGTGATTTTTGACACGCTCAAAGAATAACTAATATTTTCATACAGAAATTACTTCGTAAGATTTCATTGTTAAGTCCTATCATTTGTAATTTGATGAATGAAATATTAGATTTTCCAGTGCAGAAGCAGAGAAAACCATTTTGATTGTGAAAAATAAATTAGGGGGCGGCCGGATGGCTCAGTTGGTTAGAGCGCATGCTCTTAACAACAAGGTTGCCAGTTCGGTTCCTACATGGGCCAGTGAGCTGCGCCCTCCACAACTAGACTGAAGACGAAAGACTTGACCTGAGCTGCCCCTGAGCTGCTGGTGGGGCGGCCGGAGTTGGTTAGAGTGCGTGCTCTTAACAACCAGGTTGCCGGTTCGATTCCCTCCATGGGATGGTGGGCTACACCCTCTGCAACCAAAGATTGAAAACGGCGACTGGACTTGGAGCTGACCTGTGCCCTCCAGAACTAGATTGAAGGACGACTTGACTTGGAGCTGATGGGCCCTGGAGAAACACACTGTTACCCAATAAAAAAAATTAGTAAGCTGTGCCAGAAGACATACTCGTATTTTGAATTCTTGTTCTTTCAGCTTTTAATGGTTTTTTTTTTTTTGTTTGTTTTTTTTTTAAAGTTACCCTTGGTTTAGGACAGTAATGAATAATGTCATTGACTTTCCATTACACTGTTAAGATTACTAGATGGGAATAGTCTGTGTTGCCCTCTATTGGTGATTAATAGTTATCTTTGACAAAATAATTGCTGCTGTATGTGTCTTATGTGTATATAATAATAGTGTCAACCAGTATATGTTATAGAAAAGCACTTTTTAAAACTGACCTAATGGTTGTGGCCATGAATTGGCAAAAGGGGGAAAATGGAGATTTTGGCCTTCCTGACTTGATGGGTTCATTGACTAAGTAGTACGGAAATCCTTTTGCCTTTGATTACGTTTTCTTTTTCTGTTTCCTTGTTAGAGCTCCACCTCAGATCAGGCGTCCCAACCGAGAAGTAAGACCTCTGAGGAAAGAAATGCCGGGAGCGGGGGCCCGGGGGCCTGTGGGCCGAGCACATCCCATATCGAAGAGTGAAAAACCCTCCACAAGTAGAGACAAGGACTGTAGAGCGCGAGGGAGAGATGACAAGGCAAGACTCGCTGTGGAACTCGCGCGCTTGACGCCCGTGACTTTTGTGCATAGTATTGTTTTGTTGCCTTTTCACAGTACCTTGGTTTTGATATGGAAGAGATTTTTTAACAGTCTGAATTAAAAACCTAAGTAGTCCTTGTACTTTGAAGGCCATCCTGCAATGCCAGTAACCGCAGAGGTATATTGAACACACACACACACACACACACACACACACACATTTAGTAAAATGGATCTTTTGTAGAAATATTAGAAATATTCAAAATGAAATTTTAAAACTTAGAAAAATATATTTTAACAATCATTCTGAATTAAAATGAACAATAAACGAAAACAATTGTAGGGGAAAGACTTATAAGGAAGTAGATGTATATATTCACAGAATAAGATTATGGATATGATTCACTGCTGCTAAAAACAAAACAAAACAAAACAAATCTCAATTTAATTGTAAATTTTAGAACAAGATTTTTTGTCCTTAAGGAGCAAACCTTCCTTGGTTAGGGTTCACTGTATACATTTACTTTACCTGGGAAATTGATCTGTGAATAAACGTAGTACTGGGTGGAAATTCTGAACTGCCCTTTAGATTGACTTTAGAAAGATGGGCTGAAGATAACCTTACAGAGTGAGGAGCGAACCAGGATGACTTGACACATCTTTTAGCCTTAATTTTAATGAAAAGATGAAAATAAATTTTGAGTGATAGCATGTCCCATTCTCATTGTGATGTCATAAATGAATGATGATATTTAATTGCCACAAAGAAGTTTTATTTTACTAGCGAGGGGTTAAGGATGTGTAATCACACTTATGCCATGATATTTATAATGAAATCTAACCAATAGCAGGTGGTTATCCTTCAAAATGATATACTAAATTTGAATATTTTTACTATATATAATTTTTTAATTGTTTTTTTCAGTTACAGTTGACATTCAGTATTTTATATTAGTTTCAGATGTACAGCATAGTGGTTAGACATTTATGTACTTTATGCAGTGATTCCCCCTGATTAGTCTGGTACACCCCACACTATACATAGTTGTTGCAACACTATTGACTGTATTCTTTATGCTCTTGCCTCCTTTGTCATAGATTAAATGACTATATAGGTGTGGGTTTATTTCTGGGCTCTCATTCTGTTTCATTTCATCTCTGTGTTTGTTTCTATGCCAGTACCATGCTGTTTTTATTATTATGGCCTTGTAGTATAGTTTGATATCAGATAGCATGATACCTCCAACTTTGTTCTTCTTTCTCAAGGTTGCTGGGGCCATTTGGAGTCTTTTGTGGTTCCATACGAATTTTAAGATTATTTGTTCTAGTTCTGTGAAAAATGCATGGTATTTCGATAGGGATTTTATTGAATGTATAGATTGCTTTGGGTAGGATGGACATTTTGAGGATATTAATCTTCCTATCAATGAGCATGGTGTCTTATAGTTTTCTGAGTACAGGTCTTTTACCTCCTTGGTTAAATTTATTCCTAGGTGTATTGTTTTTTCTGATGCAATTGTAAATGAGATTGTTTTACTAATTTCTCTTTCTGACAGTTCATTATTGGTGTATAAAAATGCAACTGATTTCTGCATATTAATTTTGTATCCTGCTACTTTACTGAATTCATTTATCAGTTCTAATATTTTTTTGGTGAACTCATTTGGGTTCTCTATATGTAGTATCATGTCATTTGTAAATAATGACGGTTTTACTTCTTCCTTTCCAATTGGGATGCCTTTTACTTCTTTTACTTGTCTGATTGCTGTGGCTGGGACTTCCAGTGCTATGTTGAATAAAAGTGGTGAAAGTAGACATCCTTGTCGTGTTCCTGATCCTAAAATGCTTTTAGCTTTTCCCTGCTGAGTATGAGGTTAGCTGTGGGTTTGTCATATATGGCCTTTATTGTGTTGAGATATGTTTCCTCTATCCCCACTTTGCTGAGAGTTTTTATCATAAATAGATGCTAGATTTTGTCAAATGTTTTCCTTCATCTATTGATATGATCATATGATTTTTATCTTTCATTTTGTTTATGTGGTGTATGATGTTAATTAACTTGCAAATGTTGAACCAACCTTGCATACCAGGAATAAGTCCCACTTGGTCATGGTGTATGATCTTTTTAATGTATTGCTGAATTCAGTTTGCTAATATTTGTTTAGGATTTTTGCATCTATGTTCATCAGGGATATTGGCTTATCATTTTCGTTTTTTTGAAATGTCTTTGTCTGGTTCTGGAATCAGGGTAATGGTGGCCTTGTAAATTGAGCTCAGGAGCCTTCCCTTCTCTTGAATCTTTTGGAATAATTTGAGAAGGATGAGTATTAATTATTCTTTGAATGTTTGGTAAAATTCACCTGTTATTATATAATTTTAATCAGTAGCTAAGGACTGTACACAGCCCAACTTCTTAGGCCTTTTGGATGTTTAGACTATGATACAATAAAACTGATATTTTCTGAGTATTTATTAGATAGATTCAAGACACACTCTACCTCTTTTTTACCTCATTAGGACACTGAAAATGAATTAGATTTTTTTGTTTGTTATTTGTTGGAGCTCTTATGCCATAAAACAGTGAGTGATTTCATCTCAAATTTTTTTTCGTCAGTGAGGGGTATTAATAAATAAATAAGTTTTCCTGCTGATAGAATTGAACTGGTTCTCCCCCCTTATCAAAAGCCACATAATGGATACGTAAAAAATCTGTATCTTACGTATCATCTTTGTTTCTTCCTCTGTTCTTCATTTTTGTTCAGCTGACCTTGGTTTGCATTTTAGAGAATAAAGTAGGAGCTGAAGTCTGTCCCTCACTCTGCTAGTAGCTTTTAGGTGAACTTTTAGAACTGGGTGAGGCACTTTTCATCTTCACCTTAATTTCATACGACACAAGAGCAGACGGCTTTGGTGGAGGTCTGTTGGGTGCTTCCCTGCTGGGCACCGTTCAGAGTGATTAGACAGTCATTCCTGAAACAGCCCCATGAGGTAGAGAACTGAGATAGAGAGAGCTAAGTACCATGCTCAAGGTCATAGAATAAGAAGTGGAGCTTGGAGTGGAATTTGTGAAGTCACAGGTCTTTTTTCCTCTTTTTTTTTTTTTTTTAAAGGATTTTTCATATTATGTAGCAACCCTACCAAACTAGATTAAAAATCTGGATTGGATTTGAAAAGAGTCCCAGAACAATTAAGGAAATGTTGATTTTAAAATGTGATTCTTAAGCAAAGAACAAAAAAATCAGGCAGCATTTGTTGACTGTCACATCAATTTTTCTGGAGATCATAAATTGTTTTTCCATTAAAAAGTTCCAAATAATTTTCTAAATCTTAGCTATTTTTTTCATAGACATGTAAGTACTCAGAGTGTCACTGGAAAGTAAGCCCTTTATTGTAAAAACAAAACAGAACTTTACAGTTGTTTGAAGATAAAAGATATTTTTCGAGTCACTCTGGAAACAAAGGGACTACAATTAAAAAAAAAAAAAACCTTATGGAAACTTCATTAGAATTTCAAAGATGTACTTGGTTCAGTTATGATTATTATAAGTACTCAAATACTCATTAGAATACTAGACTCCCTAAAAAATCTCTGAGGGCTGTGATAAGGTTGGAGGCAATTCAGGTGAAAGTGACATACCCACTGCCATTGAAAGCTGATTTGAAAATGAATATTGGAAGGGTCCTCAGAGATATTGTAGTCCCCAGTGTTGGTGGTTTTTAAAAATCAGTTTTGTGTGTTGCAACCAGCTTTAAAAAAAAAAAAAAAATGAAGTAGAATAGATCAGAAAATTCAGAGTGTGTTGCCCGTAATAATGACAGTATTATTTTGAGAAAAAAATTAGTTATATGAATATATAAGAATGCAGTTACATAATTATCTGCTTGTGTGTACTAGCTCATGATATAAAATAAATTTATTGCTTTGTGTCATGGTCCAACGTCTGAAAGCTGCTGCTGTACTCCATCCACTTAACTTTGTAGATGTAAAAAAGTGAGGGCAAGAAATTACAGATCTTGTCCAAGATCCTTGGTATTTTGGAGTTTTAGTTTGGTGTTGTGAGCTGTGTGATGGAGCAACAGATGGTGCTACTTCCTAGAGCACACTGGACCAGGCCCTTAGTGCAGCTTTTTATGTACATTGGCTCGTTTAATTCCCGTACATTTCTGTGACTCAGCATTATTTTCCCTGTCTCATGTATGGAGAAATCATAACGGTACCAGTCAAAATGGAAGTAGGTGATGGAAACTGGATTTAAACTCTAACTCTGATACCTGAGCTTTTAATCATTAAGTTATACAGCTTCTTATTTAAAAAGACTTGTATCTTATTTTAATGTATCACAAATGCTTAGCTTTGACATGAATACCAGTTTACTTTCTGAGAGTGATTAAATTTTTCCTTCTTTTTGTAAACTGGTGACAGGCTTCCACTTAAGGCCCAGCCTTAAAAATACTGTTTTTCAATAAGTAAGAATCACTTTGTATAGTGATGTTTTTCTGTCCTTCCAGCTTTCCCCTCTGATGTCCCTAGAGTTGTCGTGGGCCAGTGACCCCATTTACTTAACACACCTCTTTTAATAAGTGAATACTTTGTGTAAGTCATACTTCCAGGTTGTAGGAATACAAACTTTAAAAAAGTGTGACTCCTGACCTCAAGTTAATTATTTTCTTACTGATGAGAGGGAGTCAGATGAATAAATTAACTTTTACAGCTGTATTTTTCAGTCTTACTTGAATGTATCTGAGAAAATTGGATATATTATTATTTTACAAGGCTAGAGTCAGTATAGAAATGTACGTAGAAATAACTAATAACATTTTTTATTTAGAAAGGAATGTCTAAATATAAATTATTAGGTAGCAGAAGAAATGTTTTTGTATTATTACCAAAAGTAAATTTAATTCAATCAACTCTGATTCTCAAGTATTTTTAAGACTATGGCTTTATGATTAATCAACTCTTAGTGAAATGAGCAGTGCATCCATTCTGATCTTACGATTAAAGCTGTATATGCTTTTAAGTACAATTCAGACTTAAGTATGGTAAGTTATATTATTAAACTGACAGGACTTCATTTCACTGAATTGCATGTGACATGGCCGTTTTTGAAAACTTTCTTCTCATGATGGAGTAGATCTAGGAATGTCTGAAATTGAGGGGTGTTGTACACTGGATTGGAATATTTTTCTCAGCGCTATTGACTGGTGATTATACACATGAACAGTGACCTCAAAAAAGTTTTTTTATTGAAGGAAAGTGCACAAATTATAAGGGTACTACTTGATGAATGATGACCATCTCACCATCAATGGACTGGTCAATGTTTAACAACTGTTTTTCCGGGGAAGAATGTGTGTGTGTGTGTGTGTGTGTGTGTGTGTGTGCAAACACACATACACAATCGCACACATGCTTATTCTAAATCTGACTGGTACGAAAGATGTGTACACCTAACTTACAAACACTACAATGTCCGGGACCCTCTGTTGTGAAGGTTCGAGTCCACGGGCTGTCACCAAGTGCCTCTGCTGGGGCCGCAGTGCACAGATGAACACGGATGGAGCTCTGACATGAGTGGTGGTTGGGCTTTTATTTTCCTTAATGAGAAAGATGAAAGTAACACCAGAAACATGTTGGAGCTTCACTCATTCGCATTGTTGATGAATCAGATAATAATTGTCAAATACTGGAAAACGGTTTCCTTAATTTTTTGTGCTATATACGATGTAACAATGATGGAAGTGAGACACTTTTACGTTTTATCTGCATTATTAACATTTTCCTTATTACTTTCTTGAGTCTAGACAGTTAACAAAACAATAAATCAAGCCCTGTTTTGTAGCATTTGCTGATTTCTGCAGTATCAGTAGTACCTCGCTGTGAGCGATTTCCCGCTGCCCACGTGAGGTCACTGGTCTCAGTCGAGGTGACGGGGGATAGCCTACTGTTCTGTAGTGTCTCCACCATAGTGCTACGATAGATGGAAGTAACCTCACGTGCATAGATAGTAGTTAAATAGTGAGAAGTGAGGGCTTCTGAGTATTTATCACCTTAGTTTTTAATATTTATTCTAAATTTGTGTAATTTAATTTTCATTAATGGCTGTGTTTTGCAGCTGGCTCACAGAACTGAAAATTGAATAATCAGCTCTTGCAAACCAGTAAGAGTCAGCTTCAGCACACCAGTGCATGTAACCCCGTAGCACCGTGCCATCACGTCACTGTCATGCGGGGGTCAGGGACAGAGCACCTGGCTCCTCAGAAACCATGTTCAGGATCCCTCCCGATCCCTGCTACCTTTTTCCCAAAGGTGACCACTGTCCTGATTTCCGATGCCATATGTTAGTAATGCCCGGTTTGAAGCCTGTGTACAGTAAGTATTCTTTGGCTGTTTTTGCTCAACAGAAACATACATTGATGCGATTCCTCTGTGCTGGTGCATACGTCTGAAGTTTATTTTCATTAACATGCAGGGTTATGCCACAGCTAAATCTGCTTCACTGTTAATGATATTTGGATGGCTTTTCATTTGGAACTATTATTAGTAATGGTGCTTTGGATAGTTTTATAGTGTTCCTTTGGTGTATATGTGTGAGCATTTCTAGTGAGCATATGCCTAGGAGTGGAGTTAGATGGGTCGTGGGATATGCGTATGTTGATAACATCAAATAGTTTTGCCAGGTGATCCTGTCTGCAAAGCATGAAACTTCTGGTTGTGTGACATCTTCACCAACACGTGATGTTGTCTGTCTCCTGCGGTGGGGGAGGGGTCATCATATGTCATTGTGATTTTACCAGCATATCAACCATTCTTGTGTATTTACCTGATAACTTGGGAGGTCGAAAGTTCTTTCATACGTTTATTGGTGGTTTATATTATCAGTGACTTGTTCTTAAGAAATGTCTTGTTCTGTCTTTTGACATTAAATCACTCCACAAATTCTTTCTCTGGTGGCAGCTAATTTATAGTATTGGTTTTTTATTTTTATTTTTTTTTATGTTATTGCAGTAGATTCCAGTAGTTATTTGCTGTTCTGTCCCTAATTGTTTTACTTATTCATGTGTTGTGTACCCTTACATGAATGTATGCCTCACGAAAGCAGGGAGTTTTGTCTGTTTGGTTCCTAGCTATTCCCCAGTACTTACCGTGTTTCCCTGAAAATAAGACCTACCCCGAAAATAAGCCCCAGTTAAGATCGTCACCCAGACGGACACATTTAGTACTTATGACGATGTTCCAGAAGAACATGACATGACTGTATTTGAATAAATGTAGATTGTTGTACATGAAAAAAATAAGACATCCCCTGAAAATACGCTCTAATGTGTCTTTTGAAGCAAAAATTAATATGAGACCCGGTCTTATTTTCGGGGAAACACAATAGAATAGTGCCTGTACATAGTAAGTATTCGTAATATTGTTGAAAGAACACTTAGTTGACAAGTATGTGGAATGCTGTGGATTCATTATGTCAACGTACATGTATTTTGTGTGAACACTCCATGCAGGGCATAGCCCTGAAATTAGTAAGCGCTGTTTTGCATTTATCAACCTGTTTTTCTTTGTAAAATAATAAAGTCTTAGAGTGGGATGCCGCTTAGCGATTCCGTCTGGCTTTCCGTGTGAATGCGTCTCACACTGGGGTAGGAGTAGCTCAAAGTGTGCAAAGTGGTCGGAAGCGTTGTTCCAGAGCCAGACTGCCTAGGACCTCTCTGTGTGTCCTGGGGCGATTCGCGTAACCTCTCTGTGCCTCAGTTTTCTCACTATGAGATGGAAATAGTAAGAGTACTCACCTCAGTACCGTAAAGATGGTTATGTCCAGTGCTGAGAACAGTGCCTGCCTGGTACAGAGTAAGCCGTACACGAGTGTCGGCTGTAAGGTAACGGGAAGGTGGGGGAACTAACACAGACACGATGCACAATCCACACAAGTTTTTAAAAAAAGAGAAAGGAGATTTCCAAGAAATTTCTTGGGCTGTTGAATTCAGGAAACAGATGAGTAAGTGGGCCAGTGGGAGGCAGTGGCTTTACCAGAGGTCAGCTGTAATTCAGCCTACACGTCCCTGTGGCTGTGGGCCAGTCGTTCTTATTGCTGATGAGCTTGTAATTCTGCTGTTCGGTCGCTCACTGCCTAACAAGAGAGAACTCCTTCGTTGGACAGAACTCGTTGTCAGAAAATTCTTTCTTTTGTTGCTGTACCTCTTCTGTCGCTTTGTATTGATCCTGGTTCTTGGAAGGAAATAGATAAATAGAGGTAAATACGTCAGTTGGTTGTGTTGTTCCATCAGCCTTTCCTTCTTCAGCTTAAACATCTCTAGTGTCCTCTGCCCGCCCGCACGTGACGTGGCTTTGAACCCTTTACCATCCTGGTCACCTTCTCTGGGTGTAACTCATGTGTCAGTATTTCCCTTGAAATTGAGGCCTAAAGCTAGTAACTGGCCACGTTTTGCTTCATCTGCCAGTGGGAGAAGGCACACAGTAACATGTAAGACCATTACTCAGATTTCAGGCCACGCTGTGCCATTGACTGGCTCTGTAATACTGGGTGAGTCACTAGCTTTAGCCTCGTTTTCCTCAAATAGAATGATTCCCAATACTAATGAAAGCTCATTAACAAACCATTCTTGATATGGGTAATTAGATCTTAGTAAAAAGTAACGAGGAAAAAAGGATCAGCCCTCATGCTAAATATCCAATTCTTGCCAATGTTGACCTTATTGTCACTTAGTGTAAAAATCTAAGCAAAGAATTCTAAGATCATTTAAGTGACACTGCAGCTCGTATTCATAGTATAAACTGCAGGTAATAGCGTATTGGTGAGGTAAGCTGTGTTGCCTGTAAAGGAAGTTGCTTCAGGTATTGTGGCGAATCGAGCTGATTAGCTGTAACCACAGTTACTTATGTTCAATATCACTATTCCAGTTTATCTGAGTGTTTGGTATGAAGGCTAACTGTCACCCATTTTGTTGATTTCCCAATGTAAGGATATTAATTATATATTTTTAGTTTTCCTAAATTTGTTTTTTGATTTGAGTCTTCTGTGGAGTGCTTCATCTCTGCCACTGAGGAATTTTGAGTCACAGGGCCCAGCAGTCACCTGGCTTATTCCCACATGTCCTCTTCTGTGGATGGAGAAGCTTGGCCTTGTGTACGGCAGCAGCGTTTATTTCTCTGCTTAGGCTTCTCCCTCCACCCGTCTTTCCACACACACAGTGGCCAGGGAGTCCTTCTAAAATGTAAACCAGATCCTGTCATTCCCTGGCTTAACACATTCCAGAACATTCCGCATGTAGTCAGAACAAAATCCAAACCTCTTCCTATGGCCCACAGGGGCCCCGGTGAGCTGCCTGCTGCCCGTCTTTCCACCCTCTTCCTTCTGCTCAATGTCTTTTAGCCACACTGACCTCTCAGTGTTTTCGTGGCACTTCACACAATTATGTGTGTTTTGGGTCTGTTCGCTTGTTACTTATTTCCCCCACTAGCCTAGATGCTCGGTGAGGGCAGACAATGTATTTCATTCACTGATCAAACACCTAATGCTCAATAAAATGTGCTGGACACAGATGCCCTTATGCTGCTTCTTAAAATCCTCCGGCTCCCGTCACTTTCAGCAGGTGTCAGCTTCTTTCCTGGCCTGTTCACCATGGCCTCCTACCACGTGACCATTCACGTTAAAATGGCTGCTTACATTTGAATACTGATTTTTTTGGTAAGTGCCGTATCAAGGCTTAAGTCCCAGACATATTAGTTTCTGTTGCATTCTTTAGTTGATCTATTTTCTAGAAGAGTTTTCAAATGATTAGAGTGCTCCCAGTGATTTGTTTGAACGTGACTTTGTAGCCTTGGCCTGTCTGTATTATAAAGTGTGGTTCTAGGCTGAGGTTATTTGAAATGTGTTGATGTTATTATGTTTATTGTGTAAGTATGCCAGAAATCTGCTCCTTTTAATCGTGTCAGTATTGGTATTTGTCATCTGAAATACAAGAATCTTTCTGAAAACTTCGTTTAACACTATTGCCATGCTATCCAGAAACAGTAAATTATTCATGTTTTGGTCAAGTCACTAAAGTACTGCTTGGTCACTTACCTGGTGACTTACTGAGCTAGATAGAGCATTTGCCAAGGGGGCCGTTTAGTCCCCTCTCAGCATTAATGATTGAGCCTATGGTTTATCTCCGATGAAGTATGGTAGGAGAGGTCCATCCTGTTCTCTCTCTTCAGGTTTAAGCTTAGGAAATTGACTGATTTGTTGACCATGGCCCCCTTTTATTTTGTAGTACACAGTAGCTGGGGGCTGACGCTGTGGGAGGTCCTTGGCTGTGCCTGCTGAAGCAGACCAGTGGTTGGACTCTCTTTGGCAGCCGAGCACGTTTCATTTAAAGTTCCTCAGAGCTGAGGGAACCTTGGCAGAACCCCACAGAAACTATAGCATGTAATTCTTTTTGAAAGCCACCATATTGTTAGATAAAGAATTTGGGGTAAGGAATACTGCTTTAATGGTCTTCATAATTCTATTTCAAAAGGTCCTTTTACCATTGTCGTTACGGTGACTTTATGGTGTAGTCCCAGCACCTTTCTAGGAAGAAACTGAACCCTGAGGGGTGCTTGCAGCGGCAGGGAAAAGGCTTTGTAAGATGCAGCCCAGACTCCCGGCTTTGGAGGATGTCACAGGCCGTACACACCTGAAGCTTTAAGCTGACTCAGCCAGGCATGAGGTGTCAGGTTGTAGGGAGGGCACAGATGTGGGGAGTCAGGAGGACCTGGGTTAAAGTCTCGGTTCCAACGTTACCAACTTGATTAAGTTACTCCAGCCTTTTGGAGTCCAGTTCCTTACCTGCAGAAATAAGAATGATAGCCCCTCTCTGGTAGGTTGTTGTGAGTATTAGATGAGGTAACATACGTGAGACTTCTTGCCATGTAGTAAGTAGGTCCTCAGGAAATGAATTTTCTTTCTTCCTCTGCATCAATACTCTACTCTCTGGTGGTGGTAGGAATCTCCTGCATCCACAAATTCAGACGTGTTTTGTAAGGATCATCTACCTGCAGCTCTCCCCCAAGAATGCAGATTTGCAGAAGTGTATGTTTAATAAAGTTGGCCAGTTCATCTGTTTCTGATGAATTAAATAGGGGAGGATGACGTTTGGGTAATCAGACACACGATCTTAAAATAATGAAAAATTAATTTTTAAAGGATGAATTGAATATCTTTACAGCTTGATGTTCATTAAAATTGTGTTGTTATCAACCAGTTCTTTTTTTATGTGTGTCCCCAGGGAAGGAAAAATATGCAGGATGGTTCAAGTGATGGTGAAATTCCAAAATTTGATGGCGCTGGCTATGACAAGGATTTGGTGGAAGCCCTCGAGAGAGACATCGTCTCCAGGAATCCTAGCATCCATTGGTTAGTGTCCTTTATGTTCCTGAATTAAAGTAGTAGAGAAACGAGTTATAGGTTGGCATGGTGTGTCTTCTCTTGTCATCTGTTAACCCCGTTTGTGACTGCAGCCATGATGTGAGTGTGTGGCAGTGACAGGACAGTTGTTTTGTTGGATATAATGACAATACTTTACATGTTCATTTGATGTTAATGGAATAGCACGTCCTGATTAATACCTGCAGTGTTAACTGATCACTGACCAAATTTTATGCGGTAAGAATTAGAATAATGTTCTTAATGTAAGAACAATTTCCTAAGTAAGAAACATGAAAGGAATTAGTGCTGACCGTCAATCACAGGAGTCCCTGAATAAACATGAGACTTTGCTGTTCTTACAAAGGGATGACATAGCCGACCTGGAAGAAGCCAAGAAGTTGCTGAGGGAAGCTGTTGTTCTTCCCATGTGGATGCCCGACTTTTTCAAAGGGATTAGAAGGCCGTGGAAGGTGAGGCTTATTGATATAGGTATAAAAATGCCACTTGCATCATAATGAAAGACGTGTTTATTAGCACTAACAGCTGGGCCCAGATGCCTGATTTGAATTTCTGTGGAGTGTGCTGCCCGTGCCTGGCCGGACGGGGCTTGGGGTTTGGAAGGAGTCTTCAGTCAAGTCACTTCCCTCAGGGGCGCTGAGCTACAGAGGAGTTCTAAGAATTTTCCAGATGTCTGTTTCTGTAAATAAGATGTTTATAAGCAAATTAAATTGTAATAGTATACAGTCTTATAGTATAAGTGATCAGGTAAATTCCTTTCCAGAAGTTGGCACATTTCTCACTAATTATTTTGATCACTTCATCTCGACTTGGCATAATTGTCAGGCATAATCAGAATGGATGTTTCTCTTTAGCCTGCCCTATCCTTTATTGCTGGCCCAGGACTAACTCCTCCTTAGTCCAGTGTTTTCATGGTAGCGTATTAAAAACCTTTCCAACTGCTGCTGCCTGGCCTGCTGTGGTCTTAGCCTACGCAGTCTTCCTTTCCGCTGACCAGAGGCCGAGATAAAAGCCTGATCTGACTGCCCTTCTGGGTCAGCTGGGAAGCTCTGTTTGTCCCCAGGACATCCTCCTGTTTGTTTGCACAAATAGCTGGGGACACCCATGGCATTTCGATTGCCTCTCATGACTTAATAGACTGTTACAGATTTACCTAATTTAGGGAATGCGTTATATCATACATCCCCCCTTTATTATAACTTCTAAAACAATATCTAAAAGAGAGAATAAGGTCTTAAAATAGGTATTTAAAGGAGTTTAAAATAGCTGGAGTGGTAGGTGTAACCTACCCGTCATGACGAGCCCTGTAAGGTATTAGCAGGAGGGTGATTTGCAAATGTGGAGCTCACCTTGTCAGCAGTCTGGAGGCTGGATTGGCAGTGGGCATAGCTGGAGGTAGACGAGGAAGCTGATCAGGAGGCTGCTGGATAATGCAGCCCAATGACGAGGACCTGAGCGGAGGCATTTGTTACTTGGCTGCTTACAAATGGGGGGATTGTGAGAGGTGGTGACGAGGTATAAGTGACACCGTTATGAGGGAGAGGGACAAGGTGTGTCTCCCAGAATCCAGACTTGAAGTGAAGGAGTATGCAGTTACTTTTGTCACCAACTACCCCAAATCAGACCAAACTTCCCAGGTTAAGGGCAGTTTTCCACAAGACTGCCCTCATTCCATATGCCAGCTGCAAACGTGGGGGTCTCAGGTTACCGTCACTTCTGACCAGCTGGCTATAAATTTGGGGCTTCTCACTACCCCCTCAGGTTAGTAATTCTCTAGAATGACTCACAGAACTTAGCAAAGTATTATGCTTAAGATTACAGTTTTATTATAGCAAAAGGAGGCAGTCAGAGCTAGCCGGAGGAAGAAATGCATAGGGCGAGGTCTGGGAGGATGCTGAGAGTAAAGCTGCTGTGTCCTCTCCCCTAGTGCAGGAACGTGTGACAATACATAGAGTATTGCCACCTGGGAAGCCCACCCAGGCTTCAGGGGCCAGTTTTTATTGGAGGTGCACTGCATGGCCACGGCTGATTGCATCTTTGCCCGTGCGTCACAATCTGCAGTCCTCCTTCCTGCCCCCAGAGGTCCAGTTGGTATCACTCGTCTCAAAGCCCCAACCCTCTAATCGCATGGTTGGTTCTTCTAGCAAGCCGTCCTGAGTCATCTCATTGCACATACAAGGTAGGGGCCCACCACAAGTTACCTCGTTAGCGTAAAATTTCTGGGCTCAGCAACAAAGACACTCCTGTCACTCGGGAAATCCCAAGGATTTAGCGTCTACTTCCAAGAAAGGGGGGCTGAGGGGCAGGAAGGCCAGCCAAATTATTTATTACATAGGGTACAATGAACCGATACTGGAAATTGAGAAAAGGAGCAGGTTTCAATAGAAACATAATATGTTTAGGTAAATGCTCAGCAGGTAATTGGAAATAGAGGTCTGGAGCGCAGGGCGGAGTTTGAGTTAAAATTGTGAGAGATGAGTGGTAGTTGATAATATGCATATGGATGAAAAGGGGAAAGAACCAAAGACTTAGCCCTGCCTTGGGAATGGAAAGGGCAGGGGAGAGGAGACCGGCACGATGGAGGAGTGTGACGAAAGAGCAGTGTCAGAGCCAACCAGGGAGGAAGGGTCTCGGGAAGAAGGGAATGAACACCAGGCATCTGCAGAGAAAAAGAAAGATGTGAATTACAAAGTGGCCACTGGATTAGAAAGTTAGACATTTTAGAGAAGTAATGAAGGCAGAAGCCCGATTGTAGCTCCAGGAGAGGCAGGAAGAAGCATAAACCGTTTCCTTAAGAAGGTTGGCCGAGGAGGGACTCTCGGAGAGGTGGCTAGTAACTAGAGGATTTGTAGGGTCACGCAAAGGGTTTTTTAAAAAATGGGGCAGGTGCAAGTATGTTTCTGTACCAGTGGGAAAGAGCCAATAGAGGAGGCACAGGAAGTAGAGGGGGTAATTGAAGGATGTCATGAGGAGGTGAGATTACACATACTGCACAGAGTGTATGAGCTGTACCTGCACAGATGCTCATGTTGCACATGAACTCCTACTGGAGGCGGCCACGCTAATGACATTGCAGGGACGGAGAGGGCGCTGAAAGGGAGGGGACAGGAGAGAGACAAGTATGAACTTTGCTGTAGCTGTAGCCTACACCTTTACTTGTTTTCACAGTTTTCAAATTAACAATCTCACACGCAGTTAAAGGTGCCTCGCAAAGCAAAACGTTGTTGTTTTTTTTTTTATATAAAATTAGTGTTTCAAATCCTAGTAATCCCCTGCGGTTCGTTCTGGATGCCAACATTCTATAGCTGGAAAAGGGTTTGGACAGTTTCTGAATTTAGTTTATGAAACTTTGACATGCACATAGTTTCCCGAGTTTAAATCCCCAGCTTATTAAACTAAATTAAATGGGTCAGACTTCCTCTTAAAATCACCAACTATTATGCAAAATATGGTGTCAACTGTGTACCCGAACCCCCATTAAAAGTGGCTAGTGACGTATTTAAGAATCCATTAGTCTTCAAGACTAGAGGATTAGTGTTTTTAAATAATTTTTACTCCTCATTGATCTACTTTATAGAATACTTTTCTGTTTATGTTTGAAGGTGAGAAGCAACCCAAATTTAGTTATTAGTCTGCATTATCTTTAGTAGCTTTTTAACGTTGTTTTATGTAAACTTTTAACTCTCTAGCTGATAAAATGCTAGGCTAGCTATTTTGATTATGTTTGAATCACCACTAGATTTCAGCTACCTTATTAACTAACAGATGGGTCTTCATTTTTTATTAAAAGCTGTGTGTTGTAAGTGTGTTGCAGAAGACAGGTTTGTTGTCTTAATTTCATTTCGTTGACACAGAGTAGTCACTCTTAAGTTGTGCTCACAAAGTACATATTTACCTTCCGCCAGGTTTAGCAAAATTGCGTAGGTTCTTTCTAAATGTATCAGAAGATTCCTTGTTGTGTAGGCCCTTTTTTAGCCCATCTCTGAGTACCCCTGATGTGTGACATTTTGTAAAATTACTCTTCATTTTTTCTCTCTATAAAATGATATTCGTGCCAAATTCACCTGCATTTTCCTGTGACAATTTGTCTTTTGATGGGAAATTTTTCTTATGCATTAATAGTTGATGAAATGATAAGAAAGCATTTAATCTGACAAATCATTCAGTACATCTCTGAAATGCCAGGGTGTGCTGATGGTCGGACCCCCAGGCACCGGGAAGACCATGCTAGCTAAAGCCGTGGCCACGGAGTGCGGCACGACGTTCTTCAACGTTTCCTCTTCTACACTGACGTCTAAGTACAGAGGCGAATCTGAGAAGTTAGTCCGTCTGTTGTTTGAAATGGTGAGTGACGATTTATTCAGATGGCAAAGTACTGTTGGTGTCGGCAAATGATATTCCTGTCCTGTAGATCCATTCGCCTGCAGCAGGTGTCGGTGTAGTTTTCAATAGTTCTGACCACTGATAAGACACGGGGTGGGTTTTGTGGAGTTGGCAACTTGTCTTCAATGTGTCTTCGTCTTGGAGGCAAGAGGAGGCCCCCTGGCATCCTGCCCAGTGAGGGTAGAAGATACTTAAGCGTGTGTGGTGTGACTGGTATTTCTGGATCTCTAATGAGCCGGTGGAGCAGAAATCTGTTTTAATATATGTATTTTAAAAATCGGTTAAAAATTGACCATTAAAGTTTGCTCTTTTTCATAAAGGATTTGCAATAGTTACTTAAGAATGATTTATCTTTTTTGAAAAAAGGTTTGTGTTAAGGAAATTTTCAAACATGGAAGTAGAACGAATAGTACTGTGAATCCCCATATATGTCACCCAAGTTTGCCAACTTACCTTTTATTTTTAGAAATGTCCTTTTTTGATATGAATTGAATGAATTGATATGAATTGATGTGAATGATTTGATTTAATCTCTGTCAGTACCAGATGGTGGCGTTAAAGCAGGGAGAAACTTCTGCTCTTCTTTACCATGATTGTAGAAGGAAGAAATGATATTTTAAAAATTCAGATTATTTTATGACATCATGGAATAACTCCTTTAAAACATTTTCACAAAGGCTAGATTTTACGCCCCTACCACGATCTTCATTGATGAGATCGATTCTATCTGCAGTCGAAGGGGAACCTCTGATGAACACGAGGCAAGTCGCAGAGTCAAGTCTGAACTCCTCATTCAGATGGATGGTAATTGATATTTAATTACTGTCTCAAAACGTTATATTTCCTTTTTGAGTTTTGTGTGGATTCATACTTTAGAAGGTAGCCTGAATTTACTTGTAATCATTTGTTCATCTATTTATTTGTTCATTTGTTCATGCACTCAAAAAGCCTTTCTTGTATGCCTGTTAGGAGTCATGCACCATTTAAGGTTCTCCAGTTACAAAGGAAAGGAATGCCACGGCCTTCAAGGGATTTACCATTTAGAGCAAAGGTTCTAGGAAGGTGGTCCAGGGTCCCGGGGGTCTTTAAAAGTCTTTTGAAAGGTCTGGAAGGGCTAAACTATTTTCATAATAATATCAAGACATTAGTTACCTGTTTCACTCTCATTCTCCTACAAGAGTTTTTCAGAGGCTATAAGGCATGTGGCACATACTAGATGGAAAGCAGAAGCAAGTATGAGAATTCAGCTATTCTCCATTGAGTCAGACATTAAAGAGATTTGCAAAAATGTAAAAAGAATGCCACTCTTCTGATTTTTTTTTTGGGGGGGGGGTTGGAAAATCATAGTATTTTTCATAAGAACATGTTATTTATTCTAACAAATAATGGGCTTATTATTGTCACTTTAAAATGAATTAATGTTTTTAAAAATTGTCAGTTTTAACTTTTGATGATAAATACTGATAGAGGTACTCCACACACACGAAGCTCTTTGGAGCATAATAATTTTTAAGCATATATAGGGATCCTGAGACCAGAACGTTTGAGAACCACTGACCTAGGTGGGAAGCAGGCCACTTTACAGACAATAGCAGCACGTTGTCATTTCTGTGGTAGAACTGAACTCTGGGTGTAGTGAAAACACCTCAGGAGAGGGACCACCCAGACTGAGGGAGTCCTGGAATGGAATAGGCGACTTGGGCTTTGAAGCCTTAGTAGAAGTTATTCAGACAAAGAAGAAAAGGCATTGGGGAGCCATTGAAGGAAGAGAGTGATGGGCCCAGAGCTGCTTCTTAGGTATATAGTACCCTGGTCGTTGTAAACACGAGGCCATTTAAGCAAACTATGAGAAAACATAACGTGTTAGATATCCAGAGTGTGTCATTTTAAAACAGCTATGGTTATCTATCAACCATGGGTACTTACTGAATACTTACAGTGGGTGTTTATTCAGTGCCAGGTACTGTAAGATACATAGAAGAATGAACTACAGTCCCTTCCCTCAAAGTTGCCATTTTTAACTTCTGCTGAAGTATGAGAGAAAGGAGTGACTGTTATATTTGGGGGGATGGGTATAGAGGAAAACACATTACATGTTTTAAAAATATCACTGAATACGAATTTAGTCAGCTGATTTTCATTTAGGGGTACTTGTGACTGTTGGTGATTATTAGTTGGACAGCTTGATCCTTTGTGATAATGATTCAAATAGTAGTTTAGTACTACCGTGTTTCCCCGAAAATAAGACCTAGCCGGACCATCAGCTCTCATGCATCTTTTGGAGCAAAAATTAATATAAGACCCGGTCTTATTTTAATATAAGACCCGGTATAAGATAATATAGTATAATATAATGTAATTAATATAATATGATACCGGGTCTTCTAAAATATAATATGACCGGGTATAATATAATATAATATAATATAATATAATATAATATAATATAATATATGTAATAATAATATAATATATAATACTGGGTCTTATAAAATGTAAGACTGGGTCTTATATTAATTTTTGCTCCAAAAGGTGCATTAGAGCTGATGGTCCGGCTCGGTCTTATTTTCAGGGAAACACAGTAATTTATTAAGAAAATACCATAATGAATTGGGTTGCATTTAAATTTACTACTTTGTTATGCCAGGCTAGAAACTCTGATAAAGTTTGTGAGTTTTTGATATTTTTTTCACTGCATATTCTCCAGAGTTTCCATTGTATAACCTGAAGGTTTTTTATTCTAAAATTTTAGTTCTGATGGGGCGGCCGATTAACTCAGTTGGTTAGAGCGCGGTGCTCTTAACAACAAGGTTGCCGGTTCGATCCCCACATGGGCCACTGTGAGCTGCGCCCTCCACAACTAGATTGAAACAACTACTTGAGTTGGAGCTTATGGGTCCTGGAAAACCACACTTAAATAAATAAAAGTTCAAAAAATAAAATAAAATTTTAGTTCTGAAAAAGTAGACTCTATGTATATATATTTGGTTTGGTATAAAAAGAAATGGTATTTTCAGTAGTGACTGATTATTAGGTTCATTGTTAAATTTCTTTTTTTTTTTATGAGTCACTTAGAAGTTTGAAGGACAAAGCTACTACAGTATAACTGCCTTTCAAAATTATGATTGCATGCTAGTATATTAAGTAAATGTGAACCCTCTTCTGTTTTCTCTTCTTAAGAAATCAAATAAATTAGACTAACAACTAAAATAAAAAATCGGGGGGTCGGAGGTGAACTTCACGATTTAGAAAAATTAGAGAGGAATAAAACAGCATCATCTCCCATGTCTTTTCAAAGGAAATACACATTCATTTTTTACAGAAACATACTGTTTTTCTTATGGATTGGAATCCTGCAATAGATTATGTGAATTCTTCCACTTCCTTGTTTATACTTACCTGTTGAGGTGTCTGGTCTGCCACCATACAGAGGTCAGAAGGGCTGTAGCAGTCACGTCACTGAGTGCGCCACCAAGCCTGTGACTGATCTTAGAAGTGTTGGTTGAATGATAGAGTAAAGCTCTGTAAGAAAAACTCTCTTTTTTCCCCTTACTGTGTAGGAGTTGGAGGAGCTTTAGAGAATGACGATCCTTCCAAAATGGTTATGGTGTTGGCTGCTACTAATTTCCCATGGGACATTGATGAAGCCTTGCGAAGGAGATTAGAAAAAAGGATTTATATACCTCTCCCTACAGGTATGGTGCATTCCTTTTACTATATTTCGATCTTTCTTTTGCTTCCTGTTACCTTTTTAAAAAATGTCTCTAAATCTTTATTCCATTGGCATTCTGCTTAAAGAAGTTTCTCGCATCACAAAACCTACCTGTAGATGGAATAGAGGCCACAGCACTCTGTTGGGGTTCCTTACATTCCAGAGCAGTTCTTACATTCGGGGCCATATTCATGTTTCTAAATCTGGTAGGACCTCTGAGTTTTTACTTATGACCTTGGAGAGTCTTCATTACACCTTAAGTGATTAAAAATAAAGTTCTCTTGAGATCTTTTTAAAAATATGCTACTTTGAAAAGTAAAATTTCATCCTATTGATGAATATGGAAATTTTCATAAGTGAATTTTTTCTTTTTATTTTGAGATAAAATTTACATAGTAAAATGTACAAATCTTAAGTGTATAATCTGATGAGTTTTGACAGATGAATACTCCTGTTTCATCAATACCCTACTAGAGGTGTAGGACATCTGTCACCCCAGAAAGTTTCTGTGTACCTCTTACCAGTTAATTCAAACCTCCTTTACTTTCCTGATTTTTGTTACCATAGATTTGTTTTATCTATTATTAGACTTCATATAGATGGAATCATGACATATGTATTTGTGTGTCTGACTACTTTCACCCATGTGGCTACATGTATCAATAGTTTGTGACGTGATTACGTTACAGTTTGTTTATTCTCATTCTGATGGACATGTGAGTTATTTCTAAGTTTTGGCTATTATGAATGAAGCTATAAACATTCTTGTACAAATCTTATGTATGAATATTTTCAGTTCTTTTGGGTAACATAGATAAGAAAATAATAGGTGGGTTATAGGGTAGGTATGTTTATAATACCCAAACTGTTTTCCCAAGTGGTTGTACCATTTTATACTTTCACCATCAGTGAAGGAGAATCCAAGTACTTCTGTATCCTTATCAACATTTGGTATTGTCAATATTTAATTTTAGCTGTTCTAGTAAGTGTGAAATGTTCTTATTATGGTTTTAATTTGCATTTCTCTGGTGACTAATGATGTGGTGCACGTTTTTCATGGGCCTGTTGGTCTTCGGTATATCTTTTGTGCAGTATCTTTTCAAGTCTTTTGCTCAGTTTTAATTGGTTCATTTGTTTTATTAATGCTATGTAATTCTTTACCAAATATATACATTGTGAATATTTTCTTCCAGTTTGTGGTTTCCGTTGCCGTTTTCTTTATGGTATCTTTCGATAAGCAGAAGTTTTGATTTTGGTGAAGTCCTCTTGTCAAATATTTCTGTTATGGATAGTGCTTTTTGTGTCTTAGACGTCTTTGCCTACCCCAACAGGGCAAAGTTTACCTCCTATATTTTCTTTTAGAAACTATAATTAGATCTGTGATCCATCTTGAATTCATTTTGTGTATGTGTTAGTTAGGGATTGAGTTTCATTTTTTTCCCTATGCATACCGAATTGTTCTAGCACTACTTGTTAAGAATTTTCTTTTTCCACTAAATTACTTTGGCACTTGTACTGAAAATTATTTTGCTATGTGTGGGTCTATTTCTGAATTCTCTACTCTATTCCATTGATTTAAAAAAATTGATACAGAACTATTTCGTCAGGTTATCTGTTTTTTCTTGAGTAAGCTTTGGTAGCTTGTATTTTTCAAAGAATTTGTTCATTTCCTCTAATTTATCAAATTTATTGGGATTTGACCTAATACGAATGTGAAAGCTGACTTAATAGCTTATGTGAAGATGTTGTGTGAAGTCAGTAGGGAAGGCAGTCAGGAAGAGAAGATGAAGTGATGGAAACAAGGGCAAACTAACGTGGGGATGAGCTGCAACCCTTGGCGATCGACTGGAATCCATGTCGGGCTCTTATTGCTTCTAAGACTTCCAACTTTGATAATTGGGATGCTCTGTAGAAGAATCTGGCACTGTTTGAAACAGTCTTAGGAGGCAGCAAAGCTGAAGGAGGAAACCTGACAGGAGCTGGAAAGACTTGGAGGTCCATGTACTTCTCACACTAACAATGAGAGCCAGCAGATAAGTGACAATATGCGTGAGCTGCAAATGCACCTCATGCCCTGAACCATCTTTCTGAGTTGACTCATTTCTGCCTTTCAGATCTTACCCTTAATGACTCGTGGTCCACTCTAACCCAGCGCTGTGCATGAAGGGAATTCTGGGAAATGAAATTCCAGCTTTGCTGAAGTTGACATAATACAAATCCACACACCTTGTTTTCCTTTTATTGTCTCTAGGATCTATAGTAATGTTGCAATTTTCATTCCTGAAATTGGTAATTTGTGTTTTATCTCTATTGTTCTTAATCATTCTTACTAGAGATTTATCATTATTCTTTTGAAAGAACCGGTTTTTTTGCTTTATTTTTCTGTTTCCTATTTTATTGAATTTTTTCTCTTATTTTAATTTTTCCCCCTAATATTTTGAGTGTACTATTCTCTTCTTTTTGTGAGTGATTTTAAGGAATAGAATATGGCAGAAGTGCTGCCATATGACTTCTGACGCTAGATCATAAAAAGGATAGTTTCTTTTTGCCTCTCCCTCTCTCAGGTCATTTGCTATTGGGAAGCCAGCTGCCATGAGGTTAAACAGCCTGTGCAGAAGCCCACATGGGAAGGAACTGAAGGCTGTCACCAACAGCTAGCACCAGCTTGCCGGTCATGTGAGTCAGCTGCCTCACATGATGTATTTTAATGAATTGGCTCATGTGATTACAGAGACTGGCAAGTCTAAAATCTGCAGGATTGGCCTGAGTGCTGGGACCCAGGGAAGAGCTGATGCTGCATTTCCTGTCCAAAGGCCTTCTGCTGGCAGAGTCCCCTCTTCTTGGAAGAGGCCTGTCTTTTGTTTGTTCAGTCCTTCAACTGATTGGACGAGGCCCACCCACATAATGGAGAATAATCTGCTTTACTCAGAATCCACTGATTTAAATATTAATCTTAACCAAAAACACCCTCACAGAAACATCTAGAATAGTGTTTGACCACATATGTGGGTACTGTGGCCTCGCCAAGTTGACACATGAAATTAACCGTCAAACACCTCATGCTAGAACTTTCTATTTCTAGCTAAGCTGCTCCCAAATTCCTGATGCACAGAAACTGTAAGGATAATAAATTGTTTTAAACCACTAAATTTTAGTATAATTTTCTATTCAGAAATAGGTAATTAATATACTATATAGTTTTTGTCAGCTAACTCTAACATCTGGAACATCTGTTTCTTTTATTGGCTACTTTTAAATTTTCTTGATTATGGGTCATATTTTTGTGTTGTTTTTTTTTTTTACACGTCCAGTAATTTTTATTATATGCTTTAAATTGTAGGAGTCTAGATTATGTTGTTTTCCTTTAAGGGATGTTGAATTTTGTTCTGGCAGACACTCAAATTATTGGCAGAACTTAAGAAAAAGCCAATTTACAATTCTTTGTTGTTTGTTGGCTAATGCATGAAAACAGTTGCCTCTTGTATTTTATTTATAGTTGGACAAGTCTTGGTACCATAGAAGGACAAGTCTGGTACCCGTTTTGTTTTGTTTGTTTGTTTTTTTGTGATGGCCAAGACTGGAAACCTCACCTGTGATTTTTGAAACTTAATTTTTATAACAATAGTTATTACTCATTTTTGTGACTAGATCTCAAGGCTGTATACAATATAATTAATTGGTAGAGTTCTAGCTCACAGATTCCATTCTTGTATTGTCTTTCCTGGCTGCTATTATGTATTCTATTAATTCTAATAATCTCATTATTTAAAAAGAAAAATTTTCATAACATAGTGCTTAATTTACTGCTTGAGCTTATGAATTAATGAGTGTATTGAAAGCAATAATGGAAATGATGTGATTTAGAACCTGTCAGCTATCCTGGAATGTCACACCTCCCAGAAGCAGCTCCTGGTGCCTGTGTCACTCTTAGGTTAGTCACATGAAGGTTTGAAGTTTGAGTGGTTTGTTACTACTTCTGATTTAATAAGTTTCTTCCCTTTCTCTTTTTTCCCCTTTTTCCTCTTCCTCCTTGCTTTCTAAACAAAATATGTATATGATATCTAGACATAGGTTTAAAAACCGAGTTTTAAACTTTTCAACCATATACATACAATGATTATAAATAAAAAATTAATACTGATGGGGGAAAACAGAAGTTTCACTACTTAAACTGACATCATTTAAACTGCTGTACTTTGGCCTTTAATTCATTATAATAGGGAGAAAACGTGTAATTGGATGATAGCAGTTTTATGAACTGCTGAGGAAAGCTTAGGTATTGGGGGAAAGATATACTTTATGGTGCAAAGGTAGAGATTTAGCTTTCTGTGAAATACTGGAGAAGAAAATAGATTTGGCTGACGAAAGGCCTTCTTCTAAACCTGTTTTCCCTTAAGTGAGGAGGTGATGTCCGTTACAGGTAATCACTTCTGGGCGCCTCTCCTTGCTCCTGACTAGTCTGAAGGTATGTACCTCGCGGCCGGAGGACTTGAAAACCTGCTTTCTCCTGAGGGGCTCCAACTCCACTTTCTAACTTTTTCTTCCATCTGTATTAATGAACTCAGCAGGTGTTTATTTAGCTTTTTGCTCTGTGAAAGATATTTATTAGGTACTGTGGGATTACACAAGTAATGTATAGTGTGTTTGGAAGGTGGGCATGCACTTCACCTAAATGTAGTGAAAACAGTGTAACATGTGATTCTAGAGTTTTCTCCATAGTACTTTTGGTGTGGGGAATGAGGAATAATAAATTCTGACTCAGGTGCTTAGGGGAGATTTCATGGAGCGAGTTGCATTGTCACTGAATTTCCATCGAGAAAGACAGAAACAAAGGCATAGTTGTTTGAAAATGAATAAACAGATAGCTGTTGCGACTAGAGCATCTGGTAGGATAGAAGGGTCTAGAAGAGACAGACTGACAAAATTTGGAAAGGCGAGAGACCTGAGAGAACGATTTGGAAATCTAGGGTAAAATTAATGGAAGGAAAAGTAGATTATATTTAAAAAATTGAGGGACATTTTATGAACAAAAGCAACCATGAAAATAAATTGATAGTTGGAAAAAGCATGAAGTACAAGAATGAGAGTAGATAAAACAAGAAAAGCCATCCCAAAAAGGCATATTGTAAGTTACATAACCTATGTAAATATGCAGATTTCTTTAAGATTGACAGGCAGTTAGAACTGATGGCAAGAAACATTAGTGTATCAGTTACTCTTGCTGTTTAACAAATCACTCCAAGCCGTCTGGTTTTGCTCATGGATCCTGTGGGTCAGGGACTCGAGTGGGCACCCCTGCAGGGGTGGCTTGTGTCCGCTTCCTGAGGTCTGGGTCACGATGGGAAGATTCAGGGGCTGAGGGTGACTCCACCACTGCAGCCTGGGGCCACCTGGAGCGTCATCACGCACTCACTCACGTGCCTGGTGGTGGAGGCCTGGGGCACCTCCATGTTAGCTGTGGCCGTTCCACAGCAGGTTTCAGACGTGAGAGCTCGGGGCTCCACGTGTATTGTTCCGCTGAACATGGAGGGTACGTTGCTTTTTGTGACCTCACCTTGGAGGTCATGTCGTGTCACTTCTGCTGTGCTCTAGGTGGAAGCACTTACAAGCCCAGCTGCTCTCTGGAGGGGGGAATTGGACACCTTAGGGTGGGAGGGGTCAAGGCTGCATTGTAGCAGCAGGTGTGGGATAGAAAAGAACCATGCAGCCATCACGGCAAATACAATCTGCCACAGTCAACGAAAGGCAAGAATCAGGTGGCAGGACAGGAGCCGAGCTTTCACTAAGTGTCTTCCTACTGTGTGCACCCCCCGGTCAGCTAATGAGCTCCTTCCTCTGGCCCTTTCCTCTAATTCTGGTTTGCTTTTAGACCAACCCCTGGACCACCAAGGCCTCTGAGCATCTCCTAGACTGGGAATGACTCATTTTCTGTCACACCGGGGTCAGGGCACTTTGTTTTCTTATTATAAATTCACACCTTCTCTCTTGTTGGCGTCATATGCTGTCTGGAGTACGCTGCTGTGCTTTTCTGCTTACCTTTTTTCACGCTGTTATATACGTGCTTCCTCCTACTTCCATGTAATTGTGTATGATGCTCCCGTTTCCCAGATTGCTCCTTGTCTTCCCTTCCATTGACATTTTATTGATTTTCGAAAGTCAACATTAAAGCATTTGATTCTGTGACGTCTTTGCCCTGGCCTGTCTCGCTGGGTGGATTCCACCTCCCTGGGTGTTTCATCTGTTTTCTGGCTCCCAGATGTTCCTTCGTAGAAAGGATCTGGGATTCCCATGTGTCCCTCTAATCCTGTTTGTTGACTGACTGACAAACATTTGCTGAGTGCTGACTGGCCCAGACTTTACATGTACGAGGTCTGACAATTAAGTTCGTGAACTTGCCCCCGTGTGCTTACATTGGCAGCCCTGTACCAACAGCTCAGGAAGGTTTCATAACCTTGGTATATCAGTGTCTCACAGCTGTGTTCGTGTCTACGTGTGGTGGTGTCTTGCTGAGTGGCGTTCATTATTGTTGAGTGTTTTTGAGTGTTGTCACGAGAATGTGTGAGCCTAAATTAGAGCAATGAACAAACATTCAGTTTCTTGTTAAGCTTGGCAAGAATGGAAGTGAAATCAGGGACATGTTAGTCCAAGTTTATGGGGATAATGCCATGAAGAAAACTGCAGTGTACAAATGGATTAAACATTTCTCTGAGGGGAGAGAACGTGTCACTGATGAAGAGAGGTCAGAGCAGTCAGTAACAAGCAGAACTGACGAAAACATTGAAAAAGTTCGTCGAATGGTGCATCAAAATCATCGGCTGACTGTGAGATGCATAGCAGACCAAGTAAACATCGATAGAGAAACAGTTAGAAAAATCTTAACTGAAAATCTTGGCCTGAGAAAGGTGTGTGCAAAAACGGTCCCAAAGGAGCTCACTGATGAACAAAAGCAAAGGAGAGTCGAAGTTTGCCAGGACCTTTTGGAGAGGCAAGATGATGTTTTGGGCCATGTTATCACTGGTGATGAAACATGGGTGTACCTCTACGACCTGGAAACAAAGCGTCAAAGTGCACAATGGAAGTCAGCCAATTCTCCATGACCAAAAAAGCTCTGTGAGTCCAAATCAAGATGTTGCTCACCTTTTTTGATATTAGAGGGATTATTCATTATGAATTTGTACCAATTGGACAAACAGTTAACCGAGTTTACTATTTGGAAGTGCTGAAAAGGCTGCGTGAAAAAGTTAGATGACCTGAACTTTCGCCAACAATTCATGGCTCCTGCATCACAACAATGCACGAGCTCACATGGCACTGCCTGTGAGGGAGTTTTTAGCCAGTAAACAAATCACTGTATTGAAACACCCTCCCTACTCACCTGATCTGGCCCCCAATGACTTCTTTCTTTACCCAAAGATAAAGGAAATATTGCAAGGAAGACATTTGGATGACATTCAGGACATCAGGGTAATAAAGTGACAACTCTGATGGCCATTCCAGAAAGAGTTCCAAAACTGCTTTGAAGGGTGGACTAGGCGCTTGTCGGTGCATAGCTTCCCAAGGGGTGTACTTCGAAGGTGACCATAGTGATATTCAGCAATGAGGTGTGTAGGCCTTTTCTAGGATGAGTTTGCGAATGTGACTGTGAGACCGCGTGTGACCTCATTTAACCTCACAACCATCTTGTGTGCTTATCTTCATTTTACTTATGAGGAAACTGAGGCTGAGAGGTTAAGTGTCCTCCCCAGGGCAGCAGGACAGGGATGTCAGTGCCCCTCGTGACCCACTGAGCTGGATGCCCTGTGTGCCCCAGGAGAACTGCATTCACGAGAAGTTTCGATCCCTTTAACAGTGTTTGGATTCAGAATGTGTGTGACTTGGCTGTAGAGTATTGGCAGTACTTCATACTGTTATTAACACATTAACCCCTCGTTAAATCCTTTCATAAAGTTATTACTTATTAATTCAGTTTTATAGAGCTGATAAATCCTACTTAGACTCTTCTAACAAATCACTGATAAACCAGTGTTAGAAGTTAATTTTCCCCAAATCTTGGTTACTGGGGAAAAGGAGGCAGCTAAGCTTCAGTGCTGCCAGGCTGTCACTTAGGAACAGGCTATGCCACCACGTTTATTTAGGTTGGCCATGTGGAACCTCCTTTCCAAGGGAAAACACAGCATCTTAAACTTGGTGTTTAAGTCCTCAGGGCTGGCCGCCGTCATGCATTTGCTTTACAAATCCCGTGGGAGTCTGACATTGGAGCAAACGGACCACGTGGTCCTCCTTCGGTAATGCCCACTTGCTGCGTGTGGGGGCACATGGGGCTCTTATGTGATACTTGGGGCTTTTCCTGGGGCGTCAGGGGCACGGCCACCTTCTGTAGCAGTGGACCTGGGCTCGTCCTCCCCCTCTTTCTTCCCACACCCCTGTTGCTGACCACCTGAGTGGAGGACTCCATGGGCCCTACCCTGTGAGCTGAAAGTTTGGCCTTTTGGTGAGGGCTGGCCCAGGATAGGGAGCTCCCAAGATAAAGGGGTGCTGGAAGGAAAGGTTTTCTAGTCACACCCCTGTTTTTGGGGGGCAGTCCCAGATAATGCCTGTTTGCGTCCTTTTCCACAGTGGCAGCTTTATCTTAGTGTGAGTGTAAATGTGTGTGTGTGTGTGTGTGTGTGTGTGTAATATCACTGAGACACAGAAACATGGATTAAAATACTCAATTTATCCAATAATTGGCAAAGCAAACAACAATATGACCACCATGCACAATGAGAAATGGAGTGTTGTCTGACCTCAGAAGCTCCCCAGGATGTTGCTTTCCTAGCACAGCTGCCGTCCTGCCCCCTGGTGGTAATCGCTGTTACTCCTTTTATGGAAATGATTTATTGTTCTTATAATTTTATCACCTAATAATATATCCCCAAACAGTTTTACCTCCTATTGAACTTTGCATAACTGAAATCACACTAATTGTGTTTATTTGTACTTGCTGCTTCTGCTCAGTATATTTTTAAGATTCGTCCATGTTGTGACATTTTGATGAACATAATTTTTTTGCTGTGTGGCATTTTGTTGTATTAGTGTGCTAGGGCTGCCATAGCCACGTACCACAGACTGGGGGGCTTAAACAACAGATACTTGTTTCTCACAGTTCTGGAGGCTGGAAGTCCAAGAAGAAGGTGTCGGCAGGGTTGTTTTCAGTCTGGGCCTCTTCCCTTGACTTGTAGACGGCCATTTTCTTCCAGTGTCTTCATGCAGACGGTCTCCCCCTATGTGTCTGTCCTAATCTTCTCGTATGAGGACATCAGTCCTATTGGATTATGGCCCACCCTAGTGACCTCATTTTACCTTCATTAGCTGTGTAAAGGCCCTGTCTCCGTAAGTCACGTGCTGAGGTACTGGGGTAAGGACTTCAACATAGGACATTAGGGTGGGGGGTAGCTCAGCCTATACCACCTCCTTGTGTGGTTACACCACAGCGACCCATCATATTACTCGAATGGCATTTTGATTGTTTCCACTTTTACGCTGTTGTGAACAGTGCTGCTGTGAACATTTTATACTGTATAATGGTGTGAGTGCCTCAGTTTCCCTAGGACAGGACAGAGCATTCCGTCCTAGGAGTGACCTGCTATGACGTGTCATGTAGTGGAACATGTAGATAAATCCAGTTTGTCATTCCGGTTTCCACTCCTGCCAGCACTGTGTGGGGAATTCCTGTGGTTCCACATCTCTCCAACACCTGGTGTTGGCAGCCTTTTTAATGTATACCAGTGTTTTGGTGTGCAGTGTTATCTCATTGTGGTTTAATTTGTATTTCCTTTATATTAAAGCATTTGAACATCTTTTCCTTTATTTATTGGCCATTTGGATTTTATGATATATGTGTTCAAGTGTTTTGCCCATTTTTCTATTAGGTGGTCTGGCTTTTCCTTACTGATTTGTAGGAGTTCTTGAAATATTCTGGGTGTAAGTCTTTTGTTACTTATATATATTGTAAATATCTCTTGAAACTCTGTTGCTTGTGTGTTTTCACTGTATTTATAGTATCTTCAGATAAATAGGAATTCCAGATTTTAAGCTGGTTAGCTTATCAATCTTTTCCTTTATAGCCACTTTTAAAAAATATATATCTTAAAGATATTTCTCTGTGGTCATTAAGATATTTTCCTGTTTTTATCTTGTAAAATGCTTATAATTTTGCATCTACCATTTAGATTGGTAATATATGTGGCACCAACTCATGTATGGTGTGAGGTAGGACCCATCTTCATTTTCCCCTGTGGGTAGTCCATTCTGGCATCATTTATTGAGAAGACATTCCTTCCCCAATGTCTGAGCCGCTGAGTCATAAATCAGGTGTGCAGAGTACATGCTCTGATCTGCTTCTAGACGCCCTCTTCTGTTTTACTGATCCGTTTGTCTGTCTGCAAGGGTATCACACTGGCGTGAGCCTCACTGCTCTGTAATAAGTCATGAAATCAGACAGAGCAGTCCCGCCCACCTCGCCACTCTTCTCCCAGTGTCTTGGTCATTGGTCGTCCTTGGTTCTTTCCATTCCCGTTAGTATGTTAGAATCTGCCTGTCTGGTTCCACAAACAGCTGTCGGGGTCATTATTGGAACGTCTTGACTCTGTAAGAGCATTTGAGGGAGAATTGTCAATGTTATGAAAGACAAAACAAGCAAAAACTAAACATCGGGGGACTGTTTTAGATTATAGAAGAGTGAGGAGATATGATAACTAAATGCAGCATGTGATGGTTTTTAACAGAGTTATAAAGGCCTGGGACAAATGGGGACATTGATTCTGGATTGTGTATTAGATGCTACTAACATACAAGTGTTAAATTTCCAGAAAAGTGTGATAATTGTGGATACCTTGTTGTTAGGAGATACATGCTGAAGCATTTCAGATGAAATGTTGTGATGCCTACAGCTAACTCTCAATTCAAAAAAGCAGAGGAGGAGAGGAGAGGAGAAGGGAGTGACAATGACAAAATGTTGACAATTGGTTAACCTAGATGAAAGCCACATAAGTGTTCACTGATGTTTTTTTTCACTTGTAGATTAAAATTTTTTCAAAATAAAAGTTGTGGAAAACCAAATTTTATTTCATATCACAGGAAATAGTAGAGAGCCAGATCCAAACTAATGATGTGTTATCTTAGTGTACTATATTAAGCAGATTTACCAGTAAAACTGATAGTAAAGCAGCAAGCATGATTGGTTATTTTAAAAATTCTGTGGTTTGTTTGAGCTGACTCAATCCACATTTCGATCACAGTGGAACAGCAAATGTCTGGGGGCTGGCTCTCCAAGTAAAATATATACTAATAAGCATTTTGTGCCAAGTGCTGATTTCCAGAAAAAGAAAACTGATAGAGTTGTGGAATTCTTCCCTGATATCATACTAAAGAGGGGAGCAAAGTAATTCATAGGAGTTACACTCCATGCAGTCTGGTATTATAAACCTTAGCCTAAATGTCTTTTGTTTTTTACTACAAGCACATCTAGTGCTGGAATACTGATGTTGTTCTTTTTCATAAAGCATCTCAGACCCTCTATTCTCATAGCAAGAATCCTAACAATCTTTACAGAGAACTCTTGAGTTTGTTTCATCTTTAGTTGTTGCAGCCAAGGCACATAGGGAGTTCAATGATCCCACGAGTCGCGTAATGAGTTGGTGGGGCCCCTGGGCTCACAGTGACTGACTTCATTGCATCCGTCTCTTTCTTCCCCTGAACGTTAGTATGTGATTTCTCCTTAACATGATGTATAGAGAAAAACATCTAACAATAGCAAAAAATCTTCTAACAGCAAAAGGAAGAACGGAGCTTCTGAAGATCAACCTTCGTGAGGTTGAGCTGGATCCTGATATTCAGCTGGAAGATATAGCAGAGAAGATTGAGGGCTACTCTGGTGCTGACATAACCAACGTTTGCAGGTATTGTTAACAGTCTGTGAGCCTAGACGTCAGTTATAGGTTTGTCGGGAGGACTGGTCTGAAAGTCAGTGTTGTCGTTAGCCCTTGACGTGAAAACAGCTACCCATTTCTTTGACATGATTTCCCATGTGTCTTGCTTTTTTCTACTTGACTTCACTGGTCATTGTTGATGAGTAATTACCTAACAATATGGTCACATTTTCATCCTTTGACTTTTAAGAAATTGTTTGCCTAATTTGGTAACAACTTAAGGTTAATTTAGCCCTAAATTAAAGCATGACTGCATTAACATAAAATCCCATTTAGTTTTGGGCAGCATGAGATGAACAGGGTTGATCCGTTTAAGCTGTGAATGATCCATATATTACAATTTCCCTTTAATTTTTAGACAATTCACATTGCTCAATGAAGACGATTTTTTTTCATTTATTTCTTTTCTAATTATATTTAAATTGACACCAGTGGCCTCTTTAAAACCACAACATGTGTTTCTTATATATTTTCTACCAGTATTTTTCTTGTATGCATCTAAGCTTAGTGGCACACAATATGCTCACAGTAGTTTCTACTACTATAACTATACTAAAATATATAAAACTTGAACTTTTAGTTGGCTTTTTTGTGAGCCCTAATTGTCCATTTCTTCAAAACCTTCAGAATTATTTTCAGGTGATCAAAAAGGAGCTGAAAATTGGATCTGGAGAAGTCAGATTTTCTCCCTGTAGTTTCCCACAAATACTCCCTGTAGGGAATTCCACGTGTACTCTGTGGCTTGATTGACGTTCCAGAGATAGTTTCCCGGCTTTACCTCTTCCCCTTAGGTTGTAGACAAACCGATATAAGACTTGAATTATCTTAACATTTAGCCACATGTTCACTTCCAAGTACAGTATTTCAAAATTGTACTTCCATTTCCTAAGCTTCTAGGCTGCCTTTGAGGAGCAAGTGGGGAAAAGAAAATTCAATACCCTGAGCCCAGCCTGGACTTCTAGGATTCGTTGCTGATGCATTTTATGTTTAAGTCCTTTACATGTTGTTTTAACCTTTCCTGAGCCCCCAGGATGTCTCTGAGTTAGGGAATTGTATGCAGCATCATAAAAACACGTCAGGCGACCTTTGCACCATCTTGCCCTAGCTTGGTTACAGCTGAAGGTGTTTCCAACGTTTGCAGCAGCGGTTACTTACTGACTTTGGCGCACTTGCAGGGACGCGTCCTTAATGGCCATGAGACGGCGCATCAATGGCCTGAGCCCAGAGGAGATCCGCGCGCTTTCCAAAGAGGAGCTTCAGATGCCGGTCACCAAGGGAGACTTTGAGCTGGCGCTGAAGAAAATCGCTAAGTCTGTCTCCGCTGCGGACTTGGAGAAGTATGAAAAGTGGATGGTTGAGTTTGGATCTGCTTGAATTTCTGTCAGCTCTTCCATGTCTGGTATCTTGGTTTATAAAATGTGAAGAAATTCCCCGCAATTTTTTTCAAAAACAGGTTTGGAACTTTTCATGGGAGAGAGTTTCACTTAAAGGAAGACCATCTAAGACCACAGAGTATAAATGTCATTGAAAAATAAGAGAAGCTGACATAAAGGGCCTGATGGCCCCGTCCCCAGCTGTGTGCTGGTACCGCACACTTTCATGCATTAATATTGCACCCCTAAACCAGGTGCCGGGGTGGCGGAAGAAAGCCATCAGTACGCTTTGTGGAAACTTGTTTACGAAAGACTTAGAAGGACCTCTGTTTCTCACTTGCATTTGTGGGTTTTGTCCTATTCATTGCTTTGAACATGAGGGACCTGTATACAGTGACTCAACATCAGAACTGAGTTTGTGTCAAATTCATTATTTGTTGTTAAGAATGATAGTTTTGGGGTAAGTAATGAATATGCGAGTTAAAGCTCTAGAATTCAGCTATTCCTGTGAGAGTCCACCCTGTAGGTCAAATTTTTGTGCTCCCCCCCACCATTTTTCTGTTAATTGTTTCATCACGTACTGAGCCCTGTGAGGGAATAGCCTTGTGGTTTTTGAATCGTTTTGCCAGGTGGTTTCTCTGGTCTTTAGTATTTTTTACCAATGCTGCTCATATTTCGTATTGGAAGGGTAGGAGAATGTTGCGATTGCATGAGTTGCACTTCTTCAGTTTACACTTTTAAGTTCGTTTTCACTTTTTCAATATGGTCAAACACATAAACCCTTTATTTTTTTCAGCTCCAACATTGTTTGATTTTTGCTGTATTTGACTTTCATATTCCAAATACTTGCGTATTCTAAACAAGTCCACTCTCTGTGGCTAACGCAAAACAAATTTGATAGTTTTGCAGACAGTTTGTTTAACAAAATAACATTGTCCATAATGAACGATGTTCGTTTGAAAATTTGAAAATTGTTCTTTGTCTGGGTTGAGAACTTGTGCACGTGGTAAGATTAGGGGAGAAGTCTGCCATGCTCATTTCGGTTCGGCAGGAATCAGACAATAGTAAGAGGCCAGAAAAAGTAGATGGCACGTAGCTAACCACAAGGACAGTATCCTGTGCTAGTTGTTTAAATTACGTTGATTCTAGTTTGGTTGGGCAACCTGTGCTTTAATGGTCAAGCTTTTTAAAATTTGCATTTGATGATACCCCGAATTCTCAACCTCGGAGAGCATCTACTGGTTTAAAACGAAAAATAACGTAACCCTGTAGACACTTCGGGACAAAAGCCTCGGAGTATCTTGCTTAAGAGATTTTTTCCCTACTAAAAACTATGTAATTTTCAGATAGCTTAAGCCTGACTCTAACCTCCAGTATTCATCGAATGCCCTTTCCTCTGAGGCCTAGATTATAAGAGTTAAAATCATAAGGCATCATGATTTTATTTTTATTGAATTAATTCACCTTAAAAATTGAATGACAGAAGTTTCCTGTTATTCATTTTAAATAAAAAATAATCCTATTAAGATAGTCTTCCAGAATATTGCCATTCGTGACATTTGTTTCCTGAAGTCCTTGGGGCAGTCATTAAAACATTAGTGTTTGGGTTGCTAGAACTTGTTTGCGTACTTTAGCTGATCGGGTAGACCGTTTTGCGAGATTTTGTGTTACTCGTTTTGGCATGTGTTTCACTTTTTAAAAATTCTTCATGGATAATGATATGGTAATTGTGATTTTAAAAAATCATCAGTTAAGCAGTATTTGGGGACTCAAGCTTTCTGGAAGCTAATCTTTACCAAGATAAGTGAGCCAGGTGTGCTTTTTTTATTTCCCTTGTTTCTCATTTTGCTCTGTCAGTGGATGGTGAATGCTCTTCAGCCCCTTAAAGCTTCCTGAGGAGACGCCTCAGGTGTCCATCCAGCCTTTGCAGTCCACGTGTATATGCTCTCTTTATTGTAAGACAGTATTGCCTTACCCAGCATGAGAGCATTGTTATGTTTTGCTGTTTAATTTTATTTTTCTGTGTTGCATTATCAAATTAGAAAAATTTGGTTCCTCTGATTCATCTAAAAGCACAAGTATTTTGGGTTCTGCACACATGATGTTAGGACTAAGTTCGTACAGTTCTGTCCTGCAGGTCACTGATCAGATAGTTCCTGCATTCAGCAGACTTGCTTTGGTTGCCCACTGTGTACAAGACCCCACGGAGCCGGGGGGGGGGGGGAGCTCTGTGGCTTACAGAGTTGGACAGGTGTGCTGTTCAGACCCGGCACTTTGCACAATTATACTACAGCTTCTGGCTCCAACTAATGAAACGAGTTCAGGTTATAAATGGAGAGACACAGTAATCTGTGTAAGAGGTTTACTCTCTTTAAATCTGTTTTAAAATTAGAACTGATATCTATCTGTTAGAACAATATAACTAGTATAAATCTGGCTATTTTCATGAATCATTTTTGTCATTTCCCAAGCTACATTTTTATTGTAAACATGTACACATGTAATTATGGTAGACATGTGAAATGTTACATGTTTTTTGTGAACATTTTGCTCATAATTCTTTCATTTTTTAAAGGCATTAATATTGATGAAATGTACCAGACAAGTGGCTCTTCAGTGTAGGCTGGAACCTTCTAGAAATCCAAGTAGACAGTAGGAGTGGCATCACAGGCTTTGTCTTGTGGTCAGTAGCAGCGTAGGCGTTCCAGACAGACCACATGCACCTGGGCTCGGACCGCGGCCTCCAGAGCACCAGGACAGCTTCGGAGAAGACGTGGGGTCCAGCTGTATACTCAGGGGCGTCACCCCTAAGCTGTGTACTTAGGAGCTCCTGAGGCTGCAGTTTTTATGATGTAATATTTGACTGTCAGAAAATAGGCTGAGATTACTGATTACTCAAAAAGTGATCAGGCTATTGATCTGGTGAATCTACTATGAACAAACATATGGATACATCAGGGAAAAATTGTGGGTGTATAGCCTAAATTTATAATATAATTGTCACTCTTTCACTTTGCTACATGTAGCCTGACTCTACTGAACATGAAATTACTCATAGTCTTTAGGTTTTGAGCAGTTTGAGTTGTTGAATTCCTTCGTAGGAAGTTTCTATTTTCACTGTTGAATCCGTGATGTGAGTCATAAAACTACCCAGCTGACGTGGCTGTGTCTCACTTTCCCCATGTAGCCTGAGGTGCCGTGAATGACTGCAGGTTTGCGTGGGTTCTGGCCCCTGCAGTATTGTCTTGAATATTGAGTCTTTTTTGTGCAGTAATAGATCCCCACTCTTCCTTTGATCTCATCGATGGTAAATCACCTTGGGATATATCCTGGATGATAGGCTTAAAACATTAAGGATATCGGCTGGCCTTTTCCAAGAAGCGGCCACCTACCTTGTATGAGGAAACTATAGTAATTATTCTTGCAATATTTTTCGGTATCTTTTGTTCCTTAACTGTTTTGATTGTATAATATTTTTTACACAACACTTTGTGGTGCACGTAATATTTATGTGGATCTAAGGATCTGTCACAACAGAAAGTAGGAATTAACAGATGGAGGGAATGTTAGGGGACACAAATATTTAAACCCAAAATGTTTTATTGTCATCTCCACTAATTATTTTTGCAGAAAAAGCTAAAAATTCTGTTACAATGACTGACTGTGTTTACTTATTTATACTTTTCATTAGGTTTTTCATACATATTTATTTAATTTTTAGGACATTTGCTTTTAATATTATTTCTTAATGTGGAAACTGTATGAGTATTTTAAAAATAAAATCCTTAAGATAATGTGTTTTTAAACATTTACAAATTAATAATAATTATTTGAATTTTTATTAGGATTTTAGGCTTCAGACAACTCTTTAGCTTAAATATTTCTAAATTTCCAGGTGACTCATTAATAAAAACAGAAAAGAAAAATTAAAGCAATGTCATAAAATTTATTCTTTCTCTTTTACCGTTCTCATTTCTTCATTGATCTTATTTTATATTGTGTATGTAAATAACCTGGACACTGCTTTGTCACCAGCAGTGTATAGGTTTTTGTACATTTGGAAATTTGGTACAACAAATAGGAAATTAAAACAGGTTTTCCTCCTATAAACGGGCTCTCATTTGATTTTATGTTCAAAACTATAAAATGCACTTTTGTTTTATAACCTCTGAAATGACTAAATGTTGCCCTTTGGAAAACCTGACTGAATCTTTGCACATGTTATTTTCAGAGTCTACCTCGGTTAACCAGGCTTAGTTTTAGGAGGGAAGGAATTGAAACCGTATTTAAATTCAGTTCATTATCTGCACTTGTTTAAGTGTTTCCTTCTCTTCTCGCCCTCTCCTCATTAACTTTTTTTTAACCCTGAAAGTTTTACTTAAAATATTTGTCTGTCTTCTTTTGGCAAAGCCACGTATTCCAAATCAGCCTTCTGTGAAATGTCTGAATTATTCTTCCCTTCTTTGTTATGACCTGTTCACTGTTTGGATGCGTTTCATCTCAAGGAGCAGTTTCAAACACAACACACATCCTCCTGTTTTCGCGTAGCTTCATAAATACAAGCTAATGTGACAACATTGGGCATCTGGGAACTCGACTGTTTCTGTGTCTATTCTCTAAGAGCCTGAGTACTTCCTGGACACAAATGGGCGTGACACGCGGTCCACACAGTGGACGGCAGCAGTCACCGTAGGTACACGTGGTGTGCACAGTGTCCAGCGAGATCACTTCACTACCTGTTACGATGGTTTGTAAGTGTGGTGTTGAGATTTTTGTTTCAGTGTTTGTCTCCCAGTATTTTGAACTTCATTTAAAGGAGAAGGTGTTTCTAAATTGTATTTATAAAATGTGATTTTCCTTACATTTTGTGCTGCTACTTTGCTAGTTTCATGAGCTTAGGTGTGTTTGTGCATAGGTTGTAATTTGGTAATAAATTTCTAGAGTGTTGCTAGTCAGTGTTTTCTTTGTGGTTCATATTTGATCTACAGTCACTGGTCCACTTGTCATCAGTGAGAGTGACAAACCCCTCACTAGTGAGGAGTGACTTCCCAGAGTTTTAGTTCTTACAGAATCACATCCTATGAACCTGACATTTTGTGTTTGCCATGCACTGTACTAATAATTTCAAGGTTGATGCAGGTAAGATGAGTGGCTTTTCAACTCGTTCTAACTGGTTTAATAAACACACTTGTGTTATTTGTGTGGCACCATTGCAGAAGGCGTGTTCCTTCCATTTGGTGAATTTTCCAGATGACTATGTCTGATTTTATGAATCCCCAAAATTACTTTTTAATTCACAGACTTGACTTTTTTTGTGCTGTTTTAGGTTTACAGAAAAATTAAACAGCAAGGAGAGTTCTCATACTTCCTCCTTCCTGTCCCTCCAGTTTCCCCTTTTATTAATATCTTGCTTTGATGTGGTACATTTGTTATAATTGAGTCCATATTGATACATTATTATTGCTAAAGTTTATAGTTTACATTAAGGTTTATTCTGTGTTGTAAGTTCAGAGGGTTTTGACAAAAGCATAGTGTCGTGTATCCACCATCACAGTGTCACACAGAATCGTTTCCCTGCCCGAAAGTCCCCTGTGCTTTGCCTGTTCACTTCCCCCTCCCCCAGCCCCTGCCCCCTCATCCTTTCACTGTCTCTATAGTCTAGTCTGCCTTTTCCAGAATGTCAGAGTTGGAATCATATGGTGGATAGCCTTTTAAGACAAGCTTCTTTCACTTAGTAGTACGCATTTTAGATTCTTTAATGTCTTCCTGTAGCCAGAGAGTTTGTTTCTTTTTATCACAGAATGACATTCCATTTACATGGATGTGCCCATTAGTTTATTTGTTCACCTATTGAAGGCCATTTTGGTTGCTTCCAAGCTGTAGCGATTGGGAATAAAACTGCTGTAAACCTTCATGTGTCGGTTTCTGTGTGGACCTAAATCTTCAGCTCATCTGAGTAAACACCATGGAGCACAGTTGCTGGAATGTATGGTAAGACTATGTTCAGTGTCTGTGAAACCCCCAAACTGTGCCCCAGAGTGGCCACCCCACGCGCGTCCCCACCGGCCACGAGCGAGAGAGTTCCTGCTGCTCCTGTCCTCGCCAGCAATGGTGGTGGCAGGGTTCCAGTTTTGCCGATGTCCTAGCTGTGCAGCTGTTTGCATTCCCAGTTCTCTAGTGACCCGATGTTGGCATCTTTCCTATGCTTATCTATTTTTAATTGGTTTTATTGAAACCTTGCTAAAACGTGTTGCACTTTTGCTCTGACTTTGTAAAATAGAAAATTTGAACTTAACCTTTTCTTGGCGATCCAGAGTTACCCTCATGGCTCGCTACCCCTCAGCAGCTAGTGACGGGGGAGCAGGGCTTTCTGCCTGTCCCTGAATGGTCTTTGAGTTTTGGTGTTGCTTTTATAGCATTTTTACTCTAATGTTATCAGGCTATCAGCTTTTCTTCCTCTTCCAATTTCCTGCCTCCAGCGTTCAGTGAACCTAGTGGGACAGTTGTGAGGCTTGTGAGAATTATGACTAAATTAGGAGTCAGCCGTTTGGGGATGAGAAGGGGGAGGGTGGTTTATTGTTGGAGTTTTAGTGCGTTGTGTCATTTCTCTAGGTTATCTGTGGCCTTTGTAGCTTTGTCTTTGGTTCCCAGAGTGTTCCAGGTAGACCAAGTCCGAAGTAGATATTTATGCATAATATGTTGTCATGTGGTGTATGATGTTTGTAGCTGGAAGGCACCTGGCAACAATGTAGTTCCGTGGCCCCACCCTTTTCGCTGTGACCATTAATGAAGATTTGGTCTCTCAAAGGTACGAAGGAAAAGAATTGAGGACAGAAGTAGGGAACCTCTGTGGCTGGAGCCTTCCTTGTCCCCGCAGCCCTTCTTGCTTCGGCTCGTGCGCGGGGCTATGCTGCCTAGTGCAGGGACATGGTGACCGGCTCACAGGACAGAGCCCAGGGAAGGCAGGCACTGCAAGCCGTGGGGAAGACGCAAGCATTGCCTGGCCAGCGCCAGGCAGGCAGGCAGGTGGACCCCAGTCTCACTTGGCTGGCACCATCAGCTCAGCCTCAGACGTCGGAGGCTGTGCCAGCGTGGTCTCCTCCCTCCCCACTGCCACCGTCAGCTGCACCCGGCCCACAGGGACGCAGGGGTTCCCCGGGGATTCCTGCGCCTTCTTCACGGCATCGCTCCGCCGACACCAGCACAGGCGGGAAAGGGCGTGAGGGGAGAGGAACGTGTGCTCAGCGCCTGCTTCCTGTCGCCTTCCTGATCAGGAGTTTCATAGCCACCTCTTCCCTAATTTTCCGTTTTCCAAGATCCCCTCAGGACCTTTCAAGACACATGTTCAAGGTCACATTTAGACTTGGGAAGCAGGACTTACATCTATTTCTGATCTAGAACGATGCTGCAGATATGGCGTAAAGAAAACAAGCCAGACAGCAAAGTGTTTATTAAGGACTGTTAAGCCTCTAAGACAGGCTATTTACCCAGGTTAATGATGGTTCAGAACAAGAAATATAACATAAATTGACGACATAGGATTGGAACTAACATTCATAAAGTTCACTGTGTGCTGGAGACGACTTCTATTGTTTTATAGAATCCATGTGTTAGCTCTAAAGTGTATTTACTATTGCTCTCTCTGCAGAAGAGGAAACTGAGGCTTGTAGAATGACTTTGGCTCCTAGGAGGTAGAAGAAGGAACGGAACCTAGGTCAGTTCAGTTCCGGAGCCTGTCCCTCTGCCGCATGCCCAGATTACTTTCAATAATGGCAAGTGCAAGCATGCTCAATTCTTGAAATAAATACTATTCACCGATTTTTCAGAGGTTACTAATCACTTTTTTCCTTTCCCTGTCCTGTAATGCTTTTTACCAGGAGACTATCAGGCAGCATACTGTTATGGAGCCAGTTATAGTATTTGTTTAGATGATAGAGAAAAACTAGTGTCTCTTGTGGATTAAAAGGAAGTTGGGAATATTGCTGCCCTTCGCTGAATCCGAGCATAAGCACACAGCTGCTTGTTTTCAGGGCCGTCTTTATGAAATGAAGGAGTCGTCCTGAGCGTTTCCATGAATTATATTTAGACCACCTACTTAGGTGACATAGAGCTCTGTCAGTTATTTTTATTAAGATTTCCGACAGCGCTCTGCCCACTGGATGACAGGTCCAGAGCCATTAGCTGTATGTGTTGTCACCATCAGTCACCAGGAGAGCAGACCAGTGTACTGGGGCTTGGGTGCCATGTCCACATGTGGAAGCCAACCCCAGAACTGAGTTTATTCTCAGTGTTCGAAATGCTTTCAATTAGCACATTTTAAATAACTTCTTTAAACAAATAACTGATCATGGTATGCCTACCATACTCGTAACATAAATCCTAAACTATAGTGTTAGTAACTATTAAGTAATTAGAGATGGATGGATCAAGCTTCGTTTGGGATTTGCAAAATACCTCAAACTATTTTTCAAACATTTTGAAGTGTATTTTGTAACATTTTTCAAACATACTTTGCCAGGCATATTTTCTCTGATTTTTAAACTCTTGTGTCTATTAAGGAAATTTTAATCCATATGTTTCTGATTCATTTGCACTTATCACAAAGTTATTTTTAAAGAACAGTTTGGTTCCCAAGAAGCCTTAGGAACCCGTCTCATGAATTCTGCCAACCTTTAAAAGCCTGTTCCTCATCAAAACTTTTTTCCCCAGAGATAAGTATGAATGAAATGTTTTAGTTCTGTTTACAGTGCGGAGCCCATACTTTAAAATCTAAGCTAGCTCTGAGTTTCATATAAGTTATTCTGCATTTACTGTAAGAACTAGCTTTATTTGTTTCTCTTCAATACAAAGAACTTACAATAACAGTGTGCTCTATTGAAAACACAGTGCACCAACGTTCTGTCTTCCTAAATTCACAGCACAGGTGACAAATGTGGGTTGATCAAACATACCAAATTAAATTAACTTTATTGGGGATCTGTCACGTATATTGAATATGTTTACATATTTGTACATATTCAAATATACATGTATACACTCATAAAAATCTTTAGATTCTCATAGGTTATCTTTTTTGTTTTTACCTCGCATATGAATTCTAACAAGACACTACTGTATTCTGGATTAAATTAATAATTTATTGCGAAATGACTATAATTGTTCTCATCTCTCTTCAGAAATGTTTTTCACCTGCAATTTAGTTCAGTAAGTTCCTGTTGCCTAGCAGTAGGTCTTTGAGAAGAGCTTTTTGTATAGATTTAATTGAACAGGTTGGTTGTATGAAATCTTCTTTGAAAAAGTAAGGTCATTGCAGTGAAGGTAAAAGGAAATATGCTGATAACTAATTGGATAGAATGTCACACGCTGCAGAGACTGTGGAAAAGATTTGCAGAAACGTAGCAACAAAAGAATGGAGTGTGCTCAAGACAGCTCAAAACTGCACTGAGAAATACATTAAAAGAACGTGAATATTTATCTTGGGTTCTCATTAGGGAATTGTATGAAATACATATTTGCTAATCACAAAAAAATAACCTCTTCAGTTCCTATTCTTAATGGAAACTATCATTTTTTTCTCTGAATTTTTGAGTGTGGGATTATTAAACAATGACATCTTTTCTGTGCTTTTCAAAGTATACTAATTTCTTATATATATTTTGTTAGTGCTATAAATGAACTCAGTATTTTAGAAGGAGCTTTTATGATAGATAAATTCCTTTTAAGAATTAACACCTAAATTTTTCATTATTCAAACCAAAATGAAAAACCTCTTTTATAAAGGGAGACTTTTAGCCTTTCACTTTGTATCTTTACTTTACAAAAGAAATTCGCTTACAGAATTACTAAGGTTGTTTATAGAAAGCAGTTTTATAGAACACGCCTGCTCTTACGTCTGTCCCCCAAAAGCCCTTGGCCCAAATGTCCGTCGTGGCTCTCGACCTCATGTCACTTCATTCTCAGGGCAGGAGTGGCCAGTCCTCGTCACTGCAGGCTGGGACAGATGGCGCATTGCAAACTTCTGTGGTGACGCTTGTCCATCAGTGAGATGTTCATTGTTACTGTATTGATGGTTCACAGAATATTTATAATTTACAGTAGGATTTGTATGTGATTAAAAAATATTCACAAAATTAGAAAACTTAAAGACTGGCAATATGAAAACACTGAAAAATAATTTTATTGGTACTAAATGCCCTCTCGAAAAATTACGAATAATATTTTATTGAGATTAAATGTTTCGTTATTTTTTTTAAACCTTAAGCGAACTAGGTACAGTGATTTAGTTTATTTCAGGGTTTAGTTTTAATGACTGTTGTCGGTGAAAAAGATACTTCATAAAGGTGTGTAGATCCACGTGGAAGAAATAAATCATTGGTCACAATTATAATTAATTTTCTAATCATTCCCACTAATTCTGCAGATGTTTTCCTTTAACTTTGGCTGTTAAGTTTGCATCTTCCCTGATGTCAGTCAGCTCTTGCAAATTAATTGGAAGGTACATTTTATATGAATAGTTTCAAAACCCACTGAAACTCTTCATTTGGAAGATTTTCAACATACAGAAAAATAGTTGCAAGTTTAAGGTACACATATTCACCGTTTTTGGCTACGAAATGAGGGAACAGTGGAAAAGAAACACAGGTCAGGGCTGAGGGGCTGCCCTCCACCGGCCTCCCTCGGCCTCCCCTGCCTGAGCATCCAGTCCCCCCGATGTTTGCCTGGTCCTCAAATGACGTAGGACTAGTTTCATTCTCCTTGTGAGTTATCATTTCTCCTCAGTCTGAAAGTGGTTCCTGACTTCTGGACATGGTAAGAATATGTCATGTCAGTTTTTTCCTTGTTACCAGAGATCCCTGTACCAGGGTCCACGACAGTTTCTCCAGCATGGTTCAGAACGTCCCCTGGGAAGGTACCCAGTCGTGTCTTTCTGCTCGTTTAGACAGCTGTGGGCGTCCTGGGTGTCCATGGTCATGGAGGAGGGGTGAGCCCTTCAGTGAGATGTGAGCAGCGTTGCTGCAGAGAGGACCAAGACTGCGACAGAGATGCCCGATTACTAACAGGAACGTGTTCAGGTGTGACAGGCAGACTGGAAGGAAGATTCGAGGAAGGGGAATGTTCGGTGACTGCCTGGAGAGGATGGACATGAGCCACCCATGTGGGCGGGGTGTGCTCTGCCCAAAGCGTCGTCCCTGCTCTTTGGCTTGAGATCTATTAGCTGCTTAAATCAGGAGTCTGTGTGACGGGTCATGAGAGGTGCTATGGTGCTGTAAGAACTCTGGCTGTGCTGTCAGAAACCTGGATTCTAGCCCCAGCTCCACCCCTTCCAAACTGGGGGGCTTTGGGCAAGTTACTTAGCCTCTCTGTGCCTGTTATGTCTCCTTAAAATGGAGATGACAAGAACCATACTTTCCTTATAGAACTGTTGGGAAGAGAAACTGAGCTACTGAATTAAAAGCGCTTAGCACTTTCTGGCTCAGTAATAAACCCTCAGTAAGTGGTGGCTGCAGCGGTGCTCGAGCTGGCACCTAACAGGCTTTCCCGGAGCCAGCGTAGATGCTAAGGACTTGCCAGCCTTTGAACCGTGGAGCTTGGAGTTGGCAGTGGTAAGGGTACCTGTTACACCCTGGAAATGAGCACACGCGACAAGTCAAGGCTGCCTCTTTGGCGCAGGCTCCCGCAGAGCCACTTACCAGCTCATCGCTGGTAATTTGTGTGGGGTTTTTTCTTTCTTTCGGCACATAAAGCAACTCCAATGCTTAGCCTGTCTCCTTTCAGTCCTTCTGAAACGAGCCGATGCAGTGATGGGCCATTCCCCAACCGTTGCCGGGCACCCTGAACTGGGTTGGATCTGCAGTGAGCCATTTGTGACTCGGGTGGGGGCTGTTGGGGGCCTGCCAGTCGGGGGCCACTGCCTTCTGTAGCTAAGACTTCACTCCAATGCTTTCATTGCAGTGGAACAGATCTTAGGACACCGGAAGCAGACGAGCGTCCACTCACTCCCTTTGGTTCCCTGACAGCTGCAGCGTCAGCCCTGTCTAGGGCAGTGCCCACACTGCCTTCAGCCTTTTGCCAGGGGTGAGGTTCTCAATCACCCGGAAGGTTCTGAACCCCAGAGCTGGCGTGGCTTTCTGAGTGTTGTGCTGAGTGTTTGTGGGAGCTAAGCGGCGCTTTTGCAGCAAAGCTGGGAGAGGCAGGAGGAGGAGGGGCATCTGTTCTCACGTCTTTTAGCCTCTTCCCTGAACCCAAAAGTGAACGTTGGTAGCAGCACCCTGTCAGAACTCTCTTGCCTCATTTAGCACACGGAGGATCATAATTCTCCCTATTACAATAGGAACAAAAAAGCAAGCATAATTTCTCAAAAAGAGGCGCTTCAAGTAGGGATTTAGGAGCTACACGCTGTCCTCACTGCAGCTCTGTGCACGTCCTCAGGGAGCGCCCCCAGAGCTTTGTGTACCTTCCTTAAGAATCACAGACCAGGGGTCATTGGTTTAAAAACCCGTTTGCTTTTTACAGGAAAGAAGAGGCATTGCATGCTGTTGGAGGGTCTCGGGTTCCACTGAGAGGAGGTCTCCAGGGTTTTGTGTGTGATGTGGGGCTTGTGCAGAGGGTCTGGAGGGTCCTAGCCAGGGCCTATCCCGGTGGGTCTTACACCAGCGTGTTACTTATCTACGAAGGTCAACTGTTGAGACCTTTATAAAGTCAGTTGAGCTTGTTGAGTGCTCAGCAGGTTCTGGGCCTACCCCTGCCACATGGACCTCGTCCTGGTGGGGAGACCCAGAAACGGTGGTAGCAGGGGGTGTGTGACTGAGAAGTGGAGGAGGGAAGGACAAAGAGGCTTCACAGAGGAGGTGGTGTCAGCCCAGCTCTGAAGCACAGACAGGAGGCTAGCAGGTGACAGTGGGGGGGGGGGGTACTAATCCATGGGGGTGGCATCCCCGCCTCCCTGGCAGCTCGCGTCAGGGGTACGGTTGCCTTTTAGCCTTTTATTGGAGTGAGTCCTGACACAGCTGTTTCTTCACCGGATGGTGAGCCCTGGGAGGGCAGAGAGCACTGTCGTCACTGCCTCCCTCACAGGGCTCGGTGAGTGGTAGGTGCTCACATTGCTGGTGGGCAGGGAGACGGTGGTGGTGGTACTGGAGGGTCTCCTTCCTGCCCTTCATTGTGGCCCTGCAGGAAAAGCCGTCATGAAGAACACCGGCGTGAGGAAACGTGCTCGCTGCGGTGATGGCCGAGCTCATATTTGAAATCAGCGCCTAAGCAGGAAGCCCAGAGCAAAGCTGGACGTGTAGTCTGCAGACACGGCCGGTGAACACAGCACTGCATTTCCCTCCACTCTTCCGTGCTTCAGGGCCCCTCACTGTGGTGACTGGTCCCTGAGCTGCAGACCAGCTGCTTCGCCTCCTTTCTGGAGGGATGTGGCTCCCGGCCGCAGCAGCCCGCACCCCTCCATGGTGCCGCTCCCACGTGCTGCAGCTGGTGGCACAACTCTGCCGTCAGTGTCTTCTCAGTGTAGTTTCCCTGCATTTTCCAGGGCCACGTGCAGTCTGTTAGCCCATCTTGGAGTTGTCTGTAGGATAGCATTTCTTCCATGGTACGAACCAAGCGTACTTCATAAATCAAAGGCACGTCTCAGTTTTCAGGATTGTATATTAAATTCACACATTTCCGATTGAAATTCACACGATTTCTTTTACATTACTCACACTTAATAGTAATTTCTTTTGGCTATTGCCCTCAGGCTATATAAGAATGAAAAAAATAGATCTGAGCTCTTTATTTTGACTGTGTTCACAGATTGTAAATCTCATTAGGTCTCTGACTTTTTTTCCACTTAAAGTAACATACACATACATCACTGAACAAAGACTGGTAAGTAGGAGCAGGACTGCTTTATAACCACGTTCATCTTACCTAAATTATCCTGTCAATTCACTTGGAAAAGTCATCTGTTTTTCTACCCTAATTTGCTGCATCAAGTTGATGTGTGCCACCTAACAGATGATATCCACCTGTGAAACGGTGAGGAAAATTGTGTCCAGATTAGTAATGCTTTATAGGGTGGATCCATTTTAGAGCTGAAAGGGACCTTACAGGTCCCTGAACTCAGTGTTTCTCATCCTGAGATGGAGAATCCGTTTGTTCTGTGAGGAATTTGTAAATGCTGTTCTCATTTAGATGAACAGACACACACACACACACACACTATATATATATATATATATATATATATATATATATATATATATATATATATATGTATATGTATATGTATATGTATATGTATATGTATATATACATATACATATACATATACATATATAGACACACATAAGCAAAGTCTGGCCCATGAGATGACCTCTCTGAACCAAGAACTATGAGGTCTGACAATTAAATTCACGAACTCCTAGAAAAAGTGCCACATACCTCATTGCTGAATATCACTATGGTCACCTTCGAAGTACTCCTCTTGGGGAGCTATGCACTGATGCCAGTGTCTAGCACACCCTTCAAAGCTATTTTGGAACTCTTTTTCTGGAGTGGCCATCAGAGCTGTCATTGTATTATCCTTGATGTCCTGAATGTCATCCAAATGTCTTCCTTGCAATATTTCCTTTCTCTTCAAGTAAAGAAAGAAATCATTGGGGGCCAGATCAGGTGAGTAGGGAGGGTGTTCCACTATAGTTGTTTACTGGCTAAAAACTCCATCCCAGGCAGTGCGATGTGAGCTGGTGCATTGTCGTGATGCAAGAGCCATGAATTGTTGGTGAACAGTTCAGGTCGTTTTCGTCTAACTTTTTCACTCAGGCTTTTCAGCACTTCCAAATAGTAAACTTGGTTAACTGTTTATCCAGTTGGTACAAATTCATAATGAATAATCCCTCTGATATCAAAAAAGGTTGGCAACATCATTTTGACTCTTGATTTGGACTGACAGAATGTTTTTGGTTGTGGAGTATTGGCTGATTTCCATAGTGCACTTTGACGCTTTGTTTCAGGGTCTTATTGGTACACTCTTGTTCCATCACCAGTGATAACACGGCTCAAAACATCATCTTGCCTCTCCAAAAGGTCTTGGCAAACTTCAGCTCTCCCTTGCTTTTGTTCATCAGTGAGCTCCTTTGGGACCATTTTTGTACATACTTTTCTCATGCCAAGATTTTCAGTTAAGATTTTCCTAACTGTTTCCTCTTCGATGTTTACTTGGTCTGCTATGCTTCTCACGGTCAGCCAACGATTTTGACGCACAGTTCGATGACTTTTTGCAATGTTTTCATCAGTTCTGCTCGTTACTGGCCGCTCTGACCTCTCTTCATCAGTGACGCATTCTCTCCTCTCAGAAAAACGTTGAATCCATTTGTACACTGCCATTTTCTTCATGGCATTATCCCCATAAAGTTGGACTAACATGTTCCTGATTTCACTGATTCCACTCTTTCTAAGTTTAACAAGAAATTTAATGTTTGTTCATTGCTCTCATTCAAGCTCAGACATTCTCGCGATGGCACACGAAAACGCGACAACAGTCATGAACGCCACTCAGCAGGACACTGCCCTGTGTTGACACAAGCACATCTCTGAGACACTGATATACCAAGGTTATGAAACCTTACTGAGCTGTTTGTACAGGGCTGCCAATGTAAGTGCACAGTGGCAAGTTCACGAACAATTGACAGACCTTGTACTGTGATATTTCCGAGGTCACATGACTTGGCTCCAGCCATAGGATCACAGTTTTCCACAGACCTAGAGGACTCAGCCGTCGGAGCGGCCTGGGGCCTCTGGATGTTAAGTCCAGGGTCACCCTTCACCACATTGGACTCCAATTAGATATAAGGTGTATTGAGGGCATGACCATAATGATGATCTCATGCCAGCTCCGAATTCCTCTGGGAGGCGGCTGGTGCCACATATTTGAATAGGTGTATATTTCTGGTGTCCACGGTGCTATCTGAATTACAAGGCTGCTGCCACCAGAATCTTTCACACATTAGCTAAGCCGTCCTTGTTGTTCTTTGAGTATTTTTCACTTACGCACAGTGGAGGGTGCTGGATTGGTCAGCTTCCTGTAGGTAAGACCGAGGTAATGAAATAACCCCACATTTCAGTGGTTTGCAATAGCAGTGGTACATTTCTTGTTCACGTGTCATCTGTAATCAGCTTTGGTTGTGATTCTGCTCCCTTCATAGGGATCTCATTTTGAGTAACCCATTTTCCTGGCATAAGGAAAAGAGCAAGAGGGCTCAGAAGCATTCAAAGGCTCTTAAAACTTCTCTTCAGATGTCGCACATGTCATTTCTGTTGCGTCCATTGGCCAAAACAAGTCATATGTCATTAGAACCGGGAAATACCGTTCTCTCTGCAGAATGTTCCATGGCAGTGGATGGAGATGTGCAATCCTCTTCTGGGATGGGGGCTGAATAACGGGGAGAGTGACACACTCTACCACAGGTGGCACCCACCCTTGTAACTGCACCTCACAACCGTGCATCACTGCCTGACTGGGTGTTCAGTTGGCTTTCTACTTTTAATTTTCATTTTTGCTACCTTGGAAGTTTTAGAATTGGAAATCCAGTAGGCTTTAGGGCTGGATGGAGATTTAGGGATATAATGCTCTTACTTTTCTAGGAGAGCAACTCAGGCCAAGTGAGGTGACTTTCCCAGGATCACACAGCAGGATTCCACTAGAGTCTCTTCATAGTATCCACTTGTGAAATTGTTGGAGCAGAATTGCTGTGTTGCTAATCGTAAAAGGAAACACTGTCGTCATTTGTGAAATCAGACCCCTTCAGGGAGACAAGGTAAAGCAGAACCTGCGTGGTCCATCTTGGAAGGGGAACCTGCTCATTCCTGTCTGTGTCTTCTCAGCCATATTTGTATTGCAGGCAATTGTGACCACATTGCATCAGGCACCTGAGCTGGTTAGTACGGAGTAAGTTGCAGTCCCTGCCAAGGCAAACGGCGTCTGTTCTAGGCAGTCTGCACCCTGTGCTGATTTGATGGAAAATAGCCCCTGTGTGTTGTCTGCAGTGTGTTCCCTTTCAAGCCTTTGTGTGGGGGACAGCAGGCGCTGGACTCTTCATACTGGAAACACTCAACTGGGTGAGGCCCCCAGCGGGTATCGTGCGCCTCTGATGTCCTCACAATGCTCAGCTGATAAAAAATAACAAAAGCCAGCACATTGTGGGAAATGCGGGCAACCTTTATTCAGCCGCTGACTTCACCAGCACCCCACTTCTGGTCTTCAGAGATTTCAAAATCTGAGGTCAGTGACCAATGAAAAAGTGATAAAACACATGGAAGTTACTGGAAGAGCTCCCACTTAGAGGACTATGGTGGGAGACAACAGAAAGAGGCAAAATAGGAGCCACCTCTGCTTTTGGGAGGTGATGGTTATGGGGGAGACACAGTGCTTATTGCATGAGAGAGGCTTGCAAATAGGACTCATAAGGGAAGCGGTGGGATGACGGCTCACCTGCCTGGGGAAGCCCCTGATGGGCAGTGTGGTCCCTTTTCTCTGAGGGGAGCTTGCAGGCAAGCACCTGTGGATGAACAACTGCACAGCAAAGGTTAACAATCATCCTTCACATCCTAAAATCGCTTACATCTGTGACCACAATAATTGAGATATTTGCATTTGTCAGTGTCAGACAAGCGCTGGAGAGAGGAGCGCGACCCCTTTCCCCCGCCCCATACACGCTCCCAGTTCCCCGCATTACCCTGTGGCAGTGAGGGCGGGGGAGGAGGAAAGGAAAGGAGTTCATTGGAAACGCTTTGGCATCTGGAACTGGAGGCACGATTAGTCCCACGACACTTTGAAAAGACCTCTTTCTATTGTTTTTCACTTCCTCTCACCTCCTAAAACATCTTCCTGAAAATCGAGTTCCCTTAGGTTTTCTAAAGCATCATGTCTTAACATCCCACTAAGCCTGCTTCATATTGCGTCAAATTGATCTCCTCATCCGCTGTCTCGGGCGGAGCGCCTTTCCCCTAAATGATAGGTGTTAGGAAAGCAATCTGATTAAATTTTATTACACAGACATTGTAGCCCTTCGCAGATTCTACTTCTTCAGCTTGCTTTCCTCTAGTTTTCCTCTCTCTGTGGCTATAATGTCTCATTACCCCTGGGTACAAAATTTATATACACAAAGATTCTAGGTAATCAACTAGGGTGATTATCAGAACAACTTAGGGAGGTTTAAAGACATGAGCCTGAACCCCTCTCCTGAGAGCCGTTATTTGGTGGGTTTTGTAGTGACCTAGGTAGCTGAATTCTCCATTAGCTTCCTAGATAATCCAAATCAAATCATCTAGTTCTTTGCCTCCTGAGAAAGACTGCTTATCAGGAAGTACTCGCCGTGCTACTGTAGTAATACTCCTAGAGTCAGCTTTAGTTAATTTTTGATTTTTAGAATTCTTTAGTTTCTTTTCTCTTAGAGGAGCTGAGCAAATATTCTTAGACGCTATTCTCCTGCCCAAATTCCTAGCTCATAAATTCAGCCATGGGCAGGGATAAGAAACCCCGTAGTCCTTGGACATTTTTGGCTTAAAGAAGGGCAAATCCCCCTACCCAACCTGATTTTATTAGAGGGCCTGATTCCCGCCCCCATGTCCCTTCTTCCTTTTTCTAGGCTGTCTCTTTACCTGGTTCTCAACCCCAAGGATGTTTTACTGTGTAAGAAAGTTATTTCAATTGTTGTGAACATGTTAGCATTCCTACTTAATTACCATGCAGCATAATCATGGCCATGCGTTTCATTAAAATGTGTTAGATTTGCTTTGTTGTAAGTTTTATTTAATGCTAAAACTGACCTCTCTTTATGTGTTACTCTGATGCCATGCCCGTCTACTCAAGAATTAATAAAAGAAAATGTGACAGTTGTAACATTTCATTTGTGTTTGACTGACAACTTGACACCATTGCAACAAGATCCAAATGTGAACAGTAGGCTTGAGTTAGTGGCATGGCTGACGCCAGGTAAGCTGGCGTTCTCCTCTTACCATTGGAATTTCAAGGCTATTGCAATCTGCCCTACTTTCTACCAAGATAGGGGTGTGTGTGTGTGTGTGTGTGTGTGTGCGCGCGCGCGGGCGCCTTGGGGATGGAAGAAGCATCTTAGCCAAGGCATTGGGCAACGTCTGCCATAATGCGGTGATGGACAGGATGGAGAAATGGAACCTGAATGATGGCGACTTGGGTCCTTGGCTGGTCGAATGGCTGCATGGGAGGGTATTAATATGGTACTTGTGGATCTGGGCTGGAGTGGGAAGGCTTCAGTACCATGCTGGGGGTCTTGTGCTTACCCTGTTCTCCAAGTGTTTCACTAGAAGGTGAAGATGAAGACAACAGGCTGTATTTAAGATTATTGAAACTACATTTCCGAAGAGCTCAGCGGGTGAAGGAAGAGCTGAAACAAGCAAAATGAAATGTAAAGAAATGAGGGAGGTAGGGACAGTTGTGGAGTCCTGTGCTTATCAGCTGCCTGGTGCACAGGTGAGGGAGACCTGACAGGCCTGTGCTAATGTGTCACCTGAAGGATTCCAGCATCTCGGTCATGAGGGTCCCAGAGGACCTCCAGGCAGGTCAGTGGATCTGGAATGTCTGGAGGGCTTTAGTCATCTACAGTGAGCGAGAAAACCCTTGGAACTGCCATGTTCACTGAAGAGCCCACCGTCCTCAGCACTCGGACGTGTCTGGAGTTGAGCACTCATCACGGTGCAGTCCACATGGTTATCTGTGCCGCTGCCTTGGCGCCTGAATTGTTAACTCCAGGGTAAGGAGCGTGTTTCAGCCCTTTCCGAGTTCACAGGACCAAGTGCCTGATACCCACACCACTCGGGGAGCCCAGGGACACCCCAAAGCAGGGACTTCCGTTGGCTTGGTTTGTTCTGTGTGTCCACAGGACGTAGAGCAGTGCTTGGCATGCGGTAGGTCTGAATACACATGTGATGAAAGAATGAATAGCACATACAGATGCTCCACATGCCTTAGCCACCAATTGTCACTGGTTGTGGCACAGCCTGTTAGTAAGTCACCACGTGGCTCTGCTGCAGCCTCGGGAGCTTCACATCCTTTTGCTTCTCAATTCAGTCCATTCCCATCTCTGATTACGTGTGGATTTATTCAGAAAAGCCCAGATGAGACAAAAATCTTTGACGATCCTTTGAAAAGACAAACCGCCGAAGTAAGGAACCATCACTCTTTGGCAGGAAGGTAAGTGCACATAGGCTGAAGTCAGACGGATATGGGTTCAGTTTCCAACTTGGACACCTATTCATGCGACGTAGAACTTTGGGAAAATACTCTCTTTTCTTGAAGCCTTGGTCTTCTCACCTGTTCAGTGTAGATAAAACACTCCAGAGGGTGGATACAGTGTGTGTTACACAAAATGCCATCTGAATAAATGTCACTATTGTGATTGTTAGCTCACCAAGGCCTTGGCTCAGATGAGAGCCATGAGTAGAGAGGGAGAAAACCCTCCAGGAAGAACCAAGGAAAAAGAAATTAGAAATTGCTAACGGCTTGCCTTCAAGGCTTCCTTCTTTTGTGTGTTAAAGCAGCTGCTCCTATTAGACAACCCCTCAGAGGGGGAAATAGAGGCCCTCCATTGCTGAGGGAGCCCTGGTCTCCATGGTAACAGCACATTAGATTCTGGGGCGGGCACACCTGGTATTCTCAGGTTGCTCCACCATATGGCATCGTATGCATTTCATCAAGGACGAAACCTACCTTGACCTCCCCTACTGCACAGGCACGCACCCCCCCCACACCCTGTCTGTCTAATCCGTGGCCGCTGATACGACACAGGCCCCTGCAAACGCGATTGGAAACAGTTCCCAAGCCATTCAATCCAACAAAGGGCCAGAACAGTTATTCTCGCTTCAAAGAGGTGCCCAGAGGAGAGGTACATGACACATGCATTTGCAACTCGTCTTTCCTCTGAGACTGATGCAGAATCGGGGTTCCCCACCCCCGCTTGCTAATAAAGCAGCCCATCCGTAACCCTGCCAGAATCACGTCCTTGCCCATGACTTATCTCAGACACCATTTGTAAAAGTGGCCTCTCAAACTCTCCCTACACATAAATGCCCATTAAATGCTCTGCTTTGAACTAGTTTAAAAGGAAAAAGAAAGATTTCCTGGTAGGATTAAAAAAAAAAGTGCAGACAGCCTATAGTTGCCATGTGACACAACCAAAGAATTATGGCTGCTTAGAGATTTCCTGCTCTGCTTCAGAAACAGATGTTTAAAAACGTCATGTTAAAAGAGATGTCAGAAATTGGGGATAAAAGTCACTGTTCCTTGCAGCATATCAAAGTCTTCCTTTTCAATGGGCATCTTATTGATTTGGTTTCTTCACACCACATTTCCCGAAAAGCCCATTTAAATTAACCACGCACGCTGCTCCAGCCTGCTTGGGTGCAACCATAGTGACTCGTGTACGTTACGCTTCATAAAGGGCCTTTGAAGACAACGTCTTAAAAAGCCACAGTTAAGAAACATTAGAATTTAAGTTCTACAAATGTTGGGCTTACGGTGCTCATAGTGGCTTTTAAAAAAATTTTTTTAAGTACCTTGGCTTGCCTACTGAGTAATGAGTAATAATGAGCAAATGTGTCTGTGCAGCATGAGAGTGAGCGGTGCCCCATGACGTCTGTAGTTTGTGTTGTGAAGCTGGCTCCGTGTGCACGGCTCCTGCGCCATTACTTGGTTTTAATCTGTGGGAAAGGCATTATGTTGAAAGCAATAAATACTTGCCCTTCCATGTCACAACAACCTTTTGGCAAGCTTGCTGCACTTCTCTCAGCAGCTTTTTCACCCCAGTTAGTCATGAGGGAGCTTTGAGACTGCCTATAACCCCAAAAGGAAATATGGGGTCTCTTGAAACGTATCTGACCTCCACTAAACATGCCAGATATGGTCAGACATCCAGCTCTAGCCAAGATGAGGTAGACCCATTCCTCCCAGCTCTTCCCTCTTACAGCTGAAAGACTGTGGAGAGAACACAATGAACAAGGCTGAGAAGATTCTGAAGACAGAGAGAAGGCAGACGTCCCAGGGTCGTCAGGGCTGGAGGAACAAAACAGTGGTGGGTCCCCTGGTCTCTTTATTGCCTCCAACCTGGAATTGCCAGCAGGCACAGACCCAAAAATATCTTCAAGAAAAGCCTGTTCTCTACAGCCAAAACATTGAGAAAGGGGTGATCTAACAACAGAAATCTTTTTGGCAGTACTCACCCTACTCCAGCCAAACACCAGTGGAAAAACCACACCCCCTACCCCCAGAGTTTCAGCAAGGCCAAATGGGGCTGATCCTCTACGCTGGACCTTCTGCTTTGCAGAAGCAGAAGTAGCACTCCAATTCCCCTGCTCAGTAAGGCTCAGCAGAGATCTAATCTCCCATCTCCAACATGGTGGAGGCAGATGGGACTCTACCCCACTGGATGCTGTCTGTGGGCCGAGTCGGTGGTTGACCTTCCATCCTCTGCTCAGTGGATGCAGGCATTGCCAATTTCCCTGCCAGGGTCATGCCAGTGGAGCTCAAGCTAGTTGAGTCTCACACTTACCTGGGGTCAAAGAGGCAGAATGGGGTGGGAAGCAGGGCTAACTAGGACTGACTGCTCTCCTCCCTTCCTGGTGTCAGCAGGGCCCAGCAAGGACCTCAGCTTCTGCCCCAACCCTGCAGCAACAAAGCGATGTGAGTCAGCCCTCCACTGCCCCACCAGCAGGAACTGAGCTCACACTCAGCCTTGGAGGCAATGGGGCAGTGGCAGTTGGTGCCCTACTTTTGCTGGGAAGGTATCAGTGGGGTTGAGCCATAAATCTATAGATTCAAGAGGCTGAAATAAACTCAATTGAAATAAACACAAATGGTGTGAAACCCATGCCAAGACATGCTATAATTAAACTTTTAAAAGCTAAAGACAAAATACATATATAAATATATGTATTTTACACACACACACAAGTTCAGACAATTAAGTTCTCGAACTCATCCTAGAAAAAGTGCTACACACCTCATTGCTGAATATCACTGCTGTCACCATTGAAGTACTCCCCTTGGGAAGCTATGCACTGACACCAGTGCCTAGTCCATCCTTCAAAGCAATTTTGGAACTCTTTTTCTGGAACAGCCATCAGAACTGTTATCGTATTACCCTTGATGTCCTGAATGTCATAAAAATGTCTTCCTTTGAATATTTCCTTTATCTTTGGGTAAATAAAGAAGTCATTGGGGGCCAGATCAGGTGAGCAGGGAGGGTGTTCCAACACAGTTATTTGTTTACTGGCTAAAAACTGTCTCACAGACAGTGCTGTGTGAGCTGGTGCATTGTCGTGGTGCAAGAGCCATGAATTGTTGGTGAAAAGTTCAGGTCGTCTAACTTTTTCACGCACCCTTTACAGCACTTCCAAATAGTAAACTTGGTTAACTGTTTGTCCAGTTGGTACAACTTCATAATGAATAATCCCTCTGATATCAAAAAAAGTTTAGCAACATTGTTGCAATGAGTTTGCAAACTTAATTGTCCCACTGTGCGTGTGTGTGTGTCTGTGTACACACACATACAGAGGGTGCCAAAAAATGTATACACATTTTAAGAAAGAAAAAAACTGTTAAAAGTGTAATACTCATTATATACCGATAACAAAAGATGAATACAAGTCACATTTGACTTCCGTAATTACAAGAGGTGCTCAAAGTGGTTACCATCAGCGTCCAGACACTGCTGATGATTATGGTGAACTACTGCTTGAGCAACATTGACCAAGGTGTCCACTTGCATGGATTTTTTTTGGCATATATATATATGGCAGTCAGAGAGAAACAATGCATTATAGGGGAACACCAATTCAAGTGTCCCACTTATAGGGGCACACCAATTCAAATGACAGCAGATTTCCCATCTGAACCCATGGAGGCCAGAGGGAAGTGGCACATTTTTCAAGTATTGAAAGACCAGATCTGTCAACCACAAATTCTATATCCAGCAAAAATATCTTTCAAGAATAAAGAGGAAATAAAGACATTCTCAGACAAAGAAAAACTAAGAGATTTTGTTGCTAGTAAACCTATCCTTTTAGAATGACTTAAAGAAAGTTCTCTATACATAAAAGAAATAACAGAAGACTTGGAACTTCAAAAAGGAAAAGAAAAACAGAATGGGTGAAAATAGGGGTAAATAAACTATCCTACTTCTCATGATCTTCTTAAAACATATTTGATGGTTAAAGGAAAAATTATAATACTGTCTGATGTAGTGTTTAATATATGTGGAGAAAATACTGAAAAAAGTTATATTTTTAAAATGGTGAAGGTAAGGGAACAAAATGGAAGTAAAGTTTCTACACTTCACTCAAAGTGGTAAACTCATACCAGTAGATTGTGGTAAGTTATGTATGCACACCGTAATTTCTTAGCAACCACTAAGAAAGCCATGCAAGTGGCTTGGAAACATTATAAATATATCAAGATGGAATCCTAAAAAAACGCTCAAGTAATGCAGAGGAAGTTAAGAAATGAGAAATGGTGGAACTGAGACTGGAGGAAACAAACAGAAAACAAATATAAAATGGCAGACTGAAGCCTTAAGAATCAACAATGACCTTAACTAGAAATTGTCTACATATACAAATTAAAAGACAGAAATTGACTGAGTGGATTAAAAAAATGATCCAACATATGTTGTTTACGAGAAACTCACTTCAAATACAACATAGGTAGGTTGAAAGTAAATGGATGATAAAAGATTCACCATGCAAACATTAATAATAACAATAAAAAACAGAAGTGGCTGTATTAACATCTGCTAAAGTAGATTTCAGAGCAAAGGAAATTGCTAGAGACAAAGAGGGACATTACAGAATGACACATGGAAGACATACAGCAGCAAGGTCAAGGACAAACCAGTGCCCAGGTTTTGATAGCACACATCTCTCCCTTGACTGTGACAGTCTTCAAGTCAAGAATCACACCTATTGGTCTTGCTCTACAACCTCCCCACCCCCAACCTCACACACACACTACCTACCTGCCTCAGGAAATGCATAAGACATGTCTTTAACTAAACGTGGACATCCATTGGACTTGTAATCTGCTCATAAGGACACCCTCTTTAGGAAGGGCCTCAGAGGAACTGACACAACTGTGGCAATCCTGGGCACAGAGTAAACTGTACCAAGTGACATTTTCTCTGAAGCAGAGCAAGTACTGACTGACTCACTCCAGACTTGGGGTGTGTGGGGACTCACTTTCCCAAAGTGCTCTCGGGGTTTGACTAGAGTCTCCCCTTGGGCAGCTGGGCCCTGAATGTGAGCAACATGCCCGTCAGCTGCTCCAGGTCCTCTTTATGGCCCCTCCCAAGAAATCTGGGGGTTCTTATGCAAATAACTTCGCAGCTCTCCAGAGACATATGCAAATTAGGCCCCAGAGTGACCCACACAAGCAACCATATCCATAAATAAGCCCAACTGTAAGACACACTGGGGGCAACCTGCATACCATTGGATTAAGTAATGCATGGAAATGGCAGCGAGAGGTCCTACCTCATGATTGGAATGTAAATCTGAGAGAGGCCAGTTAGGAATAAATCGAAACCTTTCTTGGTTGTATCATTCTGATACTTGGTGGCTGGAAAGGAAATTACTTACTCGGAAAATCTCCACAGCAACATTACGAGATCACTGATACGTTGCTAATGATTTCTGTGCTCTCGTTTTATAGCTTAGTATTTACTGAGTGTCCAAAATTGATAGGACATGACGTGGCGGCAGGTTTGCTCTAAGCCATCAGCACACAGTGAGTAAGGCCAGAGCAAGTGAGACTGTGGCTGCTGATGGGAGACTGTCATGTGCGGCCTCTCAGGGAGAAGCACGGACTCGTGGCCTCCCTCCCACCCGAGGGGAGCTCAGATTCCAGCCCAAGTGTCTCCCTACATCAGGAGGGAACTCCTGAGGAGTCCAGCCTGCTTCATCTTTCTGCGGTGCCATCTTCACTGCTGGTGGCCCGACCTCAAACATCTGTGGTCACTGCACATTGATGCCCCCTAACCCCGGCTCCTCACGGCTGCCGGGCCCTGTGGCCCTCAGCTGGCTGCATCAGCCATGGCCCAGGAGGCTCACTGGGGCCGCCCCACTGCCTGTCCACCTTGACCTCTCGGCCCCTCCTTGACTTCTGCACGGGTCTGTATCCTCAGCTTTGACATTCCTCTGGGCTTTTGTTTGCCTTATGGATCTCTTTAGTTTTGACCCTTGACATTCCCTTGGACCCGTCCATGCTGGGTCCCTGGCTGCTGTCCACCATGGCCACCTAGGCACTAGCCTCTTTGACTAGAGCCCCCACAGGGTGCTCCAGCATCTCTTCCCTCTTCTTACTCATCCTCGCCCATGAATAGTCCCTCCCAAAATCCAGCTTAGCCTTTCTATAAACCCACAATGACAGGGGTGACCTTCCTTTATGTCCTGCGCTTCTCACTGTGTGGTTTTTTTGCTGAGGTGGGATAGCTTAGTGGGTAAGGTGTGTGTTCTGGAGCCCAGCTGCAGCCGGGCAGCAAACCCCAGCTTTCCGTCTCTCTCTCTCTGTGGGACCCACAGCAGATCGGTGACTCTTCTCAGCCTCAGGTTCCTTATCTAGAAAATGGACATCGTGTGAGTCCTTACCCGGCTGTCGGGAAGATTAAATGAATGAATTCGTGTAAAGCATTTAGAACACGGCCTAGACTTTAGTAAGTGCTATGCATTTACGATTTTGCAAAGTTAATCTTTAAAAGCTAAGCCAGCATTTAAAAACTGGCTTCTGTAATTTTAGAAGTGCCGCTATTGTGTCATGCTTAGCGTGCCTGGCCACCCAGCCTGAACAGGAAGGCTAAAATCAAAACCAGGCCGAAGGAGGGGGAGGGAATTCCAGACGCTTTTCTGACTGCAGTTTTTGAAAAGAGTTCTCTTCCCTAAAAACATTGAACTTAATATTAACTCCTGCAGTAAATGATTCTTGAAGAACTTTTCATGGAAGAAATGCCTACTAAAAGTTGGTACTGTTTTCTCTAATTCTTAATCTCCTTTGTCAGCGGACTGAGGACTCACCAGGAAAGCCGCTCTGAACTGGGGACCCCACGCTGAGGACTGGCCCCTTGTCGCAGCTCTGGGCGCCTATCTCTCAGGGTTGAGCCATCCGCACTCTTTCCTAACCACAAGTGGCTTCCACACCCTGCCAAGGATGTTTGCATTCCTTGCAAGGAAGGCCTGAATTTATCTTGCAGTATTCTTGTGCCCCAAGTTAGTTTCCTTTCTTTAGGAGAAGAGGGAAGAAAGGAGGGCTTCCAAGCCGCTTGTTGCCCTGAGAGCAAACAAACGCCTGAGCCCCAGCACTGAAAGCCACAGCCATTGGCCACATGGCAGCAGCCCCAGCTGGAAGGCACGTGGGCCTTTGAGGGGCCACACTCAGCAGGACCAAGCAGCCCACCTTCAGAACGCTGTTCGCTGCATGCACGCCGCCTGTCAGTACCAGCTCTGGGGCTTGCTGCCTGTGGTGATGAGAGGACCTGGCTCTTTGTCCTGGCTCATTGTCCTGGCCCCTCAGCAGGGATCTTTGCAGACTGATCCCTCAAATCACACTATGGAGTGGTAGATGCTATGAGAGGAGGTAATGGAAGATCCAGGACCTGGGAGGGGTGGGGATGGGGATCAAAAGAGGCAGACGACGCCTGGCCTGCGTTGTAAAAGAAGAGTGGGCATTGAGCAGTAGATCGCGGGTTGTGAGGGAGTGGGATGGAGAATTCCAGGTAGAGGAACCACCTCCAGCACAGAAGAAGAAGCACAGGGACCGTGTGCAGTGAGAGGGGAGATGGCACAGGGTACCCAGGACTCCTGAGCTCACTGTGGATGGAGCCCCGACTGCTTGATTCACGGCTTGGCATTGGCCAGCAGTGCTAGGCCGGCGGCCTCTGCGTCGAGAAGCCTGGAGGACGCTTAGCGGGAAACTGCAGTCTAGAGACAGGTATTGGAGGGAGATATAACAAGGGTCTGTGATTAAATCATGCTGACCTGCCTCTAGAATAAGCAACACCAAACTAATTTTACCCTCCGTCAAGCCAGGAATCCCAAAGAACCATCCTAGATAGATGTAGTACTAATGGGCAATGCTCCATTATGATGAATTAGCTAGTTAGACAGTCATAGTCAGTTAATTAATCAAGCATTTATTGAATGGTATCTATATGACAGGCATTGCATATCCCACGGGGGATGCAAGGAAGAGTGACACGTGGTCCCTGCCCTCCAGGATCTCACGGTTGGCGAGGTGGATTCATGAACAAATCCCACCGGTATCCAGCATTGTGTGTCTGTCATCACAGTTAGAGCCACACAGAAAGGAAGACACTGACTGGACTAGCAAGGGGCTGGAGTCGCGAAGGATACGTTTAATCGGTGGACAGGGTGGGAAAGAACCTTCTAGGCAGTTGCAACAGCATCTCCAAAGTCATGGAGTTGTGAAAACCCCTGGCATGAGTGGGCAGCGTCTGGCAGGGCCTCACTAATTCACAGCACGTCCTCCCATTCCCCACGTCCCGCGCCCACGCACACAAGCCCGTCGGGCACTTCCCTCCTCAGTGGTTGGCCTTTTGGGTAGGTATCTCACATACCTTGTCACCAGAAAGCTCATGTGTCTGGGCTACATTGTATTAGCTCCAAAATGCCAAGGAGCTACAAATCCATTGTTCTCTTGACTTTTAAATACGGTCCATGTAAGAAGCAATCGTCTCAAGTCACTATTCTATAAAGACCTATTGATGATTGGGTCAGGCCTTATATGTCGATGGGCTTCCTTTTATAAATTAATGGAAGCCATGCAGTTTGTGTGCTTCTCTTTTTGCTTTAGTTCTTAGCTAAATATTGTGCTCAGTCATAAAAGCGTGTGTTGGTCTAGGGTTTTGGACCATAATCTCCCCCAGTTTTCATTGCTTTGTAGTTGGTTTTGTTTTTCAACCTTTTAAAAGGGATTTTTATGTATTTGTTGACTATTCATTTTCACTGCCTATGTATTTTATTTTGGTAGTAGGTGGCATATCATATCAACAGTTCTTTAGAAATAATTTCACACAGTGGCTTCCATTATAAACTCCTATCTAAAGTATTCTTTCCTTTTTAAAACTCATTTTCATTTATTTATTTTAAAGTAAAAAAGTTAGAGCAGTTTTAGTTTCACGACACAATTGAGAGGAAGGTACAGAGACGTCTCGTAGACGCCTTGGCCCCACCCACGCAGAGCCTCCCCCATTATCATCATCACTCAATAAAATGGTACATTTTTACCAAAGATGAACCTACATTGACACGTGATTATCACCCAAAATCCGTAGTTTACCTTAGCGTTTACTCTTGGTGTTGTACATTGTATGGGTTCAGAAAAATGTACGATGACATGTATCCATCATTATAATATCACCCAGTATTTTCACTGCCTTAAAAATCCTCTATGTTTTGCATATTTATCTCTCCCCTCCTCCCCCTACCCCTGGCAACCACTGATCTTTTATTTTCTCCATAGTTTTGCCTTTTCTAGAATGTCATATAGTTGGAATCATACAGTGTGTGACCATCTCAGATAGGCTTCTTCCACTTAGTCATACGCGTGTAATGTTCCTCCATATCTTTTCATGGCTTGACAGCTCATTCCTTTCTTAGTGCTGAATAATACTCTACTGTCTGCATGGACCACAGCTTATTTATCCACTCACCTACTGGTTACTTCCAAGTTTTGATAATTATGAATAAAGCTGCTATAAACATCCATGTGCAGGGTTTTTTTGTGTGTGGAAATGAGTTTTGAACTACTTTCAGTAAATATCAAGAAGCATGACTGCTAGATTGTATGGTAAGAATATGTTTAGTTTCATAAGAAATCACCAAACTGTTTTCCTAAGTGGCTGTTCCATTTGAATTCTGGTGGATTTTTTCTCTCAACACTTTAAATATTTCACCCCATTCTCTTCTTGCTTGCATGGTTTTTGGGGAGAACTTGGATATAATTCTTACCTTTGTTTCTCTATAGGTAACGTGTTTTCTTCCTCTGGCTTTTCTCAGGAGTTTTTCTTTATGTTTGATTTTCTGTAACTTGAAAATTATATGCCGACATATAGTTCTTTGGGCATTTATCCTGCTGGGTGTTCTCTGAGCTTCCTGGATCTGTGGTTTGGTGTCTGACAGTAATTTGGGGGAAATTCTCAGTTGTTATTATTTCAAGTATTTCTTCTGTTTCTTTCTCTCTTCTTCTCCTTCTGGTTTCTTCTGGTGTAATAGGAAAATCTGTAGCTGTTGCAAAGTCCTTGTATAATCTGTTCTTTTTTTTTTTTTTTTTTTTTTTTTTTTTTTGGCCTTTGCCCTCCTTGATTTTCAGTTTTAGAGGTTTTTATTGATATGTCCTCTAGCTCTGAGAGTCTTTCCTCAGCTGTGTCCATCAAAGGCAGTCTTCATTTCTATTGCAGTGTTTTTGGTCTCTGGCATTTCTTTTTTGGTTCTTTCTTGGGATTTCCATCTCTCTGTTCACATTGCCCTTCTGTTTTTGCCTGTTGTCTGTCCATCAGAGCCCTGAGCGTATTAGTCATGGTTGTTTTCAATGCTTGCTCTGATAATTCCGACATCCCTACTATGTCTGGTCGTGATGCTTGCTATGTCTTTTCAAATTGTGTTTTCTGCCTTTCAGTATGCCTGGGAAATTTTTCTTCATAGCTGAACATGGTGAGCCGGGTAAAAGGAACTGCTGCAAAAGGCCCTTAGTAACAGAAACGTGGTGGTGAAGAGTGGGGCAGGGGAAGCTGTCCACGGTCCTGTGACCAGGTCTCAGTCTTTAATGAGCTTGTGCCTCTGGGCTGTGAGTGTCACAAAGTTTCCTCAGGCTTTTTCTCCCCTTGTAGGTGGAACAGGATGGCTAGCGTGGGCTGGAGCTGGGTCTTTCTGTTCCCAGGTAGGCTCTGAGAAACCCTAGCAAGTTAGGCTCTGGTAACTGCCCGCCCCCTTTCCCCCTCCCTCCCGTTTCCCCCTCCCCGCCACATTAAGAACTGTGTGCTCTGGGGAATTTCCAAGCGGTCCCTTTCATCTTCCCTGCAGGAAGCCCAAGGGAGTTTTTCTCCATTACTTGTTGTGAGAACCTGGTCACGTTTCTGGAGGTAAATCTCACAACATTGTGGGGACCCCATGGTTTTTTAACTCTCAGACTCGTCTGCACTGAGCCCCCAGCAATTTGTCCATCACGGTTCAGGTTCCTGCAGAAGTTTCCTCTCTGGGCCTCTGCTCAGCCCCCCACGACTGGACTCCCAGTGTTCACCTGTCTGTCTCTCCATCTTGGGGGCAGCAGCTTACGCTGTGTCCTCCCCTCTCTAAGGATCCAAGAAGAATTGTTGATTTTTTGCAGTTTGTTCAGCTTTTTACTTCTTAGGACAGAGTGGCCCCTTCAAGCTCCTTGTATTCAGATCAGGAAAACAGCAGTCCTATCCATTCCTTTCAAAACAGTTTCAATACATTTTAAAAGATATTGAAATAGCTATTAATGTAAGTTTTATTACACATGCACACATGCACACACACGTGTATAAAAAAATCACAGTCTCAAAAAATTTAAAAAGATGGGATACTGTGGGCAGCGTTTTAAAGAAAAACTACTTTAGCTCTGGGGTATTTCTTTTAAAAAGACCATTGACATTCATTTTCCTCAAGTTCCTTGTCTTCATACCCTGATTATAAATAAGAACAAAAGTCATAGCAGGTAGTACTGTGCACCGGGTAATTGCTGTGTTCCAGGTGCTGTGCTAGGTGCTTCACCAATGTGATTGCCATTCCTCATCAACAGCTCCGCACAGAAGGAATTATTTAACCTGCTTCCCAGATTAAGAAACTGAGGCTCAGAAAGGTTGGGCAGTGTGCCTAAGGTCACACAATTCGCCTTTTAATAACCACGTAATAATAATGTTTTAAATCCCTGTGGTTAAACCTATCTGTCAGAGCCCTGCCAGCCCAGGGTGATTAGTGAGACGCCCTTTTGCTCAGTAGGCAGTAACCTAACAGACACCGGTAGGTGTGTGGGCTGTGTGCGCGTGCAATGTAACTCTGCACCACGTTGTTATTATCTCATGGTTCATAGTCCAATTCCAAATTATGTCTTCCTAAGCTGTTTTATCAACACCCCTAATAAGGTTTCTTCGGGCCTCAGTATTGCCATTTCCAACAATAGGGGGCCTGGTTTTTCAGTGGCATTAATGAGTTACTAGCAGATTTATAAATACGTGGGTTTCGTGTTAGGCTAAAAGTTGTTTGGTTTTAATTTTTTGGTAACTCTGTGTTTAACCATCTTAAAATTAAATTGTCTTTTTCAACCCAAATAACTTTTTTCCTTCATAGATCCAAGAGCTTTCAAGCTTTGAAGATAAAAGGACGGGCTGTTTCACAGCTCAGAACTTTCCATGACATGTTGCTGAGATAGGAAGTGAGTTTGCAATCCTTGACGTGTCCTGAGGAGTTCATTCTAAAGAGAGGAGTCTGATTCAAAAGCAGCACCCCTCACTTTCCTGAATTGTGACGGAGACTCAGCTGCTCCTGAGTCCTGCATTAGAAGGGAGCGCGTTGGGAACCACTGGACGTGACATCTTAGGGGGAACGCGGGACACACGTATTTGCCAGCAACAACACTAAAAGATGAAAAGCCTCATGTAGAAAAACTTGATTAAAACACAAATTCAATATATGAATGTTTTATCTTCCCAAAGAAAACCGAAAAGTCCTAATCCACACATTTGTCATGCTCCACAGAGCCTTAAGAGAGGTTAACATAGAACATTAAACATCATCTATTAAAGAATTACATTTCACAATAGTGAGTAAAAGGAAAAAACATTAGCAAACAAAGGACGCTATTCTTCCCCCCCAGTTAATTTCCATGCGCAAATGACACTGTTAGTTACAAGAGGAGAAAAAAGACCAAGTTAAAAGCTCTTAAAATTTAGGATATAATAGAATTGTTTTTTTCTTGTGAAATACTGTTTTTTAAGTCTGTTTGTTCCAAAGTCAGGTCAGAATGCCACCTCACGGTTATGAAACCCAATGGATTCTAGTGCTGCACTATTTCTTAGTAAAGCAGGGACATTTCCAACCTATACGACTACAGGGATATGTCTGTACAGCATATTTGGGGTCTTAAAAGTTATTGAATACTAGAAAAATTTGCCAACTCACAGTTGAGCCATTTTTCAAATGGCCACCTGGGCCTCACCTACCAGTGTGGCATTAAACACGTCCATTACAAGCCACCTGTAGCCTGTTGGTGAAAGAGGACGGGGGTGATACACAAGCCACGCTGCCTCCAAATGGAAAACTATGGAAATGACGCTTGAATGTGCCTGGGCTCTGATGACATCCCCCCAGTGACTTGTCAGGGGCCACGGGACTTTGCAGTTCCATAAGCACTTATGAAGCTCCCAGTGTGGCTGGGAGACTGTGTTATACATCTGTAGGCTGTGTGACAAGCATGAGACGTATGTAGCCCATAATACCTGAGAACCATCATTACTATAATTAATAGAATTCTTATCCGTTACTGAAAGAGCGTGTATGTAGCTAATGAATACGTCAAACAGTTCACAAATATTTTAAATGCACACACAGGTGGTCCCCAGGCAGATATGCCTAATGGTGAAGAGAGAGGCTGGAGAATCAGAGTCCCTGGGGCCAGGTCCCTGCCACCTCCGGCCTGTGTGACTCCAGCAAGTTACTTAACCTCACTGACACTTTGTTTTAAAAATCTGTAAAATAGATTCATACCTTAGTCGGTGGGTGTGAGGGCTCCACGAGTTGGCACAATGCTTAGCATGGAACACAGCCGCGGCGTGGAGGTGGGGAGATGGAACAGAGCACGTGAGACCTCACAGAGTTTGCTGTTCTTACCAAGACTTAGCCGTTGACATTGAATACAAACCTCTCAGATCACTGCAAGCCTTGGGTGAATTTCCAGAGTTCTAGAAAAGTTGAATTTTGACCATTGACTGCCAGTTTTCTTGTTACCTTTTTGGAGAAGAGAATTTTTGGAAGTTCTTATTACCCATCAGATTTGTTTTGGAAGATCGCTCTGGCCCGAGTGTGTAGAAGATACTGGGGTTTGGGGAAGACTGGAGTCAGAGAGATGCTTGGGTGTTTTGTGGTCAACACTTACCAGATGGCAGGAGCTGCCCAGAGGCCGTGGCAGGGGGAATAACACAGCTAATTCCTAGGGAATGATTACAGTCTGTCATTTCTGTCTCAGTACTTTACACACTCTTTTGTAAATACTTATTTTAAAGATGCTAAAACCACAGTTAGAGTAGTTTTATCTATCCTACATTTAATGCCTCGCCCAAGGTCACAGAGCTAAAATAACGTTAGAACAGGTTTTTGAATCTCTGTTGTCTGACTTTAAAATCCATGCTCATAGTGACTACCTTATATTCCTAGAAGCAGGCTCAGTGATTACAGTAAAAACAAACAAACAACAAAAAAAACCCTTCAATTAACAAATATTTATTGATGGCCAGTTATGTGCCAGGTACTGTTTTAGAAGCTAGGGATAGAGCAGTGAACAAGATAGGAAAAAAAAAAAAATCCTATTCTCATAGAGCTTATGTTATAGTTGGCAGAGACAGAAAATAAACAAAATATAGAAGCAAACTAAATCTTATGCTGGGTAGTGACAAGTGTTAAAACAAAGCCGACTAAGGAGAGGACCTTGCTAGAAAAATACTATCCGAGTAGGGGTCTGAAGCTGAGGAAAGACTCATGTGCATATCTAGGTGAACAGCATTCTAGACAGAAGAAATAGCAAGTACAAAGGCCCTGAGGCAGGGTTGTGTCTGGCTTGTATGAGGAACAGCAAGGCGGCCAGAGTGGTGAGTGGAGCTGAAAGAGTGAGGAAGAAGAGTACACGGAGATAAGGTCGGAGAGGTAATGGAGACCCAGATTTTGCGGTCTTATAACCACTGTGAGGAGTGACATGATGAAAAGGATTACTCTGGTTTATGTGTTGAGAACAGGGAGATGAGGCCAGACTCTGGACGGCCAGGTAGGAAGCTTTGTAGTCATCTAGGAGAGAGAAGTGTGGCTGGGACCAAGGTGGTAGCAGGGCAGGTGAGAAGCGAGCAGCATCCGTATATCGTATCTAGGTAGGGCTTACAGGATTAGCTGATGGCCTGGAGGTGAGGAGTGAGGAAAGAAAGTCATCAAGGTGACTCCAAGGTTTGGGGTTTCGGCAACTGGAAGGATAGGTTTCCCTTGCTGAGAAGGGAAAGAGTGGGAGGAAGAGGTTTGGGGCCATGTCTGGGAGTGTTTAGTTGAGTTACCTAATCAACACCCTTGAGCCTGGGTGAGCAAAGTAGTATAGACCAGAGGACCGAGAAATGACCATTAATTGCCTAATGGCAGAAGGTGGAGGGAGATAGAAATCATAGCCACAGATACTCAGAAAGCATAGTATCTCCCCAACTTCATCTCCCACCATGTCTGTTTCTACAGAGGTGTCCCTCCATCAGTAATATTCACATTGATGACCTTGAACTCTAAATAGAAATAAGTGAGTAAAGCAACAGGCATGGAAAGGTTCTAGTGCTCGGTACACATGTGTGTGCCCTCTCATTGAGGTTCAGTATATGCTGAAAGAGAAGGGAGGTCTGACCTTCATTTTGAAAATGTTTCTACAAAACAACGTTAAACTCGATATCCGTGAATGTTTGAAATGTAAAGAGGCAAGCATCGGGTTTTGGTAAACTGAATTCAAGTGGACTAGATCTTGCCCAGGGTTGTTGCCCTAAAGAGACTTCACTTCAGTCAAGGTGGAAAGAAGCAGGAAGCAGGGGAAGGGACCAGGGCAGAAGTCACTCTAGTCCCCCTCATCCAAGGTCAATGGCCACCCATTACTCAGAGCTCTCCCCAGGCAGAAAATGGACGTAATTTGCAAGAGAGTTCAAATTCCCCATTTGTATTAATCTTCCCTTCCTAGGGCGCTTGCCAGTCTGCCCAGGAAAACACACTCATGTCAACATTCCCGACGTAAATGAGAGCTCTTTGTTCATCTTGCTCTTCCCAGGGACTGCCCTGCTGCTCTTCCATACGGGAACCATCTTCCATTTGGTTACCACATACGGTTGGCTCAACCCAACAAATCTTTTCTCTGTAGCGTCTTGTTGCTGCAATCTGTGGTTACAGTTGTCAAAGACTTAACAAACGGATGCGTTTTTGTGTCCCCCAGGAAGGAAATGAAGATTGTCACTTGGCGTTGTGTTCCGCCATCATGTTTTTGTTGCTGGTGTACTAATGGAGCAGAAAATTACGGTTGCTCTTTTCTTGCCCAACTGCCCACGCCACTTCCAGTCCTTGGGAAGAAAATCAATTGTTTCTGCAAATTTTATTCAGACATTTGTTGGGTTATTATTTGCTGGAATCGTCCCCATTCTTTCCTCTAACCCATAGTTCTGTGATGAAAAAAAAGAAACACAACCCACTGTTCCCATGTCGATGAAAGATCTGCTCCTATTGTACTGTTTCATTACATCTCTGCACCTCATTTTGTCACAGGATATTAGTGAAATGGATACTATGTTCACACTTCTATGCCGTGCAACTTAAAATTCCTATTGAAGGTTATTTCTCTACCACTTTAGCTGTGTACCAAGGCAATGTTTACACCATGCAGGTGAGGAAGCTGTTTTAATCCCATTTCATCGATGAGGAAACAGAGGCCAAAACACTTGAATATCTTGCCTAAGGCCACACACAACCCAGCCAGTGAGCGTTCTTCACAGCAGTGTCTGCCAGGCCTCATGCAGTCCATATCACCGGCCAGGCAGGGGGCATTTTCTAAGTTGATGCATTTTGCACAGGAATCCCAGTTTGAATCAAAATAGCTCATGCTTCATTTTTGCCGAACATTTTAATACAGGGTGTGTGTCAACTACTAAAAAATACTGTGCAGATGCATGTGACCAACTGCATGAAGAGAAAGAGGGTTTTGTGCGGTGGCTAGACTTACATCTTCTTTTAAGTGACTTATTTTCAAGCTTGTTACCTTGTTTAGAGCAGACATGTACCACTGGAAAGTTTTTTATTTTGTAACAACTAACCAATTCTAAAATTTGGACTAGAGTAGCCTGGCAAATGAACTCCAGCCAAGAGGACTCAGGTGATAGAAAGACGTTCATGCTGGAAACTAATAATTTCAATTACATCTTAGTTGTTTTGCTTTTGGTTTTTGTCCAGGCTGCTCATGGATACTTTTTCCAGGAGAGGGAAAGTTGGTCAAAAATGTTTTGAAGCCATTGGGCAGACATGCAGTATAACACATGCTTATTAAGGTGATAGAATGGGTAATTAGGGACAGATTTTGACACTGTTCTTGACTGAGTCGCCGACTTAGTGAAATGCGACATGTCACTGATCCAGTGGTGGCCTCAGTCCTGGGAGGGGCTAGAACAAAAGGGGGCGGTGGCAAGCAGAAGACTGGGCAGGGGGCAGCTTGGGACCATGAGGGACAGGCAGTTCCTGAAACAATCTTTGCAGAGGACTCCATCATTGGGCAGGTGAGAGAGTGAGGCTAAGAGTTGGAGACTCCAGAGGACTATACAAGGAGGGAAGGATGAGAGGCAGATGGGAGTTCCATTCTCCTTCCAACAAGGGTCGGTGTGAGGGCTGCTGTGTTAGCTTGGGCTGCCATAACCAAGTTCCACAAACTGAGGCTTCATCAACAACAATTAATTGCCTCACAGTTCTGGAAGCTACAAGTCCAAGATGAAGACGTCAGCAGGGTTGGTTACCTCTGAGGCTTCTCTCCTGGATTTGCATGGTCTTCCGTGGTCTTCCCATTGTCTGTTTGTGTCCAATTTTCTCTTCTCATAAACGCACTGGTCATACTGAATTAGGGCCCACCCTAGTGACCTCATTATACCTTAATCACTACGGTACAGACCCTACCTCTCAATACAGTCTCATTCTGAGGTCCTGGGGGTTAGGACACATGAATGCTGCAGGACACAATTCAGCTCATAACAATGGCTTTACAGCAATGTCCCGCTTAATTTTATCATGTGCTCTACCAGAAAAAAACATTTTGAGCATGAACACCCAAATAAATATATTGCATTATTTATAAATCATATTCAGAACTAATATATTTTGCACAATATAAAGCATACCCACATATAGAAATTTTAAAAGCTAAACAAGACACATAGAAATTCTGGTTTTTGTCACATTGCTCAGTGAATCATTTTGGTACCTCCTGGGATGTAGGCGCCCTGCTTTCGGGGGACCCTTACCTCTGAAGTTACCATGTCTGTCACTCTGATTCTTATTTTTTCCAGGCTTCCTCTGGGAACCCACCTGTACTCCAGATTGACACATCCCTTCCTTAGATATGAATATCTGCTCTCAGGGTACAGTCAAATCTCCTTGCCTTGGAGCCATTGTCTCTTTAAGGAGACTTTGTCAATTGATGGTTTACCTCCCATTCTAAGTCCTTGAGGGCACGTGTCAGTCTCCCATCAGGCTCACCTCCTGCAACTTTCCATTTGTTACCTAACAATTTTCTCTTTGATACATTTTTCATTCTTCTTATACAAAATTTCTGTTTCCTCACCCAGGCTGTAAATGCCAAGAGGGTGGGTTAGTCTAAGCTCTGTTTTCCCAGTGCCAACCCTGGTGCTTCGGAATAGCAGGGGCTTCATAGATTGTTGATATTATGACTTTCCACATGAACAGCTCACTAATTCTTCAGAGGTTAACATTTTAAGTCTTGCAATTATGCATAAAGGTAGCTCTGATTCTAAAACAATTTAAAAATGAATAGCCTCCCTAGTTGCCCTGGTTCAGTTCCGGGGAGTAAAACGTCATCAGTGTCATCACATGTCATCTGCCTTGGTTTGTGTCCCCAGTGTATGGCACAGGTGACCCCCAGCCTCCCCTTCAGGTCAGAGCTGCTGCAGATGGATTGACCCTTAAGTGTTGCCTGAAAGGTCATTGAAAGAAGAGCAAAGGCAAGATGGGGAGGCCTGGGAGCAGTCCCCACAGTGGAGAGGTCACAAGACTATGAGAAAGAGGAAACCTCCACAGTGCTACCATGGAGGAAAGGAAAAGCCTGGTTACCGAGCAGCTGTTATGTACCGGGCACTGCTCTAAATAGCACTTTGCTGTATGAGCTCATTTAATCCTCACAGCACCACCAAGTAGAAAATATCTGTGTTTTACAGATGTTGTTACTTAGAGAATTTCTCAGTGACTTCTCAGTATGACAGAGCTGGGAGGTGAGTGGGGAGAAGCTGGATTTGAACCCAGGGCTGTCTGACTGGGGGAGATGAGGGTGTCAGCCAGCATCCCAACAAGATGTGGTCCCACGCAATGGCTCTTTTCCTAGCCTCTTTCCTTGACTCTGCCACCTCTGTCAGTGTCTTTGTCCCATTCCCCTGGGGGAGCTCTTTTCTAATTAGGTGGGCTGGCAGCACGAAGGTGGTAATTAGTGATCTCGGGCCACCATCCCTCTCTGGTGATGTAGGTGCATTCTGACAGGTCTCTTGGGGACAAACCCAAATGTGGAATTGCTATCTGAGGGCAGGCCAGCCTATGGGGCTTTCTCAGATCACATCAGGCAAGGTCTTGTGTCTCACATCTAGGCATGTTGGGTTTTGCCTGGGTTTAGTCCCGACGGCAGTGGGAGACTAATTATGGGATATTAGCCTCTCAGCAGCCCTCACCTTGGGCTATGGTGTAAAGACCACCAAGGCACAGAGAACAGACTCTCTGTGGCTTAATTAGAACGCAGGAGGAGTGAGTTCCGTTTGAAGAGCATCCCCCTGTGCTGGGTCTCCCTGGCTGTGTGATTAGGGATGTGGGGTTGGGGCGCTCCTGACTATGACCTCAGTGAACTCTGCTTAGGTTTATTCTAGAGCAAAGTTACCTACGGGGCTTTGGTGTTTTAAGAGGCTCTCAACACACCTCATCCTAATTGTACTGTACACCTTGGCATTGAAGGGGCCCTTAGGCATTTGGATATTCTGTGTGAAACCTGCCTTCCGGTCCTTCTGAGTCAAGAGAAAAGAGCCTCTCCACCTTCAAGCTCCATTCAGCCTTAAACCTGGGCCAATTCTGTGCCAGGTGAGTGGCTCTGAGTGTGTGCAGATCCCTTTGTGGGTTCAGTGACGGGACAAGTGGAGGGTGCGGATTCTAACCCTGAAAAATAACAGGCGTCCTACACGCTGAGAACGCGATGCTTAAAACCATTATTTCATTAACTCTTCCCATCCTCGAGAAAGGTATTAGTATCCCCATTTTGCAGACCAGGAGGCTAAAGATCACAGAGGTTGAGTTACACAGTTGTTGGCAAAAGAGCCAAGCTCTGAACCCAGGCTTGGTTCACAGCCTTCGAACTCGGGAGAATGCGTGCTTTTGTCTGCTGACCATGGAGCTGAGGGCCACTCATTCCCGCTGTTGCATGGCCATTGCTCATGAATCCTAGGTTGACAAACAATTTCTTAGCTATGCAGAGGAATTTGTAGTTTTTTACACGTATCTCTGTATCAGGAGCCATTGGTTTGTTCTTTCCTCAGTTGATGACGCATTCCTCCATCAGCCCTGAGTCAGTAACCCAGTCAGGTATGTTTTAGGGTCTGACAGATGTGGACACTTCACCTTACTCTACCAGATGGTACTTGGGTTCATTTTACTCCAATGAGACGGAAATTACAAGACCACGAAAAGCAGACCAGGTATGGGTTTCAGGTTTCATTTTTTCCTAATGAATGCAATGCCAAGTGCTACCCAGCTCATACATATTGGCTCTAGCCTTTTGCCAAGAGTGGGATTCTGCAATGATCCACGCAGTCTGGACCCCAGAGCTGGCACAGGCCCCGTAGAAACGAGGGCAGTCACAGAGGATTTGCTGGCACCTCTCAGCCCTGTCCTTGCAAGGACATTCGGTGCCTCTTCCAGCAAAAGGGTGTGCGTGAGCTGCCGTGACCTTCCCGCAGGGCAGGAAACGCAGGTCCCTGGTAATGTCTCATCATAACTTGATTATCTTGCTCAAGCAAGGGATGAACTTCTCTCTATTTCACTGACAGAGACCTTGTCAAAAGAGCAAACATAAATGATTCCTAAGATGGGGTAGGGGTGGTTCAGCAGGAAACTTGCAGATTGTGTTAGTTTGCTCGGACTTCCATAACAAAATACCACAGACTGGGAGGCTTAAACAATAGGCATTTATTTTCTCACAGTTCTAGAGGCTGGATGTCCAAGATCAAGGTGTCATCAGGTTTGGTTTCTCCTGAGGCCTCTCTCCTGGGCTTGTAGATGGCTGCCTTCTTCTTGCAAGGACACCAGTCATATTGGATTAGGACCCACCCTAGTGATTTCATTACTTTAATCACCTTTATAAAGACCGTACCTCCAAATAAAGTCACACTCTGAGGAACTGAGGTTAGGGCTTCGATATGATTTTATGTTGTGGGGTGGGGGGAGACACAATCCAGTCCATAACACTGATGTTATACATTCTCCTGTCCTGGAAAGGATGGATGATCTGGATTTGATGTCACTGGCTTCCCAAGACATGGAAGAATCATTATGTGGTGGTGCCAGGGTGACTCGGACCACACTGGGGACTCCCCGAAGGGTCTCCCACACAAGGTGAGAAGACCTTCAACCTCCTGGTTTTTCTGTTGCATGGAGGAGAAAAACTGGGACCAGTGAGGGGGCATGACTTGCTCATGTCACACAGCATGTCACGAGAGTGAGGACAAGGACAGTTCCCAGGTCCTCCGGGCAGAGCACCGTGGGGCCTCCTGCGAGCTCTGCCACCATAGGTCTCCCAGCAGGAATGTGACAACAGCTGTATTCACTTTGTGTTCCTCTGGGGCAATTTGTGAGAAAAACCCATAAAGCTCTTTAAGAAGCACAGAATATCGTTCTCTAAAACAAACATTTCCTAAAGCAAAGAATTTTTGGGGAACCTGGATGTCAGAATGACAGTGTGGGGGTGTGGAGAGGGCTTCAGCTGGAGTCAGGGCAGCTGCGCTGTGTCCTGGCTTTACCAGGCGTCGCTTGTATGGCCCTAGGAAAGTCACTTTATCTCCCGGGGACTCGGTGTATCTATAAGATGAAGCCATTGAATTCGATGAATGGCTTTCAGACTTGTTTGATGGTGGGGTGATTTCTCAGATGCCATGTGGTGGAACCCTTTTTCAGAAACCTGGTGGATAAAATGGGTCAAATGGGAGCTGTACTCTTTGAAGGTGAGGTGAATACAGGGGCAGAAATCCACTCACCGTAAACACCTTCCCAAACCCCAGCTCCCCCAGGGCCCCCGGGTTACAATCTGAGAATCTCCCCAGGCCTCTAACACATCACCACATTTCTCACCAGGAGATGGCTCTCTAACCTTGTTTCTAAACTGTATTATTTGGAGGAAAAGTGATCATTAATCAAACTAGTTTGTGGACTCGCTGAGGAGAAACACCTTCGGAGCTCGGTGGCTGAGGAAAACTCCAGACAGCGTGCTTTCTTTGGCCTTGCCCCTCTGGTTAATGACAACGAGCCCCCTGAACCCATGACCAGACACCCTCCTTCCATTCCACCTTTCTGCCTCTTTAGGAATTTGATCCTAGAACAAAACGGAAAACATAGATTCCCACTTCCCCAGCCATCCCAGTGAGACCGTCTTTCCATTAATGAAGCATAGAGAAACAGAACAAGTAAGGAAAAAAATACCTAAATGAGTGTTAAAGTCAAATACAGACCTTTACTTTCAATATGGTAGACTGGCTAGAATCAGATCAACCCCCACCTTGAGAACAATTAGAGAAACTGGACACAATATTTTTTAAAGCTCTGTGGAAGGTATCAGAGAGCGAGCAACACAGCCAGGACTTGAGAAGCCAAAATTGAGGGGAGAAGGGGCTTACAGAGAGGACAGCCTTCAGTTCCTCTACCACTGAAACATCTGCCAATTTCTAAGTGCCCGCTGAGAGGCTGAGAACCTGAGCGGAACTTTCAGCGTCCCACAGGGCTGGGAAAGCAAACATTTGAGGTCAGGCCTGCCAAGGAGGAGGGGGCTTAGTAAACATGCCAGGCTTTTTGGGTTGAGGCTATGGAGAGGTTACTCCCAGGTGAAAGGGTGAATCAGAAATGGGCCAGCCTCAACAAGACTGCAGCCAGCTTTGAATCAGCTCATCCCGGCTGGATTAAGGTCCTCTGCCCCTGGCCCTAGTGCTGGCCAAAAGCAAAGATTAGTCCTGCCTGACATCACGTCACTTAGGACCTCAGATTTTCTTTATCATGTTTACATTTTTATTAAAATATAGCTAACATACAATATATTAGTATCATGGGTAAACCATAGTTATCCGACATTTATATTCATAAAGAAGTGATCACCATGATAAGTCCAGCAACCATCTGACACCGTACAATGCTAGCACAATATTATTGACTATATTCCCCATGCTGTACATTACATCCCCATGACTTATTTGTTTTATACCTGCAAATTTGAACCTCTTATTCCCCTTCACCTTTCCCGTCCTTTTTAATTTTTCCATTACAGTTGACATTCAGTATTATTTTATATTAACTTCAGGTGTACATCACAGTGATTAGATATTTATATAATTTAAGAAGTGATCCCCCTGACTAGTCTAGTACCCACCTGGCACTATGCATAGTTATTACCATATTATTGACTACATTCCTTATGTTTTACTTTACATCCCATGACTGTTTTGTAACTACCAGTTTGTACTTCTTAATCCCTTCACCTTTTCGATCCTGCCCCCCGCCCCCTTCTGTCTGTCACCCCAACAAATCTAGTACCCATCTGCACCATACATGGTTATTACAGTATTATTGACCATATTCCTTATGTTATACCCTACATCCTCATGACTACTTTGTAGCAACCAATTTGTACTTAATCTCTTCCCCCTTTTCACCACCTCCTGAACCCCTCTCCATCTGGCAACCATCAAAATGTTTTCTTGATTTGTGAGGTTGTTTCTGTTTTTTTTTGTTGTTGTTGTTCTTTAGATTCCACATATAAGTGAAATCACATTGCATCTGTCTTTCTTTGTCTGACGTACTCCGCTCAGGACAATACCCTCCAGGTCCATCCATGCCACTGCAGATGGTGAGAACCTATTCCCTACCTTGGCCGAGCAATTTTCCAGTGTGTGTGTGTGTGTGTGTGTGTGTGTGTGTGTGTGTGTGTAGCACCTTCTCTTTATCCATTCTTCCATCAACAGACGCCCACGTAGCCTCCACATCTTGGTCGTTGTGAACAACACGGCAATGAACATATGGAAGCACACGTCCCCTTGAAGTAATATTTTGGATTTCATCAGATAAATACCCTGAAGTGGGATTACTGGGTCCTTGTCTCTTGTTATAGCCTTGGTTTTGAAGTCTATTTGGTCTGGTATAAGTATTGCTACCCCAGCTTTGCGTGTGTGTGTGTGTGTGTGTGTGTGTGTGTGTGTGTGTGTGTGATTTCATTTCCATTGTCATTAAATATCTTTTTCCATCCATTTAGTTTCCATCTATGTGTGTCTTTCAGTCCAAAGTGATTCTCTTTTAGGCAGCATGTGTAGTGGTTTTGTTTTCTTATCCATTCAGCCCTCCTATGTCTTTTGATTGGAGCATTTAATCCATTTACATTGAAAGTAATTGTTGATAGATATGTAGCTATTGTCATTTTATTAGTCATAATTTTGATCTTTTTTTCCATCTTAAAGAAGTCCCTGTAACCTTCCTCGTAATATGGTTTGGTGGTGATGAACTCCTTTAGCTTTTTATCTTGGAAGTCCTTTATCTGTCTTTACTCTACTAGTGGGATTTGCCCCAGTGGGCTCTGGTGCTTCTTGAGACTATCCTTTGTGTGTCCCACTTGTGGGGCTAATTGGGCAGTATTCTGCTATGGTCTGAGGCCAACCTCCAAGTATGTTGGTTCTGGGGTCTCTTGTGAGGGTCTCTGGTGCAGGCCCAGGTCACCCACTGCCTGTGACCGGCCGAGGACTATGTGGTAGGAGCTACAAAGTGATCCGCTCTTGTTTGCTGCCTTTGCTAAACCTGTAGGTATGTGGAAGAAGCCATGCTATGGACAGAGGACATCTGCCACCAGCACTGGGTCTGGGGTAGCTGAGCAAAAAACTGGGACACCCCAAGGCCTGCTGCCACCTGCTGGCTCCCTTAAGGTTCAGACACTGCTAAAACCTCATGTGGTGTGCAAGTTGGGTGAGGCAGGTCTCAGGGAGTCACTAGATGGGGAAGAGTTGTGGTCACCAGGTTAATATAGGTTCCGGTTTGGTGCCAGTGCTGAGCCTGGAGGTACTCAGCAAAAATCTCAGAGCACACTGAGGCCAATCCCTGTCTGCCTGGGGCCCTCGGACTCTGATAGTTTTCTAAGAAAGAGTGCAATGCAGGTGGGGCTGCTTGCAGAGAAAGTGCCTCCAGAGTTAGGCCAGTTGGGTGGGATGGGATCCCAGAGGAGCTCACCAGATCAATCGGATTCAGATTTGGACATGTGGGGGAGGGCTCAGCACAGGAAAGATGGTGCCCAGCTGCATGGGAGGAGTCCTCCTCACAAGGAAAATGGCGAATGTCCTCCAGCCCTCACTTTGCAGCCACACACCTGTGTCTGCCCTCCCCATATGTCTCTGATACCCCCTGAGTCACTGTCCCTCCGCTGGAGCCCAGGGTGAGTACCTGCTACTGAGTCTGCGTACCAGCCCTTTAAGAGGATGGCTGGGTTTCCCACAGCCTATGTCCCATCTGGCTGGTTGGAATCCCCACTATTTTTCACAGCCATATGTTGTGGGGGCTCCTCTTCCTGGCACCTGTACTCCAGGCTGCAGAGCTTGTGGGGGGCTGGGGTCCCTTGCTCCTCTGGGGGGAACCTCCATGGCCCAGATATTCTTCCTGGTTCTCAACCACCACACCGAGGTTTGGGGCCAGCACTTTTCCTGTCTCTGCCACTCCTACCAGTCTCAACATGGCTTCTTCTTTATATCCTTAGTTAGAAAACTTTGTTCAGCTGGACTTCAGATGGTTCTCCAGGCTGATTGTTCTATAATTTAGTTGTAATTTTAAATGTGTTCATGGAAGGAAGCAGACACAGTGTTTATCTACTCTGCTATCTTGGATCTCTCCCCTATCTTTATAATTTTATATTCAGAATATCTAGCACTCATAGGAGACAGACAGATAGGTGTAAAGCCCAGATTATGAAGTGGCCAGGCTGCTATTCCAGTGTTTTCTGTAGCTGTGTGTGCTTTTTGGTTGCCTTTTTCAGACGGCAGCCATTTAGAAATACTAACAGTAGCTGAGCACGGTATGAACTGTCCATATGCTGTCTCATTTACTTCAAACAACAACCCGAGGGTGGCGATATTCTTTTTTCCACTTTACAGATGAGACAATGGGCTGGGGAGTTTGACCTGAGTCTGTCTGACTGCATAGCCTGGTCTGTGAACCACAAAGTGGTCCTGCTCTTCCAACGTGTTCATATTTGTGAATGTTTGCAGGGTGACTGGCTCGAGGCAGACACGATCCATGGTTTAGCATCAGTCCCCAGCTTAAAACTTGCCAACGCAAACACTCATTTGTCAGGCTCTGTACGTAGGCCCATAGCTCCTGTGTGCAGCAGCGTAGGGCACACCGTGTGTGCAGGGAAACTCATCACACCATCTGGTTGGGACTCTAGAGCGTCAGTTCCCAGACAACCATTAGAGCCTCATGTCGGCTGCCTGAGTAGGGAATGAATTCCATGGCCTCTTGGGAGGACTGTGTGGAAAGTGAAGGTGGTGCCACCATGACCTTAGGAATGACTCCTGAGAGCCAGTGGAGTCCTACCCTATCTCCGCCTCTTGCTGTGTGTCTGCTTTTCAGTCCTCTGGGGTGTCTGGGCATAAACCTAGAACCCAAGAGAGCAGCTAGAGCGAGGTCATTTAAAAAAAAGGTTTTTCTTGTTTTTGTTTTTGTTTTTTTTAAGGTTTCTACTATTTTTTTTTTAATTGTCAAAAGACTGTCTTCTAATCTAACCCTCCTATTTGAAAGTCTCATGCCCAGAGAGGGTAACTGACATGTCCAGGATCATGCAGGTAATGGAAGAGCCACAGACATGGTTCCCCCTATGGCTAGGCTGGCACATCTGCCCTATACCACACCAGGTCCCACCCATAAAGGTAGTATTGTAAACTGGACAGTGTGTGTTGACAATGACCCAGGGGACAGAATGGATTGTCCTTCATACAGGCAGAAATGGAGGACAATAAGGCCCCCTGGGAGGTATGGACCAGCTAATTACAACTCCATTTGAGCAGTGGGCTGGGATGAAAGTCTAGAAAGTTCCCTTCCTAGAATTAGTTGGTCCCCAAGCAAGATGCCTATAAGCTCTGGTCCAGAATGTCCCCAGCCTTTTGTGGGGAGAAGGTGGTGAGGTCCAGGACAAGCCACCATATCTCCAGGCAGGGTGGCCTGCGTTATTCTCAGCCTCCACGTCTGCTCTTCCCACACCTGAGCCCCTCCCCACTGGGCAGGTGGCCACCATCACAATCTCTTCCAGTTCTCCCTTCATCCTGGAGATCCCTCCTGAACTTGCCAGTGACTCTCAGCAAAATATCCCAAATTTAACTTTGGAATTAATGAAGTCAACCTGGGTAAAAAAAATTAACTGTCTTAGGGAGAAGAGACAGAATTTCCATGTGTCACCTTTTCACTCTGTTTGCCACGTGCTCGTGTATCCAGTTCATAGGGGACACCTGTGGTCATCTCAACAAGAAACAGCCTCAGCCTCTTATGAATTCCAGCAGTACTTTTGTCCCCCTCCTCTTTTTTCCTTCAGTGACATTTACTGTAAATTGCCTGGTACTTTACTTATTTAGGTTTAACTGTTTCCTTTACCAGACATTGCCCTTCTGGGGCCAGACTGTGTCTTCTCTTCGTTTCCATCACAGGGCACCAGCCTGAGACCTGGGCATTCCCCAGCTCACTCCAGTCTTGCTCGCTCCCCACTTGCAACCAATCACCAGCTCATCAGTGTTGCTTGAGTCGGCTCCCTTTTCTCCACCCCCGGCCACTACTATTTCAGGCGGCCATCCTCACGGCCAGCACGCTTCCCGTCTCTAGACCGACCCCCTGCTCTGCGGTAGGGATGGGTCACCATGTTCTCATCGGGGCCAGATACCGAACTCCCGCTAGCTCTGCATCCACGCTCATCCATGTTCTGTCCACCCCACAGACTGCACACCCCGGGCAGCGTCGTACTGCCGGCCTCAGTGTAGTCAAGGAAACAGACCAGGATGTATCCTCAGGATCTTAGAGACTCTCTGGTTGACTGACGACAGCCAGAGAAACAAACACACCCCTGTGCCATCTTCTTGACTACGTGCTCAGGGTGTCCTCCATGAGGGGGTGATGTCTAAGCAGAGAGGGGCCAAGGGCAGGATCCAGCCAGATGGTGATGGGAGGAAGCTCTGGACAGAGGCCCTGAGGTCGGCACGCGCTTGGCCTATTTTAGGAAGGCATGGACGAGTGGGGCACATGGACAACGGGAGCACAGTGGGAGCTGAGATTTTACAGGAGCTGGGTGGATCTGGAACCATCCAGGGTGGGGCTGAGTGTATGGACTCAGGGTCAGATTGCCTAGGTCCAAATCCAGGCTCTGCCCCTCGCTTGTCTGAGTTTTGGAGCAAGAACGGTAGCCTCTGGTGACCTCAGTCTGCTCATCTGTAAAATGGGGCTGGTGGGATAACTAACAGGTGCCTCACCTTGTACGGTTGCCATGGGGACTGTAGGACATACGTGAAGCATTCAGAACAGGGCTTGCTGAGTCGTGAGCACGGTCCTGCCAGCTGAGGGCTCTAAGGTGGACAAGCAGCGTGACCATTTTGTGATGTCAAGGCTCACTCAGTTGTCTTGTGGACAATGCAGGGCCACAAGGCCAAGGGTGAATGCTGGGAGACCAGTGGGCAGCTGGCGTAGACACCAGCTGGGGACGATGGTGACCGGCCCAGGGTAGAAGTGCGTGGGGGGGTGGGGTTCAGGGAAGGGGGCAGACTGAAGAGATGTTTGGGGGGAAGCACTGCGGGGACTTGCTGATGATGTGGTGTGGGTTGGGGGCATGGTGATGGGGTCTGACCCTCAGGCTTGTGGCTTGGGAGTGGAGGAGCAGTTTCTATAACTTGTGCAGGTCACACAAGGTGTTGGTGGCAAGGCTGAGACTTAGCTCCAGGCCGTCTTGACAGCAGAGGCACAAGCCAGTTTCCTGGGCTCACGCGGCTGCTGGTCAGAGGGACCTGGGGAGAGCAACGGATGCGCCATCTGCCTTGTGCAGGAGAACCTCCATGTCCAGTGCCAAGGACTCTGGAGGTCACGGGGCTGCCCACACAGCGGAGACACGAGCCTCATCTCCCTGCTCCTGCTACGGAGAAATCCGCCGCCCGAAATAGCCCAGGAGGCTGTCTGAAAAGCCCTTCACAGTTCTTGTGTATAAGCAACCTGCCTTCTCCAAAGCTCTGGGGAGGAAGGATGGAAGGGGGCCGCTCCCCTAGCTCTTTGCACAAAGGTCACCCCAGGGGTCAAGCACAATCCAACCATCAACCCACTGGGAGCGAGGGCAGGAGCTGGCAGGGTAGTGACAGCCCCCGCAGCTCCGCGGGCACAGCCACGCATCTCCCAGCCTCCCTGGGAGCCCAGAAGCTTTGGCCTGGGAAGTCCACACCCCGGGTTCTAGTTGTAAACTGGGCGTGACCTTCCAAGTCCACTGCGATTGTATATTCCTGCGGTCTCTGCAAAGTGAAGACAGACTGGCCAGCGTCCGGCGTCCCAGTTCCCTTTCATCTCACGTGTGGCCCCTCTGTCCCCACACGCGGCTGTGAAGTGTATCCTCTCTCCAGGTTGTCATGACAATTTTCACTGAGAAGCTCTTTCTGGAGAGGGAGCAGGAAAAGAAACGCAGAAAATGCTTCTTGAAGTTGGGCCTAGTGAATCTCAGGATTTCAATGGCATGAATGCATTTACAATGGTCTCTCATGAAAAATGGGGATTTCTGTCTTCTCCCTGCTAGCTGCTGGAACTCTGCTATTATACAGCAGCAAAGCATTAGGCCCCAAATCCATTAGATATTGCTAATTACAGTAAAAATGATAGTAATAATTAGATGTGAGCCCCACAGCCGGGGTCCCCTCTGGCAGAACCCATTAAAGAAAATGGTGGAATTATTCAGGCTATATAGGCGACAGCTCAGTTTTGGGGGGTGGTCAGTGTTCTCCTGACCATGAGTTCATTGCCTGCCCCATTGTCACTGGCCAACTGGCCTTACAGTGTCTTTCTCCCCTTTCCAGATCTCAGCCAACTGTCTAGAATGTCTCACTAATCCTTGCGAACAACTCTGTGTAAAACCAGGAGTAAAATTTACCACCCCATTTCACAGATTACTCATGGAGTCCCCTCAACAGCTGCTAGGGAACTCGGAGGAAGTGACCCTTGGGTGAAACTCAGTGTATCCCACAGAACAACAGGACCTGGGCCCTGTTTGAAGCAGCCACGGTGAAAATTACAAACTGAGTAAGGCTTACAGTTTTTCCTATTTTTCTCTCATTGCTAAACAAATACACATTCATGGTGGTAAAAATGAAAAGCACAGAAAAGCCCGGAGGGAAAGTCAAATTCATCCGCAAACCTAACACCTGGATGTAACCCTGCTACTGAGGAAGAACGGGTTTGATTTATAACCACGTCGTCCTTGCCACCCAGGCCAGGCAGTGGCGCTGGATGTGGTCAGGGCAGGGTTGGTCCGGGCGGCCCGAGGGCCAGCCTGGGCACAGCTGTGTCTTGGGGGCCCTGCCAGTCCCCTGCGGCTCCCTGCACGGTCACGTCCACCCAAGCCGGCTCAGCCGTCCGCTCCGTCTTGGGCTGTGTGCACAGGGTTTGGCTCATTCAGACGCTGGACGAAGTCGAGACTGTCCTTTCCTTGACAGACAACATTCAATCTTCCAACCCATTTATCTGACGTTGTTGAGGCATCGTGAGGAGAGAGATATGAAGGAGCGAGCTGTGGTCTCTATTCTTAAGGAACTCACCAACTAGCCTGCAAACAGATGCTTAAATCACCTAGTGAGTCGGTGTCTTCACCTTCACAGATGAGCAGGCAGAGGAAGAAACATAACCTGGCTGAGCAGGCCCGGATGGGGCAAGTCCCGACTCCGAGACTGAATGTCCCGTGCTATCTGTGGGAGCCAGCCCCCCAGACGCCCCCAGGGGTCCTCGCCACCTGGAATTCACATCTCGCGTGGTCTCTGCCTACACTGTGTCAGGGCTGGCCTGTGAGACCAGCAAAGCCTGGCAGAGCGTGTGATATGTGACTTCTAAGGCACAGAGGCTTCCACTTTGGTGTCCTGGATGACTCGCTCCAGGGACAGCCACCAGTGTGCCTTCTGGACACTTAGGCCCCCTGTGCAGAGGGCCACGCTGAAGCCTCTCACTAGCAGCCAGCACCACCTCCGCAGCCACGTGAGGGAGCCGCCTTCAACAGGGAGCCCCCAGTGCCAGCGGGCCTGCTGACGGGACTGTGGCCCTGGCCGACATGTGACTGCAGCCTCATGGCACAGCCAGAGCCGGAACCCACCGCCAGCCGCTCCTGCATTCTCACCACGGAAGCGGTGAGGGACGCAAGTAATTCCATTGCTGTTCCTCAGCTACTAAATTTAGGGTGACTTGCTATGTAGAAGTCGATCATAAATACACCGCCTCTTGCTGCTCTTCGGGAAGACATCCCGCGTACTCCCGTTCGTGCAGCTCTCCCTGTGCCATGCACTAGGCTGAGGGCCTGACGCTCACGGTGCTCACAGCAGTGAGGCAGCGGCGCTCACCAGGTGTCACGTGGATCGCCACCTAACAGATGAGGGCCTGGCGCAGGGAAGGAGTCTGCCCACGGTCACACAGATGCCAGATGGCCATGCCAGGATTTGAACCCTGTGTCATCTGACCCCAAAGCCCAAGCTCTTAACCTCACATGATATTGTATTTCTTTGTAAATGCTCAATCCGGGAAATACTTACTGACATCCTGCTACATGCCAAGCACACTGCCAGGCCCCGGAGCATGCACCCTGCCCGGGGATGATAGGGGGCTCTGGCAGCATGCGTGTGGCCCTTGGCCTGTCCAGGGCCGGCCCCAGGGCACGCCGCGAGCCCAGGGCCCTTCCTCATTGCAGACTGGAGAGCTCACCTGCTGCCTTTCCCCTCAGGCCTTCCCCGCATGCAGCAGAGAGAGCAGAGCTTCATCTGTCCCCAAGGCCATCCCCAGGCCCTGTTCCTGAGGAAGGTTTTCTGGCTAAGTCCCTGCAGCCAAGAGTGAGCGATTACAGAGGTCACAGACGCTCGTGGTTTTAGAGTCCTGATCCCTCGTGCAACAATAGTTACTGAGCATCTGCCACGCGCCAGGCGCTGGTGTAGACACTGGGGACACAGCATTGAGAAGATGTGAGATCCCAGCCTTGAAGTCGCTTGACCATAAACGATACACTAAATGAATAGTACGTTACAGGGTGATGACTGCTATGAACAAAGAAAACAGAATGAAAGGGGCTGGGAATGCTAGGGGGCTGGGGGTGAAGGCCGTGGTATTCGTGGGTTGATCAGTGTGGGCCTCAGGCTGAAGAAGGGGAAGAAGTCGGCAGGGTGACCAACTGTCCCAGTTTGCCTGGGATGGAGGGGCTACGGGAGCTTCAGTGCTAAAACCCGAATGTTCTGGGCAAACTGGGAAGAGGTGGCTTTCCTAAGAGTTGGCCCAGCGGACGGGGCATGATGGCTCCAGGAAGCGGGAGTGATTTTGCCCCATTAGGGGACATCTGGCGATCTCTGGAGACATCTTTGGTTGCCAACCTGGGGTGGGCAATGCTAGTGTCATGTAGCAGGGAGGCTGGGGGTGCTGCCGAGCATTCCACAAGGCACAGAGCAGTCCCCACCACAAAGAACTAATCAGAGCTAAACAGGCTGACATACCTTGAGCCAGCTTCTCGGTCTTTAGCTCCAGATTCACTTCTGCAATTTCATTTGCCTCCCGCTTCCTCTGTATTCCTGGGGGAGGAATGTTCCTCTGATTACACCTACAGGTGAAGGCCTGTCCCCTCTTCCTCCAGAGTTGGCCCCCCCGTCACTGCCTCAGCACAAGGGTGAGAAATGCCAAACAGAGAGGCCAGCGGGGCTGCCTTGACTGGGCGCTGTCCCCATCTTTCTGCACCTCTGCCCAGCCATTGTCAGGTCACCTTCCCAAAGAGGCTCTTGTAGGTCATACAACATCAGGCCACCAGCAGTCCCTCCAGTCTAGTGGTGGGGGGCGGTGGGTTTGCCACAGCCACAGGCATGAGCTGGCTTCCCCTTGGCCACAGGCCTGCCTCATCTGCAGTATGGTAACACTTCAGCAGACTTCTGAGATGGCCTGTGGGCTCCGGCCGAGGTGACCGGGCTGTGAAAGAGAGAGTAGACTGTGTTGGCTCTTGTGCTCCATTGGGAATTTGAGAAACCAAGCAATCTTCGGAGTTTCTTGGGACATAATTGGGGCCGAGGCTTCCCGGCACCAGGCATTTGAACATGACCCTCCCCCAGCGCCCACTCCCACATTCATGGTTTCTCTACAGCTTTGGACACACATTTATTCTACCTCTGACCAAACCCGTGCTGCTGACAGATATGGGGGGCAGGCACTTCCACGTCCTCGGGGAGGGAGCAGACCAAGTAGTTGGCCTCATGGCCACTTTGTGAAGCGGGAGCTGGGTTTCGTAGGACATCAGTTCCACTGGAATATTCTCAGGTCAACAAGGATTAGGAAATATTCAGGTTACAGATTTCGGACTCCCTGGGGTCTTAATATAAGTTCTGTGAGAACTGAGCTCTTTGTCAATTTGTCAGTGAAACTCAAGCTCCCAGGATGTGCCCGGCCCATCGCAGAGGTTTGATAAACACTTGTTGAACTGAGTGTCATGAACAGGTTCCCTCCCAGGCCTCTGGAGGACGCCCCCACAGTGACTCCTTGTACACAGGAGACGCAGGGACGCTGGCCCCTGGCCTGACCTTGGAGGCCGACTGCATTCCGGATCCGGGTCTGGCTGATTCCTGACTGAGCTTCCAGAGGTCCCTCGTTCTTGGTCATTTCTGTGTCACCAGGCCTGAGCACAGGCCTGGCACACGATAGATGCTCAGGAGATACTGGTTGATTGACTGAAGGAATGAATGGAGACTGATGTAGGCTCTGGTCAAGCTCTCCTTTGCTCTGTGCCCATAGTCAAGGGCCAACCAGGATGGGCAGGGCCATAGTCCCTCACTCAGGTCTGGCGGTTAAGGACTGTTGGGTTTTACATATTTATTCTGGGCATAAATCCTGAGACCGCTCCTGGCTTCCCACTCCTTTGCTTCTTCCCATTGCCTGGCTGGAAATTGCCACTGGCGACAAATGCTGGATGGCACAGCTGACAGGCTGGGCCTGTGTGAGCATGGCACTGGCACCTCTGAGTGCCAGGTTTTTGCTTCCTGTGCATTTGGGGCCAAGTATTTGGAAAGGATCCACCACTTAGTAGAGCAGGCTGCAGGACTGACAAGCAACCTCCCTGAGCCACGAGGGCCTTCCTGCCCAGAACGTATGGTGCGTGTCCAACAGCTCTCAAGGCCCGAAGCCATGCCAATTTGTAGTAATTAAGCGGTAAGACCCAAGTGAATGGGTCTGCAGTCGCCGCGTGACAGCCAGATGCCTGGGGTGGGAACGAAGGCCCAGCACACAGCCCTTGGCCTTGTGCTGAAAACCAGCTTGTCGAAATTGTCAATGACAAATCGATGGAAAAATAATGATGGCGACTTGATGCTAACATGGCAGCTCACTCCAAGGGCTTACACACATTGTCTCTTCCTTCCTGACAACGTCCCGGGAAGGCAGGGGCGTGGCCTGGCTTCTGCTTTTTGTTATCCAAAAAGACTGCCTGCCTCACGGAGCCTGGGCCTCAGCCAGGTATGTCGCACAGGTGGACAGAGACGCCCCTGATGCCTGTTCAAGGCCTCGTTTATCGCTTGCTCCTGTTCTCCGGGAAGGCCAGGCCCTGGGCGAGCAGCATTTGTTTCAAGTCTCATAACAGCATTATGAAGTAGGCTGCTGGCATCTCCACTTGACAGATGAGTAAACTGAGGCTCAGAGCTGTTATTTACCAAAGTCACATAGCTGATGGAACCCAGAGTGTCTGCTCAACCCCCAAGCTCACGCTGTCAACAGTCATGATCTACTGCCTCTTTTAAACAAACAGAGGTGGGTGTTATAACTTGCTTTGTATTCATTTTCCAGAGCTGCTGTAACAAAGTGCCACAAGCTGGGTGGCTTAAAACAACACAAATTTATTTTCTCACAGTGCTGGTGACAAGAAGACCACAATCTAGGTGTCTGCAGGGCCATGCTCCCTGGAAGGGCCTGGGAGAGGAACGGTCTGTGCCTTGGCTCGCAGCTTCTCGGGTTACGGGCAGTCCTCAGCGTTCTGGCCTGGTAACCACAGATGTCCAACCCTCCACCTTCACATGACATTTTTCTGAGTGTGTCTGTCCTCTCAAGGCCATTTTCTTATAAAGACACAAGTCATATCCGATTACTCCTGTGACCGTATCTTAATTTAACTAATTACATTTGTAAGGATCTGATTTCTAAATCCAGTCACATTCAGAAGCACCAGGGGTTAGGACTTGAACACACCTAATTTGGGGGGACAGATTCACTCTATAACAGGTGTTATAATTCTCTTTAACCTACATTGAACATAGAACACTGGATTTATGGCTGGGTGGAGGTACATGACCCTAATGAAAAGGCAGGCCACCAGCCATGAATGGCAGTTTCTGAAAAGAGCCGTGTGGGCTTCACAAACACGAGTGGCAGCCCTGCGCCTGTGGCCCTCGAGGGCCATCGTGCCGAGCCAGGACCTCCAGGGGCGCCTTGGACCTCCCAGTTCTATAAAATCTCCTCGAGTTAAATTTGATGTGTTGGCCATGAGCTCTCTCACCAACAGCTCCCCACCCCTCAAAAAACCCCAACGAGGACCAGGATACTTTAAAAAAAAGAGGGGGAGCATTATCAGCCTATCTGAAGAGAAGAAAGGGATGACGCGTGGAAGTTTGTCAGGAGAAGAAGAAGGCAGACACAGGACGATTTATTGTTGGTGACACCACTTCATCCTATTAAGGAGTCATGAATGTTCCTGCTTCACAATTAATCACCAGAACCTTCTCCGTGGAGCTAGAAGGAGCGGGAGGTGCCCAGGTGAAGATGTGCTGGGGACAGCTGCTGAGAAAGGTCCGGTCGGGCAGAGTTCCTGACTGAGCCCACATGATGGACACCTGGGGGGATTAAAATCTCCCAGGCCAGGAAGTCCGAACGCATCCATAATACAGCCGGAGCTGAACTCCGAGCTGGAGTCCCACCCGCTACCACCGTTATGCAAAGGCAGGAGGAGCTGTCACCTCATCTCTGCAGAGACTTCGGGTACCTTCTGCTCACTGGGGTCAGCCATGACGGCACTCACTGGCTTGCTCCATTGCTCAGTCCTGTTTCCTCTGCTGTTGGGCTGAAACAGAGAATTGCGAGAAAGTCATTTTGACGAGTTCCTTTTGGGTGGCTATTCTAATACAGAAAGACCCCTAACAAAATGTGAAAACAGGTTTTTACCAGCAAGAAAACAGCACAGCCGGCCTTCCTGACCGTCAGCTCCTTCCTGAGCCGTAAGCTCCTTCCTGAGCCGTAAGCACCCCAAGTCCCAGAGGTGGGGTCATTTGTGTGGCGTATGACCGGGAAGCCCAAGGCACGGGTGCACAAGGTCTGTTTCACTGGTTTCTTGGTCATAAAAATACTCGCAAGCTTGCTGGTTTCTGTCCATAGTCAAATGTCCTTGGGTCAAAATAAGAGTAAAGCAAGTGTGTTGGAATGTCCCTGGTCACCAAATGACTGTGTCGAACGGTCAGGAACCCTCCTGAGAGAGTCTGTGCCCACGAGAGAAACCACACTTTGTGCTGGTCAGGGAATGTTTCAAGACTTGGGTTCGTTCAAGGACCCAGAGTCAGCTGAAAGCAGCCGGCTGGTTGGCATGAGTCTTTGTAGACGAGACGAGACATAGCTGCCCAGGAAGCTTACAAATACTCTGGTCAGCCTTAGCCCGCACTACGGACGTGGCCAGGCTGCTGTTGGCCAGAGGTCTCCCTGTCACACCCACCAACTATTATGACAAATAGTTTGTAGCTTTCCTCTACTGTCCTGAAATTAAACTCACAGAATTAAAAAACAACCATGTATTACTGTAAAGAAAAACTAAAGGGCAAGTAACTTATAACAAAATGTTACACTTAGAAAAATGTATATGCTCAGTCATGTGTGTCCCACACAACCTAACAAGGGACTCAGAAGCTTGCACATATACATAAAATCACTATGAATGTAACAACAAATGGAAGCTGACTTTCCCAATAGCAAATCAGATGCTATTAGTGGAACTGCTGCAGTTGACATGCATCTCAAAATTGTGACCAACCCTTCGTGGAATTCTGAAAAAAACTTGATAGTTCCATCGCTGAAAACTTCAGTATATACTTAAATAGTTCCAAAAATGCTATCTTTCTGTAAATTAGGTAAAATGCAGTTTGTTTCGAAGCTTAGAAAATTATAAACGTCCACGTCCCCAGGGCCTTGAGAAAACTCTTCTGTGTGGGACTGTCCCTCACATTTCAGTACCAGGATGTCTGGCATCACTGGTCTCTGCATGCCAGTAACCCCCCAACCCCCATTACTGTCACCACTGAAAATGCCTCCCGAATGGTAGCCCGCTCCCCACTGGAAGTCCACTCACCTGGATATCAAGTCTTTGGTAGCCTCAGCCCCACGAAGTTCCTGGTGCTTAGGCTTCCGTTTCTCCTTTTCTTCTTCCTCTTCTTCCTTTCTTGGAGGGTCCAGCAGCTCTCTGGCTCCCTTAGAGGTGGTCAGTGCTTGCCTGATGTTGGTCCCCTCACCTCTCTGCCGTGGTCTCACCACTGAGGCTGCCACTTGCCTTCACTGCCATGACTGCTGGTTTCTATTTGGTGACAGACGGTGGCAAGTCTGCCTTGGAAGATGGGGACCAGCTTCTTGAGGCTGGGTTAGTGATTCGTTACTGGCACTACCAGATGTCACCACCGCTAATTTTCTGAACACCTTCTCCTTTCAACTCTAATTAGTGTTACTCCTGGTATTTTGTGTTGAGTAGTCTCGGAGTTTTCTTCTTCCTATTTCTCTGAGATGGACTAAAGAGTGAGCATGGGATTTTAACGTGTATATGAATGATTTAGAAAGTGTGTATAAATTGCAGATTCCTAGGCCTCACCCCCCAGGGATTCAAATCCAATGAGCCTAGTGTTAGGGTCAGAAACCTGCATTTTTGACAAGCAGCTCAAGGTCTTCCGAGGCAGGTGGACTACAGGCTGCACTTGGAGAAACACTGCCTGGTTGGGGCAGGAGGTGGAAGTGGCAAGTGTTTTCATCGAAATAGGTCTGTGAAGGGACCACTGTGATCACTGGGTATCCACTTAGGGTCTTAATCCTTTTCTGGGGCATTGATACACGTGTATATGAGGAGTGGAGGTCTGTGGCCGAGACCTCTATCCATTCTCCTCTCCCTTTACAACTTACCCCAATCTTTTGCTGGGCACAGTCCACTTGGAACAAAGAGTTCATTTCCCAGCCCTCCTTCCAGCCAGGTATGGCCATGTGACCAAATTCCAGCCCATGGAATGTAAGCAGAAGTGGTGGCTGCAACTTCCAGGAAGTGCCCTTAGTAAGAGGGGCTGTGCCCTTTCTGCCTTTTTCTTTCCTGCTTGCTGACATGGGGGTGCAGATACCCAAGAGAGCTTGGGAGCTGATCACACATCGTCGAGCTGCGAGATAGAAGTAGCCTGGGTCCCTCAGGGTCCCTGTCACTGCCTGGGACTCACCCATTCCTGCTTCTATGGGGATGTAAGAGAGACACAAACATCTGTTTGGTATAAGCCACTGTTATTTGGTGGTTTTTCAGTTGCTCGTGGTTGAGCCTCATGCTCACTAATACAAGGTCTCAATTTAAGTTTAAGCACCATTGCAGCTGGGGGTAGCCGTATCGGGACACCTGCCCTGCCTGGAGGGCGGAGGCCCCTGCACGACTTCCCAGTGAGGGACAGTGTACCCTGGCCGTGCTCCTGCTCTGTCCACACGTGTACAAAGCACTGGGGAGTAGGGAGTAGGGTGTAGGCAAAGCACCGGGTGGTAACCTCAGGATAGCAGCTGCTGCATCAGAAATCACAGAAGCTAACCTCCCAGAGAAAGGGGAGGGTGGCCTCCACGCGCCCAGAGAACTCGTGGTGAACACGGGTCACGGCCTTGGGGACCCCAGAAGTAACAGAGTGCAGTGGTTCCAGCTCCTGCAAAGTATCTGGGGACCAGAGCAAGGGAGCCCCCACACCCCAAGGACGTGCCTGGGGAGAGCGGGCTCTGTGAGAAGGCTTGCAAGGGACCTTCTGCAGGGTCAGCGGTGCACCCTGCACCGATGATATATTTAAAAACAGCAACTAGTTTCCAGGCCACTCTCTGCTCTGAAGAACGCGTCCTTATCAAGGACTCTGCTTACTCTGAACATGCTTTTCCTGTCCCCTCTGCATCTGTCCATACATGGTGGGTGGTAGAGCCACGCTTCTCTGTGGGGGGTGGGGAGGGAGGAGAGGGCTTAATGACTCATGGAGACACGTGCCTCGCAGTTTCCTTTGTTTATTTCCTTGTGAGGAACAAGGCACCCACAAGGAAAAAGACCTGTGTTTTATGAATGGAGGGCCTATAAAATCATAACTTCTGATGTTCTTATCTGGGGACTTCTAGGCTTCATGCAGCTGAATTCAAGGGCAAGGTTTCCACCAAAGCTGCAGAAAAAGGTTGCTGCACAGGGAGGGACTGCAAGCAGGCTGGCTGGGGAGCACTTTTGTGGCTCTGCGCCAAGGGTAGTGGGGCTGGATGCAGCCTCCTGGAAAAAGGGTCGGGGGTCCTCTGAACATTTCAAGAAACCACTGACAGCACCTCGTGGCTCTTTGGCTGAGCATTTTCAAGATGAACCTGCATTTGGGTTGATGGATTTGCCTTCAAACACTCAGCCAGCATTTCAGACCGCAGAAATCTATTTTCATAGCAAGAAAACAAGACTCTGTTCTTACATAGCTGGCACTCCCCTCTTAATCCTCCCCTTCCACCCCAAAGAGGTCACCCAGCCCCTCGCCCTATCCCTTGAAAGGCCATCCACGGGCTTTCCGAGCATGTGGCAGCAGCCTCTAGTGGAGATCGCTCTTTCCTTCCTCAGGAACTGTCTTTTTTGGGTTAAAATGTCCAGGACACTGCTTTCAGGTTGCCTGGGAGACCAAATGGCTTCACAACCCTGATGAGACTGAGAGGGCACAAAACGTGATGAAAAGAAACACCCTCCCTCGAGATGCTCTGAGCCTGGCAGAAGATTTCACATGCCGGCAAACGTGCCATCATCCATGCTAGCCCGCCAGAGGCCAGAAATAAAGGTGGGAAAGAAATCAGGCCAGGCCAGAAGTCAGAATGAGGGCAAATCAGGACGCTAAATAAAAAGAAAAAATGTGATGTACTACTTGCAGCCTTTCTCGCAAAGCTAAGTGTCTCCCAAACTGTGTGATGTTCACGTGTGTGGTGTGCACAGCCTACAGTCCCCTCAGCTCCACACGCAGACATGTGCATTCACGCACACACATGCACACACACCTTTATTTATCTACACACCTGATTTTACATAGAGAAAAGGGAAAAGATTATCTCGGTTCCAGCAACCGCAAATACTCACTCTCCCTTTCCTGACCACGTGAAGCCATCACATATTTACAAAGTCAAGCACAGTGATTAGGCCCTGGGGAGACAGTGAGTCAGGTGTCGTCCCTGCTTCCAGTGAGCCAGTGGGGGGAGTAGACATACAAGTGAATTCTTCGAATATAGTGACGCGTAGAATATACTAGAATTACACCCAAGGTGCTATGGAAGCACTGAAAACGGAGTGCCCAGTTGGTGTTGAGGAAGTCAGGGCTGGCACTGTGTGCTGAGTCTGGAAGGATGGTCAGGCCAACATAGGGACACGTGTGTGCGTTCTGGTTCCCCAAACCAGGAGCTCCCCACACTCCATCCTTTGGGTTTTTTCATGGAGACTTTACTGCATGGGTGTGATTGATTAAATCACTGACCATTGGTGATTGATTCAACCCCCAGCCCCCTCTCCCCTCCCTGGAAATCAAGGGGTGGGACTGGAAGTTCCAACGCTCTAATGCTCTAATCACAGGTTTGGTTCTTCTGGTGACCAGCCCTCATCCTTAGGCGACCCAGGGATTTCCCAAAGTCACCTCATTAACATAACAGAAGACACCTTTACAGCTCTGCTCTCCTCTATCAGGAAATTCCAAGGGCTTAAGAACTCTGCCAGGAACAGGACAAAGACCAAAGGATATTTCCTCTGGTGAATCACAGTATCACATTGGGGTTCTGAGAACAGTCCATTAGGACAGAAGGAGGAAGTTACCAGAAACTGAAGTTAAGTATACAGGGACCCTGGGCTCCACAGAACAGTGCCAGGGCCAGGTTTGTCTTCTCAGACCATTGTGTGGGTAGCATGGGAGCTGTTTGGCGGACACGAGACTGAAGGCGTGGAGGACGCCATGGCAAACGCTTTCAGTGATCCCTGTGGAAACGTGAGGGTCTGTGCTGAGCAGTGGGCCAGGCGAGAAGCGATGCATGTGATAGGCGCTGGGACCCCCAGGCTGTGGGAGGCTGGGGGCTTAGGAAATGGGTGAGGCGGAGCAGGTAGGATACTGAGGATGACTTCTGGGTCTCAGAAGGCCCCTGGAGAGCGTCCCCATTAACCTGGAGAAGATACAGAGGAGAGCAGATCTGGGGGGTTGTTGGGTTTAAGGTGGCTGGAGGGTGTGTAGGTGGAGGTGTCCCTCAGAGACCCGGATATCGGGATACCGATTGGGACCAAAGACACAGATTTGGGGGTAGCTGCACATAGGGGTCTGTGTAAAGATGAAATTGTCCAAGGAGAGGGCGTAGAACGAGGTGCAGGCACCCCCAGGTCTGATCCCCGGGAAATGTCAAAATCTGGGGAGTACCTTGAGTAAGAGCAGTGTACAAAGGAGACCAAGAAGGTGCAGCCACGAAGACGTAGGGAAAGGGAGTGACATGAAACTTATGAGCCAGTTTCAGGAGAGAAAGGATTTGGCCAAAACAGTTGATTTGAGTGATGGGCAGAGACCACCTAACACTGTGGTGGGTGGAGGAGGAGCTCTGAGGAGAGGAACGAGAAGGGGAGGGTGTGGACTCCTATTTGAATCATGTGACCGTCTACAGCTCGAGTGTCATCAGATCAGACGGTTGACGAACGTCAGGTCTGCACCAGCTCTGCCGAGGCCCAGTGCACTCATCTGCCGCCTCATGCTGTCCCTTCACCTGCCCTGCATTCTTTAGCCCTGAGAGCTCTCCTTCCACTTCTACCGTATGGAAATGGCACTCGACCATGAGAACACTGGGAAAGGTTTCCTCCGAAGTAGGGAGATGTGACACTTGACCTTTCCTGTCTGGAAATTATTGCCTCTTCCTCTCTGACTTCCCAGATGGCTCCCTAGAGCTCCAAGCTGCAAGCTGCAAGCTGCAAGCTCCAAGCAACAAGCCAGCCTGAGTTTGAGCCCAGTGCTGGGTACAAAGTCGGGGAGAGTCAAGGCCAACACAGCCCCAAATCTCACCCCACCCCAAGGCTCCCCCCACTTCCATCACATACACTCACTTATTTAGAAAAAATTGTAAACCTACAGAAAAGGTGTAAGAATACAAAGGGTGCCAAAAAAATGCATACACATTTTAAGAAAGGAAAAAAAAACTATTAAAATTGTAATACTCAATACATACCGATAACAAAAGATGAATACAGGTCACATTTGACGTCTGCAATTACAAGAGATGCTCAAAGTGGTTACCATCAGCATCCAGACACTTCTGGTTATGGAGAACTACTGCTTGAGCAACACTGACCAAAGTGTCCCCTTGTACACATTTCTTTGGCACCCACGTATATATAATGAATATAGCACTCACCTGGATTCACCAATTAACATTTTTCCATATTCTCTCTCTTCTCAGAAAACCTCCCCATCTCCGTGACCCCACGCCCGCCCCGGGAGGCTCATAGTGAGACCTGACCCGTTACTGGCAATGCTAACTTTGATAACAAGTAGTGGCAGCCGGACATTTCCGTGGAAAAGGCATTGTTTACACGTTGTAGCTCATGAGAAACCTGGGGAGTGCGATTTAAGATCCTGTGAGTATTCTGTTCCCCAACAACCTTCAGCGAAGGTCGTAGCATCCGCTGATGAACCTTGCCTGAGTCAATGATTACATCTGCGCTGCAAAATGCAACCCCTTCCCTTGGCTTTGGGTGTCACTATGGACGTGCAGATGTTTTTATTCAGTGTGTTACAATCCATTACCATCACTGTTGTTTAGGTGGCCTTCTCGTCCCACATTTGGTCAGTGGGAGTTCCTGTGCACCTTTGCCAAGCTGGGGTCAAGCTGGCTCCTGTGCACCTTTGCCACATCCCAATCGGTTGGGCACTTCTGTGTTTCTGGAACAGCAAAATGCTCTAGGCTTACCTGGTACCTTCTTGCCTCTGGCCTGGAACTGGCTCTCTCTCTAAAGAGCTTCTGGTAGGGACTGGCATTTAGAAAACAGAACATGGGTGCGAGTGTGCTCCCGAGGTGCCATTGCTTCTAGACCTTTCAGTAACTTTTTAAAACGACTATGGTGGTAATAGCGAGAGCTGATTGCCAGACTTCATGCTAAGAGACCAGTGTCCATCATTTCATTTACTCCTGACAGCAATCCTGTGAGGTAGGTAGTCTTGCTATTGGCAGTCTACATTTAGTAAGGATACATTTAGTCAACCAAGTTTAATGTATTAAGTCACTTACTGGAATCAGAACCCAGGTCCTTGGCTCCAGAATTTACTCTCTTAACTACAAATGATATTCTGAGGGCCTGAGATCAGCTTGGCACTGTCTTATCATTCATTATCACTGATCTCACAATAACACTGCAAAGGCAAGTGTTCCCATTATATAGATGGGGACACTCAAGGCTCAGAGAGGGTATGTGATCTGATTTGGGCCATCAGTTAGTATAAGACAGAGTAGATTATGGCTTCTGGTGGGAGCCCCTACATCCCCTCCCCACCCATAGTGTTCACCTCAGCTCCCACTTGGTCTCTGTGGGGAACCTATGGGGAAAGGTGTGGCTGGGGTGGAGTCCACGGCCCTTCTCATGCCCTCACTGGCTCCCACTTCCTGCCTTCCCCCCTGGTCCCACCTCCTGGAACCACGGGCTGCTCTGAGATGTGGAAGGAGCAAGGAGCACCTGGCCCGGGGTTTGAAGACAGTGTGGCCATCTTGCCTTGTCCGGATCAGAAACCTGCACGTGTGGAAACGGATTTCTCTGTGTGCTGGTGGCTTCCGCTGAGAAGGACAGACTGGAAACAGGTTCTGAGGCAAAGGCCTTGTTCTACCCAGGCCCCCACGCTCCCCTCTCTGGGGCTGCTCCAGAGGCCCTGGGGTGCCTGATCTGAGCAGGACCCCTGCCTGCTGTGGCTGATGGCAGTGGGAGCACAGTGTACTGGGTCAATGAGCTTGGGTTTGAGTCCCATCTCTGTGCCTTATTACCATGTTTCCCCGAAAATCAGACCTAGCCGGACAATCAGCTCTAATGCATCTTTTGGAGCAAAAATTAATAGAAGACCCAGTCTTATTTTACTATAAGACTAGGTCTTTAATATAATGTAATGTAATATGATGATATGATATGATATGATATGATATGATATGATATGATATGATATGATATGATATAAAATATCGGGTCTTATATTCATTTTTGCTCCAAAAGATGCATTAGAGCTGATTGTCCGGCTAGGTCTTATTTTCAGGGAAACACGATATGTGTGAGATGTTGGGTTAGTTACTCACTAAAATCCCAAGCCTCGGTGACTTCATCTGAAAAATGGGGACAGTAGTATTTGCCCGCCGCCCAGGGTGGTTGGGAAGATAAGATGAGAGAAAACATATGAAGTGCTTGGCGCAGGGCCTGATTCGCTGTAAATGCTCAGATTAATGCCATCTGGCTTTATTACTACTTCACTGAGGGAGAGGCCTGACAGGAGCAAAGGGAAGACCATCAGAGCATGCCGCCTTTGCTGGCTAACGTCTCCCTAATTAGGTCGGTTCTTCTATAACTGAGCCAATGGCTTTTTAAAAAATTAATTGCTTTTTAATTAAGCTTCAAGGGAGAAAGCAGTTTGGAGTTGCCCGGTGCCCTTGTGTAACGCGTTGCTGTCACAGGGAGAGAGAGCTGAGCAGAGAGGGCTGAGGGTGGAAAGGGTGGCAGGGGTGCGTGGAGAGGGGAGGCAGAGGGGTTACTCCTTGGGCTCCAGGGCACTGGGGGGACAGCCAGTCGTCCCTAGCCGTCTCTGCTGAGTAGTTTCTCCAGCTGCCTACCTGACATCACCGTTTGGAGGTCCACAGGCCTCGCAAACTTAAATAAACAGAACTCTTGGATTTTCCTCTCAACGGCTGCCACCCCCCCCCCCCACCCCACCTCGTCTTCCCTGTCTCAGGAAACGGTCATCTCCTTATCTGCTTGTTTAGGCCACAAAACCTGCAGGCATCCTTAAGCCCCTCGGCCCTCAAACCCCACAACCAGAATCAATCAGCACTTCCTGGCTGGCTCTCTCTCCAACATCCTTCCTAAATGTGTCACTTCTGGTGTGTGTTTAGGAGCCCATAAGTGACCATCTGTCTTTCCCTCCAGGGTCAGGCATCAGGCTGAGGGGCCAGACGGTCAGTAGGGTTGTACGCTGGGCTGGAAGGTGGGCTTGGACCAACTTCTCTCCTGAGTTACCACTTGCCCAGAACCGGGTCTTGGCCTCTCTGCAGCCCATGCTCTAGACAGCAGCCAGAGTAGCCTCCTGAAAACATGAACTGGATCACCTTGCTCCCCAGTTTCAAGGCTGTTCCCGCTGGGGTGTCTTTGCTGGTCCCTTGGCTGGAAAGGACCTGTCCCCAGATAGTAAACATCTGATTTTTCCTGAGTGATATTGTGAATAATAAATTCAGATTTAGCTCCAAATCACTTCTGCCAAAAGGCTATGCTACACCACCCAAACCAAGGTGGGCTCACCCTCCCCTGTGTTGTCTGTCATCTCACCCCATTTTCACAGCATTTCTCACCTACCGGATTTATCCTGTTCATTTATTTACAACTTATTATCTGCCCCTCTCTTCCTAGAACATAAGTTTATTGGAGTCAGGGCTTGGTCTTGTTCAAGGCTGTTCCTGGCATATAGTAGGTGCTCAATTAAATATTTATTTGTGGGGTGTGCACAGCTGAAAGGGCAAATGCCACCTGAGGTCTTTCTTCTTCCAGGGGACTAAACGATGTCTCAGGAGCAGCTTTAAGGCTTGGTAACTTTCCAGATTAGGAAATCCTTTCTGCGTGGCCATGCTCACCGTCGTTTTTACCGCATCATGGTTTTCCAGCTGAAGCACCCAAGCACAGTGATGGAGACTAAGGCAGGGGTTTGGGAGACAGTTAAATCTGGGTTTAAATCCAGTTTCTGCAACAATCTAGCCTTGAAAATCTTGGGAAGTTACTTAATCTCTTGGAGCCTCTGTTTCCTTGGATGTAAAATGGGGAATCTCACAGAGTTGTGATGATTCAATGAAATGACATAAGTAAAGCACTTAGCACAGTAAACAGCACCTAGAAACACTATGGAATTTTTCTTATTATTATAAGATCTGGAGTGGGGGCAGTGACTGGCTTCCCAGGTGATCAACTGGAGTAGCTATGATCACTACTTTAAAATATCCTCCCAGGTAGACCTTTGCCCATGTCCCTCTCCGCTGACACTAAGGAAGGTGAGGCCCCAGAGGAGCCCAGGCTGACAAAGGGACCCTAGTGACCAAAAGTGGCCACTGGGACAAGCATCCGTGGCCAGCAGGACCACTGTCCTTCAGGAGGCTGTGTGATCCCTGCATGTCACCACGCTGCCCACACCTGGTGGCTTGTTACCGGCTTGGATAAAGCGGGTCTGTTTTGGTCATTAGCTGCACTTTTTCAAGATAAAGAGAAGACACAATTGAGTTTGCTGCTCTTTACAGAAGCTATTTTTAGATTTCTAGCTTCATAACAAGCTTGGTATTTCCTATTGTCTCCCACTCTTCCTTAAGGAAAAATAAAAAAAGGACAAACCAACCTAAAACATTGAAAAGCTAACCCACCAGAGATGGGGCAGTGAGTATGGTGTGACGAGCTCAGGATCTGGGTCCTAGAAAGGCCTGGATCCAATCGCACCATTTATCATGGGGTGATCCAAGGAGGCTAGCTAACCTTTTTGTTGACAATAGTTGTGATTGTCCCTGGACAAGTTCGGGACAGGCTGGGCCAGCCCTCCCCGGTGGACAGTGGGTGTCTGCTTCTGGCCTATGCTTGTTGGTCCTGTGCTACATCACCAGAGTAAAGAAGAAAGCCAGCCACTCAGGGACAGGCTGTCAAAGGACAGAGAGCAGCGGGAGCTCTATAGTCACGTGGGGGCAGACGGTCCCAATTCAATGGCCTGTGAGTTCTGACTTTCCACTCAGAGGGAAGGTGAGGGCCAGTTACTCCCCCTGGACATTAACGCCAGCCTGGAGTCACTGGCCATGCGCCCTCACCAGGATCTCTGCAAAGAGTGACAAAATGAAAAGGAGGGAGACTCAGTTTAGGCCCCCAGCGGAGGCGGGAGCACGGATGACAAGGACATGGGGAGCCGGGGGGCTGTGCAGTGCGCGCGCGCACACACGTAGGCCTAACGGCCAGGCGGCCCGCACCAGGCTGTGGTCCGGACAGGGACAGCCACGCGCGGCACGCCAACCTGCTTCAGGAGGCCAAGGAAGAAAGGAATCATGGCCAACAGCCTCCCACAGGGGAGGAAGCTGCGGGGCAGGAGAGAACCCTACCCCTGGCTCTGTTAGACACAGGTGCTGGTGGCACCAAGGACACTGGGGACATGGCTGGTCAGGGAAAAGCAGACGTTTGTGTGTGGGGGGAGGGGCTACGAGGAGCGGAGCCCTGGGCTCCCGCCTCAGGCACGGCTCACCCAAGCAGGGGACGGGTGCTGTGCTGTCAGGATGCCCGCACCCCCCACCCCTGACTCCCCCGGTGTTTAACGGCCTCTGGGCTCCCCTTACTCGGAACACAGACCTCTGCCCTCCCCAGGCTGAGCTCCCTCAGAGCTGGGGTGGGCCCCATTCATCTTGCTGTCCTCACCCCCTGTCCCACATCCAAACCTCAGTGAGCTCCCAGCAGGAGCTGAATCAAGAACGCATGCGGGTGTGCTGGGGACCTTGGCAAGGGGTTTGTTTCTTCACCAGCTCTTTCTTGCCCTTTCAACAGAGGCAAAGGCTAAGAGGAGATTTATTTATGGTTGGTTGTGGGAAGATCTCTGCTTAGGCACGCTTCCTTGAAATGTGCATTTTCTGGGAAAATCGCTGCTCCTGGGGCAGAGTTTCGGCCTTAAACAAGGAGGAGCCGCCCTCTGCTGGTCATACTCGGTAATACCACACACGGAATGAGCTAACCAGGGGCCCTCCCAAAGGTAGCAGCTGGCCTGACAGATTGTGTACAATTTAGGTTTTAAAAGCTGCGATTTTCCTTTCCCCTTTTCTTTTCTACTCATTTTATTTCTTAATGCCTTACCTACCCTGATGCTGCGAATTCCAACTATTGACGCTGTGAATGCCAGTTGAAAGCTAACCAGGTGTGTTGGATATAATTTCATCTCTAAAGACAAAGAAAAGGTTAACAGTTACAGGAAATAGAAAATAATCATTAAACTCTCAAAACACAAACTCACCACCAGGTTGTGAATTTTTAGAACTGATCATTTATTTCCATGTAACAGAGAAACAGTTACCTTTTAGAGGGGTGTGGTCCTTCTGTAACTCACAGGCGAGTGTATGAACAACTGATATTTGACAGGAAGGCATGTGCATTCCCGTGCGTGGGTCAGTTTGGTTAGATTGTAGTCTTTGGATAAGGCTGCTCTTCCAGTTCGGGTCCACAGGCTGGCAGCCCCAGGGCCTCAAGGCCTTGGAGAACCTTGACTCATTTCTCATGCCCAGTTACAGAATTCAGAACAAGTTCTTATTCTTAAACAAAATGCTTATAAATACAATTTCTAGTTTCATCTTCCTACATCTCAGTAGATTTGCTTGGGCACCCACTTTAGAGACCACATATTTTCAGGGTCTGGGAAGGGTCAAGTTATCCAGACTCTCAGACACCCTTATCTTATCAACCTATCATCGTCACCATCACCACCATCCTACATCCTCGTGGAAGCTGTATTTCCATCAGTTCCGGAGGTGTGCATGTCTTAATGACACGGATGGGCTGCCATCCATTCATTTACTCAGTCATTAATTCTTCACACATTTTTAGGGAATGAGCTATTGAAGAAACACCGAGTCAGGCTCTGGAGTAAAGGGAGAGGACAGAGTATTGAGACGGCCTCTCTGAGTGCCTGGTCCCCACGGCTTCCTCAGAGCTTATCTTGAGGCCCAGCTGCTATTGTGTACATAAAGGTCTTAGGTGGAGGCTAGCAGCCCTTGGGGAGGACTTGGTAGTCTCATCGCCCCACCTGCAGGTCTTATCCACTCTACGAATTCTGAAACCGATTACACTACCTACTGCACCCATGACACTTATGTTGTCTCCCCAAGGACTGGCTGGGTGTGACCACACTAGCCAATAACATTCAAGAATCAGGGATCACATCAGTGAGGATTAAAATTTTGATATCAATATATCACAGCTGGTAGTGATTCTTTGGAAGAACTGTATTTATTTGCAGGTTTTATTTAATCAAAAGTTTAAAAGTTGTAAGCAATTAAAAATGGCAGAATTATGTGTTAGAAGTCTAAGAGATGTAGAAATGGTAAGCGAACAATGGGAGATCAGACAGGCCATGAGAGCAGAATGATAACTTCACGAAGACAGACCAAGAGGATGGAGAAAAAGGGAGAATGACTGCCAGTGAAACCAGTGACAACTGTAGGATTGATCAAACTGCAGAAATGATGGGATCACCTAAGTATGGTCTTAGAGGCGCCAAGACAAGAAATGAGGACCGAGCAAAGTGAGATAGTGGGGTGAACCTGACAGCTGCTGAGTAGATACACTGGTGCTTTGCTAATAATCACAACGTTCTTGCAAGCCATACGCCACACCAGACACAGCCGCTTAGTGTTGTTATCGTCGTTACCATGACAAACGCTACCTTGAGAAGTGTCGGTCTAATAGGGAAGACACACATACTGCTACGTGTGTAATAAGAATCCAGTCCAATCATTAACATAATACATGTTTGAATAACTGACTATGGGATGCGTAAGAGGAAATAGCACTTGGGGATCAGGGAAGGTTCTGGAAAAGACCTGTGTCTTAAAGAATGAGAAGGAGTTCATGGGGCCCAGAGGGGAGAGGTGCGTTCTGGGAAGAGGGAGCAGTGTGAGCTGAGGCTCGGATCATGGAAGAACTTGGCAGGTCCTGGAAAGTGAAGGGTTTATTGTGAAAGGAGAGAAGGGAGAGGGTGTGAGTCAGATCAAAAATTAAGCTAGTAGAGTGGGTTGTAAATGGCCATGTGTGCTAAGGCATTCAGACTCCGACCCGCTGGCAGTAAAGAGTAATGCTGAAGGTTGTAAGCAGAGCAGTAACAGGGCTGTCGGGAGTGCTGGCTGGCTTCCAAATACAGAGTCTTGCCCCCGGGACAAGCGGGGCCGAGCAGCTGCCCTGGGAAGACTGGCCTTACCCAGGGCACCAGTCTCCAGGCACCCATGTTCAGGAAGTGGCTTAAACATATGTCATGCGGGGCGGCCTGTGGGGTCTCAGCTCCCGCTCCCCACAAGAACGCAGGACACAGTGAGGCCAAAAAGGAACACCCATGGAACCGTAGATAGGGGAGTCACACCACTATATTCTCACTGGTGGCCGGGTTGGAGACACAGGAAGCAGGAGCCACACGATCTGCAACCTGTTGTCCACTTTTCTGCCAACCAACCAACCTCACTTGCTAGCTGCAATCTGCTGTGCTAACTGCAATCGCTCTTGCTAGCTTAGCCACCATCTTCTTGCTAGCCCTCATTTGCTGCTAGTGTAGCCACAGCAGTTATATTAGTGGCCAACGGCTCACTGGTTACAGCTGACGGCCAACTAGCCACAGCTGATGGCCATCCAATCACAGTTGATGGCCATTTACTACCTGACCCAGCACCTTTCCATGTGAGGCCGAGAGCTTGGAAACTGCACTCCTGGCTCTGTCCTCACAACATACAATGGGATTTCTGCTTGGGGCAGCCCTGCCATAATTCCTAGCACCTCAGTGGGTAGCTTGGAGGAGGCCTCCAGAAGCATTTGTACAGGAGGCCCTTAAAGCACCTAGGGGCTCCAGATGTGACCCCAGTCCTCAATCAGATGTCTTGTTCCTTCTGACCAATGGCTGGCTGGCCGCTTCGTCTCTGGGGAGGGTTAAGTGTTGACAGAGGGAGTGAGTCCGGCCTGGTCTGCCATTTGCCCTGGCGTTCTTTTCCATAACTGAGCGCCAACCTGCTGCTGCTACCACTCAGACTGGGAAAGGGAGTCGGCCAGATGCTAAAGACCGGGGCGCTTCCAGGCCATGTTGTGGGGGGAGGGAGAGGCACCCCGAGGTCTGTTCAGGAAGGAGCCAGACTGGCTGTGGCTCACAGACTCCATTTGGAGAATGTGGGTTTGAATTCTAACAGCCATTGACTCACGATATGCCATTTAGCCATGGTTCCACCTCCCTGTGCCTCAGTTTCCTCTCAGGAAAATCAAATGACAATATCTCCCTTATTAGGTCCTAGTGACGATTAATTGCAATTGAATGAGCTAACACACGTAAGATGCTTAGCATGGAGACGGGCACCCAGGAATTCATAAGTGGTAGGTATTGCTGACTTTAAAGTACGGCTGCTTAATGGTGACCTTCCTCCTCCCCACAGTCCCACGTGGCTTGGCTTCCCCACGTGCGTGACCGCTGGCCGTGACCCCAGTGTAAGCTCTGGCTGCCCCGAAACGATGAGCACGGCTTCGGCACCTCATAGGGTCCTGATCTGGCCTTGAAAGCATAAACTGGGAAGACCCTGACGAGGCATCCTTGGGCTTAAGTAGCACAGGTGGTCCTGGGAGTACACTCAGCCTTCTGCGCCTGTGATTTACGGGCTGGCTGACCTCTGAGCTGTGGCCATGAAGGAAGAGCCCTTCAGGGAGGTCTCTCGGGGGTGGGCATGGGGCAGGCAGGCAGGAGCTCTGAGCTTGTGGAAGCAGCAGGTGGGGAGCACAGGGACGATTGTGTCTTACGTTGTACCCTCTGCCCAGGTTTAGGAAGCCATTATCTGCAACAGACACTAGGAATAAGCCCAGGTGAGGGTATCGTTCCCTCACATCATTATCCGTGCGGAAATGTACAGTGTCTGCAGGGCTTGGAGTTAAACTGGTGTGCTTTTCGTCGCCTTTTCTACACGTAGCATTTAGTCCAGAGGTAGGATAGGACTCACCAAAACACCAGATTCTAAATTTCCTAGGTTCCAGTAGTAGGCAAGTAAGAAACACCGATACCAGTGGGAGCCACACAAGATCAAAGTCTGATCAATAGAAAGACTTTTTGTTTTTATACTAAGAGCTCCTTAAAGATGGACAGGCCTTTTGAGGGCTAGTGAGCTCCCGACTGCATAGATTCAAGCACAGAGCGTGGTCCGATTGTACAGCGGCACGGATTTGGGGGTGTGGGATTGGACTAATTTGGTGTTGAAAGTCCCCTGACCTGAGACGGATGATTGAAGACATCTAGAGGTTGGGTTCCTCTAACCCGCTGTGTGCCTTTGGCTGAGTCCTCACACCTCACTGTGGTAGGAAGGCATTGGACTGGATGACCTCCAACTCAGTGAGCAGCTCCTTCCCGCTCACAGGCCTCACCATTACGTGTAAGAGTCTGGGGAGTGGGAGGGGCAGAAGAATCACAGAGAATCCTATTTCTTCCTATGAGATTTTTCAGTACAAAATTGAAACACTTTGGATACATGAACTTTTAGAATAATCAATAAAATATTTCAGCAAAGTTGTTTATGTGTTTTCCCTAGTCTTGAGTCTACCAACATTCCTTTTAAAACATCCAATTAGAATTTTTTCACGCACCGTGTCCCCACAGCCCCTGAACGCCGGGCTCACTATGTGCAACCCCCACAGACTGCGGAGCAGCCGCCTCTCTGCGGCTCTCAGAGTTGTTTTGCTCATCCTGCCCATGGCCTCATTTTGCTCTCACCCTTGCCAGACCTATCAGAATGACTCACATCCAGCCAGCACCTCTTATCCATCCATCCCACAGGCCTTTTCCAAGCTGTGTTTGCACAGGGAACCCTACACCCTCCTTATGCAAGACCTGGGGTGAGAGAAGAAATTGGCAACAGAGAACTGTTGGAAGTTCAACTCACACACGCGCGCACACACACATGCACCCAACCCAGAGCTTAGGGCAGAATAAGTTTGCAAGGCAATTGTCCACCAGCATTAATTGATGGAAGGCAGAAAAGCCTTCTTTCTCTTGAGGACCCTGCACATGCACTGCTGAAAAGTGGACAGGAAGTGAGAAATGACTGTTGATGGAGGGTGTTTCACGCCAGGCACTGCTGGCATCACACAGAAGTGACAGGCGGGTTTCCTGCTTAGGGACACAAGGGACAGGGGGCATGTAGACTGACTTCCTAGAGTGGGGCCCTGGGCGTGTTGCCTCCGTTTTCTCACCTACCAGCTAGAGGTAACGATACAGTCATTCCAACCTTATAGGGTTATTGTAAGAAGTAAATAAGATAATTGACATAAACAACAGCACAGTGGCTGGCTTCTACGAAGCACTCAATGAGTGTTAGCTATTATTTTTATGTTATTTAGTCTTCACAGAATCCCCATGAAATGGGCAACTCCAGCCCTACTTTATAAATAAAGAAACTGAAGATGGGAGGAGAGTGCTGCCTTGCCCAGGACGCTCAGCGGGCCTGGACGCCAGGTCTGCTGGCTTCAGCGTCCCATCTCTGCCCGCAGCCTCTGGAAGGCCCGCAACGCTCCAGAATAACCCAGTGTTGATAGGCCAACTCGGCCTCCAGTGCTTCTCATGTCTCTTCGGGGCTTTGTAGTGTCCTGAAGAGAAGAGCAAACGCAGCACATAATGGCCTCAGCCACCTCCCTCCCAAACCCTGATTTGGTTGGCCTGGGTGTGAAATGCACTCACATCGCGAAACGAAAGAAGGCTTTAGAGATCCTTTCAAGGAACCCCCCAGAGTTTCAGGAGAAGAAAATCAGGGCCCAGAGAAGGGCTCTGCTGTGGCTTCCTCTCCCTCCCGGTCCAGGCTGAAGGAGGTGACTCTTAGGACACAGGGACGCAGCGTCCTCCCTGCCGGCAGAGACCAGCAGCCGGAGGCCGAGCCCCCTCTGCACTCACACTCACATTCGGGGGGTGCTCACGTCCACACGCCAGAGCTGATGGTGGGAGGTGCCGTGCTGCCTGATAACGGGACCCACCCAGCAGGAGGCTGTGCAGGGGATCGTGAGGAGGTGGATCAGGTGACCGAGGCCAGGGTGACGTGTGTGATGTGGACGGAAAAGGGTGCATTCGGAAAATGTTTGGGCAGGAGCGTCAATATGTTGGGTTTGGAAAGAGGTGTTGGAGGAAGAGAAGAATCAAGAATAACCCTGGGTCTGCAGAATTGCTCCACGTACCGAGACGAGGAGGGCTGTGGAAGGACAGACTGGGGACACCAAAGGTCTGTTTGGCCGAGTCCAGGGAAGGACGCTCATGGAGCGCCCACATGGGGACGGCAAGGAGGCAGCTGGATCGGGGGCTGGGGTCCCAGGACGGGCCGGGTTGGCTGTTAGGAACGTACCTGCCCATGTAGGTTTGGTGCTGACCCTGACGTGTGCAGGCACAGCTGGGGAGTTTGTCAGCATCTGTCCCACGGAGGTGGGAGGTACCATGGATTTAAAATAGAAAAAGTAGGAGGAAAAGTAAGAATATGTGGAATGTTTTTAGAGCTACTTATAGTTGTGAGGTCTCGTGGCACACAAATCAGTTAAAGCCTTGAGGCAGAGGGGCAGCGGGCTGGCATCGTGAGGGATCACACCCCGGGAGGGCCACGAGGGGTGGCGGTGGGGACAGGAGGTGGGCCACTTACAGGGAGACGGGTCACATAAGGGTAATGGGAAGGAAGTGTCACTGTTGGGGAAAGAAGGTACAGATAAGGAGAGGGAGAAAGAATATATGCAAATAAATGAAATAATAAATTGGTGAGGAATATGGTATTTATATAGTTTAAAAGTACCTCCCTATGAAATAGTTACTAATAACGAAGGGGAAGTGAGTCATTTTACAAAGAAGACTTGCTGGTTATTCTAATCAAGCGACGAACGTGAGCATCATCAATAATGGGACCAATTAAAATGTTCTGCCACCTATCAGGTGTCACATTTGTGACGGTCCTTCTGGAGATGTGTAACTTGCTTGTAGTCATGAGGAAACAGCAGACAAACCCAACTTGTATGACATTCTACAAAATAACTGGCCTGTCATCTTCGCAAGTCTTGAAAGTCAAGGACAGACTGAAGGAGACCAGGAGACAGAAGAGCTAAATGCAATTCATGGCTCAGAACTGGATCCTTTTTCTAGAAAGGAACAATTGGTGACACATGAGTGGAGTCTGAAGTACTAATGCATCCACAGCAACGTCCGGATTTTGATGGTTGGATTGTGGTTGTGCGGGCGAATGTCCTTGTTCATAGGACACACACATTAAAACAGTCAGCGGGCGTGCATCATGTCCACCATGGTTACTTACTCAAACGGTTCAGGGACAAAAAATGTTCTTTGAATTGTGCTTATAGTTCATGACTCTTCTCCAAAGTTTAAGGATATTTTGTTCAGATTTCGTAAATCATTGAGCTGAAAGACCATTCGGTCTCAATCACCTCAGTTGTACAGAAGAGGAACCTCAGGCACAGAGCCCAGTTGCTACTTAGAGACGGAGCCAGGCCTGTGTCCTGTGGCCCCAGAGGCTGGGGGTACCCAAGGCAAGAGTCAGGACAATGGGCTATAGGGAGAGGGGGGAGGGAGAAAGCTGAGATCCTGACAGCATGCTTGCTGAAAGACGGTCTGTCAAATTGACACAGAAGCCCAAGAGCCCTTTCATGAAAGTCTGCTAACTGATTTTACTTTCATTCTGTAAATTAACATTTGATTTTTAAACATCAAGACAAAGTATAAGCATTTAAAAAATTCAAGCAATACAGAAAATGTAAAGAAGAAAGTTTTAAAAAGTCACCCCAGGTCTCCCACCCATGGAGAACAACCACTGTTGACTTTGGGCATATGTCCTTTCAGATACTTCTCTCTGCATGTTCAGTCCACACAGTTTTACATAAATGTCACAATTCCATATGTTGGTGGACACAGACCTTATACAGGGTTGATACTCAGCCGGTTTGTCTGGATGGGTAGTTACAGCTTCTGCCCTCCCAGTCGTTAAACATTTCAGACATCACCCTGGATCTACATGATCATTTTTAATGTTTATCAGTGTCACATTTAATGGCTACAGATAACTGTGTTATATGAACACACCGTAGTTTATTTACCTAACCCCATATTGACAGGTATTTAGGTTGTTCCCCATTGCTTGGCATGAGTAACTCAGAGGTATTTTTATACATTTGTATGCCTATCTTTCTATGCTTGCACCGTTACTGAGTGCTCTTAAAAAAAAAAAAAATTTTTTTTTTTGGCTCCAACACTAACACAAAGACAATACAGGGGCCCATTTAGTTAATTCAAAGCAACGTAGGGCTCTAAAGACGGTTAACTCATCTTAAATTATTTAAACTAGAAGAGACCTCAAAGGCTAGTCCAACTTCCTTGTATCAGTCTGTATTATTTTATAATGATAAAACTAAGATATAACGTCATAACACTACCATTCATTGAGTTTCTCCTCTGTGCTTGGCTGTGTAACAAGCATTTAGTTCATTGAATCCTGCCCCAGGAATTAATTGCTTTTATCTCAATTTCATAACTAAGGATGGCCAAGCACAGGGAAGTTAAGTGGCCTGCCCAAGCTCACAGAGCTAGTAAGTGATAGATTCCAGGACTCAGGCCCAAGCCGTCTGTCACATGGATCCCTCAAGGAATCTCAGGTACAGTGGCTGCCACCAGCCCTCGCAAGTCTTCTGAGGTCACGGGTATAAACCCTGGGGAACAGCACTTGCAACAACCAGGGTGGGTGGGTAAATCTGCTGGTAAGAATCCTGGCAGGGTACAATGGGGGTGGTTACAGGTAAGGACTACATCTCCCACGCTACTTAAGATTTAGAAATATCCCAAGGAAGGGCTGTGATTGGACTGGCTCAGGACCCACCCCGAATCCACCTAGAGAAAAGTAGAAATACACAGTTGGACAATTAAGTTCGCAAAATCATACTAGAAAAAGCGGTACATACCTCATTGCTGAATATCACTATGGTCACCTTCGAAGTACTCCCCTTGGGAAGCTATGCACTGATGCCAGCACCTAGTCCACCCTTCAAAGCAGTTTTGGAACTCTTTTTCTGGAATGGCCATCAAAGCGGTCATCACATTACCTTTGGTGTCTTGAATTTCATCAAAATGTCTTCCTTTCAATATTTCCTTTATCTTCGGGTAAAGGAAGAAGTCATTGGGGGCCAGATCAGGTGAGTAGAGAGGGTGTTCCAATACAGTTATTTGTTTACTGGCTAAAAACTCCCTCACAGACAGTGTCTTGTGAGCTGGTGCATTGTCGTGATGCAAGAGCCATGAATTATTAGCGAAAAGTTCAGGTTGTTTTCGTCTAACTTTTTCCCACCACCTTTTCAGCACTTCCAAATTGTAAACTTAGTTAACTGTTTGTCCAGTTGGTACAACTTCATAATGAATAATCCCTCTGATATAAAAAAAAAAAAGGTTACCTACATCGTTCTGACTCTTGATTTGGACTGACAGAACTTTTTTGGTCGTGGAGAATTAGCTGACTTCCATTGTGCATTTGATGTTTTGTATCAGGGCTGTATTGCTTCATCACCAGTGAGAACACTGCCAAAAACACCATCTTGCCTCTCCAAAAGGTCTTGGCAAACTTCAACTCTCCTTTGCTTTTGTTCATCAGTGAGCTCCTTTGGGACCATTTTTGCACACATCTTTGTCTGCCAAGATTTTCAGTTAAGATTTTCCTAACCATTTCTCTATCAATCTTTACTTGGTCAGTTATGCTTCTCACAGTAAGCTGATGATTTTGACGCACAATTCAATGAATTTTTGTGATGTTTTGTCTGTTCTGCTCGTTATTGGCCGCCCTGACCTCTCTTCATCGGTGACACATTCTCTCCCCTCAGAAAATCATTTAATCCATTTGAACACTATTGTTTTTCTCATGGCATTATCCCCATGAACTTGGACTAATATGTCCCTGATTTCACTTCCACTCTTGCCAAGTTTAACAAGAAATTTAATGTTTGTTCGTTGTTCTAATTCAAGCTCACACAGTCTCGTGACGTCACACAGAAACATGCAACAACAATAATGAACGCCACTCAGTAGGACACCACCACATGTCGACACAAACACAGCTGTGAGACACTGATATACCAAGGTTATGAAACCTTACCCAGCTGTTTGTACAGGGCTGCCAATGTAAACACACTGGGGCAAGTTCGCGAATTTAATTGTCAGGCCTCGTATAGATTCCGAGGCCCTAATGTAGCAGGACCGCTTGGTGATGAGGCCTGGAAATCTGTCTTTTTGCAAAAGGTCCTCAGGTAGTTCTGACAATCATCAAGTTTTGATCTATTACTTTATTCATGGATACATATCAAGACAACCTGGGAACATTTTAAAAAACAAATATCACATCTAGAGATTCTTATTCAAGTTTCAATGGTGGAGATGTCTGGTTACAGACTTGGTCCTTGAACTTGGTTCTCTGCCTGGGATCCCCAGCTCACACTGCCCCCACCCCCAATATTGACCATATAATTTTGTAGACGCCCATGGATATTCTTCTGGGAAGAGAGGCCCAAACTTGCAGAAGATTCTCAGAGTACCAGCTTGAAAACGTAAGAATCACAGCTCTATACAGAATTAAATTGATTCACCGAGCGTGACTGGCTTGAGTTGCTTAACTAGCTCCAACGACATATCCAGTACTTCTTATTCTACCCGCCTTTCTTCGCTCTTCCAGAGGGACCAAGCCAATGCTTTGCTGAAAAATACAATGCTATGTTTAATGACATTCCTTGATCTACTAGTTTGGTAGCTTTAGACATTTAAAAAAATTTTGCGTGTGTCATGACTTCAACTTTATAACCCATAATAGGCTTCTTGTGGCACCACTCTCTTTATTAATGCTCGTAAATCATCTGTTCGATGTTTAGGTCTGGAATTGCATTACTAATTGATGTAATGCTTAAGAGTTCTTTTTAGTTTGCTCTCAGAAGCAGAGGGTTGAGTTAATCACACTCCTTGTATACTTCATCATTGGTTTCTGCAGAGCCCCACCTCATTCATTCATTCATGCATTCATTCATTCATTCATGGATGTATGCACGCATGCATGCACTTTTTTGGCTTCCATTCCCCACTTCCTTTCCCCTTCCCCCAAGCATCTGTTCTAATGTGATTGATGTGTGTTGTTATTAGCACATGCCCTGTCTAACATGGTGTTTCACAGGCATGTAGTCCCATAGCCTTCATTGTCTCCCACTGTCTTGACACACACTGCATTGTTAAAACTCTATTCAAGTGGCCATGTGTTTATTTAGTCCAGTTGTTCCGACTGTGGCAGAGCATTTCAGAGAATGCTTCCTCCACTTGTACCCGTCCACACCCCCAGAGATGGACGCCTACTGTCACAAACAGAATGGCAGCGAGCATCTTCATGGGTGGCCCCTGAGGACATGTAGGCGAATTTGTCTGGATTCATGCCTTCAGTGGCACTGCTGGGTCACAGAGTATATGACGGATATTGAATTTGACCAAGTACTGCTCTCCAGAATGGCTGCACCAGTCCACAAATCTCCAGGAATTCCAATATTCACACATCCTGGCCACCATTTGGCATTATCCAGCTTCCTAAATGATATCCCATTGTTATTTTATTTTGTAGTGTGCTAATTACCGGTGAGCTTGAACATCTGTTCATATACCTGTTACCCAGGAGGGTCTCCCCTTCCATGAATTGCCTCTTCTTGTCTTCTGTTCATTGAGGAGAGGGGGCATCCAAACTTTTGGTTGATTTGCAGGGTTCTTGCATGTTCTAGACACTGGTCCCTAGTCAGAGTTGACATTGCAAGTATCTTCTCCCAACCACCATCTGCCTGATAACCTCGTCATTCTCTGAATAGAGTCCTGTAATTTTGGCGCATTCCAATCTGTAAGCTTTGGTCTTCCGCCTTGCACTTTTGAGGTTTTGTTTGAAAAGTGCTTTCCCACTGCTGGGCCACCAACATCCTCTCTGGAGACTTTGCAACCACATCCAAATCGAACGTGACAGCAACAAAACGTTGGCATTTTGCACCATGGCAACCTCATCGTCACTGGTGGACCTGCAGCCTTTGCTGCAGGCCTGGCCTTGGCATCTGGACCACTTACCCAACCCGATCCAAACCCTTCTCTGTCAATTGCCACACAAACCTGACTGGTGTTCACTGCAATGCTTCAGCATAGGATACTCACTGTTCTTTCCACCCCTCGGCCATCACACAGCGCCCTTTCCTCCTTTCTTAACTTGACCTGGCCATCTTTCCAAGCCCATGTCCTCAAAAATAAAACCCAAAACTTTGATGAATCTGGCCTTTTCCAATCCCTTCCTGTCTACACCACTCCCCGTATCAAAGGTACTTCATTATGAGACCAGTTCCCTAATTATTTCATGTGGACACTGCTCCCGCCCTGGGGACAGGTGTCCACCTTATATTTATTTGGCCTGTGGCCATGGCGTCCATGTCTCAGTAAGCACCTAATATACTCTCTCCAAATTTGAGCTGCTGCAAAGACTGATTACTTAAGCCTCCAAAACCTTTTTAAAAATGCATTCCTTCCTCTCCATCTCCCAGGCCACATCCGTGCCTCCGTTTAATCATTTCACGCTCAGACTTTTACAACCTTTTTGTATCTTCTTACTTCCTGGTGGCCTGGGCCCCAGTGAGCGCAGAGAGCTGCTGTAAAATCACACAGGCGCAGAATCTCTGGGCTCAAAGGGACCTTACACAGCATCTAACCCACCCTGCCTCTGCAGCATGGACCCCCTTCACAATGTCCCCATTGTTGACAAATGGCTGTCCAGTCTCTGCTTGGATACCTTCAGCCACACTGGGGTCACTACCTCATAAGGATGCCCAATTACTCTTTGCCCAGAAAGTTCTTCCTTAATTAATCACAGACCCTAGTTAATTTGCATTGGTACTATTGGTTGCTTGGTCTTGACAATAAGTGAAACCAAAATTTGTCACTTAGACGCTTACAACTATTGGTCTTAACTTTTCCTCTTGGACCATTCAGAGCAACTCTTAATGTCTCTTTTGGTAAATGTATCCCCTGAAAGTGTGGTGCCCAGAACCAAACACAGTACTGCCAAGTGAAGAATAGAACTGTCTAGTCTTTTCTCTCCTTCCTGTGTCTTCATTTCCTGGGGCTGCTGTCACAAATTACCATATATGTGGTGCCTTAAAACAATGGAAACATATTCTCTCGCAGTCCTGGAAGCCAGGATTCCAAAATCAGTATCACTGGGCCAAAATCAAGGTGTGGGCAGAGCAGTGCTCCCTCCAGAGGCTCTATAATATGATCTGTTCCTTGTCTCTCCCACCGTGTGGTGGCTGCTGGCATTCGGCTGGTGGCTCCATCGCTCCATCTTCAAGGCCAGTGTCTTCAAATCGCTGTCTTCTCTTTTGTGTAGTTAAATCTCTCTTTGCCTCCCTATTAGAAGAATGCATGCAATTGCACTTAAAGCCCACCTGGATAGCTGAGGATAACCTCCCCATCTCAAGATCCTTAACTTATTCACACCTGCACAGATCCCCCCTCCCCTGTATAAGGTAACATCCCCAGGTTACAGGAGTACGAATGTGGATATTTTGTGTGTGTGTGTGGGGGGGGGGCATTTTCGCAGTCTACCACAGCCCTCCTTAAGAGACAACACTTTCTTTAAGAGCGCTTCGCATTTCATTAGCTCTTCTGGTGCTCACATCATCAGTGACTTGTACCCTGAATCTATTGTGTTTACAGACCCTCCTTAGTTTGGTCCGTTGGCTCCTTGGTCCTGACTACAACACATTGTCCCAAATAAGTGGTACGCTATTAGCTTTAATCCATTGTTCCAACTCTTTTGCTATCTTCTCAGATTTATCAATGATGCATCTGGGATTTCTGCCAACTCAATTCAGTCTTCAAATTTTAAACTTGGTGAGCACTTGTTTCGAGATGTTTGCGGGTGAGGGGCTGGCTGAAAAGAGAGCCCTGTGCACATCACCAGAAACCTCTCTCCAGGGTCCTCCATTTCCCTCAGGTTTCACCCTGTCCATCTGTTCTCATAGCCTCGCTGCCTGTCTTGCACTGGGGAGAAGCTGGGAATGACGACTTCACAGTTTTCAAGCTTTATTTACCATATCCCAAACTCAATGTTAACACCATGACTTTTGTATATACTCTCACTTTCAAACTGAAGTTAAACTCTTGATACCACAAGGGAGAGATGATGGAGAGCTTAAGAATTACCCGAGGGCTTGTGAAACCTCAGACTGTGGGGCCCCCAGGCCCATAGATCTAAGGAGAGACCTGATAATTTGCATTTCTAGTAAGTTCCCAGGTGATGCTGGTCCGGGAACCTCACTTGGAGAACCACTGATGTAAATTACGTTACATCTGAAAAGGTGACGCAAAGTAGAGTTCCATTATGTCACTATAGAAACAAAGATGTCAGGCCTTGCACCGCATGAGCTAAGAATGTTTGGCCATGACAAGAGTTGAATATTTGTTACATAATAATGGAGAGATGCTGGCTCTCTTTGGAGTTACATAGCCTCAATTAGAGAAGAAGAGTTATTCTTTCACCTATGTATCCATGGCAAGTTGCGTTCTTTTCTTAATTCTTTGTCTTCTAATTATTCCATGTCCTTTCAAATTAAAAAGCATTTGTAAAAGCTCAGTGACTTGAGCTAAAGGCTTAGCACAACGGGTAAAGCAGAACGTACACCACTTTTCATCCAGATTGTGTAGATTTACGATCACTCCCCTCCCCCACTTGGGAGAGTTTCTGCTCCCCAGTACCCGGGGCACTTCTGTCTCTTCTAACTGATTGCTGACCTCATGACTGTCATTTGATGGAGGTAGGCACAAGGGCAGGCTGAGTGGGCTGGCCGCCTCCAGGCAGGAAGTGCAGCGCTTGCTCTGACAGTGATGGAAAGAAAGCCTGGCCCATGCACACTGGCGGTCTCGGGAATGGCAGAAGCTGGTCTCAGTGGGATCAAGTGCTGATGGAGAGACCTTCTGGAGGCAGGTGCTCCTGGGGCCTCCCAGGAGACCCTCCATCCCTCTTAGCTTTCTGCCCCTTCTGGTTTCCTGAGGCTTGAGGACTCCAGGCCCTGAGGGACACGTCCTAACCTTGTTGATTTGGTCCAAAAAGGATAAGTCTGTCAATTTAATTTGCAAAGTAAAATTAAATTTATATTTCCCCCTTTACCTGCTCCCTCCTCCTCTTTCTTCTACTGCCAGCAGTGCCATTCAGAACCCACGGCATGTCCACTGCTGCTCTGGAATGCGCCATCTCAGCGTGCACAAGTGACATGGCCAAGTACAGAAGAGGGGTCCTGCACAGGGGCTGTCTGACTTAGAAGGGGAATCCCTAGCCTTCTCCCCCATTTGTCCGTTCTATTTAAAACACAAGGCTGGATTAGGATCGCCATGTAGAGCTGTAAGCTTTTATCGATGTTTGTATAAAGACATTTATTTACCGTTTCTGTTTCTATCAAACGAACTGAAAACTTCTCAAGTTTATGGCGCTTTAACTCTCTTATTCATTGACCCTACATCATACCTTTGTTTTTCAGACAAAAGCCTCTGTGAAAGTCTGTGTGACATAGTCAATGAGTTTATGGAAACCAGGGCATCTGTAACGCATTCGTTCCTTGCCCAAGTCCCCATGATTCCCGCCGAGAAAGCCGCCGCCCCTGTTTGCCAGGCCCAAGCGTGCACGCGGAAAACGGCCGATTCCGTCACTGTTTGGCTCAGAGCATTCAGCTGCGTGGCGTTCTCTGAACTTTCCTGGCCTTCCCGGTTTTTGTTTTTACTGCATTTCCGTTCCTTCACTCCTTAGTCTGTGTGACTCTAGCCACCGATACCTCTGAGGCTTCCCATGGGAAATCCCAACCACCCCCAGACCACTGAAGCTGACAATCGTCACACGGCCTGGGCAGCTTTCGGGAACTGCTGTCCGCCAGGGGGAGCCGTGGTTGCTGTCTAGGGGACGCGCGGGGCAGGGGGCGGGGTTCAGAGGCGCCAGCACCTGGATTTGACAGCCGCGCGGAGCCAGGCCGTGTGCATTGAACGCGCTGCCAGGGGACTCGGGCTTGCAAGGACAAACTGGGCTGTCCCTGGCCTCGGCTTTGCAGCCAGAGACCCGGAGACTGCGGCAGAGCAAGGTGACAGGCGACAGGACTCATGCCTGCGCGGCTCCGGACGGATGGCGCGTTCCCGGGCAGTGCACGCTGGGTGACGCGCCCTGTGGACAGGTCACAGAGTCACCAGTAGCCAGTGCAGAGCCCGGGGCGGAGGGAACAGCCGGGCCTGAGGATTAATTGCGTTTGGAAGTGGCTGACTCCACGCTGCGGTCCCTGGAGGCTGGCCCGCGCCCACGTGCCCTTTGCATGTCCACCTGCTGCAGCCCCGTGCTTCCATGCCCTTCAGAATCATTTCTAAATTTCTAGCCAAAGGCCCCTCTCCTCAACAGGAGACCTACCTCTCATTGGGCTTCTTGAAATCAAGTTCTTGGAAGCAATTTCCTTTTATCCAGGACGTGCACTGAGGACTGTGGCCCAGGGAGGACAGGGATATTTCAATGTCTCCATCTGGGTAGGTAACCAGCTCCTCTCCCCTCTAACCTGGAAGTCTGGAGATTAAAATTCTCACGTCACCGCTCTGGGGCGGCTGGTGGAGCGCTGAGCAGTTCCGGCCCAGAGGCTGCGCTGAGCCTCATGCTAAAGGAGCACATTTAATTTTCCTGGCAACCCGACCACCCCCATTTTACAGTGGACAACATCAGGGCTCACAGGGGCGCAGTAACTTGCCAAGCGTTATGCACCTAGTTGCTTCCAAGGCACATCTGTCAGGTCACCACCCTCACTGAAGGAGGGTTTTGGTTTCCCTACACCTCCACCCAAGAACTCTGTACCAGGAAAGGTTTAACTCTTTTTCTTTTTCAGGTGTACAGCATAGTGGTTAGACATTTATATAATTTAAGATGTGATCCCCCTGACTAGTTTAGTACCAAACTGGCACTATGCATAGTTTTTACTGTATCATTCCCTATGCTTTATATCCTCTATTTTGTAAATACCAATGTGTACTTCTTAATCCCCTCACCTTTTCCACCCTGCCCTCCAATCCTCTCCCATCTATCACCCCAACGAATCTAGTACCCATCTGTACCATATGTAGTTATTATTACATTATTGACTGTATTCCTTATGCTGTACCCTACATCCCCATGACTACTGCGTAACAACCAATTTGTACTTCTTAATTCCAATCCCTTTTTCAACCCAACCCCACCCACTCCAATCAAAATGTTTTCTGTATCTATAAGTTTGTTTCTGTTGTGTTTGCTTATTTTGTTCTTTAGATTCCATATATAAGCGAAATCACATTGCATCTGTCTTTCGCTGTCTGACATACTCCACTCAGCACAACACCCTACAGGTCCACTCATGCTGCTGCAGATGGTGAGAACCCATTCCCTTCCCATGGCTGAGCAATATTCCATTGTACAATACGTACCGCCTCCTCTTTATCCATTCATCCATCAACGGACACCCAGGCTGCCTCCACATCGTGGCCATTGTAAACAATGCTGCAATGAACATATGGATGCCCACCTCCCCTTGAAGGAGAGTTTTGGGTTTCTTTAGATAAATACCCAGAACTAGGATTACTGTGTCCTTCTTTGTGTCTTGTGCCTTTTTCTGAAGTCAGTTTTGTATGGTGTACGACAGACAATTAAGTTTGCGAACTCATCCTGGAAAAAGTGCTACATGCCTCATTGCTGAATATCACTACAGTCACCCTTGGGAAGCTATGCACCAATGGGAGGGCCTGGTCCACCCTTCAAAGCAATTTTGGAACTCTTTTTCTGGAATGGCCATCAGAGCTGTCATCCTATTACCCTTGATGTCCTGAATGTCATCAAAATGTCTTTCAATATTTCAATATTTCCTTTATCTTTGGGTAAAGAAAGAAGTCATTGGGGGGGGGCAGATCAGGTGAGTATGGATGTTGTTCCAATACAGTTATTTGTTTACTGGCTAACAACTCCCTCACAGACAGTGCCGTGTGAGCTGGTGCATTGTTGTGATGCAAGAGCCATGAATTGTTGGTGAAAAGTTCAGGTCATCTAACTTTTTCACGCAGCCTTTTCAGCACTTCCAAATAGTAAACTGGGTTAACTGTTTGTCCAATTGGTGCCAATTCATAATGAATAATCCCTCTGATATAAAAAAAAGTAACATCACTGCAACAAGTTTGGGAACTTAATTGTCATACCTTGTAAGTATTGCTACCCCAGCTTTTTCTTTTTTTTTTTTCTTTTTTTTTTTTGTTGTTGTTGTTGTTGTTCCCATTTTCATGAAATAATTTTTCCATCCCTTTACTTACAGTCTGTGTGTATCTTTCAATCTGAAGTGAGTCTCCTTTAGGCAGCATATGAACGGTTTTTGTTTTTTTCTTATCATTTCAGTCCTCCTCTGTTTTCTGACTGGAGCTTTTAATCTATTTACATTAAAAGTAATTGTTGATAGATATGTAGCTATTACCATTCTATTATTCACAATTTTTATTTCTTATTTTTGTCCATCTTAAAGAAGTCCCTCTAACATTCCTTGTAACACTGGTTTGGTGGTGATGAACTCCTTTAGCTTTTTCTTGTCTGGGAAGTTCTTTATCTGTCCTTTAATTTTAAATGATAACCTTGCTGGGTAGAGTAATCTTGGTTGTAGGTCCTTGCTTTTCATCACATTGAATATTTTGTGCCATTCCCTTCTGGCCTGCACAGTTTCTGTTGAAGAAAAATCAGCTGACAGTCAATGGGAGCTCCATTATAAGTTACTAGCTGCCTTTTTTTTTTTTTTTTTTAAGATTTTATTGGGGAAGGGGAACAGGACTTTATTGGGGAACAGTGTGGACTTCCAGGCCTTTTTTCCAAGTCAAGTTGTTGTCCCCTCAATCTCAGTTGTGGAAGGTGCTGTTCAGCTTCAAGTTGTTGTCTTTTCAGGAGTTGAACTGGCAACCTTGCGGTTGAGAGCCCACTGGCCCATGTGGGAATCAAACCGGCAGCCTTCGGAGTTAGGAGCACGGAGCTCTAACCGCCTGAGCCACCGGGCCGGCCCCCTAGCTGACTTTTTAACCACCCTGCTTTTAGTGTCCTTGATTTGTCTTTTACCTTTAGAATTTTAATTATGACGTGTCTTGGTATGGACCTCTTTGGGTCCATCTTGTTTGGGATATTCTGTACTTCCTGGCCTTGTATGTCTATTTCTTTCACCAGATTAGGAAAGTTTTCAGTCATTATTACTTCAAATAGGTTCTCCATCCCTTGCTTTCTCGCTTCTCCTCTGGTACCCCTATGATGCAAATGTTATCACACTTGATGTTGTCCCAGAGGTGTTTTAAAATATCCTCATGTTTTTGGATTCTTTTTTCTTTTTGCTGTTATGATTGGATGTGTTCTGCTACCTTGTCTTCCAAATCACTGAATCAATCCCCTGCTTCATCTTGTCTGCTGGTGATTCCTTCTGGTGCATTCCTTATTTCAGTTCTTGTATCCTTCACTTCTGACTGGTTCTTTTTTTATAGTTTCCATGTCCTTTTTTATGCTTCCTGTCTCTTTGTTGAAGTTCTCACTCAGTTTCTTGAGTATCCTTATAACCAGTGTTTTGAACTCTGTCTCTGGTAGGTTGCTTGCCTCCATTTTGTTTAGTTCTTTTTCTTGAGTTTTCACCTTTTTTTCATCTGGGACGTATTTTTTGTTTCCTCATTTTTGGCTGCCTCTCTGTGTTTTTTCCTATGTGTGAAGTAGATCTGCTATGTCTCCCAGTCTTGGCTGGGTGATCTTAGGTAGTAGGTGTCCTATAGGGCCCTGGCACAGTCTCCCTGGTCACCTGTTCTGGGTGCTCCAAGAGTGTCCCTTGTGTGAGTTGTTTGTGCACTCCTGTTACAGTTGAGTCTTGATTGCTATTGACATGTCACTGGGTGGGACTGACTTTCAGGCTGACTGGCTATGAGGTTTGGCCATGTCCATAGCTTACGGGCTGCTCTGCTGGGGGCTTACCCTATGGAGTGGGATTTGCTCCAGTGGGCTCCGATGCCTGTTAGGACCACCCTTTGTGTGTGCAGCTTGTGGGGCTAATTGGGTACTGCTCTGCTGTCGTCTGAAACCAACCTCTGAATATTTTGGTTCTGGGGCCTCTTGGGAGGGGCTCTGATGTAAGCTCAGGTCACCCACTGCCTGTGACCAGTCGGGGTCTACATGGTAGGAGCTACAAAGCTATCCACAGTTGTTTGCTCCCCGTACTAAACCTGGAGGAGTGTGGGAGAAGCTACGCTGTGAACAGAGGACATCTGCCACCAGCAGTGGGTCTGGGGTAGCCCTGCAAGAAACCAGGACACCCCAAGGCCTGCTGCCACCTGCCAGCTCCCTTAAATTTCAGGCACTGATAAAACCTTGTGTGGTATGCAAGTTGGGTAAGGCAGAGTCTCAGGGAGTCACTAGAATGGGAAAAATTGTGGTCACCAGGTTAATGTAGGCTTTGGTTTGGTGCCAGTGCTGAGCCTGGAGCTACTCAGCAAAAGTCTCAGAGCACACTGAGGCTAATCATCCACCTGCCTGGGGCCCTCGGACTCTGATAGTTTTCCAAGAAAGAGTACAATGTGGATGGGGCTGGCTGCTTGCAGAGAAAGTGTCCAACGTTGGGCCAGTTGGGTGAGATGGAATCCCAGAGGAGCTCACCAGACCAGTCAGATTCAGATTTGGACATGTGAGGGAGGGCTCAGCACAGGAAAGATGGCACCTGGCTGCATGGGAGGAGTCCTCCTCACAGGGAAATGGTGAATGTCCTACAGCCTTCACCTCAGAGACATACACCTCAGTCTGCACCCCGTATGCCTCCGAGGCCCCCCCGAGTCACTGTCCCTCCTTCGGAACCCAAAGTGAGTACCTGTGAGTGAGTCTGGGCACAAGCCCTTTAAGAGGATGCCTGGGTTTCCTGCCGCCTTCCCTCCCACCCAGATGGTTGGAATCCCCACTGTTTTTCACAGCCAGATTTTGTGTGGCTCCTCTTCTGGGCACCAGCACTCCAGGCTGGGGAGGTTGTGTGGGGCTGGGGTCCCTTGTCCCTCTGGGGGAGCCTCTGTGGCCTAGATATTCTTCCTGGTTCTCAACCACCACATGGAGGTTTGGGGCCAGCCCTTTTAGTGTCTCCACCCCTCCTACCAGTCTCAACATATCTTCTTCTTTATATCTTTAGCTATAAAACTTTTGTTCAGCCAGACTTCAGATGGTTGTCCGTGTTGATCATTCTATAATTTAGTTGTAATTTTAATGTGATCATGGAGGGAAGCAGGCACAGTGTTTATAGACTCTGCCATCTTGGATCTCCCTCCAAAAGGTTCAACTCTTAATAGTGCCACTACCAAAGGAGTGAACAGTGGTCAAAGGGGGTTCCTAAAGCTGTTGGGCAGCACTCCAGGAGTCAGGATTCACCGTGTATAAAATGAAGGGATACTGATGTTGCATCATCACCATCAGCGTGACTAAGGTTTTCTCCAGTGTCCTAACATTTGCCCAGTTTGTGGGAAACAATAAAAAAGTTTAGGTGCTTTATTAGTTTGTTAGGGCTGCCATAACAAAATACAATGCACTGGGGAGCTTGCACAAGAGAAATTTATTATCTCACTGTTCTGGAGGCTCAAAGTCCAAGCTCAAGGTGTCGGCAGGGCTTGCTTCTCCTGAGGACCCTGCCCTTGGGTTGCAGATGGCCGCCTTCTCGCTGTGTCCTCACATGGTCTTCCCTCTGTGCTTGTGCACTCTTTGTCTAGATTTCTTCTTCTTATAAAGACACCAGTCAGATTGGGGTAGGGCCCACTTTAAAGATCTCATTTTAACATAATCACCTCATGTCCAAATACAGTTGTATTCTGAGATACTGGGCGTTAAGACTTATTTGAATTTTTTTTTTTGGAGGGGGCACAGTTAAGCCCGTAACAATGGCTCAAATATGGTGCCCCACCTGGAAATATGTGCACTGCTCTTCCACACGCAAATCAGGCATTATTTTCGTGTGTGCACATAGACATCTTTCCTAAAAACAGACAGCCATGAGAAAATTGCCCGAACATTGTGTTCTCTGCTTATTCATTGTTTTTAAAAATCATGAGATCTGATTTGGCTCAAGCAAAATCATGTGTGAAATCCAATAAGTGGGAAGTCTTTATTGCTCAACCACTTTTGAAAAAATATCTATCATAGAGGCCAACTTTTATCAAGTCTCATGATTTTCTATGAAACCAGCTCTTTTGCGAGAAAAGGCTTATTTAACTCTTTTGCTGCGTTGATTTCAAATTTTTCTTCAAAATGTGTCAGAAATCCACAAAAAACACAAAGTTGATATTTTGTCTATTTTATGCATTTAATAATAACAATTTGAGCTGCTTTGTATGTAAATTACACTATTTTTATGTATAAAAATTGTAGATGTATTCATTCAGATATATCTGATAATCGCCGCAAAAGGGTTAAAGTGGGGAGGAGAGCGTAGTACCACATGGAGGCCGCTAGATGGCGCATTCAGTCATTCCTGACTTCGGCTTCCTTCAATCAAAATGAAACTGCTCTGACTCTAGGAGAAAAGCCAGTTTTCTGTGTGTGTGTGTGTTTGGAGGGGTGGGGGGTCATGAGCCGTCTGTAATCCAGGGGTCCTGAGTGAAACTGAAATGGTGATTATTATTAGGAGCTCCTTCAGTAGCTATTGTCTTTGGGAGTTTCCAGATCTCTTTTCTGCCCTGGTTCCCACACTGCTCCCACTCCCAGGTGCAGCTTCTCCCTCCCCATCCCTGCTGAAAATACTGGCCTGTCTGTATGCAGAGGGCCTAATCCATTGAGTCTTACAGTACAATGTCACAAACCAAGGTAGCATCCTTAGAGAAGGACATGAAAGGTCTCCAGGCCATGTCCTGCAGAGCTGTAAGTGTGATTCCCACAGACTCGCGTTCATTTGTTCTCCTAAGTTATTGGGGGTGGGTGGGTGGGGGACCTGCCATGACAGCCATGTCTCCTCTGGTCTTGGGGGATGGTAAGAGCAGGACAGTAGGTGGTTTGTGCGTCACTTGGAAATGTCCTCCTGGACAACCCTAAGTCAGCGGGATCTAAAGCCCTGTTGGGGCTCACGGTTCCACACCAAGTGCTCCCAGTTCTTATGTTCACGGGGAAACAGCTGGACGCTATAGACATCTCCAATCCTGGCTCCACTTGTTACCATCTGCGCTGGATGGGCTCCACCAACCCCCCAACTCCCCATTCACTCCTGGCCCTTCTCCACCCTGCGCAGCACCCCAGATGCTGGCCAGCCCCTGTCCCCGAGCTCTCTTGCCCTCTTGCTCCCAGCTAGGCTTGGCCATGGCTAGAGGAGGGAAAAGTCACAGTTTCTGTTCCTCCGCTCCTTTCCTGCTGGTAGTGGGGGGATCCTCGGGCATTCCCGGTTGTATGAGGGGTAGACTAGGCTCAAACAGTCCACCTCATCAGAAAGCAGGCCGGAAGGTTCTGGACCCAAAGCCCAGAGTCAGCACACAGGCCAGATGGAAGGGTGGACAGATGGCAGGACGAAGGCTGTCACTCCTCTTTGCCATGTGGAAACACTGGAGATAATAGCCTTTTTGTGGGTTTGTGACAGGAGAGTGGGACTGCTCTGCATATGAAACGTGTGTTAATATATTATCTCAATCAGCTGGGATAAGGTCCAAAAAGACCCATGTCAGGCAGAATTCGGCACTGCTGTGTCTAGAATCCGAGAATACCACTAGTGCCGTGAGGATCCAACCCCCTGCCTTTGTGCAGAGACTTCTGAATTCCTCACGTACCCCTTCTTCATTAGCCTAATTTTCCATCCTTCTACTTATTTGTCTCCTCTTCACAGGTCCTGTTTAATGTTCCCATGCTGTTCCTAAATTTAGATTCTTAACATTGGACAAATTATTTCTTGTAAATTCTTTTATTCTTAAATTCTTTTGACATAAATGCATCCTGATTATGTTGGGATTTGTCTTTGTTTTGTTTTAAAATAGCATTTCATTACCAAAGCATGTTCGACCTGAGATCTGATCCGACCCCCAGGCCTTTTTACGTGCGACCAATAATTCGTGAATTGTGTCTCTAGCTTTCTGCAGGTTAACTGAAGGGCCACCTCTCTTTGCCTTTTTCGAATGTTATCTTGTTTTTGATAAGTCATTTCTCTGGTCTCAGAAAATCTTTGCCATCTCAGCCACTGTGCCAAGAGGTTAATGCCTAGCTTGTGCCTTTTCCTTAGCTCCCTTGCAATAGGACAGTCCCCACTTCCATTATTTCAATTGTGGGTTAAAATACAAAGTGGCTCATGCATCAGATCTGATCCCTCTGTAAGGACCCCCTAGATCAGGACTGACCCCTGTGATGCTGACCTCTCCTTTTTGCCTGTGGGACCACTGGGGCTCCCCAATGACTCATTTCCCATCCAGGCTAAACCCTGGGGTCTGGGATTTAACAGAGTTCCATTTCCTGTCCTGTGCCAAAGGGAGTCTGCTTCCGCTGGGGTTTCTTACCTGATGACACCTGAGGGAGGAAGGCCAGGTATTTCCCAATCTCATAGAGTCTGAGGCCCAGGTGACTCAGCGAGGTCAGAGCCTGCAGCGGTGGCAGCAGCCCAGCAGATGCAATTGGCAGGTGGGAGCTGGGAGGGAGGTGTGGTGGTTAATGACTGCCTGCCTCCTCCCCACCCCACCGGCTTCGGCTTCGGCTCTGCCCCTGCCATGCCTGTGATTTCATCATGCGCACCTCTGTAAACAATTCATTTAGCAACCAAATTATACGCTGGGTAATTATAGCTTCCAGCCTAATGCCAGGAGTCCCCAGCACAACAATCTGCTGGAGGCGATAGCACCGCTGGGAGCAGGGCACCACCAGCTTTTGCTAGAGCCCCTGATGAGCTGTCCCACAGGACGCAACGCAATGTGTGTGTGTGGGGGGGTTACTTTGACTTATGTTAATTGTCTGTGTCAGGTCTGCGGGTCTTGTATTGACAGTCCTGCAATGGTGTTTGGACTCTTCATTAGCTCAGTATGGGAAGCTGGGCCAGAGCAGTTTATCTTTGAGGAAAAAACAATCCAGGTAAGATCAGATCCTGTGGCATGAAGGAGGTAGTCCCTCTTCATAGCCCCTTTCACCTCCCTGATCTCTGTGGAGCTTTCCTTCTGTGATTCCAGCTCTTAAAATGGATCCAGGAAATCCTGGCAGAGGCTATGAGCTGTACAGGTAGGTGGGGTAACAATTGGGCACAAGGTCTGCGATTGGCCAGCTCATGCATTTAAAAAACTAGTTCAAGGGTTTATTCTGAGCCCTCTGCCTGGGTTTTCCTAGGGCACGATGGGAAGGGAGGGGCTAGGGAAGGAGGGGTGTATTTCTCAGTTCTATGAAAATGGTATTTGCTGGTGATGCTTATATTGATGACCTTGACATTCACTTAGATCTGATGATTCTTTACACTTCTGGAGACAGAAAGATTTCATCACAGGGAGCCCCACTGTGGTCTAACGTCTTATATTCCAAGACAACACGGGTCTAAGCAAGTGGGTAAGTCTATGGCTGGAGTTCCTCCTGCAGACGGGTTCTTCCCCACTGCATAGGCTCCTGGTCTGACACATTCATGAAAACCAACAGTGAAAGTGGGATAAATACGTGGTAGGTACAAGTGCCCCAGGTGTCCATCCCTGCCCGTCACAGAAGGCTCTTCACTCCAGGTGCCTCTGCTGCCCGGCCCCTGGCATGGCTCTGTCTTGGTCAGAGTGCCTCTTTGCTTGCTCATCCTATGGCTGGGGAGGAGTTCTTCAGGACTGTTTGAGGAGAGAGATGCTGGAGTACGAGGGAACCAGATGGAAAAGGGAAGGAGATTTTAAGAAGTATTGCCATGGGCCAAGTGTCTCTATTACTCCGTTTCAGAAATGCTTATAAAAACTTCAAGTATTTTGATGTTGCTCGGGTTGTTGGAAGGAGTTGCCTGAGTCCAGCCCTGGTCTGAGACTAGACCACGTGGATCCTGGCTTCAAAAGGATCGTGGACATAACAGTGGAGGAGGCTCATACTAATTCACGATGACAGCCGTAACTTTCCTGGTCTCTCTGGAGAGTCTGGGAATAAGTAAAGGTCTTCTGGCTTCATCCCGCTTGGATCCTGGGCAGGTCCAGGGGTCCGGGCTCTGATCTGAATCCAGAAGGCTCAGAAGGAACTGAGCGGGAACATTCACTTCTTTCTGGAGCTCTCAACACATGTTCATGAAGCTCTCCAAGAGCTGTGTCTCTGAGGCCAAGTTGACTGTGCATTTCGGGGACTTTGCCTGTTGTTTCTAAGTCTGTTTCTGGAACTCTTTGTCAGAACTGTGATCCCAATTTAACATTTGCTGGAGAGGTTCCTTAAATGCAATGAATAATTTGCTTAGCTACCTTATTAGTGTACATTTGCATATTTATTTCAAAATTAAAATATGAGTTAGAATAAAATGCCGATTGCGTGAGTCGCCATGATTAAAACAGTACTCAATAATTTTACTAACTGGTTTTAAACTCTCACGTGATGTGTTATTTGTTTTGCATCCTCATTCTTCCTCATGTGGTGGGAACATGCCAGGTGCTGTGTGGAGTTGAAGTTTGAAGGCATTTCAGGACCTCAGGAAGACTAGACTCAAATGGAGGGAAAAGAGTCAGTCAGATGGAGACGTGCTGACATTACACCTAACCCAGCAGGGCACAGTGACAGCCCTGTGGTGGTATTTCTCAGACTCTAGGTCTTCCGTCGGGTGGTGAGTTTTATTATTAAGCTTTATAATCATGTAATATTATTGGATTTATAATTACATAGACATATTGGATTATTTGGAACGTACTGAATATTGCTCACTTTTATTACAGGAGCCTGAATGCAGGTGGGCATAGCATAAGTCAGGGGAAGACACCCTGTGATCTGAACTCAATCTCTGTTCTTCGCGAGTGAAAACGTGGGAGCACTCTTGGTCTTCCTTCACAACAAGGAGCCCCACTATCTTGAGAATCACTGTCTTCTGAATAGTCGAATTATGGAACAATTTTGTTTTTCCTTTATAGTTTTCTGTAAAAAAAAATGTCAAAAGTTACAGATTCTCAAGCCATCCACCAATATACAGAGTTTAAGGGTGAAAGTGATGGGTGTGGTGCTAGGATCAGCTTGTCATATGATTCTGCTGATGAGTCAGGTTTGAGAATCACCAAAGAAGCTTCTGGAAGGGATACGCTCTCTTCTCTAGCTCGGGGAGGGTGTGGATGTGAGGTCTGGACAGCTGCAGCCCTTTTGTTTTCATGGAATGAGATCCCGAGTGACCATGTGCAAAGGACAGAGCTCTGTATGAATGGCAGGTCAGGGACAGTGAGGCAGGGGACCCTGATGACATCAGTAGGCCACTGCATTAGCCTCTCCTGAAGAAACACAGCCTTGTCTCAGCGTCTCATTTATGAAGCCAGTAAATCTTCTGTGTGGTTTAAGACAGTTTGAGATGGGTCCTCTGTCACATACGATGTTGAGAGTCCTAACTGATAGACCTCAATTAACTGAGACAAACCGAGTATGTCTTTATCTTTCACATCCTGAAATTGCCTAATTTATAAAGTATTTAATGATGTTTCTGAGACAATCCTTTATCTGGCACCCTGGGCACCTCTGATTGCCTGCTATATTTCTACCTCTGGAAATAAACTGTCAGACCAAGAAGTATGTCCTTGAAATGCATCCTCGGTGGTAGTGAATGAATTATGTGCTTCGTTATGTAACTTTTGAATAAATTTGGATTCAACAGATTAAGGAAATAACCAGGAAATATGTCTTGTGACTTAACTGATATCTGGGTTGGTTCATTTCATCGTTCATTTGAAAAGTCTGTGTTGAGGCCTCAGTACAAACCAGGGACCTCGGTGGGCGCTGGGTGGGTATCACATGAGGATGAGCAAAGCAGACATGGTCTCTGCCCTGATGGAAGTTAAAGACTAATTGGAGAGGCAGACATGAAGCCAATAACCAGTGATCACACAGATAAACAAGAAATGTTTAGAGAATTCTATGAAAGGTAAATACTGAATACTACTGGAGACCAAGGCAGGGGTTTCTCACCTACATGAAGAGGTTAGAAAAGACCCTTCTAAGCAGATGACTTTAAGCTGAGAACTGATAAATGAATTACCGTTAATCAGGCCAAGAATGGAGAGCAAATTGCAGGCAGCAAGGACAGCATGTGCAAAGGCCCTGAGGCATGAAAGATCTCGACTCATCTGAAAGAAGGCAGTCAGTGAAGTGAGTGCGTGTACTGCCAAGAGAAGGGCTGGAGAGACATGTGGGGAGCTGTGCAGTCCATGGAAAAGATTCTATACTTTATCCTGAGTGAAATGGACATCACTGAAGGTGGCTTGAAGCAGGAGTGACATGATCTGAGCTATGCTTTTAAAGAGACCTCTTTGGCTGTGGTGTACAGAATGCACCAGGGGGGCCAAAGGTAGAGGCAGTGAAGCTAGTTAGGGGTGTTGTAGGAATCCAGGGAGGAGTTTTGGGGGCTGTGGATTCAGATGGTGGCTATAGCAGGAAGAGAGTGGAAGGACTTGAGCCATATTTTTAGGTAGAATCGATAAGGCTTGGGGTTGGACTGGTTATGTATATATTGGGGGGACGGAGGGGGAAGGATCTATCAAGTCAAATCAGTCAAGGGGCTTGCAAGGGGCCCTTGGATATAAGAGCTCATTTTGGGTTTTATTTGCGTGAACATATATTGCCAGGATAGGTAGAAATTTTGTCTTCCTATCTCAGCTGATTTATCATACCAGATTTTTGCTCAAGATAGACTTTTCTAAACTTGTCTAGAAGTCACATAAATGTGGGAAAACAAGTCTTACTCCTCTTCTAGAAAAGCAGAGAGAGAAGGAGGGGAAGAAGCTAGCATACCACTAGGGAAATCAGAGTGAAGAAATTGGGCATAGAAGGTGAGATTCTCTCCAATCAGTTCCTCCTTGCCAACCGTCACTTTCTTAGTTTGGACCTCCATCGCGTCTCACTTGGACCTTTGCAGCAGCCGCTCGCTCGTCCAGTGCCTCCAGCCCTGGGACGCCTGAAGAATATGTGGCCAAGAGAGAAAAATCAAGACCCACAGCCTCCCGGCCCTGAGGACATCCCAGAATCAACGTTCTTTTACTTTTACTTTCCTTAAGATTTTCATTCCCTTGGCATATGGGTTCTAGAGGCATCTAGGACTTACTTTTTTAATTTGTTAATTTATTTTCCAACAAACCGTAGTAACAAGCGTGTAAAAGAAATTTTGGGGGAAAAGCAGGAAAACATATTCATGACTCCATTACCCAAGTGTGACAATGGTCTTTCTTGGTTTTTTGGTTTTTTGGCTTTTTGATTTTGCACATAACCTTCAAGTCCTCGGTATGTTCATTCAGTTCAATGAGCTCTCATTGAGCATGTACTATGTGCCAGGCATACACAAGTGAACAAAACAGACAAATCAGCGAGCATGCGTATTTCAAATAGTTAAATATAATGGATGTGCCATTCTAAATTAATCTTTATGAATTTTAAATGGGATTTACGTCTTTCTTAATTACCAGTTAATGCCTGAGTGTTATCCAACACATTAAGAATATAGTTAATTAAAGCATTCACCAGTTGGGTCCTTAGGCTCTTTGCAAATAGAGACTAGAATGATTTTTGCCGCTGTGTCCCCAGACCTTTAGCACAGTGCCCTACAAGTAAAAGGTACTCAGTAAATACTAGCAGAATAAATAATGGCTCTTTTTTTCTAGGTTAGGAATAACAATTACACTTCCACAATCCTCTTTGTACCTAGAGGTTTCACCTTCTCAATCTTTCCCACCAAACTTTTCCTAACAGTAGTAGAAAGGGACTATTTGGGGATCTGAGGGATATATATGGTGACTATAATATATAAATTTTTAAAAATATAATTGAAATGACTTGGCTCCAGAAAAAAATTTGTAACCTGTAGTTGTGAGTATTTTGAGTTTCCTTATGTATACTCTTAGGAAGAATAACGCCCGGGTTTGATCTGCACAGAAGGTTTAAGACACGTTCCTGAGAATGAGCTCTGTGGGTCAAGGAGCTTCCCCCTGCTGGCTGGTGTACGAACCATATTGCTTTCCTAATATTTTTTAGCTTTTTCTTACCGCAAGAAACATCACTGTGTCAGCAGACCTGTTTTACCCCAACCTTGCTAGTTTGAGGTATTGTTAGAAGTTGAATGGTGCCCCTCACCCCGAATATATTGAAATTCTAACCCCCAGGAGCTGTGAATGTGACTTTATTTGGAAAGAGAGTTTTTGTCAATGGTCAAGTTGAGGTCCTGCTGGAGTCCTGTGGCCCTTAATCCAATATGGCAGGTGTCCTTATGAAAGGGTACGTTTGGATACAGAAATGGGTATGCACACAGGGAGGGCATCGTGTGAAGATGAAAGCACAGATCAGGGTGAAGCATCTGTATGGCAGAGCAAAGATTTCAGCAACTCACCAGGAGCTGGGAGAGGGGACTGGAGCAGATTGTCCCTCACAGGCCTCAGAGGGAACCAGCCCTGCCCATGCCTCGATCTTGGACTTCCAGCCTCCAGAACCGTGAGACAATCGTTTTCTCTTGTTCAAGGTACTTTGTTATGGCAGCCCAAACAAACCAACATTAATTGTTTTACATAAACATTTTTTTTCACAACCCAGTGGGTATGAAACACCCCCTCAAGCCTGCTTTCATTTTTTATTTTATGATGTGAGAGAATGAACACTTTCCAGATTTGTTTGCTTGTTGTATGCTACTCTGTGCATTTCCGGGGTGGCGGGGGGTCTGTCTCACATGTGACCTGGGTCAGTATGTGCTCATTAGATGAAGAATTAAAGAATCAATTAATGGCCTGATGAAACACGATTCACTGAAACATCTGTCTGATGAAGTTTGATCAAGGAAAGTATATGTTTTGATTCCTGCATTTCCTGTCAGCCCCTATGATGGCTCTGAATTTGCTGAAACATGAGCTTTGAGACAATCCCTTAGAGTAATGATTTTGCTCACACCGTCTAGACAGATGTGTTCAGGAATGCTCACTGACTGTGCGTCTCCTTTGCTCCAGTAGACGGCCGTCTCTCTAACCCCAGGTCCAGAGGGCTTGCCCGTAGTCGGGGCTCCCTACAAGCTTGAGAAATGAGCTCGAGATAAGGAACCACACCAGCAACCTACTTCTAAGAACAGGCAATGGGCTGAAGGGGAACCATCTACTTCTAATGCATGTGGGATCGGTCTGAAAACTGATCCTGCATTAGCTGGGGTCACTAACCCTGCCAGCCGCCACAGTAGACAAATCCCCGTCTCAGGTTTGTTACCTCACTCACAGTCTGATGTGGTTCAGGTGGCCCTTCTCCATCCTGCAGAAGATGAGCGAGATGGAGGCCCTCAGGTCAGGACAAGAGAGAAGGAGTCATACCAGTTCTTAACTCCTCAGCCTGGAAATGAGAGGCTCTGCTCCCGTCTCACTGACCAGCACGGGTTATGTGGCGTCACCGGAAGGTGGGGGGAGAGAGGCCCACGACATAGAACAGAACAAGTGAGCGCTGCCTCTGCCACAGCTCTCCTGGACAGCAAATGGCCAGATGAGCACATCGGCATGTGTGCAAGGATGTTCACGATGATAATGAAAATTTATTTCCAAGTAGCCTGGAAACCATTCAGAGTTTTCACAGTTGAGATTTGAAAGCCGTCAGTCACTGCCTTTGAAGCAACTCTCTTGTTCCTCCTTTGGAGGGCTGATATGGAGATAAATGAACTGAAACCCACTGGCCAGCTGAAAACCAGAATTGAGCCTAAATGAAGAAAAACAACAAAAATATTCATGAGCATTTCCAGGCATTTGGACAGTACACGGCCGCTTTGGGAGGGTTGGCGCGTACATGAATCGAGTGTTAGGAACTTCGAAAGCTCTGATTTCTGGGCTTCTGGCAACTTTATTCATCCCACAGGGCTTCATATAGGCTAGGAGGAGAACATGCAAAAACATCTGTCTGGTTGCAAAGTAGCTTTCTAGAAGGAAGGAGTGAGAAGAGAAAGTTCTGTGTCATGTCAGAGGGGCTTGGTTTCCAGAACAGAAGAGCAGAAGGATGGTTTACTATTGAGATGCTAGAAATCTCCTTGAGAAATGTGGTCCAGGACAGCTGACAGGGCAGAGCCTGAGATTTCCCAAGGAGGTGGGTCCCTGGGATGCTGAGCGCTTTCACTGGGGTGACAGCTCCCTGTCATGGGGGAGGGCGTGGGAGGGAGGGGTTTCCTGCTCTGAATGTCGAACTGCTATTCCGCATCCACTCAGCACTCAGGCTGGGGACCCCGGACACATTTTCAATTCCAAACGCCTTTCAAAACCCTTTTTTCCTCTCTTTGAAATAAATAGCAGCTATTGATCAGCCAAAACTTGGTCTTTCATGCAAGGCCCTCTGTGACTTCTAATTACGGCTCTGACCAGGACGTCTTTTTAAAACTCACTTAACCAGGAGGCAGTTGGTCTGGGCAACAGCGCAGCAGTCGGGCTCTGAGCCGGACTTATCTACGATTAGCTTTGCCAGCACTCTGTGACCCTGGAGTTTAAGACGTGATACTGTTGGCCTGTTCACAATCCTCTCACAAGCCCGAGACTCCTACAGATGGAAGTGATACTGATGAGAACATCTGTGTATGTCTGTCCGGGGGCTGGCCCTGGACCACATGCTTTCTGCATGTTATTTCTGAAACTTACAAAGTCAAGATTGCTCTCATGCCCATTTTCTAGACTAGAAAAATTGGAACTTTGGGAGGTTAAATATATAAGTAGCCCAAAGTTAGATAATTAGCAAGTGGTGAAGTCAGATTTCAAATTTACAGGATGCTAGCAGTTATCTAACTCGGGCTCCACGTCTACTACAAGGAGGGGCTGCAGGGATGCTGGGAGACCCTCCCAAAGTGACCCAGTTTGTTACTGACCGGGGATCACTGAGGCTGGGGCTCGTGACTCTCAGTCTGGCTGTCTGCCCTGCCTCATTACCTAAAGCACATTTGTCCAAGACTCCCTCAGCTCTTGACAAGAGCCGCTACGTGTCCCCTGTGCAAGGTCATGTGTCCCTGGGGACAAGTGGACATTTTGTCCTTTTGTCCAGCAGCCTGGGGAGCGGCGTGCCCTCATGCAGGGAGGCAGTCTCCATCCACCCGGACTTGGGCTTGGCTGTGTTGTGTGGGGCACGCAACCCTGGGCCCTGATGGCCTCGGCTTCCAGGTGAGTTGGGTTTAACAAAAAGAGAGCAGAAAAATGAAAACATGAGGAGAGACCAATGTTTATGAGATCGCCTTCCAGTCAAGTCAGTAATCCTTGACTTGGGTCAAGTATGGTGACCCTCCCGCACTGGGCCCTTTACAAATCTTCGCATGGTCATAACAGTGACACGCTAGGCTAACCGGCCACAGATGTGGATGAGCAGGCCGCCCACAGCTTGGTGTTTTCTCTCGGCGGTCAGCCATCGGAGCCCATATGGTCAGTGGCAGTGACCTTCACGCGGTCCTCAGACAGTAAGGGAGGGATTCTGAGCGCTGGGCACGGAGACACACGGTAGGGGGTCAAGGCTGACCAGACTGCTTCAGGGACCCACGAGTTGGCATAAATTCATCATTTCATCTTTATAAGAATCCTGTGAGGTGGGCACGGTGTTTAACACAATTCCTGACTTACAGTGGCTTAGACAATATAGATATTTATATTCATTACCTAACTTCATAAGAAGCTTGGAAGTAGATGAGAACTGTTTCAGGGGCTCAACTACTGGGTTCCCCCAAAAATAAGACCTAGCCAGACCGTCAGCTCTAATACATCTTTTGGAGCAAAAATTAATATGAGACCTGGTCTTATATTAGGTTAGATAAGACCTGGTCTTATAGTAAAATAAGTAAATTTTATAATTAAAAATTAATTTTATAATTAAAAATAAAAATAAGTATTTTATAGTAAAATAAGACTGGGTCTTCTATTAATTTTTGCCCCAAAAGATGCATTAGAGCTGATGGTCTGGCTAGATCTTATTTTCGGGGAAACATGGTAGGTATTGGTGTAACTGAGATTATTCTGGTTGCTTGTGGTGACAAGATGACTGCAGAGTCTGGTCCTCACATGACAGCATCCATCTCTCTCTTATCGGTGGGAAGGTTGACTTCCCCTTACCGCTCATTGACCAAATTCGGTCACATGATACTTTGAACCAATAACTGGAAAAGGCAAGGGGATTTCCATGAGGGCTCAGACCACGCGTGATCCATCGTCACCCCCCACCCAATCGAAACCAGGGTTCTATCAGCAAGGGACGGGGCACGTCTGCTCAACAGTCAGCCCATGGGAACTGCCATACAGTCATGCTTTTGAAATGTGCACAGTTCAGTGGAGACAACAAGGGGGGAAGGGTGGGAGAAAGCATCATGTGAAAAATTATAATCCCACAGAGATATGTAAACACAGCAGCTTTGCATGGGGGTATAGTAAGGAGTAACTAATCTGCAGTGCTATTTGAGGTGGTCTTGGAAGATGAAGGGAGGTCAGGTGGACATAGAGGGTGTGTGTGTGTATCTGTGTGTCTGTGTGTGTAGGGAAACTAAAGGGAGAGGTGGTGTAAGCTAAAGGACCTGCTGTGCAAAGGCTTGGCCGTGAGTCATGTAGCAGCATTCATGGAGTGGACAGGCACAAAATGAAGCTGCACCAGTAGAGGCCCTACAAAGGCTCTTCCGTTTCAGGAAAACGGAGTGAGAAGAGGGAAGAGACAGGAAGTCACATTAACTCGGGTACCCAGTGCCCACTGGGCATTGCTGAAGACACCCGTGTGTCTCACTTAACCCTCCAAATAATGGAGGAGGTGGGAATTAGGATCCCCATTTTGCAGATAAGAAGACTGAGGCTCTGAGAAGCAACTATGTGTCTGAGACCACCTGGTGGAGCTGGTATCAATACCCCGGCTGCCTGATTCCAGGGCCTGTGGCTTTGGGCTCTTCTGGAGTTCCCGCGATTCATGGAGTTGCCTCAGGACTGAAGTGGGTGTTTGGAAGTGGTTGTTGGGGTGGGGCTGACAGGTGGAGGGGGTCTTGCAGGCTCCCACCTTGGGCTGCCAGGGATAGCCGTGCCACCATGCTTCAAGCAGATGAGCTCCACTTTCATAGGTTAGGATTTGGCATAAAATTACCTTTGATATGCAAAGGGTCCCACTGCTCAAAAATAACATTTGAAAATCCGCTTTACTGTTTGCTGCCTCTTCAAATAGGTAAACCATCATATTTCAGAACTGGAAGGGACCATGGAGACCATCAAATTCATCCTCCACACTGCCATCAAAATGTCATTTGAGAGGCTTAGGGTGAAGAGCTGGGGACTGGCCCAGAGCTGAGGCTCATCACGGAACATGGCCGCGACCTTGGTCTCTGACCCCAGTCTGGCACCTTCTCCAGGACGGGCCCTGAGCTCCAGGAGACGTGGTGTGTTCGTTTCCTAGGGCTGCCTTAAAAAATTACCACTACAGCTAACCGTAAAATGAGAGAAATTGATTCTCTCCCAGTTCTGGAGACCAGAAGTCTGAAATCAGGGTGTCATCAGCAGAGGTGGCTCCTTCTGCAGGCAGTGGGGGAGTGTGTCGCTTGCCTCTCTCCTACCTTCTGGAGGCTCCGTTCGTTTCTTGGCTTGCAGATGCATTGTCCCGTCCCTGCCTCTGCCCTCTCATGGGCTTCCCCTCTGGGCCTTCTCCCTTGTGTCTCTCCTTTCTCCAATTCCCCTTTCCATTCTCCTGTAAGGACACCACATGATGTCTTCTCCAGGTTCTTAGCTTAAGTACATCTGCAAAGACCCTGTCTACGAATAAGGTCACATCTGCCGTCCTGGGGAGAAGGACTTGGACATATCTCTTTGGGGGGTCATAATTCCACCACTGCTGTTGGTCATCCAGTCTGCAGAAAGCCAGGCCAGAAGGGAGGAGCCATTTATGGGAGGAGCCCATGTGCTCCCTCCACCCTCTGCGTCGTCAGTGCCTAAAACAATCATTTGTCTCCATGACGAGGAACTCACTTTCGTGAGCCAAGTTCCTTCTGACCTTCTTGTCAGCTGGGGATTAGTAAGAGGGCTGCAGAGGAGGAAAGAGCGTGGAGTGATCTGGGCCTGCGATGCGAGGGGCACTGGGAGCTGGGGTCCCAAGAGGTGCTGGGGTGCACACCTGCCAGAGAACAGGGCACGTTAACTACATGTGGGGCCCTTGCCTCCCATGTCCCCCAGCACCTCCCGATAGCACACCTGAGCAAGTTATCAGAGACTGGTCCTTCCCCGGGACATGTACCTGACGTGAAAGAACCAGGAAGTGTAATAAAGAGAAATGAAACGTTCATTTGAGCCCCAGATTGCTTCTGGACACACAATCAAATAGCTAGGGGGTTGGAAGGGCTGTGCTTCCAGGCAGACTGTGGGGGAAGCCTAAGTACCGATGTGGGCTGCTGATCGGAGCACAGCCGGTGTCCTGGGCCGCTGACACCGTCCCATAGGAAGCCAAGGCGCTCTTTGCTTCACTTGGAACCCACTGGCCAGCGACAGGTAGGATGTCCTCTTACTTACCTGTCCTTACCTACCTGCCATCCTCATCTCTCCAGCAGCTTTGTCACCTCTCAGGAATTCCTGCTGCCTCCTCTCTAATTCAGGAAACCGGGGTGTATGGAGTCCCAGGCGGCGTCCCAGGACATGGGGAGCAGGGGCGAGCAGGCTTCCCAACAGCTTTTAGGTAACAGTTCCTTTTATCAGCGTATTAAAGTATGATCTACATAAAATAAAATAAAAATCAGTGTTATGTGTATAGATGATGGTTTTTGACCAACATAAACAGTTGTACACAATCACAATCTGAAACATTTCTGTCACCACCAGGCCACCAACAGCCTTCCCATAACCCTCGCTCCTGGAGATGACAGATCGGATAGTTTTCCCCTGTAGTTTTGACATTTCCAGGATTCTGTATACACAGAATCATACAGTGTTCAGCCTTTTGTGTCTGGCTTCTTCCATCTCACATACACCTTCTGAGGCTCATCCATGCTGTTGTCTTTTTTTTTTCATCAGTGGCGCCTTCCTTTCTAAAAAAAAAAAGTATGTTAAAATACACAAATTTACCTTTCCAACCATTTTTAAGTATGCAGCTCTGTGGCATTAAGTACATTGACATTGCTGTGCAACACTCACCTATCTCCAGAACTTTTGTATCAGCTGAAGGTAAGTGGCCTTTCTCAGCCCAGGTCCCTGTGAGATACATGGATTCAAAGACCCCCTCCCCCACACCTGGGCCTTCTGTGAGCCAGGATCAATTTCTGTTGCTTGCAACCAAGAATCCAGACTTATACACCGTGAGTAAAAATTATCTGCCTATAAAGAATTGATTTGATGAGTAAGTTGCATTCTTAGTCCAGAGTGTAGTGACCGCTGTAGCTGGTCATGGTTTGCACAGTACTTGTGAAGCAGGAATATTTTCCTGTGAGTCCCCAAATGAAGTAAATGATGTTGGATCTGCCGACAGTTTCTGAGTGCGCGCCAGGATCGTGTCTCGTGAAGCTGAAGAATGGACACACGGACCAGGGAGAGGCAAAAAGTTGTAAAGGAAGATAGTTTATTAGAGGCAGGAGAAGAGGTTGCAGCTCCCGAGCAGGAGGGGGTCCCGAATGGGGGCGCCCAGTGACTGAGGCAAAAGCTCTTACTTTTATACCTTCCCCTGCCTGCTTAGGGAAGGGGGCTGGAGCCTTCTAATGGAATTCATCTGTCAGGTTTGTCCTGTTTGCTCATCCTGAAGGGATTAAGAAGTAACCCATTCCTATCTATCAGATCTGCTCCTGTGTCCGGCCAGAAGGGATATGAGGTTATCTATCAACCTTAAGGTTTATTCTCATGTCTCTGTCCGGAGTGAAGGCGACATTCCAGGACCTGGAGTTTCAGGATATGGCTGCTTTTTGTTTATTCCACCAGGGACACCCCTGTCTACCTAACGACATGCTAACTAACCTGTCTCACTTGTGGGTGTTGTCACCACAGCATCATGGGCTGGTGGCTGCTACCTGTCGCCTGGAATGCATGTGACTTTGAAAAGCCTGTTTACAAGGTCAACAGCTCATGTACCAAACACCTTAGACTGGTTTCCTGGAGAGGGGGAGGTAAGCAAAGGTCAGGGGTGAAGGGGAGAAGTAAACTGAACAGTAATAATAACCAAATAGGAAATACCAAGCGTCTACTCTAGGCCCCAGCCAGACCCTGTGTGTCCTATGCCTTCCTCCTCTCATCCTCCCACAGGCTTCTGGCGATGGGTGTCCTTTTCCTCCCGGTTAACAGAGTGAGCATGCTCCCAAGGCCACATGGCCACTAGGGGGTAGAACCAGGATTTAAACCTGCCCACTCTCACTGTGGCTGCTCACGTCAGTAAGAACTGAGGAGTCTGACCAACTCAATTTTCTCTGTCCTTAAAATATAATCAGGACATCTAAAAACAACTAAGAGACTAAGATAAAAGCTAGTAATACCTGGCAGGGCACTTGGAATAATTTGCCGGAGGCACTTAATTTTCCCTCTGATATCATCAGGAATCTTTTTTTCATAGGTTATTTCAGGGGAAGACTCACTGTAGGAGATACCTCGGAACAGCCTGATGCTTCCGCCCGCAACCTGGCCTGTAGGCAGGGCCCTGCCCGGTAGCCGGCAGCTCCCAGGTTGGCAGAACAGCGGCTCTGCATGCTCCTATAAGTTCTGGTGGCTGAGTTAACCCAATATGTGCACAGGAAGTGAGCCCCAGCATTTGCATGGCTCATCACCTCCCAGGAAAAGGCTGAGGAGGGGTGGGAGTGGGGTGATTCTGGGGGGAGCTTCAGGTACATTGTTGGATAGAAGAATAGAATCATTGTCAAGTTGTACAGACCCCGAGGAGCCCACTGTCTCTGGGGCTGAAGGCGTGGCTCTGGTTGGCGGGCTTGTCACAGAGGTAGCAGAGGGAAAGCACCACAAGAGGGAGAAGCTCATGGGACTCATTCTATAAGCACCCATGGCGTTTCCCGGGACCTAGGCCCTGGCATTGGTCTGTCCCCTGACTCTGCATTGGCCACTAGGGCATTTCCTCCAGGGCGACCTGGCACAGACTTGTCAGCGCTCTCCACCTGTGACGGGGGCACCCACTGTTCTGCAAAGGGGTGGCCTGCTGAAGGGAGGTTCCAAGAGTTTTAGGCTCAAAGATGTGCGGGCCGAAGAGCCGGCTGTTGTCTCTGGCGAGTGCTCAAGCTCCGCGTGACCGTGTTGGAGTGGGGGGCAGCTGGCGAGGGGACCTTCTCCACCGTGTCACCCCCTGTCCATCACCTCCCTGCTTTTCCTTCTACAGCTGCCACGCTATGCAAATGGAGGCTGAGCCTGTTCAACTCTCCCAGGCACAGAGCTCTGGGTTGGAAGAATCCAGACCCCTCTGTCTAGCACTGTGCTGCTGCTAACGCCACCTGGTCTGCCTCTGGGACCTGGCGCGGGGGACGCAGAGCGTCAGGGTGTCATATTTGCTGAGAGCTGTGAGGAAAGGCACCCGGGCTTCACCACTTCCAGTGTCCCCTCTGCTTGAGGCTCTCCGTGCCTCCGTTCCCTTCCAATATAACGATGGTCACCACTTCATAAGGGTCAGGAGCATTCCATGAGTGAAGGAGATGGAAGCCCTTGGTGCGTGGCATATGGTAACCGCTAGGTTAGGGGCGAGATGTCCTGATTACAGCGGCCTTTGTGTGCAGCGCGAGCACGAGAGTAAATTAATGAAATAATAACATAAATATGAGTAGCCTGCGGGGTGTCCTCGGCCTCCTCTGTCCCGCTGTGGCCTGATTGCCATCCCCTCATTCTTCAAGCCCCCATTCAAGTGTTGTCTCCCAGGTCGGCTCGGGGCGCCTTCTCCATCGTCATAATACCCCTTACTTAGTTTTAATGTGCCATGCGCCACTTTGCATTGTGACTGCTTCCTCATCATCCTAAGTAAGCTCCCAGGCGGTGGGGACTGGGCCTTCTCTTGTTATATCCCTACATCTAACACCAGCCACGTGCACAGGGTAGCTGAAGGAATAAGGATTTTTCCAGCTCCATCATTATTTTTGTTCCTAGAAGGAATTCCATGAACCTGAGTTAAGAGTGGCTGGGGGCTAGAGGGGCGTCTGAACCCACAGGCTTCCTGCTCAAGGTCACAGCCCTGTGAGCAGAGAAGGCCTGTTGACTGACTCCTAAACTGCAGCAGGGGCTTGAGGTCATTCCCTCGCCCAGCACCTGTTACTGGATCTGGTTATTTAGAGCAAGAAAGAAAAGCTGGTCCTCAGTGGAGCTTTATGAGATAGGTGTATTTCAGATGTAATTGGGGTTGGAGTGGGGGCAGCTGGCCTCATAAATGAAAATGTCCATTCGGTCTCATTCTGCTCTGTCAGCTCCGGGGCCCCACAGCACAGAAAAGACCCTCCAGCCTGACTCTGAGCGACTCCCGTGTTAAAAACTCACTTAATGCAAATGGTTGCATTAATGCACAAACTAAGTCATCGACACTATAAATAACTTAAGCTGAATCCAGCTGACATGTTAATACTGCACTGTCCCCAGCTGAATTAGGCAGCCACATGTGCATTATCTTCACCCGTCAAAGACAGGGCCCACAGGAGCCATGCACAGCCCCTGGCAAGGTGGCACCCTTCACCACCAGACCCACGAGAGGAACTTTAAAAAGTGGGTGTTGCAGGCAGACAATTGCTTCCCAAAGATGTCCACATCCTAATCCCTAGAACCTATGACTACATTACCTCACAGGGCAAAAGGGACTTGGCAGAGCTGATGAAGTTAAAGACCTTGAGGTGGGGACATTGTCCTAGACTATCTGGGTGGGCCCGATGTCATCACAAGAGTCCTTATAAGAGAAAGAGCGAGGCAACAGAATAAGAGTCAGAGAAGGAGCTGTGATGACAGAAGCAAGTTGGAGAGAGGACAAAGATTTGAAAATGCTACACTGCTGGCTTTGAAGATGGAGGAAGGGGTCACAAATCAAGGAATGCAGGTGGCTTCTAGAAACTGGAAAAAGCAAGAAAATGTACCTTCTCCTAGAGCCTCCAAAAGGAACACAAGCCTGCCTACTTCTCAATTTCAGTCCAGTGAAACTAACTTCTAATTTTGGACTTCCAGAACTGTAAAATAAAAAATTTGTGTTGTCTTAAGCCAGTAAGTTAATGGTAATTTGTTACAGCAACAATAGGAAACTAATACAGTAGGCAATTGCCCTAAAATGCTTCTACTTAGAACACTTCCTTCATCATGCACACCTTTCCTGCTTCCTTTGCTACTAGAGCAAGGTCAGGAGTGAGAGGGAAGGTTTAGGAGGGGGCGAAGGTAACCTCAATATCTGCCAAGCTCCCACCCATCTGTGGTGAAGTTGTGCTGCTTGGCAAAACTTTCAACAGCAATGTGGGTGGGTGGGTGGGTGGGGGATGCAGTAGATAGCTGGTGGGAGGGGGTGAAGTCCTTATTTCTTAAACCTTTTACATTTAAAATTGCTTCTGCATGACCAGTGTCTCCCATCCCCCACACAGCCCCTCTTTGGGCTGTTCTCCCTGGTGAGACCCTAGCTTTTCACCCCTTACACCTGAGTCACCAGTTTTTTCTAATGTGGAAGATAGTAATACCTGTAAGTCACACTGGGGTAGAGCCTTAGGCTGCCAGTGCTGGAGGAGGCTCAGTGATTGGCTGCCCACCACCTCCAGCAACACCAAGAAGTACTTCTCAAAATGTAATGTTCCAAACAAATCTGAGGTCTGATTCAAATGCAGATTTGATTCAGTGGGCCTGGGGTGGTGCTGAGATTCTGCATTTCTTACAGGCTTCAGGGGATGCCCACAGATCCACGGTGAGAACCACTGTATTCAAGTAAGCCCATACCTCAAGTCTGGTGGCCAATATACCCAACCAGAAGTTCTAGAATGGACCTAGGGACATACTTACTCCTGTGTTTAGATTCTGAAGTCTACTCATTTCCTTCAATGATGAATTTTTGGTATGTATTACAATAATAAAATAAATATATGTTTGTTTTTGTGTCAGAGTGTCTTTTGTATGCTAATGAGGTGATGGTGGCTGAGGGTTCCTAGATATATGTTTAACATGGGGACTGGTATCTAGAAAGACCTAGGTGTGAGTAGAGGGTTGGAACTTTCAGCCCCACCCTTTGACCTCCAAGGTGGGGAGAGGGTCTGGAAGCCCAGTCCAATCACCAATGGCCAATGATTTGATCAATTAGGCCTGTGTAATGAAACCTCCATAAAACCTCTAAACTAGGAGGGTGGCTCACCCAAACTCCATGGGGACAGAAGTTCCTGTGCTCAGGACCCTGCTGGACCTCACCTTATGTACCTTTTCACCGGGCCATTCATTTTTATCCTTTGTATTATAACAGTAATAGTCACTAAAGCACTTCCCTGAGTTTTGTGAGTTGTTCTAGCAAATTATTGAGCCTGAGGAGGAAGTCATGGGAACTCTAGATTTGTGGCCAGTTGGTCAGAAGCACAGGTGGCCCCTGGCATCTGAAGTGGGGACAGTCTTATGGGACTAGTCCTGAACCGGTGGGGTCTGAGCTAACCCCAGGTACTTAGTGTCAAAATTGAATTGAATTGTTAGAAACCCAGCTGGTGTCCGAGAACTGGAGAATTTGTTAATGTTGGAAAAACACCACACATTTGGTATTAGAAGTGCTGGTAGTCAGACATCCCATGGAGGTTTCATATAAATAGCACGTGTATTTTCATTTAATAGAATTTTTATGAAATGAAGCAACAGGTACTAGCTGCAACTCCACAGGCAACTTAGTGACCTTGACAAAGAATTCCATGTGTCTGGGCCTCCATTTCCTCATCAAGAAAACGAGGGCATTGAATGAGGATCATAAAACTTTATACTTTACAGCCCACTTTCAATAGCTCAGGTCACGGCTGAAGTTTAAAACCACCGAATCCAGGCTTTTTCGTCATTTATTGGTGATATCCCTGATTTACTGAAGTCAGGAATGCAACCCTCAACTATAAAATGGTACAACAGGATCATAAAATCTCCTTTCCTCCCAAGTTTATTTATTGTAAAAACAAGATTATAAAATAGTGAGGCAATTTAAGAGATTAACATTTTTATTCCACACTAAGCCAACAGCTGTGTTCATTTTGCCGTGTCCCCTTCACGCACATGGAAGATGTTAGAACACACATACATTTGTATTCATTCTGCTTCCTCATCTGGCATTTGATCATAAAAGCACCGCCAACAACATATAAATAAATTAGTTTCACTTAAAGTCACTACCAGTGCATTTCACTTTGGCTAATGTGATAGGTGTAATTGGTACAGGATTGATGTTTTCAGTTGTCATTTTATATTATCAGAGATGTTGAGCATTTTTTCCCATTTTGGTTTACTCTATGCACTTTCTGACTTTCCGTATGTGTGAATTGTCTGTTTATGTTTAATTGAGAAAATGACTGAGAAGTGCCTCACCTTTTCACGTGGTGAGAGGGTGGGACGATTGAACGAGACACTTTGGGGCCAGGGTCCAGCAGTGTCTGGCACACAGAAGGGGGCTCACTTGGTGTTCTCCGCCCATCTGTCAAGGGCTGGTGGTGTTCTAAATTGAACTAACAATCACTTTAACCGTGAGCGATCTAAGAATACATCGGCAGACTAAGCAAAGTCTTCACTTGAATTTGGTAGCTCAGTTTTCCTCATTTTCAGAATGGGGGTAATAACAGAGCGGATACTCACTGAGTTGTGAGGATGAAATGAGATGATCCAGGCAAAACAACACTTAGTTTTGTGCCCAGCACACAAGAAACATGAATGTTCGCTTTATTGCATTATGCTCTGTCACATTTATATCCAAAGAGATTATTATTTTTAATTTTAATAATCCTTGCCAGATTGCTTTCCAAAAATTTAAAGTGGGTAGCATTTAAATTTAGAAGAATATTCTGAACTTTGAATTGAAAGGCTCATTTGCATTTTAAAAGCAACCACATTCTACTAAGCCTGCTCCCAAAGCTCTCATTTAAGAAACAGGGAGAAAACATTGATGAAGTAAAGGCATTTGCATAGAGCCAAGCTGAAATAACTATGGTCAGGAAGAAAACATCTTTTAAACATTTCTATTTGTTGATGGCAAATACTGCTTTTTCTCTCTCTCTCTCTCTCTCTCTCTCTCTCGTACGTTTATATCAACAGAATCTCTTGAGGGAAATTAATTCAACATTGCAAAAGGATTTACCAGGAAACTTGGATCAACCATGAACAATTTCAAATTGAAGGTATCTATCTATCTATAGACAGATAGTTTTCCATTGATCCCTGAAAATAGGGGACGCTGAGAGGAGCCTTCTCATTCCTTATGACACAGGAAACCAATAATGATACCTTGTGTATGGAAAGTGCTTTATGACCTGCCAAGCATTTTCTCATACGTTTATAGTTTGAGTCTCACAGTGATCCAAGAGGAAGGTGTAGCAGGTTTCACAGCCCTTAGATTAGAGGCAGGGATGCTGACCACAGAGAAGGTCTATTTTCTTCCTTAGTACTTCCTTAGTACAGAGAAGGTCTGACTTGTCCGAGACCCCACCGCTGGTAGCAGAGCTGGGTCTGTCTGTAGGCCCATCGGTTTTTGGCCCAGGCTTCTACTCCTCACCATGTTACAAATACATGCATGAAAACTCACTGGTCTTGGTCAGATCTACTGACACGTGGAAAGAACATTTCCGAACCTCTAAACGTAAGTCCCAATCCGTTTTCAAAAGACCAGCATTGGCGGTAGAGAATAGAACGTGCTGACCGCCCTGGAGGATGGTAGGACAACTGGTGTGCTCGTGCCAGCTGGCCCGCTTCCCCCTGGGGCTCTCACTAGGACTCATCTGGCCGTGTCACAGTGCATGCTCCTCAGTCTCCGGACGTCTTTTAAATAAGCACAGGGCGAGTTGGTTAAAGATGCTGATATGGCAACAGTACCCAGATCCATGCCGGCGGAGGGCTTGCTGCAGGCGAGGACTCCCACGGTCTCTGACTTGATGTCCTCCTTGTGGAGCCATCAGAAAGGGCTGAGGAAGCCACGTTGCTGATGCTGCGAAGGACAGCTCATGCCCCACTCCCTCCGCCCCCCGTACGCGAGGACGGCAAACACTCCTTTGGCCACGTGACCTACAGTAACCCAGTGAAACTAGCACCGAAGCTACAGATGACGTGATAAGATCACTGGCAAATGCTGACTCTTTCAAACACAGTGAGACAACACAGCCTTCTTAGCGATCCATGGTAAATGCTGGTAATGGCGTGTTCAGAGCTGCGGTGTGGCATGGGCAGCTTCATTCCTGCCTGCATAGTTGTCCTCACCCAGAAAGACAACACCGGTCCCTTTCGGTGGTGCTGCTGCCTCTATCCTACCTTATCCACCAGGGTATCTGCTCCAACGGCTGGACCGTGGGGTCAAGTGGGTGGGAGACGGGGTTCCTCCATCAACAGTCACGTGGTCTTGGGCAAGGCAGTTTGCAGAACGGAGATTACAGTGCTTATTCTTATACAATCAGGAGGCGAAAGGTGATGATATGTGGGAAAGGGGATTGACAATCGGAAACAACGTTTTTCTTTCTCGACACATTTTATTTGTTTTCTTCAAAATATGCAAGTACAACATGTTAATTGTAATAAGTGAAACAGTTCAAAGATATATGAAGACAAGCTCACCTCTACTAACTTCCAATTCTACTCTCCTGAGACATTCAAAGTCTATGCACACACATGCTTTTATGCTGCTCATGCAAGCATATGCAGGCAAGTACACCCAAATACTGGGCTTTGGGTTTATTCCTTTTTATTGAAATGGAATCGCACCAAACTTACAGTTCTGTGACTTGCTTTTTCATTTGATAATGTACCATTTACGACTCAAAATTTTAAAGTTATAAAAAACTTTTTCCTTAAAAAATCTTTCCTTGGGCTTTGAAATTGTCTTACAATTCTATTAAAAAATGAGTAAATTTAACAATTACTTTCAGAAGCCTTTTTATAACTTAGTTAAATTCCCTTAAACATTTATAAATAATTATATTTTCTTCCTTAGTACTCCAAGTAGACTAACAAAACCTACCCCCAATTAAGTAATTTTTATAAATATAAATGAAACCTATAAATATGGGGACTCTTAAATTCTCTTAGGTGTTCCAATATTGCTTAGCAGCTTTATTCTTCTACACTTTTCCACTTAAAATCTTAAATTTAAATCAATCACATATCAAATTGGAATCACAGGGCTGCTTTGTTAACTGCTCTAATATACCAGCTTCTTGTAAACATGACTAGTATTATAAATATCAAGTATACGGAGACTATTCCTAAATTTATAAAAAAGAGAGGTGGGTTTGAGTTCCTTCATTGTCTCAGAGTGAGCGTCACTTACCTGCTAAGGACGTTCTTGTTTCTAGCAAGTTGTAGTTTCCACCTTAGGGGACTGAGGTTAAACACCGGTCAGAAGTTTTTGGCCAGGAGACAGAGTATGATTTGTCCCCAAGACTCTCGTGGGACACTGTGAGCTGTAACAGGGACTCCCAGCCTACAAGGACTGGGCCACTTAATTCTTCCTGTTGGTCTCCCTCCCTGGGTGTGGACACTTCCCTTCCCTGATTTTACATTTCTTTGGTTCTCTGAAGACATTTTAATATGTTCCTGTTTGGCTCTAAAGATACTTTAAGACTATTAGCCTCTCTAAGTCATGCCTGTAGAACTCTTTTGTAACTTCTTAGTTTTACTGCCTGATTTGGCAAAAGAATGCTGCATTCCTTTCGTATTTTTCCCATCTCGCAAGTCCATGACTCCTACAGTTATTTCAGAAGCATCCAGCTAGATTCTCAGTATTTCTCCTACTTTTGACTTTAGGGTCACAGCACTTACATCATACCAATGACAAGGAAAAAGCCTTGTTACTCTAGAATCATTCTTTCTGTTTTTCAAAAATTACTTAATATTTGAATAGATAATATATGTACATGTCGGAACATTCAAAATCACAAAAGAGCAAACAACGAAAGTTTCCTTCCCTCTTGGGTCTCCAGCCTCTCCGGGCTCCTTCCCAGAGACAAATACTTGTCTGTCATTTGTGTATTTTCTCCTAGAGGTAGTCCGGGCATTTAAAGGAATACACACAAACACACACACAACACTATGTCATATGTGTGTACACATCTGGTATACGTGTATATGTAGAATACACATGACAGATATTGTAGTAGACACATGGGCATACTATACATATTGCTCTGTGCTTTGTGTCTGGTATAGCTTAGTGATCCAACCATTGCAATATATACAGAGCTGCCTTCTTAATGACTGTTAGTTGCTGTTCCTTCTTTCAAACCAACCCAACCCCAAGTTCCCTGGGGGCTGCAGTTCATAGCTTTCCTTGTACATTGGAATGGCTACGTGCCTGGTTGCAGCCAGTAAGATGTAAGCAACAGTTTATTGGGTGGAGGTTCTGGGAAACTTGTTGCTTTCCAGATGAAAAAAAGGACAGGTTTCTGTCTTTCCTCCTTCTCTTTCTTCCTTCCAGGAATGAAGCTTTAGTGGCTGAGCACACAGCAGCCATCTTGTGAGCACAAGGAAGAAAGCTCGTGCTCAGATGACCAAGCAGAAGAGGAGAAGGTGGCTGGGTAGAGCCGTCCTATATCTGCTCTGGGCCACCTACCTCTGGGCTTATCAATACCTGGGGAAAAAAACTTTTTGTTGTTGTTATAGAGTAACCAGATTTCTGCTGCATTCAGTAGAGTATATACCGTGTTTCCCAGAAAATAAGACCTAGCTGGACAATCAGCTCTACTGCATCTTTTTGAGCAAAAATTAATATAAGACCCAGTCTTATAGTAAAATAAGATTGGGTCTAATATAATTAATATAATATAATATAATATAATATAATATAATATAATACATAAGACGCATTAGAGCTGATTGTCTGGCTAGGTCTTATTTTCGGGGAAACACAGTTCTACATGATGCACTATTATTTCATTGTCTGGTTGTATTAATATTTATTTAACTAGCCTTGTATAGATGAAAAAAGCTATGATTAAAAAAACAACTTACACTACATTGTTTTTCTTGTGTGACAGTGTATCTATAGGATAAATTCCTAGACTAGAACCACTGGATCAAAGGATACATACCTTTTAAATTTGGGCAAGTATTGCTGAATTTCTCTCTATAGAGTTGTACCAATTATTGGAGAATTCTTAATGTGCTTGGGAAAAGCCATCTACATTAAAGCTTCAGAACATAGATGATCAAAAGCTTAACTCTATTTTAGAATTTCTCTTGGTGAAGTAATTTCCTTTTCTTTTGGAAGGAGAGAGGCGTTCATAGGCCCTATAACCATGCATGTGACACTGTGACACTGTAAGATTCACTTGCTAATTGAGAGGGATTCCTCAAAGAAATGCTGATGATCAGGAGCTAAAAAATCCTTTCCCAGAATTGATCTTTGGGCCTCATGTCAGATACAAATCATAACCCCTTTTAGCAAAGGCCCTCATCTCCCCTTTTCTGACACGAGGAGAACTCTGCTGACGCAATTAAACAAACATATTCTGAGCATCTACTGCGTATCAGACACCAAGCTTAGTGCTAGAAAGAGATGGCTAGTGTGGTGAGTTTAATCGTGTCTCCCAAAAGATATGTCCAAGCCCTAATCCCTGATACCTGTGAATGGGATCTTATATGGGAATAGAGTCTTTGCAGATGTCACCAAGTTCAGATAAGGTCACACTGAATTACAGGGGGACTTAAGCCCAGTGACTTATCTTTATAAGAGAAAGGAGGAGATTTGAACACAGAGACACGGGGAAGTAGGCCACATGAAGACGGAGGCCAAGATGGTACCACAGAAGGAGGAAAAAGGCTTCAATAGGCCCTATAACCAGGCCCAAGATACCAAGATCAAGGATTGCCAAGGATTGCCAGAAGACACCAGAACCTAGGAAGAGGCAAGGAAGGATTCTTCCCTATAGCCTTCAGAGAGAGCATGGCCCTGCTGACACCTTGCTTTCAGACTTCTAGCTTCCAGAACTTGAGAAAATACATTTTTGCTGTTTATAGAACAAACTTCTTATTGCCACCAAGTTTGTGGTACTGTGTTACGGCAACCTTGGGAAACTAATGCAGATACCAGAGTTGAAGCCCTTCTGGCAAGTGGAAGGGCCACTCCTTCCTTCATGGTCTTAGCGATGCTCTTAGCACATAAGTCTGTTATCGACCAAGTCACATTACATGGATCATTTTCGGTTGTTTTCATGTCCATCTCCCCTCTAGATTGGGTCTCTTTAAGGAGTACTTCTGTCACATTTATTTCTGTATCTCCAGAGAAGGGGAAAGTGGAGAACATGTGGCGGGTGTTCACTAAATATGGACAGATGCAGTCTAATGATCAATCAATCATTTGTCTATCCACCTGCTCTCTATCTTTAGAGGAGGAGGAGCCTGGTAAGAACCTCAGGGTTGCACGGGTGTCATCACACACTGTGCCCTCACTGAGGACCCATGGCTCCTCACTTTCTCCTTTCTGCCGATTTTCCCTGTCACTTAAGACAAACTAGTCACCTTTACCTCCTTCTTTGATCTGTCTTTTGCAGCTAATTGGACATCGGTTTCTGCCAGTCTTCTTTAACTTGTCTCTATAACCTTTTCTTGCTCTAAACACCCTCCCCATCACCTCTTCCTCCCTTCCCATTCTCCTCGGTGACCACAATTTCCAGCTCTATGCGGAAAATTTCTAGATCCTTATCATGGACCCAGGTGACCAGAGTTCCAGACTCAGCTCTCCAACCCCCTACTTACATCTCTACTTGTTTATCTTGGAAGTGCTGGACAAAACCAGTCCAAACTGATCTGGTAATTTTCTCCACCAAACCAACTCTTCCCCTAGTGATTCCTACCTCAGTTATGGACTCCGCGATCTACCCATTTGCTGATACCCGGGAGCCCAGGGATCGTCCATTGTTTCTCTTTCTCCCTTGCCTCCCACATCTTGCTCATTACCAAGCTTCATCCAGTCAACCTCTCCAATATCTCTAGAACCCATGGACTTTGCTCCACTGCCACAGAGTTGAAGCTCCTGTGCACACTCACTTGGGTTCCGTTAGTAGCCTCCTAACTGGTCTTGTCTCTGGTCTTGCCCCTCTGCCATCCCTTCTCCAGGTTATACCAAGAGTGATTTAGGAAAAAACCCTCCATCTGATCACGTAACTACCCTGTTTGACACTGTAGTCACCCTACATATCAAGGCAGAACTTTCTGGGGTTTACAAAGCCTTTCGTAATCTAGCACCTGCTGCCAGCTTCTTCGATGTTCTCTGCTCCACCTAAAATTTCCTTTAAACTTGCTTACTTTCTCTCAGCTCCTGAACTTGGTACACACTGTTCCTTCCTCTCTCCCTTCTTGATCTGATGGACCCAGCTCAGTCTCCCACTCTCAGTTTATAACTCCCACGTCCTTGGAGAGACTTTTCCCAATCATCTACACAGTTCATCTTCTCCTGTTGTCCAACTCCACCGCACCCTCCCCTCCCCTCCTCACGTGCACCACACTGGTAATTATTTGTTTTAATGTCTATATACCTTCCTGGCCCGCAGACTTTCATAGAGGATAGGGACCTCTGTGTGTCCGAGGCTGGCACAGTCCTCCACGTGAAATAGATGCTCATAAACATTTACCTAACAAATGCAGAATGAATGAGGACGCACATCTCCAGGTACACAGTAGGTGCTCAATAAGAACTGGGTGAATTAATGAATGAAATAAAATTTTGTACATTTCAGGTATAATCACCTTACCTTAAGCCTTTATCAACCCAAAACTGGATTTTTGTAGTGTCCCCCTTACTGGCCTCTCTGGTTCAGCCAACACTGCACAACACGTCCAGATTCACTGACGTAAAGCATCACTTACAGCAGGTAACTCCAAGAAGAACATTCATTCACAGCTCCCCGATAAAACCAGAGCAAAGCCCAACCTCCACGGCTGTGCCAAGCCCCACAGTATGTCTACCATGGGTTCCTTAGGTGTTTGTTGCTAGAGGTAAGGTAGGTGCTAATGGGCTTCTGTGCGCAGGTCTAACCAGCGTTGTTTGTTTGGAGAAGTGCCTCCCGCATCCCAAACACCCTATTTGCAGATGAATGTTTGGAAATGTGGCCTGTTATTAGGGTGAGGTTCGAACTGCATCGGTTACGCCTAAAGATCACCAGTGGGGAAGTTCCAAGCAGTCAGCAGAGACAGGCACATGGGCTTTCCTGAGTGGGTGGTGGTGCTTGGGAGGGCTTAAGAGAGGAAGGCCATGTGTTGGGCCTGTTTTTGGAGGGCTAACTGTCATGAAGCTTTCAAACCTTAAGTGAGAGGATGACTTGTTTTCTGATCCTTTCTTAAAAATTACAGTCTCCATCGTTCTTGGGCTAGGAAATATTAGTACCTCGACCTGGCCCTTCGTGATTTGTAAGATGCTGCCTCAGCTCATGAGGGGGGAGGAGGCCTGGCTCGGGGCTTCCCTTTGGCCCTGGGGGTAACTGTTGGTCTGGAGGTGGTCCCTGGCCTGGTGTGAAAGCGTCTGGCAGCCCCCAGCACAAAGCGGGTCTGGGGACTTCTTCTTCCAGCACCCGCCCTGCTGGAAGTGAGCAAACAGTAAAGCTGGAGCTTTTATCTTTGGCGTTCAAGTCTTGCTTTTTCTCTGACTCTAGGCCCCACCACCCATGGCGTCTGTGGCCCTTTCCCACCAAAGGAGGAAGTCCTCTGGCCCAGGCCTCCACGTCACAGAGCCAGGGGAGTGCTGTGAATGAACGACAGCTCAGAGTCAGTTGAGCCTGCGCTGATTTCCACTTCAGCTCTACCACTTCATTCACTGAGAACTTTGGGCAACACATTGAACTCTGTAGCCTCAGGTTCCTCATCTGAACAATGCAGATAACATTCCTTTTCATGGCTGTTCTGAGGGTGAAATGCAAGGATCCAGGAAAGCTTCAGTCTGGGATGTAGTAAGTGCCCATTCAGCATCAGCTGTTGGGACTGAGCTGATCTGGGTTTGAAGTTCTAGCTGGGTTGCTGAGTCTGTCGTGGGAGCATAACACAATTGCTGGACCTGCTGGCAAGACGTGGGTGGCTGGAAGGCAGGTGAGACGGGACAGCTTCTGTCTTAGGTTGGCCAACACTGGCCACTCTTACTGAAGACCTGTTCCCAGGAGTTGCTGGGACCCGAGGGACAGACACATGACTGACCTTTCCAGGGGTGCCCTGGGACCTGGAGCCCTGCCCCACCCCCAACCCCTGTCTTAGGACAGCTTTTCCTGACTCATTATTTGTCGAAGTCCACCTTCTCCATCCCTCAGCCCTGCTCTTCTTTCCCTATATCCTCAAATATCAGATATTTGGAACTCAGAATTCATTTTTCTGTGCCTATGCCCTGTGCTACCTACACCCCTAGCTAGCTGTCCCCAACCTAAGTGCTACTGTGACCATGCTAGTAACCCCACTCCAAGCAACACACACACACAGGCTTTGGGCCAGAGTTTCCATTGGGACCTGGCCTCAGGTGCCTGGAATCAATGGGAGAGGTTCTGGAAGCCTCACCCTAGAGCAAGAGCTGGGCACTCAGAGTCTGGAATGGCAGGCACCAGAACAAAGGAGAGGAATGCTGGACGCTTTTTGGGGATGACCTCACTAATTCTGTTCTGTGGGGAACACCCAAGGTTGCTTGTAAAAGATTGCCACCCACAGCACCTTAAAAGCATCACCTGGCAGCAGATGCCCGACTGGGCTTCCTCCCGTCTCCTAAGTTGGACCCGCGTCGGAAGCCACGCTCAGGTTTATTGTTACCGCTAATGGCACACATTGTTTCCATTTATCAAGCACTGACTATGTGCTAAGCATATGTACTAAATGCAGTCTCTTCTTTAATCCTCACGACAAACAAACAAGGTAGCTAGGTATTACCTCCATTTTACAGGTGAGGAAGGGGAGGCTTACAGAGCTTAAGTAGCTTATGGTTAATTATGGTCACTGAGGCAGTTAGCCAAGCTATGCCTGGTATCTGTCCCCAGCTGCGCCTTGTCCTGGCCCCCTTCTCTAGGCCCCTGGTCAGCCCGAATTGCCCTCTTCCCTCTTCATCATCCTTAGGATTCCTGATTGTGACATCACCATTCCCTCTTTCCCAGCCCAGGCCTGAAGGATGCAATCTTCTCACAAAGTCCGTTCTCCGAGTCCAGCAGGCAGGGCCATGGACAGAGTGGGGGACATGGGACCCAGGTGTATAGTGTTCATTATACCTTCATCTTCTGCTTAATTACGAGGGTGCATATTATAGGAGAGAAGGTGAGGACCACCATGTCTGATGAAAAATACATAAGAAAATTATGAACATCACTAGCAGGTCAATCCAGTATTTGTTCGTGTACCCAGCACATTTGTAAATTGGATGTCTGCACAGTTATCATGGCGTGCAATGAAAAGTTTGTCCTTGAGTAAAACAGCATGTTAGTTTTGTTAGGTTAATTTTTATTTATGCACAACCTTAACCTCTACCTTATCGACATTCATGCTTCCTGGACAGATAGTAATTAACTGTGTTTATTAACCATATTTACAGTTAAAACCAGCTAGATAATGTTGGTGTGCACGGACGTATCTGTTTTGCTTCGGGACTTTCCAGGGAGAGTTCACGGCCCTTTCTGGAAAGTGAGTCAGAGGGAGGCGCCTCCCTCTACCTTCTCTATAACCAGAAGGCCTGTGTGGAAACGAAAGTGGATTAGGAAGGGCTGGCCACCCAGGCAAGATGTGGGGGGAGGCACTGTCTGTGCTTCTGGTCCTCGCTTCTTCTATGAGGGGATGAAACCCTTTGGGAGTCTGTACTATGACTGACGTTGACTAATTACATTTGTTAGTGTAGATTTCTCCTTAAGAAACAATAAAATCAATCCAGTTCAGGATTTGCTCTTGGATGAGGAGCCAGCCTGCAGAGATGGCCACTGTTTGGCACAGATGGAAGCCACGCAGTCACCAATTTATTCCTGAAGAGCCGGGTCACCTCCTGATTAGGGAACGCTGAATGGGGTACCACCTCCTGCAGGGGGAGAGTCCTCCTTAGCAATGTCCTGGGCAATATGCACCCCTGAAAAGAGAGGGAGAGGGAAAGGACCTCATCTGGAGGCACAGCACCAACGGGACCCAAGGTGGCTCACTCCCAATTCTTGTCTGCAGTCAGGCCTCAGGCATGTTTTCTGAGGGGCTTGCACACCTAGCAGTAGGTCTGCTTTACTGAGCCCACACTTTCGATGCTGATAATTAGTGATGCACTGATCCTTTAACCCCCTTCATCCTGGGGAGGGGCCTTTGACAAAAGAAGCGAGTACAGATGTGTGTGAGAGAAATTAGGACAAGTGCACACCATCCTTGACTATCTGTTTATGATTTTCCAGCTCTGGTCAAATTTCTCAACTAAGTGGGAGGCAGATGGCTTCCTGAAAATAAAAATAGATTTTATCCCCTGAAGTTTCGTGGCCTGGTTGAGGGGAAGTAGCTGAATCTAATGTTAGAAAAATCCTCTGTGAAGATGCACATGTGGCTTTTATGCTGCAGGGAGATGGACAGCCAGAAATCTGTGACAGTGAGGGATGGGAAAGCACAAATGCTCCAGAGACGGGACTCCTAGGGAGGGCTCTACCGCCATTTCTGCAGGGCACCCCCAGAGGAAGAACAAGATTTTGAGGAAGAAGAGAACACTGGAGCCAGACCCCGTAGGGGCTGAACCTTGCTCTAGCAGGGGAGTGACTGCCAGACATTTGCTTTATGCCTCTAAGCTCCACTTCCTCATCTGTGAAATGCGCTGCTGTGAAGACTGGATGAAGTAACGTGTACTAGTGATCTATTGCTGCGTAACGAATTACCCCGAAACTGCATAGCTTAAAACAGCAACATGCATCACCTCACTGTTTCTGTGGACCAGGAGTCCTGCAGTTCCGCTGTGTGCTCTAACTCAGGGCCTCAGAAGATGATATCCAGGGGTCCCCTGGGCTGAGAGGGGAAGCTTGCTTCATCAGAGCGACCCTGGGAGAAGAGCTGGAGAGAGAAAGAAGGAAGCCCAGTTTTTTATAAGCTAATCTTGGAAGTGACATCCCATCACTTCTGCTGTATTCTGTTTGTTAGAAGTGAGACACTGGATCCAGCCCACCCACAAAGGGAGGGAATTGTGTGGGGTGTGGGTGCGAGGAGGCAGAGATCTTTGGGAGCCATTTCAGAAGCGGCTACATGATGCATACATGAAGTGCTTATCATTGCTTCATATTGTTGGTGCTCCATTAATGCATCAGCCTCTTCCTGTTATTCACATGGACAGCTAGAGCTTTAGTGCTGCCATCTCCACTCTTGTACTCTGTCGTCCTTGGGAACTTTCCGCAAGCAGTCCAGAGCTACACAGACTTTTCAATATTCCCCCAGATGAACCTCCACCCTGAAAACATGGGCCTCTGTGGGGTGTGAGCCTCGGACTCGGGCCAGGGCTGTGCCCAGAGGCTCGCAGGTTCTTATTCTGTAGCCCTTGCTGGAGCTCAGAGAGGCCCGAGACAGATGTCCTCCAAGCACTTGTTGAGCTCCTGCTACTGTGCTGGGCGGTGACAGGAGACAAAACAGACTGGAGGCCCCACTTTCACTTTAGTGAGGACAGATAGACCATAAGCACAACAATTAAGGGCAATGCAGTATGTTAAATGGAAAAAATGCCGGTGTTATAAGTTCACCAAAACCTCCAGTCAGTTTCCTAAGCTGTAACCCAAGCAGTTAACACCTCTGGAGCACCTACTTCTGAATGCGTACTTTGTCGTCTCCTGACCTCTAATCAAGGACTAGGGCTCACCGTCACCCTGGGTGCACTAACACGTAGTTTTCGTGCCACACCATATGCATTATCTTTAAGGTGAGCAATGGCAAATAAATAAGGCAAATATCAATCAATATTTGGAAAGGCAGATATTTGGAAAGGCAGATAAAATTTACAGTGAATTTTTACCTTTACAGTAAAAAAATAACCACAAAGGCAATTTCCTGAAACGAACTGCTCTGCACCAGATGCCTTTCAACACATTTACACATGCTTCTGACATTCTCCCAACTGTGGATTGTAACTAAAGATTCTCCTGGATATCATTTTATTGACGATGTCACATGGAGCCAGTGGGATACAAGTATACATCTTTCCTATATAAACATCAGCTGAAGAAAATATTGCTTTGAGAGACGTGCATATTCTTTGAAGTGTGGGTATGAAAAACCAGAGGATCCTATGTTAGAGTATCAACTTGGAGGGGTTGTCCTGAGGGAGAGGTGGGGAGAGATGCTACGGAGAAAAAGAAGCCAGGAAGGGGGTATTAAGTTGCAGCTTGAAATCCTGGGCCAGCTAAGAAGGTGACACATGAATAGAGTCCTGCAGGAGAAGGAGGACATGAGGGAGGAGAGTGCCCAGGCAAACGGAACAGCTAATGCAAAGCTCCTGAGGCAGAACAGGTGTTCTAGAATGTTCTAGGGATAGCAAGGAGGCCATCATGGTTCTCTGAGCACAGCAAGTGGTGTAGGAGCCGAGGTCCCAGAAATAAGGAATGGGGGAAAGGGCCCCACCCAATTTTTACTCTGAAATAGAAGCCACCACAGGCTTTGCATTGTTATCAACCTAAGTGTAATTGGCAATTGTCCAGGGGAGGGACTGGGTTGCTGTCTCTGTATCCCCAACCATTTAACTGTGGCCACCACATCTGCCCACTGAGGCAACATCTGTCTGCGGCAGGAAGGAGAGGGCAAGTCAGGGCCAGAACAGGGCCTCTGAGGCCAGGAAGTCAGCAGGGTTGGAAGTGGCCCTGCCAGGCCTGAGAGACCCGCTGGAGGTGCTGAATGTCAGGGACAGGATGGGAGGGATGCCCTCAGGAAGGGACACGTGTCAGTGTCTGTTGTCCTAGGGAGGAGCCAGTGGCAGTCAATGTGCAGAGGTTTTAGAGGTGCTAAGTGGGCACCGCTTTCTTCATTTTCCCCACTATGGCCCACTTGGGACCCCCCATGTTACTGAAACCATCACCCTTTATCCTTTTGAATGTGGCACCCACATGCCAATGTGAGGTTGGGGAGTAAGTTAAGTGACAATAGGGTACCTGTCATGCCCCAGGGGCCATGTGCAGTGTTTCACATACACAGGCTCATTTACCTCAAACCAGCAACCCCCTGGGTCATTATTTTTATCCCTATTTTACAGGCAAGGAAATGGAGGCTCAAGGGGTAAATAACTTACCAGGGTCACAAAACGAATATGTTTTGAGTAGGATTCAACCCTGGACCTTCTGATGCCAGAGTGAACGTTCTTTACATTATCCTGGATATGTGGCCAGCATCCACCATAAACATCATGCCTGTTTTGTGAGCTTAGACAAGGTCAAGATCAGGGCAGTAAGGGGGGGTCAGGTGTTTTCTACCTGACAGGCAGGTCCATGTGGACTCCCTGGGGGCAGAGAATGGGCTTGTTTGTCAGACAGGGTCTTAGGAGTTTACAGTGGGTGGGGGCTGGAGGTGGGGGTGGGAATAGAATGTTTCCTGTCTTCTTGGGAGACCAGGCCCATGCCACCATTTTGACTTCCCCATTGGTTGGTCCACACCCCTTGCAAATATTCGTTGTATTTTGCTTGGCAATCATTTACATTAATGATGCAGAGTCTCTAAATGACTCCAGCCACCAACATTGAGACATTGCAGTGCAAGATCTATTGCTTGAGCATTAGTGCTGAAGAGAAGCCATTTTTACAGGAAATGGCTCCACTAGCCATGTAAGGGAAATTGGGAAAGAAGAGGGGGTTGGACGTTCTTTCTTTTTCCCCTTGGAAGATAAAAACCACAGCTGATTTTTGTCTTAATGCTGAAGTATGGGAAAACCTTTCGTTTTTATTAGCCCATGGGGCTGGAGGTATGAAACTTTATGCTAACTAGGAGGCACCCACTAAGCACATTTTATTAGCTCTACTATCCAGCAGTGCTTTCAATTTCTAAGACAGTTTCTTTAAAAAGCCTCTGGGGACATGCACAGCGATCTCAGTTAATCCCACAATAATAAAAACCAGCAGCTAAAGTGCTGCTATAACAATAATGACCAACACACAGGCTCTAAGATGAATTGTAGGGAGGATTTCCTGACAAGGAGTGTTCAGGAGTCACCTCAAACCCCTTCCTTCCTCAGCAAGTAGTGGGAGCCTCGTCTTTCTTGTCCAGCTTTGCTGAGCTCACCTGCAGGCAGAGAGATAGATGAGCTGGCCTCTCGGCATCCCTTCCCAGCCTGTGACTCTGAGAACACCCCTGCTGACCTAACCCAGTGGAAATTACCTTTTCCCTTCTGGACGGACAAAGTTCATTTAACAACATTCCCTGGGCAGCTACCATGTGCAAAGCCCGGGGACGTTTTTGGGGAGGGCAAGGATAAAACATGGCCCATTGACCCCTTCCTCAAAGAACTGACACCCAGTGGGAGACAGAGGGATATGCATGGGAACCTAAGACCAAATACACTAGGTAATATGTCAGAATTGCAGCCAAGTGTGGAAGAGTTTGGAAGAAGAAATAATTTATGACAGCTCAGGGATGGATAAAAACTTCCAGAAGTGGTGGCAGCTGGAATCACTCTTTAAAGCCAAAAGGGGATTTTGGTAACTGGAGGAGAGGAAAGGGCCCAAGGCTAAGGACACAGCATGAATAGAGACACAGCGGTGTGACCTTGTGGGTTTGCTTAGGCTCTTCCTGGAAGCACAGCAGAGCAAGGAGAGATGTGGAAGGAAGACGGGGCTGGAAGAGGGAGGAAGAGCCAGAAGACAGACCACTCAAGAGTTTGGTCTTCACGCTACGCGTGCTGATGAGGTTTTGAAAGGCGGGAATGAGCTAGACTTTAGGAAAGTAACTCCAATTAAAAAGAAATCGCCAGTGAAATCTCCAGTCAAAAAGAAAAGCACTGTCTAGGTGCATGCTGCATTTTGTCCACAAGGTCAAAGGAATCTTGCCTTGTCCATCCAAGTCAGGAAGAGAGTTCCAACATGGGAAACTCCTGGCTTAGATCCCAAATGCCATCACATCCTGTGGGTCCTTTGATAGTCTGGGAAGCAGGGCACTCCATGAAATTTCCCAAGGAGGTGCCATTCATACATGGGCATGTGATAGATAGCACTGAAAACAGAAGGCTGCTTCCAGGCCCGGAGCTTGTGAGTCTCCTTTGTGTGGTCTGGCTTCGCCTCTGGTTTCCAGCTTTGTATCCATCGACTTCACGAGGCCTTGGGCGTTCTGAGGAGGCCAGGGTCAGCTGCAGCTGCCGTGGCAGGTGCTGTAGGGAGGGTATCTGTGCAATGTGTCTCCATCAGTTCCTGGAACTGCAATGGTTTTCGTCTCATTGGTTTTTATACAGATTGAGTCCTATTTGCAAGGCCACTGGAACTCATTTTGTCTTGCTCTCTCTCTTTTTTTTTAATATGCTGTACTCTACTTCCTTGGTCTGTTATGCACAAACCACGCTCTCCCTTCCTTAGTTGAGTGCGTCACCCTTGCACTAGCCTTGGGGTGGTTGGCCTTGAAGAGAGGAAATTCCATCTCCCTTCTAGCAGTCAGGGTGCAAGGGCGTGGATGGGCCTAGGCACAAAGACAACAGGGTCCTCTCTGTCCCTCCTCACCAGTTCACCTCTTCATGGATTCGTTCCGAAAATACTTACCGCTCCTCTGCTGTGCAGGCGCTCCCTCAGATGCTCAGAGAGAGTGAAGGAGAATCAGGCACGTTCCTTGCCCTTGAAGGAGTTCAATTTCAGCACGTTTGAGGTGTGTGGCTAGTGCGTATCAGAGTGAGGGGAGGATGAGAGCTGCTGGTGGGGAGGGGGAGGGCAGCTGAGGGAAGGGGCACGATCCGCCATGTGAAATGAGGGTGGGGAAGGAGGTCAGTTCCAGGCAAACAGAAGAGCAGACAGTGTCTGCAGGTGATAAGAGGTGGGTGTGTCTGAGGGCCTGAAGGAAATTCAGGTGGGCGAGCAGGGCCGGGCAGGGAGTGTCATGGAGAGGAGGCAGGTCTGTGGCCGTGGGGACTTTGCTGTTGATGTTGGCACTTGTACACATTTACTTGGTGAGTTCCTTACCTGGTCAAGCTTTGGTTTCCCTTCTCTGTAGCGAGAAGAGGGTAATAGACCTGGGCAGACAAGTTTGATGGAACAATGACATATATGTAGACTGTGTGGTAAACAACAAATTATTAATAGTAACAGACAATCAATCTAGTGTACGGAGGTTAATAACTCCAAATGACATAAGACACATCTCTTACTATATACCACAGAAAACGTGCAAACCCAGCAAGCACAGATGTAAATGTTGGCTGGACTGAACTGAAGGGGAAATGGTTGATGTCAGTGGCCCCAGACAGCAGGAGACAGTAGCGGGAGGGGAGGCATTCCTGCAGGAGTCATGGAGCTCAGCTATGTGGGGACCACAGGATAGTCTGATCTTACAAGTCGTAATAGAGCAAACCAGCAATGTTCTGACCTCACAATGAGTCTGTAATTCAAATGCGATAAAGTATCTATATGAACTCATTCAAACCCAATTTATTTTGCTTTGGTACATTTTTAACTCTATTTGATAGCGACAACTCACTACACAGCAAGGAAGTTGTTTACAAATCTTATTGCCCACGTACAATTTCCATGCCCATCGATAGCACAAGAAAAAAAACCCAAACTTTGTACATAGGATATTCATGAATTTTGAAGACAGTTTATCATTATGTCGACCCAAAGAGAACCCTTGTGAGCAGTATAGAGGTAAACCATTAATAATTTATTTGTATTTCTCTTCATTTGTTTAAATTGTATGGAAATTATATATACTCTAAAGAAAAGTATTGAAAACTGGCTGAAAGTAATTTAACATATTTAAAACAAAACATAATTTTCAATGCTCTAGAGGTAGAAACGTCATTAAGAAAATCAAGCATTAAACATAAATACCTGCTATTTCAACCCTTGTTGTTGAAAAGGCCTCTAAGTTGTTTCTGTATTCTTCAGTGAGTGAAGAACTTTGCGTCTCTTTTTCTTTCTTTGACCACCGAACGTCTTGTCTTGTCTCGGGCAGCATAAACCCAATGAACACGACGACAGAGTTATGGACAATCAGACTGACAGGGGCAAGAGCGATAATCTTATAATCCTCTCTTTTGCCAAAGGGAAACAGAATTCTAGAGACGCCAAGCCACTTGCCTTGGATCCAGCTAGAGCCAGAGCCCAGGTTTCTCTAGTCTCGTCCTGGCTGTTTTCCCTTATCCATGTTCCCTGCCTCTGAGGCTGGACGTATACCTGTCCCAGGACACAGCCCTGGAAGGTGAGTTTTTACATAAATTTGTATCTGTGTGTGCGCTCGTGTGCGTGTGTATGTGCATGTGTGTGCGTGTGTGTGCGTGTGTGTGTTCCTCTTGGATCCTAGAACGGAGCTTTTCAAAATGCAGTGACTTGAACATTCTTCTTAGTTATGTTCCTATTGTTTACAGTTTCAGTATAAATACTTTTTTACTGTAAACTCTTAATGTGAAATGTATGGATAATCTTGCTTCTCAGTTTTAAAAGGGTTGAGATGATGGAAACCAAACAAATGAAGCAAGGCCCCAATCCCATAGACAGCCTCGTGTTGTTTTGAAAGTGTTGGGGAGATGAATGAACTCCCCACTCCCCCTCCCCCAGCCCGGGCACCCCCTACACTTCCCATCTTTATGAATTTAACTACCCTAGGAACCTCACATAAGTGTCATCACACACTGGCATATGATTGGCTTATTTCACTTCCTATGACATCCTCGAGGGTGATCCAGGTGGCACGTGTCAGAATGTCCTTCCTTCTGAAGATTGATTAGTACTCCATTTATCGTGCATGTGTACACATGTTGTCTGTCTATTGATCTGTTGATGGCCACTTGGGTTGCTTCAACCGTTGGGCTGTTATGAATTCAACCCTATGGTTTTAATTGCTTTGTGGAAACTGAAGGCTCGATATGGGGGGGCGGGGGTGAACGTGAGTGCTACTTGGGAGCTCTCTGGCCCTCACAGATGGCACTGACAAAGGAGAGCTACATCTAGCTTCAGAAAACAAGGCACTTATTCTGCACCTTTTCAAAGACCTATTTTGCTTCAACATGACACACGATAGTCATAAGCGGGACACTGCCCATTGCCCAAGGGCATTATGTACAGCCTCACATAAGGACAAACATAAACATCACAAAGATTAAGTCTGTGAACTCTCAGAAACTCACCATCTTTGTGATCATAGCATGACTTCAGGGTAGTGTCAGAGCAGGGGTCTTTGCACACTGAGGGACTCTGGACACAAATTTCAGCCTTACTCTTAACTGCACTGCCAGCCCAGGTCCCCCAGTTATCACAAGCCATTGCACACCTGAGAAGAGAGGTTTTCATCCTTTCATTTCCCGGAAAGCAAGACTTCCTAACCACCACCTCCATCACCGATTTGGTGGTGCAGTGTTTTCCTTCCTGCTCCCAGTCATTTACTCGACAGTTGTTCGTCGACTGCGCCTGGATGTTGGAGGTGCGCATTCAGCACTCCTGGAGACTTGTCTTCACCAAAGTGCTGTCGTGTCAGACACAAGCATCCTTGGGTCTTCGCCTACAAAACATGGTGAACCTGCGTCAACTTCAGCCTTTTGTAGGTGTTGGGCTGCAACATGGGAACCCAGGGCAAAGATCCTACAAAATCTAGTCGTAAGGATCCTTGCACGCCCTTCCGGAAGGGTCACGTGGAGAACTGAGCAACAGGCAGCACAGCCAGCTTTTCCTCCACTGTTGGGATGGGTCGCTGTGTCCTTCAGCCACGTTCTAACTACGTGCTCACTTTTGAAGATATTATACTAAACAAAAGCAGTGTAGGAAGACATTGTTCAGTGGGTAGTGCCCAGCTAGTCTCTATTCCCAGTAAAACCATACCAAGTAAGAGATCAGTTTTCAAAAACTGAAGGGGATGTCATGAACAGTTGCTTACTGGCTGTGGAACCAGACTGCCCGAGTGTGAACACAACTTCTGACACTTCCTAGCTGGGTGACCTGAGGCAAGTTACTTAACCTCTCCGAGCCTTGGAGAATCATAGTCTGAAAAGATGGATGACAAAAGTACCCAAATCGTGGTGGCTGAGGATTAAATGCCTTGAAACTCGCACAGCATTTAGAGTAGTATCTGGCCAATCGATCGATCGATTGATAAATAGGTTAAGAGCTAGACAGACACCGTAACAAAGGAAGATCTTTAAAATGATGTGTATTATTTAGGAACATAATGAAATTGTCTTCCTTGACTATATCTATAATAGGAGTTCCCAACTGCCCAGCTCAATATAGATGAGATTCTTCTTGAGGAGATAACATTATAAGACCCACAGAGGCCGCAAGGAGAGGATTCCTTAAAGGGTAAGTGAGTGGGTAATAAAGGCGGCCACGTGACACCACTATTGTGAATCCAGGTGCCCCCCAGACTCTGCTGGGACTGATGATGGCCTCTAACCAGGAAAGAGCTTTTAAAACATCAAGACGAAACAGATCATTTGAGAAACTCTAGCCCACTGTGATCAACATTCATTATCTTTGTTATCCATGGAGTTGTCTTAACATATAACACACCACCCCCCAGTGACATAAACACAAGAGTCTGGTGAAGTGGATGGCACAGCCCGGGGGGGTGGGGGAGATGTTGCCCTTGGGGCTGAGGAAATGTGGCACTGGAGGAATTAGACCCAATTTATCCCAGAAGCTCACGTTCCTTAATACAGAGCTGAAGCCTGGCACCGTCCTCCTGGCATGATTACTAGGCAGTGCCCCTTCCACTACCTGCCCTGGAACCCTCTAATGACAGAATAGGTTCAGTAATTGCTTTGACATGTGCAATTCTTTTCTAGGCAGTGACACAAAAAGAATTGCCCAGAGGGAGTCCTTGCTTGAAAAGTATTTCTGCTCCTAGACAGGAAATATGGAGCACATGCACGAAGTTTCACCTCATGAATGCGGTCCGTTTGCTCTTCAAATCTGCCGTCTCTGAGCATGCTCGTCCAAGCAGCTATCACAGAGGCCAGAGAAATGTTAATGGGCCTTTCAGATTCGACAACATCCTCCCTTCTACCCCTCACAGCCAGTGGGTGTCTCTTCCGCCCCGTTCCTTCTTGTTTCAGCCACAAAAGGAAACAACCCCCCACCCTACCCTCACCCCCCTTTGCTAGTCAGTCATCTTTCACTTCATGGTCCGTGTTTTGGAGGGATGGGGCGTGGCCTCTATTTGCCAAGAAGCTTGAGGAAGTGTCTAACAACTGTAATTTCTCAATCTTGAACAAGGAGGAGTTTCGGCTGCAAACGATAGATGTCTCACTGCCCTTGGCTTGGCTGTGTGACACGCCACAGCCATCTGAGTCAAGGAGTCCACTTTCCTTGCTGTTGAAGGCCCTTCTCATCACAGCTGGGGATGGGGGGCTCATGTACCGTGTCACAGGCTTGTTCCCCATCGTGGTTACCAGACCATTCATTCATGCAATTCATTCGTCCTTCATTCACTTGTGTTACTTTAACAAACTGATGATCTGCTTATGGGCCAGACACTCTGCTAAGCTTTGGGGTCAATGATGAATCAGACAGAGCCCTGCCCCCGAGGTGCTCATAGCTCATGGCTTTATTACTGAGGTGGAGGGGTGGGTGGGGAGAAGGGTGGCATATTCAAAAGTTTCATCTGAGGGAAGGTTAATGAGTGGACTATTTGCTGAGGGTGTGCAGGGTTAAGAGAACCAGTGAGGGAGGTTCAGCCCCCTTCCCCCCACCACCCAGTAGTAATGGGAGAAGCCATCACTACCCCGGACCGGAGGGGTAAGGGGAGGAAATAGTGTCTCAGAGCCAGTGAGGACTAGAGTTTGAAAGAGGATTGTGTAGAGAGGGCACACCCACAAGAGCTGTACTCGGTCAGAATCGTGTCTAGCGTAAGAGAATGGTGGTGGTGGTGGTGGTGGGGTCAGAGTGAAAATGCCTTGACCTCTCTCTCTTCCCACCTTTATCTCCCATGGCTGAACCCAACTGGTAGCCAGAGGACCAGAGAGCCCCATGATGCAGACCTTAGAGTAGCGTCTGGGGCACAGACGGCCAGGGAAGGTGGGTGTGGGGGTGAGGACTGACTGTGCGCACACTGAAGTCCTAGCCGTGTGTACCGCAGAGCACAGAGGAGAGGCTCGGGGATCCATCACTGCCAGAAGCCATCCTCATACTGAAGCTGGCGCTGCAGTCAGGACCCTTCGTGACTGTCTGCAGATGTGACCTGGCTGAGTCCAGGAACCAAAATGAATCAGCAGTGTTGCGGTCACTCCGGGCTCAGGGAGAGTCTGAACAAAGATGGGAGGAGCTGCCTTGGAACTGCCTCATAATCACACACAGACTATGACATGGTCTTTGTACTTGAGCGATTTATAATCTCACTTGGGAGAGCAAAACTGTGCAGAAAAATATGAAACAATTACACCAAAGGCAGCAGAAACAGAAAGCTGTCTGGGTGGAAGCCCAGCAGCAAGCAACTTCACAGTGGCAAATGCAGCTCCTTCCTCTGCCTGGCAGCTAGGTGAGGCAGCCACCAGCCGGCAGGGACTGCTGTATTCTGTGCTGCTGCTGCTGGTGACCACTGCTTTGGATGTGCATGCACACACTCACGTGCACACAGATGTGTACATGCACAGTGCACATGCACACATATACATGCACACAGAGGTTCCTGCATGCACACATGTACACACACGCGCACAGAGATGCACACAAGCACAGTGCACATGCACACACACACATGTGCACAGAGGTGCATACATGCACACATGTACACACACAGAGAGATGCGTACATGCACAGTACACATGCACACACATACATGTGCACAGAGGTGCATGCATGCACACATGTACACACACATGCACACAGATACGTACACACAGCGCACATGCACACACATACATGCACACAGAGGTTCATGCATGCACACATGTACACACGTGCACACAGATGCATACATGCACAGTACACATGCACACATACATGTGCACAGAGGTTCATGCATGCACACATGTACACACACGTGCACACAAAGATGTGTGCATACACACGTGCACATGCACACACGTGCACACGGAGATGCATACATGCACAATGCACATGCACACACATACATTGCACAGAGGTGCATGCATGCACACATGTACACACACGTGCACACCAAGATGTGTGCATACACACACGTGCACAAAAAAAAGACAACACATGATCTGTTTCCATGCTGTCTGACTACTTGTGACAGTTTCTTTGCTCTAATGGACCCATGAAAACAAGAGGGAGAGATGGAGAGAGGGAAGACAGACTGTCATTGTTATTGGTGCTGGGCGTCCTCTTTCAGTAGCCATGTTTCTTCTGGGTTCTGGGTTAACTTAAAAAAAAGAAACAAAGGCCTGTCTGCCTTTCTGGATTCTCAGCGGTTTTATTGGTAATACCACGGGAATTCGGGGACTAGGGCATGAGCGATTCCAGCCTAGCTTGATGGGCGTCCTGATGAAGGCTTGTACAAGAGAAAAGCAGCTCTAAGGAATGATTTCCTCCCAGTTTCCACCTCTCCCACACCAGTAGGACCGTTTTCCAGTGATGGAGGGTGCAGAGGCCCACCACTGTTTTTTTTCTGGAACATGTTTGACTCTGGATGTCCCTTCCATCTCCTCCTCCTGACATTCAGTTCAGCGTCTCAGTACCTGGGCCTCTCCCCCATTCCAGAATTCATGCCATGAGGCAGGTGTTAAAATCACATGTATACTACATGTCAGGTATGGTGGCTAAATATGCTAAGACAAAGGGATGATTGCGTGGATCTTTCTGCCTGGTAGAGAAATGTGGGAGCCTTGGAGACTAACGGGAAGAAACACTCACTAGAGCAGCGTCAATGTGAAGCCCAGAACACATCTCCGTTCTTATTTCAGCCATCTTCAAAAGACAGCTGGAGAGTTCTACCATCGGCAGAAAAGTCACCGTAGGGTGGCTGCTCTGCGGCAGTCAGTCTATCGAAATGATGATCCCGGTATTTTAAAAGATGATTTTATTTGTGAAAATGCCTAAGGCTCCACCACATTTCCAAAAACAGCGCATTTCCTTGGGTCTATGTAAAAACTAGAAGACCAGGATGCAGGACAAGTTCAGCAGAATTCATAAAAAATGGTGGGTGGCTGTCAGTCATATGCTTTCTTCCCGTCTGCAAAAATGGATCTGCAAGGCCTGGCCAGTGAATTTTGTGCACAGGCCTATTATCAGCTGACATCTCAAATCTGGAGACCCGACCACATCATCTGTGATGCCTCTGCTTTCCATCACCCCGCCCACTCTTGCTTACTTCCTAATCTTGTTTATGTATGTCTTTATCTGAATTCCCTCTGAGCCTCACAAAGGGTGTAGACTAGCGAGAAACACCTAGAGAGTCTCATGATGCATGTTTGATAGCAGACGGCGAAGGAGATACGGATGGTAGCGGCCACCTATGGCCCGGCCGCTTTGTCTTCTACTCCAGGGCCGCCCTTCAGAATGACAAATGGTCAGCTCCTGCTGCTGATGGTAGACATACCTTCCTGAGAATCTTCCAGCACTCTGTCTTCTCCCCGTCAGTGCTACGTTATGTCCCCAGGGTCCTTGACTCAATGCTTTCGTATTTAAACTGGCATTTGGTATAACCAGAGGCTCCCTCTGAAGGCCACCCCTCTAGTTGACCCACCTTAGTTACTATACTAATAAAAAAAAAAATTTCATGGTCCAAAGCCCTTGGGAATTATCCGAGTCACACCTGCCTATGCTGTCACCAAACCCTGCAGTGCATTATGTAATATGTGACAGTGAAGGAACCGGGCCCCACTAGCCACCCTCAACATCTCATTTGCACACCAACCAGACTTGTGTGTGAAGATGGCCACATCCCTTCAGGCCTGGACAATTTATATGTCCTTTCTGGGCATCTGACATTCAGCAGAAGACCATGGCCACCTCTCCTTTTGAAAGATCCAGTTCTCAAAAACTGTCCCCACTCACCCAGAGAAAGCAGGACTGATGGAGGAGCAGGGGACCCAACGCCAACACGTAACATGAAAAGAATTGTAAACTACGTATTTCTGTTTTGGATGACATGTCAAGAAAACCTTCTTCAGTTCTAGAAATTCCTTTAAAGTAAATAAAACCCAGTGGGTTGCCTTCTTTTGTGAATTCTTGTTCTTTTTCCCTATTTTACTTTCACCATAAGAATCTATAACCAGGCTAAAGAACAGGCCTTCCTACAGAATATAAAAGCAATAGAACTCCTGGTGATATTAATAGTACTTCACATTAAAGGAGCATTTTTCACCTTTAAAGCCCTTTATAAATATTAACTAATTAATCCCCTTAGCAACCAAGTACTTACTTCGTTTGCTGCTAGGCATAAAGTCAGTAATGGACTGAATTACAGATCTCCCTGGGGAGTGATTTGACATCTTTTTCAAATACACAACGATGGTTGACGTGTGTGTGTGGTTTGTTTTTGTTTTTTATTTTGTCCAATTATGAAGTCAAATTTTAAAAATCACTGTTAAAGAATGGAGGAAAAAAGACTAGCTACAGCCAGTGTACGGCAGTGTCAGCCCCCCTGTGCTGAAGGCAGAGAATGTTTTTAGCACTGTATCTTATCTATGGCTTTCTGGGTATCAACCATGCCCCAGATGCTATCATCTCTGATGCCTCAAATAGAAAATTCCAGAAACAAACCTCCTTGATTCTCTTTCCATATATTTAAAAAAAAAAAGGACACCACTCCCAATATTGCGATGGGCTCCTACTGCCTCAGGTGTATTCTCTTCTTTCCTTTCTGAGACCAGCAAAGGCAATGGGTGTAACATCACCTCCCTCCTCTTCCCACGGCCCCCCACACTTCCTCTTGGTTTTGTGGTAGTCCCACTGGTCAGCACATATTCCGGTGCATGGTAGTTGCTCAGTAAATACTGATTGAACACGTGAATCTTGGAGACCTTGAGGAGTTCAGTATTGTACAAAGCACAGATATGCCAGCCAGTCACTTGTTCCCAAGGCACCCCAGTGTTCTCTACAACTGGAAAGATGATTAACTAGGCTTCATGCATTCTAGGGGCCCATCCTATTTTAACCCAAACACTGGGATTGGCAGCCTGTGAGCAGAAGCTGGCTCCATCAGACGCTACAAGGCGTGGGGGGGAGGGGTGGGCCACGAACATGCTTACCCAGTTCAAGGGCAGATCAGTGGGCCCGCCCTTCCATGCTTCCAGATTTGTCCCTTATGCTGCACGTTGCTCTTCTCGGAGGCCCCCTTCGTTTTTTCTCCTTCCATGATTCTCTTTGATTTTTATTTCAAGCGGGCTTAGCTTTAGAGCCATTGGCTGGGCAGTGAGTTACCCTGTGTGTTTTGTCGGACCCCAAACTGCCCTGGAAGTCGCTGGGTGCAGAACAGACCTGGAAAAATACCAAGGGTTCCAGTCAGGCCAGGCTCCTGAGCTATACGGCTGTCACTTGAATGGCCACTTTGACCTTCCCTCAAACTACTTATTAGGAATAACTCAAATATGAGCCACCCTCCCACCCTGGGGTTCCTTCCACTGAGATAGTTCTTGGGGGATCCTCAGACATACGAGAGTTTCAAGATTCTGTCTAATTCAGCTCTGTCTGAGAACTGACCCAGCTGCCAGCCTCGGGGGCTGCTATGATTCGCTTCCCCACTTAGGGCCAAGTTCTTTTCCATCGTCTCAGAGGCTGCGCTGTGGTACTTCCTCAGTCTTCCCAAATAGCACAGAAGTCACTTGGTGCAACCACTGCAGACACCCCCATTTACTAACCCATTAAGAGATATTCCTTATTTGGAGCTTTTTACAGACAGGGGAAGAGTTGCTAACTTGTACTGAGCACTCAATTCCAGATTCTGTGCGCTCATCGAAGTGCCACCGCTACCCTGCAAGGCAGCAAGCAGCAAAGCCACCTCAAATCCAGCTTGTCCAACCCAGAACCAAAGTCCACGTCCCTCGGGAGCGTGAGCCAGAAACCCTGGTGTCAGCGTCCACACTTCCTGTTCCCTCACCCCACATCCAAGTGCCATTGCCTTGATCTCTTAAGTGTGTCTTGGTTCCATCTACTTGTCTTCCCTAGCGGTGGTCATACCTTTCCCCACTAGAATATAAGCTTCACAAGAACAGAAACCTCGTCTGACTCGTTTGTTGCACCATCAATAAGCCTAGAACCGTGTCTGGAACACAGTATAGTCCTAACTCAGTGAATGACTGAATGAATGAGCAATTGCCGTGGCTTCGATGCAAGCGACTGTCACCTCCTGCTCACATCCCTGCAGCAGCCTCTTGCCTGGTCTCCAACACCCACTCTTGACCCCTCCAACTACACCTGCATTCTGTAGCCACCTCAATTCTTTCAAAATGTACATAACTCACTCTTCTGCCTAGTGGCCTCCTGGGGTTCACCATGTGACCATATTTCTTACTGGTCTTCGAAGTCAAGTGTGGTCTGTCCCTGCCCACCTCTCAGAGCCTCTGTTTGGGACATTCTCCTCCACCAAGCCCACCCTCCTTCCCTTCACCTGAATGGCTCCCACATATCCTTCCAATCTTATGCTAAACACAGCTTCTTTCTGCACCTTTCCCATAGTAGGTGGGATCTACTATGCAAGCCTTGGTACCCCTTACCTTTTATGTGACCTGTTCAAGTTTGCAATTATATAATGATTTCCTCCTTTTTAAACTAACTGACTGCCCCACAGACCCGGAGTCCCATGTCTGTGAGCACTCAGCTCTGTCTAGCATCGGCCCACAGCTCCACCCTCCACCCTGCCCTGCCTCTGCCTCCTGCCCTGGGGGGCTGATCCCAGAGACCTGTGGCCCTCGGCCCATCAGCCCTCCGGCCCATGGGAGGCACCAACAGGAGCAGGGAGTGTGGGAGGAGGGGACCAGGCGTGTTCCCTCCCCCGCGCAGCTGTGGTTGGCAGTGGGTGGCAGCCTCCAACACAGCTTAGGTTGGATTCCCACTGTGGCCAGTCCCGGAACTGGGTGCCCCATGTCCTGTACTTACTGACATTCTGGGAAAGAGTTGGATTAAACTGTCCTCAGTTACCCTGGAACTGTGCCGTCCTCTCCTGCCAAGACCTGGGATCCCCGAGCAGTGACTCTGCTCTTGCCCCTTGCCCGTCCTCTCGCTGGGTTAGACACCCTGGCTCTGCGGCGGACGTGTGCTGCCACAGTGTCTGTCCATCCAGACGGCCCCTTCCAGTCCCTCCTGGCATCACAGTCACTCCGCCTGGAAACGGGCAAAGCTGACTCTTCATCGTGCCATTTCCGGCCTCATTGGTTTTACCCTGAACTTGGATGCCCGGGCACTGGGGTGCACATGCTCCCGTGTGACTCCTGTGGGTCTCCACACGTTGCACAGACACAGTGTGTGACACCATGTGCCCCGTGCAGGGCAGGGCAGGGCTGTAATAGCCCCTGGCTCGGGCAGCCGCCGTGTTCTTCCAGGTTCACAGCCTCTACGGCTGGATCCACTTTCTCACCTTCAAACCCCCCATTGGCCACACCTGGCGTTTGAAGTCCCTGTTTGTAGGAAAACTCTCCTTTTAAAAAGCTGTTGCTTGTAGCTACTACCCACTCCCGCTTCCCTGCTGCATGTAAGTTACCATGTCAGCTGCATGCTGAACCCAGATATCTTCCAACCCCTGAGAACAGCTGGACTGGAAGCCACGTTCCTTCGGAAAGCTCTACGCTCTTTAGAGTAGTGGAGCCCGAGGGAGAGGTAAGGGCAGAAGCTGTCACGCCATGAAAGCGGCTGGCTCCCGACGGACGTGGTGAATGTCATGACTGTTGGGGTAGGATGGACCTGGTTCTAATGGCAGCTGTGCCGTATGTGGGACTCGAGCTGGGAAGTGCAGCGTTAGCACTCGGCCTTGGACTTGCTCCTGGATTCTCCCTCAGCCTTGGGGTTCTCATCTGTGAAAGGTGCCAAGTAAGTATGTACCACACAAATGACTGTGCTGTATGAGAACATTTCAACTAACAACGGACTTCATAAACAACGGGGGTCCCATTAGATTTTAATGGAGCTGGAAAATTCCTATTATCTAGTGACGTCATAGCCATCCCAACCTGTCAGTAGTGATGCTGGTGTAAAGAAACCTGCTGCACTGCCAGTCCTATAAAAGTACAGCACATACAGTGACAGTGGTGGCTCCACCACCCAGGTTTGTGTAAGGCACCCTCTGATGTTCCCACAGTGACCAACCTGCCTCATGCAGCATTTCTCAGAACGTATCCCGTCAGTAAGCAGTGTAGGACTGTACACAGGACGCCTGTAAGACCTTAACTTGGCACTTAGCAAATACTCACAATGGCCAGTTCCCTTTCATGATCATAAAAGTTTTCAGGGCATCTATTCCAGGTTCTTCGTCTAGGAATGCAGGCAGGCCATGTTTCCAGGTGGATATCCAGCTCCACTGGGAGAGGGGTCACCCCACCCAGGTGCAACGAGCTCACACTCACACAAGTCAAATGTGCTCATCACCAAACAGCAAAACCCAGTGTGGCTTTGTTGCCAAGGACAGCAGCGACTGCCCTGCTGTTATTCAGAACGCTGCTATGTTATCTCTTTCATCACGGAGACAGGAGAACGTGTTCTGATGAGGAGTGGGTATGAAAGGGCTCATGGCATCAGGACATCCCGAATACCCAATCTGAATGCTCACACTGCAGGAGGAAGTGCATTTAGACCAGCGTGGTAGCCCGCTGGCCACATCCCAGCCCCCTGTTAGCTGGTCTGGGAATACCCCAGTGCACGGTGATTACAGAAGTTTGGAGGGGGCTCGTGGAGCCTGACCTCTCAAGGGGCCAGGTGGCTGGGCCTTTACCTCCCTGTCTCAGGCCGCATTGGTGTGTCCTGACGCCTGCCCTGTTCCTCCCCCACCCTCGGGCAGGCACGGAGGGAGTGAGACGGCCACTCCTGAGGCTGAGTCAGGGGACTCCCCCAGCTCAGAGAAACAGCTGGTTCCAGACGCAGAGCTGGGCAGGGAAGAGCACATTGCCTGGGTAGTTCTGACAAACACATAGTCCTAGGAATTCCGGAATAAAGAAAAAGAGTTGCCTCAAAGGGACGAGCACACAGACTGGGAGTTTTCTCTGCGGCCAGACCCGAATGTCAGGCAGACAGGGTCCTCCTGGGACAACCTGAAAGGGAGGCAGCACTCTGCTCTCAGGAAGGGCGGACGGTGGGGGGCAACTAGCCTCTGGGGGAAAGTCAGGCAGAGGGCATGCAGACGGAACCCATGATCCAAACCCCAGAGGCATTTGGAGGCCAAAATAGGGAGTGAGACAGCTAGAACATGGGCAACGTGGCTTGTCTGTAGCACCACAAGTTCTAGAGAGGGCAGAGGTGGCAGGAAGAGGCCACCCTGCCCCGGCCCCAGACTCTGGCTTATGCAGTGTATACTTCCCGGAGAAGGCAAAGGAAGCAGGGATTGAGGACACCACACAGGCTGGAGTGGAGAAGGGGAGCAGCTCCCGTCTCGGGTTCACTTCTGCTGTCTAGACCCATGGCAAAGATGGATGTCAGAGGGCAGAAGGCCCGGCTGATGACTGTTTGGGAGAAGGGACGGAGAAGGCTGAGGCAGGTAAAGACGCCACATACTGGCCTTCCACAGCGTTTGGTGGCCCTCCCAGGGGTTTGCAGAACAGGAGTTGGCATGGAGACCATTCTAGCTGCACTGTGGTAACAAGGAATAATTTCACGTCAACAGCACTCCCAGGAATGGGGAGGCCGTGCTGTGGTAAAGAGGAGGTTCGGCCAATGGGAAGACGGGGAACACGAGCCACCCTGTTTTGGGATGCACCCCGTCTGCTTTGGGGAGGCCTTCCCTGCTAGCCATCACACTTAAAAAACAAGAATCATTTGTAGAAATCAGTAGTGTCTGGTCAGAAATGATCCAAAAGAGGCTCCTACTTAAACAATTAACATCAGGAATAGATTCTCAAAGGGAAACCGCAGTAAGAGCGCTGGTGAACTTGAGATCGGACTCTATCAGCTTCATGTTCTGTCTTTGGCTGGAAACACATGACAAATAAGGTGTATGGGCTCGGCATATTCCTAGGAGGTATTGCTTTAAATCATATTATTTTATAGTAATATACAGACTTTCTGGATGTTTATTATGTGTTTGGAAAGTTATTCCAACTTAAAAGAAGAAAAAAACCTGAACCTTATTTCATTTAAAATAAAAACATTGAAGAGTGGATTAACCCTTTTAAAACCCAGACATTTGAAGAGGAAGTTGAGATTTTTCTGGAAAAGCGATTTGTGTGGTAGGATTTCAGCCCTAAGAGGCAGAGCCTCCGTGCAGGATCCGACTTGGGCTGGCTCCTGGGAGGAGAGTATTTCCTGCCCGGTGCTTGATCTTGTAACTTTGTTTTCTCTTTCCTAAAGTAAACACCCCCTTTTAAAATGCCAGCCTTTGGGCAGCTCTTCCCTGAGTGGTGTTTTATCTTCTGGGCTATTAGTTGCCGGTTTATTTAGCACACCTACTTGGCCTGAGGCTGACGGATCTATTTAACATCCTTCTTGAAGGTAGACCGGCCTCTGTACAAAGATGCTATCAGATACCTGCTCCAAGGACCATTGCCTGGGTTCCTGCTTCCTTTTAGCAACATCTGATAACAATGGGTTTTCCTTAAGCCATAGCTGTGCTACTTTGTTTTTCATGCATTTTCGGTGCCTTTCTTTTGTCTCTGTTTCTTAAATGCTTTGTGGATTGGGGGGTAGGAAGTCTCAGGAGGTCATCCAGGCCCTTTCCACCTGGCCCACAGCCTCTGAGGGGCAAGGCTATTTCAAGGGCATCAGGGATGGTGCCAGGAGGAAAGCAGGAACGGGGAGGGTGACCTTCAGCAGAGGGCTGTGGCTCTGCTTTCCCCACAGCCTCAGGCTCCTGTGACTTTGGGAGGACCTCCCAGGGTGCAGGAAGCAGGTGTCGGGAGCACCCAGCACAGAGCCACGACTCCCTATTGGTTGTGTAGGAGGTACCAGCCAGGCACCGTTCACCACCACTGTGGTGAGCAGGGGCTCAGAGTGGGGTTGGAGTTGGGCAGTGAGGCCGGAGCGGCCCCCCACGTTGTGCCCCAAATGCAGGTGCCATGGAGGACAGCAAGTCTTCACCCAGAGTTCAAAGGCTCAAGCGAAGTCATTCCAGTACTGGTTTGTTCTTGGTCTCTGGTGCTGGAATGAATCACTGTTCCCTCTTTGCCTTCCACTTTTAAAATGAATGTATGAGTAATACTCTTACTATTTTCCATTTTAAGAGAAATTCAGAAAGTTAAGACATACGGCAGACTGTCGTTTGAATTTTTTCTTAAAAAACCCATATACATATATATGTATTCTCTCTCTCTGTCTTTCTCTCTCCCTCTCTCTCACACACGCGTGCGCACACATGCACACACTACAGATAAGTACTTCCACAATTAACCTCTAACCTAGTTACCTGAGTGGACAAGGAAAACGCCATATTGATGTTTTTTAATAAGATCCTTAAGTGCTTGCTATTTGGAGGAAAAGAAAGACGAGTAAAAACAGTGAGTGGAAGTTTTAGCCTTTCCTCAACTGCCGAATGACCTACTAATACTTAATTAGCTGCCTCACAAATTGTAAGGGACCTTGAAAATATGAAATATGAAAGAGTAGAACAGAATATTTTTATGGTGAAATAAATCAGGTTAAGGCTGTGTGTGTGTGTGAGAGAGAGAGAGAGAGAAAGAGAGAGAGAGAGAGAGAGAGAGAGAGAGAGAGAGAGAGAGAGAGAGAGCCCCTTCCAATCTGAGAGCTATGACACTAATAGTTAATGGCCTAAACTACCACTGATAATCACGTTGGCTGTCAAGCCCCATCAGTCATCATTTTGTGCTAGTTTTGCTCATGTTTTTCAGGAGACGTGACAGTACCAAGCCCATGGCATTCCTTTCAGTGTCATTTGGTGGGGATGAGGGGGGTGGGAACGTGGGGGTGCAGCACCCTTGGTATATAACTCTGAGCCCTGCCTTTTCTCAGGGCTGCCAGCTTGAGGAGCATGTGGGATGTGATCCTTTTGTTCCTTTGGAAGAAAAAAAATGTGCTCTGGGTAAAAATAGTATTTTAAAGTCTTTTAAAAATTAGAATGCCACATCAGAGCTGATGACAATGGAGGCTGTTTCCCCTGGGTAGCACCTGGAGAACGGCTGAGTTTGGAAGGCTGGTGGTCCCCTTGCACCTCCCCCTGCCCACCCACCCACCCAGGCATCTCCCCCTGCCTGGGTTTCCCTCAGCAGCAGCGTCTGGGGAGTGAGCCCAAGACACCCACTTTCTTCTCCTGTCACTTCGGGCTCTCAGAGAAGTTCACTGGAGGCTGGGAGACAGGGCCCCGGCTGACTGCTGGGCCATTGCCTCATGTCTGCTCCTGCTCCACAAAATGTCCCTCACTGCCTCCTCTGCTGTTTTTAGAGTCTGCTTCTGGCATCTGCCCACCCCCACCGCTTCTTTTTTCTGTCCTATTTATTCCCTCTGATTTTCACTTAAGAATTCCAAACCTTTTCATTAAGTTGCCTCGTTCCTAGTTCACAGGTTTTGTGGGTTGTATTTTCAGCAGCATCGTTTTCCTCTCTGGAGGATGGCAGTTGTAAAAGAATTTCTGCTCCATCTGGAAAAGCAGGCTTGTCCAGGAAATAACCACATGTCGCCATGATGCCCAGGCGGGGTACTCAGAGTGCAAAGGAGCTGGGTCCCTCCTTCCTTCGACCCCCATAGCACTTCTTTTCTCTTATGACACTGCAGTTTGAGGCAGGAACTGGCTCTTACATGAGCTAAATACACAACCAATCAAATAAAAGATGGTGGTGGGTAGGGACTTCCCCTCTGCACATTCTTGGGTCCTGGTTCATCTCCACAGCACTTGGCCCAGTTCTTGCACAGCCCAGGTGTTCAACCAAAGGTAACCAACCTCAGCGCTCTCCTAATCCAACCTTTCTTAGCTTTGTAGGTGAGGAAAATGAGACTCGGAGATGTGAGTTACGTGCCCAATACCTCAGAGTTAAGAGAGTCTAAGAGATGGTGCTAGAACCCAGGTATCTGGGTTCTTTGCTCACAGATCTTGCACCAGGCCACAATGCCTCCTCCCCAGTGTGCCGCAGCAAAAGCCACTGGGTCGTTTAACACAATGTGGGGGTACTTTTTGTAAGAATTGCCTAAAACACATTAATTGGCCTACTCTACGAAGAAAAAATATATATGTACATCTACGTATATATGCATGTACATATATGTATGCACTTGTTTTTAACAACTTTAAACTTACTGTGACAGCATTTGGGTCTGGATTAGCTTAGAGACCACGTGCTCCAGCCCCCTCGAGATACTAAGAAAGAGACCGAGTGACTGGGCAGGCCCAGTTCTCAACTTCACTGGCTCCTAAAAATTCAAAACAAGCTCACTTTTTTGTTGCATACACCAGGACATCTTAGATGAGACCAATATTCCTCCTCTCCTTTGACAATAGCCCCCCTTTTGATGCATCTGGAGCCTTCAGTCTCATAGCTGCTCATCACATACCCACCAGGTGCCAGGCACGGGTGTGCTGCTGTAAGGTCATGCCCCCAGGGGACACTGGTCTGCAGGCTTGTCTGCTCAAGGCTGGGCATGGCACTCCCCTGCCTCTGACACTGTGTGCGACCCTCAGGCCTGCCGTGGCCCGGTCCTGGTCTTCACTTCTGAGCGACAGTCAACCTGCTAAAGTGTGTAAGTAACCGCTGGCTAGAATCAGGTGACACTCATTTCAGTTCCTGGGTTTAGATGTCATACTGATGGCTTGTTACAGGGGTGGGCACTGGGGGAGCTCACCTTGGATCAATGCAGACCCCTGGCCTTTAATCAGGCCATTGAAGCATATTGGTATGGAGGGTCTTTGGGGAGCTGATTGCACGATGGTGCAGCACCATGGTTTCCGACTTGGAGGGTGTAGGGTAGAGGTGCTTTGAAAGGGAGGCAGAGAAGGGGTGCTGAGTGCGCACAGCAAGTGCTTGGTTTCTACTTAGATGTACATGTCGTGGGTTGGTTCTGGGGTACCTGATGGAAGTTACTGAGAAAGGGGTGGCTGACGCCCTTTGAAGCCACCTTTGGAAGCCCAGAGTGGCAGAAGCTGTCTCCCTCCCTCCACTCTGTCTCTGAATCACGTGGGGGGAAAATGAGTGTTTGAACTCCTCGCACGTAAAACAAATGACAAGGGGTTGCTGGATGGCTCACTTGGTTAGAGTGTGAGCTCTGAACAACAGGGTTGCTGGTTCGATTCCCACATGGACCAGTGAGCTGCACCCTCCACAACTATATGGAAGACAATGAGCTGCCGCTGAACTTCCAGAGGGGCGGATGCATGGCTCATTTGGTTAGAGCGGGAGCTCTCAACAACAAGGTTGCCGGTTCAATTCCCACATGGGATGGTGGGCTGTGCCCCCTGCAACTACAGATTGAAAGAAACAGTGACTAGACTTGGAGCTGAGCTGCGCTCTCCCCTACTATATAGAAGGACAACAACTTGGAGCTGATGGGCCCTGGAGAAACACATTGTCCCCCAATATTCCCTAATGAAATTTAAAAACAAACAAATAAACAAACAAAAAAGAAATGCCAAAATCCTGGGGAGTTTCTGAGTCTCATCTGAAAGAGCCAGAGTCACTTAGGGAACTGACTGAGACCACCCCTGGGGGGTACAGCGTGTTGGTGGCAGCAGCACTGGCGGGCGGGTGGCCAGGACAGAGCGGCAGAAACAGGAGCACCATGGAGGAGAGGCCATGAGGGACGAGGCGCCGACAAAGCTCAACAGCTAAAAATCTGTGCAGTTTTCCCCTAAGCTCGTTATGGTCCCCAAAAAGGTGGGACCTGGAGAACAGGAGGTCATGCATGTATGATTGTCTTCGATGCCGTACTCCTGCACACAACCAGCCATGGCCATCAGGCCTCTTCGGCCAGTGTCCTCTGACATCGCCCAAGTTTTCTGCCATCCTAGAGCTTTATTGTGTGTGCTCCTGTCATGGATACTGCAGAGTGTGGGACGCTTTTCAAAGGCCACATAGCATGATGGCCTTTGATGGCATCAGGAGATGCTCATGGTAACATCAATTGTCCTGCTCCAAGGAGGAAAGTGACAGTCATTCCTCATGTTTTATGGCGTTCTAGAGGGCACCTGCTGTGTCCACCCCACTCTCATTCCCTCCCTACTGCCCCCTTGGGAAGCAGGTCTGGGATAGCGGAGTGAGCACAGGCTGATGGTGTCAGAGCCCTTTGGCCTTAAATCCCAGCTCTGGTGGTTCCTCTGTGTTACGCTGGGTCAGGAACTAATGAGTCAAATTTCCTCCTTTGGAAATGGGGATTATAACACTTACCTTACCAGGACGAGGGAGGCTTTGGGGGCACATATGAAGCTTTGGGACAAATTAGAACACAGTGCCTTTTCCTCAAGATCCTTTATTTCTGTTTGTCAGAAAATGATGGTAAACTGTGGTGAACATGATGTGAACAATATCCCTGAGTTGTTTGGGTCCCTTGTTGGGTCCCAGGGAGGCCTCTGGCCTAGGATGGCAGTAAGGTACTTTGTGAAGTGCCTGGCACACGTGGGCTCTCAGCTGTCACCAGGCAGAGCAGCATTTGTCCCTAGTCTGTCTGTTTCAGGAGGGAAACTGAGATGATGGCTAGGACTGAATCCCCAGTCTGCTGACTTCTCCTCCAGCTCCCCTTCTTTTGTGCTTAAATCCACCTTCAGAAAATATCCTCATCTTTTAATAGAACACCCAGTGATGCATTTTGCCAGAAACGAAAATGTAGATATACTTTAGCTTTCACTGGAATTGGTCAGCTTTCCCTAAGGTGCAATGCTGCATTTTTGGAGGGCAAATAGTATGATTCCAAAGCACAGAGTTCTCAGGAAGATGGTGAATGAGCCCAAATGGGGCTCCCAAACAGCCAGATTCTTCCCCCTCCGTCAGTGACCTTGATGGAATGATTCAGCCGCTGGTGATTCAGCTCCCGCACATGTAGAATGGAGTGATACTCATCTTCCTTGTAGAATATTATCACATGGAATTTATGAGCTTTTCAAAGAACGTGAAGTGACAGCCAGAGGTACACAGAACAGCAGGTTAGAACAGCTATTGTTATCAAAGAATCATCGTAGTTCATGTAAAAGCATTTTGAAGGTCTCTTTCAAAGAATCCTATCTAGTGGAAATAATTAGATTTGCCCAGGGAGGAACTATAAAGGACACAGAATGCTTCATTCATTCGGCCATTCAGTGATTTTTAATTGAGATTCTTCTATACGCCTGGCAAGACGATTGCAGTGATGAACAAGAAACACGTAGACCTTTCCTCTGGGAGCTTACAGACTAGTGGGCGTGTGGCATGGGCCCCAGAAAAAGCAGAGGGAGACGTCCCAACATTACTGGGGGGTAACAGAGAAGCAAGACTCATATGCTTGAGTACCATTTTCCCTTTTTTTCTTAATATCATTTCTAACCATATTATTGTTAGTAATAGTATTGGTGTTATTATTTTGAAGTTATTATGTGTATATCAAATTATTCTGTATTTTAACCATATGCATAATGAGATTATAGTATGGACACAAAATTAATGAAATTAATTTATTAGAATAAAGTTAATGACTAAGAACTAAGATTTTCAATGTAAAAGAAATAAGTGTTATACATTTATGAGGTATTTTCTCTTAAAAAATTTTTCTAGCCGTGTCCACTGAAAAGGTCTAGAAACAGTAATCAACCTGGTAGCAATGAGTACCCGTAACACCCAGATAGTGGCTTCTAAATATCATTTCCCACTAAAAAGAACCGGAGGCCCTTGGAGAAATGGCAGGGCTGGGGCAAGACGAACTGGGAACATCCCTACTGTACCAGCAAACGAGAAGCCAGCAAACTATTGGGGATTCTTCCGAAGAGCTCAGGAGTTATCTAGAAGGCACACTCTCTGGCCAAAGGTGAGACAATCTGAACAGATACATTGAATTTGAATTTGACAGATACTAAGGAACCACTTAATATTCTAAAAACTAGTAAATCCAAGAAAGAGCCAAGCACGTATCCTGCATTCCCTGTATAAACCACACCTCAGAATAACCAAATACTTGACAAGGGGAAGTCTTTACTGACGCCGTACACAGCTATTACAATACCATTGACTGTATTCCCATGCTGTACTTTACATCCTGTGAGACACACACACACACACACACACACACACACACACACACACACACGAGGTCTGACAATTAAGTTCACGAATTTGTTACAGTGATGTTGCTAACCTTTTTTGATACCAGAGGGATTATTCATTATTAATTTGTACCAACTGGACAGTTAACCAATTTTGCTATTTGGAAGTGCTGAAAAGGCTGCAAGAAAAAGTTAGACGACCTGAACTTTTCTGCAACAATTCATGGCTCTTGCATCACGACAATGCACCAGCTCACACAGCATTGTCTGTGAGGGAGTTTTTAGCCAGTAAACAAAACTGTATTGGAACCCCCTCCCTACTTATTTGATCTGGCCCCCAATGACTTCTTTCTTTACCCAAAGATAAAGGAAATATTGAAAGGGAGACTTTTTTTTTTTTTTTTAAGATTTTACTGGGGAAGGGGAACAGGACTTTATTGGGGAACCAGTGTGTACTTCAAGATTTTTTCCAAGTCAAGTTGTTGTCCTTTCAATCTTAGTTGTGAACGGCACGGCTCCAGGTCCAGTTGCTGCTGTTAGTTGCAGGTGGTGCAGCCCAACATCCCTTGCGGGAGTCGAGGAATTGAACTGGCAACTTTGTGGTTGAGAGGACGCGCTCCAACCAACTGAGCCATCTGGGAGCTCAGCGGCAGCTCATCTGAAGGTGCCGTGTTCAATCTTAGTTGCAGGAGGCGGAGCCCACCATCCCTTGCGGGAGTTGAGGAGTCAAACTGGCAACCTTGTGGTTGAGAGCCCACTGGCCCATGTGGGAATCGTACCGGCAGCCTTCGGCGTTAGGAACACTGAGTTCCAACCGCCTGAGCCACCAGGCCGGCCCCAAAAGGGAGACATTTTGATGACATTCAGGACATCAAGGGTAATAGGACAACAGCTCTGATGGCCATTCCAGAAAGAGTTTCAAAATTGGTTTGAAGGGTGGACTAGGCTCTGGCATCAGTGCATAGCTTCCCAAAGGAGAACTTTGAAGGTGACCATAGTGATATGCAGCAATGAGGAATGCAGAATTTTTTCTAGGATGAGTTTACAAACTTAATTGACCTCATATGTTCATTAGGGATATCAGCCTTTAGTTTTCTTTTTCTGTAATGTTTTTGTCTGGTTTTGGAATCAGAGTAATGGTGGCCTTGTAAAATGACCTTGGGATCCTTTCCACCTTTTCATTTTTTTTTTAGAATAGTTTGAGGACAATAGGTGTTAATTCTTTTTTGAATGTTTAGTAAAATTTACCTGTGAAATCATCTGGTTTAGGACGTTTGTTTTTTGGGAGCTTGATGATTACTGATTTGATTTCATTGGTAATAATCAGTCTGTTCAGATTTTCTGTTTCTTCTTGATTCAGCCTTGAAAGATGTATGCTTCTAGGAATTTATCCATTTCTTCCAGATTGTCCAGTTTGTTGGCATATAGTTCCTCATAGTATTTTCTTCAATTATTTTGTGTTTCTCTGGTGTCTGTTGTCACTTCTCTTCTTTCATTTCTGATTTTTATTTATTTGGGTTCTCTCTTTTTTTTTTTCTTAATGAGTCTGTCAATTTTGTTTATCTTTACAAAAAAACCAGCTCTTTGTTTCATTGATCTTTCATATATTCTTTTCAGTCTCTATTTTATTTCTGCTCCGCTCTTTATTATTTCGTTTTTTTGTACTCACTTTTGGCTTTGTTTGCTATTCTTCTTCCAGTTCTTTCAGGTGTAAAGCTAGACTGTTTATTTGAGATATTTCTCGTTTCTATAGGTAGGCCTGCATTGCTATGAATTTCCCTCTTAGGATTGCTTTCATTGTGTCCCACAAATTTTGAGTCATTGTGTTTTCATTTTCATTTGTCACAAAGTATCTTTTGATTTCTTCCTTGATCTCATTGTTGACCCATCCATTATTTGGTAGCGTGTTGTTTAGCCTCCATGTGTTTGTGTGTTTTTCAGTTTTTCTCTTGTAAGTGATTTCTAGTTTCATGGTAGTCAGAGAAGATGCTTGATGTGATTTCAATCTTCTTTAATTTATTGAGACTTGTTTTGTGGCCTAACATGTGGTCAAACTTGGAAAGTGTTCTATGTGTACTTGAAAAGCATGTATTTTCTGATGTTTTGGGGTGAAATGCTCTAAAAATATCAATTACATTCGTCTGGTCTAGTGTGTTATTTAAGGCTGCTGTTTCCATGTTGACTTTCTGTTTCGAAGATCTGTCCATTCAAGTCAGTGGGGGCATTAGTGTTCCCTACTATGATTGTGTTACTGTTGATTTCTGCCTTTATGTCAGTCAATATTTATTTTATATACTTAGGTGCTCCTATGTGGGGTGCATAGATGTTTACTAGGGTCATGTCCTCCTGTTGGATTGATCCTTTTATTATTATGTAATGTCCTTTTTTGTCTCTTATTATAGTCTTCTTTTTAAAGTTTACTTTGTCCAATATAAGTATTGCTACCCCAGATTTTTTTCTCATTTCCGTTTGTGCAAAATATCTTTTTCCATCCTTTTACTTTCAGCCTATGTGTGTCTTTTGATCTAAGATGGTTCTCTTGTAAACAGCATATGCATGGGTCTTATTTTCTTATTGATTCAGCTATCCTATGTCTTTTGATTGAAATATTTAATCCATTTACATTTAAAGTGATTATTGCTATGTAGATAGTTATTGCCATTTTATCATTCATATTTTTTATCTTCATTTGTTTGTTTTTCTCCTTTCTTCTACTTAAAGAAGTCCTTTTAACATTTCTTGTAATACTGGCTTTGTGGTAATGAACTCCTTTACGTTTTTCTTGTCTGGTAAGCTCTTCATCTCTCCTTCAATTTTAAGTGATAGCTTTGCTGGGTAGAGTAGACTTGCTTGTAGGCCCTTGTGTTTCATTACTTTGAATATTTCCTGACACTCCGTTCTGGCCTGCAAAGTTTCCTTTGCAAAATCAACTTACAGTCTTATGGGAGCTCCCTTGTAGGTAACTACTTGTCTTTCTCTTGCTGCTTTTAGGATTCTCTCTTTGTCTTTAACCTTTGCCATTTTAATTATGGTTTCTTGGTGTGGGCCTGTTTTGGTTCATCTTGTTGGGGATGCTCTGTGCTTTCCGGGCTTCTATGTTTATTTCCTTCACCAGCTTAGGGAAATTTTCAGTCATTATTACTTCAAATAGGTTCTCAATCCCTTGCTTTCTCTCTTCTCCTTCTGGTATTCTTATGATGCGAATGTTGTTATGCTTGATGTTGTCCCACAGATCCCTTAAACTATCTTTGTTTTTTGTGTTTTTTTTTTTCTTTTTGCTGTTTTCTATTACCTTGTCTTCCAAATTGTGGATTCAATCCTCTGCTTTATCTAATCTGCTATGGATTCCTTCTAGTGCATTCTTCATTTCAGTTATTGCATTCTTTATTTCTGACTCTTTCCTTTTTTATGGTTTCTTTGTCCTTCCTTCTTTATGCTTACTACCTCTTTATTGAAATTCTTACTAAGTTCCTTAAACATTCTTATAGCCATTGTTTTGAACTCTGTATCTGTGAGGTGGTTGCCTCCATTTCATTTAGTTCTATTTCTGCAGTTTCTCCTGTTCTTCTATTTGGGACATGCTTCCTGATTTCCTCATTCCAGCTGCCTTTATGTGTGTGCTTCCATGTATTAGGTAGATCTCCTATGTTTCTCAGTCTCTGCCAGGCGGCCTTATGCAGTATGTGTTTTATGTGGTCCAATGGTACATCTCCCTGACCTTTAGTGCATGTGCTCCAGGAGTGTCCTTTGAGTGTATTGCGTATGTTCTCCTATTTGAGTCGAGCTTTCATTGCTTTGGGTACATCAGTCGTCCGTGGGTGGCACTGACTCCCAGGCTCACTGTGAGGACTGGCTATGCCCACAGAGTGTGAGCTTCTGTGTGGGGGCTGACTCTGCAAAAGGGAATCACCAGCCAGCTCTTGTGCCTGTTGAGACCACCCCTTGGGTGTGCCACTTGTTGGGCTAACTAGGTAGTGCTCTGGTGTGGTCTGAAGCTGGCTTCTGGGTGTGTTGTTTCTCATGTCTCTTGGGAGGGGCTCCCATGAAGGTCAATTTCAGTCTTGCCTGTGACCAGCCCATGGCTACCTTGTAGGAGCTACAAAGCTATATGTGGTTGGCTGCTGCCTGCTGGAACTGGAGGCATGGGGGCAATGGCCTCGCTGTGAACCGAAGCTGACTGCCACCAGTATTGGGTCTAGGGCAGCTTAGCAAAAGGCCCAGGGCCCCCTGGGCCTATTGCCACCTACTGGCTGCCTGTAAGGCTCAGCCATTAAAAGAGCCTCCTTAGGTGCGTGGGCTGGGCTGGTTGACACAGTGTTGAGAGTCCCTGTAATGATGTACCCGGGGAGGTGGGGGGTTCCAGGGAGTCACGAGGCATAGCTGGTGGCTTTTACAAGGTTAACACAGATTCAGTTCTTGTGCAGTGCCTGCCCTATAACCACTTCACAAAATGCTCTAAGAATACCGCAACCAGCCACCACTTCCCTCAGGCTTGCAGATCCCTGAGAGTTGCCCAAGAGAGGTTGTGGCTCAAGTTGTGGCTTACTGCCCACCACCAAAAGTCCCCAGTTGCCACAGACTGTCCGCTGCTGCAAAAAGCTTCTGCAGCTTGTGGGGCAGTGCCGGCCACCCAAGTGCCTAAAGTGCCCTCAACAATGTAGCTCTAGGTGGCTGGGGAGGGTTCCAGGGAGCTATGGGGCGTGGGTGGTGTTTTTTACAGAGTTAATGCAGTTTTGGTTCTTGCACCGGGGCTGTGCCCATGACCATTTTGCAAAAGCACCCTGAGAATACTGATGCCAGCAGCCACTCTCCTCAGGCTGCAGGTCCCTGAAAGCTGCCCAGGAGAGGCTGCGGAGCAGGTTGCGGCTCACTGCCCACCACCAAAGGGCCGTCTCGGGTCATCTCAGGCCGTCTGCTGCTATAAAAGGCTTCCCCAGCTTGTGGGGTGGGGTCAGCTGCTCAGTAGCCGATGCAATACTAGCTGCGCAGTGTGGGGACCCAGGGTGTCACCAAGGTGGTATGCACACGTGGATTTTACCACACCCGCGCCGTCTCAGATTTGACCCTTTGGGGGAGGGCTGAACAGAGAAAAGATGACGGCCTTCCTGGAGGCTCTACGTGAGGCAGGCTCTGCACTGGGGCAATGGCCCTCGCTCTGAAGTCAAACAACTCAGTCTTTCCCAGTATGTCTCTGGTTCCTTTCAAATTTCTACCCCTCCACTGGAGACCAGGTTAGTGTTTGCAAGCAAGTGAGTCTGTGTACAAGCCCTTTAAGAGTGCATCTGGGCTTCCAGCTATCTTCTGTCTTACTGGGCTGGATGGACAGAGTCCTTGCTGATTTTCACTGCCAGATATTGTGGGAACTCCTTTTCTTGGCACAGGACCCCTGGGCTGGGGAGCCCGGTGTGGTGTTGGGATGCTTCCTTCTTCCGGGGGGACCTCTGCCACCGTGTGTCCCTCCTGATGTTCAACCAGTATCTGTGGGTTTGGGGTCAGTCCATTCAGCTTGTTTTGCATCTCTGTCCCTCCTACCAGTCTGAATGTGGCCTCTTCTTTAAATCCTTAGTTATTGGGGTTCTGTTCAGCTGGTCTTCAGATGATTCTTAAGGTTGATTGTTCTATAATTATTTGTAATTTTGGTGTGTTTTTGGAATGCAGTAGGCATAGTGTTTACCTAATCTGCCATTTTGGAAAAGAGGATGAGGGAAAGTTTTTCCCTCTCTCTTTAAGAACTCTCATCACGAACTGCAGAAGAAATGTGTATTAGTTTCCTAGGACTGCTGTAACAAAGTACCAGGATCTGAGTACCTTACACAACAGAAATTTATTGTCTCACAGTCTGGAATCTGGAAGTATAAGACCAAGGTGTCAGTAGGACTGTATTCCCTCTGAAAGCAACAGGGAAGGGTCTGCTCCAGGCATCTCTCCCAGCTTCTGGTAGTTCCTTGGCTTGTAGCAACATAATTCCAATCTTTACATGGTGTTCTCCCTGTGTGTGTGTGTCTGTCTCTGTATCCAAATTTCTCCTTTCTTTTAGGACACCCGTCACATTGGGTAAGGGGTTCACCCTACTCCAGTATGACATCATCTTCACTAATTTCATCTGCAGCAAGCCCATTTCCAAACAAGGTCCCATTCTGAGACACTGGGGGTTAGGGTTTCAGCATGTGATTTTTTTTTATGGGGGAGGATTATTCAACCCATAACAGAATGATAGGATGAGAATAATATTATTTTGTAATTCCTAATGAAATAATGGACCTAGGCAGTGGTCATCAGTAACCGCTAATCTCATTAAGCAAAAAGCTGATGAGGAACCTTATAGAGAATGGAAGAAGCTGACAACACCAAACCAGGGGACTAATCTCAATATCCCACGTCGCAGGACGACCAGGCGTCATGGTACCTCCAAATGTGGGGGCAATAGGAGGACACAGCGCTGTCTGTAAGGTGTTCTTGCCTCTCCCTCCCTCCAAAAAAAATAAAATCAGACCTGAATCTGAACAATCCTTTAGATATAAGATGTGAACTAACAGTTTAGAGGATGTACACGTGAGAAAACAATGTGTTAAATGGCACCTTGGATGTACAATCAGCAAAATTCAGAATGTGAGAACTTCTATAGAAAAAAAGACCTGATTTCTTAACAAATGTTACGGAAAAAAAGGAGGGGGAACCTATAGATCAAAAGAGACTTTAAAAAGCACATCAACCACATTCTGTGTGTGCACTTCGTTTGGTTTTGGTCTGAACAAGCCAGCTGTGAAAAATAATACATAATAGACAATCAGGAAAATTTGAACACTGACTGGATATTTGATGATGTTAGGAAATTCCTAATTTTTCAGTCTGATAATTGTGTTGAACGAACTTAAAAAGAGTCTGAAGGCTTTGACTAGAAATAAAAAAAGATTTATTTACTGGTCTTAGGGTTTGCAAACCGGAAACACAATGAGGAAATGCCCAGAGTGTTCAAAAGAAGAAAGAAAAGCTGAGAGTTCTTACAGTAAGAAGTATATTCTTGAGAAGAATAGTCTGGTATTCTTAGCCTCTGGCTTGGTGCCAGATGACAATCCTCCTTGATGGCCGGTGATCTGAACACTGTATGTCAGGCATCTGGGTATGTGAACATTCTTTCCTTAGTCCTTCAGGGGGCAATCAGAGGGTTATGTGGAGATTGGATGTATTGATGCAGGACTGAGAAGTTAAAAAGTTTAGGTTTCCAGGCTAGTTAGAACAAGAATAGAACCATTTCCTCATACCTCTACCTCCCTGATTTTAGTAATTTAGCAGCTTGACTATAGCAATTCTATTTTATTTCTTCACTCAATTCCTCAAGAGTTTTGTTGTGATTTTTTAAAAGCCATTACTTTTAGGGACACTATTCAGGACTTTATAGATAAAATGTTAGAGGGTCTGTCGTGCAGGAGACCCTGCTCGCTGCGCCATTTGTCGTGCAGGGTGTCATGCGGGGTCTCTGCTCCGCTCCCCACAAGAGAACACAGGATATGGTGAGGCCAAAAGGAACACCCACGGAGCCATAGGTAGGGGAGTCATACCACTATGGTCTCGCTGGAGGCTGGGTTGGAGACACAGGAAGCAGGAGCCACACAGTTCGCAACCCTCACTGCACCGCTTGCAGGCTTAGCCACCATCTTCTTGCTAGCCCCCATTTTTTTTCTCTGCTAGCGTAGCCACAGCAGTTATATTAGTGGCCAATGGCTCACTGGTTACAGCTGACGGCCAACTAGCCACAGCTGATGGCCATGCAATCAGTTGATGGCCATTTACTACCTGAGCCAGCACCTGTCTATGTGAGGCCGAGAGCCTGGAAACTGCTTTCTGGGGCTCTGTCCTCACACTCCACCCCTACAGGCTCTCGACTCACAATCTACGCGACAAGTGTCTTCCGCGAGGGGCCCTGTGCGAGGAGCCTGGAGGTGAATGCAATATCCTGGACACAGCTAGGCTCTCTGGGCACAGCCAGGGTTTCTCAGGGCACCACCAGTACTTCTGGGCACAGCCAGACTTCCTGGGCTTCTTAGGGTACCACTAGTTTCGCCGGGCACTGCCACTCTTTCTGGGAACATCCCGACTTCCTGGGCACAGCCAGGGCTCTCAGGGCACTGCCACTCTCTCTGGGCACAGCCAAACTTCCTGGACTCAACCAGGGCTCTCAGGGCACTGCCACTCTCTGTGGGCACAGCCATACTTCCTGGACATAGCCAGGGCTCTCACGGCACTGTCACTCTCTCTGGGCCTCTCAGGGTACTGTGCTGGAACAACAGCAACTCACAGTCAAGGTGCTTACATATTCTCAACAGTGGCCAGTCAAGACACAAAAGCAAATAAATATGCCCTAGTTCCACTACATGGTGGTATGTTCCCAAACAGTCAAGCCGTCCATTAAATTAGGGATGGAAGGCAATTCCCCATAGTCCATAGTCATTTCGCCATGGCTCTCCTGGGGGTGAGGGATGACCTTGACCTCACCCTCATCTCCCACAGAGGACTCAGCAACCCTTTCCTCCGGGGACAAGTCCCGCATCCGGGCTGCCTCAGCAAGGACTTCCGAGCCCACAGGGACCTTTGCTTTCTCCAGCCTATGCTGTTTGGGGAACCGTCCACATCTTCCCACCCCTCCACGGGGCTCCATCTCTCCAGCAGCTGCATGGCTTTTCCTGTGCTGGTGGGAGAACCGTCCACGTCTTCCTACTCCTCCACAGGGGTTCAGCTCTCCGGGAGCTGCTACTCCTGGTCTTCCAGAGACTGAGTGTTCATACACACAAACTGCTCCACCATCCTTTGGAGAGCTTTGGCCGGCACCATATCCTGCCGACTACGCCATGTGTCATGCAGGGGATCCTGTTCGCTGCGCCATTTGTCGTGCAGGCCGGCCTGCGGGGTCTCAGCTCCTGCTCCCCACATAAGAACGCAGGACATGGTGAAGTCAAAAGGAACACCCACGGAGCCATAGGTAGGGGAGTCATACTACTATATTCTCGCTGGCGGCTGGGTTGGAGACACAGGAAGCAGGAGCCACACTATCTGCAACCTGCTATCTACCACTCTCTGCCAACGACCCCACTTGCTAACTGCAACCCGCGCTTGCTAGCTCAGCCACCATCTTCTTGCTAGGCCCCATTTTCTGCTAGCGTAGCCACGGCAGTTATATTAGTGGCCAATGTCTCACTGGTTACAGCTGACAGCCAACTAGCCACAGTTGATGGCCATCCAATCACAGTTGATGGCCATTTACTACCTGAGCCAGCACCTGTCCACGTGAGGCCGAGAGCCTGGAAACTGCTTTCTGGGGCTCTGTCCTCACGGGGTCTTGGATTTGTTTCCCAAAAATCTGGGAGAGGGGTGATAAATTAAGTAGGATTATAGATGAAACGCCATTGGCCATGTTTTGAAGCTGCGGTGATGACAACATGGGGTTTCATGTTCTCTGTACTTTCATATGTTTGAAATTTTTCATAATAAAGTGTTAAAAAATTGATGAGGTGGTGATTCTCCTATAAAAGTCTTTATCTCTGTTCTGGATACCATCTCATCTTATCTTCTCAAGGACTTAGCTCTCCATTTATTGCCTCTCTGAGCGTTGCAACTGTCTCTCTCCCCACTGAGTCATCCCCACAGCTCATAAACATGCTCTACTATACCCCATCCAAAAACAAAGCAACACAGAACAAAACAGGAAAGAAAATCAGGAAAAGCAACTTTAACTTCAGTCTCTCCCTTGGCCCTTCTCATCTCACCACCCACCCAGTTTTTCTGTTCCCCTGCACAGCCCAAACTTCCCTTCGTGTCACACACGTTATAATTCCTCACCACCCATTCACTCCTCAGCCCACTGCAATCTGGCCGCTGCTGGGAAGCGCCGCTAAGGTCACCAGCAACCTCCACAGTATCAACTCCAGTTGTTACTTTTGTGAGTCTCGGCTGCATTGAGCCTGGGTCCATGTCGCTCTCCTCCTGCCCACTCTGGCCCTGTCCACCGTCGAGTGTCCCTCTCCATTAACACACAACACTCTCCATGCCTTTCAGTTCCTCAAGTTCCCCCGACACCCTGGCTTTTATACCTTCACATGCTTCCGTCTTTCTTCTTGGCTCTTTGCATGATTGGCTCCTATCACTCTTCCCATCTTAAAAATGGCCTTCACGGTCTCTGTGTGATTGGGGCCCTCCACCAATCTTTGTCCTGGCACTTGCTTCATTCCCTTTATAGCACATTGAAAATTGTGATCCGATTTTCACTTGTTTATTTCCCACTGGACTATAAGTTCCGCAAAGAAAGACAGCTCACCGCTGTAATCTCAGGAGGAAGTACAGTTCCCGGCACTCAGAGGCACCTAAATAATATTTGTTGAATGAAAACATGAAATGATACATTAATCAAATGATTACCCAATTTAGTATTACAATTTGTTAAAAAGCGCTGTGGGGAAAAGCACGTTAGGAGTGCTGAGCTAGTTTGAGAGGGTGGCAAAAACTTCCACGCGGAAATCACATTTCAGCTGAGATCTGAAGCGTGGAAAGCAGTTATGCAGGACAAGTGGAGCAAACGTGGTGAGAAAACGGGCAGCGGACTCTGATGCAAAGCCTCGAGGACTTCCGAAACCAAAAATTGCCTGAGGATCAGAGGTTCCAGTTTTCTCTATTAGGGTGGGTCTGTGTGTGTCACTTAGGAGTAAGTGACATTAGTGCAGGGAGAACCTCCCCAAGGTTCTCCAGGCTGCATTTCACCACTTGTGTACCAGCCGCCGAGGAAGCTCAGCAAGGTTTCACTTTCCTTGCTCCTTCAAAGCAGGAAGTGTGTCTGATGCATCAGTGAGCAGCCAGGACTGCGCTGGGCCCCTGAGCTGGGGACAGGGAGCTTAACCAGAACCTCACACCTTTCTCTGTGATACAAGCCTTGTTTACACAAACAAAACCCCAGACACTGTATAATTCGGTTTGCCCAACAGACTTCCTTTGCTCAGACGTCTAGATTTGGCCTAAGGGATGATCAGAGTTCAAATATAGCTTCCTTAAAGAAAGTTTTTGGGGGGCAGGAATCTGATGACCACTCAGCCAGCAACAACAAAAAGAGGTTGAGATTACAGGTGCTTCAAACCGTCCCCAAAGGAACAGGAGGTAAAGGGCTTCTGAAACTAGTTTGAAAACACCCCCCCACACACAGTAAAAAGCTTTTCAAATATACTGTAACCTGTCCTTTGACCCAGTACTCTGTTCCTAGGAAGCTGCCTTAAGGAAATCATCAGAGGCAGACAAAAGCGAGTTAGGACAAATGCTTTAATGCTATTTACAAAGTAAAAAATTGGAAAAACCTAACTGTCCAAAAACAGAGGGAAGGCTAAATAAATTACAGCATGCCTGAACTAGTATATAGCCATCACAATTATGCTTCCGAATGCATTTTAATCACTTGGAAAATGCTCACAAGTGAAAAAAATAAAATGAACAAGTAACTGCTTATACAGTCTGAACTCAAAGAATTGAGTTTTCATGCATTATATTCATAGATGCAAAGGAAAAAGACTGGATAGAAATCATAATTGTAGTTAAATCTGGCTGGTGAATATTGTGTTATTTTCATTTGATTTTTATACTTCTCTGTATTTAATTTTTTAACAAACACTTATTATATAGTCATAAATAAACCATAAAAATCCTTTCGATTTATACATTTTTCTTTTTTATTGTGGATATATATATATATGACATAAAATTTACCATTTTAACCATTTACCATTTTTAAGTGTAGTTCTGTGGTATTAAGTACTTTCACATCGTGTGCAACCACCACCACCATCAATCTCCAGAAGTTTCATCTTTCTAAACTGAAACTCTGTCCCCATTGAACTTGAACTCCCCATTCTCCCTCCCCCACCTTCTGGTAACCATCACTGTCCTCTGGCTCTATGAACTTGTCTTCTGGGTGCCTCATGTAAATGGAATCACACAGTATTCATCCTTTTGTGTCTGGCTTATTATTTAGCGTGTCTTCAAGGGTAATCCATGTTGACTTATGTTTTGAGCATCCGGTGTGGTTCCTACCTTCTGTTAAGCTGCAGAGCTAATCTGCATACAGACAGCTCCACCCAGGTCTTTTGCATGAGACCTGGTGAACTCAAATCTTTTGTTTGAAATGTGAAGATTCCTCTCAAATGGTCTCACGGCTTGATGTTAACAGACAATATTGGGTGTTAAATGTCCAGTCCACCGAGCCTCCAGCGGCCTCAAGTAGCTGAGGACGCCACCTTCTTGTATTAAATCTTAAGGCGCGGTGAGGAGAAGCTAGGACTCATGTTGATTGAAGAAAAGCCTGGAAGGAGCTTTTTAAACATCTACCCAAATCTTTTCATTTCACAGAGCTAAGGGGATTGAAATTAATGGCTGCCCTGCACGAGGGCGGCAACACAGTGTCGTGACCTAGGCCAAAGCTGTCCCTAAAGTCCCTTTTTTCTTCCGTGACCCTTGACCACTTCCTCCCCTTTCTCTCTCCTCTGCAGAAGAAAGGGCAGAAGGAGGGGAATATGAAGATAAAAGGGGAAGGAAAGAGAATAGTGCAGACAGATCTTGCCGATAAGAGTTTGCAACGGCCCAGAAGGAAAGAAGAAACAGGCTACAAAGTTACTGGTTTGCAACTTACGAATGCAGAGCAAAGCCCTTTCCTACTCCCGTAGATGTGCCAAGAAACACCTATGTTTTCTATGTCTCGTTTTGGAGGATAGGTCAACTCTCAATAGGTTGCAGGTAGAACTATCTCGGTTATGACAAATCTTGACTTACTTCAAACTATATTTAATGTGGAAAAAAAGACCTAGAGTTCTAGAATCTTCTGTACATAATAATTTTCCAAATTAGCCATAATTGTCTTCAGATTCCTGGTGTGGAACCTGTTCTCTGCTTCTGAGGGTGGCTGTGTGTGACTCCTTTCACTCTCTACTTGAGCAGCCTTACAACGACGTCTGGCTGTCTGCTTAGTCTGGCTGAGGAGGAGACACCCCCGACTTCCTCCACCCACATGGTCTTGCAGCCAAAGGCCCGAAATGCAGGGAGTGGTCCAATTAAAAAACTGGGCACGCAAGGAAAGGCTGGCATTAAAGGACAACCTTGTTCTCCGTAAAAAGAAAAAAAAAAGAGAAGACAAAATAAGTCAGAGGGTGTAAATATTTTATTTCAAGTTCTCTTGTGCTAATTAAGGAATATGGACAGTTGTTCTTAAGAGGTTTTAGCAACTACTCATTTCGAGTGGAATCTTCTTAATGGACTGGTGTAAACATGAAAGAATGCCTTAAAGAGAAGACTCATTCCCCAGGCGCAGCCCCCAGCCATGCTCCCTTCAGGCGTCTGCTGGCTTCCAAGGCGTGGTGGGTGAGGCGAGATGTGCTCAGAGGAGGTGCCGCTCTCAGAGGGCATCTGTGAGAGAGCAGACACAGGCATCCTCGGTCACCAAGTGTACCCTTCAAGAGTGTCAATTTAATTCTGAAACTTTCAAGTGTCCTATTCATTTCTGAAAACATGTGTGCCAGCTTGGCGTCTAGCTCAGGGGACATAAAATAAAGCAGGAAGGAGGGGGAGGAAAATGTCTAGAGCCCAAATTTTCTTATTATGTCTGTTTTCTCTCCTTCTCGCTCTGCCTAACCCCCACTCTCCCCACCTTCCTCTCATTACCATTAACACCACCGACCTGGACACGGTTTCCACACGATGCTACCTTGGCAGTCTCTTCAGGTTCAGCATTGGCCTGCCACTTAGGCATTCAGGATGCATGGGCCACCCATCGCTGTCCATCCTGGCTTGGCTGGGACCACCTGGCTCGGCCGACGACTTTGAAAGATGCGATCTGGAACAGCAGACAATCTCTCTGTTGAGAACAACTGCCCTTGGCCTGAATTCGTCAGACAGGATTTATTGGGGGAGGACGAGGAAAGGGAGGTGGAGGAAGACAAGTCCATGGAGTATATTAAATAAACACACGCTAAGGTATGGCTCAGACCCCAGGCCTGTTTTAAATACAGCTTGATGGAAACTTTTGCTTCAAGGCTGATTACAGAGGTTCACAGTCAACAGTGTGCTGGGCACTGTCCTGGGGGTTTTCACAGACCCGGCTCGCTTAATCCTCCCAAGAAAGCCTGGCAAAGGCCATCCTACTGAGAAAGCTGAGGCCCAGAGAGGTCACCGCGGCCAAGGCTCCACGACCAGTGGTCATCCATACTCCACAGGGAAAGAAAAGCTACCCGCTTTTTAAAATGACGTTATCATTAGCCTCAGTGATATAGATGTTAACCTTAGGGGAAACTGGGTAAGAACTTTCTGTGCTGTCTTTGTAACTGCTCTGTTAAATCTAAAACTATTCCAAAATACAAAAAAGTGTATTGTAAAGAACTAGCCACAACTGGAAGTAGAAATAGCTCCAAAAGGGATGTGATGCAGAAAACTCGGGTCATGCTGCCCTTTGCCCCTCCCTAAATTGGTCTGCGCAGTGTCTGCACAGAGCAAGCATCTGTTACGTGTTACGCGGGGCTGCAGACCTGCACAGGAAGGAGAAATACCAGGGCTGTGCCGGGATGGAAGGCGAGCCTGATTTCGACTGGAGAAGCTGGGAAAATACCACGTACAAATTTTAACTTATTGATGTGAGTGAGCTAGTAAATTATGAATACTGAGTTGTTATGTGTTGAAACTACTTTGGGTTATTGCTGGTATGTTTGTTTTTTTTGGTTTTATCACGTCTTTATAGTAAAAAAAGTTAATAAAAAATTGCAACTTGGGCAGCCGGTTTGCTCAGTGGTTGGCATGTGGTGCTTATTAACACCAAGGTTGCCGGTTCGATTCCCACATGGGCCAGTGAGCTGCGCCCTCCACAACTAGATTGAAGACAGTGACTTGACATGGAGTTGATGGGTCCTGGAAAAACACACTGTTACCCCAAATTTTTAAGTTCCCAACTTAAAAAAAAAAAAAAAATTAAAATTGCAATTAGTGGCCTTCCTCAGTCTTGTAAAATGAGAGAGATTTGCTTGGGGGCAGTGTGAATTGGGGGTAAGGAAAAGCTGTTTTGGGATTCGAGAGATCTGGCTTCAAACCTCAGTTAAATGGCTTTCTGTGAATGAGTCGCTCGCAACCTCTAAACTGCAGATTTCTTACATGTAAAATGGGGACAATCACACCTCCCAACAGGACTGTGGCGTTGAAACATACAAATGTATGTGCGTACTGATACAGTGTAAGTGCTTAGGAAGTAAATATGTGAATGAATGCCTGAATATGGATTAAGACTTAAATATTTGTTCCCAATTTAACAAAAACAAAAATCTAGCATCCATAAAAGGAAAATCTATTGGTTTGGAAAAGATTTAAAAAAAAAAAAACAACATGGATAATTATGGCACTATCTCTGTTCCACTCAGGCAGTGTTTTCAGTTGACATTGGTGTGGGAGGGGGACGAGGGGGGCACCCAGGCACCAGGTCTGGGTGCCAAGAATAAACAGACCGGGAAGTAGTCAGTCAGTCTGTTCCAGTCCTTGGGGACAGAGCTGATGTGACACAGGCATGTAGAACTGGAACGTCGGGCTGTGGAAAGTCCCAGCGAGGCAGGTAGAGGTATTTCCACTCATAGGCTAGGACCATGGCTGTGACTTGTCATGAGGCTCTGAAAATCTTCACCCTCTGTCTTTGAAGGGGCATGGAGATGCCAGGAGGGTTGTACAAAGACAGAACACCATGGCCTGGGCAGTGCCCAGTTACACGAGAGGGGCAGGCAGCACAGAGGGGGCGTCAGGCCCCTCTTCCACACATGGGTATGGCAGTCTGGACAAGCACCAACGCTCCTTGACATGTGGTTGGGCCAACCCACTCTTTTTATTAGCTATCCGTACACCCGGCTGTGGCCTTTACTGTCCCATAAAATGAGCCTGTCACCCAGGAAGGCAAAGGCAGACACCTAGCTTGAACTTATTAGCTAAAATCAGGGTCCCCAATGGCTGTGAGCTGGTTGAGGGTCTGCCTGTCACTCACTTCCGTTTCTTTTGGACAAGCCCATGCCTGAGCCAGCGTCCTGTTATATACAATGTGTCTATGTGAGGGGCAGCAGGTGGGCTGGGGATGGACAAGGTCAGTGGTTCCCAAATTGGCTATTCCAGTGGACCCAGAAATGTGAATTTTTAGACCATTCTCCTGGGTGATTCTGATAATCAGCTAGGGTTAGAAATCGCCAACCCCCCTGATGTCCTAGATCCCTTTGGTTTGGAACATTCTAGATGACGGAAGTCCAGATCCTTCCCTAAACAATGGCCATCAGCCCCATCTATGTTGGAAGCTTAGAAATCATGTCTTAACAACAGGGGCAGTTCTACAACCAAAGGAGCTTTCTTCCTTTCCCATGCCTGTTCCATCTCCCCAAACCCCTTGGCATCGGAGGGAACCAATACACCTTGGCCATGTCTGTTCAAGGTATGGTCCTCAGAACAGCAGCATGGATGCGAGGTAGAACCCCAGACTCCAGAGCCCCACCCCAGGCCTCCTGAAATAGCCTCCTTTTACCGGGGCCCCCAGGTGACTCCAAGGCACGTTGAAGTCTGAGACAGCCCTGGTCCAGCTCACTGGTTCTCAATTCGGTTGTACTTTAGAATCATCTGGAGAGTTAAAAGAAAAACATTCCTGGTGTCTGAGTCCCAATGCCCGGGATAATTTTAAGTTCCGCAGGGGATTGTAATGTGCAGGAAAGCAAGAACTGGATGAGTGTTTCAAAACAAAAAGCCGACTGAGCTCTGCTTCAGGGGGCCGGGCTGTGGCGGGGCTTCTGTATGTCATCACTGGCTTGGGTTTTCCCCTTCATTGAACGGATGGAAGTGCTTGAGGGTGTGGGTGCAAACAGAGATTGCTCTGAACACCCTCCAGTCAAAACAGGCGAGCTGGCCCTGTGGAGGCCTTGGGACCTGTCTCCACGGAATTCAGGTTTCCTCTGCAGCCTGAGAGGGGCGCGCCCAGGTCCCGGGGACACACAACAACACATCCCCACCACATAGATGCCACTCTCTTGCTCTAACAGAAAACTGTTTCTTATGCTCTAGTTTAAACACATTCTTTTTCTGTCAGAAGCTAAGTACTCCTATGTTCCATGTGCCTACTGAGAGGTAACAACAGTCCATTTGGAGAAATTAACGAAAGGCTCTATGTAAAACTTCAGTTCTGTGAATTTCGACGGACCTTGCGTCCCGGTGCAGCCCAGCTCTCCCTGAGCCCTTCCCCACACCCAGAGTCAGTCTTACTGGTGCCCCGCGGGGCAATGAGAGGGTACCCACCCTTCCACGTGGGCCTAGCGGGCTGGGGTGGTGGGTGAATGGCTGTGACTTGACTTTGGACAGAACCCTTTGCTCCCCAGTTTTCTCACCTGTTTCTATCCAACCTCACCCTTCTGAGCTCACAAAGAAGCACGCCTGGGAGGGAAGCTCCGTGAGACAAAAGTGCAAGGCAGCCCTTCACGACCCCACAGGGGCTTCTCCTAAGTTTGTTGGACTGTGTGGCCTGGCTGCACAGCTGTCTCTGAGCTCTGGGCCAGCCGGGGGGCCTCCTCAGTGCCATGGGGACACCTCTCCTGGCTTGGACCCCTCAGGCAGCTCTGGGGTAGCAGGGATGCCCAGCTGCATCCTCTTCCCAGGGACCCTGAGGAAAAGGCGAGGCTCAGAGAAGCTTCAATAATAAAATAGCTCCGGGAAGGAGGCAGCGTCCGTCCTGTGCTTCAGGGTGGGTGAAGCCTCTCTCCACGCCACTCACTGGGGGCCTCACTGGAGGCTCTCAGAACAAATATTTGAAGCACCAAATAAGAAGCACCGACTGACTTAACCCTCCTGGAGCGCCTTAAGGGCCCAATATCTCCTCTGGGTCTAGTTCCCTGACTGTCTCTTTGAAGGAACCATGCTTCACTCCGAGGCCACAAAAGAGTCCACAAAGGATCAGCTGTGTCCCATGGGTCAGAGACGAGGCATGTGAAGGACAAAAGGCCACAGCTGTGACAGGGTAGTAAGGGGGGCGGCCTGACCTGAGGTTGGCTTTCAGTGTGAGTCGTGGGGAAACAAGGCTGGGCTCACTGTCCGGTCACAGTGTCCTGGGGCTACCCTCCCTGACACCTCAGCATGGCCCTGAGGAAGGTTCTCTGCTTCTGACTGCAGTGGAGCCTCAGCAAATGAGGGGCGAGGCCTCGGCACCTCTAAGAATGCTCTCACAGTTTATGACATTGTGACTTTAGGGAATTTACAGCCCAGGAAAAGGAGAAAGGCAAAAAGAAAAAAAAAAAGAAAAAGAAAAGAAAAATGCTGGTGAGAGTGTAAGATGTTATTTCCGAATAAGAAATAGTATTTTTGGGTGACTCTAAGGGAGTAATTTTGTGAAGTTTCAGACAGAAGCACCAAAAATGACTGTATCCAAATAGAGCCCAAGAAGGGTTGGCATGGCCAGATCGAGAGGAGGTTTGTCCTGGAATCTGTCACTGAAAACCTGAATAGCAGCTAAGGGGTGGGCCAGCTGGAGCACAGACTGTGGTTATCAGAGCGTCTGCCGGCTGCTGCCTCCCCTGACCAGAAGCACAAAGGAAACACGTCTGGCTCCAAACCCAAGGACACAAGATGGGGTGGGGGTGGGGGGAAGGTGAGGGAGAAGGAGAAACAGAGAAGGAGAGACAGAGATGGAGAGAGAGAGAGAGAGAGAGAGAGAGAAAGGATTCTGAAAATAATTCTACATTTTATTCATTTTTGTGGAGTGCCCACCGTGTGCTAGAGACTCTGCTAGATCCTGGGACAATGGCCATTCTCATTCTGACAGCTAAGGATCAACTTTGACTTGAATGGTAGTGGCCCCCTCTTACGCACATGTACTGAGGGCCTGCAAGCATACTCTACGGGCATGCGTTACTCCGTGTTATCCCTCCAACAAGGCTGTGAACTAAGCTGCACTGGGCAGTGGATGAGAGGATCTCGGCGCTTAGACTCTGAAGCCCGACCACCACTGTTCAAATCCTGTCTTGGCCACTTATCAGCTGTGTGACCTTGAATGTAACCTCTCTGGTTCAGTTTCTTCATCTATGAAATAGGAATAACACTAGTGTCTACCTTACAAGAGTGCTGTGAAGATTAAATTGGCTAACATATATTAAGCACCTAAGAAAGTGATTGACACATAGTAAGAGCCACATAAATGTTGGCTATTATTGTCATCATTCCCATTTCACCTAGAGAGGTGAACCCCTGGGGAGGGGCCGTGGGCTGTGAGTCAGGGCTCTCTAAGCATCACGGCCATACTCAGCAGGCTGATTCTGAAGAGTTTGTTATTTGGGGTTATCGCTAGTGTTACCTCTTCTAGAAGTGTGTGCTTTATCTACCACCGTAGGCCACCAGCAGGTGACTTGTCTGCACGGGGTTCCGTGCCGTGGGCTGTGGACAGATACACCGCTCACTGAGACAGAAATGAGTGGTGGGAGCTGGCGCTGTGTCCAGGCTTGCTAGGACCTCCAGAATCCAGTGGTCGGTGCCAGCTTTCCAGAAATGTTCTTATGCTTTCCTGGGAACAATGTTTCTCTGTTGCCTCCAGGTCTCCAAAATGCTATTTTGGAAATGATTTTAAAACTACTGACACGTGTGTCCAGCCCCCCCAACCCCCCCCTCCCGCGAGATTCTGACTTAACTGGCCTGGGGCACGGCCTGGGCGTCAACATTTATTTCAAGTTGTCCAAATGACCCAAATGTGCAGCGACGTTTGAGAACCCCTGACCTGAGCTGTCTCTGATGGCAGACATGACAGTGTCCCCAGTATTCAGTCTCTCTTTCCTGACCTCCAGCAAGGCTGGCTGATTCGGGGATCCCAGCCAAAGACTGCATTTGCCAGCCTCCCTTGCAGCAAGATGTGACTGTGTGTTTTATTTCTGTGAGTGATAGTGCATTGTGCTTTTTTTGGGTCTTGGACACCCACCTCTCCCCTTGAGTCCCTTCCCACAGGCTGGAGAGTGGACACGGAGTAAAGGCTGCAGCTTCTTCAGCCAAATACACAAGAACCTCTCTTCAGGCGATGGCGCAATATTGTAGATAAGCCTGCATCCCAGGACCACCCAGGGGAGAGGTCACCACCCCTGGCCCTGGGTTGCCCACCTCCCTTCGGACTGTAAAATGAGAGACCAATGAAATGCCATCTCTTGGCTGTCTGTGATTTTAGGTCTCTTTGTTGAAGCAGCTAAGCCGATATCCTGGGAAAGGCCGAGTTCACTGCAAAAAAATACAGACAGATGCCCAGGGCCCACCTCAGATCGAGCAAGATCGACATGACTGAGGACAGGCCAAGGGCATCTCTAGTTTCTGTGGGATTTTTTTCGTTTGCTTGCTTTTAAATTCTTTATTCATTGCTAATGACAGAATGAAATTAAGTAATTCTGACCAAATTAATGTGATGGAGACTCAAAGAACCAATTAGCCACGTGTATAAGAAATGAAATACCAACAGGCTAATCAATCACTAAGAGGGATAAAGAGGAAATGCCAGCTTTGTCTGCTCACTGCCTGCCCTTTTCTGGCCTTCCTCTAGTTATTTATTGAGCATATACTATGTGGTCCTCTATTTTTTTTAAGACTATTTTTCAGGGCAGTTTTACGTTCACAGCAATATTGAGAGAAAGGCGCCAAGATTTCCCATATACTCCCCTGCCCCCACACATGCCCAGCTTTGCCCATTATCAACGCCTTTCACCAAAGTGGCACATTTGTGACAATTGATGAACCTACACTGACATGTCATTATCACCCCAAGTCCATAGTTCACATTACAGTTCACTCTTGGTGGTGTATATTCCCTGGGTTTGGTCAAATACAGTGACATGTACACGTCACTGTGGCATCACACAGAGTATTCTCACTGCCCTAAACACTCTCTGTGCCCCCCCTATTCATCCCTGCCTGCCACTCCTGCCCCCACAAGCCCTGGCAACCGCGGGTCTTTTTTACTGTCTCCACATTTTGCCTGTTCCAGGACGTCATACAGTGGGAACCATAGAGTATGGAGCTTTTCAGACTGGCTTCTTTCGCTTTAGCAATCCCCATGTAAGTTACCTTCATGTCTTTTTGTGGCTTCATAGCTCATGTCCTTTCATTGCTAAATAATATCCCATTGTCTGGATGTACCAGAGTTTATTGATCCATTCACCTACTGAAGGACATTCTAGCTGCTTCCCAGATTTGGTAGTTATGAATAAATTATAAATAAGCTGCTATAAACATCCACGTGCAGGTTTCTGTGTGGACATGGCTTTTCAACTCATGTGGGCACATACGGAGTGGGATTGCAGGATCAGAGATTTGCGATGCTTAGAACTCCATGGGTGAATGTAATGCCCACCCTGCTGAGTCTCTGGGAGGGAAACAGCCAAGACCGTTTGTTCCACTGGTCAGATACCCCGGGAGCTCCTCCGGGTGGAGACACACCACGTACCAAGACCCAGGCCAAGGCCACCTCATACCCCTCTCTTTGCCCACCAGGGGAGCTCAGCGTGCATTTGCCAATCAATTCCAGTGATCCAAGATGTGAAGGCCACAAACAGTCAGAGAGGGGCCAGTGAGAAGTCACCATGTCCTTCCTTCCAGCAGCAGGACAGAGCTGGCAAAGCAAGTTGCCCTCAAAAGGAGGCTTACAAGATGTATATTTACAAAGATCCTTCTCTTAGTGTAAAAGGTTGCCATGGAGACCTGTGACTGGGACAGCAATTTATGGCTTAAGAGCAGGTCGCTGTCTTTCTATTAAGCCAGGTAGTTTGCTGGGTCTGTGCTGCTGCAGCTGCTGGTTCTGGGTGGCACTTGCAGGTCCCTGGGGTCGAGGGATAACTGGGGACAGTTCCCTCAACTGGAAACTCTTCCAAGACTGAAGAAGCTACCTTCTCTTTCAAAATGGATAATTAGGCAAAGCAAGCAGCATCTGTCTCCCGGAGATCAAATCCTCTTTCAAAGCCTTCACATATGTGAGTCATGCCATCCCCAATCTGGTTCGGGCTGGCAGGGCTTGACCTTCAGAGCGCCCAAACTCTGGTAACTTCCCCTGAGCCCCAGAGTCCAGACAAGCTGGGGAGCTCTTGGGCCTTTACCCAGCACTCATGTCTGTTCATAAACACAGCCCAATTCACGAGACATTGGCACTGCTGCTGCCTTGCTGGAGGCCTCCACGATACTAATAAACACATGTCCTTGGATGGAGCCCTGCTCTAAACCACGAAGGCCTACACCAAGCTCTGCCTGAACTGCATCTTCTGAAACTCAGATGCCTAAGACCAAAACAATAGAAAAAAAACCCAACAGGGCAGAGGTGACATCGAGGAAAAAAATATTGCCTTGTCCCCATGAGAGTGTTTCCTAAACTCTGATGGCCGGAGTATCTGCTTTCAGGGCTGATGGCGGAGTCCTTGAATGCATCCTGACTGGTGACATGGAAGTGACCCTCGCCTTGTGGTGTGTTATTTCACCGGCTGTAATCCAAGTTTCTCGAGGATAAGGACAGGGTCTATGATTTCACTCTCAAGGACTATTTCATATTAGAAACCGATTGGCTGATACTCAGTGACATATGGCTTGGATGCTGGGTCAACTTCCCTTCTGAGATTGCGATCAGTGTCTCTGCCTTTGAGGGCTTGGACTGTCTCTGTCCCTGGAGCGTTCCCTCTGCTCGGAGTGGACTGCTCTCAAGACACAGTGTGAGACAGCAAAACTTACCCAGAGACTGGACCCTCAGCCATATTGATGCCTATTTCTTAGCATGTTGCACAAAAGCTCTTCTCGCAATCCCCCAAAACAGAAATTAAAGTCGATTAAGGGGTTGAGAAATTGCACGAAACACTGAACTTATCCAAAGAGAATTGATGAAGGGACAAGTGGCTGGAAAGACTACTTAACTCTCCCTCCTCCCCATGGCTTCCTTCATTGATATTCTAATCAAGTCTGAGCATTTTGTTATGACAAAGCCCCAAACTGTTGCTGAGGAGGAGGCTAAAGCTCTCTGAGGCTCCTTCAGAGGCGCATCCCCTTGCGGATGGGAACCGTGGACTAACCTTCTCCGCTAATGAAGACAAGAAAGAAGAGGGTGCCCAAGGCGAGTGTGAACAGAGGTCACTTCCTTCCTTCCCTAACTCAGGAGAGAATGAGGCACGTTCTAAGAGAAGAGGACGGGCTAACGGGAGAAAACAGCTGGTGATTCCCAGGACCATGGCCCTTACACAGGGCTCCTTGGAGGCTCCTTTGCGTGGTGGCCCATGGCGTCAGCTCAGGCCCAAGCCTGCTCACTGTGTGCAGAGGCTTGGCCATCACTGCACCTAATTACCTGTTTCCCAACAGGTTACTCTGTCTCAGCAGAAGTTTCTAAGAGTATCCCTGAATTTGCCAATGATTCATTGTCATTTTCATCTCCCAAAATGGTAGCCATTCTTTTTGACGCTAGGTAATACCGCACCAGGAAATTCCTTAGCACTGTATGCCCACAACCCACCCAGACCCCACTGGAGGTATCCCGCTCATGGGTCTGGTGGACTAATCACAGCCTGGGTCTTGTCTTGTGGAGCATATTGGGGAAGGTGGTGCGTGGTCAGCATAGCGTTGAGAAACCACAGGGACTCTGGGAACTGACAGGCACGCAATCAGATCTGGGCTCCAGCACTTGCTAGCTGTGTGCCTTCTCTAAATCTGTTTTCTATCCGTGAAGTGGGAATACCAATAGTTCCATCTCATAGGGGCCTTATGAAGATTAAATAAGATACCACATAGATAGTGATGAACACAGTTACAGCTTTAGGACAATCCTATTATTGTTGTTGTTAATAATAATAATAATAATAATAATAATAATAAGGTTTCTCAGGGGCACAGAATTTGATTCATCAAAATTTGTGATTCATGATGTACCATGTTTCCCCCAAAATAAGACCTAACCGGAAAATAAGCCCTAGCATGATTTTTCAGGAGACATTCCCTGAACATAAGCCCTAATGCGTCTTTTGGAGCAAAAATTAGTGTAAGACCCGGTCTTATATTCTGGGAAACATGGTATCATCTTTGGTCCTTCCCTCTCCCCATCCCTTCACTCCCCCACCTTACCCACCATATGTATCCGTTCCCTTGTTTTATTTTCTATGGTCTCTATTTTATCACATGTATATTCCCCTAAAAAATGATTGCTTAGTTTGACTTTGTTTTTGGATTTCATAAAAAGAGTATCATACTCTATGCAATTTCTGGAACTTACTTGATTTGCTCAATATTATTAACCAATATCACACCAATATCACCAACATTCACCCATGTTGATGTATGGACCTGTGGTTCATTCACTTTTCATTTTTGTATAATATGCTGTTATGTAAATATAGCACAATATACCGGGGGTGCCAAAAAAATGTATACAAGTGGACACCTTGGTCAATGTTGCTCAATAATCAGAAGTGTCTGGACACTAATGGTAACCACTCTGAGCACCTCTTGTAACTGCAGAAGTCAAATGTGACTTGTATTCATCTTTTGTTATTGGTATATATTCAGTATTACAATTTTAATAGTTTTTCCCTTTATTAAAATGTGTGTGCATTTTCCTTTTTGGCACCCTCTGTATATATTCAGTCTCCTACTTGTCAGCATTTGGATTTTTGTGGGGTTTTTTTTGTAAACGGCTTTATTGAGATATAATTTACAAACCAAATAAGTCACCCATTTAGAATGTACAATTGAATGTTTTTTAGTTCATGCAGAATTGTGTAACCATTAGGACAGTCAATTTTAGAACATTTACATCACAAGAAGAAACCTTATATCCATAAGCAGCTACTCACTAGTGTCTCCAATCCCCGCCAGCCCCTGGCAACCACTAATCTACTTTCTGCCTCAATAGATTTGCCTATTCTGAACATGTCCTATAAATGGCGTCATATATTATCATATGTGGCCTTTTGTGACTGGTTCTTTCATTTAGCACAATGTTTTCAAGTTTCATCCATATTGGAGCGTGTATTGGTACTTCAATTTATTGCCAAACAATATTCTATATTTTATTTATCTATTCCTGAGCTTAAGAGCATTTGGGTTGCTTGTTTAAGGCTTTTGCTCTTACTAACAGCGTTATTATGAATGTTATACCACATTATCTCCTGAGCACACATGCAGGTGTTTCTCTAGGATATATTGCTGGGGTGGCGCTGTTGAAATACAGGGAAGACAAATGGTCAACAGTACAAGTTAAAGCCAAATTGCTTCCTAAATGTTCTAACAGTTTACACTCCCACCAGCAAAATAAAACATGCCATGACCCGCCCTTGCGAATATTTGACATGGTCAGAATTTCTAGTTTTTTAAAACCTCATTTATTTTATTTCACTTTTTTTTTTTTTTTTTTTTTTTTTTTTTTTTTTTTTTTTAGCAGTCAAACCACTGCTCTGCGTTTGACTCATTGCCTGATAATGAGATTCTAATGGAGATTCAGGCAGAAACAGATTCTCTTTCCGTCGTTAGCAGTTCTCCTCTGCGATAGTTCTAGCTTTTATTTCCTGAGCCAGAATTCCAATGTGACTCTTGATAAGACTGTTCTTCCTTCCCGAATTGGCTCATGCTTGTCTCCTGGCTGGTCCTGAGTCCCTCTCTGCCTCTCCCCATATGGAAAGCAGAGAGGTTGTCTTGCATCTGTGATCCTGGTAATAAACATCTCACACATACACACACGGACACACAAATACTTTCATACCCTGGGCCTCTGGCCGCATCCAGACAGAAGGATGACGACGCAGGAAGCTGAGTCCATCACTCTAACCCACAGAGGAAAACCCTGCTCTTCATTGGCAAACGCTTATCCTGAGAGTGCTGGGGAAGAGCTCAGGTTTCCTTTCCTGCCATTATCCATTCCTCTCCTCTGTCCGAGCCGTCAAATTCAAGTTACAGTGAATGTAGCTATAATTCCCGTGCACTGAATTCTCTCCAGAATCTCATTTCATTTACTCACTGTCCTTTCCATTAATTAAATTTCAATAGCATTTTTCCTCCAGAGGGACATTATAAATAATGTCCACAATAAACACTTCATAAAGAGCCTAACCTTGGAAATCAATGGAAGCAGAAGAGAGAGAGCCAGGAATAAAATGGCGGGGGAGGGCAGGTTCTCAGGGTGCTTGTAGAGAAGGAGGTACTCACTGCCCAGGGGAGAGGGCATGGAGGCACCTTCTCCATCGGGCTGTTCCTGGGTTATATCCCTTTATAATAATCCAGTCATCTAGTAAGTAAAATGTTTTCCTGAGTTCTGTGAACTGTTCTAGCAAATTTATCAAACTGAGGGGGTGGTCACGGGAACTTCCGGTTTATAGCCAGTCAGTGAGAAGCCCAGGTGACAACCTGGTCTTGAGATTGGTGTCTGTACTGGGGGAAGGGAGCCAGTCTTGTGGGACTGAGCCCTTCACCTGTGGTACCTCCAGGTAGATAGTGTCAGAATTGAGTTAAACTGGTGTGTATGCAGCTGGTGTCACAAAATTGTTTGGAGTGGGAAAACCCCACATTGGGTGACCAGAGTGAAGTATTCAGTGGGTAATGAGTAAAGGAAATCGTTTTCCTTTACAAGGGCATAGGAGAGAGCATATTTCTCTGAGGCCATATTTCATGTTTTTAAAGATTTTCCATATGTGTAGAGATGCTTACATTATTTTTTGTTTTAGTGTTCAATTTCTTTATTATTTAGGAAACTGAACGTTATTTATAGGGGAAAAGCAGCAAAAGATAATGTTGGCATAGGAACGTATTTAACAGTTCTGCTGACCTATAATAAACTACACATATTTAAGTGTACAATTGGGTAAGTTTTGATATATGGACACAGGTGTGAAAACACCACCATAATTGAGATAATGCACATATCTGTGACCGGATAAAGTTTCCCGGCCCCTTGGTAATCCTACCTCTCATCCGCCCACACCACCCACCACTCCCCCGGCAGCCACTGACCTGCTTTATGTGACCATAGATTAGTTTTCATCTTCAAGTATTTTATGTAAAAGAAATAGTATAGTATGAACTCTACTTTGCTCTAGCTTCTTTCATTACACATAATTATTTCAGTGTTTCATAGGTCGACAGTTTATTCCTTTTCATCGGTGAGTAGTATTCCATCGTATGGATGCAGCACCATGTTTTTATTCATTCATGTCCTGATGGTGGCTTGGGTTGTTTCCATTTGGGTTATTGCTAATAAAGCTGACATAAATATTCATGTTCCAGAATGTGTGTGGGCATATGATTTCATTTTTCCTGGGCAAATAGAGTGTTCCACTTGATTTTAGCTGTTTCAGGTGGTGAGACAAATCTGGTACCCATTACTTCACTTGGGCCAGAAGCTTATTTGAGCATTTTTTGGAGTGCACGTTTTTAAGGCAAGTAAATTGAAATGTGGGTACCTGGGCTCTTATACCGAACTCTTAAAAACATTTACACTTGCATTTCATCTTTTTTCTTTACCTCCACAATGAATTGAAACCCCCTCCATCCCATGCAAGGATATTCAGCTATTGCCCTTGCAAAGGAATAGGGTTGTTCCCCCTGGAATAGCAGCTTTCAGCCTCAGGGATTTTACAGTCTAGGCGTGGGAGTTGAGGTATGTCAGGCTAGAAGATTCAGGAAGAGTCCCCCCACCCAGCAACTCCAAGGTCAGCAGCATGAGAACATTGTTGGACGTGGAGCGTCAGTCCTCACTGAAGCCAGCTGGTAACCTGACTTCCGCCCTCATAAAACTTTTATTTTGTGAGACTATTCTGGATATACAGGTACGTAACTCAAGCTAAAGAAAATGTCTGGCATTTACTAATGGGCTTGGCAACTGACTAGGGCAATTCCAAGATGCCTGGATTCCAGGAAGTTCTGTCAATTCTGGGGTTACTTTGGGCCCTTGTCACTTACCACCATCCCCTTCAGTGAATTCCTAGTCAGTTTGGGAAGGACACGAGTGGCTTCATCCTACCAACCAGGGACTTGGTCTCATAGACCAGATGTGTAATGCAGGGTTCATCACCTGCCCTGCCTGCTCAGGAACAGCCTTCCCTCCTTTTCATGGCGCTCACTAACCACCAGCCCCCACCATCACTCTTCACTGTTGGCCAGACACTGTACAATGCATGACCTTCCTTCAGCCTCACTATGTCCTATGGAACACAGCTAGTATTCCCATTGTATAGGAAACGAAGCTCAAAAAGCTTGCCCATTCTCTAGTAAATGGGAATAAAAGAGGCAAGATTCAAAACCCCATCTGAAGTAATAATGGCTGAGAATTTTCCAAAATAAATGGTAGGCACCAAAGCAAAGATCCAGGAAACTCAAAGAATAGTAGGCAGGACAGATACCAAAACACGACATCTAAGCATATCGTATTCAAACTGCAGAAAACCAAAGACAGAAACATTTTGGGAAAAAAAAACAAAAAACAGAGGGAGCAAAGTTTTCCCTATAGAGGATCAAGGACAGAATTATATTAGATTACTCATCAGAATCCATGCAAGCAAGAAGGGAATGGAATGAAATATATATCTGATATTAATATAATCATTCCTGCTTTCTTTTGATTGTTTGCACAATATATCTTTTTCTATCCTTTCACTTTTAACCTGCGTATATTATATTTGAAGTAAATTTGTTATTGATAGCATATGGTTCAGTCATGTTTTTTAATCTCCTCTGTCAATTTCTGTCTTTTAATTGATATATTTAGATCATTTACATTTAATATCATCATTGATATGTTAGGGCTTAAATCTGCCATTTGTATAATCTCTTCTTGTATTATCTAGGGGAATATTTTTACTAACTCTTTTGTAAATGTAGATATTTTGTGTAGTTCTAAGAAGAAATAAATTCCATATTGTATCATTCAGAGTTCTAGGAGGATTTCTTATGGCTAAGAAATTTATTTAAAGGAACTGTTTCATGTGATTGTGGGGCTGGCCGGTCTGAAATCTGCAGGGCTGGCCAGCAGGCTGGAGACTCAGGCAGGAGTTAATGCCACTGTCTTGACGCAGAACTTCTTCTTCTCCAGGAAACCTCAGTTTTTGCTCTTAAGGCCTTCAACTGATTGGAGAAGACACCGCCCAGAGAGAGTATCAAGGTACTCACCTTCCCTAAAGACAACTAACTAGCTAGCAACCATATCTACAAACCACAGGCATGCCTCATTTCATTGTGCTTCATTTTATTGAAGTTCACAGAAACTGCATTTTTTACAAATTGAAGGTAAAAGATTATGACGCACTAAAGGGTCAGCTCAGGGTCAGCATTGTTAGCAATACATTGTATTTGTTTAAGATTTTTTATTAAAAAATACAGCTAACATACAACATCATATCAGTTTCAGGGGTACACAATAGTTATTCAACACCTATATACCTAAAGAAGTAATTACTATAAGTCCAGCAACCATCTGACACCGTACCACGCTATCACACTGTTATTGACTATATTCTCTGTGCGTACATTACATTCCCGTGACTTGTTTGTTTTATACCTGAAAGTTTGAACCTTTTATCACCCTTCACATTCTCTATGCTGCATGTCTACAGCACAGTGGTTAGACATCTATATAATTTAAGAAATGATCCCCTGACTAGTCTAGTGCCCACCTGGCACTATACATAGATTTAACCATATTATTGACTATGTTCCCTATGCTTTACTTTACATGCCTGTGACTATTTTGTAACTACCAGTCTGTACTTCTTAATGCCTTCCCCATTTTCACCCTGGCCCCCAACTCCCCTCCCATTTATCACCCCGATAAATCTAGTACCCATCTGACACCACACATAGTTATTACAATATTATTGACTATATTCCTTATGCTATGCCCTCCATCCCCATGACTACTTTATCACAACCAATTTGTACCTGTTAATCCCTTCCAATTTTTTACCCACCCGCAACCCCCCTTCCATTCACAACCATCAAAATGTTCTCAGTATTTACGAGTGTGCCTCTGTTCTTTAGCAATACACTATTTTTAAATTAAGGTACGTGTATTGTTTTTTAGACAAAATGCTATTGTATGCTTACTAGATTACAGTATAGTAAACATGGCTTTTACATGCACTGGGGAAACAATTTGTGTGACTGGCTTTATTGTGATATTCGCTTTATGGTGGTGGTCTGGACCTAAACCCGCAGTGTCCCAGGTCTGCCCATAACTTCGCAGCAGCACCTAGCCTAGTGTTTGATTAAATAGTTGGGTACTAGAGCTGTGGGGACAGAGCCAGGAGTGCAGTTTCCAGGCTCTTGGCCTCACGTGGAAGGGTGCTCACTCGGGTAGTAAATGTCCATCAACTGTGATTGGATGGCCATCAGCTGTGGCTAGTTGGCCGTCAGCTGTAACCAGTGAGCCATTGGACACTAATATAACTGCCGTGGCTATGCTAGCAGCAAATGCGGGCTAGCAAGAAGATGGTGGCTGAGCTGGCAAGAAGATGATGGCTGAGCTAGCAAGCGCGGATTGCAGTTAGCACGGCGGAGTGCAGCTAACAAGGGGAGTCGGTCGGTTGGCAGGCAGAAAAGCGGACAGCAGGTTGCACGTCGTGTGAATCCAGCCTCCAGTGAGACTATAGTGATATGACTCCCCTACCTATGGCTCCGTGGGTGTTCCTTTTTAGCCTAGCCACATCCTGCATCCTTATGTAGGGAGCAGGAGCAGAGACCACGCAGACTGCCCTGCATGACGCATGGCACAGCGAGCAGGGTATGGTGCCAGCCAATGCTCTCCGTAGGGCGGTGGAGCAGTTTGTGCGTATGAACACTCAGTCTCAGGAAGACCAGGAGGAGCAGCTGCTGGAGAGCTGGACCCCCGTGGAGCGGGAAGATAGGGACGGTTCCCCAACTAGCGCAGGCCAGAGAAAGTGAAGGTCTTTGCGGCCCTGTGGGCTGGGAAGTGCTTGCTGAGGCAGCCCGGATGCAGGACTTGTCCCAGGAGGAAACGCTTGCTGAGTCCTCCGTGGGAGATGAGGGTGAGGTCAAGGTCGTCCCTCACCCCCAGGACAGCCCTGGCGAATGACTATGGACTATGGGAAATTGACTTTTATCCCTAATTTAATGGACTGCTTGACTGTTTGCTTGGGAATGTACCACCATGTAATGTAACTGGCGGATACTAGCTTTTGTGTCTTGACCGGCTGCCATCGAGATTATGTAAGCACCTTGACTGTGAGCCGCTGTTGTTCCAGCACAGTACCCTGAGAGGCCCAGAGAGAGTGGCAGTGCCCTGAGAGGACTGGCTGAGTCCAGGAAGTGTGGCTGTGCCCAGAGAGAGTGGCAGTGCCCTGAGAGACCTGGCTGAGTCCAGGAAGTCTGGCTGTGCCTAGAGAGAGTGGCAGTGCCTGAGAAACCCTGGCTGTGTCTGGGAAGACTGGTGGTACCCTAAGAAGCCCAGGAAGTCTGGCTGTGCCCGGTAGTGCTGGTGGTGCCCTGAGAAACCCTGGCTGTGCCCAGAGAGCCTGGTTGTGTCCAAGATACTGCATTCACCTCCAGGCTCCTCGCATAGGCCCCCTCGCAGAAGACGCTTTTTGCGTAGATTGTGAGGCAAGACCCTGTAGGGGTGGAGTGTGGGGACAGAGCCAGGAGTGAAGTTTCCAGGCTCTCGGCCTCATGTGGAAAGGTGCTGGCTCAGGTAGTAAATGGCCATCAACTGTGATTGGATGGCCATCAACTGTGGCTAGTTGGCCGTCAGCTATAACCAGTGAGCCATTGGCCACTAATATAAGTGCTGTGGCTGCGCTAGCAGAAAATGGGGAGCCAGCAAGAAGCTGGTGGCTGAGTTAGCAAGAGTGGATTATAGTTAGCACGGCGGAGTGCAGCTAGCGAGGGGAGTCGGTTAGTTGACAGAAAAGCGGACGGCAGGTCGCACGTTGTGTGAATCCAGCCTCCAGTGAGACCATAGTGGTGTGACTCCCCTACCTATGGCTCCGTGGGTCTTCCGTTTTGGCCTCACCACATCCTGCGTCCTTATGTGGGGAGCGGGACCACGCAGGCTGCCCTGCACGACACCATCACATATTTCATCCCATTTTTGTTCTCTAGCTAAGTGTGAGACGGAGCCTTTGAAGAGGTGAAATCATGTTCTGGGCGGTTGTTTTTATGTTCAGCTGAAGCGTAGCTGGCTATTAGGCGTCAGCAGTCTCAGGAGTCAGCCTAACGTTCCACAAACTGCTGGGGTGGGGCAGGTTTTAAACCTTAAAATGTGAAGCAGAACCGAATGGTAATTGGGAATACCAACCTTGCATTTGGTGTGTCTCACACATTTTAAATTACTATCTTCTATATCCAAGCTATTTTTTCAGTGCAATTGCTTTTTAAAGAAAACCCCTCCTTGATCTTGGCTCTCCCGGTCAGAATCGGGTGCTATCTGTGGTATCTCTTTTAGAGGTCGCATAACTTTTTTTTCCTAATACCTTTATCAGTTTGCTGTGACAAATTGGAGACATGTAAGTATGTGATGTGCATGAGATTAAATTGTGAATTAGTGGGTCTTTAGAGCAAACAATTTGCCAACATTTGAAAATACTGGTGCTTAATAGCTTCTTTTAGAGGAAACATTTCTGCTAAATTTCACCTGGTAAGTAACTGGGATAATTGTTTGGAAAAATATCACAATTATGTGGCCTTTTGGATTTTAGTACCTGCCTTATGAATTATGCGTGTATTGTTCACAGTGTCTTTATACTGACAATCAAATGAACAAAGCAAAAAAAAAACACACACAAAAACTGGTGAAAACTCAATCATGAAAGAAAAAAAAAATACCCCCTCAAAGTTAATCATTTCATTAGGGGTGAGTAAGACCTTCCTGTTTGAAGCAATTAGAGGATTCAAGAGAAAGAAGTGACTAAGTACAAAATACATGCTATGAAAGTGAGAGAAGATACAGGATGCTTTTGAAATGAGAGGCACACACCCTGTGGCCAGAGACCTTGCAATCACAAAGGGACTCTGAGGACAGGGAACTTGAGTAGGGATTTGTAAAAAGAGTGGGAAGGCTGTGTGTGGGCGGGGACTGGAAAGAAGGCATCCCAGCGGGGGTTATGGTCTGGGTGGCAGAGTGCTGATGGCCGGGGCGGGGCTGTGGAAAGAAGGTGTGGTGGACAGAAGACACACAGCCGCTGCTGGAGGCAGGGCTGACCCACTAAGGAGGACAGGGCTCCAGGAGGCCTGTTCCCACCCCAATCAGTTCCTCCACCCACATTTCACCAGGCCTCAGTGCTGCCAGTAAAGATGAGCTACCTGGACCCGTTGGAGATTTTTCATTCTTCCCAAGATGCCAATAAAGCTGCAAATAGGCCTTGTAGGAGGGACACTGTGCTAATGCCTCACCTGGGACACGCTCCGAGAAGAAGCCTCAAGGCGTTCTTAGGTGCAGCTGGAGCAAGGAGGAGAGGAAGTGGAAAATTGCAGTTTCCCCAGAGGGAGCCAGCCCTGCTTCACTGCTCTGAGGAGGGGTTGGTGCTGAGAGCCACGTGAGACTTTCACATGGAGAGACAGCAAGGAGGAGAGTTGGGTGAAAAAGCATAGTCTGACACCCAAGTGGAGGAGCAAAGACTGGAGGTGAGCTCCATTCAGTGCACAGGCCTCTACTTGGGGACACAGGCCTTGAGGTACGGAAGGGCTTCAGTAAACACTTGTTGAATGAATGAGTGAATGAATGAATGAACCAATTCAGGGCAGGTGGACTAGAAAGCAGGCCACTTGCCCCGTTTCACTCTACTACAGTGGCATGTAATTTTTTCAGGTCCAACCCCTTCTGCGGACCTGATCAAGTTTATGGGTTTCCCTCCCCAGAGCAACACCCATTTGCAAATAGAATCAATTTCACAGGATCCAGAGCCCCCTTCCGCCCTAGGGGACAGTCCATGAAACCGTCTCGATCATCTTCAGGTACCTAAAGGAATGCAATGAGGAAGAGACTTTACTATGTGGTTCCCCTTGGGAAACACTGGGACACGGAGGTGCTTCGGGCCCTCTCTGCGTGTGCCAGATGCCAGCTGCGCTGCGGCACTCAGGGAAAGCAAAGCAGCGTCTCTGCAGACGGACATGCTGGGCGTCCTGTCAGTCATCCTCAGGCTTCCTTCTCTTCCCAAGGGCATGTAAGATTCCTGGGGTTTTAAGGGTGTTTGTCCTGCCACATCTCTTGGATGTCACCCAAGCCACCCATGCAGCTCGTCCTACGTCGCCTGCCTGGCACTGTGGCTCCAGCTGGACACAATTACCTGCCCAGCTTCCAGCCAGGCCAGGCAGGTCCTGCAAAGGCTGTCTGCCTGTCTGGCAGCTCTATCCACCCTGAGCCAGGCTCAGCCCTACAGATGCTCCCCTGCACCCATGGGCCCTTTGTGCCCAGATCTTTGCAGCCATCCCCACATGAGATGAGCCACCTCAGAGCACATACCTTTGAGGGGATCAGTCCCCTGAGGAACTTGCAGCCCACCGTCCCCTTTCCCCATCTCTGAGAATCCAACTATTTCTTTCTAGGTTAGAAATTCCTTTTTCAACTTTATCCCATTCCTTTCTTTTCTGGAAAAAATTCAGCTCACTTCTTACAGTAGTCTGGGTTCCCCAGAAAAACAGAACCAAATGTCATTTATTGTAAGGAATAGGCTCACGCGATGATGGAAACGGACAAGTCCAGGATCTGTAGTCAGCAAGCTGAAGACTCGGGAGAGCTGATGTCCAAGTCTGAAGGCAGGAGAAGACCGATGTCCCAGCTGGAGGACACAGAGAATTCTCCCCGACTCAGCCTATGCAGGCCTTCAACTGATTGGATGAGGCCCACCCACACTGGAGAGGCCCATCTGCTTTACTCAGCCCACTGAGTCAAATACTCATCTCATCCAGAAACACCTCACAGACACACATAGAAAAATGTTTAACCAGATATCTGGGTGCCCCACGGCCCAGTCAAGCTGAAACATAAGATCAACCATTGCGCACCTCTTTGAAAGCTGTGGGGGTGAATTACTAGAATTCACCTCACGTATAAAAGTCTAAACCAGTCCTAACAAAGCTCAGGGTAATTTCTCAATAGGTCGTTGTGTCACATTAGACTGTGAATAAATCACCTGCTGTGCATGAAAAGCCTGGGTCACAGGAGGGGACCTTCAGGGGGGCATGGAGAAGTGAGATGGAAGATAAAAAGGGCAGGGCAAGTGTCAAATACAGCTCTCAACAGCGTTGCCCCAGACCCACGTTTTCTCCATGTGCGTGGCCGGTTTGCTCTGTCCTGGTCTGGTCTGAGCGGGAGAACCTGATCTGAGCCATCAACCTCTTCTCTGCTCTTTTCCAGGGAACCAAGATCCTGGGCGGAGTTTTAGTGGCCCCACTGGCTCCCACGCTTGGCTGCACGTTGAGCTTACCTGGAGAGTTAAAACACAGACTGATTCCAAAAGTCTGTGTCAATGTGAAATTTATTGAAGTTGATACCTACACTGTGGTTATAGGAGAATCTCCCTATTCTTAGGAAGTATTGAGGTCTTTAGGGGCAAAAGGCCTTCACGTCACTAATCTTCAAATGTTTCAGAAATTTAAACATATGTCACTGTGTGTGTGTGTGTGTGTGTGTGTGTGTGTGTGGAAAAGGAGAGAGACAGAATGACAAAGGAAATACGTTAAAATGGTCACAATTTAGTATAAAGGACAGGTGAGTATTCTTTGCATTAGTCTCATTCTTGCAACTTTTCAAGAAGTTTGACATTATTTCCAAGTAAAATTGACATTGTTTTAAAATCCTAATTCCCCAGTTCCAGCCCACAGAGGTTCTGGTTTCATTGGTCAGAGGTTTTTCAAAGTCCCGAGCTGACACCAAAGTGCCCCGAGGCTTGGGCAGAGAGGTGCCCACGCCTCCTCTCCTGGCTCTTAGGCTCAGCGGTGCTGCGAGCCATTTTGAGCAGATCCCATCAGGGTCTCAGCTCAGGCTGGCTGGGAATGGGACCCATTTAGAGGTAAGCATCCTCTTTAGAGATCTTTGCTGCATTAGGGGTGTGCAGTGTGGCTGCCAAATATTTGTCTCCCTAGTTCCTGCGTACATTGTGTGAGATGGCTGCTGCTTTCTAACTGCTCAGCTGTTTGGGTTGTTTTCATCAGAGGTGGCCTGTTTGCTAGAAAGCCCAACCAGAGGTCACTGGGTTTAGTGATCATTTAACACTGTGAAATGGGCAGGGTCCGAAGGGACCTGCCTTTCTCCTCCTGGACAGCAGTTAGAGAATGAGCTGGGGGAGGGGGGATGAGCTCAGGTGGTGACTTGAGAAGTAGCCCCAGGGGACCCATGTTCCAACTGTGTGCTTTAGCTGAGAGCTGATTTGTCCTTCTTCCCACTTTCAATTATCAGAAATATAGCCTAGTCTAGTCTATTCATCACTTCCCTTCACGTCCCTTGAGACCAGTGACATGCATCTGGGAGGTTAGAAGGGCAGTCTGGGGCTGCATAATAGAGCCTTCCTCTGGGCGCCATCAGAAGCTCTTAGAGACGGCTCACCTAGAGCTCATTAACACCTCTTAAAATCAAGGTGGCTGTGTGGCTTACCCACACTCTGTGTGAGGGCCACTTAGGAGCGCCAGCTCTTGGGCGGCCCTGTGTCTTCCTCAGCCTCTCAGGGCCCTGTTTGCATGATTCACCCAGTGGTGGAAGGTCAGGCTCCTAGTGGGTGGGGGCGGCCCTGTTTCTGTTTCATCTTTGTATATGCCTCCCCTCCACAGAGTAGGCACCCAGTAATTAATTATATTGGGACCAAAGCAAACTTGGGAGCAAGCAATGACAGTGCACCACCAGATACCAGGAGAGAGCAGAGGCTGGGGGGACTCCAGAGTAGAGCACTGAGTCAGACCTGGGCGGCAGAGCAGCAGTAGGAAAGGACCCGTCTGGAGAGTGCAAGGCAGGTGTTATGTCCCCACCAATCCAGAAGCCACCAGTAGTGCTCCCGACCCACCTCCAGTAAAGCAGGGTGTTGGGGACACTGCAGGGAATGCAAAGATGAATTGAACATTAAAGCCCTCACACAGGATGGGGGGAAATAAGAACCAAGAACTATGGAGCAGTTAGCTGGGAAGGACAGGGAAGGGCCTGGGCAAGCTGAGATGAGGTTGAGGGTGGTGCTGGGTCTTAGATGGCATCTCAGAGCAGCTGGCCTTTGGGTTGGGCTGCAGCAGGGGAGTGTGATTTTACCTGTTGTAGGAAAAACGCTCTAGACTTGACAAAGGAGACCAGGACCAGATCTCCTGGACCAGCTGGCAGAACTGGTCCAAGCTTTCGAGGGCATCTGCTTCTTTACCTTCAAATGGCTTTCAAGGGTGAGAGAGTTTTAACAGATTTCAGGCTCTCACGGCCACCAAAGCACCTTCTTAGTCTTCCTCATGGTCCACTCAAATGCAGGTGCTCTGGGCTTGGGGAGGGGGCGGGGGCCGGCCCAGGTACCTAACACATTGCAAGGATACAGGCCAGGGGAAGGCGTGGACTTAGGAGGCAGCTTAGCAGACCAGCTCATTGGAGAGTGTCCCGGACCTGGCTGTCCTGGGCAAGGCAGCTGCTGGGTCCGGTGGGCTCTGGACAACCCGAGGATGAAGAAAACCTCCCCAAAGCCTAGAAGCTGGCGTTATCCCAAAGAAAAACTATGGAGGCATCACTTTCCTTCTCCTCTTTGTTTTGGCCTTCTCTTTGCATTAAAGATATATTTGCAAGCCCTCCTAACTCAAAACACACCAGCCCCTTCCTTCCTATTTTGGGTCCACGGCTCCTACTTTTTGCTATTTGTATTTATCAGCGGGTTGCAATCTGACCTGGTTTCTGGTACCCACTCCATCACTGTAGCGACCTGTCTGTTTTGTGGGGATGAAGCCATGAGCCCTGGGAGCAGGAAGCTGTGAGCTTGGCCCTCTGAGGGAGCAAGGAGTTCAGCACCAGCCCCAACAGAAGGTGGGGGGTGGGGCGGGTCTGGGGGCTGCACTGGGGAGGATGAGGCAGAGGTTTGCAGGCTGGGTACACACTTCCTGTCTCAGGTCCAGGTGTTAAGAACAGAGGTGGGACCATCCCTTCGACTGGCTGGGCACTGGGCACAGTGGGATTCCTGGGACCATGATGATGATGGGGGAGGGCACCGAGGGAGCCGTGCCCATCTTAAGACTGTCTTTCAAGGTGGGAGAAGCGGCCCTTATTCTATGTCCGTGCGTTTTGACCTGGATTACTGCTACTTTGGGCTACAGTCCCCAACAATTTTGTGCCTGTTGGCGGGTCTGTGAGCGCCTTCACAGCACTTCTTGTCTGAACCCCACAGTGCCCAGGAAGGCATCGAGCCTGTAGCCAGCACTCAATAAAATAAGAAGTAAGTACTTGCTGAATTGCATGGCCTTGAATATGGTGCAGCTCCAGCAATTTTTAGAGTTTTCAGGAGTGTCAGAGCAAGAGCACAGGTGCTCAGGCTGTCCGAGGCTCGCTAAGAGGGAGACGGAGGGGAGAAAGCCAGAAAACTTTTCTCTTGCTCTCTGGGATGAGTACTGAATAGCTGCAGCATCATTTTTTTCTTGTTTTACTTAAGGACAACATATAAAAAAGATCCCTGTCTTGTATGATTCCTCCAAGTAACCTGTGACCGTTCTTCCTCCCCTCTGGGGGGTTCCGGTTCCATGGCAGACACTCTTCTAGTTTCTTCTCAATCTTGGAAGCAGTGCAGGGAGGCCTTGACCTGTCTGTGGGGTGGGAGTGGAAGGAGCTACCCTGTCCCACGCTTCCTCAGGAACTCCGTCTCTCCTTACACATCTTCTATCTGACTGGACGTCCATTTAGTGCAAGGTCAATCTACTCTACGGTGGCCTGCAATCTCCAAAATGGACTGGGATATTTAAAGCACAGATGCCCCAAAGGAACGGAAAGGGTTGATGGAACAGTCTTAATAATGTTTCCTTCTCCCAGTTATTTCCCCAGGGTGGTGAACCCTGCACATGATTTGATCTTGTTTCTCCTGCTATTGATTACTTTGCTTAGCAGCGTCTTGCTTAAAGAGAATCCCAACTCAACAGGGACTAGGTTCATTGTCATCTGATTTCCCCCTCCTGGGCTGAACTGTCCCTTTGGGGCAAGTCTCATGGGGCAATAGAGCTGCTCTCATCAAACTTTCACTGCTCCATCGTTCTCCCCTGATGTGTTGGAGTAGTTGGTGATGGAGGAACTTATTTTTCAAATATAGAAACCCCACCAGGGAAGCAGCAGGAAGAAGCAGTGAAATTCCCACCCACAGGCAGTTTGCATCTGACTTCTCCAACATAAGCACACGCCGTGTTACGAATAATAAATCCATAGCCTTGTAGCTCTCTTTCTCCCAGGAGTGCAGAGTGGTTTGCAGCAGCATCACACCACCCTTTACGATGTAGACGCAAGACAGGTCTGGGGCTCTGCAGCCTCCAACCCCCCACATAAAGAGAGGGCTGCAAATTACATCACTCCTCAGCCCTCCTGGGTCAGCAGCACTTGGGCTGGACCTTGCCCGGCTCATTCCTCATGCTGCCTTTATCATATACACATATATAATGTAGGTGGGAACAATTAGGCAATATTAAAATATCTTGCTTTACCAATTAAGAAAGAGGAAACCAAATGTCCCCAGGAATGTATCTCAGATGGACTATGTCACAGACAGTAAGTGCATCTCCGCCATCTGCTCCTGTATTTATTTAGGTCCCCTTTACACTTGGGCTACCCAAGCATCAATGTCTGCTATGTGCTGGGCAGGACCCAGCTGGTGACCTTCCCTTCATCACTGGCCTCGGACATCAGGGGACACTTGCTGCAGAGCACCAAGGAAATTCCAGTTTTCCATCAAGTTCCAGCTAGAGCTTAGTGATTGAAAATTTTCAGTTCCTCTTTTCTTCATTTCTCACTTCCTCCTTTCCTTTCTTATCCACAGTGCCCTTTCGTCCAACCTTTCCTTATTTTAATTGGTCTTTGAGCTCTGTTGGATCTGCCCTCCTTCACACTTTCTAGTCTCAACTCTTTCCTTTCCATTTCTCTAATTGCCTTTTTTGCCATTCTTGTCCAAGGATATAAGACAGAAGAACTGAATGCTTTTGTAATAAGATGACCCAAATTACAGTCAGATGTTTGGTTGTGTGTTTGCAGTGACCCTTTCAAATCTCTCCTTATTTGCTGACCTGGTCAAAACCGCTGATGAGTGAGTAGGTGGTGGCAGGTACAGCTAGAGCGGTCCCTGAACATGTGGTCCTCAGAACAATTTCCCTTTATAACAGTGGCTTTCACAGTTTAGTGCGAATGGTGTTTGGTTATACTCATTTTATGGGGTTTTAAAATTTTTTATTAAATTTATTGGGGTGACATTGGTTAGTAAAATTATATAGGTTATTCACGGTGATCATTTTACATTTTTGACTTTAAAAAGTGGTTAAATCTTGGATCAGATTCTCAGGATTACTCAGCCTTCCTGGACATGGTGTTTGTTTGCTACCTGGACATATTTTGGGATCAAAGAACTATCAGATCATGGAAGTTCTTAAATCTAGTTCTTTTAAAAGCTGCTTCCATTCACTCTATCAGTAGATCTCAATTGGTCATTTAAGAAAGAAACTTTTCTTCTGTTTAGCTGATACTAGGCGCTCACCCCCAGTGCCGTTACCCCCCCAACCACAGACACAGAAGGAGACCTTCAGGAAGCAGGGATCTCTGTCTGTAGCCCAGCCCTCGTGTGGTGCCTCCCACAATAAACATTTGTTGAGTGAATTAGTAAGCACATCAACGGATTCTGCAATGGAAGGTGCTAGAGGACCATATGCTGGAAGCAAACGCTTCAGAGCATAACTGTCCACCGAAAGCAGAAGGATTTGCTGGGCCAATAGGAGGAGACCAGAGAAAGTAAAAATCATTGTGGTTTTGCCCAGATACTTCAACCTATCTACCATCCAAAACACACATTTCTGTTTGGTGTACTAAACATTTATTGCAACTTTTACTCTGCGCCAGACACTCCTAGGATAGGAACAAATAGGCCATTGTCTCTACCTTCAAAGAATTCTTGGCATCACAAAGAAACAATGTTTTGAACTACAATGTTATTCCCCCATGTGTTAAATTTTGTACTGAACTGAACCAATGTTTTACTTTTTAAAAAATCTGATGAACCAGTCAATTTGAATTACCATTCTCTGTGTGTCTGTATTTCCTAATCTCTGCACTGGAATAGCTCAAGGGTGGCCGGCCGTTCTCACAGACAGCACTGGAGGAAGCTCTCTGTTTGGATGGAGTCCGTATTTCCTTCTTGTCTTTGATTGTTTGCTCTTTGCCCTTTGCATATGTCAGCATCCTTTCTCCCTTGTTGCACCTAAATCTTTGATGGGAGCCGTCACCCGTAACCTAGCAACTCTTCTCATTCACATTTGTCACAGAAGAAGCACACATCTCATGAAGACCTTGCCAGTCATATTCCCTGACCCCATTGTTACTTTAGGGAATGGTCTAAAACTATTAGGGAATCGTCTACAACTTCTCTAGAACTCTCCCTGAGAAATACGCTGGACCTTTAATGTGTCTAGACTGGCTCATCTGTTTAAAAGCACTTTGATCAATTAACTCATATTTTTGTTCCATTTTTCATCCTCGCTACCTAATGGTTCTTAGCATTTCACGTCTGGCCCAGCACAGAAACCTGGAATCTTAGAGATGAATGTGAAAAAAAAATTCCGGGGTGTCCTAAATTAATTTACAGCCGACTAGAGAATGGGGGAGAAAGACAGAGAGGTTAGTTAGTTAAGAGCTGTAGCAGAAACAAAAGTCTGCTTACATTCCTGGATGGGTGCTGGAACTTTGAATTAACCTCCACGGGCCGTTTACAGTTATCTAGAGAGAATAGCCAACCACCCAGGTTGCTTACTCATCAACCTTCCGGACTGCTGCCCACAGCCAATCCAAAGGAGCAAACCCTTTTCCCTTAAGGACTCTGCACCTATCCCAGAACTGGCCCCGCCTCACCTCCCACCCCCTTCATCCATAGCCAGTGTCAATTCTTTCAGAACAATGTACATCTTTCTTCCCCACACTGTTTGCATAAAAGAGCCCCATCAATCCCAGGACGGGGGACATGTTGCTCTCTCCATCCAGCCCTGCGGCTGGTGGCCCTAGGACCAGTCCTTTCTGGCTAGCATGTGGCTCCATAAACCCTTTCTTTCAGCAGTGAAGTTTTTGTTTAACAAATATGACCTTAAACAACTACATCCTGCCTGGTGCTGGAACTCTGTCCTCAAAGTCCCAACAGCTGGCCATACAGTCTGTGTCTCGGTGGACCACAAAGTGCTCTCTGTCTCTGGACAGTGCCCTTCCCAACACTGAGCCCTTTGGTTTGTGAGGAAGCTTTTCTTAGCAAGTGGATTTCTCATTTGGAGCTACAAATCACCTCTTTGCCACTTCCTTCCTTCCTTCCTCCCTTCTGCACTTCCCCCCACACTTCCTCACTGTCACTCCTATTCTTTTACTAAAATAAAACTCATCCATGCCTTCTGCCTCAAAACTCAGATATTTGAAGACAGTTATTGTTTCTTAGTTTTGTTCCCTCCAAGGTAAACACTCAGAGCCTCCCACCCTCTTCAGTCTGGCTGTTTCTAGAACCTTAGCCTCTACACTCTTCTACTGAGGATATGTGATTCTCTTACGACATCTTAAATTGCAATGGCTTGGATTGGACAGATCTTTCAATTGTCATCTGACCGACATATATTGTTATGATTACTTATAATCTGGAAACTGTATTTCTATTTCATGGCGCCTACAATTGCATCAGCTTTTTAAAGCAACCACATCACTCTATTGTACCACACGAAGCTTTTGGCCAAAGAAAAACTCCAAGTATTTTGAAAAGAGGAACTACAATTAACCCAGGTCTTCCCTGTAATGGTATTGTGCAGTCAATTTCTGAACCTAAGTGTGTTGACACAACACCAGCTGTATTGACGTAAGAGGGTTATTTTCTTCAAATGCCTCCCAAGCTCCTTGGGAATTGTTCCTCTAACCCCAACCCCTTCCCCTCTCACCTGCCAACTGGAATGTGAGGTCTCCAGCCTCAGTGGTCCCAGCTGGGCTGAGACTACATCTCTGCTTCTGTGTAAATTCTACTGGGTGCCAAGCCAGTTCCTGTTTGTTGGATGGCCAAACCAGTGGGTTACAGGAGATTATACCTTCCCAGAACAATTCAAGATTGCCATTTGATGCAGAAACTCACGTTTTGTGTTGTATTTCTTTAGATGACCGTGAATTTATTCCCGTCATGAAATACCCCCATACTTTCCAGAGAACTTGGGAGAAATTCTTTTCTCTTTGAAAAAAGGGCTGGCTGCCAATGCTTACCATTATACTTTGGTTTCTAGAACTACTCTCTAAGTACCAGGCTAGGAATATTATCATTCCAACATGTTGGCATAAAAAAAGATGGAGAGAAAAGCCCACTGAGCATAATGATAGCCTGTGGCACCAGCAATTTGTATCGTACAGTGAGAGCCATTGTATGGGTGCTTTGTCTTGCTTGAGACCAATCAGGCCTTGGGAAAATACTACCAAGTTATCTAAACCACCAAAGATTTGCTCCAAGAGGGGAGGATGGGCAGATTTTGTTGTCCACGCATACATCCATAATTGTCAAAGCACTTCTTTTTTGGAGGTCATGTGATGTCTAACACCACCACCCCCGAGGCAGCACCCCTAAAGTGAGCTGATATGACTGAAATTTTAGTGAGTCCTAGAGTCTGCTCCAGCCACTGGCGACTCTGAACTCAAAACCTTTGCACGGAAAGGCTGGTAATTACTGGGTGGAGTCATGTTTGTGCTCATCTGTTCCCTTGCCCAGGTTAGAACTGGGCTGCCCAAATTATTTCCCTCAGATGCCGAAAACTACCGTGGTGGCCTGCATAGTGAGGCCACTTGTCCAGAAATCGGCAAGGGTTGTTCCTTCTACAGAAAGGAAAAGGCAACAGGGCCTTCTCTAATAAACAGAGAAGAAACTTTCAGAGAGCAAGGACATAGATGCGGTTAGCTCTCAGAAGAAACGCAAATGGCAAACAGGAAGTGAGTTTCCATTTTACTCCTTTGGGCTGCCCTGGCCGTTGCAAACCCTGGGCTGGAAATTCTCAACATCTTGGCCACTTGGGATGGCCAAAGAGAGCTTAAGTTCCTCTCCTATGAAATGGTCTCAAACCTTAGAGTCAAGAAGACAATTGTAACATCGAGAGACATTGAATCACTAACTTGGAGTCAGGTTTATACTGGGGAAGCCACAATACCCTTATTAAAAAGAAAGCACTGAGTTTGACAAAAATGTCATCCTGCCACCTGCCCTTTGGTGTCGCTTAAACACTGTGGACATGACCAAGCTGTGCGGGTTAAGTTGCTCAGAAGTGAAGCTACGTGAGAGGTTTGAACCCCTGTGTGCTTTGAAACAGCGGAACAGCCCTCTGAACACTGCACTTTGACTTCATGTATCCTCTGCTTAGACACTGCTCACAGTGGTGGAAAGTACACACTTGGAGTCAATTAGATGTGGGTTCAAATCCCAGGCATGCAAACACTTACTAGCTATGAAATCATGAGTAACACGCTTAAGCCTCTGGGCCTTGGTTTTTCCTACTGTAAAATAGTGATAATATCTCCCAAGTCTGTTGCTAGGAATAAACCAATTAAAGTGCTTATCACAGAGCCTGGCACACAGAAAACTAATAAAATGCTTTTTAAATGTTATTATTTTCAGAGTAGGAGCCGAGATAAAATACATTTTGATGACCTGAAGCTGTTTCCAAAGACCTTGGTGTATGCAGTGAGACACTCCTCTGTGTGGACCCTGGGCTGCACCACTGCACCCTGGACATCGTGCAATGTACAAAGGACATCACAGCTTTCCTCCGGTTTTTCCGTATCCACAGCATGCCGTTCCTTAGGAAATTGAAGGTGTAAAGACACGCCCCTCTTTGGGACTCTGATGAAACGCCCAGCATGGTCATTCAAAACTTTAAATGAGCCCGAGACATCGTGTTTGCATTATTGCTTTCGAAATCCTCCAGCCCTGAAACGTGTCTGGAGCCGTGGCAGGGAGGACCTGACTGTGTGTTGGCTTCTCTCCCTGATCTCTCCACTTTCTGGAGAGACACTGAGCTGCCTGGTGCAATGACGAGCTGTGGGGCAGCGGTGAGTGAGAGGACGAGGAAAGACCTACATAGGCCACACGCCACATGTCCATCTCTGGGAGGAAGCAGAGCGTGAGGCTGTGAGAACCAACAAGGCTGGCACTCACACTCTTGGAGGGTCTTGTGTCCGTTTGGGACCTAAAGAAGTCTGGAAGCACAGAGCGCATTGCAGAATTGTTTTTTTTCTATTTGCTGAGTAAATTATTAAGAGGAACCAAAAGGAGAATTATGCATGAGACTGGATTGTTGGGGGAGGGGAGTGAGGGATGGACCCATGCAGGGTGGAAGGGAGAAAGAGAAGCTAGGAGAGAGAGAGAGAGAGAGAGAGAGAGAGAGAGAGAGAGAGAGAGAGAGAGAGAGAGAGATCCCAGAAACCCAGATCTGGTCCCTTTAGGACATAAGGCCAAAGTGGTCACAGTTGTGATGAGAGAGAAGGGGAAGGAATCTACTATCTTACTTTCTGTAGTAGTTAAAGCCTTTCTTTCTAAACATAGGATACACTGAAACGGGTTCATTCTGAGTTGCAAACACCCCTGTTTTCTGTGGTCATAAACCACTAGTCATGAGGATTTCAGGGCTGGGGTGGGTGCAGACATGCTGCCATTTGTTATCTCGGGGATGTCAGTGTGGTGGAGAACTCAGCTGTCCTCGTTCCAAAGGAACATTTGGGGGTCTCCAAAGTCATGGGTCCTCGGAGAGCACCAGGCACCATTCCTTGGGATCTGGTCAGCCAGGCAGGGACACAGATCTTTGTGCGACTAAGGCGATAACTTCAGTACTCTGGGTAACGACCAACGAGAGCACACTAATAATTTAACCCAGCAACTGAAAGTAACACTCATAATTTACTCCTAGCTCCAGCCCTCACTTAACTCTGAACAGTCACAAGAGCCTGCCAGAATGTCTGTACTCTGTGGGCTCAGTGTGTACCCCTTCCTACCTGTGGGGCTGCTCTCTGGACTCCCTCCTGACAGAGAAGGATGAGGAAGAATGGAAAGGCTTTCCCTCAACAGCTGTCCCTGGTCCTCTGTAGCTGCTGGATGGGTCATGGCAGAGAATGTGTGGAAGTGTAAAGGGAGGTGACTCTCCTTTCCCGCCCCCAACTCTAGACTCAAGGATGTCAGCTCTTCCCCCACAGTGGAGGTGGCAGGATGTAGTAGAAGCCGCAGGCTCAGGAGGGAGAAGTGGCTGGCCTGTCCTCTCCACCTGGGAGCTGACCACGATTTTGGCCAGGAGAGAGGCTCACACAGGTGCCCTGAGTGTGTGCGTTTGGCTTCCTGCCCCTACAGTTCAATGTGGAGAAGTTTACTTACAGGTCGGATCAGGAAGTCTCCAGAGAGAAAACCTGACCATAGAGAGAGAAGGAGGAATCCCCCCACCCTCCTGTTCCCCATTTGAAATCAAACGTTGCAAGGACTGGGGCGCAGGTAGGATGACCAAGGTGGTCACCCAGCGCATAAGAAGCAGAGCCAAGCCAAGTGCAGGAACAGAGACCCCTGAGTGCTTCTGAGGAGTCCTCCTGTCCCCTTGGTCCTGTTCTGGGCCCCTGATGCAGGGAGCCCAGGTGTTCTCACTAGTGTCATTGTTCCTCTCGCTGGAGTGACTTGTCCAGAACACATCACTGAGCCTCCACCACTTACAAATGAGATGGATCACTTATTACGTAGACAAACTCGTGACTGGTCTCTGAAGCAGGTTGACCCGCACTGGCCCCCCGGGTGGGGCTACGAGCTCAGCTCCAAGCACATGGTCCGTCACACACGGTGGGTACCACCAACATGCGCTCACCAGACCCTGGGCTATTCCTCATGCCCAGGAGATGCTGGTTACAAAGCTCTCTTTCAAACGAGTTCACTGCCTCTCTGTGTGGAGCATGGCTGTAACCCAGGCAAAAGGTCTCTGCGTTGGTCAGTCACTCACCACGTGCCTCCAGAGAAAGGCCAAGCTCTACTGAGTACAAAGTGAAGATCATGACCCTAGACGTGATGGCCTTCAGGGACTGGCCAAGAGGCAGCCGTGGAAAAACACCGACCCCAACACAACGGGAGAGGCACACAGAGGCCTCCTCCCCTGAGGACTGGCCTACAGGGGACAGCGGGGAGCCACCAGGCTTTGTCCAGGTCAGTTGTCATCCCTGCCCGCGGGCAAACGCCTCATGGAGCGGATGTGCTGGTGTTTAAAGATATGGGCAGTTTTCTTGTGATGAGATATCACCTCACACCTGTCAGAATGGCTATTATCAAAAAGACAGAGATAACAAGTGCTGGCGAGGATGTGGAGAAAAGGGAAGCCTTGTGCACCGTTGGTGGGAATGTCAAATGGTGCGGTCACCATGGAAACAGTGTGGAGCTTCCTCCAAAAAATTAACAATAGAACTACCTTATTACCCAGTAATTCCAATCCTGGGTATTTATCTGAAGGAAACAAAATCACTGTCCCGAGGAGATATCAGTACCCCATGTTCACTGCAGTGTTATTTACGATATGGAAACAACCTAAGTGTTTGTCTGTGGATGAATGGATAAAGAGTATATGGTGTACATATACACAATGGAATATGATTCAGTCATGAGAAAGAAGAAAATCCTGCCATTTGTGGCAACGTGGATGGGAGGGCATCGTGTTAAGTGAAATAAATCAGACAGAGAAAGACAAATACTGCATGATCTCACTTATTTTCGAATGTAAGAAAACTGAACTCAGAAACAGAGCAGATTGGTGGTTGCCAGAGGCTGGGGTTGGGTGAGGGATGAGGGAAATGGGTGAAGGCCGGGTTAGAACCACAGTTCTCTTGACCACCCAGGAGCAGACTCTGCAACGTCACTGCACGGCCTGCCTGCACCCAGTTCTCCCTGTCGTGGGAAGCTGGCCCCACAGCTTCACTCCCTCTAGGGGCTCTGCAAGGCCCAGCTCTGTCTCCCTCTCATCTGCTTCTATTCTGAGTTCCTCATCATTCTTTCTTTCTAGATTTTACTTCATTTTCTCGGCTCATAATAGTAACACATCGTCATCACAGAAAATTTGGAAAATAAAATACAAAGAAACAAACAAAAACACTCACTGTGTCCAAATGGCTTGTGTTCTCCACCACTTCCCTACCTCCTTTGCCGCCCTTCCACTCTCCTCCTCCCCCACCCTCCCAGCTCAGTCCTTAGCAGAAGGTTCTCCACTAGCACATCCAGATCTCCCTGTCTTCAGGGATAAATATTAGCATACTGATTAGCATATTACAACCCAGTTACTTGTTAATCACCAGCCACCCCAACCAGGTTGGGGCTATTCTTAACTTGCATAATGCTGGTAAAGGGGTAAGAGGGGCAGCGGGAAGCTGTGAGTCCTAACATACCTTACAGCGAACACACCAAAGCCACACACCAAAGCCTTGACGAGGAGAGGAATGCAGTTTGGAAACAAAAAGATACATGTGAACATTTAACAGAGAAGGACAGAAAAGAATCCCTTTGCGTGCTATGGGTGAGCTCTCTTCTGCCCAGAGAGAGAAGCATGAACCATGTGGGTTCTCACACTCCCTTCCAGCCTCGTGTGATGCAATATGGTTCCGCTGAAATAGTGCCCTTTCCTGAAAAGCTTCAGTGGCAGAGGGGCCAGTTGCTGGCACTGTCTTCCCCATTTGTCTCTGTGAAATTCACCCAGACAGCCTGCCTAGGTCAAATGGAGATATTAACAACTTTCAAAACTCCGTCCCCACCTTCCCAAGGAGCTGTGTAGCTCCCAAGACAGTCCGTTCTAAATAAAACTCCCAGACAGATGGCTGCAGGTGGGCTAACACGTGAGTGGTCAGTGTGACAGGATAATTGAATGGCTGGTACCCCGGAACAGGCATGTTGTTTAATTACCATAAGATCCCAAGACTTCATTATTGTAAACCCACTACATGAAAAGTGCTATACTAGGTGCATCCTACTTACATGAACACTTTTTTGGATCAGCAGGAAAATTAGACCAAGAAAATTCCTACTGAGGAATTAGAATCTAGGTGTAAACAGGAGGATTTCCTCAGAGAAGGCAAAACAGACTTCCCAGTGTTACCCAGGTATTGGATAGCTGCAGGTTTTCACCCCCTGCTCAACTTGAAGCAAGGTTATGCGCGGAATTATACTCTGAAAGAGAAAACTGACTCACAAAGTATTCATGAGCACTGCAGATGTGAGTGAACACTGTGTTATGAAGAGGAATTTGCAGAACACAACACATGCATTTCACTCCAAAAATTCTTTATTAGACGTCTCTCTTCTTTCTTTGTTCTTGTCATTAAGTATTTTCTTCTTAAGTTGTTCATTGATTTAACCACCTTTAACTGGGTTCAAACTCTGGTCCAGCACCGGGCTGAGCCTGATGCTGTGGGGGAGCCAGAAACATGGGTGGGCATGACCCAGAGGCAATTCAAAGTCGCTGGCAAGGCTAGTGAGGAAAGGACGTGCGCCAGGTGCACAGCAGAGGCGGCACCTGGCGTGGGTTTGCAGCGGGATGCCAGGAGTGACAGAGACGGGACTTTGCATGCACTACGAAGGAACTGTGCCTTGGTCTGTAGGAAATGGAAAGCCATCGGAGGATTTATTTATTGTTCTTATTTCATCTACATTTTTTTGGCCTGGCCTCCATATACTCAGAAAACATACACTCAGCATCCTCCTGCCCCAAACCTGTCATCTGATGGAAAACAATGACATTTCAGCACGTGACCTCTTCTCGTTGGGTTAAAGGGTCCTGACTCTTTAACCTTTTCTCTTGGGACCTCTTTTCCATCAGATACTCTGTCTTTTCATCAGTGTCACTCTTCTGGATTGTCTCAAGTGTGTCCCTGTCTTTTGGAAGTGCAACAATCGAGATGGTATATGGCTTTGTAAGAATCTAACAAGGAAGCATAACAAAATGACTTTTGTCCTTTTCTCACATACAAGTTTCTTTTTCTAGAATCATGGTGGGGTCTTTTCCCCACGATCACACGATACAGTTGGCGTGTTTTCCAGCTTGGGATCACAGGTGGACCCAGGCCTCTTACGGCTCCAGTCCTTACTGCTCGTCTCCAGCCACCCTCCCCTCCATCGGCTGTTGGTCACAGTGGGCCTTTGCATTTACCCCTAATCATTTCTAACCATGACCTGTTTTGTTTTAATCACCTTAGTTTTGATCTTACTTTAAATCATAAGCCCTGGATCCCTTACCTCTTACCCCCCAAGCATCTGGTTCTAGAAGATCAGAACCGGGCATCTTCTGATCATGATTTGAACAACACATTGACTCAGTCTTTGAAATAACCTAAAGACAAGCTCTGGGGATCCTTTATGAACATGAATCGCCAGTGTCACACCTAATTTCTGATTAGGACGTTGTTCCCTCTTTTCAGACTCCTGTCACTTTCCATTTCTTAAGGAGCAGCCTGCCTTTTGGGTCTCTCCTGTAAGGATTGGTGGAGTTATTTTGAATCTTTCAAGGATTGTGACCAGCAGACCTCTTAACTCAGGATTTTCCACAATGCCCATGATGACGAGTGCTAAATTACTTTTTTTTCAAGACTTTCTTCTTTTTATCAACTCAGAAAAATCAATTTCCTTCCTGGTGTAAGTTTAGTTGATCTCATTTATCCTGTGGGGAAGCTGTAATGGTGTTAATTAAATTAAGGGTTTCACACTGATTTGGGGTGGGAAGGTGCTGCCCAGAGATTTCTCAGAGACTGGTGAGGAAGCTCAGGAGAGACGGGGGAGTGAACAGTGAGTGAAAACAGAAATATGGAACTTTTCTGAATGTGTAAGCAGCCATCAGGTTAAGAAAATTGGTTTATATATGAATTTTAACTCTGAATTGAGAATTTCCTGCTGCGTAATGTTCAGTTGCTAAGAAACTCAGAAAATGATGTTGCTTTTTAAAAAAAAAAAATCCTAACTAGAGAAAGGTGGAGAAGGAAATAGCATACAGAATTCTTTCTGTCATTAAAAAAATATATGGCTTAGTAAGGAGGAAGAGAGTTACAGGAAAAGCTAAAAGACTTGTCCCCAGGAAAATTTCATTCACTAGAGAGCACATTTAAATAGCAGATTAAACTTTTCAAAGAGCTTCTCCATCTGTGTCTCTCCTGAGAACGCAGGCAGCCACCCCCGTCCTACACTGGAGGGATGGGGACAGAGAAGGCTGAAGGAGCGTGTCTCAGGGCCCAGAGTGAGGAAGAAGCAGAACTGGAAATGACTCTGCCCACCTTGTTGCCAGCGCCACCTTCACTCCGCACCATGACCCTACCTGCCCCCACCCGCCCCCATCCATCCCTTTAAAAGGCCTGGCACACAGTGAGCACTCAGAAACGCTGGCTATTAGGATGCAGAAAAGCAGAATACTAGGCAGGGTTGACAAATGAGCATGGCAACTCAGCACACAGGCTTCTGTACTCTGAGAGCTCTCTGGTTTAGCACTGCCCGGAGGACCTGGGGCGCAGATGGACCGGGCGGGGAGGGGTGAGGTCTGGGCCTGGCTGCAGTGTCTCCACCAGGAGCCTGCAGGCAGCAGGTGGAAGGGGAACCTAAAAGGAAGTGGGGGTCACTAACGAAAGGCGGAGGGGAGGCCAGGGTCTGTCGGCCCACCTGGCACCCTTCTGTCCACTGGCCCCAACACCTGGCTCCTGTGCCTATTATTGTTCATATTTAGGGGGATTTGGGAGGGTGGAAAGGTCTGGGCACAGCCAGGAGGAGACTGGGAGGTATTCCCTGGCTGAGTTGGGCTGGGTGATTAAAGAGAACATGCTGGAACCAAACCGGCAGAGAGAAAGTCACAGGGACAGTGGGTGTCGTCTGGCTTGAGAGCCAACTGTTTGGATGATGCAGCTCTCACTTAAGGAGGTGAAGTATCGAACCCCTGGGCCCCACAGATCTGCCATGCATCTGGTCAGCTGCAGGGAAGGCCCCATGGAACCCCCAAACAATGCCACACGCACTTCGGTATGCTGGCAAGGAAGCAATCGATATTTGTTCTCTGCCTAAGGAAAACAGAGCCAAAACAGAGCATCCCAGGGCTGAGCTCGTATATGTCTCCAGATGTGTCACTCCATCTGTCTGTGTCCTTCCAGATGTGAAGGGGAGGGAGCGTGTTGCTGAGGAGCCTAGCAGGTCTGTCTCAGTACAGGAGGCTCTTACAGAGAAGATGCGGTCTGGACCTAGGCTATTTCATTATTGCTGTCAATTTTCAGGATGTCTCTTGGGCTGGTGACATGTGGTTAGGTAATAAAGAGGTGCTCGGGAAAGGCTTCAGGGTATGATTAGAGAAAAAGAAAGACAAGGAAACACACTGTGGGACGGGGCGGTTAGGAGGGGGAGGATTGGGCAACTCTGATTTTCAGCCTAAGAAGGAAAAGGGGAAAGGAGAACAAATATAGACACTATAACTCATCTAAAGTGAACCAGATTGGATTCTAAAAATCAGCACTTGACTCAGTAAAAACTGTATGATTCAAACAGCGCTCAACACAGAGGTAAAACTATGTGACGCATGAGGCAAAACACAGTTCAACTGGGAAGTGCGCCTGTGCTTACGGGGCTGACAGGTAAACAGTGGTAATGAAGGTGGGGAAGGCTCTCAGTGCACTCAGGAAGCTAGAGGGTTAAGATACTCCCCAAAAGCAAAAAGGTGAGGAGAGATGGAATGAGGTCGCTGCATGTTGGTAATTATTGAAACTGGGTGATGAGTTTGTGGTGGGGGGTGGCGTGGGGGTCATTATCCTAGTCTTTCTAGTTTCTCGTATGTTTGGAAATGTCTTTGATAAAAGTGTTAAATGGTGGGAGGCAGAGGAAAATGAAGAAAAGCTGCATATGTATTTTATTGGAGCAATTTTGACCTTAGCTAGCGCAGTTCCCTGAGCATGTTAAGGAATGGCTAACTCTATTGGTTAGACACCAATAGTTAATTAGAAGTGGGACAGAGGGCAGCAAAAATGTTAAGAGAAGAGAATCGCAATGAGCAGGGGCGATTCTGGCATAGACAGGTGGGGGCCTTGCACATCCATGAGCAGCAGCGAATGAAACCATAGAAGAATGCCAGACTCATTTGTTCTTTCAGCAAATATTTACTGAGCACTTCTGTGTTTCCACCCAATTCTGGGCCCCCTTAACACAGCATGTGCCAAACAGTGTCTTTGCCCTCATGGCACTGACAGTCTGGGGAGGAAGCCGGTGAGGAGGGAGCAACAGGACTCCATAAACCTTCCATTGAGCCTTTGTGTTGTTTGGGGATCCCACCTCCCGAATTCAGCCCCCGCTGCTGTTTTTGGTCACTCCTCGATCCTTCTATCCGAGAGGCTATGAGTGGACCTGGCCCTTAGGACAACAGAAGTGGACGGGGAAGTTGAGTACCAACCACCAACGCCATCTTGCTTCTGCCTAGAACTGAGGTCTTCCTCTCCCTTCCTTTTTAGAGGTTCATTGAAGCCGACCCTCTCAACCCGGCCTAAACATACTGGCCAAAGCAGTCTGTTTCATGGCCCAGAACAACTTCTGACATTACAAGCACAGTACTGGAGGAAGCTGAGCCAGAATGCAAGCTATACGGCAGTCCCCCATTATCCACAGGGGAGACCTTCCAAAACCCCACCGCGGATAGAACCCCAAACCTCGTATATAATATGTTTTCCTACACATACAGGTACACACCTTTTCACTTAAAGGAAGTACTGGATGGCTACTCTTTGGCATATCCGAATTGCCAGCATCACTACTCATGCACTTTGGGGCCATTATGAAGTAAAATAAGAGTCACTTCAACACAAGCCTGTGATACCGTGACAGTTGATCATACCCAGATGGCTACTAAGTGACTAATGGGCGGGGAGCATGTACAGCGTGGAGCCGCTGAACAAAGGGAGGGATGGTTCACGCCCCGGGCAGGACAGAGCTGACAGCACAAGGTTTCATCATGCTACTTAGCCTGGCAAGAAATTAAAAACTGATGAATTGTTTATTTCTGGAATTTTCCATTTAATATTTTTGGACTGTTGTTGACAGTGGGTAACCGTGGAAAGTGAAACTCAGATGGGGGCGGGGGGAAGAGTGTACTGTGTTTAACACCAATCAGAACTGCATGCTTTGTGGTGGGAACATTTCACCGGGCCAGGAAGCTGCTGTAGGCAGTTTGCAAGCCCTCCGTTCCACTCCTTGACCTTAACTCGCAAGTGCTCTCTGCCTGGGTGGGGAGGCTGCCTCTCACCTGCCAGGGTGCCCCAGCCTCTCTCTGAGCCCCCTGCTCACCTGGCCCACTTTACTATGCTTTTGTCACGCCTCCCTGGGGCTTCTCTCTTCAGGGAGGCTGTGAAAATGGTACCCGCTCCCCGAACAGGCATTTCCGAGAAAGCACGTGCTCTGGGTCTGCTCCTGCTGTGCAAGCTCCAGCAGAGATGCTCAGGTTCGAGCTTGGTAGCCCATTGTCAAAAACCTGCAGCAGGACTCATTTGTACGCACAGAAATGAGAGATCCCGGTATGGAAAGACTGGTTTTATTTTTAACACTTCAGAGCTGACACCTCCAAACACCTATATAATCAGCTGCCGGCCAGAAGAGGGAACAAGCAGAGCTGCAGGCTGTGGGGGACACCCGCTCACAGTAAGTTGGAGAACGGGATGCTTCGGCAAACTGGTTCGGGGACGAACAAAGCACAGAATGGAGAGAACGCTCGCTTCTCATGCTCGCTCCTGGACATAATGAAGAACCAGTACAGCATGATGAGTGTGTTAGAACCCACAACTTGTCCTGGGGTTTTCTGAAAAACCTCGAGGGACCCCTGAGTGGCACCTCTGCAGGCTGGGGCAATCCCAGGGTCCTGTCTGCCACTCACGCTTTGCCATGCCACTGAGCTCAGCAGATGCAGTGCTCTCCACAATGGTTGATCTCCTTGCTCCATTCCTGGCTGGGGTTGTTCTGCTTATGGCCATGTGGGCTTCGTGGCTATGCTCCAGCCTGGCTGGTTCATGCCTCACACCATGACCTAGTCACCTGGGGCTGCCCTACCAGACCCCCCATGAAGGACCACTCTCTCCGTTTCTCTCCCCACATCCTGTTCTCAGGCCAGCAGCTGCATATCAGCTCTTTGCTGCCGCATAGTCTCCAGCCACTGGGCCATTTGTTCCTCCCAGGCAAATGCTAAAGAGACATTCTGCTCTCTAGCAGAATGGTGCAGTCCTATATTTAGCCACATTGTGTGAGATGTGACAATAATACTTTGTACTCAGGGTACACCCTTTATCAGAGGAACTCCATGCATTTTGCAAACATCCCCAGCACACCCCAGGCCTCCAGCTGAAAAGACTGAGGCTCAGGGAGGTGGCCAATGTCTCCTAGTGAGCGAGGAGCCAGCAAAGGACCATGGGCTGCTCCCCGGGTTTGTATCACACCTACTGCTTTTTGAGCTTTCAGAGCCTGCAGCTCTGGAAACTGGTCCTCTCCCCCAGGTGTAGAAACATTCTTCTGCTCACACAGCCATCCCCATGCCTAGACACACTTGTGACTTGGCTCGAAAACCCACACATTCGTCTCAATAGAAACGCAGAAATGGTATCTGCACTGTGGCCAGCATTTGCATTGCCATGGTACCCCAATGCTCAGGAGAGATGTGCCAGCCAAATCCACACCTTGGCTGACTCAGGATGTAGGGGGGTACCCCTGAGCAAGTGCTGCAGAACTTTGCATAAAGGGGTTAGTCCGGTTCCATCTCTTTATAACACTGAGTGGTTCATCAGATGCTCCAGCCCAGGGAAGCGGCTGGACACCGGTGAGAGAGAAAAGGCTGGGTGGGGGCCAGGGGGTCTGCGGCTGAGGTGCTCAGGGATTACTTGGGTGCCAGCAGGACCTATCTCCTCAGAAAGAGCAAACCACATCATGTGTTAGAATCTCAAAACCAATGGTTTGTGTGTTTTGTGTTTTTTTTTTGTCATTCTATTGGCAACACTCCATTGCAGAAGACGCAGTGGCGTGGCAACAGTTCTCACAGCTGAGCGAAAACAGAAATGGCAGAAAGCAATGCTGACCAGAGTGGGCTTTGGGTGTGGAGTGTTCCACTTGGGGGTAGGATAGCTCGGTGGCTAAGGACACTTTGTGTTCCCCAAAGAGGACCACACCAAAATACCATTGACTCTTCAACAAGGGTTTGAACTGCCTGGGTCCACTTATATGCAGATATTTTTCCCATAAATGCAGTCATTCTTTCATATCCCGGATTTGGTATCCACGGATTCAACCAACTGTGGATGGAAAACAGTATTTTTGCATTCTCAACCATGGTTTCCCAGCTGGAGATCAAAAATACTATTTTCCATCTACAGTTGGTTAAAGCTGCAGATATGAAGGGCCGACTGTAGAGTCAAAAGTTATACGTGGATTTTCAACTGCACTAGGTTGGGCACCCCAACCCTCGTGTTGTTCACAGGTTAACTGTGTACCCCATTCCAGATAATTGACACTGCTTCATGGAGAGATGGGATCTATCTTCCCTCCCCTCAAACTCAAGCAGACACTTGCAGCTTCATCAACCACTAGAACATGGTGAAAGTGATGGGTGTGACTTCCAAAGCTAAGGGCATACAAGGCAGTACAGCCTCCATCTAGATGTCACGCATTGTTCCCTCTGGGGAAACCAGGCTCCACGCCCAGGGGACACTCAGCAGTCCTGCAGAGAAGCCCATGTGAAGAGGAGCTAAGCGCCCCTCACCGTCCTTCCTGCCTGTAGCCACCACCAGCTTCCCCGATATGTGACTGGACCATCTTAGGAGCAGACAGCTTAGCTCTATCAAGTCTTCAGATGACTGCAGCCCCAGTCAACTTATGACGGCAACCATGTGAGAGACCGCAACGGAGAATGTCCCAAATTCCTGATCAATGGAAGCAGAGATTATTATTGCCTTTTAAGCCACTATGTTTGGGGGTAATTTTTCATGAAGCATTAGATAACTAAAACACCATGGAAAGATTCTAAACACAGGGGTGTTGTGAGATCTGTGTGGGAAGAATCAATCAGGCCACCATTTAGAGAAAGGATTGATATGGAGCAAGATTAGGGGCAGGATGGCCAGTGATGGAAAATGGCCATAATGACAATAATTATACCTACATAGAGACATTGTAAGTATCCTATGACCTAGTAGATGTCAAGTGCCTAAAAGTGCCTGACTCAGAGAAGCAGCTCAATAAGTCATGATTATTACTGTTCTCACAAGGCAAGCTAGTCAAAGGTGCTATGAGAAGGCAGGGGTAAGGGGATATAGGCAGAGGAGAATCATTTTTTAAGGTGGAGTCATATGCTTCTCTTCCATTTATACCCTCCTTGCTTTGGATGCTATATCATTAGAAGTAAGTTTGGCTGAAAGAACAGAAAACCCAAAATAATAGTGGCTTAAATAAGACAAATGGTTATATCTCTCTGTTGTCAAAAGTCTAGTGTTCAGCAGTTCAGAGATGGTTTGGTGACTGTGATGACAGAAAACCAGGCTCCTTATGATTTTGCTTTGCCACATGCAGTTTCCAGTCTCAAGGTCATCTCATGGTCCAGAATGGCTACTGGAGTACCATCCATTACGTCTGAATTCCAGCACTCAGAAAAGGAAAGGACAAAGAAAAACATGCCCTCTCCATTTAAGGACACTTACTAGAAGTTGCGCATACCAGTTCCACTCACATCCTGTTTATCAGAAGTAAGTCACATGGGCAGACCTATCCGCAAGGGAGTTTTAAGAAACGCACATAGTCTTTATGCTGTACAGCCATGTGCACAGCTAAAAACTCGGGACTCTGTTACTAAAGAGAGGAAAATGGATATTGGGAAAACAATAAGCACTGAATCAGAGATGCCAAATCCTCTGTATCTATCATATTCAAGGACTGAAAATGCCATGTTTCCAGCAGAAATCTAGGTAGAGGTTTGAATCAAACACCACTCATCAGATTCTCTCCTTCTCACATCTCTAAGATCTTTGGCCACATTTTTTATTCCAACCACTACTATAAAACTGTTCCTATTTGCAGATGACATGATACTATATATAGAAAACCCTAAAGACTTCACCAAAATACTATTAGAACTAATACATGAATTCACTAAAGTTGCAGGATACAAAATTAATATACAGAAATTGGTTGTGTTGTATATCACTAATAATGAAGGATCATAAGGAGAAATTAAGAAAAATTCCATTTACAATTGCATCAAAGTGTAAAATACCTAGAAATAAATTTAATCAAGTTGGTGAAAGACTTGTACACTGAAAACTGTAAGATATTGAAGAAAGAAATTGAAGAGGACAGAAGTGAATGGAAGGATATACTGTCCTCATGGATTGGAAGGATTAATATTATTAAAATGTCCATATTGGGGTGGCCGGATGGCTCAGTTGGTTAGAGCGTGAGCTCTGAACAACAGGGTTGCCGGTTCGATTCCCACATGGGCCAGTGAGCTGCGCCCTCCACAACTAGACTGAGGACAATGAGCTGCCACTGAGCTTCCAGAGGGGCAGCCAGATGGCTCAGTTGGTTAGAGCGCAAGCTCTCAACAAGAAGGTTGCCAGTTCAATTCCCACATGGGATGATGAACTGTGACCCCTGCAACTAAGATTGAAAACAGCAACTGGACTTGAAGCTGAGCCGTGCCCTCCACAATTAGATTAAAGGACAATAAGTTGGAGGTGACGGGCCCTGGAGAAACACACCGTTCCCCAATATTCCCCAATAAAAATTTTTTTAAAAATGTCCATACTACACAACACAATCTACAAATTCAATTCAATTTCTATCAAAATACCAATGGCATTTTTTCCAGAACTAGAACAAATAATTGTAAAATGTATATGGAACCACAAAGACCTGAATAGCAAAGCAATCTTGAGAAATAAGAACAAAGCTGGAGGTATCACGCTCCCTGATTTCAAACTATACTATAAACCCATAGTAATCAAAATAGCATGGTACTGGATAAAAACAGACAATAGATCAATGGAAGAGAATAGAGAGCCCAGAAATAAACCCTCGCTTATACGATCATTTAGTCTATGACAAAGGAGGCAAGAACATGCAGTGGAGAAACGACAGTCTCTTCAGTAAGTGGTGTCAGAAAACTGGACAGATGCATGCAAAAAAAATGAAACCTGGTCACTTTCTTACACTATGTGCAAGAATAAATTCAAAATGGATTACAGACTTAAATGTAAGACCTGAAACCACAAAGCTCCTAGAAGAAAACATAGGCAGTAAACTTTTGACATTGGTCTTAGCAATATCGTTTTGGATATATCTCCTTGGGCAACAGCAGCAAAAGCAAAAATAAACAAATGGACTATATCAAGCCAAAAAGTTTCTGCATAGCAAAGGAAACTATCAACAAAACTAAAAGATAACCTACTGAATGGGAAAAGATATTTGCAGATGATATATCCAATACATGGTTAATATTCAAAACACATAAGTAATTCATGCCACTCAACATCAAAAACATCCAATTAAAAATGCACAGAGGGCTGGCCCGGTGGCTCAGGCGGTTAGAGCTCCATGCTCCTAACTCCGAAGGCTGCTGGTTCAATTCCCACATGGGCCAGTGGGCTCTTAACCACAAGGTTGCCAGTTCAATTCCTCGACTCCTGCAAGGGATGGTGGGCAGCACCCCCTGCAACTTGCAACGGCATCTGGACCTGGAGCTGAGCTCCGCTCTCCACAACTAAGACTGAAAGGACAACAACTTGAAGCTGAACAGCACCCTCCAAAACTAGGATTGAAAGGACAACAACTTGACTTGGAAAAAAGTCCTGGAAGTACCCACTGTTCCCCAATAAAGTCCTGTTCCCCTTCCCCAATAAAATCTTTAAAAAAAAAAATGCGCAGAGGAACTGCATACTCATTAGACATTTCTCCAAAGAGGACACACAGGGCCAACACACATATGTAAAGATGCTCAACATCATTCATGACCAGAGAAATGCAAATTAAAACCACAATGAGATATCACCTCACACCTATCAGAATGGCCATCATCAGTAAATCAATAAACAAGTGTTGGTGAGGATGTGAAGAAAAGGGAAGCCTCGTGCACTGTTGGTGAGAATGTAAAATGGTGTGGCCACCATGGAAAACAGTGTGAGCTTCCTCAAAAAGTTAAAAATGAAACTACCTTATGACGCAGTAATTTTACTTCTGCATATTTATCCGAAAAAAATCCAAAACACTTATTTGAAAATATATATGCACCTCTATGTTCATTGCAGCATTATTTACAGTATCCAAGATGAGGAAGGAACCTAAGTATCCATGGATAGATGATTGAATAAAAAAGAGGTGGTACATATAGACAATGGAATGTTACTCGGCCATAAAAAAGAATAAAATCTTGTTCGACAACATAGATGGACCTAGAGGGTATTACGCTGAGTGAAATAAGTCAGAAAGAGAAAGACAAATCCATATGATTTCACTTATATGGGGACTCTAAAAAAAAGAAAACAAATGAACAAGCAAAACAAAACAAACCCAGACTCACAGAAATGAGATCACACTGATGGTTGCCAGAGGGGCGGAGATTGGGGGGATGGGTGTAAACGTGATGAGGAATAAGAGGTACAGACTTCCAGTTACAAAATAAATAAGTCACAGCGATGGAATGTATAGCACAGGGAATATTGTCAATAATATTGTAATAACTTTACATGGTGACAGATGGGTACCAGACTTAGTGCGGTGACCACATCTTAAGTCATATAAATGTCAAACCAATATGTTGTACATCTAAAACTAATATAATATTGTACACCAACTGTAATTTAATACAAAAAATAATAAACTTCAATTAACCATCAAAATGAAATAAAACTGAGGGAAAAAATGGCCGTGCAAGATCAAATAACCAGTTCATCCGGACAAGGAGGGGCCGGCTCAGCCGAGCACCCACTCGTTGGCTTTCCATCTTCCCTGCCCTCTGCCCTGTCCCCTCACTTTCCTTGGGTCGGCACTGCTGATGGAGTAGTAGACACATGCTTTTGCCTCAGGCTCTGCTTTCCAGGGGAGCCAGGCTAAGACAGGCCAGCATGCATGCCAGTGGGTATCTCCCCTCCATCCACACTCTCTGTGTTTCTCCTCCATTTCCTCGTGGCCATCAGAGCCAGAGTACATCTGTCTTAGGAATATGTAAGAAACTATTCCAGAAGGGAAATCAGTTTTCTGGCAAGTGAATCCCAGCTTTGTCTCATGCCTCCCAATCTTTTCATCCCAGACAAATTCAGCGTCCCGTACTTAACAAGGTTTCTGGTTCTATCAGATACATTAAAAACTGGTCATCTCTAATCAGCTTTTTTGTGAAGAAAATTCATTTGCAGAGTTCCTTTTTAATAGACTGAATTGACTAGATGAAGAAATAAAGGGATAAAATCCAGCCGGCTCTCCCATAAAGGTCATCTGATTTCTCTGCCTGCTCCATCCATACCTTCGGGGTCTGTCCTTTGCTGAGCTCATTTGGGATGCTGGTTGGGTCTGGGCTTCCTCGCCTGTGAAATGGGGGTTACGGTACGGCTTAGCACTTTCCATTGTGATCTAATTCTCAGTACAACTCCCATCCCCAGGAAGGTAAGCAATATTCTTATTTCTTGAAGGAGAAAAATTCAAGTTTAGAAATATCAGGCACTGGTTCCTTCCCTAAGTTTTCATTTACCCACCTACTTGTGATTTTAAAACATTTGGGGGACATCTGGTAAAAGAAAATGAGTTTAATAACCAAATGGTGTTACTTTACAGGGATTACATTAAATGGGACCTTTTGTTTTCTGAAGGGTAGCCGAACCCTATGGGACGGGAGGGACCACGTTTCTCTAATCTCTATTTGCCCATGAAGGGGACCCCACTGTTTGGAACCACCAGAGTGATACGGCAAGTCCACATCAGTTCTGAGTTGGAAGCTCAAAATCCAATTCAGCAATGACCATGTTTCTGGGACTTGCAAAACCCCGTGAGTGGTCTGATCTTGTAATCACCCCTTTTCTCTTTTCTATTAGGTTGGTACAAAAGTCATTGAGGTGTTTGCATTTCTTTTTAACCTTGTAACCCACAATGACTTTTGCACCAACCTAATACAAAGGCCCCACGACATCTTACCACAAAAAAAAAGGTTTAAAGGATTTAATGTTGTTTTAAGAATTTTTAAAACAAGTTCTTTTTTTTATTATTATTATTAGTTTCAGGTGCACAAGAGAAAGCAAAACTTAGACGTTTATCATTTATATCCCTCACACTGTGTGAATCCCCCTCCCCCCATCCACTATCCCTCTGTACATTCCCTAAATTAATTTTCAAACCCCCATGACCATCTTGTGGTTACCGACTATTTTTCAAAATCTCTCACCTTCCCCTTATCCCCACCCCCCGCCCCTCTAGCAACCCTCTGTTTTTCCTCCATGTTTCCAAAACTGTCTCTGATTAGTTCATTCACTTAGTTCTTTAAACCCATTGACAAAACTCACTGAAACAATCCTAAGGCTTGTAAAATATAGATTGGGGATCTGAGAACTCTTTTTTAAAAGTACCATCTTTCATACTGTACCCCTGAAATGAATATAAAATAATACTGAAAGTGTAAATAAATAAAGTATATAGAAAGTACCATTTTTCTCTAAATCTTTCATTACCTATCTGATTTATACAACTCTAATTTCACAATAAACTAAATTTTTTCTCTCAAAATTTGTTTTAAGTCTGAATAACCGAGTCTAATTCTATGTGTAGTTCTGTAGCTTGTGGATTCATCCTGCTATTCTTTTAAATTAGCCAACAGAGCTTTAATTTAACAAGCTACTCTCTGTGGCAATATTCACGGTTACATCTTTCGACTTAAGCTGCACTAAAACCTCGGGAAACATTGAAACCTTTGGAAAAAAACATTCACTTTAGTGCTTCCTTCTTCCAGATCTATGGGTCCCTGGTTACCTCTTGAATTATCCCCACCCTCCAAAGCTCCTATCTACTGATTATGCATCATTGGAAGCCAGCACAGTTATTCCAAGTAGTTATGAACCACTCCTAAGTCATGATGTTCTGAACGCTCCCAATATTATGATGACTTCCAGGTTCCAATCACGCCTGGTCAGTCCCGGCATATTCAGAACATGCATTACAAACAAAAAGTTCCCTCCCAGCTGCCAGCTGAGGGCGTGCCTGACAGGACTGGTGTCAGGTTCACTTCAGGCACCGGACGTTGAGCAAGAACAGGATAAAGCCACGTCATCAAGGTTAATGGGTGAAGCTCAGCTCCGACTTTTAAATGTATTATTAGAAAAACTGTATTTTCTTTTCTTGTCTCTTGATTCCCCCTTTGCTGGTGTTTTCCTGAACCTGAAAAGTGTATTTGCTCTCTACAGGGCCCACCCTCAAAACATAGTCTTGCAACTCAGCCAAATTTTCTGCTGAACAATCACCAGGGGTCATGGCAACCACAGGTGTGTGTGTGTGTGCGTGTGTGTGTGCGTGTGTGTGTGTGTGTCCTCTAGTTTCCTCCTCCAGAATATCAGCCAACACAGTGCACACTTCCTAAAACACAACCCACATCCCTGCCCCAGTACAAGGAACTGGAGGATAAACAAACCCTCATATCAAGGTCTCTCACCAGTCAGAGCCCAAAGAAAGGAATCATGTCTAGATTGAAACCTGCCCTCCCAGGCCTTCGTTCTCTGCGAGTGAGGGAAGGTCACCTTCACCTTTACTGATCATCGTGTTTCAGCCTTCAGGGTGTGACTCATCTGTATTGTCCCAGTTCTCCTGCTTTATAGGGAGAAAATGCTCTGTGTTTAATTAATGCCAGAGATTTGGGAATTCCAGAGAAAGGGGGTCCTAACTGTTACCAGAGAGTGAGTCCTTCTCGGCATTATGTCCAGGTTCTTGGCGTCCCGAGCAAAGAATTGAACCAGACACAGAAATAAAATGGTGGAAGAATAGTTTATTAGAAGAGATAGTACACTTCAAAGAAATAGAAGAGGACCCAAGCACTAGAGAATAGCTCAAGGGCCTGTGGGGGCAGAGCCCCAGAAAGTAGTTTCCAGGCTCTCGGCCTCACATAGAAAGGAGTTGGCTCAGGTAGTAAATGGCCATCAACTGTGATTGGATGGCCATCAGCTGTGGCTAGTTGGCCGTCAGCTGTAACCAGTGAGCCATTGGCCACTAATAGAACTGCTATGGCTACGCTAGAAAACAAAATGGGGGCTAGCAAGAAGATGGTGGCTGGCTTAGCAAGAACGGATTGCAGAGAGGCGGATGCCGCCAGCGAGAATATAGTGGTATGACTCCCATATCAATGGCTCCGTGGGTGTTCCTTTTTGGCCTCACCATATCCTGCGTTCTTATGTGGGGAGTGGGACCAGAGACCCTGCAGGCCGCCTCGCACGACAAGCCCAAGGTGACATTATTAGAAAACGTACACTCCAAAGAGTTTGGAGCGGGCCGAGCAAAAGAAGAGGCTCAAAAGGCCCTGGCTGGTGAGGACTTGGAGTTTTTATCCTTTTTTCTCTAGAATGGGCTATTCCTTTGCAGGTGTGGGACCACTTGATTGATACCTGTGATTGACAATTGGCTATTACCTCATCTTTTTAGACTGCACAGGTGTGAGTGGCCGGTTTGATCTAGTAGGGTACCTTGTACCATTTGTTCCTCACAGGGGTAGATAATTACAATGAAAAGGGGAAGTTTTGGACAAAGAGGGGAGGTCTTTTGGGCAGTTGAATACTATGGGTTATGCAGGTGTGGCGACAGAGCCAGAAGAGCAGTTTCCAGGCTCTCGGCCTCACGTGGAAAGGTGCTAGCTCCGTTATCAGATGGCCATCAGCTGTGGCTGGTTGGCAGTCAGCATCAGCTGTTACCAGTTAGCCATTAGCTACTAATATAACTGCAGTGGCTACGCCAGCAAGCTTGGATTGCGGCTAGCAAGTGCAGTTAGCAAGCAGATTGTGGATTGCGGGTCGTGTTGATCTTACTTCCTGTGTCTCGCCCGTCCACAAGCGAGACTGGGGTCCAGGAAGACCCCTCGTTGGGGTAGTGGTAGATGTTGGCTTTTGTGTCTCGACCAGCCGCCATCGAGAATATAGTGGTATGATTCCCCTATCTATGGCTCCGTTGGTGTTCCTTTTTGGACTCACCATGTCCTGTGTTCTTATGTGGGGAGCGGGAGCTGAGACCCTACATTATACATGGTGCAGTGAGCAGAGTATGGTGCCAGCCAGAGCTCTCCGAAGGGTGGTGGAACAGTTTGTGTGTATGAACATTCAGTCTCAGGAAGCCCGTGAGGAGCGGTGCTGGGAGAAGGAAACACGATCTGCCTGGGAGAAACGTGACCCCTTGGTGAACTGGTGGTCCTTTTGAGGCTCCAATTGGCACACTACCCTATTGGCCATAGCAGGCATCTCCTGCTTTTTGGTGGTCTGCTGCTGCCATAGGCTCCTAGAGTTGTGGACATCTGACACCAGAGCCACCACCCACTCAGATGCCTGGCACTGCGACCAGGATTCCGGGTAGGTAAGAATGATGTCTGACTCTGGGCAGGAGGACATGTGGCCCCACACGGCATATGATGCCCAGCGGCCACTGTTCTCAGGAGTTGGACCTCCGTGGAGTGGTGGGAAGACGTGGACGGTTCTTCAACCAGCATAGGCCAGAGAAAGTGAAGGTCGTTGTGGCCGTGTGGGCTGGTGTCGTGCGGGGAGGCCTGCAGGGTCTCTGGTCCCGCTCCCCACATAACGCAGGATATGGTGAGGCCAAAAAGGAACACCCACGGAGCCATAGGTAGGGGAGTCATACCACTACGGTCTCACTGGAGGCTGGGTTCACTGGACGTGCGACCTGCTGTCCGTTTTGTCTGCAACCCACCGACGACTCTCTTTCACTCTCCTCCACTCTCCTCGGCTCTCCTTCGTAGCCGCAGCAGTTATATTAGCAGCTAATTGGCTAACTGGCTACAGCTGACGGCCAATCAGCCACAGCTGACGGCCATCTACTACCCGAGCCAGCACCCCTCCACGTGAGGCCGAGAGCCTGTAAACTACTTTCTGGGGCTCTGCCCCCACACTCCACCCCTACAGGTTCTCGCCTCACAATCTATGCGACAAGCGTCTTCCGCGAGGGTCCCTGTGTCATATTAGCCTACTGACACCTATGGACGAAAAGAAACGGTAGTCTTAGGAACCAACAATGGCAAATCCCTTCCATCTGGGAGGATACATGCCAGCTTCTTGTCCTGGGAAAGGAGGGTCGCTGCCACTGGCACCTTTCCCGGTTTGTGGTACCAAACCTTTATGGCAGTGCTTGGGGTCCCTTGCATAGTTTCAACATGTAACAGAACAGGGGACCCCATAATAGGCCATAGTGAGAGCACATAGTTCCCTCGCAAAATCATCCTGGTATCGGGACCTCTGTATACTACCGTCACTTGTGGTGGCCACTCGGCCACCACCCCTGGCGTCACTTGCAAATCATGAGTCAAACCGGCCCCCCATGGGGCTATCAGACCCAACCACCGACAGTGGGGGCTTTTGACCTGCCAGGGCCAAGTCCATTGCTGCCATTCCCCTGCTTTCAAGCATGTGGGTGCTGGCAGCAAAATGTTCCCATTTCTGCTGTAGCCTGGCTTTAACAGAGTCTCACTGGTGGTAACTTGTAATTGAATGGGAGCGGCCGTTCGATGTAGCAGAGCTTCTACTGGCGCGGGCCCTCCCTTCCGTGGTCTCTCATTCAGGACTCTCAGGACGTCCCATAGACGCGAGGCCCAGTCACGCATTGTGGGAGGGTGTTTTGACACCCGGAGACCTTGCTTCAAAAGACCATTATAACGTTCAATCATGCCAGCTGCTTGTGGATTGTACGGGGTGTGAAACAACCATTGCACGTCCATCCTGGCAGCCCAGCGCTGCACTTCTTGCCCCGTAAAATGGGTACCCCTGTCACTTTCAATGACTTGGGGGCGCCCATAGAGGGCGCACAGCCGTGTAAGGGCGACCACTGTATGCCGCTGATCCGCAGCCGGACAGGGCCAAGCAAACATCAACCCCGTAGCAGTGTCCACTGTTGTAAATGCATATATCGCATTGCGGGCCTTAGGCAGGGGTCCAATGTAATCCACTTGCCAGCGAGTGAGGGGCACCCTCCCTCGCGTAATCTGCTGTGTCTCCCAGGGGAGCCTCCGCCTTTGGGGGCTGTCCTGGGCACAGACGGCACAGTCATAGCAGGCATCTGCTATCTCCTGCCATTTCAAAGGCAGGCCCCAGCGTCTGCTCACCTGCCACATGGTTCGGCTTCCAGCGTGCTGCAATTTCCTATGCAGCCAGTGGGCCACATCAGTGGCAGGAGCCCACTCTAACCATCGTACCCGTGCTAGGGCGTCTGCTTCATCATTACCTGGGGACACTAAGGGGGAGTGACCTGTGACATGCATTAAGGTCACCTCCTTTTTCTGCCCTAGGTCCCAGAGGTCCTGCCACATGGCTTGACCCCACAGTGGACGGTGTCCCACCAACCAGTTTTAGTGTTTCCATGTAGGGAGCCACAACGTTAGGCCCCGGAACACCACCCAGCTGTCAGTGCAAATAACTAGGGGCCCAGGCTCATGGCTGATCACCATCCACACAGCCCGTAATTCAGCCCACTGGCTACTCTGGCCCGTCCCAGTATCAAACCAAATGGTGTCTGTTTTGGGCTGCACACCAATAGCCGTCCAAACAGCTGCAGCCCCTTGGCTAGAACCATCGGTAAACCAGGCATCCTCAGGTACTGGGGACTGTCCTTCTTTGTAGGGCGAGGGCTCCAAGTCCTCCCCTCTAGGCAGAGCACTTGGCTCAGCCTGAGCTACAAGCTCCACAGGCCCCAGGACCTGTTGTAGCTCTGTGCTCAAAGGGCTTGAACTAAGGGTGTTACGTTGCTCCAAGTAGGCACCCCACTTGGCGAGGGTGGTGGTCTGTGCCACCCCCGTTTTGGGTCCCTGGGTCCATGTACGGACCCACCCCTGGACAGGATAGGTTGTTCGACCAATACGCGTGCCGTTCCTGTGATGGCTTCTGTGGCCACTAGGGCTGCATACACAGCGGCCAACTGTTTCTCTATTAGAGAGTAGCGGACCTCCGCTCCTTTCCATAATTGGGACCAAAATCCCACTGGCAACCGGAGACGCTCCTGCCGTTGCCAGAGGCCCCATCCATACCCCTCTTGGGTTACATGAACATCAAGTTCAAATGGGCGGCCTGGGTCCACTACTTGCAGAGCCTGTGCCTGCTGCACTGCCCGTTTCGTGGCAACGAAGGCTTGCTCTATAGCCTCTGTCCAATCCCATGAGGCCCCCTTTTTTATCATATTGTACAAGGGCCTTGCCATTTGTGCTAAATGGGGTACAAACGCCCGCCAATATCCTAGCAGACCCAAATACGTCTGCAGTTGGGAGACCTTGGTCGGCCGGGGAAAGGCTTGTATTTTGTCAATGATTGCCTCAGGTATAACCTTTGTCTTACCCGACCACACAACACCCAAAAACTTGACGGATAAGCCAGGGCCTTGGACCTTTTCCTCATTCACCGCCCAGCTGCGTGACTTCAGGTGGCAGAGAAGAGAGGGAGCTGCTTGCTCTAAATCAGAAAGAGAATCTGAGGTTAACAGAATGTCATCAACATAATGGAACAAGGCCACAGAGGATGGGTGATCCCACTGTGCCAAATCCTGGGCCACAAGCCCGTGGCAGATAGTGGGGCTGTGCAAGTATCCTTGCGGAAGGACTTGAAAAGTCCACTGACGCCCATCCCACGTAAAAGCAAACTGCTCTTGACACTCGGGTGCAATGTCAATGGAGAAAAAAGCATTGGCCAAGTCCACTACATAGTGATATGTCCCTAGGCGGACAGTCAGACGATCCATTAAATCATGAATTGAAGGCACTGCAGCGTGCAAGGGTGGCATCACCTTATTTAACTCCCTATAGTCCACAGTCATTCGCCAGGTCCCATCTGGCTTCTTGACAGGCCATACTGGGGAGTTAAAGGGACTGTGCGTTGGCCTCACAATATGTGCCTTCTCCAATTCCAATATTGTACGACCAATCTCCTCCTGTCCTCCTGGCAGGCGATACTGTCGCACTGTAACCACGCGCCAGGGCTGTGGCAACGCTTGAGGAGGGTGGTGAGCATGCCCGCGTGTCACCGCTTTCACCACCCGGATCCGGAGACGGAACTCTCCTACCAACGTCTGTAAGCTGAGGCCATGTAGCACGTCCACCCCTAGAATATATTCCGGAACGGGGGAGACATAAACCTTGTAGGTACGAGGAGGGAGCCTTCCTATACCCAGTGGTAAGGAAACGGCTTTCACAGTCACAGTTTTTCCCCCGTAGCCATCAATGCAGACTGCTGGTCCTGGGAACAGTTCTGGGTTCCCATAAACGAGACTGCAGTCAGCACCAGTGTCAACTAGAGCCAAAACCCTCTGTACATTCGAAGGGGACCAATGTATGGACAGTTCCATGTGGGGCCTCCGGTCCCTGCTCGTCCCCTCTGACCAGGTACCTTGGCCCCACCCCTAATCAAGCTGCAAGGGGTCAGCCTCAAGCGGCTGCATGAAGTCCTGGAGGGACACGGGTCGCGCTTTGCCAGACTCCTCCTTTATGTTTCTCCGGAATTGTTGTTCCGGACGCAACTGTTTCCAAAGTTCCAGCAGGAGTGCATTGGGTTGTTGGTCTATTTTCTTTCTATCGACCCCTGCTGCCACGAGATCACGCCACATCTGTGCGCGTGTTACTCTCTGAGGCCCGCGACCTCGCCTGTTTACCTTTGGTTTGGGCTTCCAGGTCTCAACTGTGCGGACCTCCTGTCTTAACTTCCTTCGCCTCTGGCTTTCAACATCCCCTAGGGTGGCCATGGCAGTTGTAACTTCATGGATCCGTCGCCCTACATACGGTGTAAGAATAGCAACCAAGGATCCAAAAGCACTCGCAGGTGCAGTGTCCAAAACCAGATCTCTCATGCTGGCAGTAAAAAGCTCGTCATCTGGGCCCTGCATGTTGAGGTTAAAAATAGCATGTCTCATACCCATTTCACGGATTATTTGCGTAAGTTCTGTATATGACTGCCATTGACTCACAGTGTCTGGCAGCTCGCCAGCCTGTCCCCATACTGTGCGTACCGCAGCTGTGAGCCACGCCATCAGAGAATGGTTGCCCTGGTTGTTGGCCAACCTATGGCAGTTCTGTAACCTTTGTCGCAGGGATGGATGCACTGTCACGAAGGCTAGCTTTTCCATCTCGCCTGGGGAGCAGAGAATGCTGTCTGCTCCCTCATCCCATAAATGTAATAGCCAAGCCGAGACTGGCTCTCCAGGGCGCTGTCTGTACCGCCTCCCCAGCTCCTGCAACTCAGTGGGAGTGTAAAAGGTGTAGGTTGTGAACTCAGTCACAGCTGGGTTGCTGGCAGCAATGCCCCCAGGGCCCAAAGGTTGCTCACGTTTTACCCTTTGCTTCAAGATTGGCCGGGCTTGGGGGTTGGGAGCTACATTGTCCCCACTTGCTTCCTCCGCCTCTCCCTCAGAGTCTCCACCTTGGGGCCCCTGTTCTAACAGGCGGACCCGGGCTTCCAGCGCTTCCAACCGGGACACCTGGTCAGGCACCCGGGCCACTTCATTAAGCACATTTTCTGTGTTGAGACTCAAGGCCGTGAGGAACATCCAGCCCACACGGCCGGCTGTAGCCTTCTCCTCCTCCGGCAACCGCTCAGCCAGAGCCTGCAGGGCCCTCTCCACACTGGCCGGAGAGCCGTCCATGTCCTCCCACCCCTCCTTGGGGGTCCAACCCTTGAGAACAGTGGCCACCGGACACCACACACTGTGTGGGGGCCACACATCCTCCTGCCCAGAGTCAGACGCCATTCCTACCTGGTCGGAATCTTGCTTACCGTGCCAGGTGTCTGAGTGGGTGGAGGCCTCGGTGTAAGATGTCCACAACCCTCGGAGCCTACAGCAGCAGCCCACCAAAAAGCCGGTAATGCCTGCTATGGCCAACAGGGCGGCATGCCATCCGGAGGCTCGAGAGGACCACCAATTCACCGAGGGGTCACGTCTCTCCCAGGCAGGCTGTGCTCCCCCTCTCTGGCGCGGCTCCTCATGGGCTTCCTGAGACTGCGTTTTCACACGCACAAACTGCTCTACCATCCCTCGGAGAGCCTTGGCCGGCGCCATACCCTGCTCGCTGCGCCATTTGTCGTGCGGGGAGGCCTGCAGGGTCTCTGGTCCCGCTCCCCACATAACGCAGGATATGGTGAGGCCAAAAAGGAACACCCACGGAGCCATAGGTAGGGGAGTCATACCACTACGATCTCACTGGAGGCTGGGTTCACTGGACGTGCGACCTGCTGTCCGTTTTGTCTGCAACCCACCGACGACTCTCTTTCACTCTCCTCCACTCTCCTCCGTAGCCGCAGCAGTTATATTAGCGGCTAATTGGCTAACTGGCTACAGCTGACGGCCATCTACTACCCGAGCCAGCACTCCTCCACGTGAGGCTGAGAGCCTGTAAACTACTTTCTGGGGCTCTGTCCCCACAGCTGGGAAGTACTTGCTGGGGTGGCCCAGATGCGGGACTTGTGGTCCCAGGAGGAAACGCTTGCTGAGTCCTTGGTTGTCCCTCACCCCCAGGTTGGGGAGGACTTGGAGCCCTCGCCCTGCAGAGAGGGCACACATGTGAGGCTAACGCACAGCCCTGGTGAATGACTGTGGACTATGGGGAATTGAATAAGGTGATGCCACCTGTGCACGCTGCAGTGCCTTCCATCCCTGCTTTGATGGACTGCTTGATTGTTTGCTTGGGAATGTACCACCATGTAGTGGAATTGGCAGATGTTTACTACTTGTGTCTCACCCAGCCGCCAGTGAGACTGTGGTGCAGGAAGACCCCTTGTTGGGGTACAGGTGGATGTTAATGTGGGGACAGAGCCAGGAGTGCAGTTTCCAGGCTCTCGGCCTCACGTGGAAAGGTGCTGGCTCAGGTAGTAAATGGCCATCAACTGTGATTGGATGGCCATCAGCTGTGGCTAGTTGGCCGTCAGCTGTAACTAGAGAGCCATTGGCGACTAATATAACTGCTGTGGCTACGCTAGCAAAAATGGGGGCTAGCAAGAGGATGGTGGCTGAGCTAGCAAGCGGCGGAGTGAGGGTTGCAAACAGTGTGGCTCCTGTTTCCTGTGTCTCCAACCCAGCCGCCAGCGAGACTATAGTGGTGTGACTCCCCTATCTATGGCTCTGTGGGTGTTCCTTTTTGGCCTCACCATATCCTGCGTTCTTATGTGGGGAGCGGGACCAGAGACTCCGCATGCCGCCCTGCGTGACAGTTAGCTTCCTGTATCTCGGCCGGCCGTCAGCGAGACTGGGGTGCAGGAAGACCCCTCTTTGGGGTACTGGTGGATGTTGGCTTTTGTGTCTCGACTAGCTGCCATCGAGAATATAGTAGTATGATTCCCCTATCTATGGCTCCGTTGGTGTTCCTTTTTGGCCTCACCATATCCTGCGTTTTTGTGTGGGGAACGGAAGCTGAGACCCTGCATGACAGCAGGAATGCAGAGACCCGATGCCTGTCTCTAACTGCCTGCCTTGTTTTCCCCTTGAGACACATGAGCCCCATAAAATCTCTATGGAAAGTTGAGGGACAAAAGGTCTGTTTTTCTGTATCTGCTTCCTGCTGGGCAGGGGCATAGAGCTGTCCCTACTTATTGGGGGATTCACAGAACTCTCACCCTATCTGATCTTAGATGAGAGGAAGGGGTCCCGAGATCCTCCTGGAAGGCTTCTTTCGTTGGGACCGGCAATCTTGCTGGGATATCCTCTGTGTCCCCAAGGCCCCTGAATGAGGAAAAAATAGATTTTAATTAATAAATCTGTTAGCACTATAGAGCCTGTGGCCATTCAACCAGTCATTTAGGTGGCATCAATTGTCCGGGAGCTGGGCCCATAATGGGTTGGAAAGAACATTAGGCTTCAATGATTACAATCAACAAGTATACTGGCCTGGGGGGATGTTAAACCCTATTTGGTTTCTGGGATGGCCAAGAGTAAGGTCCGGAATGGCTTGGGGGATGCTGGGAAGTCACAGGCTTTTAAGTAGTTGTCTGAGGCCAGGGTGAGAGACATCCTGTGATTCAGGCTAGGAGCAATCTTTAGTCTAGGACTCAGAAACTGATTAGAAGAGCAATCAAAGCCTGGGGCTAAGGAGGTAAGAAACTGGGAAAAGCAGACTTAAAATTTCTATCATGATGGAGGCTTAAAACTTTTGTAATGAGGGAGCTCTCCTATACCACTAACTAGTCAAGTAGAATTTCCATGACACAGAAAGTTTGAAAGGAAGCATTTTGGCCATTCCTGTGTCTGAAGCCAGAAGCAGAATAGAGCAGAATACACAGGTGTAGTGTTGTTGTTTACACAGAGACAAGCAGAGAAAGAGTTGTGAAACCTGGGCTAAATCCCTGAGCAAAAACTACCTTGGTGGTCTCTGCTCTGCCTTCCTCTGCTTACACCAGCAGCAGCTTTAACTTCCTTAGCTGTAAATTGAGGGTGTTGAACTTGAGTTCTAGGTCCCTCTGGCTCACCAACTACGTGACTCTATAAAGTTTGTTAGTATTTGGTTGGTATTATTGGAAAGCCAGGTTAATAGACAATTTGGTGGCTTAGTATTGAGAACGCCCCATGGCACACCTGAAGATGATGGAGGATCCATAGAGGAGAGGGGGAAATCTACCCATGTCAGCGGGTAAGTCGATTTGTTTAATGCAAGAAGGATAAACCCTAGGCAAAATTCTGAAGTAGCCAGATTTTATGTCCAGCTCCTGTATAATCCTTTTTTCTTATCGATCTGAGTGAAGGATTTAAAACAGGTGACTTCCAATTTAGATGGGTTTGAAAGTCGTATGTTTTCATTAAAGGTGTATGGGCATTTAAACCTCATTTTCAATTGTGGAAAGAAAAGTTCCCCTGCCCCTGCTATAGTGCCCCTCCCCCCCAGCAGGAACTGCAGGCATGAGTGAGTGGCTGGGGGAAGTGTACGTGTGCAGTGAGCAGCTTCAGGGTTCTCAAATCTGATTTCCTTACTTCTGGTGTTCTGGTGTTAGGGCTTTGCAATTCTTAGAGGCCCCCTTCTCTCTCTCTCTCTCTCTCTCTCTCTCTCTCTCTCTGTCTCTCTCTCTGTCTCTCTGTCTCTGTCTCTCTGTCTCTGTCTCTCTGTCTCTCTGTCTCTCTGTCTGTCTCTCTGTCTCTCTGTCTCTCTGTCTCTCTGTCTGTCTCTCTCTCTCTCGATAGCCTATGAAATTCCTCAAAAGGCACATCCATGCCTTCTGCAGCTACACCTTGCTGAGTAGAACTGGTAACCTGACGTCCTGAAGCCCGCAGTGGTATGCACCCTTCTGAGGAAGGCCCTACTTCTTGAAGACAGGCGCGGGGAGCCCTGATGTGTAGCCCTCCCTCCCCCTGGTGAGCCTGTGGCTGGCACTGGAATAGCAGAGTATTATGAGCAAGCTGTGCTTTCCTCTGTTTGTTTGCATTCCATCTGATGAGACAGCTGGCAAACTCCTCCAGCTGAGACATTGGAGGGGGAGGGGGAGCATACTGGCTACAGACTCTGATGTGCTCAGAGGTGAAGGCGTGCAGCTCACCGGAGCATCAGCGGCCTCCAGCTAGGAATTCATCTGTCCCTGTAGCACCCAGGATAGGAGTGAAAGATTTCATAATCCACCCCCCATCACTCCCAAAGGAATGTCCTTCTCCCTTTGAGATGAAGGTAGAGGAGGAAAGACATGGCATCACCAGGCACTGGGTATTTAAACAGAGAGAGGCTTCTTGTAAAAATAGGGGAAAAAAGTCTTTGAACCACTATTGGATCTGGCAGTCATGGCTCATAACTCCAGCAGGAGAGGAGCAAGATACGGTCACCAGCAGGGGGAGCTGGACCACCCTCGGCTCCAGAGACGGGAAGTAAATAGCACTGTTGCGTTCCTCGCCCAGGAAGGACTTCCCACCAGTTCTGACTCAGGTGCTGTTGTTGTTGAAAGGTGTTGATTAGAGGAGTGGCTAGGACTGGAGAAGTCCTGAATCACGCTGGGCCACTTAGCTGGCCACGTGGTGCCATAATCATGTACTTAGTGAGCTTGTGCCTATGCCCTGAGCCATTTCCTGATACAAAACAAATATTTGAGTTGGAAGAGCTGAGTAAAGCTTCAGACTGTTTTGTAGATTCTTCACATTTTCTCAGCTGCTACTGGAAGCCTTGGAGAGCCTTCCTTATCAACGCAAGAGCTTTGTTTCCATAGGTAGTTTGCACTGAGAGCCCAGACTTCATGCATTAAGAATGTCCTCCCTGGCTGTCTTGCTCTGTCTCCACTTGCTCTTCTGTTTTGTTTGTGTAATTAGTGCCTAGACAGAATTTTTAAAAGTGTCCTCCCCGAGTTCCCCAACTGAAGGGCCAGGTGATTTGGGGCCCAGGAACCATGTCCTTCCCAGTCCCTTAGGTCATTCGGATGATAGCCTAGTGTTTTCCAGCTCAGAGATGGGCGCGAGCCAATGCACGGCTGTTGAGAGGTTCAGGTGCTGTTCCTGTGTCTGCCACAGGCATGATATGTGATCTGGGTAACTTACTTAACCTCCCTAGGCATTAGTTCCTGACCTGTAAAAATTATGTCGACTGTCCCATCCACCTAAACTTCTAAGCTCGAATGTGTCTGGACTAAGCCCAGGGCATTTTGGGGTTGTGGCAATAGCTCAAAGTCTGATCTAGGGCACGAGTCCTCTTGGGGGCCGGTGTGCTATGTCCTCTACCAGAGCCGGAACTCAGGCTCAGGGAGGAGCCAGCCCTCAGCATCACCTCAACATTTTACGGGCCTTTCATGCATGTTTTCAGTCACACTCCTGGGTCTATTAGAAGAAAAACAGCAACCACCAGAGACCATCCAGACCTGGGCCCTAAGGGCACAGGGAAACCTAAATACCTCAGCACAACTGCGTCATAGCCGTCATCTTACTATCGGACTTCCATTTTTCCAAAACCTGTATCTCCGGAACACACAGTCTCTCTCTCCTCAGAGATCATATTTCTTCTGCCTTTTGGCATTATCTGCCATGTCTCGAATTTAATCAGCCTTTTTCCTCTCCATCTTGGCAGTAGAACCACTGGGCTCGACTCTTAGACTAAAGTTACATGAGTCCTATAGTCCAAAGAGGGGATTAAGTCAGCAGGACGGGACTGACTAAGCATTCGCAGGTTGGCCACAGTGGGGTCAATTCTCCAGTCCTTATTTTGGCCTAATTCCCAGTGAAATTCAATGCCCAGTAAGAACTACAAGATTTATACATATAATTATGAACAAAGGTTTTTAAAAGGCTAGAGGGCAAGAAATAGGAATCTGTATCGCTGTATCAGCAATTACGCTATGCTTATTGCTATAATAGCCCAATTGTCCATGCTTCCTGGGCTCAGCTGGCACAGATAGGCAGCTCGTCCCCTCGTGTGCCCTCGCCTAGCCCTGCCCATTCGTTGCTGATGGGACCTCGCTCACCTCTCATAATGGGCTGGTGAGGAGAAATGGGAAATGAAGGGTTACAAAGGTGTGATGTGCTCACCATACCCTACACTTGTGTTTTTATCCCTTAGCATTTTTATGCAGCGAGTTATCTTGAACCAGCACTTTACTATTACAGGAACAAAAAGGGACACCAAGAGCTATGAAAACGCTGAGTCATCCCGAGAGCTTGGCGGGGATGACTGGTGGGTAGCAAGGGGAAGTGGACAACTCTGGGTGCTAACACGGTGGGGTATTCTGGAGACGGGTCCCCCCAAGATTGCAGCTCTTTGCTCTAGAAATAAGGGCTGGAAGGGCAATGTGAGAGACCTGGTAAACTCTCTAATGGTTTTCAACCCTGGCTCTAGGTGAAAAACACTTGGGGAATAAAAATTCGTGATATCTGGGCCCCACTGATTGAAACAGAATTTCTGGAAGTTAGAGTCTCAGCATCAGTATGTGTAAAAGCTCCCACATGATGTTGACACATAGGGAGGGATTAAAACACCAGATTATAGAAAAGACTGTTGTGGTGGCTGTTTTTCACTGAATAAGGAACTTGGGAGATGCCCCAAACACTGAAAAGAGACCATTTTAGTATGAAATGAATAAGGTAGTATCAATACAGTATTGATAGTAACAGTGACTACAAACTATGGGCCAGGCGGTGCCGTAAGCACTTTACTTGTATAAACTCACTTCGTTCTGAGGCCAGTCCCTATGAAGGATGCATTATTACCCTGTTTTGTAGATAAGGGCACCAAGCCTTAGGGGAGATGCACAGCCAACATACCCAGATCTCATATGTAAAAGGCACGTAGGCCTAGGTAGCATGGAGAATGCAGAGGTAAGAGAGACACAGCCCTGACCCTTAAGAGCTTACCTTCAAGTAGAGGAGCAAAGACAGACACAAGTGACTAAGGGTCCAAAGCAGAATGTGCCAACGCGTAGAGCTACAAAGTGTGATAGAACCACCAGGGAGAGGACCAACGGAGGCTTCACAGAGGAGTTAACATGAGCTTTGCAGAAGGCGCCCTGGATGCTATCTATAGGCAGTGCAGGCCGGGGGATTGTAGCAGGAAGAGGCCATCTCAGGGAGACAGCACAGGGCACAGAAATCCAAGAACGCAGCTGAGAACTGGCAACTAGCCCAGTCCGATTACAGTTAAAGAGAGAAGCAGTGTAAGCCGAGGAAGGTGAGTTGCCTTAAATTGTGGGATCTTAAATGGTATCTACAGGGTACCCCTGCAGGTATCTGAATAGGCTACATGATGGCACAGTGTTTCAGGAGGAGCCAGGCCAGCCCGGGAGCCTCAGGGAGCCTTGGAGAGGGCTTTTGCAGGGAAGTGAGGCAGACCCAAGCCACTGGGCTCTCAGAGATCCAAGAAGAAAGAAAGAATGGCAAAGACACCTGGGAAGGTGTTTAGCATGCAGGCCTGTTTGCTCTTGCTGGCAGTGAGCTACTCTGTACTCTTCCACAAAACCTATCTGATTGTCAGGAGCCACACCCTGGGCCGGTGAGACCACAGCAGGGTAGTCCTGTGTCACATATTCTTTGTTAGCTGTGGTTGTTGTTTTAGGTGTTTAATGTGAAAGAGAGGGAGTACAGCTATCTCCTCTACACAGTTTGGATTCCTGTTACTCATGTATTTATTTAGATATCGTGCGTTTTCTCAATGTCTGTGATGACTCATGATATTCAATTTTCCCTTCAAGGAAGAAAATGAGAACATGGGATGCTGGGCTGGTGTGAGTTCCTTATGTTTCCAGAAGACAGAGCTTTTCAAACGTTCTACTGGAGGGCTTCTATTAGCATTCTGGCAGTGTGGCCCATTGCAGCCAACTAAAAGCATACGTTTCTTTGCAGTTTTGTGTTTTAGCTTAAAATTTTATGTGAATTCTGCATTCCTATAACATCTATCTCTTCCTGTTAGGATGTGCCAGGTTTACCCAGTGGCTTCGTGGACTTAGGGCTTACTACCGTGGACCTCCCCTTAACAAGAGGCCATCACAATTGTTCTGTGGAGTATTGGTTTGGACATGAGTCGCTTGAAAGACAGCTTTAGGCTATCTATTTCACTAGGATCAAAGAAAACAGCTTGTACAGTTTCCTTGCCTTTTTTTTCACTGCATAGGTTAGCCATTGGAAAATGTTAACATATGTCACAATAACCACTTGAAGGGAAAATACTCTTCAATTAAGGATCCTTTTGTTTACAACAAGGTCCATAGAGATAGATCGATGTTAAAGTCTAATCGCCAACTTCTCCGTAGTGTGAAACCTTCCCCGGTGACAAACTGAGGAGGAAGGAGGAGTTTGGGAGAGGATAGGGGGCTTTGGTGAGATGACAGTATCCTTGATTGATTGTCCTTGTAAAAAATGGCTACAGTCTTTGGAGCTACATCTTCACACACAATAACACCTCTTTCTCCAAAGGCTTATGACTTTCCGGGTGTTCTCTAAGTTGCTTCTCTCCTTCCTAAGATCCTGGCTTCCTCTCAGATCTTCAGCTTCTGATCTCTAACGCAATCTTTTCAGCTCCCCTTTTCTATTATTTTCCTCCTCATGGGCCTTCTACAGCTCGTTCACCATTATCCCATCTTGATGAAGAGGTTAAGAGATGCCATCTTCCCATCCCATCTGTCACTTCCTGCTTTTCTCCACAGATGTTGCCTCCTTCATGGAGTATAAATGTCAGGTTTTCCCCTAAGTCCTAAACCTTTTGTTCACATGGATTGAATAAGGGCCTTTCTCCTTCCCAATTCTTGGAAGCTGGCTCACCTGTCCATGACAAGGCTGTGTGTGGCAGATCTGACCTCACCTGAGCTTCTTCAGGCGCTTCCTGCCCCGGAACCTGCTCTGGGGCACCTAGTGAGATCCCAATATGGCCCTCCCAATGACCGAATAGCATCGGGACCACAACGGTTGGTAATGGTTTAGGATTTAGAATGGCTTAGGTAATGGAAATGGAATGGTAATGATTCATTCTAAATACTCTTCTTCATGTCTCCGTTGCCAGCCCATCATCCATTTTCTTTCCTAGTCAAGCTAAGTTACAGCAGATAAAATACATTCGTCACTTGTTAAATATTTCTTGATTTTGATATGCCTCTATCGGAAGAAACACTCAAACATGAGCCAAGAAGAAAACAATTGTATGGCAACTGCCCAACTCGAATATCCTACCATCCACTTCCTGTTTACTGCTCAAGGCTTGATGAACCTGTCTGTGCTATTTATTGCCCAAAGCACATTAGAGTCACTAAAACCCCTGCTAGATGACTATTTTGATATGGAGCGGAGGGAATTGCTGCTCTCAGACCTAGGGGACAAATTTAGGACCACCACCTTCCAGGATTATGTCCTGTCCCAGGGAGTTGGGAAGTAGCTAGAAGGAAGGCAAAAGCGAAAGTGCACCTGGATTGCAAACATAAGCACAGGCAGTCTCTTAACTCTAAAATTTACAGCAAAGAAAATGTCGCTGAAACCAGTTGTCATCTGCTGGAATTCCCTGAAAATAAACAGTCCTGAAGGGGACTCTTTCAGGGGCACACTTTGGGGACGGTTGAAGCCATAGTTGGATCCATTAGCTGACGTCAGGGTTGAATATAAGAGAATGTTTGAGGAGAGGGGCTGAAGCAGGAGGAAAAAATGCTGGTCTCCAATCAGAGGGTGAAGGGATGAAGAAATGAGCTCTTCTACTCGAAGTGCAAAGTCTTGGGTGGTTTGGTGTGCCTCAGTGCCCTCACCGGAGGGCGGAAGCCATTGCAGCGGCAGCAGCAGTGTCCACACCGGCACAAGTGAGCTCAAACGACAGACGGCAGGGGGTTTGCAGAGCATCCCTGATGGCATCAGAGAGCAGCACCAGAGCAGATCCGGCCCAGTAGAGCTTTCTCCAGGCTCCATTCCCCACCGGCTCCCAGAGTTCTTGCTAGTGACACTTGGAAAGAACACCAAAGTTACGATGGAAAGAGGCTGCCTTATTTATACTGTAACTGCCCACCATCCACTTTTCTAGAAAACAACTTCAAAGCTTCCCACCCAACAATGAAAACTTGTGAATGGTCATGTCTTTCCAAAAATAAACATACTTTCATGAGGAGTGTATCCAAACTAACGAAGCTTTGTTTCTGAGTGCCATGCCTGTGCTGGATGGACCAGTTAAATGAATCACAGAGGGAGAGCCATTTAGAGCGGGCCCCGTTGATAAACACTCTTCATGAAAAAGGGCCTGGAGTGACATTGTACCCAGATTGTCTTGGGAAGCCAGGCCTTCGCTGGCACTTGTCTGAATGACTCACCATTCTCTACATGTGAATGGAATTTCTTGTTGTCTTGGTTACAGTAACAGTAATTCATTTCAACATAATGCCATATATATACATCAATGGTGACATCAGATTTGACGGTTTTATGTCTGAAAAGGAGCACTGATGCCTCTCTCTGGAGATCCCGTTAGGGTGTTATGAAGCCCTCGCTGCTCTGGGCTTTCATACAATCACTTAATTCATACGTATTGAAATCAACGATGTGGCAGATACAATGCTGGCACTAGAGATACTAGAATGAATAACTCAGTCTGTCTCCTTAGGGAGCTAAGATTCGGGTGGGAAAAAATAAGACCAACTTGTCTACCATACAGGCGAGGGCATCGTGAATTGGGAGGCCCTTCAAAGGCCAACTCTGCAAGGATACACTGTTCAAATAAACAGGTCTGGCTTGAGTTGTAGCAGAGTGCATTGGTTTCCTATTGCTGTAATAATAAATGACCGCAACATCAGTGGCTTAAAACAACACAAATTTATCTTACAGTTCTATAGGTTAGAATTTCAACATGGATCTTAATGGGCAAAATTCAAGGTGTTGGCAGGGTTGTGCTCCTTTTTCGGAGGCTCTAGGAGAAAATTCATCTTCTGGCCCTTTGCAGCTTTGACAGACTGCCCACATTCCTTGGCTAGTGCTCCCCCCACCCCATCAAAGCCGGCAACATTTCATGTCTCTGACCATTCTTCCATAGTCATATCTCCCTCTGACCATGGCTGGGAAAGTTCTCCCTAAGAACCTCTGTGATTAGATTAAGCCCATCTGGATAAAGCAGGCTCTCATCATCTCAAGGCCATGATCTTAATCACATCTGCAATGTGAAGTAATGTATTCACAGGTTCTAAGGGTTAGGACGGAGACCTCGTTGGGGGCCATTGTTCTGCCTCACATACCGACTTGGGACCATACGTAGCCTACATATTTACTTTGTTTTGGATTGCTTTTTGATTTTGTGTTTCCAACCATTATCCACTGGAGATGCTGTTTGCTACCAAAAGACCATTTTCTGTAGCAGTGGACGCAGGGATGTGCTGAGTGGAACTCAGGAGAGGGTTGTTTCAAAATCTCCTGGTGGAATGTGGAGTTCGGAAAGGATAACTCAATTTTAGATTTATATTTGAAAGCATTTTTTTTTTTAAACTCATGTTCCCATAATGCAAACCACAGAAGGAAAAGCTCAACCACATTTTCTTGGCCAGTGGAACTAAGTAGAGAAAATGTGCAGCCTGTTTTCTGTGACTGGGAGCAGGGCCAAGAGGGGTGGGGTGAATACTTCCCGGGGGGGGTTATATTAGGCAGGAGAAAAGCTTCTAACGCGTCGTCGTCCCACCTCCACACTCTCCCCAACCTAACCCATTTTCCCTTTTCCCCACCCAGTTGTGTACTCCTAGGGAGAGACCTCTGCTCGAGTGTCTTACTCATGGCTGCGGTGCCCAGGTGATGTTTGCCAGTGCCTGGCCAGGGCAGATCCTCAGTAAATGTTTGCAGAATGAATCGAATCAGGTGATCAATGGCTGTTGATGTCAATCCTGCTCAGAAACCTGCCATGGCTGCCCATCATCCACTGAGTAAAATCTACTAGTTTCAGACAAGCCCTCCATCCCCTATTGCTTTCCTTCAGTCCCTATCTCCCCAGGTCTAAGTCTTCTCTTTTCCAAGCAGGCATTAGTTTGCTCGGGCTGCCATAACAAAGTGCCACAGACTGGGGGGCTTAAACAGCATACATTGATTTTCTCACAGTTCTGGAGGCAGGAGCTTGGATGTCAAAGTGTCAGCAAGTGTGGTTTCTTCTGAGGGCTCTCCTTGGCGTCGAGATGGCCATCTTCTGTCTGTGTCCTCACATGGTTATCTCTCTGTGTCTGTCCGTGGCAAGATTCACTCTCCTAATAAGTTTACCAGTCAGATTGGATTAGGGCCCATCCCAGCAACCTCATTTTAATCACCTCTTTAAATCCCCAAATGCAGACACATCCTAAGGACTAGACGTTAGGACTTCAACACAAGAATGGAAAAAACAATTCAGTCCACGTCAAAGGCCCATCTCATTACTCCACAAATAATCTTCTCTGATTTCTCTCCTTTCTTCATCTTCCTCCCTCCATCTTCTCTCCACCAACTTTTTCTGTACACACAGACACCCTAGAAGCCATCTCTGGCCTCTGAACAGCATGGCAATAAACATTTTTCTTCTGGTATTTGTCACTTTTACCCTGGATTATACTCTCTTGAGTTATATTTGACCATATCTTAGCTCCTTTGCCTTCTTGTCTTATTATATGTGTTACTTCTTCATTTAAGATGTTAAGCTCCTCCAGACAGACTCTGTTTTTAACTAATCTCCAGCTGTCTCACAGGGCCTGATACGGAGCCTTGAATGTAATAAATGCTCAGTAAATATCCAATGGATGGACGAAGATGGTGGAAGATAACTGGGAAGTAGTCCCTTGAGTATGAGACAAGTTAAATATATTATAGATTTATTACTGGTTGAAACACAGTTCTTAGAGGTCAAGGAAGCAGAAACACGTGCAAGCTTGTGACTGATGAATGCTTTCTGACAAGACTAGTGGTGCATGCCAGAAACGCTGACTGGTCCCAGAGCAGCGTAACTCAGGATGGCTTAGAGACAAGACATGTGAGTGTCATTGTTGGAGACAGACTGCCTGACTTTGATCTTGACCCTGTGACCCTGAACAATTTGCATAACCTCTCTGTGCCTCAGTTTCCTCATCTGTGAGGAATAGTTAAAAGAAATTTTAAACATTGTAAGTGTCACCTCCTAGGCTCTTGTGACACTTGACATAGCGCCTGGCCCATAGGAAGCACTTGGTAAATGTTAGCTATTATTATCACCAGTAATTTCAGATGTTTTTACAGTGCCACCCCATCTGCCATTCACATCTACCCCTTATATGGAGATCATTATATTTCTGTGCATAAATATGAAAAGTTCTTCAAAGACATGACACTTCTACCCCAGGACCTGCAATTAGCACTGGGTATAATTCTCCTCTCTGTGTTTCTGGACATTATGTGGTGAAAGCAGGTAGAACTCGTTTGTGTCGTGGTTGGATCTATGTGAAATGTGACAGCCAAGTCCTTAATTATTCGTAGAAATGTCAGAACTCACTGGAAGTAGTTGGGCTTGACAGTTCAAGGGCTAATTAACTCCTAAACCCTGCTTCTTGGGTTGCCTCATTTGCAATTCTTGGTCACTTATTTTCCTAAGTCTTTTTTTAAACTATCTTTTGCAGTTTTGTAGAAGGTGAGAATGCTGTGTGCAACACATCTGTGGGGTGGGGGTCTCTGACAGACCTGTGGAGATGCAGGTGAGTTGTAGGTGTGCAGGGGTGTCCCTGTCCAGGGTCTGACCTCAAACTGAAAAAGAGAACTGAATTTTGTGCAGGACACCAGCAGAAAGTCATGCCAGCCCAGTGCTGAGTACTTCTGTTTCAGAGGACGCGTCCTTCACCCCACTCCCCTGACGGTCTCAAATGAGAGCATTTTTTCAGGCCCCACTTTTTAATCCAAAGGCCTCATTAAAAACAAAACAAAAAAGGGCTAATTGAAATAAGCCAGACAAATATTATGTGATTCCACTTATATGAAATCTCTAGACTAGGCAAATTCAGAGAGACGGAAAGTGGATTAGAGGTTACCAGAGGCTGGGAGGAGGGGGGCAGTGGGGCATTGTTGCTTTGTGGGTACAGAGTTTCTGTTTGGGGTGCTATGATGAAAGCGTTTTGAAAATAGACAGTGGTGATGATAGCACAACATTGTGAATGTAATTAATGCCAGTGGGTTGTAGTCTTAGAAATGGTTAAAAGGCAAATTTTATGTTATATATATTTTAATACACAAAAAAATGTTGAAAGGCAAAAATAAAAGTCATTGTCCCCCTCCCTTAGCATCACATACAGGACTATCCATGCTCAGGCTCCTGCTGACGTGGCAGTAGCACCAAATGACAAGTAGCTCACACGGTACGAGGCGCTTACCATCCAGCCTCTGTGCCTTTGCACATGCTGTTCCCTCTGCCTGAAAGGCCCTCTCTAGCCTTTCTTTCTGGAAACTTGTGTCATGTTTATAATCCACAAGACAATTGCCCCCTCTTCTGCCCAGTTTCTCTGACCCGTTCCTTCCCTTTCCAGGAAGACCTGGTTATTCCTCCTTTGTGCCTTTTGGGACATTTACCACATTCTATTGTGATTTGTCTTCTTTTTTAAAGTATTAAGTTACAACACATACGGTAAAATTCACCCTGTTTAGTGTGCATTTCTGCAAGTTTTGATAAAGACAGTTGTCCTGTTACCAACACCAATACAGCTACATGCCCCCCCTGCCAAATTCCCCTCCACCCTTCCCCCAGCGTCTGACAACCACTATTCTGTTTTGGGTCTAATTTGGCCTTTTCCAGAATGTCACATAAATGAAACCATACAGCATGTTTCACAGTCTTTTGTGACTTTCTAAATTTCTGTACATATCCCTTGTTCCAGACTTGCGCTCCTGAGATCCGGGAACTTGTCTTAGTCCTCTTTCCAGGAACCAAGCACCGTGTGTGGTCCTTGGTAGTGCCCTGCCCCCGTGGGTGAAATAAATGAGGGAAAGCATGATGTTATACCCTGTTTGTCATAGTAATGATCCAAGTATGGTGTCCTAGGCTTGGGAATAATAGGAGGTTCCAGGCAGAGCAGAAGCTGCTGGTAGCAAGACAGTCATGACCAGAACTCAAGGAGGGAGGTGGAGTTGGCCCAGCCCTTCCTTCTGGTGACTGACAGGCAGCTGAATGTGGTAATGAAATCAGCTCCTGGCTGCCTGGTCAGCACTTGTCACCCCGGAGCCAGCCCCAGGAGGCCACACCCGTCAGTAGTGGCTCTAGGCTGGGCAGTCTGGTCCAGACCCAGGACACTTCCTGTTGCAGGGCACCTGTGGGATTCCAGGTCAGCCAGCCTCAGAGCAGCCCTCCCGGAGGTTTCCAAACCACACTCATCCAGACAGTGAAGACCTTCAGCCTGGCAGGGAGCAGAGAGCAGCAGGGTTTGGGGACCACTAGTGGGGTCCTCAGAGCCAGTTAACCGTTACCCTCTCCTACACCCTCCCTGAGTCTCACTCCCTCACACAGACACAGAGCCACATGTATTCACAGGATCCTTTTCTTGCTCTAAGATTAGCCTGAATTCGAGGAAATAAGGCATGAAAAATATCCATTTGAGTTACCATTTTTCACTACAGTTTTCTGTTTACCCTCCCTAGAAGACGCTGGGGAAGTCCTCACCCCCACATTCTAATCTTGTCCCTGGGGCCTCGATTGGAACTAAAGTCTTGCATTGTTATTATTTCTTGTTCCTTCCATGTGTTAGTAAATCTTTTATTAGCCCCTCAATGGCAGCTCCTTGAAGGCGGGGGCATAACCAGGTCATCGGGTCATTTTGCCAGCATATCCATTATTAAAGAGAGATCGTAACAGAGTAAGGGCCACGTGGGAGGGGCTAAATAAATATCTGTTAAATAAACCGGCTCAATAATTCATGATCAGTGAGTATAGATCATTGAACCTACCTACATCTTTCTCAGCCTCAGTTTGGAAAGGTCTCTGCCTCACATTCTCTGGGGCAGAGACAAGAAGCAACAATTCGCCTTAAGGTACCAGTCACTTTGCTTAAATAATTAATGGGCAAGGGGTCAAAACTTATGGTTAGAATGACATTTGGAGAATATGGTGGAAAAAAAATTTTTTTTAAATTCCTTTCATGGGCCAGAAGGCTGTTTTCCAGGCTTTTTACATCTGAGTGACATTTCTTTTAAAATTTGTATCCCTTACAGCATCAACTTTATAGACGAGTTTTCGCTTTCACTTTAAACTCTCCTCATTGTTTAGTCTGCAGAAATGAGCACGTGAGCTGCCCGAAAGCCGTGCTGGGGTCCTGATCCGCTCTGCTGTCCCAAGCGGTCCCACCCACCCATGGACTGGGGTAGTGGACAGGGACCCACTCTTCTTCTGGCCAGCAGGCCGCGGATCCAGGTCCTCTTGTCAGAGCCGCAACAGCAGTACCTTACAGCCATTAGATTCCAGGTATGATCCCACAAGCAAGGATATAAACCCTACAGTCCCGATACTGAAAGACTCCCTCGGGGGAGAAGGTATCTCCTAGCATTACCTTGAACTGAAGGTGAAGACAAGGTCCTGGGGGCTTTGCTGCCTCTCCAGAGGCCATCACTCCCTGGCAGCAGGCACCCCATGGCGTGACACAGGGCTGCGAAGAGCCCTGTAGGCCAGCCATGACCCTGCTGGTGGCCTGGCGGCCTCAGGCTCTCACCATCAGAGGCAGCCAGCATGAGGCTCAGAAAGAAAGAAGGTTGTACAGGTTTCTTCCAAACAAACAGCAGGAATCCTGGATCTACTCTGGACTGGCTATGAGATTTTCAGCAATCTTCACCTCTCTGAGCTTTTTCCAGAATATGGGCTAATATTCCCTGCCTCCTGGGGTGCTCAAAGTACCCAGCAAAGTCTTATAGGTAAAGATCTCACAAAGCACATAGAAGGCACAATTCCTTTCCCTGCCCCTGCCCACCTCCATAGAACAAAGACGCCTGCCAAAGCTCGCCTATGTGACAGGGTGGGGACAATGCAGAATGCCACTGTCAGACAGCAGAGGAAGCACATTTTAATAGGAACAGGAAGTCAGGAGAAGTCTGGAATGTGGCATACTGGGATCTATGCTGGAGTCTGGAGATAAGCAGGGAGTAGCCCAAGGGTGATGGTTGTACCTACGTACCTCCCAGGTTCCCCAAAGCAGAGGAGGGGAACAAAGAGAAAGAGGGCATTAAAACTCCCCTGGTCTCCCACCTTGTCCTCCAGCAGCGCCACCTGAAGCTGAAACCAGGTGAGGCCCCTTGCTAGCTGGGCTCTTGTCTCCCTTATGAGTCCCACAGTGGCCGGATGCAGGGTTGGATTTTCTTCCCTTGCTCCTCTTTGAGACTGTCAGCCCTAAAACATTCCCAGCCAGATATCCCAGGGGTTCTCTGAGAGCAAACCCGGCAAACAGGAAGACTAGACCAATGGAAATCTATAGGAGTGGTCATTCATCGGGACTCGGAATCTAATTTGGAAGTCGTCTGCCCCAGCCTTCCATCGGGACACTGTTTGGGGCAGAGTGGCCTCACGGGCACATCTCCACCCTGGATGAGAGGCCAGCAGGTGGTGACAAGGCGGGAGGTCCACGTCGAGTGGGTGACACGGGCAAGGGCCTGGCTTCGTGTCCTCATCACTACAGCTCCCGCACTCCTCAGGGCCTCGTTTCTCAAGCTGGGCCAAGGGAGCATTTCCACTCTGCTCCCTCCTGGCCTTGCGCTTAACTTGAATGCCAGCCTGACCGTCGAAACGTCTGCGTGTTCCCAGCATGGTTCTGTGGGGTCGTTTGCTGCACTGAACAGACTGCTTCATGCCTGGACTAGAAAACCCCAGGGGAGTGGGGTGACTGTCATCTCAACCACAGAACCCTGAGGGTCATGATGTCACCTGGAGTTACCCCACACTCAGACCTGATCATGGTAAGCCAATTAGATGTATCATTGATAATCTATCTACATCATTCCGTCACGCACATCCTGGGAGCAGGCAAGCATTTGTAAGGTTGCCAGTTTCTGTGGGTCTTTTGCATTAACAATTCTGACTGGCTCAGAGGTAGTCCCAAGAAGATACTGATTTCCCTGAGGAAATTTCCTTCTGAGGGCGTAGCTTGAGCTTGAAACCTTAAGGCATATGCAGATTCTGAGAATTTATTTTTTTCAACTGCAGCCATATTTTTTTGTTTATTTTATTCTGACAGTTTCCGAGTGTTTATTACATTAGCTTGAGGAAATTTATCCTCACTGTCTACACTTATGCCCTCAGTCATTCTATCATAAGACAGAATATGATACCCCACTGCCTCTGACCCCAGCTCTGGAAGCAAGAGATGGCAGCCCCAGGGCTCTGCCTGCCCACAGCCCAGAGGTACGAGTGGGAGAAGATACTTCTAGGGTTAGGATGAAAGGCAGGCAAGTCAGTCTCACCAGGCACAGCTCACAGAAAGGCTGCTCTCTTCAGGGGCTATTTTAAAGGATAGCGACTAGTATTCTCCAGATAAATTTCAGTTGGAAGCTAATGACTAGGCAGCCACTATCACCTCCCAGGCATCCTTATGTTAGATAACATGTCGCTAGTTAGAGAGATGAGAGGCCACAGAGATATGCTCTTCATTCTACATACCAAGAAGAAATCGGTGGTGTAATACTAAATATTCAAAAAATTAAGAAATCCAGATCAAAGTAAATTCAGCCAATATGAGCCTCTTGAGTCCTTTAGCTGTTGGTCTAGAGCAGGGGTGTCCAACCTGCGGCCCGCGGGCCAACTGCGGCCCGCAATCCATTGGTAATTGGCCCGCAGCAAATTCCAAAAATGTATTTAGTTTACTTAAATAAACCAGGTGAGGCAATACGTACTTCACCTCGAGTGAGTGGCCCGGCTGTTTGTGTATTTTATCGCATACGGCCCTTGGTAAAAAACGTTGAAAAAAGTTTGGACACCCCTGCTCTAGAACGAAGTCAAACTGTAAGATTCACGTAAATCCGTTCCACGTGGGCAGCTTTGGGACCGTGGGGTGTGCCACTGCCCAGGGAAGCCAGGCTGTGTGTGAAATGTGTATGGGAACAGTAGCCAGTCCAGTGGAGGACTGAGATCTGGGTTTGAGGAAGCAACCAGTTCTAGTTAAAGAAGACAGGTGGGTGAGTCTGCTCACATGCAGTTTGTGTATAGTTTTCAATAGGTGTATTTTTGGTTTTCTTCTTCAGTCTCACAGTGTTAATAGCATTGTTTCAGTGTCAGCTAACAGAAAGGGAAAAGCAGAAGGGCGTAGTGGGAAAGCTCTGGGTGAGAAGTGGGCAGTGCGGTGCTTGTCCACGCCTGCCATGCCCAGCTGGGCTGGCCCCTCTGCAAGGGTCTAAGTGAGCATCAGAGGTTTGAAGATGAGCTTTGCAGATGAGCTCTTTCCCACCCACTTGCTACACCTTTGTTGGCAGACTTTAGTAAGCGGTCCTTTGGGGTTGACTTGTATCTCCCAAAAAGACATCTTCAAAAATGTTATATATAATATTTTTAAATGAAAAAAAGTAGACTACAAAGTCAGTGTATGATTCTAAGTAATCACATTTTAAATAAATTTTATTCAGGGACTTTGAAGAACAGTTTGTTTCTCCAGGGCCCATCAGCTCCAAGTCGTTGTCCTTCAATCTAGTTGTGGAGGGCGCAGCTCAGCTCCAAGTCCAGTTGCTGTTTTCAATCTTTACTTGCAGGGGGCACAGCCCACCGTCCCATATGGGAATTGAACTGGCAAACTTGCTGTTGAGAGCTCGCGCTCTAACAACTGAGCCATCCAGCCAACCCTTTGGAAGCTCCGTGGCAGCTCGTTGCCTTCAGTCTAGCTGTGGAGGGCACAGCTCACTGGCCCATGTGGGAATCAAACTGACAACCCTGTTGTTCAGAGCTTGAGCTCTAACCAACTGAGCCATCTGGCCACCCAGTAATCACATTTTTTAAATCAGCTTTTTTAAATGGGAAAATTTCAAGTCTACTTTATATTCAAATCCTAAACCTGGGTACTTGTGAATGTGACCTCATCTGCAACTAGGATCTTAGAAGGTGTCATCAAGTTAAGATGAGGTCGTACTGGATTCAGGTGGGCCCTAATCCAATGACTGGTGTCTATTACAAAAGGGAAATTTGGCCACACACAGAGAGAGAAGGCCATGTGACAACAGAGGCAAAGGAGACAGAGAGATTGGAGTGATGTGGCTACAAGCCAAGAAATACCAAGTATTGTCGGTAAGTGCCAGAAGCTAGGAGAAAGGCATGGAATGTGTTCTCCCTCAGAGCCTCCAAAAGGAACCAAACCTGCCGTCCTATAGAGTAGACCATGTTTCTGCCCAGAAGGAACAACTCCTTGACCTTGGACTTCCAGCCTCCAGAACTGTGAGAGGATGGATTTCTGTTGTTTGAGCCGCCTAGGCTGTGGTACCAGGTCATGGCAGTGGTCGTCTCATACACAGGCCAACATAACGGGAACAAGCTTTGTTAGATCCTGGACACGTCGAGGCAACAGTTTTTGGTCTCAGTGATGGAAACTTTTTTTCATAGAACTAGTGTCCTTGAAATTTTTACTGGGTGTTTTTGGGATGCTCTTAAAAATATTAAGCATGTATATGCATGCACATGTATATTCATCCAGTACATTGTATTTTATTTTTTAAATATATATCTGGGGGGGGGTTGTATTAGGAAATGAATTAAATAATTTATGTTTTTCCACAAAAAGGTGATCCATGTTCACATTTTGTAACATCATATTATTTAACAGAGATGGTGTGGTGTTACTGTGTCCTTTAAAAGTGCTGCCAGCCCCCAGCCAGTGCGCTGTGCTGTCAGAAATGTCCGCTTACCAGCTCTGGATGGAGGAGGGAAATTGCCCTCTGACAGTGCTGGGGAGGCACCATCCTACTTAAATGCAATTTCAGGAGCAGTGATCATCCCCTGTGTGGGAGAGTTAAGGCTTTGATTGAGATCCGCTGGAAATTACACATCGATACGCAAACCAGAGGATACACCCACCCACATTGGTTTATGCTTCCCAAAAAGAAGTAGATGGGCTGACAACTATTTGGTGATCTGCATAAATGAAGACTCCACAGGCTTGATAACTTACCTGGGCCTCAAAGTTGATTTTATTTTAGACTTATTATCAGGTTGAAGTATTAATTTTTAACTGATTGGTCTGATTTTCACAATCACAATGTCAATTTTTATTGGTTCACTGGAACGGCCTTGGAGTTATGCTGGAAGTGAATTCAATGCTGCTTTTCATATTTTCTGTCCTACATTGTTTTGGTTTTGGTTTTCATTTTGTTTTTTTCTGCCTATAATGGATCTAAAGAAGAATCTAAGGGAGATTTTTAAAAGTAATTCTACAAGAGTTTATTTAATCACTGGGAAATATGTATAACATTTTTAAATGAAAAAAAGTAGAATACAAAATCAACTTATGACTAAGATTTTTAAATGGGAAAATTTCAGATCTACTTTATAAAATCATTTTTTTTAACTAGAAAGAGAGAACTCTTTGTCATCTTCATAGTTGAGTATTTTATGTGCCCTGAAATTAAGAAGAGAGACTAAACTACCCATTGCATGTCAGTTAGCTGAGCAAAATGAAAAAGATAGTCTTTAAAAACAAAGTAGTCTCCCTTTTCTGTAGCAAGAGTGTTTTGCAGAAGATACAGATGCATAGTCATCACATAAATATTAAACACAAATAATCCTGAGCATAGAAACTATATAGAAATATACCAAATGTCAATATCACTGGAGTTATTTTTAGGGTGATAGGAATACGAGTGATTTGTCCCTTTTTTCCACTCTTCTGTAGTGTCTATAGAAGTATGTCGGTCTATTCCAATGCTAAGCTAGAATATAATTAATTGTTAAAATGATCTAAGAGCAAAGCTGATGCTATGAAACATGTCCACAGACAGCTGGGAAATAACCACGGTTGATAGAACCTGCTGTTACACTGTTGTCAAGGATGAGGAGTGGCCCAATTTGGTTGAAAAATGCTCACACCAAGGCCAAAAGACAGGCCAGCAGCAGCAGGCACTCCAGGTGACATCCCAGCTGGCCAATGGCCCAAGACCAGCCTTCTCAAGGCTGAAGTGTCATGGCGTCCAAGCTGGCACCATTTCTGTCGTGTCAAGCTCGTTTTGTCTTTAATCCTGGCCTGCTTTGATGTGTTCAGATGCAATGCTGAGAATTTTTAGAGCAGAGAAAGCAATGAAGAGTCTGGCTCCGCAGTCTGTCCATCTGGATAGACACACTTTGAATCCGGGGACCTCCTGGCACCTTCACAGTTGGGAACTTCATGTATCCTGGAATTAGCAAGAGAGACGAAAGTACTTACCATGGGATATTTAGCCTGGCAAGATGAAAAAGATTGTCTTCAAATAGGTAATGAAAAAAAGCCTTCCTTTACTGTAGGAAGTATGTTTTGCAGAGGATTTCTCTACAGGACAAAAACATCAGTCCTAATGATATCAAAGAGAATTTCCGTCCATTCATTCATTCATGCAACCAATCATTAATGCCAGCTGTGTGCAGAAATCCTTAAAGCAGTAGTTCTCAAAATACGGACCCAGGAACCAGCAGCATTGATACCAACTGAGAACTTGTTAGAAGTGCAAATTCTCACTCCACTAAGGCACTGGGCAGTCTCTGAGGGGCAGAGCCCAGCAATCTGTGTTGTGGCAAACCCTGCATGATTCCCTGGGGCACTGGAGTTTGAGGACCACAGTTTTGTGTGCGAATGTGGGGAGGAATTACTGCCAAGTATTTCAAGAAAAACGGATAAGAATAAAGTGTGGAAGGAGCTCATTCCAGGTAAGCATAGCTTTCCAGCAGCCTCTGACCCCACGGACAGGGCTTTCCAGAAGTGATTTCCTTGCCCTGAGTGCCCACTCGTGTGTTTATTTGTGTGAGATTCAGTGATCTTACTCTCAGGATGTTGGACAATATGCAGTCTTCTCAGTCCAACATTGTATTGACTTGAAGTATTTTTTTTTCAAGTGGCTTCTAGAATGAAATCAAAAGACCCAACTTAAAAATATCTCTACTCTTTCTTGCTGACGGGCTCTGATCGGAATGTCTTTTATGAAATGGCTACACTCCAGTGCTCATGGCCCAGCGTAAGTTTGACGAAAGGTATTCTGGGAACCCTAAATGGCTATCAAACTGTCATCCGATTGATAGCTAACGTCACACGACTCACTTAGAACAAACACTTCCTGCCTCCTTATAATGACATCCGCTAGTTTTCTCCTCTTCCCTTCCGTGGGGACAGAGCCCCAGAAAGCAGTTTCCAGGCTTTCGGCCTCACATAGACAGGTGCTGGCTCAGGTAGTAAATGGCCAACTGTGATTGCATGGCCATCAGCTGTGGCTAGTTGGCCGTCAGCTGTAACCAGTGAGCCATTGGCCACTAATATAACTGCTGTGGCTACGCTAGCAGAGAGAGAGGAAGAATGGGGGCTAGCAAGAAGATGGCGGCTGGGCTGGCAAGCGTGGATGGCGGTTTGCGGACAGTGTGGATCCAGCCTCCAGTGAGAGTATAGTGCCGCCAGAGAGAATATAGTGGTATGACTCCCCTACCTATGGCTCCGTGGGTGTTCCTTTTTGGCCTCACCATATCCTGTGTTCTTGTGTGGGGAGCGGGAGCAGAGACCCCGCCTGGCACCCTGCATGACACCTTCTCTCTCCCTTCCTCACTGCACCATCCATAGTCAAGAAAGTAGTCATTCTGCAAGCCAGGACTCCCATCACATTGAGCAGGCCTGAACACAGCTGTGTGGGAAGACAGGCTGCCTATGATGGGAGCCACCTTCAGGGTCTCCCGGGTCAAAAGGACCTGTTCTGCTGCGTATTCAGTCGTGTTTCGCATGTTCTCTGCTTCTCGGGACAGGGATGTCCAAAAGGGCCTGGCTGAGAGGTTAGCACAGCTATGCAGCGACAGCTGGCTGCGTACTTCATTGCTTCCTAAGGGCTTAATTTTGGGTCCTGTCCAAAGAGCCATGTTTAGGATAGAAAATGCAAAAACAATTCAATTAAGGCTGCTGTCGTTGGTGCTTCGGAGAACATCCTCCTTGTAGGTTTCAACTGCAGGACTGAGGTTCTCTTTCCACTTACTGATGTATGTCTTTATTTAGATTCCATCACAGGAGAACCTAACACCTACACCTAGTCACAGCAGTTGAAAGGAATGTAACTGCTACCATTTGTTGAGTGCTTGCAATGTGCTAGGCATTATGCTATTTCCTGATTTAACGTTGCAGCAACTGCTGAGATAGGTTTTATTATCCCATTTTGCAGCTATGGAAACTGAAGCTCAGAGAGATTAATTTCTTCAGGGGTATATAGCAAGTGAGCTGTGAGCCTGAGATTTGAATTCAGGTCTGTCCGCCCTCTTCATGCTATGGCGCCTTTCTGATAGACCTACAGTGAAGGCTTAGCACTATGACAGCCCATTCTAAACACATGTTTCAGTCTTCTATTAATGTGCTCGGGCCAGGGCTCATGTGACAAAGCAGCCTAAACTAATGACTGCGTCACTGCAATTTCCAATCAGCCTAAGATTAATTGAAGAGGAATTCACCAGAGCTGATAGATTCCAGAGCTGGCAAATAAGTTTCATCTCACTAACTAATTCTGATTGTGATGGGTGCCTGGACAGCTGTGTTGAAAAAGAATCTGAGTCCCTATGTGAGGCCAGGAGCCAGGAGGGCTCTGATGTGTGAGGAATATGGGGCCTGCCTCAAGGGAGGCAACACCAGTGACGTACTTCCTATCTCTGAGGTACCCTGGTGGGTACCAGGAACCAAAATGTAGGCTCAGACCTCCACTCTAGATCATAGGCTAAGTCGGTAATTACCACAGATTAGTATTATGAAGACGGGCTCAGTAAAATGCGGTGTTCACAGTTCTGTGTGACATGGGGACAGTGGAACACCACAGTAGATCAGATTGTAATTAATTATACAGGCATGCTTCATTTTTAGGAAACCCAATTTTGAAGACCCGAACTCATAAAATTATAAGTGATAAGGTTCTCAATTTTACAAAAGGATGCTGGGATGCTTTTAAATAGTTGCATCCTGCCCCCACCCATACACACGCAAGACTTGCCAGGGGTGATTTAGAATCTCCTCTGTGACAGAAGAGGGAGGCGGGCAAGAAGCTTCACTGTTGGGAGACATGCCTTATTGAAAAGCAGTCAGAAATGAACATTTATAAAACTGCTGCTGGAGGATTAGACAGGGGAACTATGATTCAATGTCTCAAAATTTAATGTACATGACTCTTCAAGAACATATCTATCAAAGAAATGCTTAGCTATCAACATCGTTGAAGAGAAGGAAAATGGCAGTGGATGAGGGAAGATCTTTATACCGTAGCTTCACCGTCTGTCCAGCGGGCCTGATCGTCATGGCACGTGCTCAGAGAGGATGATTCTGTATCCGCAGTATATCTGGCATCTCCAGGAAGCAGTGACATACATGGAGTAAACCTGTCTCTGGAATCACATCAGTGGCCAAGGGCCTGTGGGCCAAGAATGACCCAGAGTGGAAGGCTTTCTCAGGACCACTGGGACCTCCTTGGACCACATGGGGCCATTGCCTGAGACAGGCTCTCGGGGACCAGATTAGAATTTGATGCTATCTATACAAGCATGCTGGAATTAACACGTTTTGTATAACTTTGCTTGGGATACGGTGAAAAATGGCTCAATTTTCTGTTTCTGGCTATTGAATACTTTCAACTCTTAAAATTATGCAAGAGTCACTGTTCACTGATTGAAGCCATAATTTCATAATGAGAACATCTTACACATTCAAAATAATTTGGAATACTGTTTATATTTAAAGAGCTTTCAACGTACATCTGCAATGTACTTACTACCAAAAGAGGTGGCCAAATGGCACACAACCAGAGTTTGGATGCATTGAAGGCTAAGTTGACATTTGATGCTGACTTTATAGAGCTGGTTCTCTTCTGAGTAACTGATGTTTCATAACGTCCTGGATGTACCCAGTGGGGCACTGCAGTCATCCCTTGAGGTGGCCCCATGCAGTGACTTTCACTATATCGTCTTTGTTCTTATTTGCCAGGCACTAGAAAGCTCATGATAGCCTGATGAAGAAAGGAGAAAATGCATTTACTTCACTAAGAGTTCAAGCGTAAAGGTAGTTTATAATTGCCACCAAACTGTGATCAATATATTCCCTTCCTACACATGGCCCTCAGTCCAAACAGTATATCTCTGCTATAGTTCAGCTTCATGACAAGGATGCTACTGGTTATAAACATAACGTTCACCCCAGGTTATGTCTCAGTCTTTTAATACTTGGGATACCTCTGAGGTCAGCCCAACAGAATCTATAATATTATACTGTTATGCTTAGAATAACTTCGTAACTGCCAATTGTCATAAGGCTTCAAGAGATGGCATCTTGAATAGTAGTCTACTCCCTTAAGTTGAAGGAAGTTTTATTTTAATATATTTTTGAATTGGGAGTCAGAAAAAAAAATATATATATATATATATATATATATATATATATATATATATATATATATATATATATATGTTTGATCCCTATCTGGGAAAGCTTTGTAAAATATAAAACTCAAATTACTAAAGTATTAAATGAACTTCAGTGTTTTCATCTCAATTTTCTCTGGAGCATCTGGCAACTAGGTGACAAGATTTCCCAGTTTTGTTCAAGTATGTATGAGTTAGATTATTAACCAGGTAGCAACTTAACTCTGCCCCAGCACCATGGTTGTCCAGGACATGTGGTCAAGCCTGACCATTCCTGAAATGTGTTGAAAGATGGTGAATGCTTCTTTTGTTAAATGTCGTAGACTCCAACAGACCCTAAGTTATCACATCTGGCTCATTGATGATCATGAGACATATGATTACCCAAGTTCAGGATAAATGCAAATGTTAACTTCCTCCTGACCAATAAGTAATTGTTCCATAGGGCTCAGTGATAAACATTCACCACACTAGAGAGTAAGTGGTAAGTGATTTTCTATTTAAATATATAATTTATAATTAAATGTATTAATTTAATATAATTTAATTTATAATATTAAATTTATAAGTATTTAAATATATAAATGGGCTCTCATATGTGTAATATATATTATTATAATATAAGGGTATAGAATACTGCCCCTTAATGTGAATTATCACGGGAATTTCTAATAGTTTCATGAAGACATAGCCAATGATCTGTTTATAGTAATGGCAGATAACCTGCGCAGAACAAAGAAAACTTGAATTAATTTAAGTAAAACAAACAAAACAAAGGGTTTTATTTTCTCTTTAAAATTCAGTCAATAAACACTTAACACACAAAATTTTGGCAGGAGAATTTTGTGGTGTTTGCCATTAATAGAACAAGACTGATATGGTTAAAATCTTTTAAATATGTGATCCAAAAAACTGTCACGTGATGGTGTGAAAGTTCTTGATTTTCATCATACGCCCTTTGATACACCTGGATTTTCAACTGTGTTGTTGACGCTGACAGTTCACAGTGACATTTATGGCACACATGGGGAGCGAGAACGGGAGAAGAACAAGGATAATGAGTTTAAACAAACTTGGCATTGCTATAACTGTAGATCTTAGAAAAAAATTTTTCTTTGCCAAGAACAGGGAAGCTATTAAACTGTGAATAGCTTTCATACGGAGTGTTGAAAATCAACCTGACGTGAGACAGTGCAGCTACAATTAGTTGGGAAACCAAGGCAGTTGCTACTTCCAAGAATGGTGTGGTTCAGAGTCAAGGTGAGTGATATGTCCTCAGCCAGGGTTAAGGCCATGGTCACAGGCGGCACGAGGCCATTTGAGCAGACAACGAACAATGATGCCTTATCAAGTCTTCATGCAAACTGCATTAAGCAGAGGGTCCAGGATTGGTTTTGAACAATGGCTTCCATACTCACAGTGCTTAGCGAGGCCAGGGGCATCCCGTTCTGATCCAAACGTCATTTTCTTCAACTCCTGACTTCCAACATTATTAAAGCAACACTGGGAAGAGGCTGATCAGCAATGAATATTGCATCCCTTCCTACGGGCATTCTCAAATGTTCGTTGAAGGGTGAAAAACAGCTTCTCAGAAATGTAAGATTTTAAAAAATTCTTGAAGGATGGACTGACACCAGAATGTACTTATCACCTTGGTACGGGACACAGACTATGTCTATACAAGACCAACCACATGGTAGAAAAGAAGAAATGAAGTCTTCCAGATGTTTTATCTGCATAACATGAAAAACTTCTTTGAATTTTTCACTTTCCTTCATGTGTTTGATGTTGTATAGACAAAGTCACAGATAGGAGGATGTGAGAAGAAAATGAAAGGTGTGCAAAAATACAGCATCAAAAATGCTTTTTGATGATAATAAAGTTCCCCTTTAATGTTTTAGAGTTCTTTCCAGCAAGATTTAATGGGTTTTATATAGGACATATTAGCATGTTTTTGGCCTTTAGGAGCTGTTGATCTCAATGCCTAAAAATCAAAGAGGAGAGAGCCACAGACTGAATTTTTAAATGTCCTCATCATAATACAAAGTTTGTTCCTGGTGGCTATTTTAGAAAATAAGCTGATAAACCCAAGTAGAAGCTAATGCAGGAAAACTAAGATTAAGGGTGGGTGGGGGGAAATCATAAAGTCAGAGGAAATGCATAGAGCAAAGCTAAGGGAAGCAGGAAAATAGAGACGCACAACTCTGATGGTCTCAAAAGATCTGTCGGGTTGAGATCTTATTGTAAAGAAATTTGGATGCCAGACTGGGCAGCATGTATTTATTTTCCTAGGCATGGAGGAGTCATTCAACAGTTATTTTTGCATTTTTTGTTTATTAGTTGCCAACAACAGAATCCAGTCTGCCTAGTCTAAGTTGAAGGAGAATTTATTAAACAATATTAGGTAACTTACAGAACCTTCAGGTGAACCAAATAGTCAGGCTCTAAACCTAGATAACAGGAAAACACATACCACCAACACTCCTAAGCCTCCATAAACCTCCCACACTGCATTTAACAGAAGAATGGATCCTCTAGGTAGCTACCTCCAAAGGTCACTCACTTTTGGTTCCACTTCTATTGCAGGAACCTGAGGTACCTGTGATTCATGGAACTGAAATCATAAACTTGAGCTTTAGCTGCAAGGGAGTCTGGGAGAGAAGGGTTCTACTTTAGGAAGGCATTGACCCAAAATATGGACGTTGAATGGTATTGGATGGTTACTAATGAGAAATATCCACTACAGGAATGAGATGAAGGTAGCTTTGCTTCAGGAAAATTAAGTCAGTGTGATTTATGTAGAAATATTGGAGTGGGAAAAGGCCAGACGTGCAGAAGACAAGTTAGGAGCCTGTTGCAATTGTCAAAGGAAGCAGTAATGAGATGTTTCACTACAATGGTAGTAGTGGGAACACACGCGAGGAGGAAGATTCTGGAATCACTAACAAGATAGAATTGATGATATTTAGCATGATAGTTGATGCCATCAGTAGAAATTGGGAAGTCAAAGGAAGTGCCATTCTGAACGGGTGGGTGGAGTCCAGTCTCAGACACTATGGTTTGGGGGACAGCAAGATATATCCAGGTGGACAAATCTAGCAGGCCACTGGCTAGCTAAATCTGGAGCTCTGGTGAGAAGTATCTAGACACAGGTATTAGAGTCACCTACAGAGACATGATAGTTGAAAGAAGAGGACTGGGAGAGTATAGTTCAAAGTTAGTGTTTTCGTTCCTTTTGAAAATTGGTTTCTTTTTGTGTGCATCAGTATTCCTGGTTGTCTGCTATAGTCACTTAAGGAGACCTTAACCCAGAGCCTTTTTGTTCCCCCAGCAAAAAAGAACCAGCTGAAGTTTGACTCTTGTCCAAATAACACCTTCTTTCCTATTTTCAAATGATCTTTCTATTCTTTATATAATTACGTCTTGGAGGTTTGAAGACTTACTTGTTTATGTCAGGGTGACAGGGTGTATCGTAAATAAGGGAAACCAGGCCTTGTTTTCACTGCTGTCATTTTTTTTACCTGGTCTGAGAAAAAACTAATGACACAGTTGGTAGATCAAAAGAGTTGACATCACAAAAGGGAAAGTTTTGGAATCTCTAACCTGAGTGCTCTGTTTGCGAGGAGAGGGGGACTTGTTTCCAAGCATTTAAGTGCCATAGGAGCTCACAGCATGGGGCCTCACGGCCCCACATTTCCATTTCCCAGCCTCCCAACAATGGGGCCTTCTCTGAGGCCTAAGAGAAAGAGACCCTCTGCAGAGTGAATGGGAGGCTTGTTACCCACAAAGAGTAAAGGAAGAAGTTGGGACCAGCATTTTCTTTTAAATCAAGGGACACTTTTGTTTTGAAGGACAAAACTGTCTCAGAGCAGCCTGAGCTGCTCCATGGGGAAGGGGCCTCGGCCTCCAGCTTCACTCTGGTCAGGACCGCGGGGCCCCTGGCACTGGCCAAAGTCACCGACACCCCTCAAAGGATCCTGAAATGGGGGCCAATCAGCTGCTCTGGGTCATCAACTTGGGCACAAAGTCACAGGTACCCTCCTTCCTTCTGAGAACTCGCCCCCTGACACAGAATCCTCTGAGAAGATGCTGGAGACAGACAGGCCTTCACACACACACGGACGCCCTGCTGCAGAACAACCTTCCTATGTAACATTGCCATTTGTTTGATACAAAGTAAGAGGCTCTGCAGTGCCCGGCAGGGAGGAGACCACCGACCCCCAGTCGCAGAGCCCCGCGGGTGCTGTTTCCCATCCATGGCACGCCGTCCAGTCCTCCCCACGCTGAGGAGTAAATCATTGAATCAGTCCTCAGAACTCTGTCTTCCCGAGAACATCAGGAGAAGCAGGCATTATTATTTAATACCTTGGGGCACCACAAATATGCATTATTCTGAACAGTAACTGACCTTGTCCCTGAGAAAGAAAGAGTCCTTTACGGGAGAGCCAGGCAGGGCAAACATGGGGGTTTCCTTCAGGAGATCAGAAGACTGAAGGGCATCAGGATGGCATCTCTGCTCTGGTTAAACTCCAACGTCACTCTGTCTCTGGGAGGGGCATTCTGCTGTCAAAGTTTTATAGATGGTCCCAGACTGGGCAACAGATCATTAAATAGAAAATCAGACTTGCTTGCCCGAGCTTATGCTTCTCCAGTGTTGACCTGGGTTGTAGCTTTTGCAGCTGTGGCTTCAGGGGACATGAAATGCCTACCGAGGCCGTCTTGAAGGGGCAGGGAGACTAAGGAAAAGATGCTACGGGTAGCCCTCAGCACAGGAGGACAGTGGAAATGCGTGGGGCTGAGCACTGGGAATAAAGCCATTAGAGGAGTGGGAATCAGCATGGTTTCTTTCCTTCCAAATGGGGACATATTCTCTGGCCTTTCTGGAGGCTCTAGGGACCCCATTCATGACCACGACATGTTAGCCCCGACAGCGTCCCAAGGCCCTGGGGGCTGAGACTCACAGTGCTTCTGTCTGTAGAGCCCTAGTGGAGGAAAAAATGTGGGGTTGGCTGCAGAAAGTTTCATTCTCCCAGTGGGGCAGTAAGTCCAAGGTCAGCTTTTCGGCCCCTTGGTCACAAAGCTACAGGAAGTGAGTGCAAAACATTTTATTTGTCTCTTGGTCCTGCAAATAATGCAGTGTATCCCAGATATGCTTGGTTGCACCGTCAGAGGAAAGCCAAGATCACAAAAGGGACTGAAGGTGTCAGAGGAGAGGAATGAGAAGTCTGAGTTGTCAGCTTGCTCAAGGATTGTCTCAGATAAAAAGCTAAAAGGAAGTTGGGGTGGGGGGCTCTAGGACAGAGCCCCAGGGTGGTTACCCCCACCCCCTTCCTTGCTTCATATCAGCCAGAATCAAACAAAGATGTCATTTACCCACCAGCTCTGAGCCAATGTCACTTCATGGGTGGTCTGACCCAGTAGAGGTGGAGGTGGAAAGAATTAGACAAAGGACAGGATGACATGAACCCACTGACCTTTCACCTTATCACACATTTGAGGGTGGTCTGGTTCTCACTGGGCTTCAGAAAAACCTTGGTGGTCCCCTGCCCCTTCTTTCCAGGACTGGCTGGAAGCCCCCCTTCGTACCTGTCCTTCTTCCTCTGACAGGCTGTTGACAACAGCATCCTGACATCTGCAGAGGACAGCTGTTTACAGACCACAGAACAGGTACCTGTTAACCCTCACCACCGCCCAGTGACTTGTTATCATCGTCCTCACACCTCAGTGTAGAACCAGGGGTCCAGAGTAGTTAAGAGACTTGTCAAACATCACACCATCTAAAGAAAAAGTTCCTAGGATCTAGCATTTATTGAGCACATCCTACCTTCCAGATAAGTGCTTTGCTTGGATTTGTGATTTCATCCTCATAATAGCCCAGTGATATTACTGCCCCAGTTCACGCATGGGGAAGCTGAGGCACAGAGAAAACCCATGCATGTCAGTAGTCGTGGGACATCAATGTCTATTGTGTCAACCAGGCAGTCTGGCCGCAGAGCCCTGGCTCTTCACCCCAGGGTGTGCCTCTGCCACAACCAGTGTCTGGTGAGAGCAGAATTTGGGTGCAGGTCCTACACCACCTTTCCCTCTACACTGGGGATTTTGCAGGTTCTGATCCCATAGATCTAGGATATGGCCCGAGGTTCTGCATTTTTTTAAGAAGCTCTCAGATGACATTGATGCTGATTGCCCACCGGCCCCGCTGTGGGTGACAAACTTCTGTACCACAGCTACTTTTTATTGTGCTCTGACCGCCAAAATCCTTTTATTTATCGCTGACTGCAGTGACCCGTGCCCCCGCCCACACACACCCTGGCCATACCTGCTCCTAAATGTACCTTGTTCTCAACTCTGACCTAGTCAATGTCTGCATAGATTAGGACAATGCCTTTTACCGAGCTCTAACAAAGACGCTCCTGCCTCAGTCCCAGACACTGCTGAGTACGTCAGGAAGGCTGGGGGTTAGCAAAGTGATGCTTAGCCCTTTCCCGTATCAACCAATCCGTCCTCTCTCTTATCCTTTCCATTCATCCATTATCCATGTAATCTATAGAACAAGGCCCAGGAAAGGAGCTAGCAAATCAGAGATTTCCTGAAAGCTTGTTCTTCTCTGCCACACCTGGATAGGTTGACTTCTCTGCCAATCACACTGTGTACATACACAGGATTGGCTCTCCAGCCTCCACCCCACCCCCAGAGACACAATTTCCTGACCAAAGACTTCACTCTCCTGACACACATCATCTTGGCCAATAGGCACAAATCTGAGCCTTTCTGGGAAGGATCAAAATCACTTCTGATCTAAAAAGTGTAAGATTGAAGAAGCAGAGATGTTTTCTCTTTCCCTTCAAGTCCTGAGCCCAGTTTTCTAGCTGTTCTGAGCCTTGGCTGAGAACTCAGAACTCTTCAAGTAGAGTCCTTTCACTATTAGGATTTTTGAAGACCATCTCCCTGTGTGATTAAGTTTCTCCTGACTTTTTTTTTCTACAATTTCAAAAGAAAGCCTCACATTGAGGAAAACTAGAAACACATGATTCAATGATGTCAAATGCTCTTGGGATTCCTCCTTCCAAGGTCTTTGTTAATTGTACCCAGTATCTATAGTGATAAATTTAAAGACACATGAGACAGCGGGATCCCCGAAACACTGGGCTATTGTACTGTCCCATTAAGTTGAAACAATGGGGGCAGAGTCTTGAGCCTGTCTCCAGGGCAACAGAAAATGCCAGTCACAGTCAGGTGGATTTTCTGATGAATTTTTAAAAATAGAGTTTCACATACTTTGTTATTTTAAAGACAGGAACATTAATTCATAAGTACTTAGATGAAATGACAAACAAGTACTTTGAACCAAAAATATATCTTTGATTTAATCCCAAGTTTTCTTTTTTGGTGCTTTGTTGATTGGAGGCAAAATAAAATTCCTCATGTCAGGGGAAAAAAGACACCATGGAAAACCCCAAAAAAACATATTAGCCAGAAATCTTTTTTTTTTTTTTTTTTAATCTATTTTAGTATTTAAATATCAGCAAAAAAATCTCTATTGCCAAACGACTTCACTTTGCTCTGGACATCCGACCTGGACCTCCTAAAAACTCTGAGGCAGTTAAATACAAGCTGGGAGCTCTTCTAAATGCAGCTGTAGGCAAAGGACCCCCAGCCTGTCTAGGGGAGACTGCCAGCGTGTCCATCGGGGACTCTAGCGCCAGTCTTTCCTTTGGCCTCGTAGCTCCCTGGCCCCAGTTGGTTGTCTGCACTCAGCTTTGGTTTCTTGCCATCACCTCTTGTGCGTGACACCCATTTTGGCATTTTCCCAGCTGATCTCAGCATCCCCCTTTGGATATGATTTTAAGCCTTGTTTCTCCAGACACACTGGTGATAACTAGGAATAAAAAATTCTGGAGCTGTGGAATCCAATGTGACAGCCACTAGCCACGTGGGGCTATACGAAAGATTTAAAAGTAAACAAAATGTAAAAAGCCAGTTCCTCAGTCCCACTAGCCACATGTCAAGTGCTCAATGGCCACATTTCCTTCATTGCAGGAAGTTCTACTGAACAGTGATTTAGAGACTTTCCTCCTCCCCTCCTAGCCCCAAGGGGCTGACCAACTTAACTTTAGTATCTTCCCCCAATTCCCCCAAATCAAGTAACATGAGACTGAAATCACTGAAGTCCAAGACAATTGTGTTACCCTTCTCTTGAGATAGTCCAGGAGTGGCTCAGAGTTCCTTCAGGCGACTCCACGGTGCCACTAGCTTGCCTTCCCATAGGGCACAGATAACAGATAGTGGGGTCATCAGTGAAGAAGATTTAGGTTGAGGAACTCAGAGCAGCTTGGAAGTGCTGATGCTAGAAACAGTAGAATAATACCTTCATTCCAGTGTATTTGGGCACAGCCAGACTACATGAGTTTGCTGCCTGCTTATCTCTTTACTTGGCAAGGTGCCTGCCATTCCGCCATTAGAGATGTATTCCTTTGGGTTTCACAAATATCTTCTTTACTCTCCATACTGGGACAAGGTACATGGACTACATTTGTGAGCAGGAGAGAGAGACAGACCTGTAGGGGAATACGGGCAATTGTCAATAATCTCGCTTGACAAGCCCCCCCGCCCCCCCCCTGAAAACAACCCTATAGGTGAGAGAGAAAAAGAATGAGGAACAAGAGTGCCTCATCCTATATCATAGTTCACAAGGGAGAAACCGTGTTTAAATATTAGCCAGCATAGTGCTGGGCCCACTAAGTGTTCAGCACGTAGATGAGTTAATTATAGATATTCAATTTAAAGAATAGTTTTAAGAACATTTCAGCATTACAATCACTCCAATGCATGTTCATCCATCATGAATTTAAAAAAAAATTAAGCACCCAAAGCAAGTTTTCTCCCACAATTTTTGCTTAATGAGCAAAAATCATCCTTTCCACATCCTTGCCCTGAAGAAAACTTCATTTTACTCACTCATTTGTTTATTTATTCATTACACAGCTATTTTTCTGTGCCTATGCAAGCATTGTTGTCCTTGCAGAGGACACAACATTGAGTAATGGCCCTTGATCTAGAAGCTGGAAACGTGACTATGGAATCCCAATTGGGACCCACAACGTCTAGAATAGAAGATTTCTGGCCTTGCTACCTCTGATCTGCATTCTCCTCCCCAAGTTCCTGAATTCCAGTCTGTCAGATTTCATCTTGGGTGCCTAACTGAGAAAACTCTAAATCATAGTGGCTTACACAAGATGGAACTTAATTTCTCTTTCAGGTGAAAAACCAGAGTTGGCCTCCAGGACTAACATGGCGCTCCTCTGGAAGCCAGCCTCCACTCTTCCTCTGGTTTCACCAAACTTACCCCATCGCTTCATGATCTAAAAGCTGCATTCTAGGTGGCAGAAAGAAGGGAAACAAGGGGCGGCCAATGGTTCAGTTGGTTAGAGCGTGAGCTCTTAACAACAAGGTTGCTCAATTCACACATGGCATGGTTGGCTGCACTAGATTGAAGACAACGAGCTGCTGCTGAGCTTCCGGAGGGGCGTCCGGATGGCTCAGTAGGTTAGAGCGTGAGCTCTCAACAATAAGGTTGCAGGTTCAATTCCCACACGGGATGGTGGGCTGCGCCCCCTGCAACTAAGTTTGAAAACGGCGACTGGACTTGGAGCTGAGCTGCGCCCTCCACAACTAGATTGAAGGACAACGACTTGGAGCTGATGGGCCCTGGAGAAACACACGGTTCCCCAATTTAAAAAAAGTTAAAAAAAAATTTTTTTTTTTTAAAAGGAGGGAAACAAAAGAAGGGCATCCCTTCACGCTTTTAGGAGCCTTCCTCTTAACCTCACTGGGGAGAATTTAGTCCCGTGGCTGCACCTTTCCTATTTCTCCCATCAGGCTTCTGATTCAAAAGAGCAAGTCTGGGATGGTAGGGTGCCACTGACCACCTCTGTCACCTGCCACACACTGTGCCTAAGACACTGTCCTACTCTACAAACGCTGCCTACAGATTCAAGGTCAGAATCCATGCCCTCTGGTGACGGAAACAAAAGCCATTAAGCTTTAATGATACTCACATCACCAACGGTCTTTCAATTGTGTATATTACAAAGTGCTCACCTTTTGCATGCTTACTTGTTATTGTAATATAGAATTAAAATGGATGTCAGGAGACACGACTATTAAAACGTGCCTTATACATTAAGACAAAACCTTTGCAGAGGCAATAACAACAAAACAATAACATAAAATTAGAACATCGAAATTTTTATAAACAACAAAACATTAAATTGGTCATATTGACAATGGAATTTTAAATTTCCAATTACTGCTAATTGAAAAATCTTAGACATGGAGAATGGGGAAATGTTACCATGAGAACCCCAATTTTTTAGACCATACTTTGAAGTAACTCCGTATCTTTACTTTTTATGCATAAGAGGAAGGAATGGAACAGAGCGGAACACACTGGCATGTGTAATACTCACAGTGACACAGTACATGGCCGCTTTGATGTTAATACCTGACAGTTTAAAAAGGACCAGCTCAGACTTCACCTGCTGCTGACATTCGACTGCGATAATTAAACTACCAGGTTTCCCACGCAGAGAAGAGACCCATTTTCTCATATCAAGTGAAGTGCTCCTCTAAGTTCTGTCCAAATCACACCCTAAATGCAGAGAGAACTTCTCTTTAAATTTGGGATTTAGTGAAGGTTTTAACTGTTTGTAGCCAATGTTTCATTTGCTTTCGCCCCAATGGTTAACGTTGGATCCCTGTCCAAAGCAAGCCCCCTTCTCTGTCTCCAAATGTTTGTGAGAGTTTCCATACGCTCCCTGTGCTCGTGGAAAAGACTAGTTGAATGTTAAGAGGCAGCTGTGGTGTTGTTTCTTCTTTTTCAGGCTCCCCGGTGACCGGGCCCTCTCCTTCCCCACAGAGTGCCACATCGGCAGGCCACTGACTGACTGGTGACCGTGTCCAGCTGTGCTGTGGCTCCCCTGCCAGCTCTGCTGGTCACTCATGGGCTCTCCAGTCTCCCACCTCACTGACCCAAGTCGTAGACTTCTGACCAGCACCACCTACAAAATCAGTAGAAATTCTGAGGTGTGACTGAACCCCAGCAGTGGGACCATCATTGATGGGAGCTGTAATCCAGTGGCAGAGACCCTTGTCTCCCAGTGTCCTTTGTCCCCTTTCCCCCATAGTAATAAAACCCATAATTTTCGTAGTAGATATAAAGACAACACTTTCTAACTTCTCCTACAGTTAAATGTAATAGCACATGCCTAAGTTCTAGCCAAAGAGGTGTAAGTGAAAATGGAAGAGAAGGGTCATGCCCTTCTTTTCTCCTTCCTCCTTTTTACTGGTGAAAATGTAGGTGCAATGGCTGGAGCTCCAGCAGCAATCTTGAGCCATGAGATAACCGGGAGAATGGAAACTATAGATGTAAAAACAACCAAACAAACAAACAAACAAACGAAAAAGGAGTTTGGATTCTTCTGACACTATCTAGGAAGATCTAGTTATGAAGTAACTGTCTCCGGACTTACAGAACATAAGAGAAAAATAATCTTTCTTGCTTAAGTCACTGTTACATGTTACTCATAGCCAAATTTAATCTTAACTATATGCTATAAATATAGAGCTGGCCGTAGTCAAATGGTGAGTAGGTGAATTGGTTTTTCAACTCCTGGGCTCTCGTTTATGTCCTCTGATACCCTCTGTCTGCGCTAATGCTCTCCACTAACGTATGCATGCTCTGCAATTTTTCTAATCACTCTTCTGTCCAGATTTACATCCCATCCCCTTGGGATCTGATAGGTTGACTGACTAGGTAATAGTGAAATGTATGTAAGTTATTAATGGGATATAATGAGTGTTTTTATTCTAACAGGGGCTTGGGTGACTAGACCCAAGGAATGACTAACATAGGTACTCTAGCAGGTAATGATGGCAGGCATTTTCAGGCAGGCAGGCAGGCAGGCAGGCTTTTTGACATTTGATATAGAAATATAGTTCTGCAAACTGTCAGGCAGCGCCAAGTTTATATCCATAGCGTGTCAGATTCCATTAGGATTCCCTGATACTTAACTCAACTTTCTCCTTGTATTGCTTACTTGTGTAAAACCCTATCAGTGGTGTTCAAAATAAGATACATGCAGCCCTGGTGAGAAAAAGTGTGGAAGTTAACAGTTTAAAAATGTCAAGTCTCTCTCCAGAAATGATATTCTTTGGATTTTCCTATCATGGAAAACAATGTTTGAAAAAGACCCCTATGTCCAACAGAACAGTGTGTTGAAAAGTCTTAGGCTCCCCTCATAGTCTCCACCAATTAGCCCTCAACCACGCAAGTAAGCACACGCTCTAAATTAAAACAATGTGCACCGTACGGAAACACCATTACTGGACAAGTCTCCTGGCTCCAGGCCTTCGAAAAAAATCGCCACCCCAACACCCTTCCATTTGGAAATTATGGTGCTACCACCAACTGATACAATATCATGCTTTTTGCTTCTTCAAATCATCAAAGCCAGAGCTACAAATTATTTATGAAGCAGTAATGATTTGTTGTTACTTCAGTAGCTTATATCAATGGGCTTTTCTCTAACTTCTTATAACTCAGAGCTAGCTAACAGTCAGGGAAGTACATAACGAGGAAATATAGGAGACCACCTGAGTCACTGAACACCCACTTTTTCTTAGCTTCCATGGGTGTCACTTCCAGTAAGAAATACGGTAATCTGAGCCTGTGTCCTGGACCCTGAAGTAACAGCTTATGACCGAAGTGTAATTGTAAACCAACTTCCTTGGAGATAGCAGTGCCTTGAAATGCAAGGCTGGCCTTGGGAAGCAGGGAAGCAAGTAACCTCATGGTAGCCTCTTATCTTTCCTTTCAGTGCCTCTTATCTTACCATCCTCTTCCTCCTCCCCCTCTCTTTCATCCCACTACTGTTCACAACAATGGAGACCTGGCAGGAAATGAGTTAAAAAAAAAAAAAAAAAAAATCAAAATATCCTGTTACCCATAATTTAAAAAAAAATCTTCAGTTACTTCCCCACCCCCCACCCCTGCCCCCTTATTTTCTGTTATAATTGTTGCTATCCTTTTAGGCCCTTACCCAAGCTCACCAAGCTAGAGATCAAAGGCCCAGACAGAGTTTTCAGGTGGAAGCACACTTCTCAACCAGCCATGTGGGGGAGTGTAAGCTGTCAGGTGACATGACTGCAGCAATTAACTGGTAATCTTGTGGGAGGCAAGATGGAATGGATGAAACAATGAGAAAACAATGCCAGTTGAGGATAACTAACAATGATGTCATGCTATAAGTCAGTCCTTGAAATAATAATGCACATGCCTAAAAATAGAGTTCAGGAGACTAAGGAACTAGGTGGGTGTAGAGGCCTAAGAACTGAAAAGGTCCAGTCAGGGCAAGGTGAGCCTCGCCAGCTCCAGGGAGAGTGTTCTCAGAACTGCTGAAGGCAGTTGTTTTGACCAGAACTTGATCTCATTAAGGTCTTTGTGAATTTTCAGTTTTGAGGCATCCAGCACTGGTTGAAAAGAAAAGGACGCTTATGTGGGCCCCTTCTTCTCTGCGAGTGGAAAAGCTACTCTGGGAAAGGACCCTTTCTTCTGGACCCACCGGCAAGGGGTTGTGGGTTTTCTTCTTCAGTAAAACCCTTTGAGATGCAAGGAGAGGCAGGAACGAGAAACACTTCCACTAAGAAGCTGTTAGAGAGAAATCAGTGAAAATGAAATGAGGTTTTAATCTTACTACTAAGCCATATTATGCATATATAATGTCTAATCTTTTTGTAAAATGAGCAATAATTTAGATACACTAGAGTCAATATTTAATTGCCCATGACTTCAACATAATTTGTCCCTTTGCAAATGTAAAGTTCTTGCTATTAGGAAGACAAATCCAGTCTAAAGTCAGATTTTGTTTCTAATTCTAGATTTAAATAAAGGTCCCCTTTGAACATGGTTTAAATTGTTGAGTTCGTCGATTTATGACTTTGTGTTAAATGAGATAGAGAAAAAACATCCAGCACACTAGCTGACCATGGTGTTCGGTGCTCAATAAATGTTAATTTATTATTTTTAACAAAACTGTATAATTAAGCTATAATCTGCAGTAATACAGATTTATTGAGCATTCCAAATTTTTCATTAACTCAGCCCATGTTTTTCCACTTAGATGAGCTTAACATGCACAATGGGAACATGTTCAGTTTTAATTATACTGGACCCTCCCTAAAACTCTTATCTCAAGGTTCTGTATTAGAACTAATTCTCCTTTGTGTACTGTAATAACCATATTATCTCAATCAAGATCTCAGGTTTGCAATTTGTAATTATCTCAGCACGTCAAACAGTCAAACAGGTCTTCCTTGACTGACAAAACCTATTCTGCTTCTCCAAAGTGGGGATGTTTTAGTGCGCGTGTAGTGGATGTCTGTGTGTCATTCATTTTTAGGGAAACTGCGGCGGAGTCTGCTGATTCCTGTAATAGTTTTAACAGGTGTTATCTTTCAGACTGCCTTTAGTGAGTGATTAACATCTTTGGCCACATACAGGAGAGCACTGGCTCTTGGAATAAATTAAATACTATAAGTAAACCAAATTATTTTAAATGCAATAGAGCTTTCAAACAAATCCTCTAGTTGCTCCTTTGCAAAGTGAAGGATTCTTTCACAAAGCCAATAATCACTTCCTAATGCATGGGTTTTGCAAATCTGGAATTTAATCCCTCACATTTGCTTAGAACAGGTAACCCTTCTTTATTTGCTACTCTGGGGGTCCGTCTTTTGGCTTACTTTTAATTGAAAGAATAAAAGAATCAAGACCAGATTGTTCCATCACGTTTTGGTTTGGGCAGGGTTGACAACTAATGTATAATGAGTAATTTGGTGTAAATGGAATGGAATGGAAGGTGTGGGGGTGGGCTGGGGAGAGGGCTGGGCTGAAGGGACTGAGCCCCAGAGGAGTAAGTGCAAGATCCTAGCACTGCTAAAGTTTGAATACCTTTGGTTTTCTTTTTAAATTTACCAGGCTCTTTGCAAGATTACATCCTACAAAAACAAATGAACTAAAACCCGATATTCCACAGCTGATTTTGTTCACGGAGTGGTAGACTCCAGCACAAAGAGATATGTATGCAGAGTGAGGAAATATCTAAGCCGATGTTGTGAAACAAAACCAGGAGATGGAAAAGGACAAAATGAGTTGGAGAAGTATGTTTTTCTAACCTGGAGAATAGAAAACTAAAAATAAGACCTCCTTCCTATTAGAAAGGCTGACCCATGTCCTTTGCATTTCTCCTTGGTGCCCCTCACTCACATGCTTCCGTCTGGTGTGGCTGCCATCCAATCCTCCAGGGAGAAAAAGAATCTTGCTTTGTCCCTGCCAGACTTTCCAAGCAAACGTAGTCCTTTGTTTCAGAGCTCTTTCACCTTCACAAAATGCTGATACAGTTTCTACAAATCAGAGGAAATCTGATGGTGGGAGTGGGGCAGGTTTGCAGAAAAAGAATTCTATTTCCTGCAACCAAGAGTGGATACACTTAAAGTCACCTCCCCCGGGATGAAGACTGATGTGTTGGTGGCCTACACCCTGCATGCTTTAAGGGTTCCTTTCTGGGACTGTGCCAAGCAGTGTAGGAATTGGCTGGGGGGGGGGGGGGGAAGGACAGAGAATTGATCCCACCTAAATGCTCTGCCCAAATTTTTCTTGAGATTTGTAGCTGAATGTTCTTCGAGGTAATGGCTTTTCAGGAGAAAACTTCTAATTGTGACGGCTCAACTCAGTCAGCCTCTTTGAACTTCCCTTTGGGGTTCTCTAAATCCTAAATGTGCTTTACTTAAAATTGAGCACAAGGGCATTTCAGGGGATCAGTCAAAGATAATAGAAGGTTTCCGAGCTTTTCTAGTTTAAAAGAAGGCTGTTTTCAGAAACTGTGAACAAGAGAGCTATTATCAGCATTTAATTATTTCTATGAATACATTACAAACTCCTCCATCACTAGAATGTAATAACTAAAAACGGCCTTATAATGAAATTTAAATGAATTCCATTCCATGAAAACGAGACTTTAAAATCAGCCAGGCAAACAATGACATTTTTTTTTTCCCTGTTGGCTCCTCAAAACTGTTGCCCATCAAAACACAAGAGAAATGTTGTTCTCTTCACATACGGTGCGTGATATTAACGTAACTTTCATCAGCGTTCCAAGCCCCTAGTTATGCAATATGCCAGGGCAAATCCAACTACTTCAAGGGTATTGGGAAATGTCCCCACCCAGTAAAAAAACCTAACTAAAGTTTAATATACTTCAACTGAAAAGACTGGCAGGTGGCATGAAGGAATTTTGGAAGTGGGTGCTTTAGTCACCACTTATATAAATATATTTGTTCTTTGCCAGCTGTCAACAGCACAAAGGCCTGGGGTGTAAAACATGCTAGGTTGAGCTTTAAAGGTCAAAATGTAAAAAAGTAAATAAACATTTAAAATATATTCACTTTTATCTAAGAGTTAATTGTGCAATTTATGGACCTGTTATTTTTCTTCCTGATGGACCTTGGGCAATTGTTCTTTAAGATCTTCTCAAGATACTGAGTTTGGCAAGAGAGAGGGTAGGAAAGTCATATTCAGTAACTGTTCTGGCTCAGGTAGAAATGTTCAACGCATATATATATATATAATCCATATATATCCAATGGCACAGCCTTATGATAGAAAAATGTGCAGCCATTCACTATGATATTTACAAGGAGTTATGATGTTAGCAAAGTGTCTATGATCGTAACAATCAAAGGCAAGATTCCAAATTTTATACATAGTATGAGTCCACATATTTAAGATGAATGAAGAAAACAAGACTAATGGGGAGCAGGTAGGGGTAGGGGTTAGCGTTATGGGTGGAATTTGTTTTTGTGGCTTTATATCTCTTCATATTTTTCTAATGAGGATGTATTACTTTTATATTTGTGATTTTAAATGAAGTTTTAAAAGACAGATTCATTTCTATGCCTTTTCTGGACTCAGTCATTTTTAATTAATCCTCTTGTTATTTTTGCAAGGTTAACCTTAAAGCCTCTTGAGTATTGGTATAAATAGAGAGTCCAGAAGACAATGGAGTCCCAGCCCGGTTTCACAGAGAATGTGGACAGAAGGCTAACTTAGGCAGGGTCTGTCCAGACGCAGCACGTGATACAGTGTATACTTGTATATCTCTTAAATGGCTCTCATGATTATTAAGGGTTACCTTTGAAGGGTAAATAAAAGACACTCCTTTTATTCCTCCAGGAAAAACTAGACGGCTTGGAGTCGCGTGAACAACAGCTTCAAAGGGAAATAGGCAGAAAACAGGACAGTTCCCGAGGAGAGACTTGGTGTTCATTTCGGTAGCAACTGAACAGTAGAGACCTCTTCTTGGGTCGCAGAGCTCAGCCAAAACTGGGACCGAGATGTAGGGCCCCGCAGAAGCATTGCTCTGCATTCAGGATGAACAACTCGGCCTCGTGCAGGAGCAGACAAAGAAGAATGGGACTTGCTGGAGTAGGGCAGAAATCAGGATGAAAGCAGAGAAAAACAGACCTGATTTGTGAGGCTGGACAGAGCTGTCCATGTCATGGGAGGTGAGGCGAGTGAACCAAACCAGACTCTGTTTTATTACCTCTAGCCACCTGCCCATGGACAAATTGCACCCTTGTCAATTATCATCTGGAGGAAAATTGTTTCCATCCCCTTGCTCGCAAAGACTGGCCTGCGTGTGTGTTGCCAGCAGGATGAGGATGACCTCCCAGGGAGAAAAGAACAGGGAGGATGGTGGATTTGGGGGCAGAAAGAAGGATTTCAGGTTCTTCGGGAGATCAAAGCAAGGATGCAGAGGTCTGCGCTGTTGCAACATGCTTCTGGACATACCTGCCACAAGCAGCCACGCTAATTGGCATTCCTTTTCACCACTGCCGTAGTTCCTTTGAATATTTCGACATTTAAGCCTGTCCCTGTAATAGTAGCACTGTATTTTCGGTAATTCTTTCCCCTATGTGAACACCTGCCATAGACACTGTAGGGGGCAATTGGGCTTGTCCTATTGATGCTGCCTTAAAACGTATCCAGAATCCAACCACAGGTCCACCTCTGCTTCCTCCCACCCAGATGGTCCAAGTCATTATCTCCTCTTACCGCAAAAATCTCCAGATGGACCTCCCTGCTTCTCCTCAGGCCCCCGAGGCCCCATTCTCCATATAGAAGCCAGAGACATTTACATAAAACCCAGGTCAATCTGCTTCAATCCCCCACGTTCTCCCTGCATGAACATCAAATCACAGCTTTGCTGGGCCCCCAGAAACCCTCACGCACACTTCCATCTGACCTCTCCGATTTCATGTTCTGCCACCTCTTCCACATGAACCAAGCTTCCGTACCTCCACTCTTTTCCCGGTCTCTGGAACTCACCAAGCCCGACCCTGTCTCAGGGTCTTGGCACTTGTTGGTCCCTCTGCTCGGAAAACTCTTATCCCCTACTCTTTATTTTAGTTTGATTTCATCACAGAGATTTTTCAAAACAACAAGTTTTGAAATACAGTCAACATTCATAAATACTACATGAAATTATCATATTTTGCTAGACAAAGTGACCACTTTGCAACCATGCCAAAGTCTGCTGTCGTGTACAGTGAGGTTGGGCCTGGGGAAATATAGCAGACTGCCCTTCACCCCCATCCCAGAGGCCTCTCTGGTGACATCTCCTTGGTAACTTTCCCAAAGTCCAGATTCTGGACTTCACTTTTTCCTCTGCTCTTTATGTGGCTTTTCTTCCTGCCATTAGGACTCAGCACAAATGTCCCTTCCCAGAGAAGCCTTCTCAACCGAGTTAACACTCTTCCCATCACTTTGTCCCATCACCCTGTGGCATTTTATTCACAGCACTTAACACAATGTGAAGTAGCTGTACTTAGTTTTAGTTTTTGTATTAGTTTTGATGGGTTGCCATAGTAAAGTACCACAGACTGGGTAGTTTAAACAACAGAAAAACATTTTGTTAAGTTATGTTGAGGTCTAATGGGCACACAGCACTGTATAAGTTGAAGGTGTACCGCATAATGACTAGACGTACGTATAGCCTCGACAGAAATTATTTTTTTCACAGTTCTGGAAGCTGGAAGTCCAAGATAGAGGTGTGGGCAGGTTTGGTGTCTTCTGAGGCCTCTCTCCTTGGCTTGCAGACGGCTGTATCTTGCTGCCTCCTGACGCATGCATCTTGGTGGCCCCGCTATGCATGCGTCCCTACTGTCTCTCTGTGTGTCCTAATTTCTCTTTTCAGAAGGTCACCACTCAGATGGCAATAGGCCCCACTCTAATAGCTTCGTTTTTAATGTAATTACCTCTGTCAAGGTCCTATCTCCAAATACAGTCACTTTCTGAGGTAATAGAGGTTAGAACTTCAACATACAAATTTTGAGAGGAACACAATTCAACCCTTAACAATTATTTATTTGCTTTTTTTGCTCACCTGTTTATTTTTTGTCTCCCCATACTAGAATTTCATTATCACAAGAGCAGGAATTTGTCTTTTGTTCACAGCTAGCACCATGTCATTTCATGGGAAGTGCTAAGGGTTTGTACTAAAGCAATGAACAGTCAGTGGTTTTGCATAATTTTTATTACCTTTTCCCAATGTAGTCCATTTTTCTGAAAGATTTGTATCTCCTCAACTGCATTTATTAAGTTTTTATTAATAGATTCTCCCATGAGATAATCAATGCCTTCAAATCCAAATCCACAAATTCTGACATTTGAGTCCCCTGAGCAGCTTATCAGTCATAAATATCCAATTTCTATTAACCTTTTTAAAGTGTTGAAAGTATCTCGAGGATTTCTGTTTCCTCTGCCCTATCACCATCTTTTCAGATCCCTGGCATGAAGAAACCCAAGCTGGAAACCTACCGGATGAACACTATGGGTTTGCCACTCCAAGTTTCTCTGATTCTATGGGGCACTGAAATACGTCGGCTGATACAAATCTCAGAATGTCACCCTCCACCCAAGCCCACGTTCCCCTTTACTTGACTGTGCAGGTCAAGTGAATTCCAGACCCACTGCCAGTCAGGTTAGCTGAACTAAAAGCAAAGGCAGAAAGGGGACCGCTTGCTTTAGCTAAAGCATCTGTGCTGTGAAAAACGATCTGTGCCCAAAGTGGTAGGTCCCAACCCTTGCTATGAAAGCTTTGTCATATCTTGCAGTCAGCAAAAAGTTTTTACAAGAATGAAAATAGACTCGCCATGGCATTATAAATAAAGGACGAATAGGGAGCTAGGTCAAAGACACAGCAACCCACTAAAGCATGGGGGCGGGCACCAGACAGGTACTTTGAGAACCGCAGCACAACTCTGACAATGGAGGAACCGATGGTTGATAATTAAGGATTTAAATTTCACACTTAGCTTCTTGAAAATCATTGCTCATCTAATTTCCTTGTAATCTTGAGACTTCACACATTTGATTTACCACAGGGAATAGGACAAAATAGCAATGAGAAAACACCCATGTGAAAAGAGCATACACAATTGCAAATATAATTGGAGTTTAAATACAGTATTGGAAGAAAAAAAAAAGGACCTCAACGACAACAAAACCTCCCCAAAGTAGTTTTATAACTGTTATTTGGTATATTCCAAAGGAATCATCTTATAGTAAACTGGTCTGTTAATTTAATGACCATACAGTACAAGCCCCAAAGAACCACCAGATTGTGTGTGTGTGTGTGTGTGTGTGTGTGTGTGTGTGTGTGTGTGTGTGTGGGTGGTGGTGGTGGTGGTGGGCGGTGTCGGTAAAGTACGTTGAAGCTTCCAACAGCATCACCCTTCAATTTGCTCAAGGTTCCGCCTGGAAGAAAACTTGAATTTGAAATTTGACAAGCACATCTTCAGGGCCCTTTAGAACAATGAGTATTGGGCCACTTGCTTATGTCGTCACAGGATGGATGGAGCTTGCAAGAAAAAGAAGGGTAAAATGTCACGAGAGCTATTGTGGCCTCCAAGCACTTTATAGCATCAGGAGGTATGTTGAAGCTTTCCATCGTTTTATGCTGATAAATGTTAGTGGTGTGATTCACTTTTAAATAAATGGTAAGGTTTGATTTTTATTTATTTTACTATTTCATGAAGTAGAGTTACCTGTAATCATATTTACACAGAAAATAGGAACATCCTGCCAGGAATAAGACAAACCCAAGAGTGGATTTGATGGATAACTTATATCTTTGAAAGAAAGTAAACTCAAAGTCAGCATTTTTATTAAGCCAATAACTTACCTCTGGGTCACTAAAGCTCCTTGTGTGTTTCTGCTATTTATGGAGGAACCGGGATATGCATGAGCAAAGGAGGGTGAGGCTGATGTTCTTCCAAGGTCTTAAGTCTGCATTAGTGAGCTGGTGCAAACTGTCACCTGGTACCTTGTCTAATTGTTCCCTGCCCTTCTAATCCTTCTCAGAATTCAACAGACCCAAGTAGGAGCTGCAGTGACCTTGAGGAAGTTATCTAACTTCTGAACTCTTTTCTTTATCTACAAAAATGGGTACAGCGATGTGACCTCCTGGGGTTGTCAGAACGATAGCAGAAAGTATTTGAAGCCCCATAGGACGCCTGACTTCTGGAGGTCACCTGGGGAGGGCAATGCCATCCAGTTGCCCTTTTGCCACCCCTCCTTTGGCTTTCTATTCTCTTCTTGTCACGTCCTTCTCTTGTCCTCGCTTTCTGTGTCCTTAAAACAAGTAGATATGTGGTGCAGTCCAGAAAGGTGTTTTTATTTTTTTTTTTTGGGGGGGGTATATTCCATGGGTTTTCTTTGCCCCCTTTGCTACCTGATTAAAGCCCCACACAATCTGAAAACTTGCAGGTAAAGGAGCCTCACTAATTCATTCATGACCATGACTTTGTAATTGCTGTAATTCCCCTTGGGCAAGTGAACTAAACAGCCCAGGAATAATTTACCAATGGTTGAGTTGAGAGCCACGAGATGGAGAGGGTCAAGGACACTTGCCCTGAGCTCCTGGGCAGAGAAGCAGAGCTTCCCAAGGGGGTCACCACCATCCTCGGCCTCTTGCCCAGGGCATCTGTGTCGTTGTCCCTGTTTTTGTGCTCACTTAGCCTTTGGCCAACTCTGGGTGTGCTGCTTCGGCTCTCACTCCTCTTCTGTTTAGGTTTGACTTTATTCCTTGCAGCGCATCAAAGTTATTTGGGATGAAGTGTGCTCCGAGCTCCCTAGGGTTTAGGAAAAAGAAGACTTTGCTAAAAGGGTCATGAATAATGGGGATTCTCAATGATAATAGAAAACCCTGAGGTTCACCATTCAAACCTTCAGACTACCAGCGTGTACACCAAGGCCATCTTTGTTCAGATTGCTGCCATCTTGTAAAGGACTTAAAAAAATACAGTATTTTTGGGGCGCGGCTGGATGGTTCAGTTAGCTAGAGAGCAAGGTTGCCGGTTCAACTCCCGCATTGGATGATGGGCTGTGCCCCCTGCAACTAAAGATTGAAAACGGTGATTGGACTTGGAGCTGAGCTGGGCCCTCCACAACTAGATTGAAGGACAACTGCCTGGAGAAACACACTGTCCCCCAATATTCCCCAATAAAATTTATTAAAAAGAAATAAAATAAAGTATTTTAGGGAAATTCCTCATGTTTGATTTTCTATGAGTAGGAAAGAATCTTTTTTTGTTTTTTAACTTTGAAGCTGGTTTAGAACCCATGCGTGTTTTAATTTTCCTGTTCAGTCTGAGTGTTTGTGATTTCAGTTCTGTTTAAAGATGGATGGCAAGACACAAATTCCACTAAGTGGGATTGTGAAATGTGCTCCTGGGGCTTTAACAGATGTAACATATTACTGTGTCACACTGTTACTTTCTCTTCCATGGGGCTTGCTCTCACTGCAGCACTTATGTTCCTGCATTAATGTCACTTGGGCATAAGATGAGGGATGGAAAAGTGACAAAGGAGAAAAGAACAGTAGGAAGCATACAGAGGAATGTTTCATAAAAACCTAGACACAAAGACAAAATAGAAAATTCCTGCCCATATCCCCATAGAACTTGGAAACTGTCAGAACTGGCTGTACCCAGGAGCCAGAGGCAGCTTTGTTTACAAGTCAGAAACACAGGAACTCCCTTTCCTGGCTTACCCAAGACAATTTGAGGAATCTTGTAATCTTTTCCCAGCACAGGGATACTAGGAGAATCCTAAAAGATGCAGAGCCCAGCGATTGAGCCTTCCTAGTTTCTTCAGCTTATCAATCCAACTCACAGCATTTATTGAGCACCTACTATGTGCTGGACTCTGATGGCATATCAGGTAAGGCTAGGATTTTAGATGTTTTTCCATGATACTTCCTTTAAGTGAGAAGTACCTAAGAACCTTCACTTGGCTGGCTCCCTCTTTTCACTCAGTTCTCAGCTCAAATGCCACCTTTTCCAAGACTTTCTCTGACCACTCCCCCGGAGCTGCCTCCAGCCCCTACCCTTGTCACTCTTTATTTCATTGCCCCCTTTTTATTTTTTTCTTTAAAATTGTATGACTATGTAAAATGATCTTGTACATTCATTTCTTTATTTGCTGAGTTTATTAGCTGTGTCCCAACTAAATTACAAGCTGCATGAGACCTGGGTCTTTCCTGCTTTATCTGTGCACTCACCAGGCGACTGCCACACAGTGTGCAAATAAAGGCCAAAGCAGGATACATACCTACCCAGGCATATCATTCAAGGGATGCCACATGGCCACGGCTGTCCCCCGTATCTTCCCCTGGTCAGTCTGATGCTGAGACTCTGATGGAAGTTTGGGCAGGTCGTGGACTACTCCCAGGAGGGCACTGACTTTCCGAGGATGGGAGCACCTGGCCAGCCAGGTGATGACCGGGCAGAAGGAACAGTGCATGCAAAGGCATAGAGGCCAGAAAGAACTTACCACATTCTCAGATTTTCAAGTTTTTTGGTGTAACTTAAAGGAGGCATTTAAGGGTGAAAACAGGTTAAAAACAATTAAATATGAGAGAGAGAAAGCACTGGCCAAATACTGAGGGAGACACACTAAAGTATTTGCGATGTGACTGAGAGATTTTTAAGCAAAGAGCCCAAAAATATAATGGTAAAGACCAGTCAGTGGCTTCCGAGTGAGTCAGACCTGGGTCCAAGTCCCAGTTCCACTACTTACAAGCTATGTGACCCGCGGCCTGTGCCATCTCTGAAATAGGCATAATAACAGAACCCACCTCACACATTTGTGGTGATGCAAGTTATCGTGCCCTGTGCTAGACAGATAAAAATGTGCAATTGCTTTTAGCTTTGATGATGACTATTGGGGATGACATGATTAATTTACACATTTTAGAAAGAGCTTTCTAGAATCAGTGCAGAACAGATGTGACAAGCTTTCAGATTTCTTGACCTGAAAAACATGTTTTAAAATTTATTGAATTATCGTTAATGCATAATAAACTGCACATTTTAAAGTACATAGTTTGATGAAAAAAACATTTGTAAGAATATTTGGAGACCAACATAGGAATGCTAATTTGTAAAAAATAATGATGACGATGATGATGACGACCTACCCATGAACCATTTCTTTTTTTTTTTTTTTTTAATTAAATTTATTGGGGTGACAATTGTTAGTAAAATTACATAGATTTCAGGTGTACAATTCTGTATTACATCATCTATAAATCCCATTCATGAACCATTTCAAAAGAAATTATTTTAACACACAAAAGTAGGAAGAAAATTCTCTCCAAACAATGAGAGAATGTTTAAGTCTGGGGGGGTGGAAATCACTTTATGAAAAACTCAACACATTATTTTTAACATTTTTTCACAAATGAACTCCATCATGCGTTGGTGTGTTGAAACCTCTGCTGTTCAGACTTTATTAGAGGGTATGAGCCGGGGTGGCAGGAGGCTACTGGGGTGGCAGTTGGTTCCAGGAAGAACTTGTGATGAGATGAACAAAAGTTGTAGGAATGGGGACAAAAATGTGGGTGATGGAATTAAGAAACCCTATGAGGGTAGAATCAGCAGGACTTAGACACTGGGGGTGAGTGATGGGAAAAAGTCAAGGAGGGACCATGGGAAGAAGGAGGTACAACACGGGCGCGGGGGAGGTTTGCTTGAGAAGCAGGTGATGCTTTGTTTGTAACATGTTAACTTTGGAGTCAACATGTACAGATGTCTGATGGGTCAGTTGGGATGCATAGATCTGGGGCCCAGGAAAGCAGCCAATACTGGAGATACGGATGTTGGATAGCGTCGGGTCAGCGAGGTGTTTGAAGCCGCTGGAGCAGAGGGTGTGCCAAGTGGAGGGGGGAGAGGTCATGGGGGAAGAAGAGCCACCGGTGTTTTCTAAGGCCCCCAGGGAATTTTAACGAGGGTCTAGGACAGAGGCGCACTGTGGGAGGGAGCAGAGAAGACACAAGGCTTCGATAGGAATGCCTCCCGTTTGTAGAGGGTGTTAGAGATTATAAAGTCCTTCTGTACATATTTTCTGATTGAATGTTTGCAATCACCCTCTGAGGTAAGAAGTCTACCCAGGTAAGGAAACAGGCCTACATCAATGTTTAAGGATCAGGTACAGTATAGAAATTAGTGAAGAAGGTGGAAAGGGAGCAAAGAGGTAGTTAGAAAATCTGGAGAAAGTGGTATTGTGGAAAAATCATCATTTTAAAATTTCTAGAGTGCCTTATATCTATCAGGCATTGTGCTGAGAGCTTTACAAACTAGATTTCATTTGGCCCTGATGACAACTCTATGAAGAAGATACTATTATTAACCATATTTTATGGTTGAGAGGCTCTCAATTTACAGATTAAATAAACTTGCTTACAACGCTATGAGTGGTGCAGTTGGAATCCAATCCCATGAGGTCTGACTCCAGACCCATCCATGAGCAGAGGAGTGGCCAGCAGCGCCAAGGAGTCACCGAACTGATTGTTCAAGGATGACCAGGCCTGAAATGTGTTTATGGAATTTGGAATTTGGCAGTGAAAAATCCTAGCTTGAGAATCTGGGTCAAGAGTGAGGGACAGCAAGAAGGATGAATGCCCCAGGAAAGTGAGCAGGGCTGCCATGTGTGGTCTGGATAGGTGTGTGGTGCACACTCCGGGAGGCACCTTCTGCTCAATTATGGCAGGAGCCACTCCTTCTGGAGTTGCGACGTGTACCCCCACGGCCCCTGACAGAGGCGTACACGGAGTATATGGGACTCGCTCCCACACACGTTAGAGATGCTGCTGTTAAGGGAGGAACAAGAATGGGTAGAGTGAGAGAAAAGCATTGAGAAATGAGAGAGCCTGTTTTTGTTTTGTTTTGTTTTGCTTTGCTTTGGTTTTCAGTACGGGAGAGAGTTGAGCATATTTCCATGGTGGGGAGAAGTGTGCCTGGTGTAGTTCCCACTTCCCTGCAGAATTATTTATAGTGCCCCTTTTCCTTTAACTTTTCCTGGGTGGGATAGCATATTATAGGGTCACCTTAAGTAGAAGAACTTTGGGACAGGGAGAGGCAGGCGGTGGAAGAGAGAGAAGGAGGGTTGGAACCTTGTTGGAACAGGGTTCTGGAAACAGGAGTGGCTCCTGGGCAGACAGAGAGCTGAGTCTTGGAAGGAGGGGTGTAGGGCTTCCGCTGAAGCAGGCAGTGAAGAGGTACCTGTAGAGGCTGACTAGCTAGGGGCTGGATATAAATTTGTGAGATTTCTTCCTTGACTCCTTTTCTCTGTGAAGTAAGAGGCCACGAGGTCACAGTTTAAGGTTCAAATTCCATGGTCAATTTGCTTTACTCTGTTAGCCACAAGGCTAACAACCTTCCCATAAATTCAACAACCTTCTCATAAACGTGGTTCCATTGGTCTCTGTAACAAAAGGCAGACAGTGTGGCTAGATCTGAGCTGAGCATGAACAAATAGTTGAGAACACATAGCTGAGAAAAGTTGGTTGCTATTTTACTACCACATATGAAAATGTTAGCATAGCAGGAAATCAGAGTGAGACAAATCTATATGACTGACACTAGAAGTGTCCCTCGCTGTACCACATCTCATTATGGTAATTATAATAGGAACGTATTATTGACAGCTTATTAGGTACTAGAAAGAGTTGTTTTAAATTTATATATTTTAATGTAATATTCCTAGAGTATGCACTTTTCTTCTTTTATGAGGAGAAAAAAAGTAGTAATTCTCCTTTTTTTGTAGATGAGAAAATTGAATAATTCATCCAAGTTTACACATCTAGTAAATGTCAGAGCCAGGATTTAAATCCAGAGCCCACACTTATAACCAATATGCTATTTTCCCCTCTTTCTCTCTCACTATAATCTGTTGATTTAAGTTCATTTCAGGACCTGTCTTTTATCTGTGGCATTAAGTCAAAAATTGTCATTGCAATAAATTAATCACGTCTGAATCCCCCCAAAATCTGCTAGGAAGGCTCCTGGCATGGTGGACTAGACTCCCAGGGCAGTCTGTTCTCTTCCTGCTGCTACACCTGAGTCATTAGGCGGGCTCCCCTGTGAAGTGTCTAACGGGCGTGCTACAGGACTCATGTGCTAACTGGATTGCTCAGTTTAGGAAACAGTCATGAAATTCAGCCATATGGGCAATTGCCGAGTAAGGCCTAAATCAAGAATGGAATCAGCAGTGACAGAGGTCATTCTCCAGCTGTGGCAACCTCCTGTCCATGGGACGCGTTGGTAGCCTTCAAGAGCAAACACAAGCCTTTGAACAAATCTCTCCTTGATTCTTTATTCTGCTTTCTTAAATGTTAATATAATGTGCAACATGTTTATTGATAGACAGTGCCACTCTCTCCCTTGGTGAACAGAAAAATACAACTTGAGCAGTGTGGAAGAATTACAGATCATTCCATCAATCATTCAATCAAAACAGAAGTGTCAAAAATGACTATGGTGGGGTTATTGGGGTAAAAGAAAGAATTTAAAGCTCATGCCACAAGATTAGTGTTAAGGAGAGTTCTCTTGCCGCCACTGATGGGAAGATATTGCTTACACAGGATTTTTTAATTTAATTGGATTGAATTTTATTACTTTTGACATTCAAAATAATGTTTTTCATTGAATAACCCTATGATGGCAGGCTGATTTCTATGACAGTGAAAACCAAGAATACTGATGGTGTTTTAGGATGCCAGTAGTATATTTTATACTACTCTGGGGTATTTGTCATGACTAAACACAAAATTGTATAATAATTCAACAATTACAGATTGCCACTAGGAACCAGTCTGTCTTTTTGTTTCTTGGAACATCTTAGAGGAAACTCATTCTCATGTACATTTGAAAATTACAGAGAAAATGTGACTGTTTCTCAAGAAGTTTCTATCTCCTCATTTGTTCAAAAAGATGGACATGATATCATCCCTAAGTTTCCTTCCAGCTTGAGCATTGGCTGATCCAATAGTGTGGGCAAAAGTGGGATTGGGTCAGGGAGAAAGGCATTGTGGGACTTCAGCAGGAGACAAACATGAGTATTACTTTTCTGGTGGCCTATGGATTTAGACTGCGCAACTCACATGGTCGAATGTTTACAAAACTTTGCTGAAATCATGTTACCATTAAAAAATATAATTCCCATTTTTTCAAAGGAGAACTCTAGCCTTGACACATAAATTGTCTTCCTTCCTATTGGCATATTCTCTTAGTCATGGGAGAGTCACTGAGCCTCGGACATCATTTCTGTGTTAATAAGACACACCTCTAGGTCTAAAGATAACATTAAAAGGTAATCCCTGACTTTACAGAATCACAGACCTGGGAAGAGAATGTAAAAGGCTCATCTCTTCAGTGCACTTTTTGACAAGTTTTTTTTTAGGTGTTATTCATTCACCATGTTAAGTTCTGGGGATACAAAGCCCCTTAAAACTCCAGGGTCGTGACAGTGAGTCTAGAGTCCAAGAACAAACTCCCAAAGGAGTAGTCTTCAGGCCCACGCGAGCGAGGACGCACCCCCCAACCTGGGGGCACACGCCAGCAGGGTGCCAGGCAGACCCCCGGGGCTTAGTCCCATACTGGCCCTGACCTTGCAGTGCTTGCTGCCTCCTTTCTACTCACTCAGGCTCAGCCCCTCAACACTGTATGCACAGAAAAAGACTCAAATCAAAATGCAAAATGAACAACCACAAAATACAGTTGTTTTTTTCTAACCTAAACAATGAGTATACATAGGCAGGGACAGCTCCAAAATTTCTAACCATGAGGGGTTTCCTATCAGGTTGGAGCGAGTGTGTGTGCGCACGCGTGTGTATGTGTGTGTTGGATGTGGGTGTGTCTCTGAAGCTGTGCTTGTATAGCAAACACTTGTTTTTACTTGGATGGTATCTATACTTGGAGGAGAGAAGAGTTGATGAGATTATTGGATGTGCACTGCTGCTGTATCAAGAGTGCATGTATGTATTATAAAAATGTAGATACAGCTACTGGATTTCCCCCAAAATAAGACCTAACTGGAAAATAAGCCCTAGCATGATTTTTCAGGATGTTCTTAATATAAGTCCTACGCCAAAAATAAGGCCCAGTTAGGATCGCCAGCCAGACGAACGCATTTAGTATGTCCGTTACAACACACAACAGACGTATTGAATTATAAAATAATAATATTAATATATAATTAAATATAAATAAATAATACTATTGACATTAATACTTAAAATAAATGATAATTAAGTATTTGTAAATACCCAAGCGGGCGCCTTTGGACAAGAGGTAAACACCTATGTAAACAGATGAACCTGAGACTTATTGCCGAATGACCAATCGGAGTACAGACACAACACACGAACAATGGTAATAAATGGATGTGGTTGTGTCTAATGTGAATCTTCATAATTCAACACGCTGTATGTTGTACCGGATGTACTTAATGCAATCATGTGAAAGAAAGAAACATTTTCTGAATTTTGGTGCCTGCAATTTTTCGTCGCTTTTGTGTGGACCATCATTCTTAACTGTCATCATTTTTGTTGCCACTCCTGTCTCATAAGTCTTCAATTAACATTGGATTTAATGGTAGATTTAAAGGGAATAATATTTTGACCCCCAGAAAAGATGAGTGGAAAAAGAAAGAGCTATACTGTCGAGTGCGAGAAAGGAATTGTGGAGGTCTCCCGGGGCAAGAATCTTACGGCGTTCAGCAAAGAGAAGTTGGATCTCCAAATGGTCTGGAAATGGTGAGCAGTGTTCGATAACCTCAGTCAACAGGTGGACGAGGGAAATGCTAAGAAGCACAAGTGTGGATCAGATCGGCAACCATTATTTCCTGAGCTGGAAAACATCATCTGTGAATGGATTGCTGACATGAGCAAAGCTTTTGGTTGTGCGCAGGGCTGATATTCAAGCATTTGCCCTCGCAATGGCACCACAGTTAGAAATATCCCCAGGAGAATTCGAAGCATCACAACACTGGCTGCATGGCTTCCTTCAGCCATATGAACTGTCTCTAAGATCAACAATATCGTTCAAGCTGAAAGATACTGAAGTTATTAAACATGCACTTGCATTCAAGTCCTTTGTTGATGGCACCGACTTTTCTAAATATCAACTCTCCAACATGATTGCTATGGATGAAACTGCAGTGTTTATGGGCCAAGGATCTCAAACGACAATTGGTCAGAGGGGAGCCCTGTCAATCTACATTCCCTCCACTGGTTACGGAAGTGCACGTGTTACCTGTATTTTGGCAATTCATCTGGATGGAAAGAAAGCCCCACCTCTAATCATCACTAAGGGCAAGAAAGATAAGGTTGAACGTGTTTCAGGCATTTATTCTTGAAACTGAAAAAGCCTGGTGCACACAAGCAGTTATAAGGAAGTGGGTCGATTTAATGCTGCCATTTGTTTTGCAAGATGGCCAAAGAGGTCTGCTGGTCTGGGATTCAACCAGCATTCACCATGCTAAAGACATGAAGAACTTCCTTGCAGAGAGAAGAATAGATCAAATAATGATTCCCGCAGGAATGACTGCCTATCTCCAGATTCTTGATATTGCAATAAACAAGGCATTCAAGGACCATTTGCGCATGGAAATCAATGACTACATTGAAAATAGAATGGAGAGAAATCAGCGTGGAAACTTTGTGAAGCCTAGCCTGCAAGAGGTGGTGACTTGGGTGAAGAATTCATGGCGTAAAATCACTGACAGCTGTGTTGCCAGTGCACTACGAGCAGGCTACACGGACAAGAAATGCTCATTTAAGGAGAGCTCTATTGCTGGACATGAGCGATTGGGGCCAGTGGTTCTACAGGAAATGGAGTCGCAACAAATTCAAGCTGGAATTCGGGGTTTGGAGAGTTATGACGATGTTCCAGATGACATGACTGTATTTGAATAAATGTAGATTTTTGTACATGAATAGATGAATAAATGTAGATTGTTGTACATGAATAAATGTAGATTGTTGCACAAGAAAAAATAAGACATCCCCTGAAAATAAACCCTAATGCGTCTTTTGGAGCAAAAATTAATATAAGACCCGGTCTTATTTTCGAGGAAATACAGTATAGATACATATGAGGGCTGGGATGTGGTGTTCAAGTTGGTATTCTCATTCATAGACTGCATTCTGAACAGCAAAACCATTTTGGAAAAGAACTTCCTGTGCCGTTCAAGAGCCACAGAAACTTTCACCGACTTTGACTCAGTGACAACAGTTTCTGGACTTTGGCCCAAACAAGTAATTCAAAGTGCAGAAAGATTTATATGCACAAAGATTCAAACAATCTTTATGTGCTCCCCGTGGAAAATGATTGCATGACCTGTAGGACCTGATGGAGAGGGACAGTGTGTAGCCTTTTACAAGGAGGAGAAGCTGATTTAGCCATTTGTAAATGTGCACGTTTTTAATGTTTCAAAAATGAATTTTGATTTAATATTTAAAAGAAAAATGTATGTATACCCTACATATGTTAAATCATGTACACAGAAAACCTGGAAGAATATATGCAAAAAACAAATAGGGGGCAGCCGGATGACTCAGTTGGTTAGAGCACGAGCTCTGAACAACAGGGTTGTTGGTTCGATTCCCACATGGGTCAGTGAGCTGCGCCCTCCACAACTAGACTGAGGACAATGAGCTGCGTCTGAGCTTCCGGAGGGGCGGCCGGTTACCTCAGTTGGTTAGAATGCGAGCTCTCAACAAGGTTGCCGGTTCAATTCCCACATGGGATGATGGGCTGCGACCCTGCAACTAAGATTGAAACTGGTGACTGGACTTGGAGCTGAGCTGTGGCCTACACATCTAGATTAAAGGACAATGACTTAGAGCTGATGGACCCTGGAGAAACACACTGTTCCCCAACATTCCTCAATTAAAAAAAAATAGTTTTTCTAGTTTCCAGAATTTCTATACTCTTGATTTTACTCTTTACTTTAAAAATAAAAAACACATACTAGGTTGAATATATACAATGCAGTAAAAGTCCTCCTCATGTTTTTGTAGAACTTGGTTGGAAGGAGAGGGAGTCGTGGAACAAGCCTGTATTAGGAGCCAGCCTGGTCTCCTGTTAAACCGCCGGCTTCCTGATCTGTAAAATGAAGAGCTGGGTTTGATCATCTCCAACACCCCTAAAGTATGAGAGTCCAAGATGGGAATCCTGAAAACACAGACACAAGGTACTATTGGAGTTCAGAGAACTTTTCCCATCGTTCTATAAAAACAAATCTTAACACAACACCCCCCAGTTTAAAACCTTTCAGTGGCTCGCACTTGCTGTCAGAGTAAATACAAACAGCTTAGCCTACATGGCAGAGCCCTTGGTGATTGGCCTCTAGTTTTCCTCTCCTGCCCTTTGCATATCTTCCCCTGCTCCACTCCCATGCGGTACTCTGGCTTCCGCCACCTCCCCTCCCTGAATGCCTTGGCCTCTAGTCTAGGTCTTGGCCCATGTGTTCTCTTTCTAACCATGTCATTGAATTGTGCATGTAAAAAAGTTTAAGATAGTACATTTCATATTATGTGTATTTTACCGTAATTTAAAAAATAACAAATAAATTCCCCCATTTAAAGTATACAATTCAGTGGTTTTTAGTATACTTACAGAGTTGTGCAACCACCGTCTTAACCTAATTTTAGGACATTTTCATCACCTCTCCCTTTCAAAAACCCCTCATACCCAGGAGCAGTCGCTTGGGGGGAGATGTTTCTAACAGGTCATGGGTGTCATGTGCCAGTCTTCTGGGACTTGACACTCATAGACCTTAGAGATTTAGTTCAACCTCTTCAGATAAAGGAATGAAAGCTCAGGGAGGCAGTGTCTTGGCAAAGATCACATAGCTGATTCGTGACAGAACCAGATCTTTTGATTTCCCATGAAGTTATTTTTCCTAATACAAAAATGTTGCATCACTTGCTTCCTTCAAATGGATGCTGACAATAGATTATTGGGATCAAGAAGATGCTACTCTTCTCCGCTGTGGACAACTGGGCTCTTTCTCCCGCCTCCCGTCTCACCGGCCATCTCACCTGAGTCTGGAAGCAGAGTATAGACAGGAGAGAGACATATCTGTAACTGTGTACTGCTCTCTGTGATGCCCTAACTTTGTGAGGGAAGAATTACGAGCAGTTTTATTGAGAGTAATGTCTCAGCCTGTCTTAGGAGAGTGACTGGAAACACAGCTAGGTGCGGTGACTTTACTTTTCAAACATGTGGTCTTTTGTAGTGGGGCAGGGGTAACAGGCAGCAAACAGCAATGTCATGTGTCAGAAATGCCAAGGTCATGGTGGTCGTTATCCCCTAGCCCTGTGGCTGTTAGAAGACAGAAGAGGTGTGAGTTGATACTTTCATGAGTCCTGCCATTTTATGTTTCTTGTCTTGCTACTTAGAGTAGCATATGGACCCTGGCACAATCTTGGCCAGGGCAGGTGTTAGATGAAAGTTGGGGTGAGGGGCTAACTTTGGGAGTGAGAGCCTTCAAAATATGTTTCAATATTCTTTTGGAAATCATTGTTCCAAAAGACTTGTTTAACTCATTGTTTAACTCATTGTTAAAGCATTTTCAACTGCTCTTGTCCCCTGGAGGACTGGGGAGGGGGCTGTGTGGGAGCTAAACATGGAGAGTGAGCAACCAGGTACCACGGCCATGGAAAATCCTGTAGCTATAGACGCCAAAGTGTCTAGACAAAGTCCTGAGGCCTATGCATGGTGAGATTTGGGCCTTTTTCGTCTGTCCTTTGGTTTCTCTGGGAATCTGACCTATCCTGCTTGTCCCTAGTTACCACTCTAACTCACTACTGGATGCCGTAGCCCCCAGCAGTGTTTGGAACTTGCCAGGCTACTGAGGAGGCAGGCACTCTATCCATTCTGTGAGTTTCCATCCTGATGAGACAAACCTGAGTGGAGAGATTGCTGTGGGGACTGACCGGCTCCCAGACAGCAGGTTCCCTGTGGACAGTGTCCAGATTACTCATTTTGAAACTCCTGGTGCCTAGCAGTGCCTGGCAGTTGTTTGCTGAATGAATGAGTAGTAATGCATTATTATTTACAAAGCAATCTATGAATATTTCCCATGCATGAACTCAGAATTTAGGGGCTGGCCCAGTAAACTGGCGACTCTCCACATAGTTTTTAGTGGCTACTTCCTGACGTAGATTTGGCATGATTGACTATTGTATCTAATGCAGTTTTTGGTAATTTCAATTAATTAGAATGTAGCTTTACGGCCTGGGTCTTCAGGAAACGCATGTTCAAACATTCTCCCTGCTAAATAAGATCCGTGTTCCTCTTGAACTTGTATGACCTTATTGGAAATCAATGATTGCTTCTGGTCATCCAAATGTAATGTAGAGGAGACCTAGATGAAATCACTATCGAAAATGCTTTGAGATTGCAGGATGTGGAGAGCGTGCTGTCTGTCATTAAAACGAATGATTCTGCTTGGAAGTAAACCATATTTTAATCTGTGTGTATATTGTGCATGAGGGAATTTCTCTGTACATAATTATTTCCCCCAAATAATTCGCCTGATCACACCTAACTCCTGGGCTGCAGCTTGGAGAAAGCGACCATTCCTTTCCTAGCAACTGTTGCTACGAGTGGGGGGGTGGGGTGTGTGGCTTCGAAGTCCGGAAGAGCTCGTAGACTACACTTCCCGTGATGCTCCAGGGTGGTCTCCGTAGTGACGACGCACTAGGTGTCCGCGAGGAGGAGGGGGAGGACGGGGGCGGTGGCTGCAAAGGTGGGGGCGAGCTCTCCGCGTCTCCGACTCGCTCAGGCAGCTGCCGCCGCCGCCATGTTGGCTTGAGGGGGATGACAGGAGGCGGCTGCGGCGTTTGGGGCTGAAAAGTGAGGGAGGAGGAGGAGGAGGAGGAGAGACAGAGCTCTGAGAGGAAGCCAGTCCCGGGCTGAGGAGAGGGAGGATCAGCCTCTTCCGGGGACCGGCCGGAGTTGGCGTCGCGGGGAGCTCGCGAGGCCGGGGAGGGGAGGGGAAGGCGGAGGCAGGAGAGGATCGCCGAGGAGCTGGAGACGATGCGCCCCGAGAGTCGCTGCGGCCCGGAGGCGCCCGCGGCCTGAGCCCCAGGGGCGGTGGGGTCCCCGTCCGGCCGGAGCTGCGCGCCGCCCGCGCGCGCCCCAGGCTGCGGCCTCGGCTCCCAACGAGTTAAATGCCCTTGAGCGCGGCTCCGGGCGGCCCGGCTCCCGGCCCTGGCAGCGCGCGCTGAGCCGTTTCCCCGCGCCGGCCACTCAGCGCTCACGCGCCCATGTGTAGCTCCATAGTTATCTGTGTACCTCCGGGCCGGCGCTTTCTCCCGCTGCTTCATGAGGACTTGACGCGGGAGCAGGTGTGAATCACTGCCGGGCCGGCGAAGGAGGAAGGCGCATTTAACCCCCTCCCACCGCTCATGCCCGTGTGTCACTCGGCTCGGTCCACCTGGCGCGGCCGGTCCTGGGGCTGCTGCTGCTGCTGCTGACGACGACGCGACGGGGCTGCCTGCCCTCCCGGAGCGCCCTCCGCCGGCCCTCGGCTCCCGGGCCCGCGCACAGCCGCCGCCCGGCCGGCGCTTGGCTCGGAGATCACTTAGTTCGGGGAAAGCACATCGCGGACTCATCGGCATCGTTAACGTTGATTCCGGTGGCTTGAAGACTTCTGCTCCTTTTTGTTGTCTTTTCTTTTTCTTTTTTTTTTTTGAGTGAACATCTGGTGTCTATCAATCGGCAAGATGTCCAGTAATGTCCCGGCGGATATGGTGAGTGAAGGATAAGTTACGATACCCTTTGATTTAATTGTGGTTTCCAGTCTTATTGAATCAGAAAGGACGCAGACGCGGGCGAAGGTGTGCGGGGGGCTGTTGAAAAGCCACGGGGCCGGGAGGTTTGGAGAAGTTGGTGGTGCTGGTGTCCCCCTTTGAGAAAGGACTGCTTTAGTACAGGTTTTGATTTTTGGTTGCGTTTTTCACGTCGTGAAAGGCAGTGGAGAAGTCGGGGAATGTGGCAAGGTAGCTCGCAGCGGATGAGATCGCTTCCTCTTTGCTCGAAGCCTCTGACCACTTGGAGCTTGAGGCTTCGGGAAACGTCAGTGGCGGTGGGCAGAGCCGAGGACGGCTGTCCCTGCGGGGTCCGGAGGGAGACGGCGGTCGTGCTCGGTGGCACTGACGCGGTCCCTGATGCACTAGGTAGCATACACTCGATCTTTGCAAGAACAGGCACCGAGGTCTCTTCTAGAACAAGCCTACGAGAATTTGCTGTGAGCGTTTTGAAATGTCTGGGTGAACCCGTATGGCAGCAGAAATATTAAGATGTCTGGGAATTTTCACAAATCCGGGCTGAGCGTGTATTGGTACTTTTTATGTATATTCCAGGACTTTTAGTACCCAGTATTGGTGGTACGTATTACATCGTTGCACTTTTAAAAGCTAATAACATTATTAGGCCTTGATCCTTGAATGTTGAGAACTTGAAACAAAAAGTCCTCTTCTTTATTGACGCTTTTCTTTTTGTTTATAAAGGTGAAGGTTGTGTTGTGAGTTGTTGGCTAACAGCGGTGGCCGTGTAGGCTCACAGTGCTGGGAGGTGGGTGTGAAATGACACTGTGCAGTCCTGGGGACAAACAGTGCAATTAACGAGAAGATGAATAATCTTGTTTGTGGAAGAATTGATGTTAAAATAGTTATGCTCACTTACATTGAGTTAACATTTGAGCTTCCTGTGCTCTGGGGAAAAAACAAAATTGAACTTTGCTGATTATATTTTAAAATGTCAGATGTTTCTGTAGGAGATAATCTTATTTACAGACTTTAAAATAATTTTAAAAATTAAATGACTCCAAATGGAGGATTTTGACCTTGGTTTAAAGGCATTTTGCTTCTGTTGGGTTTCCCATTTGATGTGCTATTTAAATGCAGAGGAACCACAGCGTTCTGTCTCCTCCTGGGTGGCCACACAGCAACCTTACACTTTCCTTCCCGAGTCTTGAAACTCGTGCTTTGTCCTTTTAGTTTTCCCTTCCCTCCTGGTGTGCACACTGGAGAATAGGCCCCTGCCCACGTAAGGATCGCTGGCCTTGGTTTCCTCTACCCCTCTCTGGAAGTTGTCTGGGGAGGTCGCAGGACTGAGCTGGAAAATGCTATATCCCGTTTGATAAGTGCTTGGGCTCCTCACCTCCAGAAAGCCTCCATTTTATATCACCCTGTACACTGCAGGATATGTTCCCTGCTTATTCTGACACATAGTCAGAATGAAATAGATTTGTGCCATTAAAACAGTGCCACTACTTTCTCTAGACCCAGCGATGAAGAAAACCTGGAATGTGGGTAGCATCAATCAATCACAAATTGAAATGCTTTGGGGAATACTGTTTCCAAGTCAGAGAAGGTTTGGAAGTTAATGTTCAGATCAGGGGACTGGGAAGTAGTGGCAAGGTTTTATTAATAGCTGCGAATATGAAATATTACCATTTCTGTTTTAGACCGTATTTTAAGGCCTTAATGATTCTGCGGTGCTTTGAGATCTCTTGATTAAAGGTGATATGCAAGGGCAAAGCAGTATTATGTAATAAACATATAATGCCCTGATGATGCTATTTCAGAGTGTCTAAGGTACAGCTCAGATGAGATTGTTCTGAGTATTTTTATGTCTTGTTTTCTGACTGTTCAACTTGTTGGAGGTCTTGAGATTCCCCCGCCCCCATGTTAAAGCCTTTTAAACCTTCCTTTGCTGTTGCTTCCATCACGTTTTTGCTTAAGAAGTGCCTTCATTTATTATGCTCCTAGAAGTCTCAACTTTTTGCAATATAACATGATGAATATTGGTTACAAATTGTGGAATAAGTGCTTCATATATGGTTAAACTCTTCATATCTTTAATGACAGTCAATTTGCGTTATATTCACGACTTTCAAAGTGAGAACAGTTTCACCACCCTTAATCTTGAAAAGCCTCAGCCTCCACGCCCCCACCTCTTTCTACAGTCTGGCATTTCCCTTTGCAGTGGAACTCTAAATTATGAGGATAGTGCTCTTGCAAGTATGAATACATACATTTTTGCTAAGTGCAGTAAAATTTTCAGGTTTCTAAGTGGTGACAGCTATTATGTGCTGTTTAGAAACAAATGTTGCACTTGTTTTCATGCTAATGGTGCTTGTCAGTTGTATAGGAAAATCCTATTTGGGAAATGAGGTGGGGCAATGAAGTTCTAACCCCTGTCATGTTTTCATTAGAGATAATTTATTCTTGAGCTACAGTAATGACTAAATCCATGTTTTTGGTAAAGTCTTCTTATGGTGATGGTTGTGACTCACTTTGAAGTCGATTTTTAAACGTCTTTTTGTTTTGTAAATATAGCACTTTTAAAATTTATTTTAAACATTCAATTTTTGTGTTTACCATAGTCTTATTTTTTTAACCCAAATTTAGCAAGTTGATCTTTTTAGAGGGGGAGTGGCACCCCTGGTGAATGGATTTACTATACTCATTAAAAAAAAATACTTTGCAGTTGGTATTTGCCAATTAACATTCTGTAAATATGTCATATGAATAATATAAATGTATTTACATAAAATATTCACTTGCTAAAAGTGGTTGAGTTTAATTAGGAGATTTACTATTATTCCAGTGTAATAACTTACTTGTGATAAAAATCTGAGAATATCTGAGCAGAATATGATTATAATGCATTGTATTTAGATGATTCATTTCCTTTATTTTTTTTCTCAGCCCGTATCATAGGTCATGATGGGGCAATATTCACTGTTTACAATTGTAGTGTGAATTATATTAACGACTGTGAGTTTTCAGAAAGATGATGGTTAGTCTTTCTGTTAATAAAAAGGCCAAAGCCTGGGTAGATAAGGTGTTAATTTTATTTTCTGGATTGAGAAAGTTATCAAGAAATCAGTTGTATTTATAAAAGTATTATCTAAAACATTTTGGACTAAAATTGTCCTTCATGATATAATTGAAAACCATACCTAAGAGAGAAACTGACAATTAGTGTGAGAATAATGGCAAAGCAATTTTGGTATTTGAAACATTTTAGATGATTAAACAGTTTAAAAGCCCTGTATCTTTTTAAACTATTAATATAGAAATTGTAGCAGGTATAACAATTTTTAGTCTAATGTTAAACAAGATAATGATAATTTGAGTTTTTTCGGTGTTTAATGTATGTTTTTATCATGTTACATCTCTTTGAGATATTGGAGCCCTCTGGTGGACAGGAAATTACTAAAATGAATTTCCTTTCAAAGTGAACTTTTACTATTTTTCCAAGTTAAAGTAAAATGACAGGTGTAGAGTGTACAAGGGGAAAAGTGTCATGCTAGAAAACGGTCTAGAGAATACAAAATTGTTAACTTTGAGAAAATAATATATTAAGATCCAGTGCCCCCAATTTTCTCTTTATTTACAGCTCATTTTAATTTTTCTTTCTCTTCCTAGAGCTCTTATTTCAAGTACAAGTTGGGAGGTTTTATGAAACGAAAGGGTAGATAAGTACCACTTCCATATATAAGTGTGTGACTTGAACAGCTTAATAAATTATATATCTCTAATGGAAAGTTTCTCTAAACTGTTTTACTTGAATGTGTCTTACATGTGGTGTTCTGAATTAGACATTTTTATTATTTTCCTCAGCTTTGAATGCCTTTTCCTTTCTGGTCTGAATCCGCCTGCAGCTCCTGTTCCTGTCCTGCGAAAACAGTTTTTAGTTCATTCTAGCTCACATGACCTTTCCTCCTGTGCAGCGTTTTCTGTCATCATATTTGAGATTCTTCTTATGCAATGTCCAGGTTATATGGATATGTATGTGTCTTGTATTTATTGTATCTCTTGTACTTTCTAGAACAGATGTTTAAAAACTGTTGAGTGATTTTCTTGACTCTTGAAGCATTACTCTCTTTGTCACTTAATGGAAAAAGTAAATATTGTTCCACACACGACTACTACTTACGGTGTTAAATATGAAGTCTGTGATGTCGGCTTCTAGTACTACTTTGAATATAAAAAATATGTTTTTAATATTAAGACTTGAAGTTATTCAGATTAGTGGATAAAGTACTGATGGCTCTACTAGTTTTCATAATGTGGAACAATAAATGTATTTTAGGAGACTGAAGTATACACTTCTTAAATATGCTCTTTAAGAATTCCCTCATTCTGGGGGCAAAAATGAAAGGGACTGTAGAATTCATGTTAACTGGAATCTATGGGTAATAAGTCATTCTGAATCTGTAAATTTTCTGCATAAATGAAAGTTGTTTTTGGAAGTATCCCAATGTAACAATTTTGAATTAGTGTCTTATCAATCATAATATGCTATGCTTATTTAACTTACTTTTTGGTGACCTGGAGTCATCCTTTGGATATCATTATTTCAGTTCAGTGAGCATTCATTGAATGCTTCTCTACGTAAGGAAGTGTTACTCTATTAGCTACAGCAGTCATCCCTCAGCACCTCGTAATAGTAGACACCCCCTTCACTACAGCAGTCATTTACTAAGTACCATGAGGAACATCAGCTGAGATGTGAGAATAAAAATATTAGAACGTCTGCCTGTTTAATTTGTGCTCCAAAAAGGAGTAAGAATTGAGCTTTTATATTAACACATGGGTTGGCTCTGAGGCTTTTCTAGGTCAGTATCCAGGTGGTTATGTGTGTGGTTTGCTGAGGGATGTGGGAATTCTGTACCGCACAGGCCAGCAGCAGCAGCAGCACGAGTTTCTCCAAATTTTTGCAGTTTTTCTGTTACAGTAGATTACATAGTGACTTTTTAAAAACGCTTTTTAAAAGAATTTATGATGCTTTGTATTGAAATGGGGAGAAGAGGTTCACTGTCAAGGTATTTAAAAGCTGTAGAACTCAAAGCTGAATTAACACATTTTTATTTTACAAAAGATGAATGAATGTTCCAGATGCTGATTTTTCCCACAGTGACAAGAAGCTATCAGGTATTTTTGAGAAAACAAATACTAAGTTGTCTCTTTTAGGCAAAATTGACATTTTAACCAGTAAATGAGAAAGTACCTGCTTTTCAGAAGGAACTAGCGTTATGGAGAGAATATTTTGAAAACATGCTTAGATATTCCCAGTCTGTTGAAAATCTTCCTTACAGAGAATTTCAGTGGACTTCTGACCCATTTTTTTGAAACATAAAAAGCAACACATTTTACTTAGTTTGCAAAAATATGTATCTGACTGCCGTCAGGACAAATAACATTTTAATAACATGGACGTCAGGTAACTGGCTTTTAACAAAAACTTGTGCACATTAGTAAACCAGTGAGTGACATATTCTCCTGTATGGATCGACATGCATCTTGGTGAGCTAGGTTTGTCTGTTATGACTTATGATAGCTCTTAAATCCAAGTGCCAAAATACACCCAACTTCGCAAATGGGGAAACCATGATTTTAAAAAATAAAGAGGCATATTCAATAACTACTTGCTTAAATATGTTAATATTAGGTTGGTGCAAAAGTAATTCTGGTTTTTGCTATTGTTTTTAACCTCTTAAACTGCAATTACTTTTGCACCAACCTACTAGTAATAGTATTTTTAGCAATTGCAAGATTAAAACCAATTAATGTTTTAAACAGTTAATCATTAAAATTAGAACAATATTTTAATATTGTAATTTCTGTTTTAGTATGTTTTATAATAATACATCAAATGTATGATTTCTAAATATATAAATATACATAAAAATGCATATATTGGAGGTATATGCTCAAGTATTTTATAGTTGGCATGGTCAGTCAAAAAAATTTAGAAGCCATTGCACAAGATAAGGTAAGGTTTCTGAACATTTCAAGTTCTTGTGTTTGATAATTACAGCTTTTTTGTCTCCTGCCATGTTGAGCAATTATATTTTTCTGTGGTCAGTATGCCTACCTATCCACCTGTAACTATTTACAGTTGCTTATTCTAATTTGCTCTGGGTGTGGAAATCAGATTTTCCAAAGATTATTAGAATAAAAATGAGCAAATGGTGTCTGAGTAGCATTTTCAGGAGTCGCCCTGTGCTAAATAAAGCACATGATGTGTGTGTGTGTGTGGTTTTTTTTTTTAATTGGGGAATATTGGGGAACAGTGTATTTCTCCAGGGCCCATCAGCTCCAAGTCCAGTTGCCATTTTCAATCTTAGTTGCAGGGGGCAGAACCCCCCATCCCATGCGGGAATTGAACCGACAACCTTGTTGAGAGCTCACCCTCCAACCCACTGAGCCATTCGGCAGCCCCTCTGGAAGCTCAGTGGCAGCTCATTGTCCTCAGTCTAGTTGTGCAGGGCGCAGCTCACTGGCCCATGTGGGAATCGAACTGGCAACCCTGCTGTTCAGAGCTCGCGCTCTAACCAACTGAGCCATCCTGCCATCCCCTAAAGTGCATGATGTTTGTTTCACAGATTGATCATGTCTGTTTTGGTTGCTTAGGGTTCTGTGTACTTGAGGGGCTTATTTTCTGGCTCCTAGCCATGTTCTGTCTGCAAGAGGTAGATTCTTGATAGTGAAGAACTAGGTAGATTGATTAAACAAATAAAATTACCTGTGTAACTTTATTTTGAGCTCACAGGAAAGAGAAGCTAATATTTGTTGTGTACTTGTATTTACCAGGCAAATGCTTGGCATTTTTACCAGGTAACATTTCATCTCATCCTCATGGTGACCCTGGATAAAGGTAGTTGGTATGTAGAGAAAGCAAGTGGTAATGGCCGCCAGGTGAAGACCACCAGGAACACACCTGTAGTAAACAAGTTAGGTTTCCTGACTTGCTGCAGCACGGAACCCTGCGCGTCTCGGGACGCAGGATGGAGAAGTGTGCGTAGTCGGTGGACTGTGTGGGATGATTCTGCTGAGAGACGAGGGGAAGTGGATGCCAGCTCTGGATGGAAGGCTGTCACACATGAAGTGGAGGCGCGCCGAGAATTGGATGTCTCAGCAGTCTTTGTTTAGGAGGCAGGAGAAATGGAGGGGCTGGGGTGGGGGGTCCTTAGTCATGTTGGAGCTGTATCCTGGCCATGGGAGAAATTTTGTTCCTACCTGTTGGTCTGTCTTTGTCTTTTAGAGATACCACAGGTGATTATTAGCAGAGCTGATTTTTACTTTCTCGCAGCCTACGTTCAGAGATGGTAAGGAGCTTGTGTGCGGTCCTGTAGCTGGTACAAAGTAGTGCTAGGAGAGCGCTGGGGCCTGATGGTGGTCCTGACACACACACTAAGCCCCCCGCCCCCCACCTAAGCAAACCTGCCGAATCCCTGAGGCACCCTTTCCTCCCTCTGGAGACCTGCTCCACACAGTCACTTCTGTGGGTCTGAGCTAACGGGCGGAGTGAACAACCCACTTAAATGTCTGCAAAATACTGTGTAACCTCTGGGTTAGAATGCTTTTAATGAAGGTGGCCTATCTTATTCATTGCTGAAGGTAAAGGGAGTTTTCTGTAAGGTCCTTGGAACTGAGTCCTCTTGTATATATCTTAGATTTACAAAGAACTTTTTCCTATAAACTTAACCATTTTGAACGCAGAAACTGTTATTGCTGTACCTATGTAACCAAGATTGATTTGTAGCGGAGTTAGTGCGTTCAGGGTATTGTTTTTGTCCTTGTGCTGTAACTGCTTATGCCTGATTCACATTCTTTATTGATTGATTTAAATGTAGTAGCATTTTTTTATGGTCTAAATAAAATACATACTGGGCAATTTTCTATGGCTAGATTTTGAGAAGAAAATGTTCTTTCTACTAAAGAAAATTGTCTAAGTTAGGCATTATGTTTTCTGTTTGTGAACTTAAATTCAGATGGTAACTCGTGTCTTGACAAAATGTTCTCTCATGATATATGTTTAATTTTCTTTACTTTCATATAAAATTAGTGGTTTTGCCTTAGAAATATTCCTGCTTTTTTCATTTAGTCATATATCATGAGCAGCTACTCATACAACTAAATATAGAACCATATTATGACTTTTAACTGATTCTGATAGATGTACATAAATTGTTTAGCTGATTCCATATTCACGGGCATTTAAAAGCTATTATAAACAATGAGATAATGCATATTTAAAAGCATATCTCTGTGCCTTGTGTGATTATTTTCTTAGGGTAAAATTCTTAGGAATATATAGTTGCTGTGTGTTAGATATGTGCAAAAATTTGGGGGGGGTGGAGGAAATACATATTTACTAATTTTAAAGTATCGTTAAATTTGTGGGTAGACCTCATTTTTCATTATGTATTATCCTCTTAATTGCTGGATTATATTTCATTTACAGTGTTTGCATTTTTGTTCATGAATGAGATTTACTAGTAAATTTGATTTCTTGTAAAGTCTTTGTCAGATTTAGGGATCAAGGTTATGCTGACTTCATAAAATAAGCTGGGAAATGCTTTTTGTTCTCTGGAAGAGTTTATGAAGATCGATTTTTATTTCATCCATAAGTGTTTTTGGAAGAATTCACTGGTGAAGCCATCTGGAGTTTTCTTGTCAGGATTATTGTTCTGTTTCTTCAGTACATACAGGACTATTCACATTTTCTATTACCTATTTGTCAGTTTTGACTTCGAGGGATTTGTCCATTTTATGTAAATTTTCCAGTTTCACTTAAAGTTTTTCACAAAATCCTTTTATTATCTTTTTGATCTTATAGTATCTGTAACAATATCTGCTTCTAAAAATCTGATTGGTGGTTATTTGTGCTTCCTCTTTATCTCAATCAGTTTTCAAAGAGCCAACTTTCAGATTTAAATTTTTTAAAAAATTTCTGTCAGGTTCTGCTTTTACTTTTAATTCATTCCTTCTATTTTTAAAGTTTGCTGTTCTTTTCAGGTTTCTTGAGATGGATAATCAAATCATTAATGATCAGTCCTCTTTTTTTAGTGTTTGTATTGAAGTCTGAAGTTTCCCTATTAGTTGCAACTTCAGCTGGATCTCACAAGTCTGATAGATCATATTTTTATTTATCACTCAGTGCAAAATATTTTTAAAATTCCATTGTAGTTTCTTTGACCCTGGGTTATTTGGAAATATATTGTATAATACCTAAGCATTTGTGGATTTTCTAGCTGTATTTTTGTTGTTGATATCCAGTTTAATACTGTGGTCTAGAATCATTCTTTCCATGGGTTCAATTATGGATAATTTGTTGACACTTTATAGTCAATTTTAGGAAATTGAGTGTGGTGTATTTAATACCATTTAAGCCAAGTTTAGTAATCATGTTCAAAGCCACTGTCTTACTACTGACTTGTTTATCTTTTCTAATCACTCAGCTGAGAGACGTGTGCTAAAATCTCCAAATGCGTGAGGATTTGTCTATATGTTCTTCTAGTTCTCTCATATTTTGCCTTATATATTTTGAGGCTAAGTTAGTGGCTGCAAATAAATTTATAGTTGTTGTACCGTCTCCATGATACAAGGATTATGTTAATCCTTGTTGTAATGTTCCTGTCTGATGACTTCAGTACCTACATCACCCGAGAGCCTATTTCTGTTGTCTGGGTTTTAATCATTTGATCCTTTTTCCTAGAACACCTGGTAATGTTTTATTAACATTGTGATGAAAAACGGTAGCGGATCAGAATGATATTATCTTTCTCCGAATAGGATTCTTTGGCAAGCAGTTAGGAAAACATTGATCACTTTGATTCATCAGTGATTGATTTAACAGGCTGCTGAATTCAGGGCACTAAAGACATTCAAATAGCCTCACTTTAGTATATAGCTTCTAAAGTTTCACTTGAAAGCTTGGCGTATTTACCAAGATGTGTATTCCTTGGCAAGCCCTGAACTCCAAGTATTGTGCAACTGGTGAGAGCTCTGCTTAGCTTTTTAGCCTCTTTGCAACAGCTTCTTACTGGGGTTTCCTGCGTTTCCGTCCATGTTGTCTATGATTCAGCACATTCTGGGAGGGCAAAAATTGAGTGGAACTTTGGGCTCGTTCCTTGAGGTTCCTTTTTATCTGGGAGCTTCCATTGCTGGCTACCTTGACAGTACAGAATTCCAGTTTTTGTCTTCCCAGCCTGGGTAACGAGGGCCAGTGCTGCTGTCCGCTTGCCCTCTGCCCTGTGCTGGTAACTGGCAGACACCGCGCGGGAACAGTGAGGTTCTTCTCTGTGGGCTCTTGGGTCTCTCTGTGCCTTCAAATAGCTGGGGTTGTTGGTTTTTTTTCCCTTTCTTAGTTTGTTTTGTATTTTATCTCACTTTTATAGTTATTTCAATGGGAATTTGGTCTGATATTGCTATTCCCTCATAGCTTGACCTAATTGCCCTTTCTTTTTGCCTAGCCAAAATTAATTAAACACTTAACTGTTTTACTTAACCTGGCACCACCAGCCAAGCAGTTGCTTAAGTCGGACAGCTAGGAGTCATGTCAAAATTATCTGGAATCCATCAAATTCTCTTCATTTCCGTACTAACACCCTATTGCAAGCACCATTTCTCTCTCCTGGACTACTACATTAGTCTTGGAACTAATTCTTCCACTTCCACTCAAATTCCCCTGTAATACATTTTCTAAAAATAGCTTGAGTGATCTTTATGAGACATAAATTGGGCTGTCTTTCCCTCTGAGACACGGGAAGCTCAGCAGGTTTCCCTGAGTGCACCTGTGGAATGAGATGACAGGTCCTTACGGCGGGCCGGCAGGGCCCTGGTCGTCTGCCTCTGCCTGTTTCTGGATCTGTTTCTGGATCGCCTCTGCCTGGCTCACCTGCTGCCGTTACCGGCTTCCTCTCAGTTCCTCACAGGAGCCGCAGGCTCTTCACACAGCTGGGCTGAGCCTTTGCAGCATGTCAGTCCTTTTGCCTAAAACACTTACCAGGATACTTCTGTCCCTTCTACGTGGGGAATGCCTCCTGAGCGGTGCGTCCTCAGAAACACTGTTCCTGACCACGTCTCATGTCACATTCCCTCACTCATGGTTCCTGTCTCAGGACCCTACAGGCTCCCTCCAGAGCACTTGCCACACTTCGTACCTCGTGTGTGTCTTTCCCAGGGGGCCGTGGATTCTGAGCGCAGGTGTGCATGTTTCTTCCACACTAGAGCCCCTGCCTAGTGTGGGGCCTTTTGTATAGAAGGTTCTGCATAAATATTTGTGGATTAAAGGAGTGGATGACTGTGATAGGCTCTGTGCCAAGCTTACGACTTGAAACACATAAGAAAACACATAGTTTTCCAAAAAAACTCAGAACAAGACTATCAGGTAGGTAGGGCTAGTGCTAGCTGCGTTTCACTAATGAGGAAAGTGAGGCTGAATCATCTTTGGTAATTTTCCTGAAGCCAGCTTTCTTGTGTTGTGTTCTTGGATTTTTTGAGTTTTCTAACTTTTGGCCATTCCTTCCTTTCCCTGTGTCATATCCTTTTCACTGTAGCTTAAAGCTCATGGCTGTGATGAGACTAATGTTCTGGTATTTCAACTTCAGCTTCTTGCCGTTGGTTATTGACATTTAATAATAACCAACATGTCAGAAGAGAAATTAGAAATTTGTGATGGATGTTGAGATGGTGTCAGTGCTTGAATTGGTGGATTTGTGGTGTGGCTACCAAGTATAGTGAATGGTTTTTCAAGCTATAAAATTCTCTCATTACTTCGTGACTATAAATAGACTTATAATTAATTACATGTATTTGAATATATTGTATATATAAAGTAATATTTGGAGAAAACTTTTTGAGCCTCTTATACTTAAAGGACTGTTAATTATACAGATTTTTAAATTTAGCGCTCAAAATAATCAGTAGAACTTCCATGTTAGATACCATTTTATATCCATATTTATTAGTCTACATGTAATAATCCTGCTCCTCATTTCTTTGCATTATTCATTCAGTCAGATCGACAGGTATTTGTTGAATACATGCTGTGTGCCAGGCACAGTTTTAGGTTTGGGGTACAGTGGTCAATGAAACAGAGAAAAACTCCCCCCCAATGGAGCTAAACAAAATCCATAAGTAATACGCACAGCATGTTAGCTGTTGTTACGTGCTGCAGAGGAAAGGGAAGCAGGGAAGGAAGGCTTGGAGGTGCTGAGGGGGAGCACCCCTGCGCTGGTCACGTGTAAGGGGTGTGATCAGGGAGGAGCTCACTGAGATGCTGACGTGTGTGCAAAGTGGGGTGTGGGGGCGCGGCAAGCCGCCCAGATAGCTTGGGGAACCCCATTCCAGGCAAAGGGAAGATTGCCATGTTTGGTTTCTTGGTTCCTTTTCAGTTTCTTTCACTGTTTCTTCTGCCAGTCCTTCCATAAATTTTTGTGTTTCTCATGGTTTTTGTTTTCTGCCCTTCTCTGTGCCCTAAGTGATCATTGTCTTTCTCAGTCATTGTGCAACAAACATTTATCGGATCCCAGGGTGCCAGGTAGCTTCTGTCAGCACTCAGAGCCAGCCGGTTTGCTCTGATGCCTCTCTAATCAGTTTCCCCTCCTTTATCTCCACTGCCTTTAACCAGGTCTTCATCCAGCTGTCGTTCCCCTTTATTTATTCTCCACTGTCTGCCTTTCATCCTTTCCCTATGTTTGTCTTTTGAAAACACAGACCTCATCATTTGACTATTCTACTAAGGAAAGGCTGGCTTTCGCCCACAGGCCAGTCCAGGCCGAGCGGTTTAAGGCTCAGCATTGGGCAGCGATCCAGCCTCATCTTCCGCTGTTGCCCCCTTATTTGAGTTGTAATGAACCCTCTGCTTGCATTAACTTTTACGCTTCTCTCTTGCGTCTTCCTCAGCCTCCTGTCCCTGCTAAGCACGAGATTTTCCTCTCCCTTCTTGCTCCAGTGGCACCTGAGACTTGTTTCAATTGTACCGTTAGTGCCTTGGTAATGCCTTGTAACTTTGTTGGGCTCTTAGTCACCCTAAGTATAGCACATGCTGGGAGCTCCAGACCAAACTGACAGTTGAGGCAACACTGTCCCTAGGAGGGACGGAGGGAAAATAGCCAGAGTGGCAAGACAGCTTTTCCTTCAGCGGTTGCTGGCCGCGTAACGCACGAGGGACGGAACTCCCTAAATCCTGTCCTGGTCTGTGCACCTCTGCTTCTGACAGTCCGGAGAGGCCTCGGTAGTGGGAGGCTCAGCATTACCTCCTGTAGCTTCGTAGCGCCGTGTGCACAGGAACACTGGCGGAGAGAATGGGATCTGTTAGAATTGGTCTGGAATTCAGAGCTGGGTCCCCTAACCGTCTCCTCTGTCATACACGCATGCGTGGCATTGCCTGTACTCTGGCGCTTGTCAGTGTGTTTCTGTGTCTCGTCCACTAGCCGGCCATGCGCTCTCTGAGGGCAGAGGGAGGCCTTACCTCATCGCCATCCTCGCCCCCGTGCCCAGCTGCCCACACGTAGCGCCCGCTCCGGGAAGGCGGCAGCCGCACTGCCGCTTAGCCCAGGCCCCGTCTGCAGTGACCGGCACGCTCTCTGCCTGTGCTGTCCTGTCCGGTGCGGCACCTGTGGCCATGGGGCACTTCCCAGGTGGCTGGTGTGACCCAGGAGCTGACTTACATTTCACTTCAATGAATTTAAATGTAAATAGCTCCATGTGGCCAATGGCTACCGTATTATACAGTGCAGTTCCAAATGGCCCCAGAGTGCTAAGCTTTTGGTTTTACTTTGTAATTTTTTTCTCTCAATCTCAGCATCCATTTTTTGCTACAGTAGTTGTGTATGTTGCCATCAGCCTTTCTTTGAACTTTTTGGATCTTAGTCTGCATGACATTCAAAGACATAATCAAGTTTATGGAATTCTCTTCTAAAAAAGCAAGTAGTCTAAGAACCTGGGACTTACCTTTCACCTCTCTTTAACCCCCGCGAGAAGGTGAAATTAGCCCTCAGGGAAGAAGAGAGGGCGAAAAATATAAATTACTGTGGGCATTCAGTTGAAGAAAAAATAACACCAATTTGAGATTACATGAATTCACTGAGACAGGGAGCACAGCCTAAAAATACAGTGCCTTTGTTTAGAGATTAGAGAATTAAAGTAAGAAAGGGAACAGAGTTATAGGAAAATTAAAAAGGAAAGACGATTATCTTGAAAGTCATTCAAGGAGAGCCCCAAGGAGGAGTAGAGGTGGGCACAGCAGATATCACAGGAGAAGACTAAGGTGATGAAAGTCTGTCTCATGTAATTTGGTGAAGGCTGCATGGATCTTAACTGATGGATCTTAACTCGGCAAATGTGGTCAAAACGGTGTGTTTGTTATAATTCGCAGTTTTCTTCCATATAGAAGTGCTAAGCATAGAAGGATTAAATACGTCCACTTTTTGAAGTCATTACTGTTTTTCAGTTTTTGTGTCCATATATAATTTTTCTCAACTTTTTCTATTTGTCAAAATATTTTGTTTTGCTACTATATATAACCTGGACAAGCATTGATATAACACTTGCTTTTTGCTCTGAAATTGAGCTTTTTAAAATCCTGCACAGGTGAGTTTCTCTGTTACCTAATAGTAGGGTTGTTGGTTCAGTAGCAACCGTTCAGGTCATGCTTTGATGAAGGGTTTGCTTAGAGATGTTGTGTCTTGCTAAATTCTCCATACCCCGAGGAAGACAGTTTTACCAAAAAATTGGGACATCTAGCCTCTCAGGAGATGTTGTCAGACTCCCCGCTGGCACCGGAAGCAGCAAGCAGCTCTTTCATTTCCCAGAGTACTCTCTGCCTTAGTCCTCTGGGACTGAGGACAGGCAGCCAAGAAAAATAAAAAAACTGGGAGAGCTGTTCCCCTAAGTATCTGTATTCTGAAGTAGAGATGGGCTCACTCTTAGGTTGTGTATAGTGCAGATGAAAGCTCATTATTATATTTTTTATTTTCAAATTGTGCCAACACATGAGTCATTTCTGAAATCTCATTTCTTAATTAGAGCCATTAGATAGAGCTGAAGTCTTCCTGGGTGAGTTCCGGTGGCCATCCCACTTTAACAAAAGGGAGGGAGAGCAGTCTACCCTGAAGCTGTCAAACCTTTTTTTTTTTTTGATGACTTGGGTAACTATGTAAGTTATAGTTACCTGAGAACTCTGCTAACAATACTCTCAAGGGCAGAAAGATGTCCCACGATTGGTACGTCAGGTAGCACACAGGCAAGAACAGGAGGACCCACTTCCGCTCTGTTTGAAAACACAGTCACTTATGTGGTCATATAAATTTTCGCTAAAAAGTTACTTTCCTAATTGACACCTTTGTTTTGTTCATCTTAGCATCTGATATTTTAAAGAGTAAACTAGGAAAGGTAATCATAATTATGCCTTATCATGCATGTTAATGTGATTGCCACTCAGCAATAAATGAAATGTAACTTGTCTTCCACAGTGAAATGAGTGACACTTATCCTTTCTGTGCTCTCAGTGGACTTGACTAGCGCTTTCTAAAGAGAAGTGTTTATCTGGTGTCTTACTTTGCCCTTTCTTGGCCATGGTCTATTTATTTTTTGTATTTGTACTTAAAAATCTAAACCTTATTGGTTTTGTTGTTGTTGTTGTTGTTCTGATTGTGTAACTGAAGGGCGGCCGGTCAGCTCAGCTGGTTAGAGCGTGGTGCTGATAACACCAAGGTTGCCGGTTCGATCCCCACATGGGCCAGTGTGATTGTGTAACTGATTAGAAAAGCAATAGGATTATTGTAAAACTTGTAAAATAGAAAATATTTTAAAACAAATAATACCATTTATAAAATTCTGTTAGTGTAAATGCTATTAATGTTTTGCTCTCTTACCCTCTAAACTTTATCTGTGGGGGGTGTGTGTGTGTGTGTGTGTGTGTGTCTGCGTCTGCAGTTGATGGTTCATTTTGAAATGTTCTGATTTGAGGAGGCCTTAAAGATCAAATTTAACTATGTTTACATGGACTTATAAGAAACTTATAACTCTTCGAGTTTTCCCAAATAATAAAATAGTCTTCTTTTTAACACATCCTACCTGTACCATTTTTCCTTTTTTAAAATGCCGTCTTTTTTCTGGGGATTCTGTAGAGTGTAATATGGGTGTGCCAGTGACTCGACACATTTTTCTAAGCTTAAACCAGAGTACTTTATTTCAGCAGAATCAAAAGGAGGAGGAATTAGAGTCTATGTATATTTGATATTTGCAGGAATGATTATTTAAAAGTCTTTGTGATCTAATAAAATGACTTTACTTTTTTTTTTTCCTAAAGCTTTCCCCCCTCCAATTAGTACATTGCCTTATTCTATTTATAGGTTTGGAAATATATATGTGGTATATAGATAATAGTATCTATATACATCTGTATATTACACAAGATTTTTAAAAAGAATCTTATACTTTAAATTTGATTTATAGTTTAGTTACTCCCTGTCTACCTGTGAAAAGTAAGTAAAGTAAAAGTAAATCTCTAAATATATGATTTACAGTACTTTTCACAAATCACCTTTGTGTAAAGGTCATTGACTTACTGAGTTAGGTGTCTGCCAATTAATAAGCTGTTTTGCTTACTAGATATATTCAAACAAGGCAGCATATTCCAGTGATGGTATTGTTAATTTTATCAAAATTAAAAACATCAGACACTATTTCTCAACAGTCCAGAATGAAAGCAAATTTCTTCATCTGGCAATTTAAGTAATTTAACAAAGAGCTTTAAAAGACCAGTTGCAGTGACCTGCCAACTACTTATAACACACTTCTTAATTTCATATAAATTCCTTGAGACCCACTGTTTGTATTTTGGGAATTTATGTGCAATTAGATAACTCAGATTATGTATTTCTTTACAAAGTCAGTACAACATCATAAACCAAAAGTAAGTTTGACGAAAGGTATTTAGTTTTTATGTGGCTTGCACTAGAGAAATATAAAGCAAGTAGGAGGTTTTTATTGGCATACCAAACCTTGCTATCTGTGGGGTACATATTTAGTGAATAAAGGAAATGCAGTAGAAAATGGTAGAAAATTCAACCAAAGAAGTTTGTTTGTTAACATGTTCTTTTGGAAAGGAAGGGCCTTCAAGTTCCAGGTGAAATTTATCTGCAAAGCAACAGTAGCACAATCTCTTACTTTATTTTCAAGGTTTTAAACAGGATTCAAACCCAGGTATTCTATTTCCAAAGCCTATTATGTGACAAAGTAACATCTCTGGAATTTGGGGAAGGTGTACTGTATAGTAAATACTACATGTTAGAAATGAGGCCGTTCGTTTTGTGTGCACACGTGATTAAGATTGTAGAGCAAACAGGCAGCATTCATTTAACAAATACTAGCAAATAAGCTGAAGGGTTGACTTTAATGTCTTTAGTATGTAGTTTATATCAATGGCTGCAACCTAACATGTTGATTTGAGCAATGTCTATACTGTGTTTCCCCGAAAATAAGACCTAGCCGGACCATTAGCTCTAATGCGTCTTTCGGAGCAATAATTAATATAAGGCCTGGTCTTATTTACTGTAAGACCGTGTATAATATAATATAATATAAAATACTAGGTCTTATATTAATTTTTGCTTCAAAAGACGCATTAGAGCTGATTGTCTGGCTAGGTCTTATTTTTAGAGAAATAGCGTAGTTGATTCTTTAGATTGAAAGAAGAAAATTAGAGTGGAAGATAACTCAAGAAAAAGAAACAGTTGAATATAATGTTTTTAAATGCCTAGTACCATTTCAAATATAGGAACCATGAATGCAAAACCGACTGCAGGACCACAGAGCGTCTGCGAGCAGTCTACATCTAGAGTTCATTCTCTTACTATGAAAAGTCTAAGGGCCTCAGTGAACGCCGCTGATCTCCGGCATCTTTTCTGCGGGGTCACTAACGCACCACTGTCACTAGGGTCTTCCAGAGAGGAGCTTCTTTCCAGAAAAGAAACAAAATATCATGTGTTGGAGGTGCTTGTAAGAGACATTGTTAAGCTTATCCAAACACCATAAATCATTCCATTAAGTTTATTTGTAGAGTCGGTTACATTTTAGAAGTGGCTGGTATTTTATCCTTGCAGTTGTCTGTAGAAAAGTTGGGGGGTTAAAGGGTGGGGAAAAGGGATTAGTATCCTTGAGTATCTCTGCGAGGGAGGTCTCTCGGGTCTTTTAATCAGCTTTTGACAATAACGAATATTGCTCATTAATTCTTTGCGGGGGGGGGTTCTTGGATTCTTACAAAATTGTCTGTCTCCAAATTGCTGATAGGATTCCCATCTAACTTGATGTTGTTGTTAAATGGTGCCCTTTTTAGTGGAAAGAAGAGCACATTTTATTTTAGAAACCTATTCATAAAAAAAGAAATTACATAATTCACAGTGCCGTAGTATTTTAATTCATGGTTATAAGTAAACAGTAATTATCCAGGATTGGTTACAAAAAATGTAATTGCTTTATTATATCAAATCTTCTAATTTCATGAATAGGTTGGTTAATTTTTTCGAGATTTGTGGTAGTATCATTATAATAACCGTAGTTTATGGACTTGGCTGACTCTTGTATTCACAGGCAGCTGTATTTCTCATGGACTTTGTAACATGTTTCTTTATTCCAGGACTTCTGCTGTGGGTGCCTCCTGCAACAAAACCACCTTACTTGGCCTTTCTCTTCTGTCTTACGCTGACTGTATTTCTCACTTTCTGTCCCAAAGCTAAATGACCAGCTTTACAGTTGGACTTAACTCTTTCTTAAAAATAATTATTTTTTTATTAGTTTCATGTGCACAAAGCAACATAATAGTTAGACATTTACACCCCTCACAAAGTGATAACCCCCTCCCCCTCTGGCGTCTCATATATCTGATACAGTACCATTGACTTTCTTCCTTCTGCTGTACTCTACCTCCCGTGACTACATATATAATAATTGTCATACAGTATTATTCTACTTCAGCTTCAGTTGTAGAGCGCGTTGGTCCTGAAGTGATCCCCCTGATAAGTCCTGGGTATCTATCCAGAGAAATCCAAAACACTAATTTGAAAAACTGTATGCACCCCTATGTTTATTGCAGCACTATTCACAATAGCCAAGACATGGAAACAACTGGAATGTCCATTGATAGATGATTGGATAAAGAAACTGTGGAACATGTATACAATGGACTCAACTCTTTCAGATTATAACATTGAGAGTCACTTGAGTGGGATTTTGTAAGCACTTACTTTAAGTTTTATGAAGACTTGCAGACCCATACAGAAGTGGAGAGAGCAGTATAAAGAAGCCCCACGTCTCCAAGTCCCAGCTTCAACCTTTATCAACTTGTGCTCAGTAAGAACGTTGTATCTGTAACCGGCTGTACTCGCTCCTTCTGGATGATTTGGAATCAAATCCCAAATGTCGTATTATATACGATATTTGATGTATATATATGAGGTATATGACTCTTTCAAAACAACCACAATACTCATCCCAGTTTCAAAATTAATAAGTATCTAATACAGATATAAAGCATAGAAAGACAAATATTTAAAATACCTTTTAGCAATAGGAACTGAAGGCACTGCAAAATTAGTATTTCAGAATGTGTTTAGCTTCAAAGTGGTTTTGTCTTATGAACGTTGAGAAGTGGAAAAGGGTTAGGGAAGTTATTTTTAAATTCTACTTTAGACATTATTAGAGTTCTAGGTTTTTGTATCTTACCTCTAAAAGAAGTAAAAAAAAATATTCTGACTTTGCTGTCAGAATTTACAAACTATTATACATTGGCCATTAATGTTGAGTACAAGCATACTTCTGACATACACATTATATGAAATAAGGACTTTTAAAATAAGCAACAAACTATTTTTGAAAGGCTAAAAAAAATTGCATCAGATTTAGAAATAGTTCTTGAACAGAGAGACATATCCTATAGGTGATTGATTGGCTTTAATTTGGGAAATCACTATGTTGCTGCCTGCCTTTTTTATTGGAAGGAAAAGGAAGAAAATAAATAGTATTTGTACCTCTGGTCGAGTGACCTAGAGTATTCTTTTTCCTTTGCTCTGTAATAGATTAGTAATTCTTTAAATAATTGATGTTAAGTGTCTCTGAATTCCTGTGGTTTGAAAGCTTTATAGATACTATTAACTTACTCTTCCTGACTGAGGAGGATGTGTGATGGTATCTTTGTTTCCTTAGTCTAAATTTAGACTTCTTCATGAATTAGAAAGCTGTGAGTGTGTGTGAACTAGAGTAAAATATGGCTGTTTTCGTAGTTTTTAGCTTTTTTTTTTCTCTTAACTTCCTTTTTCACTCCTTCATGCAGTTAAGGGTGAATAGAGAGCTAAAAATAAATACTTGGCAAACAGTTCAAGCTATAAGTTATTTTTCTATTTCTCTTGAACTGAATAAAAGCAATAGTTAAAAAAAATCTCTGAATCACATTTCATTTGGAATCCTTGGCTTACAGAGAAAACATTCCTTTATTCTGGGTTGACATTTCCCCAGCTGCCTGCTCTCCCATCTCTCAGAACCTTGGTCCAGTTCTGGATTGGAATAGGGATTGGCCACGTGCACAAGTTTGTACGTGCGTTTATACATGTACATATGAATTTGCACTTGAGTATCCCTTTTAACAATCCTGATCTTCTGTGGACTGGAGTTTGGGGTGTTTTTGTTCTGTTTTATAAATCTATAATTACTTTCTGATTTTAGAATTGGATCACACATCAGCATTTAAAAAATCAAAAACCTCTAGAAAACTGTCCCTCCTAATACATTTAAGCTATTTTGTTTATGACCCGTTTTCCGTTCCTTCTGAACCCATTCTTTTATTCCTACCACTGCAACTAGACTTATCATCCCCTGCCAACCCCGGAGAGTAGAGAGGGTCTAAAGCAGTGATTAAAACACAAGTGCAAGAAGCCTGGATGGTTAAATCATATTTTTAAAAATTCAACGTTTCTGCTGTCTCTTCAGATCTGTCAAATGGGAGGCAAAGTAAACAGAGAAACTAAAATTTAGTTACTACAATTTATATTTTCCTTTTGAACGCTATAGCATACTGAGCTATTTTAACTAGTACCCTTTCTCCATGCTGACATTCCATATTTAACTTGAAAATGCTTTTGTTTATTTAAGAATGAGTAAAATGTAGCAGACGAGAAATTGAATTCATGTATTCACCTATACATGGTGTTAAAGATTGAAGTGGTTTAGCATTTAGCGCTGGGCTTGTAATTGAATAGTCCTCGGCACAGAATGTTTGGGGACCAAGAGGAAACAGCACAGCAGCGTGGCCAGTTTTGGTCTTCACCTGGAGGATTGTTGCATGCAGCCCAGATAACGTGCGGTCCGTATCTTGAATCTAGATGTGATACAATTTAGGGTAGAGAACCCGTAATTTACCTAGTGGTTATCTGTACAGCATTGTCTGCTCCCCAGCGCTTAGCCAGGACCGAGAAAACAGCAAGGTCTTCAAAGAGCAAACCTATCTCCCCAATTCTTGTAACCAAACTGATAAACGCTATTCCTAGAAGATTTCCAGAATTCAACATCGACAGCATAGTTGCTCCTAGTTTAGACACAGTTTGAAACTGGTTATCTCAGCCCATGGCAGGAGAGATGCTTTCTGAATAGTCAAAACAGGCAGCTTCTATGATAAAAACTCAGCCTTACTGTTTAGTCGGCTCCAAGAGTAAGTGCTCTCAGTCCTATGATTATATTCCATAATCTCATGAAGTGAAAGTTAATTTGTTCAATACCACCTTGCTTTAACCGAGGGGAAGAAGAGACTCTATACAAAGTAACATAATAACAACATTAAGATTATTAAATACCAATAAAATTGCTGTGTAGTTACAGTGCTTTACAGTTAACACAATGCTTTCATTCATATTTAAAAATAGATGACTTCTTCTAAGCCAGAGTCTGCTGACTGAAAAAAAGAAATCCTAAAAAGTGGCAGAATTCCTAGCAGAGCCTCCTGAAAGTTTAAGGAAAATATCCCTGAGCACCCACCTCATCATGGGTCCTGAAGGCATCGCTGTGTGACTAGCGATACTTGTGATGGCTCTGTGCAGACTGGTTAACTGATAAATGTCCAGGGCTGCTCGGCTTCTCTCCATCAGGCCTGTGTACATGACGCACCTGTTTCCAGGTGGCGTTGGCCCCTGTAGGGCTGTGTGTCCTACCTTAGCTTTACCTTCCTTGCATTAAGGGGGTTCTCCAGACGTCGTCCACTGAGTGCTTTATGGGATTGTACAGCCAGTTGTTTGCCCAGGTGTGGCACTCACCTAGTAACTCAGCGAGATCTCTGCGCAGGTTGGGAAGCACAACTGAGAACTGCCACGAAGTACCGGTAGCATTTCCTTGTTACACAATGATTGTTTTGCGGTTCTGGGTTGAGAAGATAGTACTTACTTGGGGATTAAATGACGTTCAGAGGACTGAGAATGAAACGAGGATATTTCAGTTTGCTGCAGGGCATACACATTCTTTGGCTTCTGGTCCTCCCAGATGTGTTTGTTTAGGAAATTTCTAACTTGGTAATTTTAATGTTAATGTTTATAATTTTATAGCATCCAGACGAGAGGATCTCAGAAGTTTGAAGCAGATTTAAGAGACATTTCCGCCCATCCTCTTCCCTCTTGACTAACCCCTATTTGAGATCGCAGTTTAGGAGTCCCTTTCTCTGCGATGCTGTTCGAAACCCTTTCAGGTCTGTGTTGGCACTTGCTCTGTATGCCGGTGACACAGGGGTTCTGTTGTCGTGTTGAGTCACACTGCTTTGACATACTTGTTTTGCCCACGGTTCGGTCAGTTTGTGTGGGCTGGGAACTAATGGTATTCTTTAAATACTTCCTCAAACATGTATTTCATGGAAGGAAGATAAACTATTTTTCTCTTCATAACATTTCCATGTGAAATAAATACCTTACTAATTCCTTTCTACTGGCCGAATCAGGGTCAGTTTCCTAAGAATAATTAGACAAAATATTTCCCAAGTTTTGGTAGTTTTAATTCATGATTTTTCTGAACCGGACAGCTTCCTAAAGGGCATTTAAATTTTGGTAATAAGATTTATTAATGAAAATTTGTTAATCCTGGTAAAAATTTCTATACTGTTCAGTTTTTAAAACGTGAGCTGACTGCAGTCATACATGGCCAGGTTATTCCCAGGGGGCTTCAGTGGCCCTTGTAGCTGGACTTCCCAGAGCACAGCCCTCCAGCACCAGGCTGTCATCGGGCTGGGCTCCAGGGAGGGCCTGGGGCCTGTGCGTCCTATTCAGCTTTGTATCTTGGGCCTGTTACAGGGCTTGAAAAACAGTGGGTGGGTGTTCAGTAAACATTTGATGAATTGTTGAAAGAGTACTAGTTTTTGTCCCCTTTACCCGTGTGCAAAATTTGGTTTGGAATCTCAGAAATAAAATTCTTACTCATTGTTTCTCATTACATGGTTGGTGTGTATCCGCATATTAAGTGATCTATCCATGTGCAGAATAGAATCTTTAGGAGACTTTCAGGTTGTTACCATGAGTTTCCTTTCTAGATTAAGTTTTCCGCCTAGCAGAGTACATACTTCTTTTGCTTGCTAACATCTGTGAGCTAGCAGGCAGGCTGGGTTTTCGTTAAGGGCTGATGTGTAAAATATGTGACCGCTGAGAGACTTGACTGCTGCTTGTGATATTTGAAGTAATTAAAGCAATCTGTATTTATTCGTGTGGGCTGGACAATAAATGAGAGAAATTCATAAAATCTGTAGCCAAATAATATTACATACTATTTTGTTTTGCTTTTTTTTTTTTTTTTTTTTTAAAGGCTTGTAAGTTAAACCTGAAACTGCTGTTTCCTCTTAGGTTAAACCTAATCACTCAGACCAGGAATGAATGCCCATGAGTAAAGTCAGGAAGCCTGACTTGGGCTCCTTCATTTGTGACTCCAAACGTTATTTCATTAGATAAACCAACCAGTATCACTAATAGTCGCTAATGACACCTCGTTCCTCTAAGGCCTTTTATCTTCCAACGTGACTCTGGCTCTCCTTTTCCAAAGTGTATGAGAGGATTATGGTGTGTTTTGTTTATTTTCATTGAAAAGAATGAATTATGCAGAATGAATTAGAAAATGAGAAATAGTATTTTGAGGAACTGGATACAACTTTTGTATTTATTAAACTTAACTAACTTTACCTTTGCCTTAGGTTGTTTTTGGTGTTTATCTGCTTTGATTCTTATTGAAGATGATCTCCTACATCATTGTAAAAAAGATTTATGACTTAGAAAAATAATGAAGAGAAAATAAGGTACAGTACTAAGCAGGGCCAGGTAGAGAAGTGTTGAAGATTCCTGTGCAATTACTAACGTTTGGCTGCTGCTTGGCTGTGAGCTTCCTGGGCAAAGCAAATAGAAATATCTCATTTACAATAAGATGAGCATTGTTTGTAAAATAAAACTATATCAGTTGCTTAAGAAAAGGAAATGTTTTTTCCTGTTGCTGAAGTCAGAGAAATTTCTTACGTAGGCCTCTAGCAAGGAGACATCAAGTAATAATATAGTAAATAGCGCCCTCCAAGTAAATATAATAGGGAGCTTTGAATGATATAACTCCTAGTCAGAACTGTGTAAAAAATGATTCTTCAAAGAACAACACTGTCCAATAGAAACAAAGTACCGGGGGTGCCAAAAAAATGTATACACATGACTTGTATTCATCTTTTGTTATCAGTATATATTGAGTGTTAACAATTTTAATACATATTTCCTTTCTTAAAATGTGTCTACATTTGTTTGGCACCTTCTGTATGTATGATTTTAAAATTTCTATTAGCCACATTAAAAAGTAAAAGAAATAGATAAAATTAATTTTAATGATATATTTTAACCCAAAACTTCAAAAACATTATCATCTCAACATGTAATTAATATAAAATGAATTTCAAGTGCTCAGTAACCATGTATGGCCGGTAGCTGCCGTACTGAGCTTTGCAGCTATTACATCCCTAGAGGAGAAAAACCTTCCTCGGGGACACATCAGAGCTTCCTGGGACCTTCGACATATGTGTCCTTGGAAACGATTCATTTGGTGCGGGGCTTGGAGGGGGTGCTCCTCGGTATATGTATTTTGGAAAAGTTTCCCAGTTACATTTTGACTTACACTTTTGGCTGAGAGTCACTGATCCCGAAGAGAGAATGACTTGCATGCACTTTATGTAAAGATGAGTCTTGCAGCGAGGCCTTGGGTAAGGGTTCCGCAGCGAGAGCCTGAAGCTGGGTGTTCAGCCTGCACAGCCCGAAAACTCCTGGGGTTGAATTTTGAATTGGTTAATAAATACTATGTCAATTTGAAGGGGCACCTTTCCTCGGGGAACACAGTGCAGGAGGTGGCGACTGGTGAGTGACTGTCGGGAAATGAGTAGAGAGAACTGTGGGTTCAGGACAGAATCCCTGTGGCTCCGTAGGACAGGACCTTGAGAGACACAGGAGTTAAGGTGGCCCTGTAAGAACTAGTAAGATTTAGAAGGGAGACGTTCCAAGGGTGGGGACATTAGTACAAGTTCAACCGATACTGGAGAGGACATTTTGAAATGAGATGCAAATCAGAGTAAGGGAGAAAGTTTTGTTTATTCAGAGGGTGGCATGAAGACATTTGGATATTTGAGAGAAGGTAGGAATGCTTTTTTAGCTGACCAAAAAAAAAAAAAAAAGAAAACTCCTTTAAAAACATAATAGTGACTGTCAATAAAGACATTATTTCATAAAAAGAAACCTGGAGAAAGACACTCCGGGTCAGTGTAGCAGCTTGATGACATCACCCAGCAGCCGGGGTTGTCTGTGTTGTGGGAGGGGCTTTCATCCTTGTGCCGTCGCCCTGTGTGTGGCCCTGGGTGGTCACTCAAGGCAGGAAGGGCAGAGGGCAAGGTGTGGAGTGGAGGGCATGGCAGGGCAGCCCAACTGCCATTTTCCCTCAGCTCTCTTGTTAGCAGAGGACAAAATTTCCTCGAAGCCCCTATCAGTCTTTCTTGTACCTCACTGTTCAGAACTAGATCACGTGTCCACTCCTCGCTGCAGCGGAATTTGCTATAGTTCTGACAGCCTCTTGTATTAATCATCGCTTCATTTAAAAATACTCTTCCTTAGGAATCAGTGACACGAACTGACGTGGCACGTATCTGTTAGTACCCTTCCCCACAGGTTGTCTGTTTGATACCCAGTGTGTCCGCAGTAGGTGCTGCATTTTATTGGTTGATTGATTGCTGAGTGCATGGTTAGTACCATGCAGACATTCTTATGTTATGAGGAGGAGAAAGAAAGGCAGTTTATATACTATTGAGCATGATCACACTGTTAAAAATGTTAATAGTCTTTCAATAGTGGGAATCTATTTTTTCATTAACTTTTCTAATAGCAAGGAAAACTTAACTGAAGTTTCTAGGCAGAACTTTAGAGATCATAGAATACAATGACTACCTCCCTAATAGGGGAACATGGGTAATAATATGCTACTTTACATTTTTACGAAAAGTTTTAGGATTTACAAAATACACTCACATGCATGTGGTCTCATTTTAACTGCAAACCGCTTCTGAGTAGGTAGATCTGAAGGTAAGCCTGGGTCTTGCCAGCAGGCCTGTGACCTTGGGTAAGTCATTTGCAAAATGAGAAAATGAAGGTGGTCTGAGTATCCAGTGGGTTACAATATATGAAAACATTTTGCAAACTCTACAGTATGAAACAGATGTTGGTAGTAGTGGTGTTACAACTGAGAAACTTAGTTCCCAGAACAGTCAGAACAGACAGAGCTATTGAGTGGTAGCCAAACCCAGGCTGCAGAATAGACTGGAAAACACGAGGGCCTTGAGTAGTGAGTGATGCAGGAGAATGTCCTCGTGAACTTCGTGGGCACACATGAGCTCACGCCTTTTTGGATAGGCATTCCCTGTCTTACCAGGTACTTTTCTAGAAACCATGCAATAAAATTGGAAGTTATTTTCCTGTGATAATGATGTCATATTTGTAGTTGTATCTCCAATTAAGAACTCAGCATAAACAAAAATATGGCCAGCTATGTGTCATAAAAGCAAATGTACAGCAATCGAAATTCTATATAATTGTTCTAAATAGTAATCTGCTTTAAGTTTATTAAATGGGCATGTATGCACTGTATGCATTCAGTATAGAGAAATAAGCATAGTGTGGCACCTTTTAATGAGTTGGATAAAAAGTTAATTTGCTAGCTGCGTATTAAATATTTAATATTAAAAGTTGTAAGGGCTTTGGAAGATGATTTTAAGGGTTGAGAATATATCATTAATGAAAGCTGCCTACATAATGACTTCTTTTCCCTCAGTTTTTCCTTTAGCAAACAGAGGCTTTCTGAATTTCATCATCTACACCTCCTAAAAGTACTATGAAAGCTGTTTAATGCATATTTGTTAATGATAAATGTGGTTTTTGCTCACTGCAAAGAATTCATACAGTAGATTATTAATTGTGTAATAATACATTTATCCATTAAAAAGCAACAGACAATCCTTTTAAAATTTTGGAAAATACAGAAAATACGTATTTTTTGAATAACTTCATTTTTTAAAAAATTTTTATTGAGGAATATTGGGGAACAGTGTGTTTCTCCAGGGCCCATCAGCTCCAAGTTGTTGTTCTTCAATCTAGTGGAGGGTGCAGCTCAGCTCCAAGTCCAGTTGCCATTTTCAATCTTTAATTACGGGGGCACAGCCCACCATCCCATGTGGGAATTGAACCGGCAACCTTGTTGTTAAGAGCTCGCGCTCTAACCAACTGAGCCATCCGGCCGCCCCCAGAAAATATTTTTAAAGTGGCAGAAAGCTCACCAAGAGTTTCCACCCAAAAATGACCAGTGTAAATATTTTCATTTATTTGTTGCTAGCCTTGCAAGTAATAATTGTTAAAATGAAGTCTTGTGTCAACTTTGCCATCTCTTCTTCAGAATTTATCAGTTTTTTCTATAAGCAAAGCCGATTATTATTTGATCAAATACACCCCTCAAGGAAGCTATGATGCTATTATGACTCTCCACTTGACATTGTGTTTACAATTATTAAACTAATTCATACTTCAGTGAACAGCAATAAAAACAGTTACTGGATAAAAACAACTACAGGAGAATAAAAGAGCTTCAAAAATTCATAGAGTTAACATGGCAAGCTGGGTGTAGAATTGTGGTTCAAACAGGAGTGAGGTGGGGAGTGAAGGGATCAAGGCAGTGAGAAGTGAAGTGTGGGGCGCAGGCACCCCAGCGCTGGGAGCAGCACAGGAGTGAGGCCAGCAAGTCGGGTCCTGGGCCCGCCCCCGTTTTCTTCTGGGCTGGGAACCAGGCCCGCAGCAGTGATGTGATTCGTCCAGGATGACAGAGCAAGTTAGTGTGAAGGCGGGGGTAGGCAAATCCAGGCTCCTGACTTCCAGGTGATTCTTCCTTCTCCTGTACACAAAGCAGCAAAAGGAGCCCTGATGATAGAAAGTGAATTCTACAAATGTTAACATTCGTTGTATGAAGCTTGTGGTACCTCTGTTCTCTTTAACGGTACTTGGGTCTCTGGGGAAAAGGAATGAGAACAGCGTGAACTTTCAGAGTCAAACCTAAATTCCAATTCTGACCAGTTAATTCCTTTTTGATAGCACTGGTCTTTCTTTGTGATTTCATCATTTTAAAGTACACGTCATATTAGAATCATTGATCATTGTAACTGAAGTGATGTAATATGGTATATATTAAATGTTAGTTGGGAAATACAGCCCCACGGTGGGACAATAAAAGAGGTCATTATTGTAAGGCCTAAAGCCTGCCCCACTGAAGCACAGCTACTGAATAAAGCGTTACCCATCACAAACAAAAGATGGAATTCTGCGCATGCGGACATGTCACTGGGATAAGGGAGGTGACAAAGCCAAGGCCACTGTATCTTTTCAGGCACTGGCCATGTGATGCACGGAGGCAACTTTTGGAATAAAGAAAATGTTTTTAATGCGTCTGTATTTACGCTAAGAGCGCCTCACTTGGTGTTCACCATGCAGCGAGGCTCCTGGTACAATTTTAAAAGGCGTTAAACGGGGGTCAGTAAATACTCGGCACCCTTGTACCTTGGCTCTCCCCACCCCCTCGGTCCCCCGCCCCACCCTTGGCCCATGACAGACGCGGATAATTAATCACAACTAGAGTCCTCCAAGAACATGGTCTCGGTGTTTCAAGTTAAAGCGCTCAGCCCCGTGATTCTCAACCAAGGTGATTTCGCCCCTAGGAGACATGTGGCATCGTCTGGGGATATTTTCTTATTGCCATGACTTGTCAGAGGGCAGGGTGCCACTGGCATCTATGGGGAGATGGGGAGAGACTAGGGGTGATACCACACATCTGCCACCACACAAAACAGCCCCCACCACAAAGAATTGTCGCATCTAAGGTGTCAGTCATGTGAGTTGAGAGACCCCGTCTTAGCCTAAGGTCTTGGGCTCAGTGATACGCAGAGCTGTGTTCTGCCTTCCAGTTCACTTGGGGGAGATGTTTAACCTCACTTAGCCTCAGTTTCCGCATCTGGATAGTGAAGACAGTGATATCTGCTTTATATACATGTGGTGAACAGTGTCGGATACATGGTCAGCTGTCAACTCTTATTATCACCACCAGTAACATCAAGCATGTCACAAATATTAGAATGTAAAGTTTGATGAGTACTATTTAAGTGGCCTGCATTTTTTGGCTTCTTTGCTAAATTCCCTCATTCAAGAAGTATTCATGTATCCTTGAGTAGTCCTGCCACAGCCCAGTGAGACCACTTAGAAGCTGTTGTTTCCCACTATTTTCTAATTATGCATGCTTCTGGCTACCTTATTCAGATATACATGAGCAAAATAACAGTGGTTTCAAGACTGAACACTTTGTAGCAAGATTGCAGACCTTCAGAGGCCCTTGCCTTTGGAGTTAGGATTGTTTGTAGGCGCACAGGCTGGAGCTGCTCCTCCCAGGGTCAGCTCTTCAGTACTTGCTGTGGTTTGGTGGAGACAGCCTCCTAGATTCTGGTAACCATGGGAGTTTTCTCTTCCTCGCTAATGGCCCCCTGATGATTTTATTGACGCACATTAGGGAGGGTGATGAGCTGCTTCTGAACCTGTGCAGGGCCTTCATTAAGGACGTGTGATAATGGGACCACAGATACCCACTGTGACAGCAGGTAATGGTGACAGGAAGTAGAGGGGAGAAAGACAGAGGCGCAGAAAGCCTTGTGACTCCTGCCCTTGAAGAGTTTACAGTCTAACCCAGGAGAGATAACTTACATGTTTAATTAGTACTCACTGGATTTATAGGCTGAAATGTATGGCCGACGGCATATGTATAAGGTTGGAGATAATTGAGCAAGCTTAGGAAAAGGACATATCAAGGGCAGCCGTTTCATTTAATTGGAGGTAATTACCACTTATATGAGTATGAGACTAACAGCACTTTCAGGTCTTAGGATTTACCGTGAATGTCCGTACTTATTTTATTTGACCTTTGCAGTAGCCAAAACAAAGTAACAGTGACTGAAGTGCCTCCCGAGTGGATATAGGCGGTGCTATGTGATGTAAACTAAATTACAGGCTTTAAACTGGATTGGGGAATGTCATGTGGAATTAGAGGAGTGACAGTCTGTCTCTAGCACTGCCCTGGCCCACGGACGGAGGTAAATGTGTTAGGGGACCTTGAAGAAGATGAGGGGTGTTGGTGGACACATCCTAGAGAGACATCACACTGCTTTAGTTCTAAGGATCTGCCTGTACGCCTCAAAATCAAACATACTTCACTCATCAACCAAGCCTGTTGTCTTTGCTGTCAGCGTATGCTTCTTTCACAAGTTAGCAAAATGCCTAGCACTTTTATATTTTTAGCTCTCCTTTCCTTTTCCTGACCTGAAGAACTGTGGTTTTGATGGGGACACAAAAACAAACCAACAGAACACAGGCGCTAAAATAACGGACAATATGAAAAATGTGTTAAGAAATTTTTTTCTTTAGAGCCTGTTAGATGGGGTGTTTTCATAAGGTATTTCTACTAATTAATGTATTAATTTGTAAATAATTAATTTACAAATACATGAACTGTTTATTCCATGGCACTGTAATTGAAATGTCAGTGGTGAAAGAAAGGAGACTCTTAACAAACCATGTTCCCTTACATGACAGGCAGTTCCTGCCCTCAAGTTTTTTCCTAAAATCTTCCTGTAATTTCCCAAAATCGAGACTGTGAAAACCCTTGGGTAGTAGAAGCTGAATTTAGAACAGTACCTCATGAAAAAGCGAAAGAATCTGTAAATAATACCTTTCAGTAGAATGGCCTTACTAGTTGTGATCAGAATTCGGACCAAGTCATGAGAAGAACCCAAGATTAAATCACTTACTGTTTTATCACCTAAAAGAATTGTGGCCCAAAAAGATAGGAACTATATGAAAAGCTGCATATTCTGCCAAGTTTGAAGTTCTTGTATAGTTGTATGGAAGACATTTATATTACACATTTGAGATTCAAATAAATGCCATTGTTGTAACCACCTGAGCAAGGGTTATAGACTTCTTTGCATAGGCAAAAAAATTAGGTAACATACCCATTAATAATAAACTTGAATCTAAGGGCCAGAGCTCTACATATGGTCGTTCACGTTGTCCCACCCACGGTGAAGGCACCATTCCTACCAAATGGATCTTTCGTTATTTTGAAAGCTTTTTCCTGTTTTTATTGTAATCGTTGATTGCAAACATGGGTGATTTGTATATATTTTTTGACAACTTTCTGGCTGGTGACTGTCAAGTGTCTTGTTCGGAGGCCACTGAGACGTTGTGTAGGCCTGAGGCAGACTCCTGGGGGAATCTCCTCCTGTACGTTACGGGGTCACTGATGTAAGGCTAGAAAAGACAGATCCAGCCTGGCGGCTGCAGTTTCAGGCAAGAATTCATCCTTCTCCCACGAAGGACTCTGATACTGAAGGCTTAGCAGCTGAGAAGTGACCTGAACAATGTCACGGGCAAGATTTTCCAAAATTGTTCGTGATGATATCGTTGTTTTATTAGACAACTATCTTTTACATCCTGGAAGATTCAGAATTCAGTTTAAAAAGAATGCACAAGTAAGCAATCTCTCCATGTTTGGCAGTATATGTAGTTTTCATAGTTAAGAGAATTTGACTTCTTAGAGTAGTAAGACTGCCTTATAATTATAATTTTTAAAACACATTTCATTATAGAAAGTTTCAAACATTCATAAAAAGTAGAATGGTCTAAAGTACCCCTATGTACCTGCCTCACCAAACTTCAACAATTAACCACATATACCGCTCTTGTTCACCTATTTATCACCATCCTCCCCACCTATTGTTATTTTTTTTTTTTTAAGATTTATTGGGGAATATTGGGGGACAGTGTGTTTTTCCAGAGCCCATCAGCCCCAAGTCTTTGTCCTTCAATCTAGTTGTGGAGGGCGCAGCTTAGCTCCAAGTCCAGTCGCTGTTTTCAATCTTTAGTTGCAGGGGGCACAGCCCACCATCCCATATGGGAATTGAACTGGCAACCTTGTTGTTGAGAACTCATGCTCTAACCAACTGAGCCATCTGGTGGCCCCTCCAGAAGCTCAGTCGCAGCTCGTTGTCTTCAGTCTAGTTGTGGAGGGCGCAGCTCACTGGCCCATGTGGGAATCGAACCGGCAACCCTGTTGTCCAGAGCTCGCGCTCCAACTGAGCCATCCAGCCGCCCCCCAACCCCCACCTATTGTTTTTAATGGAGTACTTTAAAACACATCCCAGATACTTGTCATTTCCCCTTTAAGTCCTTAGGTGTGACTCTCTGACAGATAAGAATATATATATAATCATGAGTTCATTAAACAGTAACTCCTTAGTAACGTTTAATCCCCAGTCCATATTCAGATTTCCTTGATTTTATTTAATAGTTGGTTTGTTCACATTGAGATCTAAAAAGGGTTTGCACATTGCATCTGATTAGTCACTTAAATGTCTTTTATTCTCATAGTTCCCACTTTATCCCCCTTCTCTCTTCCTGTGCCATTGATTTGTTGGAAGAACTGGACACATGTCCTGTAGGATGTACTACATGTTGGATGTGGCTAAGTTTTGCTTTTTCATAGTGTCATTTTATTTCTTCCCCTATTCCTTGGTTTTCCTATAAAGTAGAGATTCAATTACATTCAGGCTCAATGGAATTCCAATTCTTGAAAATTGAGATGCAATTCACATACTATAAAATTTAAACTTTTAAAGTGTACAGTGTAGAGAATTTTTTTGGAATATTCATGGAGTTGTACAAATGTCTGTTTAAGGTTATGTATTGATTGGTTGATGAAAATGTGCGACCACAGGCTCACAACCTAACCCTCTATTTCCCCTAGAAAAGGTAGTGTGGTTCAGTATTCTCTTCTTCAGTCTTCACACGACTCTGTAGAACGCAACTGCTGTGAGTACGGAGCATCAGCCACCCCTAGACCGGAGTCGCGGGATCACGGGGTGAATCTGGGTTTGGCATCGTGAAGCCCCACTGCACTGTTTCCGGGGCAGCTGCACCCTTTCGTTCCCACCAGCAGCGTCTGAGGACGCCAGCCCCCCACACCTGGTGTCTCCTGGTACAGCAATCCTAGTGGGTTTGAAAGGCTGTCTCACTGTGGTTTTTATCTTTTATTTCTCTGATGACTGACTAAAGGGTGCTGAGATTTTTTTGTGTACTTATTGGTCAGTGTACTTCCGATTTAAAATAAGTAATTGAAATAATGTTGCTTGCAGTTTTTAGGTTAAACACAAATTTATTTACTTTCTGTAATATTTACGAGAATTTGAGGTTCACCATTTTTTAAAGTTTAGTTTATTAGTTTTATAAACATGAAGTGATTGGAAAGATTTTCCATCAGGTAGTTGAAATATCTGAAAAGGAAAGAAATCTATTCAATGTGTAATTGAAGTTTAAAAATATAAGGAATTAATCAAAAGCTATTGATAAGTGATACATTTTTGACAGATTTGTAAATTGAATAAAAATTAAAAGCTAGGACTACTTTTTGAATTTGTAACTTTCATAAATCAAATGTTAATTTAGTAAGCCAAAACTGAAGTAAACTTCTAAATAGTATTCTCTGTGCACAAAACTGCCTCTGATGCAAACGCTACTTCCGAAGGCTCCAAAGCAACTCACATCTTTAACTTTTGACACGTGGCTGAATTTGCACCATCCAATTGTTTCTGTTAGGCCAGCTCTAGCATGCCTCTTCTTTTGCAGTGGATCTTTATCTTCTGTTCTATTTGCTGCCTTTTGTCTTTATTATGAGTTGAACAGAAGAACTAAATTATTTTTGATGCCACTGAAAATAAAAACTTTAAAATTATTTCTTTTAGAAAACAAAACACCAACCGCCATTACTACCACTCACACACTTTTAAAAAATAATCCTCAGGATTGATTTTCCGTCTCCTTGGAAGCTTTGAGTTGGTAGAGACCTTGGGGTTTCAGTTTAACTTGGGTTTGGACCAGTAGTTGGCTTGGAGCAATACTGGGCAAGTTGTTTACTTGTAAGAAGTGCAGTTTCAAGAACACCAGAAGAAATTACAGATCATTTGTAGACAGAGCTGATTACTCTCAAGTCAAGTTGCAAGTCAAAGGAGAAGGAGGTATTGTCTCCAATTGGAGGGTTCAAATAGTGTGATCACAGCTGTGTGTCCACTGCTGTCTGCCTGAAGGGGAGTTGCCTGGCGTCTGTTCTCTTACCCTTGGCCAAGGGCAAGGTTTTATTTCCCACTCTTCCCACACACAGTGACCGAAAGATCCAGGATCCTGGCCCTCAGTTGTCTGCAAGTTATGGGGTCAACAAATAGTTCCCATTTCACACCTGGTCTTTTGAGAGATTTGTCTTCTTTTCCCTCTATTTCTTTCCCTCAGTTTAATCATCACTAACTTTCTCTTCAGCCTCCAACCCCTCACTCCTGCTCTAGTCTTCTAGTCTTCACAGAAAAACTAGTCCAAAACTAGTCGCATACACACACCGATGAATCTTTCTGGTTTGAACCTATGTTAGTAGTTTCTTTGACTCTTTGTTTCTTGGGCTGAGGAGATGGTGCTATCAAGATTTATTGCCAAGAGTAGTGGTGGAGAGAAGTTTACAGAAAATGAACAGATGAAAATACTAAGTTATAACCCTGCACCCAGTAAGTATAGCATATAAGACAACACCAAAAACTGGAATCAAAAGTTAATTCAATATATTTCTGGAATGATTAGTAGAAGTTATGGCAATATTTGCCCTTACAGTTCACTTCTTATCCAAGAGATTTGTGTTTTCTGTTTTTGTTTGTTTGTTTGTTTTTAAAGCCAGAACAACTCAGATTTATTTAATATAGGAAGCATATATTCTGGAGGCAAATGGGGCAGTCCAAATGCTTCGGCTTACCCAAGGACTGTGACCGGAAAGACTGATTCTGAAGTAAACTATATATACACGTGTGAGCAATTCATTAAATAACAACAATTTGGTGATGCGTCATTTGAAGTAAAGCCATGATGTCCTTAATAAAAATTTGGATGCTCTGCAGGCTGAATTAACTAACACTTTTAATGGTTACAGCCCATTGGATATAGTGGCTAAAAAGCACAGCCCTGGAGCCAGGGTTGGATGGAAGCCTGGCTTGGGTTCTTCTGAGCTGTGGGACCCAGCCTGGGCCTGTTATTCAGTCTCTGCTGTAGCGTCCTCCTCTGGGAATATGGCCTTAATGATAGTAACTTCCCCTCGCGTTTCTGGGATGATTATACGAGACTGTGAATGCAGAATACCTAAAGGAATCTAGCACATAGTCGGAGCTCTGTGTGCTCGTGATTATTAGTCATTGCTGCTTTGCACTGCGTGTTCGCTGTACTTCAGTCGTATTATTAGATTAAATAGATTTAGGGATTCCCTGGGAAGCTAACTGCCATATATAGCCTTTTTTCTATAGAAATGTAATCCAGGTTACAATGGATTTACAAATGAAGCGTTGGGACATAAAAACTTATACATTAGAATTGGTTAGAGTCCAAATTATTCAGTACGTGCTAAATTAAAGCCATTAATAACAGAATTGTTCCCGGAAGGGAGTAGGTCCTGTGCACATAAACGCTTATGTGTGTGATCAAAGTCACTGACTCCATTTGTGAGTGAATAGTCTGAATACTTGAATGTGAAACAAATGTTTGCAGTTTTATCATTTAGGAAAGACTGTTTGGGCTCCAGTAGGTAATAATCACAACAGTAACTTTGCGTAGAATCCTGCCCTTTTTTTAATAGTCCGGATGCAATTATTTCTATCCCACAACTGCTGCAAGAAAATATAATCAGCCAATCAGATGCATAGCCGATTTCATGACCTCAGAAGCACATGTAGAAGTTTACCTGCTGATTTCTGTTGCTTTTGTAGGTCTTGACTATTTAAGCAGTCACACAGTGGGCCCATGATAAGTGCACAGCGAATGCCTGTAGCCTGGATGAATCAGAGTACACAGGATTAATCAGAGCCAGGCGCCTGGGAGAAGAGCTTACAGAATGCCCAGGAAGACCTAGGAGTAGATTACTTAACTAGCGGTAGGGGTCTAAACTAGGGTGTTGACAGATGGATGGGGGAGGGGGATAGATGCAGCAAACACTGCAGAAGGAAAAAATTAATAAAACCTGGTCACCCAGCAGCTATGGAGAAATAGTTGTGATAAAAATACCATTTAAAGTCATGCGCACTAGCAGCCTCTCTTGTTGCAGAACCCATGTTCTTCATATCTTCTTCTGACTTCTAGAATCATTATTGTAGTCCCTAAAATTAACGTTTACCTGGGTACTTAGTTTTCACCTGACAAACAACTAAACGAGGCCAGACAAGGTCAACGTGGGCATGGATACTTGCGTGTAGGTGTGTGTGCAGTGTCATTACAGATTTACTCAGCATCTTGAATTGCTTTTGAAAAAAACGGGGGAAAATAATTTTATTATATTCCTTAAGAAAGTGTTTATGCCATAGTCATACTTTCTAAAACTTTGAAGATAGAGTAAGGACAGTACCTTAGGGATTGGTAATTGTTCAAACATTAATGTTCAAACATAATAGTCTGAAAATAAAAGAAAACCTAATAATAAATTATAAATGAAAGTGATGGAAACATTGTCATTAGTTCTTATAATGAGAGGTCCAGAAACTCATTAAATATCTTTACCAGACTTTTATATCTGTTTTATGGTATTAGTTTTTCAGAGTTATCGTTGATACAAGTTAGCAATTTCTGAAATTCCTCAGCTGTTCCTGCAGTTGTGTTTAATAGACACGAGCAGAGGCTGTTCACTGAGTAAATCACAGAACACCGCTCCCGTGTAGTCCAAGCCAGAGAGTCGTTAGGCTGAACCTGCCTGCGCCAGTTTATTTGGATTTGTAACTATCTTCTGGTTTCTTTACAACTTGAGATGATTTTTCTTTAACTCAAAACCTAAGCTGAAATTTACAAAAAGGACAATGTGCTATTGTTTTAATTTGGTGCCAGGGTCCTTTAGTTCTTGAATTGTTTCTCTGGCAATGTATTCTGGCCTTTTCACGTCCATGTCTTTAGATAATTGTCTGATCTGCTCATAATAGTGTTTCCTGTTTATAAATATTCCTTCTTTTGCTGTTCATCATTTACTTTTCCCCCAGGAGTTCATCTGTTTTTCTCCTTTTGTACAATTTTTCCTTTTAATTTCAATTTGTACTTGACTGTGTTTCTCTATTTGCCGTCTTTGAAGCCGTCTGCTGCCTTTTGTTGTGCTTTCTGTATTGTACTAAATGTCTTCATGCTGCTGGACTTATATCCTGTAACAACTTTTTATGAACATTCAGGGTTTTTTAATGAATAGTGTGATGCAGTCACCTCCAGTCACTAGGACTCGGTGGTGATGCTAATTAGCGCTCTTAGCTTAGGTGGCGTGTCCTGTGTGGATGCAGAATTTTACACTGCGTTTTACTGGTAATTGTGTTTCATATTGTGTACGGACGTTGATGCATTTATCACATTTGCCTGTCTTCCCTGCGTGTGCAGAGCTCTGCTGCTGAGTAAGCTGTCGTGCTATCCTAAGCAAGCTAATAAATTATTTATTAGGGTTTTAAAATTGAATAAACAATAATTAATAAAACAATTGGATTCAAGTAAGAGTTCATGATGTTCCAGAGACATTGATTTCTGAGTGAGAACCTGCACATGAAGAGCGCGTGAGGTCGCGCTATCCGGGACACCCCTCAGGGACAGGATCACCCCTCAGGGACAGGATCACCCCTCAGGGACAGGATCACCAGGCACAGGTTGATGCGCGTGGGCTGTGCCCGCGGAATGGGGCTCAGACACAGGCGCTCAGACGGCCGCCTTCTTCGGAGCCAGATAGTGTCTCCTTCTTACACAGGACAGCTGGCTCTCACTTGCAATCATGAGCTGACTGACAAACATATTGTAAAGACGAGGATAATTTTTTTAATGGCTTTTTCTTCTTTCCCTCTTCAGGGCACCTTTTTCATTATCACTGTGGTCTGTTTCAGGGCTTGTATCCCATGATAGTTGTGTGTGGAAAATAGTGTCTGTCATCACCCAGCTGTGTATACCAGTAAAAACTGTTACAGGACATTGTTTTCTTGGTAATTGTTGGTAGATTCGCTTCTTGGTTGTACTTAAAGCATCCTGGTATGTGTACACTATTGTAATATTTTAGGAATGTTGGCTGTAGTCTGGAAAATTCTGGTACATTATTTATTCATCTTCCATATAGTAAATACCTACTATTTTTTCAGGCACAGTTAACTATATGAGGTTAACTACATGAATTAATTTAAAATGCATTTTTTCCTCTTTTAATCTAAAAGCAGGATTTAATTGGGAAACAGAAACACAGCCAAAGGCACCTTATCTCCAAAATTGTTCTGTAACCACACATGTAAGAGATTGTTTATTGATATAAGCAACTTCAGAAAGAAAAAAACTATTAAGGAGTTTTAAGATTGCTTTTCTACCATCAAGAGTTAAGACATAAACTATCTCTTGCTTCAGTAAATGATATGATATATATACATATATACATATATATATATCTAGGATGGCTTTATAATTTATTGTCTGAGATGCTTCTGAGAGGAAAAGGGAGGCAACAAATGTGAATCAGAATTGCCCCAGACAAATAAATGTGGACGCGCCGGGCGCCCACACAGGCCCCCGTTGGATGGAGAGTGAGGGGGAGTGAGCTTTGTGGGCCGGAGTGGCCTGTAGGCTTCGAAGGAGGCCTGAGCACCTCAGTGAGAGGAATGAGGAAGTGGTTCGTGTGACTCTGGGGTAGGATTTACAATGAGTACATCCTGGGGCGGAGCAGAGATTTGGGGAAGGTGGTGCTCGTGGTGGGAGTGGACTGAGAAGTCGGTGTGAACTGCCTGTCTTCAGAGGTTCTTACCTCGGTGCCCCAGTGGGCCGTCATCAGCAGGGAGCTGGCAGGGCCTGTCTTGGCCTCTGGGACCCGAGAAAGACTGTTAGCTCCCTGTACGTAGCACAGTGACAGTTCCGGACGTGGGGGTGTCTGGCGGTGCGCAGGATGGACTGGGGGTGAGAGACAATCTGAAGGAGTTCAGTAACTGAGGAAGGGGAGACGAGGAAAAGCGCAGAGTAAATGATGACTCTGAGCTTTCCGGCCGCAGTGACTGGAAACCAGGAGAACTGAGCAGAAACAGTAAGTCAGGAGGGTTACCTGTTATTTAGGGAGAAATCAGTGCAAATGTAAACATGCCGGCGTGAGGCGCGAGCCGGCTGTCCAGTTAGAAGTGGTCAGCTGGCAGCCGGAGAAATGACAGAGCTGCTCCACGGAGGACGAGGTGGGGACTGTCCCACTAGGTGGAGCTGGAGCCCGGGGCGTGGATAGGGCCTCCCAAGGATAGAGCACTGGGGAAAGAAAGGACTGATGAGCAAACCTTTGAAAGCCCGCATTTGGAGTATGGGGAAAAAAACAACCAAAAGAGAGGATCAAAGAAGCAGGAATAGATTCCCCAGATCTTTTACCAAACACTAGACCTGTGGTGCGGCAACAGGGAATATGGCAAAGAAATTGGTTCTGTGGTTAAATGCTGCAGCCAAGTAAAATTAAATGAGTTTGTTCACTGCAAGAATTCTCTGGGTTTTTAATATGTTAACATACATGGCAAGTCTCCAAGAGTGGAATATATGAAGTAATGTTTTGCAGACTTATCTGATCGCTGAACCCTCATCTCCCCCAGAATGCTTCATGGAGGCCAGTCAGTGTTCCAGAAAACACGTTGGGGAATTACAGAAACCTAACAAGGGAAGATTTTCAAGAAGGAAAGAATTAAATTTGTCAGATGTTGCAGGGAGACTAAGGAAGATGAGAAATGAGAAGAAGCTGTTTGATTTTTTTATTTTAAGTGGTCGTAAGTGCCCTTTAGGAGCACAGTTCAGTAGTGTGGCTTCAAAAGGCACTGGCGTGGGGGGCACTGAAGGCGCTGCGTAGCGATGAGGAGATGAAGCAGCTGGGTTACGTCTTCCCACCTCTGTTATTCAATATGAAGTGTGATTAATAGGGACAGATTGGTCATTACTCAGTGTTTATGTATCTACGTGTGTTTTTATTATACACAGTAAAATCATTATATTTCTAAATCACATGCCCTTTTTGCTGAATGCTGACCATGTGATATTGGAGCTGGAGGGACTTTAACAGTCCGCCAGGACCGTCCCGCAGAGAACCACGGGACTCCTTCGCAGAGGGCAATGCACACGTTAATATTACTTTCTAGCCATAGCATCAAGTCTCAACCATTTTCGCATGTTTTTAAAAAAGTATATGGGAAAGATAAGTCTTATCAGTTGTGTATTTTGAAGGTGTCCATCTTGTATGAATGTTAGTCTAATATTAAAGACCATCTGGGGGTATAGCCCGTCCTTTCATACCGACAGTAACACAGATGTTTAATTCACAGTTATGCTGTAAAGAGGAGAGTCACTTTGACATCCTCCAGCAATAGGTGTAACTAGATTATTTTAATTACAGCTGTTTCAACAATTTTTATGATAAAATATTGTGCCATAGGACTGGTGGCTGATTTTCCATTATTTGCCTATTAAGGCACTATGCCCAGCAAATTTGAAAATCAGTAAACAAATGCGAATTTCAGTGACCTGCCTGGGTTAGCCCCACTGCCTCCTGAGGACCCAGTGCTTTAGAGCAAACCCAGAGTGCTGCAGAGTTAGTGACTGTTTTGTTCATCTTTGTATCGTCTAAGCATCTGGCCCAGCACCTTGTTTAGCAAACATTTGTGTGTTCAATCTTTGGAAGTATCAGCTGAAAGTGGACCAATCCTGAACACTCCGGTACAGGCCCTGGTCCCTTTGGAGACTCACAAATTGTTTTCGGCATATAGAAGATTCTGAGAACTTTTGCAGTAAAGAAACTTTGAAATTTTTTTGTAAAAATTGTTTTGGTTTTTAGATTGTAGTAAAATACACATAATTTACCATCTTAACTATGGTTAAGTGTACAGTTCAGTGGCAGTAATGACATTCCTAATGTCTCACCGCCGTCACCACCATCCTCGTCCGGGACTCTATCTGGCAGCCGGAAACTGCTCCTTCAACAGTGACCCCCCCCCACTGTCCCGCCCCTGGCTCTTGGCAGGAGTCTCCTCTGAATTTTTTAACCTGGCATTTTCAAGCTTATTTCACAGTAAAGAACTATTTTTCTCTTAACATTTACTTATATTCCCTATAAGTTCCATCACTCAAAGAAAGGCAGGATTACTTTTTAGTTAGTATATAGCAGATGAAGGAGTGTTTTTCTCAAAAGTTGCATGAATCCTAAGAGAAAAGCAAGCCCTTCTGAAGTGGCTATTTGAATAAGACATGAACTCAATATTTAGAAAGATCTAGGGAGAGCTTGAGAGAGTGTTTTGGGGAGACACTGAGGTGTGCTGACGGAGGAGAGAGCAAGCCTGGGTTCCTGTCTGCTTTGCCGCTAACTAGCTATCCCCTCAGGGCCTTTTCTCTGTTGCCTGACTGCACATGAACTGGATGAATTCGGAGACTACTTCCAATCTTAAAGTTGAGTGACTGAGGACCATTGTAAAGACATGAAATTTAAAGTAGTACTCAGAATTTGATAATAGCATAAAAGCAGGAAGGAGAGAATCTGAGAATTGACACCCACAGCAAAAGGGCAAACACCGAGCTCAAAGGGAATGGGGCAGAGCCTCAAATAACGGCAAAGCTAAGACAACTACAAGTATAGACATCTAAAAGATTTACCCTGTGTCCTACCTGGGTAGGACTTATTGGAGTGGTTAGGTGATTAGAGAGAAGAGCAAGTACTCTAAGGTAGGTGCCAAAATAATGATATGTGCTAGAACTACTCAAACGAGATGATATGTGTAAGGGAAACTTCTGGTACATGGTTGATATGCAATAAATATTAGTTTCCTTCCACAAAGTTTCAGGCTCTTAGCCAAAAGCTCACATTATCATATTTCCACTAATGGGAGAGAGAAGTGTCATCATCTTAAAATACATGAAAATGTATTATGCATATAGAAAAGGCTGCTCTCTCTCTTCCCCAGTGTCGTCCTGTCTTTTGCTTTCCCCTTGCCAGTTAGTTCCCTTTCTCCTATCTGTAATTTAATGTCGTCATGCTTGGTTGGCAGAAGCAATTGTACTGAACTGTTGTTCTTAATTAAGTGAGTCATAAGACCTAAAAATGCTCCTCACAACAAAGGTTTCCCTAGATACAAGTCACAGTCCCCTGGAGAGCGCTTTGGTTTCATTCAAATTTGCTATTTCGTTACTAGCATGTATAGGAAATTAGACTGCTACTCTACTGTTGCATATTGAATCTGGTTAAAGCTAGTTTGTATCCTATGTGCAAATTTTAAAGGGATATCCTATAGTCAGGTTTCAGTGTGATACAGTGTAATTCAGTGTTTTTAAGTTTACAGGATTTGGAACTTGAAAATATATATATATATATAATTTTAAAAATAATTTGCAAGTATTTTCAAGAAAGTAATGTTCAGTCTTCTCATGGAATTTTAATTGTATCAAAGTTTTCCAAACCTATTTTAAAGTCAATATACATTATAAGGTATTTAAAGAAAGAGCATTACATAATTAGTATTATGTGATTTACTAAACTGATGATGGTTATGATAATGATGATAGATAATTTGTAATAATAACTAATTAGGTACTTACTATGTGCCAGGCACTAAATGCTGTTGTATAAGTTTAGAGCTACATTACTTCATTCCGAATTGTACTTGGAAAACCCCAGTATTTTCTTTCTTTATTGATGAGAAAGATAAATCAATCTATATAGAAAGCAAGCAGGCTAATTGACTATTACTGTTCATTCATTTTTATAGACCAGCAGCTTCATGTTCAGTGCTCAAAAAATAATATAATGAATAAATTAGTTGACAGTTCATATAACTTAAAAAGCATTAAATGTTGTTTTAGAATATAGTTCTTCACCTATATTTTAAAATGAGTTAAATGTTCTGGAAATTCACATTTCAAGTAAAATAAGATGTTGTAAAAGTTTTACTTGGGAACTTAAGCCAGAGACTTCTCTGACCTCCTGTTTACCTATCTTTCACGTATTTCTACAATTAAAAATAAGGAATCACACTGAGTGTTTACCTACAAAGATTTAATGTTTCACACACTGGGGGTGCCAAAAAAATGTACACGAGTGGACACTTTGGTCAACGTTGCTCAAGCAGTAGGTCGCCGTAATCAGAAATGTCTGGACGCTGCTGGTAACCACTTTGAGCGCCTCTTGTAACTGCAGACGTCAAACCTGACTTGTAATCATCTTTCGTTTTTGGCACCCTCTGTGTATTAGAATCAACGTCATATGAAGTGCTAAAAAGAATGTAGAAAAAGAGTCTATAGTTTTTATCCATTTAGCAAATCTCAACGTACCCTAGTTTACGACGCCATACCACAAGTAAATTCATAGACAAGAATTCAGGTGTATTTTCTTAGAGGTTAAAACATGTTTTCATGGCCGCCTTATATAACACTTCACAGATAAGACTGCTCCTCTTGCAGTGGGGAATAGGAATGCTTTCTTGGCTTCTCGAACTCTATTTTGAAATTCTTTTCCTACGATTAAAAAAAAATTAGTTTTGTTATTTTATCCAGGATGATTAGGCTCGGGAAGGTTTATTTCTGCCGTCCCTCTCAAGCATATTATAAGCTAGACAGTGTGTGCATTGGGGTGGGGAGGGTGGGGGAGCAAGTGTGCTGCAGGAGGAAGGCCTGTGCGAAAGCCGTGCAGAACCGAAAGCGGGTCCCTGGGCGGGGAGCGCAGTGAGGCCGAGCGCGGTCACGGCGCTGGTGGACAGTGATGGTGAGACCAAGGGAAGGAGTTTTCTGGAGCCCCCGGTTCCCGCTAGCAGAGTGCTGACGCCAGGTGTTGTGTGATTAGCATAGCTGGGTTCCAGTCTCAGCTTAGCCACTTGCTAGTCTCTAAACTCATTCCCACAGCTCTAACATGGGCAGGAATACCACCTGAAGGAGGGTAAGCCGCCCACAGGGGGCTGCTGGCTTCACTGCCACGCAGACTGCCTGGATCTCAGACCCACAGGCTCCCCCCCTTTCTGTTATTTTTAAGATTCATTCAGCAAATGTTTATTGAGCACTTAAACATTTTATATCCTAGCTACCCCTCTGCACCGTAATTATGACCATGTGTCTCTCATAGCTTCAAGGTTATGAAATCCTCAAGGGATTTCTTATTAAATCTTCTGTAATCCAGACACTGAGCACAGTGTCTGCTTTGGACAATGTCTGAATAAATGAACGACTAAAAGAAAGTTTACGAAACATGATCACCATACTTGAGCACTGCAGTTGTTTGAATGATTTGTTTTAAATAAGTCTTATGTGGGAAAAAGAACACATACTCCAGCTCCCTCATTCCATTTTTCTTTAACATTTAACAAAAATTCAAAGTATCCCAGTTATAAATCCATAACTCTAGAAAAGAAGAAAATAGGCTTATCTATTTTCAAATTCACACATTGTCTCAAAGTAAGTCACTGATAGGTTATATCTTTTTTTCTTGATTAAGTAGCTATTTTAATACAATATTATTTTTAAAAAGCACTATTCATCTTCAAATGCAAATAAGGCAACTAAGTAAAGACAGACATACAATGCCATGACATTTTTAGTAGGTTGAGTGTTGCTCCTTTTTAAAAAAAATCTGTTTATTTTGAGATAATTATAGCTTCACATGGTATTATAAGAAATAGTACAGAGAAATCCCATATACCGTTCACCTAGTTTTCCCTAATGGTGACATCTTACATGACTGCAGGACAATAACACAACAGGAAATTGACGCTGAGGAAACCCACAGACTTTATTCGGGTCCCTCTAGTTTATATGCACTTGCCTGTGTTTGTGTGTATTCTGTTCTCTGCAGTTTTATCATGTGTGCAGATTCAGGGGACCACTTACCAGGGTAAGATACACAACCAACACTTCCAGCACAAGGGTCCCCTGGATCCCCTCTTGTACACATCACCCACCCTCCTCTAAAACCTGGCCCTCCACTAATCTGTTCTCCATCTCATAATTTTGTCATTTTAAGAATATGATATAAGTGGAATCATACGGCATGTAGTATAACCCCCTTGAGATAAATTAAGAGCTTTTGAAAAGTGATTAGTGAAGAAAATCTCACCTCTTTCCCACTGGCCACTTGGCCTGCCCTTTAACAAAAAGGGCAGGAATGCTGAGCACCACTGAAGCAAACATGCTCCTCTGGAAGGTGAAGTCGAGACCCCAGTACTCATTTTCTTCTTCAGAGACTCAGAGCAGAAGTTGAGGTCTCCTCTTGTGAGCGACATGTTGTCCCCTTGGTAGAAAACAGCCATATTTCTGTGTCTGTTCTATGGCCAAAGACCACACCAGTGAATTCCATCTTTCTTTCTCCCTCTTGCCTTCTAATTTTTTCTATTCTGACCCAAGTGAAGACAAACTGTTGTTGAATGAAGGTCTGGATGAGGTCTCCAAATTGATGTAATCTGACAAATAGAAATGACTGTTTGAGGACTGTTTTTAAAGTTGAAATAACATGCGTGGAAGAGTTCCTGTTTTCCTGCAGGAAACAATCATGGTAGTTCTCCCTCAGGAATGGTTTTGTTTTGATTTGCTTTGCCTCAAAAGTAAGTATAAAATACGTGATTCATTTGGGTGATCTAAATTCCATCCCTTGGGAATTTTATTGTGCAATAGGCACTCCATCTCAGATCAAGTCATCCAGAGTCCCGATTAATAGTTTTATTTTTAGCCAAGTATGTACATGTAGTGTATCATATTTTAAGCTGTTAATAGGAGTCTTGTTTTTAACTCATTGTTGATGTATCAAGAATCCCACTACACAAGCAGAGGTTCTTTTAAGGTATTTTATGACTTAGCTTGGCTTCAGATAAGTTAGAAGGTCTTTCATTAATAAATACCTAAATAATTGGTACATCATCTTTTAAAGGAAATTAGCTCACATTTGTAGGAATGGCCATACATTTACTGAGAAGAGCTGAAATTGACGTTATTTATCAGAATAAACCTGAGAAGATTTTTACTATAACATGGGATCAATTAATTAACTACTGACCAACCTGTGCATCCAGATGTTTATCTGGGTGATTGCTTTCAAGATTTCTTCTGAAGGAAATTAGGTGAATCCAGTGTTTTCCTCCATTGGTATTATAGTCCTAAAATACAAGAAAGAAATTCTGAGATATTCTAAATTACACCAGGCTGGAGGGTGGAAGGAAGAGGCAAGAGGGTTTAGTGAATTAGCAACTGCCTGCGGAAACCAACAAAGTCAGTTTACATTCCTGGATGGATGTTGGAACTTTGAATTAACCTCCACGGGCCGTTTACAGTTATCTAGAGAGAATAGCCAACCACCAAGGTTGCTTACTCATCAACCTTCTGGACTGCTGCCCACAGCCAATCCAAAGGAGCAAACCCTTTTCCCTTAAGGACTCTGCACCTATCCCAGAACTGGCCCTGCCTCACCTCCCACCCCCTTCATCCATAGCCAGTGTCAATCCCAGAACTAGCCCCGCCTCACCTTCTCCCATTCCCTTTATCCATAGCCAGTGTCAGTTCTTTCAGAACAACTACATCTTTCTTCCCCACACTGTTGGCATAAAAGAGCCCCATCCATCCCAGGTACATGTTTGTCTGTCCATCCAGCCCTGCGGCTGCTGGCTTAGACTGCACACCCCAGGACCGGGCCTTTCTGGCTAGCATGTGGCTCAATAAGCCCTTTCTTTGAGAAAAGTTTTCAGCATGAAAGTTTTTTTGTTTTAGAGCACACTTAACTGCTTACTGAGGCAGATTCATCCTTCTAGTCTAGGAGCGAGGTGGTCACATAGGTGTAAATGCAGCAACAAGTCCAGACTCACTGCTAGCCCTCCATGTTAATAACCCATCTGACCTTCATTTAAAAACCAGGCACAGTAGACATGTTAATATGGTAGCTCACTTCATTTTACTTTTCCAAGTGCCCTACTCAGTGGCACGTTGCGGAGAGGAAGACGCAGAGCCTGAGCAACCACACGTCGAGGTGTTTGCACGTTAGAACTGTCCTCATCCCCTCATCACTACCCCACATTTGCTGTTATCCAGCCCTGTTCTATGTGATGCTGGCCACTTGAGAAAATGCCAAGAATGCTGAAGCCCAGGCTTGAATCTCAGTGCTGACCTTTCCGCTTGCATCTTTAACTAAAGAAGCTGAAATGTTAGTCAGCAAATACTGGTTGAACACCTATGAGCCAGGCACTGAAAGTGTTTCCCACAATATGTTACTTTAATTTTGTGGGTTTATTACTGTTATTTTAAATTTGGGACATAAGCTTCCTGAAAAATCTTTATTATTATCAGTTTGGGGTAGTGTTAACTATAAGATTTGATAAATTCTTAGATTTATGTTATTTGTCATATTTCCCCCCTTCTCCACCCAGAGGGGTGGTTAGATTTTAAAATCTTACCCTGCTTTCTGCTCTCATTTTGTAGCCCAAAGCCACTTTCAAACTCTGCCATGAGTTACAAACTCAGATGTTTTCTGGGGCCAGGAAGGTATATAAGTGTACCAAGCAAGCCACTGTGAGTAAGTAGGGTTTGATTGGGAGGGTCTGTGTCAAACTGAAAAGGTCAGCCCACCTGTAAACATTTTTTTAAAATATTTTTTAACCTGTGTCAAACATATCCAGAGCCCCCAAATGTCCAACATTCTGAGCATCTAGAGGACCATAAATTGGTTAGACCATTTATTTTGAAATACAAAAGTGAAATATCAGTTTATTGGTGGTAGTGATATGTTACCAGTTTTAAAATAGGAAATACTGAGAACTTTACAGAGTGAACCCAGTTAGTGTTACGTATTTATGGGGTGGAATGCATATGTTGTTTTGCTTAATATATTGTGGACACCATGCCAAATCATGTAGATCTGTATGTCATGTCATTTAACGGCTGTGCCTGTTTCCATTGTAAATACATATGATCATTTATTGTTTTCATTTCCATGTTGATGAATGTTAGGGAAAATCTAAAATATGCTTTGATGTCACCATTACAGTTTCTAAGGATTAGAGTGTCTTTTTTTTGTTATTTTTAAATATTGTAATTTGAATAAAATCCTAATAGAAAGTTATTTTAAACTTAAAAAGACAATTCCAAGAAATAGTAGGTTCGTATTATTTACATAACTCTTAAAAAGGTTGAATCAAGTTATATTTGTTTCTCGTTAAACAAACATATATGGCCGAACCATTACGACGGTCATGCTTTCTTGGGCATTAATGACTAAGGGGCCCTTATACAGTAACTTGAAGCCATTAGAAGATTCCATGTAAGTTTAGAGCATAATATATGTGTATCAATATTCACAGGTAATGGGACAGCCATGAATGGTGATGTGTCTGTGAGAACGAAGCTTCGCATGTAAAGATTCTGGGTTCCTTACTTTAAGAATCGTTCATTACTTGTTTGTTATACGGAATAAATAAGGTGGTGTTTTCTTACTGTTTAGTCATTCTGACAAACCACTCCTTGAATTTGGTTCAAATAGAACTTACAGGGTTTCTGGATCGTATCACTTCTTTACAGCAGTGTGATTTCATCATTTCACTTCCTGTATTAAGCTCTGGTCTGATTTTATTCTAGTTAGGAAAGCAACAAGGCATTCTTATTGGACATATTGAAACAGCTTTTCATCTGGAATATGGATTTCTATTTTTTAACTTTTGAAAAACTTTTTCTTAAGATAGAATGTACAGATTCTAATATGAAATCCATTTCTACTCCATCTAATGTGGAATCCCGTCACATCCCATTGAATGCAGAATTGCTTGTGTGTAGCGTTTTTCTAAAAGAGATATTTTATAACTTTCAGCACATTTTCAAAGTGGTGAGGTACTGGGAGTGGCTTTGGCCATGATGGTGGTCAGTCCGTGACCTGGTGTGTTGGTATGTTGATGGTGCTGCAGCTGGCACCAGTTTATTGGTTGTAGATTTTGCTGTCTTAAAAGATTTTCTGGTTTGTTTTTTTTAAGTGTGTTTTTCCAGGACCCCTCAGCTCTAAGTCAAGTAGTTGTTTCAATGTAGTTGTGGAGGGCGCAGCTCACAGTGGCCCATGTGGGGATCCAACCGGCAACCTTGTTGTTAAGAACACCGCGCTCTGACCAACTGAGCTAACCGGTCGCCCTGGTATTTTTTTTTTTTTTTTTAATGAGGAAAAAAAAATATTGGTAACTGAAGATGAGAGCTTGGGTGACCTGGGACCTGGCACAATTCAAACTGGCACAATGACATTCTCTGTTCTTTATATATAAAGAAGGTAGACTAGTCCCAGGGCTCAGCTCTGAACTGGACCCAACTTTTAGGAAGGTCTTATTTGCTCTTTTAACAGCGGCCCAGAAGTATAGAAAACCATGTTTGTATTTCTATAACTTACAGGGAAGTGAATGGATGTCATGGTGTTAAAAAGATAATATCAAGTTAATTATGGATAAAGATAAAAATTAAACAGTAAACATTTTGGAAAATGTGTTAAGAATGACATATAAGCAAATATATATATTGACTTGGAAATATAATTCCAGTGGATCTCAAAATTTTTAATTCTATTACTCACCTTAGGTTTTTCTCTGACAGTGAATGAATCTATGTTCTTTGTCACACATAACTCCTCTTACCTCTCCCAAGAAAATACGTGATCATGCATTTGGGATTAAAGTAATTACTATTGATTGACTCCTCTGTTAACCATAAAAAAATTCTTTAAAATTGTAATTTCTGGTTAGTTTGTTTAGGTTTGAGTAATTTTTATAGAATAAAAAAGTTGTATATAATTTATTTTCTCTCTATTTTTTCTAAGAAGTAGATTATGAGCTAAATTTTTTTTTCTGTTTCTTAATTTGCAAGGTCACCACTTTTATTAGTTTTTCAATGTAAAATATGTATTCTACAGTAATGTGATAACCTGTAGAAGTCCAATTCTGGACATTGTTGGGATAATTAAATTTAAAAGAATAATGAATTTTGGTTTGCCTTTGTTCATTTATTGAGGCAAATATATCCATATATTAAATATTATAAATAAAATCATATATCAAATTCCCCATTCTTTAAAAAAATCTTTATAGAATTTAAGTAAATAAAAATGAGAAAATGGTATTAGTAATAATTTAGAATGTGAAATGGAAAACTGAGTTGTTTATTACTTTAAAAATTTCAAGATTTATATTAAAAGAATCATTGTCTTCTTTCAGATAAATTTGCGCCTCATCTTGGTAAGTGGGAAAACAAAGGAGTTCCTGTTTTCTCCCAATGATTCTGCTTCTGACATTGCAAAGCACGTGTATGACAACTGGCCAATGGGTGAGTGGTGTTTTTCTCTTGCGAACAAATAATGTTAATTCATTATGCCCTACCTTGTTTCACAAACATTTTGAAAAAGCTATAAATAGATAAGATATATAAAAGAGCAAACAATTAATTGAGGGTACAAGTCTCCAAGTTAACAGGAATTACTGCCTCCTTCCCTAGATTCTGCTCTTCAGCTACGTCACTGCAAGATGGTAAAGGGGCCACAGTGCAGAGTCCCTGTTCTTGATTTAGAGCTGCTTAATGTAAATGAAAAAAACTTTTTTAAAGAAAAACACAACATAGCTAACACACACATACACACACATTCACATTAGTAAACCTATTTATAAAATACAAATTAAAAGGAAAGAAAAACTGTCTTTAACAAATTATAATACATTCTCTTTGGTCTATTCTATACATAGCTTATTTTAAATAGAGTTTGACACAAAGTTAATTTCTAATTCGTGTTACTTCTGTGTTCTCTAAACCTACTACAAGGTCAAGAAGGTATAAAACCCATTAATGCTTTGTATTTTTAAGCCAGTATCCATGACACCAAAATTGTGGTGTGTGTGTGTGTTATTCCTTCTTTTCTCCAGTTCTTTTCTATGTAATAAGACTGTCTTGCCATCCTAAAGTGAGTCTTTAGCTTATGTTCTTCCTTTGAATTTGCCCCACGTTATCTTGTCCCTTTTGTGGCATGTACCATAGTGATAGGACTTTCAGCTGATTTCATTTCATTGTGTTCGCCAAAGCATTTGGACTTGTAAAGGACAAGACTTGTTTCAGCAAAGAACGCAGTATATACTGTGAAATGAATAAATTAGATCGGTGTCTCTCAACCTTAAATAATACATGGAACACTTTTAGAGAAAGAAAATTCTTGTAGATTCCCTAGTGCTGACTTAAATGTTTTTTATCATAATATTTATTTTTAAAGATAGAAAAATAAAATCCAGTTAAAATTCTTATCCTTATAACTCACGTATAACCCTAAAACTCAAATAGGTCAACAAAGAAAATCCAAACGTAAATCTGAAACCAGTAGTGTTCAAACAACAGCATCAGCGTGCCAGCCAGATGGTGTCCCTTGCTAAAGCTGGCTCGCGGTTTGCCCACGACTCAGTGCTGTTGAGCTGGCACGCTTGTGCCCCTGCTTGCTGCGTGAGGGCCCCGTTATCTGCACATTCCCCACAAAACCTGCTTTCACACAGTGTTCCAAATTGCCGCACAGCCTTCACTCAGCAAGAATGGATTGTGGACGTTAAGTCAACCTCTGTCCTTTCCTGGTGAGCCTCTTGACGATTAAAGAAGTCTGGATTGGCGCCAGTACAGCCTTAAACTTCAGCGTATACATGGGCACTAAAATCCCACGGCTACATGTACTGGGTTGTAAAGTGATTATTAGAATTATCTAGATAATCTCCTCTAAATTCTCGTTAAAATGAAAACACAATTTGGAAGTTCTTGAAGAGGACTTGCAGACCCTAAGAATATGTCTTTGTGAATTCGTAGATCTGAGTTTAAGAAACACTGATTTAGGCCAGTACTTTCAAATAACTAGATCTTTCTTCCCATTCATAACCAAGGGACAGTGAATGCTAGTCCTGAATCAGGGATGGCCTGAAGCTAAAGGTTAGAGGTGAGAAGGAATTTCAAAAAAGCCAAGTGGACTAATCTGGGGCTAGCTCTAGAATTTCTTCTTAGCCAGGCAGGATAGATAGCTGTCAGTGTGAAAAGTGTTCTTAAATTACCTGCCTAATAGTGGTGTTTTACTAAGTATGATGTAACAGATTGTTTTTATGGTTTTGGAGGGAAGAAAGGGTAAGGCTAGCTTTGGACATCTATGGGTATTATAGAAAAGATTACACAAGACAAAAAATGAATAATCTCTCAAAAGCGTATTTTATTTGGGCAACATTATGTCGAGATAAAAGAAATACTTTACCTTTATAATCATTTTACCGAATATTAAAATTAGTTTTAATTCCTTAGACTCTCCTGACTTATGGTAAAAAAAAAGGTCAGATTCAAGTGCCGATCTTCACTGTCGTTTCCCAAATGAATGAGCCATCTGCAGTGTATGGAATTGATTTTATCCTACGGTACTTATTTTCACACACAAAAATGTTGAACCCAGGCTTTCCCCAGTTTGCCAGTTGTACTCAGCAATTTTAGACAATGCAGGGAATAAAAATGTTTTAAATTAATTTTAATATTTTATATAAAATATTTACATTAAAGCTCTAGTTCTACATTGTATCATATCATGCACCAAAGGTCAGCAAATGTAAATATTTGTTGGTAAAAGTGTAGTAAATATTAAATCAGTAGAAGAAAATACTTTGTACAATATATTTTTGGAAGGAATTGGTTTTCCTTGATATAAGCTTAATCAGTTTAGTGGAATATTGTTAATAGGTGGAATAGTCAGGCACATAGCTGTTACCGGGTCAGAGATCCAAAAAACAATCCACTACATACGTGTTACGATTAGCTGCAATTCCTCCTTGAAGCATTGTCCTTCTACAGGTCTCTCTACATGTCAGGTCCTCGGAGAGGGAAGCGTGTTCAACTAGTGGAGGACGTGGAAATCATGACACTTTGTGTAACATAAAGAAATATGTGGCTTCAAGTTTCTGCATCTCAAAAAATACTTTAAATATTTTTAGAATATTTTTTTCCTGTGCATTAGACAATTGCTGTCATTTGTCTTGATACTTGTACAACACTTCCATCTGGACCAGAAATATTTTATTAAGCAGTCATTTGGGTGCCACGGATTCAAAGTAATGCATGCTAAAGAGTTAGAGGCTTATGTGATCTTTGTTCTAGAAGCAGAGGGATCTGGGAGCACTAGAGTCAGAAGGCAACAAAGGCTTGCCAGGGGGAGGGTAGAGGGACAGGAGAAAGGGGGTTTGGGGAGGAGAAGGGGTGCGGGGGGGAAGAGACTGAGATTCTACCCATTTTTGTTGAGTCACTTGGTTTATCAGATTCATATTCATCATTTTAAACACTCCAAAAAAATGCAGAAGAAAATTGCTCTCCTTTCCCCCTTTCTCTTCCATCATTTCCTCTCTGTGGTATTTTAACTCTGTGTGGACAGCTACCATCTCCTGATAGAAAAGCACCTGTAGGAAACAAACACATCACACTAGAATTGTTGAAAAGATGATGATGAAATTCTCAAATCTCTACCAAAATCAGAGCTGGAATTATTATATCTACAAACTGGGGAAAATTTCTAACCCTGTCACATGATCCGTGTCCTTACATCATTATTTTAACAGCGTGGTTTTCATACTTTCCTATAAGTTATGGGGTGAAATGAACTATTCCGTTACCCATCCTACCCACCAGTTTGTCTTTTGACTTTCTCTGTGCACTTTCCCAGTGTCCATATTTGTTTAGTAATAGTGCCTTCTGATATATATGATTTTTCAAGTTTCTTCTGAGTGTTTTGGGTAAAGTGAATTAAAATTGTGTCTTTCTGTAATGATTACAAACGACTTCAAAAAGACAATAAAGTAATAAATCACCACTGTCCAAAAGTTAACATTTACTTCTTATTATTCTCTTTTTAAAATTTTTGTTCCTTAGTTTTATTGAGGTATAATTTTTTATTTGCTATATCAATGTATTAATTTATTTAAAAATCTTTGTTACACCTATTGCTTCTAGTCTCAAATATATATTTAAACAGGTACAAATGTTGGAACATTATAATATTTTGTTAATTACCTGTAATTGGAATTAATTTTCAAATGACATTCCTCTTTACCCACGGTTAGATTTTTCCTGACTCGTTTGTTTTAATTCTTAAACTTCAGAACTCTCTTTTGGCACATTTTCGTGTTCTCAAGAAGCAAAAGTAGTCTTTCTGCAGCTCTTACTCTGTAATGAGAAGAACTAGCAGGAACGAGGCTGCAGTGGTCGTATCAGCAAGCTCCCAGTGTCATCTTTGGTGTTTCTCTCTGACTTGGATCAGAATTTTTAGAGAATGCACTAATGCCGTAATTCTGTGTTGAAACACTCCTAACAAGTTCACTGGTTCTTTTCAGACTGGGAAGAAGAGCAGGTCAGCAGTCCAAATATTCTACGACTTATTTATCAAGGACGATTTCTACATGGCAATGTCACATTAGGAGGTAATGGTCACCTTCGTAATGGGATTTCGTGTCTGTCTCATGGTTGCAGTATCCATTTGTTTGTTTAAATGCTAGTGTTTGATTTTACTAAAAAATTACACCTTCAAATTCAGTATGAATTCTGCCTACTTTTTGGTGTCTACTTCACATTTTGCATTCTGTTAAATTTAAGTTTAGATCTGTGGTGTTTACCACCTTGTGAAATAAACTCTATCCCATTACAGGTGGGAGCCCATAGATATTGTTCCATAGATATTATTCTATTTACTTCTGGATCATATAACTTAGATGCAATATTTAAAAGTTAAAGCCAGACACAAACTAGGAAAGTTTTCTGATAATTGCTTTTCAAATATGCTGAGGAAATGTTTTCAGTTTGACTTAACTGATACAGTTGCCATTCGTGCAAGAGTACAGGTAAATGAGTACCTTTAGAGAGACAGTGCCGCGGGGTGATGGAAAGAGCAGATTTTAGACCCAGACTGTCCAAATTGCCTCCAAGCTCTACCACTCACTGGCTGTGCAACCTTGGACAAGCTACTTGAGTGCTTTTGCCCTCGTTTCCTCAGAGTAACACGGAACAGCAGTAGTGCCGTTCTCCTGAGTTGGGAGGGTTAAATGAGTTTATGCATTCAATGCATTTAGAACAGTGCTTGGCACACAGTAGACACTTTGTTAGCAGTTGCTGCCCTTTCTACGCGACTGGAGAAATGTAGCTCAACAGCGCCGCCTTGTGGGTACATTTTCTACCATCAGCAAGCTTTGTTTTTACGTAGTACATGTATTTCAAAAACATTCTGATAATTAGAAACGTGCAGACAAATGAAGTGATGTACTTCAATAATCTTTGTTTAAAGCGTGTCTGAGTTTTTTCCCTAAAGATAACAATGAAACATTTGCTTTTCCTTAAATGTGGAATACTTTCATTCATTCAGCATATATTTATTCCTTATGTGCCAACCCTGTGTGCTAAACAACTGGCGATCCAGGGTTGCACAGGAACTTCTTCCTTCAAGGTGCTGCAGGATGACAGAGTAGAAACATAAAACCCACGGGTAGAAGGCTGTGTCATCAGGGCTGGAGTAGATGAGTGCCAATGACGATTATGACAGTATCAAGTGGGAAGGACACTTCAGGATAGAATTTCATGCATAACCAAGTTTCAGTGTCAGTGTAATGCCCGCTCTAATAAGTGCTGATATCCACGAAGAGATAGCTGCCATTTCAAATCGAGCTGCTGTGCAGGTCTTTTTACAGCTCCTTGTGTAGTTACACGGACCTACTCTTCATCTAAGAATTGACTGGTAGCTCCCTGGCTGTACTGGACGTTCATTGGACAACCTACTACTGTGTGAACTCCTGGGTGACGTTCACGTGAAGGTTGGAAGCCCGCGTTCTGGATGTTGTGCAGTGTCACAGCAGAGAGCAGGGGACCCCAGCGGAGGACGAGAAAGCACTCAGATTCTTGTTCTTCTTCCTTCAGCTCCTTTGATGTGTTAGTATCAGTGTCTGGTGCTTCTAGTTAAAATCCAGTGGAGAAGGAAAATCACAGTCCTCGTCAATCCAAGTTTTGGCTTCAAATGGCCAGCCACTCAGCAGCTTCCCAGGCCTGGCCAACATTTCCCTAAGTGGACATCTCAGTTCACTGACCTGTTTTGTGAGACTACTTTCCTTGCTGTCTCAAAACGACGGTGGTGGTGGTAGAATTTACCCAATGCCTTCTGTGTGCCAAGCCCTGAACTAAGACTTTTCCCTGGGTTGTTTCATTTAATCGATAGAACTGCTAAGGGGCAGGTGATGGAATTACTGTCTCCAGCTTAGGTGGGGAGCTGCAGCTGCGGGAGGGGGTCAGTAAGGCGCTCATGGCCCGTTTCACTGTTGACGAACAGCAGAGATGCATTTTATGCCAGGTCTGGCTCATAGAGTCATCAGGATGCTGTGGCGGTGATGCACAGCTCAGCACGTGTGCATGTCACACTCAGTCAGGCTTTCCCATGTACGCAGTGACATTTTAATAGTGTAAGTCTCACTGGCACCCTGATGTTAAATCAGGCCTAGGACATTATCCCCAAAAGACCCTCCTCTTTTTTCCATCACCGTGTGTACTTATGGGCCATCGTGCTTCATTTGAACTTCAGAAGTTAAGAGACAGACCACATAACAGATTACAGAAGGAGAAGCTCACCTGGGTTCCATGAGATATTAATACCATTGAAGACAGTCAGGACCCGTCTTCAATCCACATGGTAGCCGTCATCCAGCAGAGCAGGGTTGCAAAGCTGACGGCAGGAACGTCGTCCTTGCTGAGGCGAGGTAGGGAGCCTGCCCTCAGTTTGTAATTAGTGAAGTGCAAGTAGCTTGGGATGTGAGAACTCAGCACGATGGAAGTAACCCTAGACGTTAGACGTGCCGGCTGCTCTAATTTTATACGCAGAATAACAGAGGAATTCACCCCGAAACTTGATGGTTGTGTTTGCTTAAGTGGTTCCTGGGTATCTGGATGTGTATTATATTATTCTGTCTGTGTCTGAAATAGTTCATAGTTATAAATACTTGTCATTTATGAATGAGAAAACCTTTTACAGGCTTGACTAGAAAACAGTAATTATTAATAACGCTAAGGCAGTGATTCTTTTAAAGTAATATTTAAAGGAAATTGTTTTCTAGTTGGAGAATAAAGTTTGAGATTAAGTGTTTAAAATTAGTTTGTGATTTCTTCTATTTCTACATGATAGTGGCCTGTTTGGTGTAGTAATTTTATTAGGTGACTGACATATAATTAGATTTAAAGACAAATGTCTCTTAATCTAAACTTTTGCCTATATGTAGAAAAAGTATTCTGTGAAACATTTTTTAAATTCCTTTTCTCCTCTAAAGGTATTTCCAGTTTTAACCAATCATGAATCTTATCTTGTCCCTTTCCTTAAATAGCATGGTGTATATGTCAAGATAATGAACATAACAGGAATATCTTAATTATAAAAATTGTTTCTGATAACATTAATTTCAAAATATCAGAATATTAATTAATTAGTCACCTAATTTCATTGTTTAAGAGATGTCCTATCTGGTCAGAAGTTCAGCCTGTTGAGGAAGTCACACAAAAAGCAATCAATTTTGAATGGTTTTAGTTCTGGCTAGTGATTTTGATAGGTTGAAGTACATGTAACAAATTGTCTTCTACTTTTCACACAGCGTTAAAACTTCCTTTTGGCAAAACAACAGTGATGCATTTGGTGGCCAGAGAGACACTGCCAGAGCCAAACTCTCAAGGTGAGCCGTGTGCCAGAGAAGTCCCACGTGCGGCCAGGAATGCCCTGTTCTCCCTGGACATTCTGAGGGAAAGGAACTTCTCATAGTCCTTGATGAGAACTTGTGAAGCAAATGACCAGACATTTTGGAAGCAGGCTTAAATTGAAAGAGCATTTATTATGATTTTTAATTTAAAAATGCAAACATTAAAAACCTATTTGTTGTTAAACTTGAGTGCCCCCTCCTCCCCTGCCTCCAATAGGAGCATTTTTACAGACGAAACTCTCCTTCATTTCCCCAGGTCAGAGGAATCGGGAAAAGACAGGCGAGAGTAACTGTTGTGTAATCCTGTAAAGACTGTCTGCTAAGTGTGACGTGACGTCGTCCTTGTCTTCCATGCCACCGGGACAGAAGAAACCCCACATTGCATCAGGAGCCCTTAGCACATCTGCCTGCAAAGCCATGGAGTGAGTGGTCACATGAGCGCTGTCATCTTTTTCTCGTGAAAGTAAAAAGAACCAACAACCTGTTTCACTATGACTTTTATTTCTAGTACTTTTGTTTGTGTTGAGCAGTTTTAAAACATTGGTTTTTGAATGCAGTCCATCTCCAGGGGAAAAGTTAACAAGTTACCTTTCATAGCAGAAATGATTTTGCTGCCACAAAAATTGCGATCACCAGAACTAACAAATCAAGTGTTCCAAATACAGTTTGCACTAAACAAGTTTGATTGTTTTCTTCACCAGCAGAGTTTATAGCGTAGTTCATGGTACCCAGAAATTCTCATATATACAATTCCACACTGGAAAACACTCAGCAACTAATGACCTTAATTACTGGGCCAACTGGAGAGGAAAAAATGGACAAGAAACTAAACTGTCTGGTGGATTCTACCACAGTCAGCCATCGTGGCTTCACTGGCACAGAACACTAAGCGGAGGGTGACGGCCTTCAGTGCCGCAAATGAAAAAACCAAATGTGCCTGTTTAAAGCACTCAGTAGAGATCTGATGAGCAAATGGTTTTTCCTTTAACATGTGCCCTCTCCAGTCATAAGTAACCGAGAGCTTGTTCACGCAGCACAAAAGGGGTGAGTGTGTTTCCTAGCCTTAATGTGGGAGGGGGCGGTTCCGATCATTCATAGACTTTCATTGTTGTGCAGAAATATTAGGAAACCTCATTTACTGTTCAATTTTATGTATTTGAATATCAGCAATTTGACTTTTTTCATAATTATTGCTCATCTGTGTCCAGTGTCGCACTCACTCATTAGAATTCAGATGAATTCTTAAAATTAAAAAATTCTCCGCAGTAACTAATTTGTTTCTTCATGTAGTTTGCATTTGGTGTCAGTGCTTGCAGTTGTATTAAAATCAAAAGCTGATTTTTAAAAGGCATACGCAATTCAGGATGCCTTTGTTTTGTTTTGTACCAATAACTTAAAATTGATATGCTCAAAACAATTTGCACAGCACTAAAGCATGAGCAGTTTCATCTAAATCTGTAAAAACATAAAAGATTTTATATTTTTTCACTGGGAAGGAATTCTTCCTGGATGAAATTACAAATATGTGTAGAATATATTTAATAAAAACTTATAAAATACCTAACTATAGAACTTACATATAGATTGGGGTGTAGTGTGTAGAACAATGTTCCATATAAATAATTTAGCCTTTATAACAATGAAGTTACAAGCTGACACGTTCTGTACTTAAATGAGTGTCCACGGTCCTTACAAGCATTGAGAGTAAATGGTTTCAAACGGTCAGCTTCGTTTAGAGTGATCAGGTTACTTTACTCATTGTTAAAGCGTTGATGAAAAGGCTTTCTATGCAGTGGAGCTACGAGAATATTGTTCATACTGATCAGAAATTTGTATAGAGCAGAGTTTTAAAATGAGTGTAAATAGCACTAAACATTTTCTTTCTGCAACCTGTACTTATAGATTCTTTCTGTAAACTAAATAAAAAAATATCGTGCATTTCGGTTATAATATTAAAAGGTCTTAATTAGGTCGATAATTGTTTAAGCTCGGTCTCATCCATGTTATAATTGTTTTCTACTTTTGTTTCTGAATCTTTAAAAAAATTCATTTAATTAATATTCCATTGATAGTTTTGGGAATTATTCATAACGTATCTTTGATATTTAACCTGGATGATCTGTGCACAGCCACAATACATAGAATTATGTGGTCTCTTTATCACTAAATGTTATATCAAGAGATGTTAAATATTTATATGCTTTGTTCATTAGCTCAAACATGAATTCTGTTAGTGTTGACGAAAGAAGAATCTGGTAGTTACTTAATTGGGCAATTAAGCCATTTATGGCTCTATTCCTCTTTTTGTAAAACAAATTACTGGTAATTATTTCTAATACCTACTTTAATTCTAATTACTCTCTGTTTTTCCAAAGTTAAAGACTATCAGCTAATTGTGATTGAATTTTTACAATGGTTAAAAATAGTCTCTATTGGTTTTCAATATATTTTTCTGTGTTCCCACATTATAAATTTCCCTTTCATAAGACCTCAATTTAGAGTTTGCAAAATGGATAAACTTGTTTATTAGTAGAGAAAGAATTATGTCACTTAATACTTAATATCATTATTATGCAGAATGAAAAAAAGAATAAAAACTAGCAGTAAAATTATACATGGAACACACCAAAAATTTAGCTGCCTTAACAGTGTAACGTGAAAATACTCAAATATCCCTTTGAAAACAGTTCCCTGGGTGGCCTGATTGTTGAAATATGGTTGGTCAGAGCCAAGGTTCCTACTGAAGGTCCCTCTGCCAAAACTGACAGCTCACGGCTGAGAGGTGGGAGCTACGCAGACCCCGTGATGTGAAGCCTGGGTCGTGGGCCTGTGAGGCTGCCTCGTCTTCGTACCTAACTCACCTTTTACCTAAGTTACGTGTTCTGGACACGGCAAGCTTTTCTTCTCTGTGAAATTCTCAGCATGTCTCCTTGACCTGAACTATTTGTTTTCTCTTCAAGATAAGTTTTACCTCATGCTATCAAGAAAAATATAGTATCTAACATTGTCATTCACGTTAAATGAGGTTTTCTCATAACATTTATCCTTAGTTTTATGTCACCTTGACCTTGGTTACAGTAATTTCTGTTAGATTTCTATTTCTGTTAGCTGATTGCGGTAAACAGTGTTTAATGTGAAAAGAAATTAAACTTTCTTCATCTGTTATAGAATACCCTTCTTTTAAATGACATATTCATAATTTTGATGTATTTTTCCTATTCTTTATCTCTCTACTGTTTTTCTCTTTTTTCCTTCAATTCATTTTATTACATTCTTCGGTGAAATCAGTATTGTATCAGCCTTTATTTTTCTAAAGTTTACGAAAATCAAAGAGACGTGATCAACCAAAATTTAGTGTCCTTTCATACCATCCTAACTGGAAACTGTCGCAGGCATGTCTTCAATTTCTTTCTATTACCATTTCCATAGTATAGTCCTTTGTTAGCCAAACAGTGGTTGGGTGGGAGGAGGGCTTGAGAGAAGCGTACATAGCCTCTCATTATGGCCGAAACACAGCTCAAGACTGCTGCCCGCTATGTGGCACCCTTTCGCTGGCCGAGGTGAGTGGGCTTCTTGGATGTGGGTCGCAGATGACAGTCTGTGACTCTCCTCAGCTTATGTCCACTGGCCACATGGTGCCCTTCCTTCAGGAGACTGTACCATATGTGAGTTGTTTAACAAACATGTTGTGGGAGGTTCTAAAAGAGTTCCCAGACAAAAGTAAAGGAGAAACATCTAATTCTCAGATAGTAAAGTTTAAACCACTACTAGAATATGAAAACAAATTTATTTAGTAGTGGGTGGTCTTTGACAATGATGTTAAAATGTTTGTCCTTTTATATTATTTTTACGTCTGCCTTTTTTTCAAAATGACAACTCACAAGAAACACATAGTAGGCAGAGTGAATCGCCACTTGGGAAGAGGAAATGTCAGTCTCCTGTGACTCAGCCAAATACAATAGGAGGTGGGTGAGCAAACACATACCATATACTTCTTCAAATGGCTCTGCAAGTGACTTGTTCTAAGTCTCAGGCAGAGACTTACTGGCTTTAGAGAGTAGTTGTTCCACATTCAGACATTATTCACTATCTGATGTTCTTTTTCTCCAGACGTTCCTTGCCCTTATTTTCATCTGAGAGAAGTCTACAATGTAGTGAGAGGAACTTTGCTCTATTGAAATAACGCAAGGAAGGAACAGACTGCGGAAGGGAGTAGGGACTGACCGTCGGGGAGCTGGATCCCTAAGCTGCCAGTTGGTGCTGCATTTATCCAGACATTGCACGTAATCATAAAATGTGGGCATTTCTTCAGTTCTCAGTGGTCGGCCAGATGAGATGGTCTTTCCAGGTCTCTGGAGCCTGGCTTTCCTCACATTCCCTTCCTTATCTCACTGTTTTTTATTTCTCTGGGGGCATTGCTTTCCTGAATTCCACTCACGTGTGTGCTATTTTCCTGCAGTGTTCTCAGAGGCATTTTTAAAAATCTGATAATTGAACAGTGTTTTGACTGACACTGTCGTTTGGTCCTCAGATTTCAGAATCCCCCAAGAAGAGCTGGGCATTCGAATAAGTTACTTAATCTTTGGGTTTCCGTTTTTATTGTTTTAATATAAAGAATAAGAATAATACCAATTTTGTATTATTATTGGTTGTAAGGATTATTTTAAAATCAATAGAGCACTGATTTGCCCAAGAACCCACGTGACAAACGACACACCTATCAGAGGCTTCCTGTCGGAAGGTGAGTACTAAGCATCAACGAGTACTACAAACTTCATGAAAATAGCTACAAAACTGTCAGGAGATATGTGGGTGATTCTGTGTTCAAAGGCTTTGAAAAGGAAGGCAACAAGAAGCGGGAAGGTCTTACGAATTGGCCTTAGGTTAGAAGAAAATCAGGAGCCAGGAAATTGCCAATGAGACGTGGCTTCAGATACTGATTATAGACACCCGGTCATACGGCTTGGACCAAAGACCAAGAACAGGACATATTAACACAAGGACATACCTCGGTCAACATTTGCAATGAGATTTGTTGACCAAGATTTCAAAGCACACATTTTTGGAGGGATCTGACTAATCGGGGCGGAAGCAGCACTCGGGTGAGAAGACGTACGGAACCTCCCCGACCCCCCAGCTGGAGTGGGTGAGGCGCCGCCGAATGATGATGGGAAATGTATCCCAGGACTCGACTGCATGTTTCCTCAGGTGCAGGCACCGGTTTCTGAACCTACCCGAGGAACACAGTGCAGGTGTTGACCGATGAAGTAGGCCTGTGGGCATCTTATTTGCCGGGAGAACAATTGACTAGTGTGGGGACAGAGCCAGGAGTGCAATTTCCAGGCTCTCGGCCTCACATAGACAGGTGCTGGCTCAGGTAGTAAATGGCCATCAACTGTGGCTAGTTGGCCGTCAGCTGTAACCAGTGAGCCATTGGCCACTAACATAACTGCCGTGGCTACGCTAGCAGAAAATGGGGGCTGGCAAGAAGATGGTGGCTGAGCTATCAAGAGTGGATTGCAGAGGCGGATGCCGCCAGCGAGAATATAGTGGTATGACTCCCCTACCTATGGCTCCGTGGGTGTTCCTTTTTGGCCTCACCATATCCTGCGTTATTGTGTGGGGAGTGGGAGCAGAGACCCCACAGGCTGCCCCGCATGACAAATGGCGCAGCGAACAGGGTCTTCTGCAGGACACCTGGTTACCAGTTGACCCACATGTAACGGAAGGAACAAAACTGCCATTCATTGGATGAATTTGAACCCCGAGAGAAAGGGATCCTAGGGAGGAGCCTGCAGAGGAAGTGGTTGTGCCCTGCTAGATTTTGCTGATGACACAACTGATTGAGGCCCACCCTGGTAACTGCTCCTACACCCTCCTTCCTCCTTGCTCGGAGGGGAGCAGACTGGAGGCCCCTCCCCCACATGGCTCAGGGACCTTGGCTTTACCCCTGCCCCAGGGGCCAAGCCCATGCCCTTTGGTGTAGTTGGTTTTGGGTTGGGCCTGGGACCCAGTCCTGACCAAGGAGACCCGAGAGAGCTCCTGGGTTTCTGGGGAAAGTTCTCATTCCCAATGAGACATTCTTTTGTCTGGAAAAGATGGTTGAAACTACTACACCCACCTTGGAACCCTGAGGGGAGCTAGCCTGGGGGGAAGCAAACACACTGAGGGTGCACAGTAAAAAGAGAGAAAATCCTATCCCCTGAGGACGTCGCAGAGTTGCTGGTTCTGCGCAGCACAAATTCCACTGCTCGAGGCTTCTTGACAGGCTACCTAATACATTTCTTGGAGTTTTTTCCTACTTCCGCTCCAAGGCTCCCTACATAGTAGAAGCAAGGGCTACACATCAGCACCTACTTCAGACTTTATGAGATTAGCTTACAAAAAGACGAGAAAAATATGAAGACGATCTTCGGTGTTCAGATCTCTCAAAAGTAAATCTCTGACTGTAGCATCACAAACTATCCCGCTGATGAAGGGACAAGAGACATCTAAAGAGACCATTGTGGCTACAAGTCAGCTCCAATCTCACAATTGTAAAAGGCATGAACAGAAAATGAGAGTTTGGGTCTGTAAATCAGGGAGGACTATAGAAAGTCTGAAACACCCCTGAGGATAATGTTAGAAAGGCCTGGAATTAGCTTGAGTTGACAGAAAATAAAAAGTACATGTTTGCTGCATTCAAAACAAAAAGCAGCTCGGGGGTACACTGCTGGCGGGCAAGCCGCTGTTCGCGGGAACCTCCAGGGAAACTTGTTTTCAGTTTTGACCCTTGATGAAATCTGGTCACCAAATTAAATTTGAACCCCTATGGCTTGGAGCAGCTGCCTTTGTTTTTGCAGATGACCAAGACCAGAATCACTCACACACCAAGAATCCCAGGGACCACAGTGGGAGGGTGGGCATAAGTACATTAAACGGATTGGGAACCAAGCGAGATGGTGAAGACAGGAATGTGTTGCCCTTCTACTGTGGGTTCAAGTCTCCAGACCCAGCTAACACTTCGGGATTCAGAGAACGCAAGCACCTGCCCACCCCGCAGCCCCATGGTCGGCAAAGCAGGAGCCCAGACCCTCCCCTGCCTACTTGGCCTTAGCGCGGGCTCACCACCACCGTCCCTCTGTCACCATGAGAAGGCCCAGACAACCAGTCCCCTCTCTGTCCTCACGGTGATCCCCAAGTGCCCTAAGATGTCCACTTTCTGTCCCATTTCCTACCACTCACTTGCCACCCCCTCCAGAATCCCTTACCTGTGCCCACTGAACTCAGGATCCAGCAGAAACTGCCCTATTGCCTCTCGCCTCCTTGGAAGTCCCTCTCTTTGTCTTGTTCTAACCCCTACTTCTCCTCTGAGGGCGCTACCTCCCTGGGTCCTGGCTATGTTTCCCAAAGCTGTCATTTGCTGACTGCGTCCTTGGGGAGGACCACTGTCTGCAGTCAGACGTGGGCCCATTTTACACTTGAGAAAACAGGCCCTGAGAAGTACTGCTTATTTCTGAACATGGCAAGTTCATTTTTTCTGGGAGAAACTCTTCTTAAAATATTTTTTCCTGCGTTTAAAATTGATATTTGTTCATTGTACAACATCTCAGGGTTATGGAAACGTATGAGGAAAAAGAATCTAATCCCATCATCCAGAATCAATTATTTCCATCGTGGTGAATTCCTTCTAGTCTTCTGTATTAACATATATACATTAAAATAAAAAGTATGCTACATACAGAGTGTATGTCTTATTTGTCACCTCTAACATGCCATGAGCATGTCCCCAGGATTAAATCTTTGAAACGCAGTTGTTTATAGCTATGTGATATTCCATCTCACAGGCATTTAACAAATGTTTAATGTTAAAACTACAGTGGAACAGCTCCACACCCACTCTGGGATGGCTAACTGAGGGATTGACAATATCCAGTGTCAGCAAGGGCGGGAAGCCACAAACACACTCATATTCCCAATGTAATCAAGAATAAACGTTTTACAAAACTAGTTTGTAGTATCTACCAAATATATGCAATCCTAAGAGCCAGAAATGCTATGCAGGACTAAATGGCCAACAGAAAAAGATGTGTCTGTCCTTAAGAGACAGTACAAGAATCTTCAGAGCCACCTTACACCAGCAGCAGCCGATGTCCATCAGTGGTAGAACGGACTTTAAATTGTGTGACAGTCTGAGGGAAGAAGCAGGGCATACAAAATCCATACTGTGTGCACTCATTTAAATATCGTTTGCACACAGGCAAAACTAGGCTATTGTGATAGTCAGGTAACGGTCACCCTTCAGTGGGGAGGGTGCTATCAACTAGGAGAGAGAACAGGGTGGGTGCTGAAAATGTCTGTATCTGGAAGTGCGTGGTGGTTACATGGGCATATACACACGCATGGGAAAATAAGTCAGGCTCTACCTTCAGCTTTGTCTCATTTACTGTATGTAATTTCTGGGTATCAGTGAGGCCTCAGTGAGAACAAAGGAAAAACAAAAAAGTATTTCGTGACCACCCACCACGAGTAGGACATGGACCAAGGCCAGGACCAGGGGTCCAGTGGCAGCAGGTCAGGCCAGCTCTGAGCGGACTCTTCCACCAGTCGCCTATTTTTGGACATTTAGCCTATTTCAAATATTTCTATACATACATTGGTAGAAGAAGTTATGAAGAAAATGTCAAATGCTTGACTGTATAAAGCATGCAAAAATTTCCCCAACTTTGTATTTGAAAAATTCCAAGCCTACAGAAAAGCTGCAAAAAAAAAAAAAAGTCTAATGAAAACTCATATATCCTTCATCTATATATTTGCCATTTGTTAATATTCTGTCACATTTGTTCTCTATATGTAGAGAGAAACAGACACATATACTAGAAACAGATAGAGTTTTTTTTGGGGGGTGGGGATGAGAGCTGAATCCTTGGACAGTGCAGAGCTCTTGTCTCTTTACCTCTAAATCCTGTAGCATATATTTCTTAAGAAATATTTGGGAAATTCACTTTATATTCAGGAAATTTAACTGATACAAAATACATCAACAGCCAATATTGAAGTTTCCACAGTTGTCCCAATAACACCTTTGAGCTGTTGGATCAGGAAACTGGACTCATGTATGACCTGGGGAGCTATGTGTGATGGCTAATTTTATGTGTCAATGTGACTGGGCCATGAGGTAACCAGATATTGTAGGTATTTCTGTGAGGGTGGTTTGGGATGAGATTAACATTAAATCGGTAGACCGAGTCAAGCAGATTGCTCTTCTTAATGTGAATGAGTCTTATCCAATCAGTGAAGGCCTGTGTAGAACAAAGAAGTCTGAACCTCCTGGAGAAAGACAGAATTTTCTGACAAGATACAAGGATGAGCTTTGAAGACACTATTGTAAGTGAAATGACAGGAAAGAACAAACTGTTTGATTCCACTTACATGAAGTAGAGACAAGAACAGAGGTTACCGAGGAAAATTCAATTTATCACTGAATGGAGACAGTTTCAGTTTGGGAAGATGAATTCTGGAGATGTATGGTGGTGGTGGTTGTACAACATTGTGAATGTACTTCATGCCCCTGAATTGTACACTGAAAAATGGTTACTGTGCTAAATGTTATGTTGTGCTACATATTTTACCTCAAAAAAATAAAATTTTTTTCAAAAATATGAATAAGCATCATCCAGGAAGCATGGGCAGGGTCACAGGGGACCAAAGGGTGGTCAAGGCAGAGCAAACGGAAATGTGAGGGGTCATAAATGAGAGCGGATGCCTGGCTGGGGTGTTACGAGCAGCTCAACGAGTTGAGAACGTGCAACACGTGACTGTGATTGTGAGGAATTAAGAAGCTGAAGCTGGAAAAGTAAGTAGGGACTGGAAACCCTGCCAATGACCCTGAAGTCTGGGCCTTTCTGAAGACAGTTGCACAGCTAAGTATCATCCACGTTCACATCGCCCGGAACAAGCTCCACATGTCATCCTGGCATTTCTGGTGTGATAATAGTCTTCCTATTGTAATAACTTGTAAAGCACTTTGTTGCTTTTGTAAAAAAAAAAAAAAACAAAAAAAAAAAAAAAAAACAAACAAAAAAAAAAAAACTTCTTCTAAACAATTCAAACAGTCCTAACCATGAAGAAAGTGTTTTATATCGTCCCAAGCCCATCACTCATGAGAACATGGTCTGAACGTGTTCTATTCATATTGATAGCAGAGGCTTTTAATAAACAAAATCGTTTTTACAAATGTGGGATCACATAATAGGAGGTTTTTATTTTTTAGGCACTTCATTTTAGCTGAATTTAACAAAAGAAACTGAAAGAGCCTCAACTGTCACATCAAAGTTTCTTCACCACAAGAGGGTTGTTTCCTAAATATCCCTTTAGGATTAAAAAAAGTAGTGATGAAAAAAGAAAGGAGAGATTGGGGTCATTGTTTATTTTTATAACTTTACATCTCAGTTTCAGACAATACTGATCAATCCCTTTGTCTGAAAGATGACACTGTTAATACTTCTTCCATTTGACCTTTTCTGAATTTTGTAAGTTATATGATTATTTTAATATTTTCTGGATTTCTCACATATACAGTGTGCTCTAAAATTGTGTTCTCATAATTATTTAGTTTTAACTCTATTTAAGTGGATTCCATATTCACTTGTCAGTCTCTTATCAGACCTCTACTCTGGATGGTTTTGTTTATTTTTCAGTCACGATTCATCTATCAGTTGGTAAGATTTTATTATAAAATATTTCATGATACCATCTGAAGATGTCTGTTGCCTTTACATTTGAATGACATCTTGACAGGGTATAATAATCTTACGTAGCACTTTCATAACTTTGTAGACATTACTCCATTTTTTTTCTTTGATGGTTGTGAAGAATTCTGAGGTCAGTTTAATTCATTTCTTTTGTAGGTGATTTGTGTTTTTCTGGGTGCCTGGAGATTTCTTCATAAGTATGCCTGAAGTTCAATAGCTTCCCCAGGGTCTGCCTTAGAACAGAACCTTCAGGATCAAAATCTCCAAGAACATGGAGTGTGCTTTCAATCTGCACATTCAGTTCTGTTTGGGAAATTTTGTGTGTCTGTCTTTGAGTTCCTGCTTCACTTGTCAATCCTCTCCTTCAGAGACACCAATTATTCTTATGTTGGATTACCTTCATCTCTGCACCGTACCTAGTATCTTCTCTGTTTGCTTGCACAGCTGTGTTTTTTCCTTTTGCATTCAGTGAGATTTCCTCAAGTCTGTCTTCTGTCAGCACTTTGATTTTCAGCTATGTCTAGTCCTGCTCTCTGCTGATGAGTCGCTGAGTGTCTGCAGCCAGGGCTCCCGCCATCTGGTTGGGTGGCGTTTCCATTCCAAACATGGAGTTACCCTCGGGGTTCAGAGTGTTCTCCCAATTCAGGGATGGTCCTAGAGCCCTCACTTCTGCTCAAGAATCGGCTCTATTTTTCACTTTTTCCCAGTCCTCTGCCCCTCACTCTTCTCAGTCTCCCCCTTGACTCTTTATAAAGTGTCCTTTCTATTTACTCCTCATGCTCCTGGTCACAAAGTGGGAAAAACAGCAACATTTCTTGACTGTTATTGTTTTAAATAGTTATCTAATCACCTCCCTTTTGACAATTATGCTCCATCTTTGACGTGTCCTTCCTACTCACTTGTTGCTCATGTATTGGGCACCTACTACAAGCCGTGCATTGGGGGAGGCGCTAAGAGTTCAAGGACACATGATATCGTCTCTGCACACAGAGCTTATGGTTCATTTCGTTACCCCTCTCATCCGTCAGCAAGTATTCTCTATTTGCTGCTCATTATTATTCCCTTCCCCTCGCTTCCTGTGGCCCCTGCCCCATGCCCTCATTATCTCTGACTTTAGTGTACCACAGCCATAGTCTCCTAAATATTCTTTTTTATCTAAGATTCCTGGTGACAAATCTAGCCTGAATAATGTTTGTAGATAAGTGTTTTCAAAATCACGTTCTTCATGACTCTGCTGTGGCCAAGAACTTATCAATGAGTCGTTGCTTCTGACCACATAGACTCAAGCTCCCACGCCCAGATCTCCATCCTGTGACCCCGGCTCTCCCCCTGGAGTGAATACTGAGGTTCAGCATCTCTTTCAAACCCTCTCTGGCATTCCTTCATGTGCTGCCCAGAGAAAGGTAAAAATCACCTTTCCCGACTCTCATGCAGCTAGAATCCCAGCTTTGATTTAAGAGTCTCCTGTTGGATGAACTCAGGTGCAATTTTGGTTCACAGTGGAGGTATGTGAAAAGGAGATGGAGCATGAAGCATCCGCATAGCGGCCGAGGCCAGCGTTCTGTTTTGGAAGCAGCGACCTCCTCGTCTGCAGGCAGCACCTTCCTGATCACCACAGAGGCACGGCTCTCTTGGCAGCCTGGTTTTGCAGTGTGGTTAAGGGAGTCATTCTTGGAGGCTCAGCTTAGAGACTGCTTGCCCTTTCCATTCTCTGAGTAGTATACGCTGCTGAGTCCTTTCCGCTTTAACTAGCTCGCATGGCCCCCGATTCTGCAGTCTTTAACTCTGACCAATGTACTATCCAGCTTTAATTCTTACTTTCCCCCAAAAGTGCCAGGCTGGTCTCCTCGCTAGCCCCGCGGTGCACCCTCTCCATCCCTGCCCTGTGCCTTTGCCGCCCCCTCCCCTGATGGGTAGCCATGTCCCTGGTGCCTGTAATTCCAGATGGAGGACTAGCTTGTCTGCTGTCCCCTGGAGCTGCTCTGACCCATGTGGCCCCACTGGTCCTCCCCACCAGACAGGGCAGCACAATGCTGAGCCAGAGCGGCTGATTCTCTCCGCTCTTCACTCCCACAGGGATCCTGATAAACCCCGGCCTCGGAGTCCTTCACAAGGAAGCGGGGAGGTTGGATCACATGAGCACAGCCTTCCCTTCCAATTCTAAGGTTAAGACTGTAAGATAAGCTACTTCCCAATACAAGAGAAACCAGCTGTTCTTAAACACATTTTGTTTCAAATTCTGTGGCATCGTGATGTCCTGGCTCCTTCTCCCCAAGGCTGACCGTGCACATGCGGATTGTTTATTTTCATTGCTGGAGAAAAATCGGTGCAGTTGGCAGGGCCCGGTGTGGAGTGGCGAGGGGCAGAATTTCCGTTTTAACAAGGCGACGCCTCCTCAGTGTGGTCACTGTTTCATGGACAAAGTAAACAAGCCGCATATGTTTAATTACCCAGCTTGTCTGCTGAGATCTCCCGGCCTCGGCCAGGGCCTGATTGGGGAGGGTCCAAAGCACGCTCCCAGCACAAGTTTTCAGGCCCACGCCAGTGCCGGACCCCAGAGCACTCGCCGGCTGGACTTCATCGCAGTCTCTGTGCAAGCCTGGGGGTGACTGTGTGGCAGACGCACTGGGCCAGTGTGACAGCCTTTCGGCTCCAGGGAAACAGGCCACTCTGATTCCCACACCACTGCAAGGCTGTGTCAGCAGGCAGGTTCAGGCAGCCATCCCAGGGCACAGGAGCTCTGGGTCACGCTCAGATGCTTCTGTCCCCATCCGTCCTTGATCTGCTTAGCCTGCTCCTCAGCCAACATTTCCAGCCCATTACTTGAACCACCCACAGAAATGCATTCCTAGAACTAGATTTTATCAGGGGTGATGTACAAGGAGGCCAGCTGCCAAATGCTTCTGCCTGTTTATGTGTGTGGCCTCACAGTGCACCCAGAAGCTGTAGGTACTGCCTGAGAAAACAAACAAAGCACATAAGCAGTTTGCCTTTGGGTCAGGAAAGGCTGCAGACACCCTATTTCCATGTGCTTTGACCTCATCAAGCACCGGTCCCTTCACACACACACACACACACACACACACGCATACACACGCACACGCACACACACGCACACGCACACACACGCACACACACGCACAGGCCTGATCCCAGACCCACAGGGCTTGGAGCCCTGACACCGGCCTGTTCATTCTGACTTTGGCCTGGCATCTCCTTGGCACCCTGCTTCTAGTAATTGTCACTCATGCCCCCACTCTGCCCACACACCCAGACACCCCCCACAACTGAGCCCACACCATCTTGGCCTCCGCTCCCAAGGGAGGGAAATTAGCGCCTGAATGGTGGGAGAGTTTGGACAAAATCATATCGATCCCATAATTATAAAAGATCTTTGTAGCCAATTTCCCAGAAAGTTTCTTTTTCCTGATTTGACCTATTTATCAGATAAGAGCGCGGCAGTCTGTTCCTTGGTTGCCTGGAAACGCTCAGCTCTGCTGTATACCGTTTGCCGCAGCAATCCTCAGCCAACTTTTGGGTTATTGTCTGCACAGCCCCCAGACTTTATATGACCCCTGTTGGTAATGTGGAAAAGGCACAAGCTCAAAGTCAGACAGACGTGGTTCTGAATCCCAGGCCTGCACGGACTAGTCAAGTGATCACAGCATGAAATTTAACTTCTCTAAACATCAGCGTCTCCAAGTGAAGACAGAGATCTGATACCTAGTCTGTACGCGTGTTTTATCATTGTTGAGATTCAATGGGCTAACATCTGCACAGAACCCTACCTGGGGTAACGCTCAAAATCCCTGAATTCCCTTCCCCTTTTCTGTTTTTAATGGGCCCATCCTAGCTGCTTGTTGCTTGTGGATGCATAGAAAGCAGACCGGGTGCCGTACTGAACAAAGAAATAAACATTAAAATTGGGGCTCTGTGGTGCTTGCCCCATAGCTGCTAGGACACCTGGGTTTTAAAAGACAGGACAGTCAAACCTTGCACTTGACAGGGTGGAGTAGGAGCATGGGCTGCAAATGCAAATTTGCCATCTGGTGTCAGTTCCCAAAACTGCGTTGGGGATCCCCAACAGCAGCAACCAAGTAAGACACACAGCTGCAAACAGTTCAGAACGGGCTCCAAGTTCATCACCAGGGTGAGAGCCAGAAATGAACGTGGTTGCACCACTGGTATCAGGCCCAGGGTCACATGCTGCACTGCTTAAAACATGGGCCTGCAAATAAGCTTGTGCTGCTAAGTTGGGGGTGCTTAGCCGTCAAGCTCGTTCCTTCTCATCTGAACTCTTATTTTGGGTGTCACTTTAAGCAAATGATTAGAGGTAGAATGAGGCCCCATGGGCAGTGTAAACAACAGGCCTCATTCCTGTCACTTGTGAGCCTATGCAACCTCGTCAGGAGGAGAGGCACTGAAAAGGGCACAGGAAACTAGAGAATCAAATTCAATGCATATTTATGGGATGGGGAACCACAGACCCAGGGATGCCTGTTGCCACAGTGTAGTTTTAATAGTGCTCTTTTGGCTCTATTTATTGATACCAATTCTATCGGGTTCCGCAACAAAGTACCACAGACCAAGTACCTTAAACACAGAAATTTATTGTCTCACAGCCTGCAGGCTGGAAGTCCAAAATCTAGGTGTCAGCGGAGCTGGTCCCTTCTGAGGCTGTGAGGGAAAAATCCATTCCAGGTCTCTGCCTTGCTTCTGATGGTTTCTGGCAATCTGTGATTGCCTTGGCGAGTAGCAACATCTCCCCAATCTCTGTCTTCATGTCCACATGGCATGTCCACATGGCATATCCGTGTCCAGATGTCCCCTTTTTATAAGGATGCCGGTCATATTGGGATAGAGGTCACAAGTATGACTCATCTTAACTAATTACATCTGTAATGACCCTATTTCCAAGTAAGCACACATTCTAGGTCCTGGGGGTGATGACTTCAACATATGAATGTATGAAGGACACAATCCAACCTATAGCACCTATTACATGGCACACCTTGGCTAGAAGCTGAGGGATGGAAGGTGCCCACAGCCCAAAGTGCACATGCCCAGTGAGGATTCGGCAAGCTGAGGTACAGTTGTGAGCGGGACGTGGAAACAGGAATCAAGTTCAATGGGAGCGTAGAGGGAGGAACTTTAGAGAAATGACATTGGAGTACTGGGTTGAGGGCACGAACTTTAAATTGCATCCCAGTGAAGCTGAGGGAGATTCTAGAAAGATCTGAGGCTCTGTTTACCCGAATGCACATTCAAAGTCATCTTCAGTGTTGCTTCCGCCTGTCTGTAGTGTGAAAGCGTACACTTGTTAAAACCAATATACTGTGCAACAGAAGCAGTCTGGTCTAGAATTTTAAATGAAAACACTGCAAGTTTCAAATAATCAGTCGTGATAAGACTATAATTCTAGCTTCAATTATTTAGGAAATTTACTGAATTAAGTCTGTAATCTGTTCAAATGCTCATGAAAAATTGTTCTCCTGATGTGGTTCATTAAAATTGTGTTGTGTTTAATAAAAACACCATTAATTCCTATTAAATAAATGACATGAAATGAAACAAAAATACCACATCGTGGGCTGAATTGTACCCCACCCCCAAATTCATATGTTGGGTTCCTAACCCCCAGGACCCTGAAATGTGACTGTAATAGGACATAGGGTCTTCAAAAAGGTGGTCAACGCTAAAATAAAGTCTTTGGGGTGGGCCCTCCTCCGATAGCACTGGTGTCCGATGAGAAGAGGGGATTAGAACGTACAGGGGGGACCCCTGGGACGCTCACCCACAGAGGAAAGGCCACGTGAGGACGCAGGGAGAAGGCGCCATCTGCACCAACGGGAGAGGCCTCAGGAGAACCCAACCTGCCGACACCTTGATCTTGGACTTCCAGCTTCCAGGACTGTGAGCTGATAAAACTGTTGTTCAGCCCCAGTGTGTGGTGTTCTGCTGTGCGGCCGAGCCAACTAATGCAGACTGTTACTCGTGTGGAAACCTCGGGGTTCTGTTTGTTTGCTGCTTGCCTGTTTGTATTTAGCTTTGTTTTGCTTCTCAATGTTTAACTTCAAAATAATACATGAATATGTCTTTTTCCTACACAAACCTCATCTCCTTGCCCCCGTAACCCTCCTTACACTTGGGAGTGTTCGAGTGTAGGCATCTAGAGGGTTCTTTTATAAATGTTATTATTATAACATATTATTACTCTGCAACTTCTTTCTTATGCTTAGTTATATGGCTATGAGCTCTTTCTGTATTTCAACATGTTCCTTGTTGATATACTTTTAAATTGTTTCCAGTGTTTGCTGGTAAAATTTTTATTAAAAAAATAGCTCTTTAGGTCTGGTTTCCAGTTTAAATAGTCTAGTTTTTAAAAAAACTTGTATAAGGAGTAGGAATGGTTATATCAACTTGAATAAATGGCCATGCCCCTGGATATTGCAAAAATAACAAGTCTTCAATTCCTTAAGGAATCCACAAAGCCACGTTTCTTAATTTCATGGTTTCAATGAAAAAAACAAAACAAAAACCTCCAATAAAACAATGTTACTTTTTCCAACACAACTGACACCCAAACCTAAATGGGTTTCTGGATTTATTAGACTTTCTTAATTCTCTAAGAAGTCCATTGAATATGCAGCATGGAATTCTCTGGCTACATCTTAAGACATAATCCCAATTCCAGAGTATTTAAATATTTTCCCCCCAAAAGTTTTACCCAAAAAAATATCTATAGCTCAGTAGTCAAAATGAGACCCCAGACAGAGGTACTTTTATGGTTGATGCTACTTGTCAGCATTTGCCCAGAAACCATTCCTGAACACTTTACAGCAGGTCCTACCTGCCAGGTCCTTCCGAGTAGAATGGAGAGCATGACAGATGTTAGCTCCTCGTCTGTGGGTGCTGACTGTCTAATGTGAGATGCCATAAACTAACAAAGAAATGATGTAAATGGCAACTTATGCTTGGAGGTAAATAACCACGTGCTGACGAGACAACAGGGTGCTCAGCAAAGGTCTTTCTGAGGAGGTGACATTTTGGCTGAGTCACAAGATAAGACAAAAGATAACAAGCAAGCAATAGAGGAAAGCAGTCCAGACAGAGGGAAGAGTGAGTGCAAAGGTCCTGGGGCTGAACAGAGCTTTGCGCATTCTAAGAACTGAGGGGGTGGCTATGTGCCTGGGGCAGAGGGAAAGAGCAGGAACTGGGCATGGAAGAGATCGAACAGTTAAGAGAAGCTGGAACAGGCAAAATGTTGTGCAACCTGAGAAGATGCCAGCCTTTATCTTTACGCCATGGAACTTCACTGAAGGGTTTTTAAGTAGGGAAGTGACTTCATCTGTCTGAAGAAAATGCTCTGTGGAAAACTACTTGGAGGAGACAGGAAGGGAAATAGTGAGACCAGTTTGGAGGCTGCTTGTACAACAATATGTGACATGGTGGTAGCTTTGCCCCAGATGGCCTGGTGGCGATGAAGAGAGGCTCCTACCAGATACAGCTGAAGTACAGCCAATGAACTTGGCCATTGGGTTAGACAGAGGCAATGCAAATAGAAGCAAACAAAGGTGGCACGCAGGAGCTTGGGTGGGTGGGTGACGGTGTCGCTTACCGAGGGCTGGGGGGGGAGCAGACCGAGACTCAGGGAAGGGCTGCCAGGGTTCTGTTTCCACATATTAAGTTTGAGATGCTCAGGGGACATCTCAGTGGAAACGTTAGTAAATGAAACTACTATGTAAAGAGACTAGAGAGAGAGATTAGAACAGGGCCTCAGCCACTCCTTGAGAAAGCCCATCTTCTGGGGCCAAAGGAGGAGGCGAAGCCAGCAGAGGGGTGAGGTGAGTGCCGCTAGAGAGAACAAGGGCAGCAGGGTCTCAGGGGCCAAGGCACAGTGTTTCCAGAAGCAGGAGTGACCAAGTGGTCCCACGGAGCAAGATAAGGGCCAAAAGTCCATGAGAGTTGGTGGCAGGGAGCCTGTGGGCAATGCAGCCACGCATTTTCTGGTAGAGCTGGGCAGGGGCAGTGTCTGGAGCCATCTGGGAGTGCTTTGGCAAGGACATGGATACAGCTTTCCAGGCAGCTCTTTGGAAAGCTCCTTTGTGCCCAGCAGAGGAGTCAGGACAGGGCCCTGCACCACTGGCAAGGAGATGACCGTTTCCCAGGAAACCACGCTCAGTCCTCAGCTCAGAGCCCTTTCCCCGCCCCAAAGCCTGCTCCTCCAACTCGGTCCCGCACACCCTCATAGTTGTAGGGAGGGTGGGAGTGAGAACGACCCACTTGCTTTGGGCCTCTGTGGTGGATATCTGCTCTCATTTTGTTGGCCAGGACCCAGTCCCTCCTGCTAAGCAGCCCTCCCTCCACACCCTCTCCCTCCACACTTTTTCCCTCCACATTCTCTCCCTCCACAACCTCTCCCCCACACCTTCTCCCTCCACACCTCCTCCCCCCATAGTTTCTCCCCCCACACCTCTCCCCCAACTTCTTCACTTTGGCTAGCTCAAGTTGAATTCCTATCACAACCAAGAGACCCTGACTCATACACCTTTTCTTCTAAAAGGGTTCAAGGCCAGCTCTTTTTGCTTTCTCCCTTAGCCAATAATGAGGCAGGACATGAAAATGGGTAGGAAGTTAAAGAGAACATTTAAGGATGCAATTTTCTTGCAACACTTTGATTTTTCAAATTTTATTTTGTTAAACTAACCTCATTCTGGTAAATTGCCAATGGAAGAATATTGATTTTTCAAAGCAGAGCAGTGCTTCAGGAAGAGATTACATGGCTTTTATTGAAGTCTCAGAACAGCTTGTTTTGTACATGCCCTTGGTAATGACCTCAGGGGAAAGGCTGTGTAATAAATGTAAGCAAAGGAATAGAAGGAATTGCATTAAGGGGAGGATGCTAAGACATGAAGACTCCAGCTCCCACATAACTGAGAAGAGTACAAATTGGGTACCAGGAACAACAGGAAATGCAGCGTGGTACAGCAGATTTCACTGATTCGCACATCGCCAGCCAGTTAAACTCTCCTTTGCGGGTCAGACATCTTTTCTCTGTTTGCGGCAACACTTCAAGCTGCATGCCAGCATCGGGCCATCAGAGTGATTCACAGCACACTGATGCCATGTTCTGGAGCCCACGTCCCTCTGTCCCCTCACCTTCCCATGTCCTGTCACCGAAAAAGAAAATGTTGGGAAAGGGGAACATTGTCTACGTCCTTCCACACTTTCCATGACTTCCAAGAGTATGATATCTTCCCCAACTTGCCCCAAATCTCCACGCCCCACTACTTCTAGGCAGTTACAAGCCATGCGAGTCTGGGCAGACCCAGAAGATGCATGTCTTTTTCTCCAAAAGTCCTCATAGGAAGTCCCCCCAGTCTATGGGGTGGAAAATAGAGTCTGTTTTCTTCACTCCTTGTTGTCTGGTACTTGATTGACAGCAGCGTTTCTCCAGTGACCAACGGGTGAGTGTGTGATCCTCTCCCACAGGATCAACTTGAGTGCTCACACTGGGCCTTGGACCTCACAGCTTCCACCGACCTCTGTGGAGGTTTGTCCTGCTGGCTTGGTGTCCTCGTTCCTTGGGGACACTGACATGACGTTGCTGGATCTGGAAGCATGAAAGTAAGAGGACCAGAGTCGGAGAATCTGAAGCTGTTGCTGCCTAGGATGTCTTGACTTCCCTTCCAGGTCTCGTCACAGTCTCTGTCTCCCTCCCCCGCCCCCTGCTGCCCCATCCTACCCCCCTTTGGTCTCCAGGGCTCAGCTGTGACCTTAGCTGCCTGAACTCTCCTGGAATTACCTAAATTTTAGTGGAAGATTCTTGAGAACCAGCCCAAAAGAATACGTCTCAGTGGTCAGATTTCCAGAGTGTGGGAGCAGGAGGGTTAGGGGCACGTAATTTCCCCCTCACTCACCCCAGCGTGCAGCTATACTCATATATTCTGGCCATTCCGAAGGCCCAGTCAGCCCACTGGTCACTGATGGGTCAGGTGGGATTTGGACCCAGCGTGGTAAGACTTCTCAGATGAGGAACACCCACCCCTGCCTCCACGCTTTCATTCATTCATTCATTCATGCATTCATTCATTCATTCATTCATTCCCTCACTCACTGAGGACTGACAATGAGAAAAACAACTACTAATCAGTTCTCTAGCAGCTTACAGACTTGGGGAGAGAGAGAGAGCTGTGTACAAAACAGGGGCTACGTAGCCCACCTGGGGGCCTGACTGGCCCAGGGACCCAGAGTGATCACACAGCCTGGTCCGATCATAAACTCCGAACTGGGCTGCCATCATGGGCAGTCAAGTCCCCGGCCTATGGCTTCCTTAGCAAAGGTCACTCCCGCTTACTGAGCCCTGTGCATTGTTCTTCTGCATACAGGACAGCATTCCTTTAAAATGCCAGAGAAATCTTTATCAATAGGAAGCGATTGAATAGTTTTAAGTGGGAGAGAGGCAGCGACAATACCATGCATGGAGATATTTTCAAATATCGTCCTGGGTTGCTGTGCTTTTCTTCCTGGGAACCCCTCAGCCAGCACATTTGTTCCTAGGGGAGAATTAACACTGTACTTTCCTGGATGGTGAAGACCAGGGGCCAAGGATCCACTTCGGGGATTGTAACTGTGAAGGCCAAAGCCGACTTGTATTGTAAGAGCAGAACTCGGAGTGAATCAAAAGGCAAAGTCCTGAAGACAGTAGGGGGATGAAGTTTACCTGGAAGGAGCAGAGGATGAACTGGACCATAGGGGGAGGGAAGGGGGACGAGGGCGTCAGTGCCGAGTCCAGAGAGAGTTCTTGGCATGCAGAAGCCATAGTGAGAAGGACCGGTGCGGAGAGGCCGCCCACCAGGGCTCTGCCCCAGCAGGTGCTGGAGCCAGGTGGGACCCCGCCAGCACCCGCAGGCTGCCTGAAGCGGGCCTGGCATGAGGAGCTGTCTCTCTCGCTGCCTGCACTTCACCCATCATTTGCCCGGCAGAGGTGGTAGCATCTTTTGTTCAATCCACACAAACTAGCCCCACTCCCACGGTAATGGCTCATGACACAGGTCGGTTCTGTGCCCCCAAGAGATAGTAATAAAAAAACAAAAACAAAAACCCAAAACACCTGCATATACTCACATGGGGGCTAGTGAAGCTGCGGATGGGAAAGCCCTCTTATTACCTGTACGCAGGTGAGAATAACAGAATCACCTGGGTCAAGATTGTGGCAGAAGCTTCCCCGTTATAAGTGCCGCTGGCTTTTTTCACAGGTCAGTCTGGCTGCAGGGTGGAAAGCTGCGAGTCGAGCGGCCACAGCAGAGGTTGTGTGACAGGACAGTGGTTATTGCAGTGGTCCAGGCAAAATGTGACCACAACTCGGGCTAAGATGATGGTGGCACTGGAGATGGAGAGAGGCGACTGGCTTCCACAGGTGTTCCTGAGATCAGTGGGCAGGACTTGATGCAGGACAGATATGGAAGTGGAAGATAACTATATCAGCATGTCACCATTTTGCAGCTGAAGAAACTGAGGACTGAGCAGTTTCTGCATCTTTGCAGCAGTTTCTGCATCTGATGCTGACAGTTTGTTGACAAGGCTCCTCTCTCCCTGTCACCTTTCAGTGGTGATTTACGATATTGATCTTTCTAGCACCCACAAGAAACCCATACCACGCAAGATTGTGTTAGGACTAGATGACATTGCTTCAAACTTACGAATTTGGCTCAAGCCACAGGAAAAGTGTGTGACATCCAGTCCAGAAGTTTCTTTCTTCTTTGGTAGAACAGCTGGGAGGTCAAGAGGATGCCACCTGTGTGGACAGAAGGTTAAGGGCACAGTTGCTGTGCATCCAAAGCCAACATGGAAGCCCCACACCTGCCAGATTGTAGCAAGCACATCTAACAATTGGTCACACTTAATGTGATTGTTATTCAGGGAGATGGAGACAAACTCAATATGCTTCATTCCGGACGAGTGTCAGACCAGAAGTCTGGAAGACTGCAATCCTGTCACGGCTCAGCTGATGGTCCGTCCTGGGCACTGCCCCCAGCAGCCTTGGCACTTGGGGCACAAATCCGGGCCCCTGAGCATCGCGTTCTCACCGGCTGCCCCCACACAAGAGGCCCCACACACCTGTGATGGAAGAATTACGGCCTTCTCCCAGGGTAACTCCGACGGGTGCAAGGGGGCTAAGAACGTGGTATGAGAGAGGCGGGTAGGGCACGTGGCAGGAGGCCCTGGGGTCAGTATGGGAACTCCAATCCCTGACAAAGTTCCCTACGGATTCCCCTTGGGCTCCCTGAGCCCTCGTCCCACTTCAGCCAAGTCCAGGCCGTGGAGTCAGAACCATCTTTCCTAACTTTGCCTTCTCAGCTCTAGCCAAAGCCTGAAAATATGGAGCCAATCTCCAGAGGCTCTGTCTGTGGCGCTGAGAGCCTTCTGTGGCAGAGTCTGCCGGACCTGAAATGCATGTAGTCTCACAGGCAGTGGAAGCCAGAGGGAAGCCAAATGTGTGCACCCCAAGACTGCATCAGAGATCTATGACCACGACCCTTCCTCCAGCCCAGGTGTTCATGGTCAGTGAGTAGCTAAGGTCTTAAAGCCATTTTATGAACCCGGACGCAGGCTGGGTGTGAGCGGTGAAAGGGGTGAGAGGGTGAGCAGTATGCTTCCGATCTTCAAGCCTCGCCTTGCGGAGTTGGGTGGCGTGGCTAACAGGACACGTGGCTGTCCCTTCTGCGTCAGCACTTCCCTGCGCTACGCGCCCCTTCCCACGGCAGCACAGCAACACATGCTAATCTGGAATTCATTTATTAGCAGGAATCTCTGCTTGTGCCTTTAAAAGGAAAAAACGCATGGGCTGAGACACATTTATTTGTTAGGACGAAACCTAGAAGAAGTATTAATAAGGTGCCTCCATGAATCCTAGCTGTGGAGGCGACAGGAGCAGGATGTGCTTACAGATGACCTTGAGCTCTGGTTGAAATGCTGGCTCAGGAGGTGGGGGCCCGAGAGTCGCCATGTCTAATGTGCTCCCTGGTGACGCTGACAACCCCGTTTTGCAGACCACACTTTGAGGAGCGAGCTGTGTCCTATGCAGTGTCTTCTCAAGTGCTGTTCTCTTTCCCAGGCAGGACCTCCGCCTGTGGCACACAGCAAATGTTCCTTAAATAATACCAGATGGATGTATAGAAAGAGTCCATAAGTAGTAATCAATACTCAGTCCATGAGAGCTAGTTTTCTTTGAGAAGGCTTGACATTCAGGGTTGACAGATGGTGTTGGGACAATTGCAATCGCTGGTGACATTTGATCCCTCTCCTTTTCCTCAGGCTCTTGAACCAATGGCTCCTCTGAGGTGACTTGGCTCAGGGTGGGCCTGAATTTCTCTGCCTGTGGGTTTGAGGGGGCTCCTCAGGCCTCCTGAGGCTCCCAGGTCTGACAAACCCTCCCTAGAGCCTCACAGACTCATCACACCTGGGAGCCAGGAGACCGTTCTGCGTTCCACCTATGGGGAGTCACGCAGAACACTGGTGTTTGCAGCTAAGAATCCAGGGGACAACGGGAGGCCATGTCACCGTGTGGCCAGCGCTTTGCAGTTGGTGACGCCCTGCATCCAATTCACCTGACTGCTTGTTTACAATGCAGATTCCAGGGTCTCCCCTGCGCCCCACCTCCCTGAGATCCTTGCGGTGGACGCCAGACCTTTTGCATGCTGGATTTTGAGCCTTGCTGTCCTCTCTGAAGAGCCAGGGGAGACCTTGGTGGAAGCATGGATGGCAAAGAGGGAGCTGCCTGTGGCAGCTCCCCATTGGCAAGGCTTCCTGGAGCATTCGTGTTGCTTCCCGGTGGCACAAGCACTTGCCCTGTGAGAGCTCATGGAACTCCAGCTAAGGATGTGGTTTTCTTTCCTGGTGGCTTGATGGCAGAAGCTCTTTCCTCCCTGGAACACCATGCCCACTTCCTCAGCAGCCCCTTTCCTGGAGCTTTACTTGAAACTGTGGAGGCATCTATACAAACAGATGCAACAAAGTGGGGAAGCACAGTGCTGACCAGAAACCCCCAGCTTCCCAGGCTTCAGGGATGAGGTGGGAGGGGGACAAGACTGTGAAGCCTCTTCCATGCGCGGACGCTGCCCTGCGGTGGTGGGTGACGAGCTGGTGAAGAATGTTGTCAGCCAAGAATTGTGCCAGGTGGTCTAGGCCACGTGAGAGGCTGGCACTCCCACCAACATTTAAGATGTTTTCCACACTCACGGGAAACTGATGCCTCCTCACCCCCACGAATGAATTTGGGGATTGTGCCAGGATCAGAAATGTTTCGGTGGATTTCCTCTAGAATTTTAAGGGTCTGTAATTCCCGCAGCTGGCTGGGAGCCTACTTTGATTATTTTTAATGCAGAAAAGGATGTATTTGAGCATCTGGCCTAGAAATTGACTTAATCTGTCTATAGCATAATTGGATCTGGAAGAGCTGGAAGACAAATGAGACTGGTGGGCAGAAACAGAAGGGAAGGTGACAGCAGGGGAGCCAGATGGATGAGCTGAGACAGGAAACACACACAAACAAAAGCTGCCCGAGTGAGGAGAGGAGCACATTTGCATGTAGGGCCGGAACTGGACTGGACTGGCGCCAGGGGCCTACGGTGTCTGGCTCCCAGGACAGGGCGTACAGGAGCCCCAGTAGCAGGAACCAAAATCAACGTCCCCATCCTCAGGCAGTCCCTGACCACATGTGACAGGTGGCCCCCAACTGGCCTTGTTACTGAATCAAGAACACAAACACGTCAGAAAAATCTTGCGGTTCCTTAGAGAATTTAGGCTCAAGGCTGAGGCAGGGGTAAGAGCAGAGCAAAGACAGGACTCGATGACTTCTTGGTCACTATGGTACTTGTTCCTTTTGCCTGTAGCTTGCCAGGGCAGCCGAAATGTGCTTGGTTTGCAGCCCCAGCAGCACAGGGCAGAGTATCTTGTGTGTGGTGATGGGCCATCGGGGCGTGTTGATGACAATGACATGTTTGGTGGTAGACAGATCTCCTTATCAGGTAGTGGCTTCCTGCAGGAGGGAGGGAAGGGAACGGGGAGTTAAAAAGCTGTTCGTCAGGAGAGGGTGCTGTCAGACACGCGTGACTCTATCTCTGCCCAACAAATATTCATAATGAAAAAACTCATAACATTTTCATTTTCTGACAAACACTGAAAACATTTTCCAAGAGTATCAAAAAGAGCTTGGGGGAGAGGACACTGAGCTGGGTATACTTAGCAGCCCAGCAATAAATAATTACGCGGCCTTTTTCAGAGCCCAGATGCGTGACCCATCCAATTAAGTCTCATTTGGATGGCCTTTAGTTTGTGACATCCCATTCACATTTGTCACAATAGCTCTGTTTTCTGCATCTGCTTTCTTCTGCAGTTTGCACACCATGCAGTCACATTCCATGCTTCCAAAATGAGAAATCATCTCCTTGGGGAAAATCAGTCTTATTTCTCTCATAACTCATAAGCAAGCTGTGGCTGTAAACAGAGCATTACAGACTCCAAGATTAAATTAACTTCGGTTCCTGGCGAGGCCCGCAGTTGCTGATGGAGATTTGGCAATTTTGATTTTGGGAGGGGGAGGAAGACAGCTTCAGGGTGAGGGTGAGGTGTGGGATATTTAACCATCTTCAGCCCAGGGAAGGATGTCCACACCTTGGCCAGGTGTGCCAGGAGGGCCCCAGTTTATGCCAGTTGTCGCAGGGTAGTTAGGCGGTGCACCCTCTCACTCTAAAGTGTCCCAGTTGGGTGATAAATTATATTATCACTCTAATGAAAGTGAAAACATGAAATAAGGTGCAAAAGCTTGTTTTGTGAAAGAAGCCATACAAAAAACGTCCATGTATTATGTGATTCCATGATATGAATTGTCGAGAATAGGTAAATCCATAGCAACAAGTAGATTTGTGGTTGCCAGGGGCTGGAGGTGCTTGGTGAGAAACAGAAAGTGACTCGTAATGGGTTAGAGATTTCGTTCTGGGGTGAGAAAAATGCTCTAAAGTTGATCATAGTGATGATGGCAAGACTGTGAAGAACTAAAAACCATTAAATTGTATAAGTACAATTATAATTATAAGTACAATTACAATTATAGCTCAGTAAAGCAGCTATTTAAAAAAAATTTAAAAAGGTTAAACCACAGAAATACTAGAAGGGAACAACAAAAAAAGTGATCTATCTTTCTGCCAGTGGGTACTCGGTGCTTTAAGAGCTAGTCTCTGCAGAAAGAGGCTGATTATTCGTTTTGAGGGGTGTGGTGACTCTGGTTGGTCCCTGGAAAGCCCGTTGCATGTACCTGCTGCATTTTCATGAGGCTTATTGGAGCCAGGAAGAGAGTATGAGGTTTCCCATGGTGGAGGGTATTGTGTGTGTGTGTGTGTGTGTGTGTGGGGGTGACCAGCATCCTCCAGGTGGAGACGGACAGGTGCCTTGAGAGTAGCAATGTTTGGCTGGAGGGACATGGCAGAGGTTCTGAGTGGGACCTGCTCCTCCTCGGGCGTGCCCATTGCCAGGGGGTCCCCATTTGTGGGGAAAGGGAGCAGCTCCAGGGTGAGGGTGGAGGGGTAGAGGTTTGTGCCCCCGAAGGAATTAACCTATTGTCCCACATGTAGCCCAGGGTCGAGTGCATACAGATCTGCCCACTTAGGTTGGGGACGCTAGAAAGCAAAGGTCAACCATGAAGGGTCCCCTTGACGGGATGACCCCTCAGCCCAGGTTCTATGAAAGAGCCTGTGGCCCAGGAAGGGACCCCGTTCCCAGTCCACCTGTCAGCACTGGGATCCTCATTCAAGGGGAGGGAGTTGGATTTGAAATCTGTGAGAAGACGGAACATTTAGCTCGCCATGTTTATCCCCTAAACCCGAGAATGGGGCCTGACACTCCGCGGTGGCTGTGTGGGGGGTGTGAAAGGACGGGTGGGTGGAGGGGTGGGCCACTCACAGAGTCAGACAGACAGGAAAGGCTACCAGTGCCGGGAGGTGTCCCAGCCCAAGGCCAGGGCACTGGGTCCTGTCACCAGCAGAGGGTGCTGTGCTCTTGAAAGAGCAAGGCTCGGCCAGGCCACTGGAAGGTGATGTGGGAGTGACAGAGGTCTGGCTCCTGGCTGACCAGAGGCAGAGATGGGGTGTTCAGGCGTGGGAGCTGGGGCAGGCACTGAACCCCAGTGTCCACACTCTCGGGACAGTGGGGAGACACCTGTTCTCCTGTGTGGGCCTTTCCTCAGCATCGGAAAAGGATGTCCATGAATTTTGTTTATCCGACTGTCCCCAAGTGTCCAGCTCAATGCATGGCTCAGGGGAGGCCACAATACATGCTTCCCAAGTGGAATGAATGAATGCTTGAGTCTAGGAAATGTAGATCTCAGTGGGACCATATTATTCTCTGACTACATCTGAATATATGCCTCTTAGGCTGGGTCTCTGGCCTTTGCTGGTCTGTCTCAGACACCAGAGTGACACAGAAGTTCCCGTAAGCCACCCAGCGGGCTTCACACTGGTCAGAGCTGAGTGCTGACAGCGTGAGACCAACCAGCTTCACAAAAAGGAGCGCTTCTGGGGGAGCCACTCCTCCCCAAACCATGTCCCCAAACACAGGGCAGACAAGCCAAGAAGGAATGGCGTGGAAGCTCGGAGCGCAGCCCTGCAGGTGCCGGCAGGTCAGGTCTAGATGGGGCTGTGGGGTGAGAGGTGGGTCCAGGGCTGAGTGACGCAGAGCTGGGGAGCCTGTGATGGAGCAGCCTCATCAGACGGTTTTCTGCTTTTTACATCCGCGTTTCTGTGTCTTCCTCAAACACAGTCTCAGTTTCATTGCCTGTCTTTCTCGGTTGCATTTCTCAGTGCACGTAGGTTACCCTTACTCTGGGGGTGGAGATGGGCTGTGTGTAATGAGTCAGACAGGCCCCAAGACAAGGAGCCGTGGCCCCCTCTCTTAGTTTCCTTGGGATGCCCTCCCAAACGACCACAAACTTGGTGGCCTAAAACAACAGACACGTATTCTCTCACAGTCCTGCTGGCCAGAAGTCCACGACCGAGTGCTGGCAGGGCCTCCTCCGCAGGCCCTAGAGGAGGCTTCTTGTCCCCCTCCTCCAGCTTCTGGTAGTGCCAGCATTCCCTGACGTGTGGCCACCTCACTCTAGTCTCTGTCTCCATCTTCAGGGGACTCATCCCCCCTGTGTCTGTGTCTCAGACCTCCCTCTGCTTCTCTCATAGGGACACCTGGTAGTAGATCTACAACTCTCCCTAAATCCAAGATGATTTCATCTCATGATCCTAAACTTAGTTACTTAGTCTGCAAAGACACGTTTTGCAAATACAGTCCCATTCACAGGGTAGGGGGTTAGGACTTGGGCATATCTCTTGGGGCCATGGTTCATCTCACCACACCAACAACGTACATCGGGGGTCCGGGCCTGCCAGGTGGTGCCAGCCTCTGGACGGTGCAAACATTCTCAGGGAGAGTCAGCCCATGGGACCTCCTGGGCAAACTGCCTGCACCAAGGACCCCCGCACTGGCCTATCTCGCTCTTATTTTAAACCCCTTTTGCTGACTGGTTCTGTCACTGCATCTGAAAAAGCACGTGTGAGGGCCTAACTGGCCCAGGACTTCCTCTCAGACTAACTGTTCAGCCTTAGCAACCACATTACCTCACACACTGCTTCAACAGAAAGTGTGGGGAACTTCTCCCTCCAGGGTTGCCATCTCGGCAACTACCTACAGAGAAGATTCTAGAGAAGGTAGGGTGTGCTTGGCTGTGGAGTCAAAAGAGGCCAGGGAGAACTCGTTCATGAAAAACTACAGTGTCCTCACCTTTCTCCCAAGTGGATTGGCGTGGCGCTGCCAATCCTAGATTTACCTTCTGCTTTGGCCGTCAGCCTTGACAGTGGAGACTGGCACCTCAGGGAACAAGAAAGTATATTGTGGCTTATGTGTGGAGGAGTGTTGGAGGGATTGGCTGGAGTGTAATTGCCTGGATCTCCAGGGTGAAAATCGGACTAAAATAGATAGTACTGGAATTAGGAATAAGAGTCCTGGGACATATTGAGTTGTGTTGTATGGATGAAATGGAATCTTGTCCATGTCCGATGAGTTCCCGATGGGTTATTAGAGCCTGTCTCATGGAGAAACAGTAGGTGACTAATCCTAGGGCTGAGATGACGAATGGGAGCTAAAGGGAAAAGCCAAGAATCGGGTGGAAGGGCTTTATCAGCTGAGACTCCCCCTCAGCTTCACCCACCTAGGTTAGTGCTAATATTAGGAAGAACGGAGAGGAGACTGGAAATGAGTGTGTCACCCCAGAAGGATGCTTGTCCCCAAGGTTGGACATAGCCTTTGAGTGCTGTGAATACTCGGATGATTCTGCTATTTCATGTTTCTAGAAAGATCCGTGGTATAGGCCTCATCCTACATGAATAAACAAGCAGATACAAAGTATAGACGCTGAGCTGGCATGTAAATACCGAATGATTCACCCATAATTTCCATCTCAGCTTACAGATGGAAAGGCAGTTATCATGTCTGATGCGTAGTGCGTGGTACAAACAGCCCTGTCAGAATTTGTAAAATTAAGCAGGTTCCTAAGAGGGAGCCAAAATGTCATCATGATGAGATTTTTGATGGGGCTGGTAGATCAAGACATGAATTGACGATAATCGTGATTAGTGGGTGGGATTTTCGGATATTGGTCATTAATGTTCGAATAGTTAAAACACAAACATTTTCATTTCATTGGTGATGGTTAAATTCCATGTGAGAATAATGATGACATGTATTCATTTTAAATATTACTTTTGGAATAATTTTGTACGGTTTTCTTCAAAACTTTCACCTTATTTATGGGGGGCTAGGGTTGATGGGCTAGTGATGGAATTGGTTATGGTATTGCAAAGAATTTGTGTGGGTTATTTCTAGGTTTAATAGTTTTTAAGTTTACGTGGGGGGAATGTTGGCAGGCTTTGCTTATACACGGCTATGGCTACTAAGTGATATTCTGAGGTTTGAGTTTCTACTATAACTGTCTTGAGGAGTTTCTACTATAATTGTTTCCTTCCGGACTATTGATGGAGGTGATGGTAGTTTCAAATATTTTGAAAAATGATGAGGTAGAAATTGTATTTAATTTTAATGGACTTTGGGGGACAGAGTAATTTATGGTACTGGAAATTCTGTTTTTGAATGTTTGTTTTTTAGTGAGGAGGCTACAGGCATCGTTGCATTATATAATTATGGGACTTGACTGGTTGACTATCCCTTTTTTGGTTATACTGGAAGTGATTGACTGGAGGTCATGTGTGCTATGTGATACAAGAAGAATAAGACCCTCATCAACAGGGGCGGACATATTGGATTAGTCAAACTCTGTCTACAAAATGTTATTATCAGGCAGCTGCTTCAAATCCGAAATGGTGATCACACATAAGATGGAATTTCGGTTGACATAGAAAGCAGGCAATAAGAAAAGTAGAGCCAATACTTAGGGGACTCCACGGAAGCCTAAAGAGAAGGTTGAGCCATAGACTCCATCTGACATTGTCAGTGGTGTTTCACAGTGTCTGAGGCTTGCAGTGATGTCAAACAGAATCCTAGAGGACGTGTGATGACTAGGGCTTGGAGCATTTGCCGTTTCCTTCTATTTAATATTACTCTGGTGAGATCAAGTGAGGGAGACTCTGGAAGCTAAGAGAACTGAAATAGTAAGAAGTGGTCCTTCCAGGGGCACTGAGGCGCTGAAGGCCTGTGGGTGGAAAAGAGCCACCTAACTCGGGTGTTGGGGCTAGGCTTGAATGGTCAAGCTCAGGGGACAAAAGAACAAAACAACAAAAAGAGAAGACTTCTGAAACAATAAACAGGATTATTCCATATCAGAGTCCTTTTTGGACAATTGGTGTGGGGTGGCCTTGAAATGTCCTTTCTCCAAGGATGTCCCATCATCACTGGTGCATGTTCAGTATATCAGTTAATAATGAGGGTAATAGGACTGTTGAGTTCAAATGGAATCACACGACCAGACTGGATGTTGTGAGTATGGCCAAGAGGGCTACTGCATGGCCAGGCCCAGGGAGCAACCCTGAGGGAACATAGGCTGGCTCTGAGAGGACCTGGGACAGACAGGAGGACAGTGGCTCTGAGAGGGCCTGGGACAGACAGGAGGACAGTGGCTCTGAGAGGGCCTGGGACAGGCAGGAGGACAGTGGCTCTGAGAGGGCCTGGGACAGACAGGAGGACAGTGGCTCTGACAGGGCCTGGGACAGACAGGAGGACAGTGGCTCTGAGAGGGCCTGGGACAGACAGGAGGACAGTGGCTCTGAGAGGACCTGGGACAGACAGGAGGACAGTGGCTCTGAGAGGGCCTGGGACAGACAGGAGGACAGTGGCTCTGAGAGGGCCTGGGACAGGCAGGAGGAGGGCACCGGCTCTGAGAGGCAAGGCACAGTTTGGACCGTAGACTCCCAGTCAGGCTGGGTTCGAATCCTTGCTGATCCATTGGCACGTGTGTGCGGTTGGGTACATTCCTTAGCCCCTCTGAGCTTGTCTGAAAAATGGGGGTTGCTAAGGTTGTAAATTTTCCAGAGAAACCACTTAATAGTTAGTTTACTACCCTACTGGCTCACAGTGTGTCTGTGCTGTAAGTTTTGCTTGTGGTTATTATTAAGAGGAAGGAAATTCACTGATCACGCCCCTTATCTGACCCCTCGAAGCTCAGAGCTAGTGGATTGCAGTCTCTCCTCCCCGTTCTAGCCCATTTGTCATTACAAATATTTTTTTCAGTCACTCAGAGACACAGCCTTTCTCTCGATGATCTAAATTTTGTAAAATAGAAGGTTGATTTTCTAGAAATAAGGAGCCAGGAGGAAAAAAGTTATTACGAATTTCTCTACCTTGTCTCCTAACAATAGTCCTGGATACCTGGGAGCCTTCTCGGTCTGCAGCTCTCTCATTGTGTCCTCTGAACAGGAACTCATTTAATTCCAACAAAATCGCCCAGTGTGGCATGTGGAACGTCTGATGAAACCTGCCTTTCCTCACCTCCCACACAGTCCCGTGGGAGCAGACCTGGCCCGCTCCCCTGTCATTCCCCACCCCTAGTCACGCTGCTTTGCTTTCTTTTCCTCAAATGCCCAAGTTACTCCCCCTTGGGGCCTTTGAACTTCCCATGCCTCCTTCCAGACACAGTCTTTCTGGGACCTTTGAAGGCTGGCTCCATCTCCTCACTCAGGCCCCACCTCAGACATCGCCTCCTCGGAGGTTCTGCCATCTAAGTCCCCCCACATGTCCGTCATTCGCAAGCCAAGTAGCCTGTTTTCCTTTCTTCATAATGCCTCGTAAGTTGTCTTATTGACATGTGTACAGTTGTCTGTCATCTCAAGGAGGGTGAAGTTGTGATGAGTCCTGTTAAGCAGTGTACACTGAGAAGTTCCAGGGGCGCCGAGGAGAAGGGGGCTGCACCGGTGTGGTGGGCACTGAGAGCTGAAGGAGAATCAAGCGCCATCCCAAGTGAGGCAACAGCAGAAGCAGAGGCCCTGGGGCCACAGTGACAGTGCAAGTTTTATAAGCACAGCGGGTTCAGGCTAGTGTTCAGCACATGGGGCTTTACTATGATTCTAGCAACAAAGAGCTGCTGGAAGGCAGGATGGGAGCCATGGAGAGGAACGCTCCCGGGAGGGTTTTGGTGGGGCTGAGAGGCTACAAGAGGCCAGAAAGCAGTTATGGCCCAGAACCAGAGGCGGGGAGACCCTGGGGTCCTGGCCGCATGCTGGAGCCAGCCTGGGAGCAGGAAGTGAGTCACCAGGGGCGCCCGGGGCAGTGGGCAGGCTGCACCTCTGGAGGGAGGGCCCTGACTTTCACTGAGACGGAGGCCTTCTTTAGTAACTCTCTGCTGAGTGACAGGGTGGGTGCGTCCATCCGAAAGGGTAGGCAAGCCCAGGTCTGTCTATCTGCCAGGAGCCAAGGTGCCTGCAGCTCAGCCACTGGCTTTTCTGTGGCTTTTGTGAGATTAGACTGAACTGCCTCACCTGTGTCTTAAGGGGACTGAGGATTATCTGGGTCATCTTACCAAAGCTCTTTATAGGCCCTTTACAGAATGGATGAGAGATTGCTGATAATGACACTGTACTTTGAGTTTATGTGGCTATTTTCTCTTGAAAGCCTTGGGCGGCCTTATTGATGATGGAGTGGATTTTCCTCCAATGTGCTTTAACTTGTATTTCTTCTCCTTCAGAGACGTGTAAGGTGAACTGTGCACTCAGGGTCTTAACCAAATCACTTATTCACTTACTGGGTCGTTAGTCTTTTCATTACTGAGCTGCAGGAGTTCTTGTTATCTTCTCAATACAAATTCTGTGCCAGATATATTTATATATATTGCAAAATTTTCCCCAGTCTATAGCTTACCTATTAATTTTTTCAGTAGTGCTTTTTGATGAGCAGAACACTTTAATTTTATAAAGTCCAATTCATCCAGTTCACCCCAATTTTCAAATGCTGGTTAGTATTCTCTGTATCTTATCTAAGTAATTTTTGCCTGTTTTAAGCTTGCAAAGATATTCTCCTAGGCATACTTCTCAAAGCTTTATAGTTTTGGCTTTTCCATTTAGGTGTGTAATCCACAATTAATTTGGGGGTCAAAATTTATTTTGTCTGTGTGGACATCTAGTTGTTCGGTACCATTGGTTGAAAAGACTTTCCTTTCACCACTGAATTGCTTTGGCAGCTATAGTGAATACAAATTGACCATGTAATTTTGGATCTGTTTCTGGACTATATTTCATTCTATTGATATATAAAAATATCTTTTTTTCAATACCATGCTTTCTTAATTAATGTGCCTCTATAGTAATCCTTGAAATCTTGTTCAGAATTGTTGTTACTTTATAGTATATAGCTAATTTGCGGTAACTTGAATCTTGTTCAAAGTTGTTTGTCTATTCTAAGTCCTTTGCACTTCTTTATAAATTTTAAAGTGAACTTGCAAATTTCTACTAAAAGTCTTCTTGGAATTGAATGGGATTGCACTGAATCTGCAGATCAATATGGGCAGAAATGACATCATAAAAATATTGACTTCCAGTCTATGGATATGGCATATATTTTTATTTATTTGGATCATTTTAAATTTCTTTCAGAAATATATGTATTTTTCAATGTAGAGGTTTGAACATATTCATTAAATTTATCTCTAAATATTTTATGTTTTGATGCAATTGTAGTGTGGCTGTATTACCTTTCATTTTCCAACTGTTTTTAGTTATATATAAAATACACCTAATTTTTGTATATTATCTTTGTATCTTGCAGTCTTATTAGATTTGCTTATTATTTCTAACAACTTTTTTTTGGTAGATTCCTTGGGATTTTCTATGTACGCAATTATACCAACTGTGAATAGAGAGATGTTTACTTCTTTCTTTACACTCTATGCTTTCCCTTCTTGTACTGTCTAGGCCCTGCAACACAATGTTGAAAAGACGCGGTTGACCCCTGTTTTAGGGGGAACACTCAATTTTGCATCATTACTATGATGTTAGCTTAAGTTTTTCACAGATGTCTTTTATTAGCTTGTCATGGGCTGAACAGGGCTCCCCCAGCTCAATTGCTATGTTGAAGTCCTAACCCCCAATTGTGTGACTGCATTTGGAGACTGAGTCTTTAAAGAGGTGATTGTGCTAAACTGAGGTTGTTGGAGTGGGCCTGAATTCAATACGACTGGTGTTCTTACAAGAGGAAGTAAGGACACAGAGGCATAGAGAGCAAGTCATGTGAAGACACAGAGAGAAGACAGCCATCCAAGAGCTAAAGAGAGAGGTCTTGGAAGAAACCAACCCTGCTGACACCTTGCTCTTGGACTTCTTGCCTCCAGAACTGTGAGAAAATAACCTCTGTTGTCTAGGCCCCCAGTCACAGTCCTTTGCTACAAGCAAACTAACACACAGACTGAGGAAGTGCCTCTTACTCCCAGTTTGCTGAGAGTTTTTAAAATTATGAACAGGTGTTGAGTATTGTCAATGCTTTTGGGTGGGGATTCTACAATGAAATGATATTTTGCTAATAAGGTGAATTATTAATTAGTTATTAAAATGATAACCCAACCTTACACTGCTAGGATAAACCCCAACTTGTCGTGATCTGTTGTTCTGATATATATTGCTGAGTTTGATTTGCTTACTGTTTTGTCAAGGATTCTTGTGTTTCTATTTATGAGGAATATTGGTCTGTAATTTTACTTATTTGTTTGTTTATTTTTGGTAATATTGCTATCTGGTTTTGATATCAGGTTGGACCAGAACCAGGAGATACATCAAGAGATTCGGCATCAGGAATATGCACTTGTGGGGGCAGCTGAGTGTGAGAGTGTGAGACCCAAAAGGCAACCGGGCAGGGGGGCTGGGACTTGACCAGGAGCTGAGGCTATGTCCAGAGAGGGGATTTCTTCCTCCGGAAGCAAAAGCTCCGCTCTTAAGGCCTTTCAACTGATTGAGTCAGGGTCACCCAGATTAGCTCGCATAATCGCCCTTATTTTTAAAGTCAACCGACTATGGAATTAATCACGGCCACAAAATGCCTGCACAGCAAACTTAGAGTTTGAATACCTGCGGATGGAAGCCTAGCCAAGTCAACACGTCAAAAGACCATCACAGCATCATGTGGGCCTCATTAAGTGAATTGAAAAGCATTTCTTATTTCTATATCTTTTAAAAAAAATAAAACTCATACACCACAAAATTCACCATTTTAAACTGTACAATTCTGTGGTTTATTAGACATTTACACAAGATTATACAATCATCACCACTACCTAATTCCAGAAATTTTCATTACCCCAAAAGAAAGTGTGTGTCCTCCACACTTCCCACCCCACTGAGGTAGAGTTTGCTGAATTTAGGGGGAGATGAAAAAGTTCTGGGGATGGGTAGTGGTGATGGCTCTGCACCAACGTGAACGGTCTTAATGCCACTGAACTGGACATTTAAAAATAATCAACATGGTCAAAAGTTTTAGGTTATGTGCATTTACCACAATAAAAAAAGAATAATAGGCCGGCCCGGTGGCTCAGGCGGTTGGAGCTCCATGCTCCTAACTCCGAAGGCTGCCAGTTCGATTCCCACATGGACCAGTGGGCTCTCAACTGCAAGGTTGCCAGTTCAACAACTTGAGTCCCGCAAGGGATGGTGGGCTCTGCCCCCTGCAACTAAAATTGAACACGGCACCTTGAGCTGAGCTGCTGCTGAGCTCCCAGATGGCTCAGTTGGTTGGAGTGCGTCCTCTCAACCACAAGGTTGCCGGTTCGACTCCCGCAAGGGATTGTGGGCTGTGCCCCCTGCAACTGGCAACGGCAACTGGACCTGGAGCTGAGCTGCACCCTCCATGGCTAAGACTGAAAGGACAACAACTAGAAGCTGAATGGCACCCTCCACAGCTAAGATTGAAAGGACAACAACTTGAGTTGGAAAAAAGGCCTGGAAGTACACATTGTTCCCCAATAAAGTCCTGTAACCTTTCCCCAATTAAAAAAAAAAATAATAATAATAACTGCCAACAAAGGCACTTCATTCCTTATTTTATTGATGAAGGAAACAAAGCGTAGACAGTAAGGAACTTGCTCCTAGTTGCTGTAGGGAGGGGCAGAACCACAATTTGCACACACAGAGTGAGTTCCAAGCAGTGGTCTCAGCAATTCGCTGTCTCTTTCCAAGATATTAACTATGGTAATAGTTATAATAGCAGAAATATGGAAACAAATGCCTAAAACAATGGCTCAGTTATGAATCACCCATTTCATATGATGTTATGAAGCCATTCAACTTATGTTTCTCAAGAATTGTCTAAGGATGTGGGTAAATTATCTACAGTTTACTTATATCTTAAGTGGGAAATTGTCAGATACAAAAATGAACTTACATTATGACCCCAGTTTTACGTTGTAAAACTACACATGTTTAGTTTAAGTATGCTTAAGTGTAAAAATTAGGGATTATATCCAAGTTATAATGAAGTTATGTTAGACTTATAAGATTTGAAGTGATTTTTCTCATACTTTTCCCACTGTTTCTGTATTAGTTATCTAATTGCTATGTAACAAATTGTCCCCAAGCTTAGTAACTTAAATGCACAATAAATATTTATTTTCCTCTCACAGTTATGTAACTTAGCATAATGCCTTCAAGGTCCATCCATGTCGTTGCAAACAGCAGGATTTCATTCTTTTTATGGCTGAGTAATATTCCATTTTATATATGTACCACATCTTCTTTATCCATTCATCTATTGATGGATACCTAGGTTGCTTTCATTTCTTAGCTATTACTAGTACTGCTGCAATGAACATAGGGGTGCAAATATCTTTTTGAATTAGGGTTTTGCATTAAAAAATTTTAAGTAGGCTTTAAACTACGTGATCAGATTCCTATTTTCAAGTGTTATCTCTAGAAGCCACTGAGGGAAGGTGGGAGGGAGAAGGCGCTGGGATGAGAGTGGCCAGTTAGAACTTGGTGTGATGGTTCTGGCAAGAGACGTGGACAACAGTGACAGTGAGCGAGAGATAAAGGCACTTAGCTGAGCCAGGCTCTTAAATCATTTCATCTTCACAAGCTTACGAGGTTGGTACTTATCATCTCCACTGTAGAAATAAAGTGAGACCCAGATAAGTTTGCCAGATAAAATACTAGATGCCCAATTACATTTGAATTTCAGATAAACAAGGACTATTTTTCAGTGTAAATATGTCCTATATATATGTATGCATAACTGTGCAGTACTTTGTGGAATCTGGCACCCCTAGGCCAACAAGTTGAAATAAATTGCTCAAGGTGTTGTAGCTGCCAAGTGGCAGAGCCAGGATTGGAATGGGGCAGGCAGGTGAGAGCTGAGCTAGACCCCACCTCCCTCGCTAAGCTGACAGGCAGAGCAGGGCGGGGGTCACGCCCACCCACAGGACCCGCACAGGGAGGGCAGGAACCTTGCCCAGACCCTTGAAGTTAATCACCAGGCAGCCCTTCCTTTGCCCTTTTAATCTTCATGCTCTGTGAGGGCTTATTTCTTAGAACAGATCGCAAACCTCCCGGAAGCCATTTCTTAATTCTTAGAGCAAGATGCATGCCCGGTGACTAAGTAACCACATCTCGCCATCTCCCAAGCACTCTCCGCCCCCGAGGGTTCTGAACGTGTTTCAAGGTTTCCACTCCCCTCTCCAAATGAGCACTGTAATTAGGGGCTTACTCAGGTCTGATCGTCACACAATGTGCATTTACTGCTCTCCCTACCTGTTGCCACTGGCCTGGGATAAAAACACAACTTAAACAGAAGTGTTTGGACAGATTTAATAAGGTTTCACCTGAGGTGCAAAAGACAATCATACTTTCAACATTGGAATGTTTCAAAGATTCAGCAAATGGATCCTGGGTGCGGGCAGTACAGTGAAGTCAGGGTGGTGTTACCACCTTTAAGAATTTTGTAAAAGAGACAGACATGGAAAACAGCCCCAGAACAATGACTACTGTCGAGAGGGATGTGCGAGGCTGTGGGGTGCAAAGCAGGGAGCTCCTAACTTTGTCCAGGAGGAGGGGGGGCGTCATGAGAGCCTGGCTGCTCACAGTGTGGCATGGCCTGGCAGCCTGTTAGCAATGCAGAATGAATGCCCCCAATCAACCTGCATTCTAACATAGTTTCATATGAAGGACTGTGTGATAGGGAGGAACCTAGCAAGGCCCATGCCTTTTCACTTAACGGAAGCACTTTAGGCTTCTCTGTGGCACGTCTGAATTGTCAGCATCACGACTCTTGTGACTTGAGGCCATTATTAAGTAAAATAAGGGTGACCTGAACACAAGCGCTGTGATACCACTCTAGGATGGAGCTGAATGGCACAAGAATTCATCACTCTAACTCAGAATAGAGCACAACTTAAAAATTATGAATTGTTTATTTCTAGAATTTTCCATTTAATATTTTCAGACTATGGTTGACCGCAGGTAACTGAAACCACAGAAAGTGAAACCACGGATAAGGAGAGATTACTGTAATCAGGAAATAGCATAAAATTTTGGTATGTCTAAGAGCCAAACAGTACATGGGGATTGATGGGTGAGGAGAATTCAAAATTTGGCAAACACAGCCTTAGAGTGGGCAAGGAGATGGGTGGTTTGTGGGGGGAGCAGTTTGCCACCTCAAAACATAATTTTTTGGGATATTGGTTATTTTAAGACACAGAAGGCTCAGGAAGAATCTTTGACCTTCCCCCTTACTGCCTAACAGAAGTCAGATAGAGAGAGGACCTGCTCCAGGAAGGAGCCATCATCACAGATACTACAGTTTAGCAGAACTAGTGTGTGACGGACAGGGAGGAACCTAGTAAGGCCCCTTTGATCAAAGTTCTTCTCTGTGTCCCATTGCTAAAGATGGCCCAGCAACACTTGTTTACTTCACAGTCCTATTGACACAGCCTAATGATAAGGGATGACATCTGGGAGGGAGAGACTTCCAAGAGCCCCAATGGTTCTTGATCCTGTGCTCTTGCACACCTGTATTTCAGTTTTCCTGTTAAGTGACACACACGTGTGTGGGGGCACAAAGGCAGGCATGTGAGTGCACACAGCATCACTAATGCAATGATTTTCATTGCACTGAACTGATAGAATAATTTGGGAGAGATCTCACATCTTTAAGCCACACACACTTTTCATTTATTAGGTCCTGTTATGTCTTTCTATGAAATTTTATGATTTTCTATGTGCATTTTTAGATTTTTTTTCTTAGATACCTCATGTTTTCCACTGCTATTGTCAATGATTGATTTTAAATCACGCTTTTTAGTTTTTGTTAGATTTGTTTTTCAGATGGTTTGTGCTTTCAGAACAAGTAATTTATAAATATGAGTTGACATCATCTTATACATATGAGCTGACCATCACTTTGTAAAATGTGAATTGACCATTACCAGGTCTTGTTGCTCATTTGCTGTGCTGTGCTCAACAACTGATCCCACACCCTTGTACTAACTTATTTGCTCGTCTGCCCATTTTACAAATCATGTATCTCCTAGTTCCATTGTGGCTGATGACCCCTTCTATCCTGGAGCAGTTTCTTCTTCATTTATAGAGAAATCAACATTGTATGCTCTGCTTTGTGAGTTCTAGCTACACCCAAGAGTCATGTGTGATAGCTATGCTGGGTCGGTTAACTGGCTCAAGCACCAAGGACTAAGTAAAGAAACTGTCCAGATGGCTCCTTCCATCTTCTGGCTCTCAGGTGGACAGCACATTCCAGTTCACTGCCCAAGTCCATTCTGTCATGTCACCAAAACAAAGAGCTTTAAAACACACCTTTATCTCCCTCTGAGTCTTTGGTATTCATTTTAACTTTCCTGGAAACACTAGAGGAAACACTAGAGGAAGGAAAAGTGGGGTTTGTCTTGGGGCTGTGGCCCTCCACCCTTGGACATGACCTGGATGTACAGCTCTCAGAAGGAAAGGTCCTACGAGACTATCAAGTCCCCTCTTGTCTATCCCTCCCCTCACTGACACTGCCTTCATTCTGACTCTCTTCATTTCCCTTCTGTATTAGTTTCTCATTGTTGCTGTAACCACCACACACTCTACAGCTTAAGACAGCACACATTTATTATGTTACAGTTCTGGAGGTCAGAAGTCCTATGGATCTATGGGGTGAAGTTAAGGTGTCAACAGGACTGCATTCTTTTGGAGTGTCCGGAGAAGAATCTGCTTCCTTACTTTTTCCACCTCCTAGAGACTGTGTTCTTTGGCCTGCGGCCCCTTCCTTCATCTGTGAAGCCAGCAATGGCCAGCAGCACCAGCCTGCCTCTGCCTCCTTCATCACTTCTCTGTCTCCTTCCTCTTTCCCTTGTAAGGACCATTGTGATTACCTTGGGCCCACCTGGGTAATCCAGGATAACCTCCCATCTCAAGGTCCTTACCGTCATCAAATCTGCTAAACTCCTTTTGCCATGTGAGGTCACATATTCCCAGGTTCCTGGGATCAGGACATGGACATCTTTGGGGGGGGCATTATTCTGCTCACCACACTCTTAGACCAGTGGTTTTTAAACAGAAAGTTGTGATTTATTCGTGACTCATAGAATCAACTCAGTGGGCTGGAATCAGTGTTTTCCAATGAAATCGTAATACTTGGCTTCTATTAGGTTGGTGCAAAAGTAATTGCAGTTTAAAAGGTTAAAAATAATTGCAAAAACCACAATTATTTTTGCACCAACCTAATAGTAAGGTTAAGCATTGTTTCACTGAGGAAGGTTTTGTATTTGTGTGTGTGTGTGTGTGTTACTGGTAAACAATATAAATATAAAATATATTTCTTACTGTGAGTTTTGATATTTAAAAAATAAAAAAGCAACTATGGAACTATCATAAAAGCCTCCTAATTGGTCTTTCTGCCTCCAGGCTCTCTAATCCATCCTCCACGCTGTTGATAAAAAGTTCTTCCTAGAAATAAATTGGACATGTCACTCTGCTTCAAATGCTCTAGTGGCTCTCCATGGCCGAGCTGGACAGTCTCTGCTTGTTCCCCCAGCCCCACTGTGCGCTTCCCCACCTAGGCTGACCATCAAGGACCCCATAAACCAGGCTCCTTGGCCTTGACTTCCACGTGGCTGTGGACATTGGGAGGTATTGACAAGGGTCAGAGGCTGGAACAGAGAGAAGCTGGGTGTGCTTCTCCTGCAGCCTCCTCTGCAAGGCCAGCGTCATGGGCCTGTGCCCTGGACAGCCAGCCCCACAACCCCGTGGTCAGAAAAGCTCTGCGTTCCTTTTCCTGCTCTGCTGTCACCAGCTGGGAATTCTTACCCATTTGTGCACAGGGCCTTCATTTTCATTTGGCACTGGGCCCCGCAAATTATGTCACTAGTTCTGCTTTCAGGCCATGCGTGGCAGTGGCTGTGTTCTGTCCCAAAGGCACAGCTGTTGTCTGAGACCCATTTCATATACATACAACTTGTCCACTTGCCTCCCCAGTTCTTGATGTGATGGTAGCTTCCTGCTGTCGCTGGCTGGCGGGCACTTCACCGCCCTTGTTAGTTTTCTTTCACCTTCCCCACCTTTTAAATAGTGCCTTTGTTAACCTCACTTCACCTTTTCTTAGAGTTCCATCTGTTTTCTCTCAGGACCCTGACCAATAAAACAGTCTACTGGATAGTATCCAAAGTCTTCACGTTCCTGTCTAAGACTTCACAATTCAGCCCTCCGCATCTTTGTAGCTGACCTGCCATGCTACCGCCTTCATGCTCGGGTCCAGCTCCATCAGTCTTCTTGGTGTCCCCACAGATAGGCTATGTCTTTTCAGCTCTACAACTGCTCAAGATTCCTCAGCGTATGTTTTCCCTTCTTCCATAGTAATAACATTTCAGCTGGGCACATCGCTACCCACGTAAAGACAACATGTCTCGCTTCCCTTGAAGTTCTGGCTAATGTTAGGTAAGTACAAGTGCATGGGTGTGGCAGATCCCAGGAGCCTTCTCTAACGACTCCTGGACCATTATCTCTGTTGGTTCTTCTCTGTCCCTTCTTCCATCTTGTGGCCTGAAATGTTGGCCATCTGGGACGTGAGGACAAGGAAGCTTCCCCAGGGATGGTGACACAATGATTGGAAGGAATCTGTGTCCCTGAAGATTTTACGGAACAAAGCCTTCTTACCAGCCCAGATGAAATGCCTAAGAGCTTAAGTCTTTGACATGAGGGAGAAATAAACTCTTCTGAAGTCACTGGTATTTGGGTTTTCTATTTCTTACTATTGAACCTGGTCCTAACTAATGCTGTGCCCATTATCGTTCACTAAGTAAATTCTTATTACAAACCTCCTTACCCAAGTGTGGGGCAAACAAGGGTAGGAAAGTGCAAGAGTATGGGTCTTCTGCATGCTTTGGGCTCTGGGAGGTGACAATGGCCCCACCCGTGACATAGCAGAAGTGCCCCTAACTGCAGCCTTAACATCCACCAAGTCATCCGAGGAAAATATCCATCACATTACCATAAATATAAAACTTTTCCCACCCTTCTGCATTCAGATTATCATGCACAATTCAGATAAATCAAGCAGAGGAAGACATATAATAAATGCTTATATGTTTAGAAGCTTGCTTCAGTATCATGGGGGAAAAAACAGATAGCCAAGGAACGTAATTGGAAAAGAGGTGAAATTCATAGTCTAGGCCACAAAATTTAACTCATTCTGATGTGAAGAAGAGTACAACTCTGTGCCTGAAGATTTCTAGCTTCATCTTGAGTGGCTCACAGTCTGCCTCATTGCGGTGCGTGGCTGGTTCCATCATGATGGATTCTAAGGGGCAAGGTGCTGCCCTGGAAGATCAGAAGGAATAAAATTCACACCACAGATTCCATTAGGAGTTTTGTGTGCAGCCATGAAGGAGACATTTGGGCGGCGGGGAGGGAGAAGCAGCTTAGAATGAAGACTCACAGGTCTGAACCTGAACATATGGACTCTAAAAATAGGTGCTAAGAGACCTCGCTGTCAGAAAATAATACACCACGAAATTAAGCTTTCCCTTATGATATTTGGAAAGACATTTCTTTTGCTCTGCTGTGATTTATCTTAAGGAGAAAAAAACACCCTTCAGGATTTGGAAATGCAAGGACTCAGAATCTAGACCCAGGGCTTCTGTTCCTTCTCCATCTAGGTCACTTTTTTTTTTTTTCTAAATGAAATTGAACTAGCAAAAGTAATGAGATCCTTCAGCTCTGCGTAGAGTCTCTGTTATATTTTAGGACCAGGGTTCTGGTTCTGGATTCTCAGGGAGTGTGCCTGCAGCAAAATTCCCACTCCCCATCCTCACCCCCACCTTCAATTAGTACGTTCCTCAAATAAGGACTGTAAAACCGGTCTTTGGAGTTAAAAATTGTCCAAACATACGGTACTGCTGATGCTGATGGGGAAGAGAAGGAGACGAGGTGAAAGGATAGGGTGAGGATGTCAGGGACTGAGTCAAGTCCCCCAAGTTCCTGTTTTGAGGCTCTACCCCAACGTGCGTGTGTTTGAAGATGGGCCTTCAAAGAGCTAATGAAGGCTGAGGTCATCAGGGTGGGGTCCTAACCTGACACGACTGATGCTCTTACAAGGAGAGGAGGAGACACTGAGACACTCGCACGCAGAAGAGGCTGTGTGAAGACACAGCAGGAAGGCGGCCGTCTGCAAGCCAAGGAGAGAGCTCTCAGGACAGCCACACCTGCCGGCACCTTGATCTTGGACTTCCAGCCTCCAGAGCTGTGAGAAAATAAGTATCTGCTGTTTAAGCCTCCCAGTCTGTGGCATTTTGCCATGGCAGCAGGAGCCAACTACTACAGGAAGTACCATTTATTAATCATCCACTAGGCGGCCAGCCCTGAGATAAACACTTAACACACGCAAATTGACGTAATCCTCACAACAGCCCCGGAAAGTGCGGGAAAGTAGAGAAAAACCAAGGTTCAGGCAGCAGCTGGCCAGGGGCACAAAATGGGGGACTCTAAATCTAACTCGTGTCTATTGAATTTCAAAACTCAAACTGTTTTCTCTGTATTAGGGCATCCAAGGACTGGTGTGCTTCACAGTTATCTAGGGAGCTGGCTAAAATGTCCGAGGCCTCCAAGCCATCCACCATCCGCCGAATGAGCTTGCGGCATGGAACAGGGCCCCTGTATTTTTCACAAGCTCCCAGGGGCTGCCGACTCTCCCCACTGCCCCAGCCCGTGAGGCTCGAGGAAAGGCTTGTCTGGTGGTTTTCCAATATTATGTGGTAGAGAAGCAGCTAAGACCAGTAAAGCTAACTGAGAATCTTTCCTAGCCTCTCACCTTTACTGGAACTCCAGGAGCTGTCATTGTCATTAGGCTTTTATAGGGGAACTTTCCAACAGCATCAACTTAAATCCAAACATCAACTCTGATTTGGCACATGGTTCGGGGTAATCACATAACCCTGATAGCCCTTGGTTTCGGGGGGCCGTCTTGCTCTGTATTCTGAGATATTCATATGAGTCTCAGAATTTCTACGATGGAAGTCCCTCATCTGTGACCCATTTCTTGTCAGCCACTTCCAGTACAACAAATCTCAGCAGGAAAAAAATGCCAAATTGTTCTGGAAAGCTAATAACGATTGCTTAATTCTTAATGTTTTGTAAATCTGGCATTCCATTTATTGTATTCTCATAAAATTATGTGCACCCTGAGTTATTTCTGGCCTTGGAGTATCATTTTATTCAGGGAAACCAACGAATACCAGATACTCCGTCCCTGACTAGGTTTCCTGGGCTGTCTAGTTACCTTTAGAAGAAAGGTACTTGTATTTATTTTCTTAACACCGGTGAATATCCTTTCTCAGGAAGTCATATACGAAAGTATGGAACTGCCAGGCTGCTCCACAATCACACAGGAGCAGAATCTGCTTCTGCATGATATGTTTGAGGCCCGATTCCTGATTTGTTCTCCACTATTTGAGGAACGCCATCAATTCAGAAGCTTGGTTTGACTTCAAGGATTGTTAGCTATTTGCTAGCTGTTCCCCTAGGGAACAGGAGGGAGTAAGAGGGACAAACATCAGAGGGGTTGGCAGGAGCTCTCCCTCTCCGTGAGACACCAGGAGCCTGAGCAAGTGCACTACCACCGGGGAGGGCCTGCGGGCAGTGTGGACCGCAGGACTGCAGGCAGTGACAGCTGCCAGCTCGGACAGAGGCAGCCACAGGGCACAGCATGCCTCCTGCTCCCAGCAGCCCATCTTTGTCAGAGGGGAGTAAATACGGGAAGAACGCTGCTCTTCAAAAGAGCATCTGCAGAGAAGAGCCCGCAACACTGGCTCTGCTGGAGGGCGGGCAGGCTCTCCCTGACACAAGGAGACAGAGAAAGGAGCAAGGGGAGAGTGAAGAAACACGCATGCTCCAGAGGAACCTGGAAGCACCAAGAGACAGAAGACGGCCGAGGTCTGAAGACTGGGCGCCTGGCTCTACATTCACTGTTTGCATATAGTTTGTGTTTCCAGATCCACTGTCACGAGTCGCAAGTCTCATCAGATGTTGGGAGGTTTCCACTCCCAAAGGTAGAAGGAAGAAGAGCCTTAGTCCCCAGAGCAGCCACAAAATGGCAGGCTCCCCAAGATGTGACACCGACATCTTCCACTACTGCCCATTGGACTAAGGGGACGCCTCTTTCGGTTGGACCACGGAGCAGTTTTAAGAAACCATAGTTCTCTTCCAACACTTCCCATTAAGCTCATAGCTGTCCCTGGAATCGTTCAGGGTTTCCTTTCAGACACTCCTGGCCCTTTGAACCCAGAACTTCAGCTCTTCCTTCTTGTCGACCTTAAAGGGTCAATGCCCAGGGAGATGCATGGGTGAAAACTGACACTGCGTTTAGAAGTGCAGCGTGTGAGTATACGTCCATATCTACGCAGAAAACGGTCTGGGAGGACACAGACTGAACCAGAGAAGCAGAGGGAGGGACTGGAGGAAAGCCTCTGGCTGATGCGTTACCAATCTGTGTTAACTGCGGTGATGCTTTCTTTCTCTGGCAAGAAGGTGTTAGGTGAGAGGGTGTCTAATAACAAAGCAGCAGCATGCTGCAGCCAGCAGGCCCCTCTGCGGCTATGCAGCGACTGGCCCCGTGTCCTGTGAGCGCGTCCCCGTGACCTTCGCGTCCGCTGGGCCCGTGGCAATGAAGACTTGGCTGTCATCCTCTCATTTGTGTGTGTGTCAGGGCAGGCCATCTAATGAGCATCCCATTGGGAGGCAGCTCTGTGACCTTGTGACACTAGTGCTTTCTGCAAACTGTATGTACATCGAAGGAAATAGAGAGTGCTGGTGAATAAAATCTTTCGTGTTCTTTTTTTACTAACACTTGAAATTGGGTTTCTTCTAATACATTTTTATGTTCTGCAAGCTCAAGTGCGATGGGTGTGCCTTTGGGAATTAGTGACGTAAGGGAAGAATCTGTTCCCTCCGGATCCCTTGCTGGTGGTTACAGGTGTGCTTCATCCCCTTTTTCTCAGCAGAGTTGATGGAGCCCAAGGTGATTTTATGTAAATAAACTAAAGAAAGCTCACAAAGATTGCATATAAATAAGAACCACAAACTGAACTTTTTCCCCACTGGTAATCATTCTGTTTTTGATTAGTCTAACACCATTTTTTATGGGGGTCAGGGGAGTGGGCAATTATTGTTTCAACTTTTTTGTTGTTGTTTGTTTTCCTGAAAGAAATGCAGTTTAAATAATGCTAAGTATATTTATTTACCTGTATGGTAGTGCCTGGGGATAAGGCTTGCAATTCTCCTCAATTTTGTAATTGTATCTAGGATATGACACATAAATTATCTAAAAAAGTACCCAGTGCTCTGCCAATTGGCATCATGAGCTTTACATGTCAATTTAGGTAGATGTTGGCAGAAAGGATGGCAAAGCCACACCAGAATCATCCTTCTTATGTCCTCATAATTAGAGAGAGGTGCTCACTGGGTCTGCCTCATCCAGCTATCTTGGAGCCAGGTGGGTAGGGAATGGAAATGGTTCTGATCAAAGTATCAGAATTAGATCTATCTGGTTCAGATCTCTCTCCTTATCGTCATCCAGAGAGTTCCTCTAACTTGGAAAATTAAAAAGACAAAAAAAAAAAAATCAAGAACTGAAATATCATGACATTTATCTATTTAAAATCATAATATATGGTATGTAACCATATATACCGTATTATTTTTTATGTAATTTACTAAAAATTTACTGCAATATAATCAAAGATGCCATGGTTTCCAATAACAGCTATGTTTTCAAAATGGCTCAGCCGCCAACCTCTGCTCCTTGACCCCACACACCAGCGGGGCCCTCAGCCGGGGGGACAGTGTTTCTGTCCTGGCTCCAGCCATCCTCTTCTTTCACCATCCTGATTAAGTGTTGGAGCCACTTCTCAGCCTCAATCTCATCCACATTTTATGCCTATGTGGTCATGCAATTTGTCCTAACAAATCACAAAATATAGATGAGCCATAATTATTTTACCCTCATTTTATAGACAGAAAAAAACGAGGCCAGAGATGCTCTGACTTGCCCAAGATCCTGTTAGTCAGTGGTGAAATCAGAGCTACAATTCTGAATTCCTAGCCCCCAGTGTACCATCCTTCACCCCAGAAAGCTCTTAGAAGGACAACTGAAAGATGCTAATTAAGAAAATGCTAGTTAACCAGCGCACTTTGGGGAGCTCCCAGCATGGCATACAGGAATGTCAAGAGAAAACATACATTTGCACAGGGCTCTTCTTTAATATCGTATATCTTCTTAGAGACAGTAAAACCGTATTTGGGGGATGTTTTTACTGAGATTTGAGGATTGGCACTTGCTTAAAATGACTGTTTCAAGGCACCCCAGGAACCCTGAAATCCTGTGGGTTTGTACTGTGTTTGGATTTGCCATCAATTTCTCAGCGATTGTGTTAGCATTTCAAGCCAGCGGGAGATAAGCCAGGAAATGAGAAAATTAGCTAGAAGAATTCAATGCCCTTGATTTAATAGCTGCTTTCATGGAATTAACATCAGGCTCTTTTTTTTGGCCAGCAGTGATTAATTCTTGTAATGATTCAGTTTTCTTTTGCCTCAGCTTGTCTAATATACTTTCCTTGCACAATCTCTTGTCAAAACTTTCTGGTTTTAAAAAAAAAGCTAAAACAACTAAAAAATATAAAGGAAAAATGTTTTCCATGTCCACGGAATAATGTTACACTCAGGGCCTGGTTACACCTTCACCTTGAACTGGACTAGTGCCACGAGGCACAACTGTGCAAAGCAGAGAAGTGTTGTTCTGTCAGGATGAAGCTGATTGTCCTTTGCCAGCTGAGAGAGGGCACTCTGGAGGCAGCTGTGAAATGCTGTCCTCGCCATAGCTGCAAAGGTAAGGGGGCCTCATCACCAATAAGTTCACAGCTCCCACTCTGCTCAATTCCCTTAAAGCTGCACTTTGGAAGGTAAGTCGTGACATGGAGACATGAGTTTTCTGCCTGGTGCTAAGGTGTTTGATGGGAGAAAGTATGTGTACCCTCTGTGGTTTATTCCTCCTGTATCTAAAGCTAGTCCCTGAGCTGCCACATCCTGGGCTGCATGGCCTCGCCCCTGATGTATAATGTGGTGTATGGTGTTGGCATTTCCCCTGGCATGGAAGCCATGATACACATATTCAGAAGAGGATTGAGGGTGTCAAAGTTTGGCCACAGCTCTGAGGCGCTTTGGGACCACGGCCACTGTTGCATCCTCTGCTTGGAACACTGCTGGTCATCACAGCAGGGCGGAGAGATGACAGAAAATCTCGCAGTGGTTCTTAAAACAGGAATTTGCTCTCTGCTATTTGCTCGTGTTTCATTGGCCAAAGCAGGTCAGATGGCCCCGGCCTGTTATCTGTCGGGTGGGGAAGTATAAGCCTCCACCAGGGAAGGCTAATGGATATTTGTGAACAATAAAACCATCAGTAATGCTAATTAAATGTTAGACACACAGTTTTCAACACTTTCAGTTCACAGGCATTTTGCCAGGCCAGAGGCCACCAAGCCTGCCCCTTCTTAGCTGTCACCAAAAGCACTACTTACTTGGTGCTTGGTGTCCCTTGAACTACATCGATCTCGACTAATTTTTTTCCTGTCCCCTTAATTACATAAATAATACATAAGTATATTCTTGTTGTGAAATATGCAGACAGTAAAAATAAAGCAAGAACAGTGTAGCAGTTCCTAAGAAAATTAACAATTTAACAATCACACGGTTCAGCCATCCCACTCCTGGGTATACGTCCAACAGAAAGGGAAGCAGGGTCTTGAAGTGATATCTGCACACCCAGCTTTAGAGCAGCATTATTCTCAATAGCCAGAAGATGGAAGCACCCCAAATGCCTATCTATGGATAAATGGGTAAATAAAATGTGGTGTTTCCATACAATGGCCTATTATCCAGCCTTAACAGGGAATGAAATTCTGATACATGTTACAACATAGATGAACGTTGAAGATGTCATGTTAAGTGAAATAAGCCAACACAAAAAGACAAATATTTTATGATTCTTCTTGTATGAAATAATGAAAACAGTTAAATTCATAGAAACAGAAAGCAGAATGGTTTACCAGGGGCTGGGGGAGAGGAAAATGCAAAGTTGTTTAACTTTTGGTGTAGAGCTTCAGTTTTGCAAGATGAAAATATTCTGGAGATTGGTTCCACAACAATGTGAAAACACTGAACGCCACTGAACCATACATGAGAATGGTTAAGATGGTTAATTTTATGTTTTGTGTTTTTCACTACAATTAAAATTTAAAAAAATAAAAAAAATTAGAGCAAGAGTCTTTGATGACCACTTTCCAGTCTCGTTCATCTCCCTAGTGCTAATATCTGCTTATTAAATTGACATGTAGTCTTACAGACATTTTTCTGCGTGCTTATACATATACCTATATAGATAGAAATAGAAACAGTTTGTGTGGGCTTTTTATTTTACATATATTACATAGCATTGCATGCATTTTCAACAATATGCATTTTTCATTTGACAATATATGTTAGAGATATTTTAATGCTTACATATATTGATCTAGCTTTTTTTTAATTGCTACAGTGGTCGATAGCACAAAAGTATAATAGAATATTTAACCATTCTGCTTTTAACAGACATTTAAGTTTGTTTACAATTTTTTCACTGTTACAATCAATAGCTCTTAGAACTTATGTGAAAGTATTTCCATATATTAGATAACTAGAAATGCATTTTTGGATCACCAAATATGCGTATTAAATATTTTAATTTATACTGCCATGTTGCTCTCCAAAAGAGCTGAACCACCTATAATGTGGGAAAATTTTCCACACTTTCTCAACACCTGCTATTATCACTCTCTTCGATTTTGCTGAACTGATGGTTGGAAATGATATTTCATCCCCATTTAACTTGCATTTCCTTGATTGCTATTGAAACTGAGGTTCTTTTCATTTTATTGCTGGTCATGTGTATGCTTTCCTCTTGTCTTTTCACATTCTTTGCCCACAGCCTACCTTTCTTTTACGCTTCCTTTTACTGATTTTTAAGAATGACATTCTGTCTATTCATCCCTGGTCTTTTATCACACATGTGGCAAATACCTTTTTGGACCATTTATTTTCCCACAGCTCTTACTGAATATTTTACTTACTGGTCCAAAGTAGCACCTTTGCCATTTATTAAATTTATTAAATTCCTATGTATACACAAGTCTGTTTCTGGTCTCTACGTTGTGTTTCATTGATCTCTTTATTCATTCCTATTATGCCAGCCTTTTAAAATTACTATAACTTATTGCACCCTTTGATAATTTCATTAGTATTCCATTTTCAAGTTGACCTTGCTGGCCTGGCACAGACTCTACCAAATGAATTTCTGGAAACATTTGACATGGGTTGTCAGATTTGGATCGGGGAAGCAAGTTTTGACTTGTATTGCAAAGAATATATAGACTAACTTGAGGACAACTGATATTTTAAAAATACTGAGTCATCCCAACTAGGAACATGGTTTAACTCTCCATTTATTCAGATGCTCTTTTTGTCCTTTAATAAATTTTATTATTTGTTCTCACAAATGTCACCTTTTGCCTGTTGGATTTATTCCTACGAATTTTAGCGGTTTTATTAGTGTTGCAAATGAATTTTTTTTTTTTCAATTACGTTTTCTAATTGCTCTTGGTTAGTATATAGGGAAGCTATTACTTTTTGTATGTTGATTTTATACCCATCCACACTGATGCACTCTTACTGGGTAAGTAGTTTTAATTAATTCTTTTGGATTTTATAGGTGGATAAAATCATGTCATCCTAAATCAAAGACATTTTTGTCTTTCCTTCCCAATAGTCATATCTTACTTCTTTTTCTTATCACATTGTCTAAAGATTTCCAGCACAACGAATGGTGTCGCAGCCTTTCCTTGTTCCTTTACTAACAATGCTTCTCATTTTCATCATTCAATTTGAGATTTGCAGTAGATTTCTGGCATACACACCTATAAAATCAGACTCCGAATATGAAATTGATAGCATTGTGAAATAGCATGATAATTTGGCTTAATAATAATTATTTCATAATTTAAGGTAGCATTTGTAAAGGGGCCACAGTCAATTCTCATTGTCCATGATTCTGTATTTGCAAATTCGCCTACTTGCTAAAATTTGTTTGTACTCTTAAACTCAGTACCGTCGTGTTTTCAGTTATTCACAGACTTGTGCAAAAAGTTGTCACTGACGTGCAGCTTCCAGAGTGAACGAGGTGACACTCTGCCCTCTTCTTTGGCCCTCGTACTGTAAACAAGTGTCCTTTTCACAGTCTACTCAGTGACATGTTTTTCATATTTCTGTGCTTTTGTTGGCGATTTTTCTGTTTAAAATGGCCTCCAAGCGTAGTGCTGTAGTACTGTCTCATGCTCCCAAGTGCAAGAAGGCTGCCATGTGCCTCAGAGAGAAAATGCGTGTGTGACATGCGCTTCCTTCAGGCATGAGTTACAGCACCATTGGTGGTGCGTTCAATGTTCAGGAATCTCCAGTATGTATCACGTAAGGTGCCTCTAAACAGGAACGCATGTAAAGCAAAGTTCTTCGTTCATGGCTGACAAAACTGTTGTGCGCAGAGGCTGGCAGGAACTGAACCCCATATTTCCCGTGGGAGCAATGATCCGTTCATAGGCCCTAATTCAGGTTCTGATGACTTTACAAAACACGACAACTGCAAATAACAGCGATCTGTACTGACAAACACAAGTGTGGGGTAATGCGAAGGGAGGGGCACCCCAACCCAGGGCTTAGGAGCAGCTATCCTTTCACCGTCTCTAAGTCAAAGGGATACCAAAGGGAGCGACGAGCAGAAGACAGAGGCGGAGAGTCGGCGGAGTCAGCTGCAGTAAGAGGTACAGTGACAACTCAGGTCTCCTTGCAGGGAGGGAGACAGAGGAACAAACCCTGACTGCACTCTCCGCTTCCCTCAGACGTCCTGCCCAGGTTAGTCAGCCCCGCAGGAGACGAGAGCCCTACAGGTCCCTGCGATGAGCGGACAGTGGAATTTAGGAGTGCAGGGAACACAGTGGCAGGGCGTATCAATTGAAGGAAGGCTCCTTGCCGTCCCAATTTACTAAAGAGGTTTTTAAAAACAAATCGGGAATTATTGTTGAATTATCTCAAACTACTTTTCAGCATGTGTAGTTTTCTCCTTTAATCTGTGAAGGTTGTGAATTCCATGAATAGAGTCTCTACCATTAAGCTACCTTGTACGTATTACTGGAATAATTCAACTCGATCAACTTGCCTTATCCTTTTAACATACTGATTCCTTTGCTAGAGTTCAATTTTGGATGTTTGCATTAACGATTGGCCAAGTATTTTTGTTTGTTTGTTTGTTTCTATTTCTGGTTTCTTGGTAAATCTAGCCTCCAAAGATTAAATTGGAGGGTTTCCATTTTTCCTGTTTTGTGATAGTTTTTATAACATGGGAATTATCTCTTCCTTGAAGATTTTTTAGAATGCATAGCACTTTCTGGGTAATTTCTCCTTAGAGTTTTATCAGTTTGTTCTCCATATTTCTTTTTTCTTCCTTTATTTTTCTTTATTATTTTGGTGTCCTGCTTCTTCGCTATAAGGGTGAGAAGGGTTATCCACACCACAGATGTTGGCAGACTGCTTCCCAAAACGTTGTAGCAGTTCACACATCCGCCAGACACACGGGAGGAGGCTTCTTTCTCGGACTCTTTTGCCAGGACCACTTGTTCTAATTATTGCAACTCTGCTGAATAAAATTCTGTTGTGTTGATTTGCTACCCTCGGTGCACAGACAAGATCAAGTTCATTCTGGAAGGACTGTGTTTAGAAGCTGGACTGGACGAAATTACTGAAGCTTACAGACCAAGGGCATCTCAAGGCCTCAAAGTGAATCATTATTACCCTTTTGGGAGAACAGGTCTCAGATCCATACCATTTGTTAGACAGAAATTTCTTCCTGGAAGCTCACTTTTTAAAAGGAAGGGTAATCTGCTGTGCCCCTCAAGTTCCTGACAGTATCATCTCATCGTCACCGAGATCACCCAGTATATTTATGGGTTCTCATAGGATGCATCCAAATATTTGGTGATTTGAAGTGCACTAACACCCCGGTACATTTAATGGACCCTCACAGATTTCTTCTCACTTGCATATTTGTTTTTTAGCTTTCCCTATTTTTTTTAAAACCTCAAACTGTCTGCTTTTCTTTGAAAATCAAGTTAGGCCTGTTTGTGGTTGGACAGATGACAAGTATGAGAACCTCATGACTCCCAAGGTACACAGCTTTGGATAAAAGCCAGCTCCAGAAGGTGCTGCCATAACATATGTAGTTTTTAAAAATGTATCTAGCTTACTGGGTTTTGCAACCTTGTGCTGCATAGTTTCCACCTGTGCCTAGAAGCTGTGGGAGAAGAAGATTTGGCCCCCGACGCCTTCCTCTTTTTGGGGATCAGAATATTCCGGCCAATCGCACCAGAAAAACAACCACCAGACAAGATTTTTGAAGTGCAAAAAGTATAATAATTTTATTCTTATTCAATGGGAATGAGAGGCAACCTGCCATAAGAGCACCATATGCCTCCTTCAGCAAGAGCCTGGCTGTTCTGAAGTCCCTTGTATATTATGTTTCTCTCCCCCAAACACAAGTTCACTCAGTTTAGCTGGTTTGAAGTTAGCACACTCTTTTAGGATTCCTTTGTGCATCAGGCGCGGGAAGACTGTACAGATTTGGCATGGGTTTTAAAGATGTTTTACACAGACAGCAGGCTTACTGTGCAACTTTCTTGGCTCCGTCTTCTTTAAACTAAAGTCGTGTTAGTATCACACTTGAATTTGTCACAGTCATTTTCTCTTCTCTAATATTATTCACTCCTTCCATAGCAAAAGTTAAACCCCGAGTCCTGCTGCAGAAACGTAAAATAATAGAGATAAAGAGATCCAATTGCTCTGACGGGTCATTTGTTATGAACCACTTTAGTTGAGGCACAAGTGGTCTGTGGCCGTGGTTTAAAGAATGTGTTTCTCACTGAAGAAAACTATTTTAGTTTCACAGAAATGCAATCACTGATACACTTTAGGAGAACACATCTAAAGATGAGAACACCTTTTATCCCCTCTGGTGTTCATGCTGTGTCTTCTTCATGCTCTTCCGGCTGGAGCCCAACTTTTTTTTAAATATAATTTTATTAGTTTCGGGTGCACAAGACAAACTAATACTTAGACGTTTATCATTTATATCCCTCACACTGTGTGAACCCCCCTCCCCCCAACCACTATCCCTCTGACATCGCACAGAGCCATTACATTTCCACTGTCTCTATTCCTAATGCTGTACTCCGCTTCCTGTAACCATATACATACAAATATATAAATATTTATATAAAATTATAGTTGGCATTCATTATTGTTCAGCTTCAGGTGTACAGTGCAGAGATCAGGCAGCTACATCATTCCTCAGGTGGTCTCCCAAATGGGACGCATGTCCATCGGATACCCTACAAAATCTTTACATTATTGATTACGTTCCCCAAATTAATTTTCAAAACCCCGTGGCAATCTTGTGGTTACCGACTATTTTCTAAACCCCTCACCTTCCCCTTATCCCCACCTCCCCGCCCAACTAGCAACCCTCAGTTTTTCCTCTATGTCTCCAAAACTGTTTCTGATTAGTTCATTCACTTATTCTTTTCTTTAGATTCCGCATAAAAGTGAGATCATATGGTATTTGTCTTTCTCTGTCTGACTTATTTCACTTAACATAATGTTCTCTAGGTCCATCCATGTTGTTGCAAATGGTAAGATTTATTTCTTCTTTATGGCTGCATAATACTCCATTGTATAAATGCACCACAGTTTCTTAATCCAGTCATCTACCGATGGGCATTTCAGTTGTTCCCATGTCTTGGCTATTGTGCATAGTGCTGCAATAAACATAGGAGTGCATAAAGATTTTTGAATTGGAGTTTTGGATTTCTCCGAATAGATACCTAGAAGTGGGATTGCTGGATCATAAGGTAGTTCCATTTTCAGATTTTTGAGATACCTCCATACTGTTTTCCATAGTGGCTGCACCAATCTGCATTCCCACCAACAGTGCACAAGCGTTCCCTTTTCTCCACATCTGCGCCAGCGCTTGTTGTTTGTGGATTTATTGATGATAGCCATTTTGACTGGGGTGAGGTGGTATCTCGTTGTGGTTTTTATTTGCATTTCTCTGATGGTTTGTAAGGTTGAGAATTTCTTCATATGTCTGTTTGCCATCTGTATGTCCTTTTTAGAAATGTCTCTTCATGTCCTCTGCCCATTTTTTAATTGGGTTGTTTGTTTTTTTGGAGTTGAGTTGAGTGAGTTTTAGGATTATATGTTCTATTTCTGTGAAAAACGTCATTGGTAGTTTGATAGGAATGCGTTGAATATGTATATTGCCTTAGGCAGTATGGACATTTTAACTATATTAATTCTTCCTATCCATGAACATGGTATGTGTTTCCATCTATTTGTATCTTCTTTAATTTCTTTCTTCAGTGTCTTATAATTTTCTGAGTACAGATCTTTTACTTCTTTGGTTAAATTTATTCCCAGGTATTTCATAGTCTTTGGAGCAATTGTAAATGGGATTGCTTTTTTAATTTCTCCTTTTGATGTTTTATTATTGGTATATACAAATGCAACTGATTTCTGAATATTAATTTTGTATCCTGCTACTTTACTAAATTCATCTATCAGCTCTAATAGTTTCTTGGTGGAGTCTTTAGGGTTCTCAATTTATATTATCATATCATCTGCATATAATGACAGTTTTACTTCCTCCTTACCGATTTGGATGCCTTTTATTTCTTTTTCTTGTCTGATTGCTGTGGCTAGAACTTCCAGCACTATGTTGAATAGAAGTGGAGAAAGTGGGTAACCTTGCCTTGTTCCTGATCTTAAGGGGAATGGTTTTAGCTTTTCCCCATTGAGTATGATGTTAGCTGTGGGTTTATCATATATGGCCTTTATTATGTTGAGATATGATCCCTCTATTCCCACTTTCTTAAGGGTTTGTATAATAAATGGCTGCTGGATTTTATCAAATGCTTTTTCTGCGTCTATTGATATGATCATGTGATTTTTATTTTTCATTTTATTAATGTGGTGTATCACATTAATTGATTTGTGGATGTTGAACCACCCTTGCATATCAGGGATGAATCCCACTTGATCATGGTGTATGATATTTTTAATGTATTGCTGAATTCTTATTGCTAATATTTTGTTGAGGAGTTTTGCATCTATGTTCATTAGCGATATCGGCCTGTAGTTTTCTTTTTTTGTGGTGTCTGATTTTGGGATCAGGGTGATAGTGGCTTTGTAAAAAGTGTTTGGGAGTCTTCCCTCCCTCTGGATTTCTTGGAAGAGCTTGAGGAGAATAGGTGACAATTCTTTTTTGAATGTTTTGTAAAATTCACCTGTAAAGCCATCTGGTCCAGGGCTTTTGTTTGTTGGGAGATTGTTGATTACTGATTCAATTTCCCTGGTGGTAATCAGTCTATTCAGGTTTTCTGTTTCTTCTTGAGTTAGCCTTGGAAGGTTGTACGCCTCTAGAAAATTGTCCATTTCTTCCAGGTTGTCAAATTTGTTGGCATAGAGTTGTTCATAGTAATTTCTTAAATTTTTTTGTATCTCTGCAGTGTCTGTTGTCACTTCTCCTCTTTCATTATTGATTTTATTAATTTGGGTCCGCTCTCTCTTTTTTTTAATGAGTCTGGCTAAAGGTTTGTCAATTTTGTTTATCTTCTCTAAGAACCAACTCTTGGATTCATTGATCTTTTGTATTGTTTTTCTGGTTTCTATTTCATTTATTTCCGCTCTGATCTTTATTATCTCCTTCCTTGTACTCCCTGTGGGCTTATTTTGCTGTTCTTTTTCCAGATCCCTTAAGTGTGAAGATAAGCTGTTGATTAGTGATGTTTCTTGTTTCTTTAGGTAGGCCTGCAGTGCTATGAACTTCCCTCTTAGGACTTCTTTCGTGGCATCCCATAGATTTTGGGTCGTCGTGTTTTCATTTTCGTTTGTTTCGAGATATCTTTTGATTTCTTCCTTGATCTCCTGCTTGACCCATTCATTATTTAGTAACATGTTATTCAGCCTCCATGAATTTGTGTGTCTTCCAGTTTTTTTCCTGTAGTTCATTTCTAATTTCATAGCACTGTGGTCAGAGAAGACAATTGGTATGATTTCAATTTTCTTAAATTTATCAAGACTTGTTTTGTGGCCTAACATATGGTCTATCTTGGAGAATGTTCCATGTGCGCTTGAGAAGAATGTGTATTCTGCAGCATTGGGGTGAAATGCTCTGAAAATATCGATTAAATCCAAGTGGTCCAATGTATCAGTTAAGGCTGTTGTTTCCATATTGATTTTCTGTCTGGAAGACCTGTCCCTTGTAGTCAGAGGTGTGTTGAAGTCCCCTACTATGATAGTGTTACTGTTGATATCTGTCTTTATGTCAGCCAATATCTGTTTTATATACTTAGGTGCTCCTATGTTGGGTGCATAAATGTTTACTAGGGTTATGTCCTCTTGTCGGATCGATCCTTTTATTATTATATAGTGCCCATATTTGTCTTTTAATATGTTCTTCATTTTAAAGTCTATTTTGTCAGAAAAAAGTATTGCAACTCCAGATTTTTCTCATTTCCATTTGCATGAAATATCTTACTCCAACCCTTCTCTTTCAGCCTGTGTGTGTCTTTTGATCTGAGGTGAGTCTCTTGTATACAGCATATACAAGGGTCTTGCTTTCTTATCCACTCAGCCACCCTATGTCTCTTGATTGGAGCATTTAATCCGTTTACATTTAAAGTGATTATTGACAGGTACATAGTTATTGCCATTTTTAAATTTGTAGTTAGATTGTTTTCATCTTTCTACTATTTACAGAAGTCCTTTTAGTATTTCTTGCAATGCTGGCTTGGTGGTAATAAATTCCTTTAGCTTATTCTTTTCTGGGAAGCTCTTTATCTCTCTGTCAACTTTAAATGATAGCCTTGCTGGATAAAGCAACCTAGGTTGTAGGCCTTTGTTTTCCATCACTTTGAGTATCTCCTGCCACTCCCTCCTGGCCTTCAATGTTTCTGCAGAAAAGTCATTTGATAGTCTTATGGGAGTTCCCTTGTATGTAACCCTCTGTCTTTCTCTTGCTGCTTTTAGGATTCTCTCTTTGTCTTTAACCTTTGCCATTTTAACTATAGTGTATCTTGGTGTGGACCTGTTTGGGTTTATCCTGGTTGGAACTCTCTGCACTTCCTAGGCTTGTATGTTGGTTTCCTTCATCAGGTTAGGGAAGTTTTCAGACATTATTACTTCAAATATGTTCTCAATCCTTTGCTTCCTCTCTTCACCTTCTGGTATTCCTATGATGTGCATGTTGTTGCACTTGATGTTATCCCAGAGTTCTCTTAAACTATCTTCATTGTTTTTTATTCTTATTCTTTCTGTTGTTCTGTTTGGGTGATCTCTGCTAACTTGTCTTCTAAGTCACTGATTCGATCCTCTGCTTCATCTAACCTGCTGTTAATTCCTTCAAGTGAGTTCTTCATTTCGGTAATTGTGTTCTTTAGTTCTAACTGGTTGTTCATTATAATTTCTCTATCCTTCTTCATGTCGTCTCTAAGCTCCTTAACCATTCTTATCATCAGTGTTCTGAACTCTGTCTCTGATAGGTTGGTTACCTCTGTTTCATTTGGTTCCATTTCTGGAGGTTTCTTCTATTCTTTTATTTGGGACATGTTTCTTTGTTTCCCCATTCTGGCTGACTCTCTGTGTTTGCTTCGATGTGTTAGGTAGATCCCCTAGAGTTCTTAGTTCTTGCTGGGTTACTTATGTAGTATGTGTCCTTTATATTTGACTTACACTACTTCGTTCTTCTCCTCTGCGTGTGCTCCAAAGGTGAATCTTGTGTTGTGTATATTGTCCTGTTAAAGAAGATCTGTAATTGCTTTCGCTTGTGAGTAGGTGGGGTTAACTCCTAGGCTGACTAGTTGTGAGACTTGGCTCTGCCCACCGCAGGGTGTTCTGCTGCGTGAGGGTTGACTGCTTAAATGTGGTTTGGCCTCTATGGGCTCTTGTGCCTGTAAAGAATCCCCTCTGGGTGTGTCACTTGTAGGTCAAACCCGGTAGTACTCTGGTTTGGTCTGGAGTTGGCCTCTGGGTGTGTTGAATCTTGTGCCTCTTAAGCTGGGCCCTGGTAGGGCAATTTCAGAACAAAGCACATCACCAAGCACAACAACAACAACAAAGAAAAAATCAAATACATTCACATGTAAAAAACAACCGACAACCCCCACTCACCACAGGTAAAGATATCAAAGATATAAAGACAAAACAAAACAAAACAAAACGAAACAAAAAGCAGCTCCAGTCTTGGCTTAAGCCCACCAAGTAATCTGCAAGGTTGTCCTCTGCTGTACCAAAGAGTCCCCTGCGTATTGTACAGGCAGAGCCGGTCACCTGGTGCCCAGAGTGACGTTGGGACTGCAGATTTAGATGCGTGGGCCTGAGAGGTCTGGACGGTAGTTTTTACAAAGCCAGTGCAGTTTCTGGCCTTGCCTGTACATATGCACACTGAGAGTAGCACCACCAGCCCTGTGTCCAGTTCTCCTGAGTCTTAGGGCACTTCTTCCCTGTGTGTGTGTGTGTGGCGGGCGGGTGATTTCTGAGCTGTTGAAAGCTGGGAGCTGCATCTGCCTGCTGCTTACTGCTGATCCCTGGGAGCGTCTCTGCAGATCTAATTGCCCCGCCCTAGGCAGGCCAGAAAGGGTGAGGGCTGGGGATGGAAGAAGGGGTCCTCTCTTTCCTAGCCCAGCTGTGTCACACTCTTTTCGCAGGCCAGAAAAGGTGTTGGCTGGAGACGGAGGAGTCACCTCTCTCCTAGCCCAGCAAAAACCACACTCCTCCCAGCCTCCTCCCTGGGCCAGAGCCGCCCGCCCGCCAGTCTTCCCAGAGCCTGAGCACCAAGGCTCCTGGAGTCCAACTTTTGTCTTCCTTCCCACAGATAGCCAACGACACCTTCTCTATTTCTTCCCACTCTCTCTTCCCTGTGCCTCCCCGGAGCACTGTCATGTGAGGAGCACTGTCCATGTGAGCGTGTCCCCTCCCAGCACTTCCGGGCCACAGCAGCACCCATCACCCACACCCTCTGGCACCCTTGCAGTCACTCCTGGATACTCACGCTTCCTCAGTCTTGAAAACACCTTTTCTTCTTTCTGTGCTTAATAGAGACGGCCTTTCCCTCCCCTTCCCTTGATTGGCATACGTTTATTCATTTACTCATGTCTTAAAATTTCAAGCTTGCAGACACATAGAACAGAACTGAAGCATATACATCGAAACCCATCCATTCCATCTTCCAATGCCCCCCATCACTCCCAGGTGGCAGCCACCATTAACAGTTAAGTGTCTGTTTTATTAGACATTTATAACATATAAACAAATGTATATCTATTTTTTTTGAGTTATTTTACTTTAATGGGAACATATTACACAGATACGTAGCTTGCTTTTTTCTTTTTTGTTATTCTTAAAATCATTTGAGACATGTAAACAATACAGAAGTATAGATTATAAAACTTAAAAGTCCCTTTTGGAGCGTATTTTCCCATGAAGTCAAACTGTCCTGTCATCACTCTGAGTCCCCAAAAGGAAAAAAGTAGAAGAAAAGCAGTTCATTATCTAAAATAATTGCAAGCAATTTGAATCTTTATTGCAGTCTCTTTCTCTTCTGTAGCTCCTTTTTTCTTTTTACATGTGTGCATGTACACACACACACACACACACACACACACACAATACTGATGGACATTCACTCCTAGCCCCTGAGTGTCACAAGCAGTATTGCCATAAACTGCCTCCTGCATATACACTTTGCACACATGTGACTATTCTGCAGCACAGATTTCTAGACGTTCAAATGCTTTATTAGGATGACATACATTTAAACTTTGTTAGCTCCTGCCAAATTGCTTCCCAAAGCAGCTCTCCCAACTTGCACACTCACTAATAGTGAGGGAGAAATATGAGTGTAGTCACATGGTACACTATCAACCTCTTACAAGTTTATTTTCCTTTTGCCAATCTAATGGGTTAATAGGATCCCATTGTTTAATTTAAATTTCCTTTTGCTGTTGCATATTTTATAAGAATTGTCAATCATCCCATTGTCTGCCTTTAATTTTATTTGTGATGACCTTCACCATGAGGAATTGTTTAACTTCTATGTAGACAAACTTGTCAAGATTTACCTTTACGTTTTCTTGTTTTCATGTGGCTGCCCTATTGTCCCAGACCATTTGTGAAAGAGCCCCTCCTTTCCAATTCCACTGCTGTATCATTTGTGTTGTTATCAAGTGTCCACGTATACCTAGGACTGTAGCTGGACATTCTGTCCTTTTCCATTGTTCTATTTTTGTCTATTCTTGTGCCAATACCACGCTGTCTGGAGTATGATATCTCTTAACTAGTCTTGATATCTGGTAGAGCACGCACCTTTGCATTTCTCTTCTTGGAGAATGTCTTGGTTATTATTGATCTATGACATTCCATATATATTATAAAGTCAGCCTGGCAGGTTACATAAAATCCTGTTGCTATTTTTTTTATAGTGAACAGATTTCATTATTTTTTTAAATTTTATTGGGGAATATTGGGTAACAGTGTGTTTCTCCAGGGCCCATCAGCTCCCAGTCATTGTCCTTCAGTCTACTTGTGGAGGGCGCAGCTCAGCTCCAAGTCCAGTCGCTGTTTTCAATCTTAGTCACAGGGGGCACAGCCCACCATCCCATGTGGGAATTGAACCGGCAACCTTGTTGAGGCTCGCGCTCTAACCAACTGAGCCATCCGGCCGGCCCTCCTGTTGCTATTTTTGATTGGAACCACGAAACTACAGATTGCTTTGGGGAGAACTGGTGTCTTTACAATATGAAGCACCATGAAAGGCCTGAGAGTATCTTGTTTGAAATCTAACAAGTTAGCCTGTTACAGTTTTATGGATGCTGGCAGGAAACACAAAACCTGTGGATCAGAGACAAAGGAGTTTTCTACTCACTGGACAGTGTAATAGCACGAGCTAGTTGCCACTTTCAAGTCCCGGTTCTCACTGAGCGATGTGAAAGAGGTCAGGAGACTCCTAGACACCGAGTGGGACATGTTACAGGAGAGAAACTCTGAGTTTAGTGAATCGAAGTCTCCTATAATGGTAAGGAAGCAAACTTGCTTAACACGCATGCTGAGAAGAGAAGTCTGTGGCTCTTTCTTTTTTTTTTTCTTTTTTTAAAGATTTTATTGGGGAAGGGGAACAGGACTTTATTGGGGGAACAGTGTATACTTCCAGGACTTTTTTCCAAGTCAAGTTGTTGCCCTTTCAGTCTTAGTTGTGGAGGGCGCAGCTCAGCTCCAGGTCCAGTTGTCATTGCTAGTTGCAGGGGGCACAGCCCACCATCCCTTGCGGGAGTCGAGGAATCGAACTGGCAACCTTGTGGTTGAGAGAACACGCTCCAACCAATTGAGCCATCCGGGAGCTCAAGGGCAGCTCAGCTCAAGGTGCTGTGTTCAATCTTAGTTGCAGGGGGCAGAGCCCACCATCCCCTGCGGGACTCGAGGAATTGAACTGGCAACCTTGTGGTTGAGAGCCCACTGTCCCATGTGGGAATCGAACCGGCAGCCTTTGGAGTTAGGAGCATGGAGCTCTAACCGCCTGAGCCGCCGGGCCAGCCCTGTGGCTCTTTCTGATAGGTGCAAAAATATGAGGGACCCACGTAGAATGGTCTCCCAACATAGGATATTGAATCTTTTATCGTACATCCCTTTACTATTTTTTTTTTTTTTTTACTATTTACTAGGTCTTCTTTATCTTTTTATTACTCTTCTTCTTTATCTCAATAATGCTTTTTATAGTTTTCTATACACATTTCACTAGAATTATTCCTAGGTGTTTTATATTTTTTTTAAAAAGTAAGTGACATAATTTTTAAAATTTCATTTAAAAATCTCATTTCATCAGAAATGCAACTGATTTTTATCAATTGATGCTGTATCTAACAACTCTGCTACATTTGCCAATTCTAGTAGTTACTTATGGATAACTTTAAACTTTCTATGGATATAATTGTGTCATTTGTAAATAATGGCAGTTTTATTTTTTCTTCATATATATACATAAACAAGTTATTTACGTAAAACTTGCTTCTTTTCATCGACTTACTGCATTGGCTAGCATATCCAGCGTATTTAATAGAAGTGGTGACAAGGAGCATCTTGTCTGATTCCTGATCTCAGAAGAAAAACTTTTAACACGTGATCAATATGTATGATGTAGGTTGTAGGTTTTTTATAGATGCACTATATCAATCAGCTCTTTTCTAGTCCCAGTTTTCCAAGGGTTTTTTCCTTCCCTTTATCACGAATAAATGTTGGATTTTATGAAATGTTTTTTCTAAATCTATTGAGTTAATTGCATGATTTTCCTCCTTTGTTCTTTTCCTCCTTTAATTTGGTGAATTACATAGATTTTACAACCTTTAAACTAATCTTCTGGAATGAACTTAACTTGGTCATGCTGTATGATCCTTTCTTATAGTATCCTTATCAGGATTTGGTACCAATTTGATGCTAGACCACTATGAAATTGCTAATAGTCAATTATTTTTTCCCTACATAAACAGCCTTTCACAAGGTTCAACCTAATCATGTAGAGTATTCTTACTTTATTTTTTTTCTGTAAGAGTTTGTGATAAAATCACATTATTGCTGCCCTAAATATCTAGAAGAATACATTGGCAAAGCTATTTAGGTTTTTAAGTATAAATCAAATTCTTTAATATTTCCATGACATTCAGATTTTCTATTCTTTCTAAATATTAGTAAGTTGTACTTTTATTTAGCAAATTGAACATTTCCTCTAAATTTTAAAAACATTGTCATAAAACTGTTTGTTATGTACACTTTTTTATTCCTTCCTTGGTTATTTGCATCTTTCCTTTTGTTTCTTTATCAACATTGCCATGAGTTTATCAATTTATTACTCTTCAAAGAATCAACTTTTGATTTTGTTACTCCTCTTTATTTTATCGTTTTGTTTTTTATATTATTAAATTCCATGTTTATATTTATTATTTCTTCCTTCTACTTACTTGGGTTTAATTTATTGTTATTTTTCTTTTTTCTTGTGATAGTCACTTAGATAATTTAATTCCTATCTTTCTTCTTTCCTAAATATCCATGCAAGCTTACAAATTACCCACTAAGTACATTTTAATTGCATCCTACAAGTATTGACATGTAACATTTTAATTAATTTTTAGTTAAAACCATTTTTAAATTCCCATTATGATGTCTCCTTTGACTAATGGGTAATTTAGAAGTTTATTTCTTAATTTCCAAATATGTAGAGATTTTCTAATCACCATTTTGTTATTTATTTCTTGTTTTAATGAGATTAGTAGAGGAAAATTTCCTGTACGGTTTCACTTCTTTAACATCTCTGTAGCCATTTTTATAAATGTTCCTGTGCATTTGGAAGTAGTGGATAGTCTGTTGTTGGACTCAAGAGATTTAGAAAAGACATTGAGCATTACTATTCTATATTTGGAAATTAAATCAGCTTGGTTAATTATGTTTTCAGATTTTCGTATCCTAACTAAATTTTTGTTTGCTTGTTGCACGTTTACACCTAGGAGAGGTGTGCAAAGTATCCTACTATACTTGTGAATTTCCCCTCTTAGGACCTGTAAGTTTTTGCTTTATGTATTTTTAAGTTGTGTTATTAGTATATACAGATTTAGCATTATTATATCTCCGTGGTCTAAATGATTAGACCCTTTTTCATTATGAATTTCTCTTAATACCCGCAGTAGTGCTTCTTGTGTCAAAGTATGTTTTTGTAGTGATGTAGCTTGTAGTCTTTTCATGGGTGTTTACGTGGTGTATTGGTTTTCTTCCTTTTACTTTTAGTCTTATATTTTCTATATCTCTATTATGTAAGCAATAAATGAGCATTGTTTTCATTTTAATGCAGTTTGGTAATCTTGTCTTTTAGTTAGAGAACTTAATCTTTTATATTTATTACAATTGCTAATATATTTATGTATATGTCATCTGATTATTTGATACTTTTTTTACCCACTTCCAGAAGTTTAATATATTTTATATTAATATATTTTATATAATTCCAGGATTTTAATATATTTTAACTTCATTTACCCCACTCTGACTTCTATGCCATTGTTTTTATGTATTTTATGTGTATTGTATATATTTGAAAATCAAAAGACATTATTTTTATCCAATCAATAGTCACTTCAATATTTACAAAAGACTCACTTTTTTCATTGCTCTTTATTCCTTCCTGCATCTCTTACTTTCCATCTGGGATAACTTTCCTTTCGCTGGAAAAATACCTTTTAGCATTTTCTTTAGCTCAGATCTTCTTGTGATGAATTATCTCACTTTCTATTTGTATGTTTAGTTTTCATTTCACATTCATTCCTGAAGGATATTTACTCTAGAATTTCACAAAATTCTAAGATAAAAGTTATTTTCTTTCATCAGTTTAATGATATTTCATTGTCATTGGTCATTCCATTCTACTAAAAAAATAAGGTGTCAGTCTAATTATTGCTCCTTTGAAGTAAATTGTTTTCCATGGCTATTTTTAAGATTTTGTTTTTCTTTGATTTGCAAAAGGTTTACCATGCTTTGCTGAAGTGTACTTGCTTTTGTTTTTTGTTTTTTGAAAATATACCTTGTTTTGAGTATGTATAGATTTTTCAATCTGTGATTGATATCTTTCATTAGTTTTGGAAAATTCTTGGCTATTATCATTTTAAATATTATTTTGACTTTATTATCGATCTCCTTTCTTCTGGGACTTCAATTAAATATTCTCACTGTATTGTCCTTTTCTCTCATTCCTTTTTCTGGATTTTTCCACCATTTCTGCTCTATCTGCATCATTCGAGAGATTTTCTTCTGACTTATCTTCCATCCACAAATTCTCTCTTTAGCTCTCTGTCTAAATTCCTTTTAAATCTTCCTGTTGAGTTCTGAAATATAGTCACTGAATTTTTCAGTTCTAGAACTTCCATTTGATTTTTTATAATAGCTTCTAACCCTTTGTCAAAAATCTCCATCTTGTTCTTGATTCCCTGAATATAGTACATTTGGTTATTTTAAAGTCAGTATTTGATATTACCAATATTTGATTTTGGTAGGCTGTTTCTACTGGTCTGTTATTTCTGCTGATTTTCTATCATGCTGTCTTGGCTCTTTCTAGTCTAAAAAATTTTAATGAGTTCTGGGAATTGTATTAGTAAACTATTTTGTAGAATAATTTGAGGTTTGCTTCTGCCAGATGCCTGGGAACAGTAACTATCAGGAAATATTTCAATGTAGTTTCAGGAGTTGCCTTGATTCAAAGGTGAGCTGTAGTACTTGAAAGAGACTCTTTCCTTGTATCTCACCCTTACTACTAGGATTCAGCCCTCAAGGTTGCCGCTCAAAGCAAGAGAGGGTCACTGAAGCCCCCTTAGGCCTTGGCAGCACCTTCACCCCAATCCTTGTTCCCTCAGCCTCTGATGCTGTGAAAAAACCTTCTCAACCTCTCAGTGATGCTCCTCTTAAATTGGAAAATATCTCCAAGGACAATGCAGTCTCAAATTCAAAAGAAAAACAGGCTCACCAGTCTGAGCTTTCCTTTCCCCCCTAAGTCATGACTTAGTACTTTTCACTATCTCTCGCTTGTATTCAAGAAGATACTTTTTATTTTGTCTACTTTATTGTGAACAGAATAAAAGATCTGAATAATCTAGTCTACCATTACCAGAAACTTCAATTAAGGTTTTTTAAAAGCAATTAATTTATTTTTAAATTGTGGTAAAGTACATATAACATAAAATTGATAATTTTAACCATTTTTAAGTGTATAGTTCAGTGGCATAAGTATATTCACATTGATATACAATCATCACCACCATCCATCTCTAGAACTCCTTTTGTCTTTTCAAACTGAAACTCCATACCCATGGAACAACAAAATCCCATTGCCACCTCTTCCCAGCCCCTGGCAACCACCATTCTACTTCCTGTCTCTATGAACTTGACTACTCTGAATACTTCATATGAGTGGAATCATATAGTATTTGTCTTTTTGTGACTGGCTTATTTCATTTAACATAATGTCTTCAAGTTTCATCCATGTTGTAGCATATGTCAGACTTTCCTTCTTTTTTAAGGCCGAATAATATCCCATTGTGTATGTATACTGTACCATATTTTATTTATCCATTCATTCTTGGTGGACACTTGGGTTGCTTCCAACCTTTGGCTATTGTGAATAAAGCTATTACATACATGAACTCATTTGTTTGAGTCTCTGTTTCCCATTCTTTTGGGTATGTATCGGGACTTGGAATTTCTGGATCATATGGTAATTCTGTTTCATATTTTGAGGAATTATCATGTTATTTTCTATAGCAGCTGCACAATTTGACATTTCCATAAATAGTACACAAGGATTTCAATTTCTCTGCATCCTTGCCTACATTTGTTATTTGCTGGGTTGTTTTTTTTTCTCTTTTCTTTTAATAATAGCCATACTAATGGGTACAATCAATTGAGTTTTTAGTTTCAGTGATTATAGTTTTCATTTTTAGAGTTCTATTTCATTTTTTCAAACTTTTATTTGATTTTATTGAATACTATTAAATATGGTTATTTGTTATGCTGGATGTGGTGTTTATCTGAGGTTTTTGCATATGTGTTTCAGTTGTCTCTTTTACAACTTATTTCGCTAATGCGTTATTCTTCTGCATTTAGTTGTTTATGGTGATGATGATGATGATGATGAATTGCTCATTTTCCTCAAACTTTTTTCTATGGGAATTTGACATTTCAGTTGAAGGTAAGTTCCTCCAGGCAGGACTTGTGTGCATTGGCCAGCGCTGGAGGGCACTACTAATGTGGGCCTGCTTTAGATTTAGCTCTGACTGGAGGTCATTCAGACTCACAAGTAGTATAGACTTGTACTAACATTCACCGGGAACCAGGGTGAGATTATGAGTTCTTAGAAAGGCTTTTACCCTCCGGAGAACAGCAGTTCAAGACAGGCAGGTTTCCCATTGTTTCCTTTGCATTTGCATTCTTACTTCTTTTTCACTCTAACACAGATTGTTGCTCTTTGGGTCCTAGCAGAATGCAGGAGGGAGTGTCTCCTATTAGATTTACTAATGCTAGAAGGCTCTCAGCTTTATTTCCTTGCCTGAACCTTAATTAAGATGGGAGATATTTTACATTCTCAGTGGTAAAATGGACTGCAGCAAAGGTATAATTCCCCTCAAATTAATGTGTAGTTTAAAAAAATTCTATTCAGCATTCCAGAGTTACGTGTTTGGCAAGAAAGATATGTGGTAAATGAGTCTAAGAAAATTGGTGTGAAGAGTAAGACTTTGAGACAAATGGGAAGAAGGAAGAATACACCTGCTTTATATTCGAAGTAAAATGGTATAATACATAATTAATAATATATCAACAGGAGAGCCTAAACAGCTCAGAGGCAGACCCTATACACGTAAGCTTAATACATAATAAGTCAACAGAAAAGGGGTGAATTATTCAACTAGTGGTGTTGATGAATTGCCTATGTGGTTGGAAGATCTATAATCTCACTTAATTGCATACATCAGAATTAATTTGGAATAAATTAAACAATTGAATTTAAAAGAAGCTCTAAAATCGTGTTATATTAGTAACTCACTAACCTCTGGTCAGGAAAAGCTTTCTAAGGACAAAAGGAACTAGAGAAATAAAATGAGGAAAGATGACTAGATAAAAATAGAAAGTTTGTATAACAAAAGTCATAAAATTAAAAAACTAACAATCATCTAGGAAAAAATCTTAAACAGTATAAAAAAGAAAAACACAATTTCTCTGTCCTTATGACATATGACATCGCTTCTTTACTTTAAGATATTTTAGTTTCTGCCTTTCCCCCTAAACTGTCTTATTCACCACTCAAAGTGCTGTCTGTTGACCCAAAATTACTTCCTGTAGATCCAAGTTTCAACTGTCACAATTTCCCTTCAACCCGAAGACCAACCATTGGTAGCCTTAAGGAAGGCAGTGTGGAGGTTCCTCAAAAAAATTAAGACTAGAATTACCATGTGACCCAGCAATCCCTCTCCTGGGTACCTACCTAAAAAATCTGAAAACACTTATCCATAAAGATGTATGTACTCTGATGTTCATGGCAGCTTTATTTACAGAGGCCAAGACATGGAAACAACCAAAATGTCCTTCGATAGATGATTGGATAAAGAACACCTGGTATATAGATACAATGGAATACTATTCGGCCATAAGAAAAGATGAAATAGTGCCATTTGCAACAACATGGATGGATCTTGAGATTATTATGCTAAGCAAAATAAGTCAGACAGAAAAAGTCAAGCACCATATGATTTCACTGCTATGTGGGATATAAAACTGAAGGCGACAAAGGAACAAGGCAAACAAAGAAACAAAAATTCATAGACACAGACAATAGTTTAGTGCTTACCAGAGGATAAGGTGGTAGAGAGGATTGTAGAAGAAGGTAAAGGGAATCCAATATATGGTGATAGAAGGAGAACTGACTTTGGGTGGTGAACACACAATGTGATATATAGATGATGTATTACAGAATTGTACACCTGAAACCTATGTAATTTTACTAACCAATGTCACCCCAATAAATTTAATTAAAAATAAAATAAAATAAAATAAAATAAAAAAGCAAGTGTAAGTCTGCAGGCAACAAATTCTCTCATTTATTTGAAAACGTCTTTATTTCACCCAAAGGATATTTTTGCTAAATACAGAGATCTGGCTTGACCATTTGATTTCTTTGGTGCTTGTTTGTTTTCAAAAATGTCATCCATTGTGTTATGGCCTTCATTGTGTCTGATGAGCTTCCATGTTTTCTGGGTTGCGTAGCGTCTTTTTTCCCTCTGGCTGCTTTGAAGAATTTCTCTGGATTTCTTGGTATGGTGTTTGTATTTGTCCTGCTTTTGGTTTGCTGAGCTTCTTGGAGGTGTAAGTAGATATTTCTTTTTTTATCAAATTTGGAATCTTTTAGCCATGATCTTTCTTTGCTAAGTGTGTGATTTTTAGGCAAAAAGCATTTATCTTCGTGCCATATAACATAGGCCTGAGTTTAGCAATGTGAGGCCCTTACGGCAATTCATTTAAACCTTCAGAATTTTAGTTTCCTCTTCTACAGGAGAGAAAATTATAATCCTCACCTCATGAAATTTCTTTGAGAGTTAAATGGAATGGTTCTTATAAATGACTTAGGAGGTATAAGTAAATTATGAATCTTATTTGATTTAAAGCATTTCTCCAGGAGGCCCCAGTTAAAGTGCAGATATATTCAATGATACTTCATTAACATTCTAAGAAATGTATTTGTTGAATTACCTGGTGAAGAGCAGGGAATACATACAATCTTTGATCATGTTTGGAGGGAAGAAACACAGGGAAAGTTCCCAGAATGGGCACCAGGCTTCCCAGAGAGTTGGCAAAAGTGGAGGGACACCCGTCTTTCCCCAGCTATGGACCCGTGGGCAGAACTGGTTCACTCACCCTGATTGTCGACTGTGTGCCAGACACGAGAGGTTGCACTGAATTGGTGATCTCCACGTTGGTACACTCTGCTACAGCAAAAGGAAACAGTAGAACAGATGTACTGTTAGGATTAATGTCTTCCATTCCTCTCAGTTTGATCTGACCAGTGTTTACTTTCTACCTTGGGGCTTTGTCTGGGTGTTATTTTCAGCACCAGAAAAACAACAGTGTCATAACTGCGAGAATAAACACGGTTTCTAAGTTACCTGTTTCATTTCTCTATGTTGCTGGGAGTGCGGATGCCAGTCTGGAAACAGCTTGTGAATGTGCATGTGTGTTGGAGGAGAGGGCTCCCGCATGATTATCTGTGATGGGCAGATGGCAATCACTACTGGGAATGAGTGGGACTGAGCGAGGTAGGCTTGGGAGAAAGTTGCGCAGATTAGGGGTAGTGATGACACATGTTAGAAGGCAGCAGAAGAGGGTGCCTGCGAGGGGAGCAATGGGAACCTGGCCACAACATGAGCCTGCTCATTCTCACTTGCTCATTAAGGTCAAATGAATGTAAGAATGTGTTGAAATACTGCCAGTGGTATCTGCCAACATCTATTTGTGCATAATTGTTCCTTTTGATTACAATATGTCCCGTGAATGGGAAGGAATATTGAGCACAGATGGAAGGTCAGGCACCATTGCAATATACTTAGGTCACTATGAACTCAATCAAGGTATTTCTCCTTCGCTTAAACAAATTCTACCCATAGTCAATTAGGAAGTCAACAGTTACATTGACTGTTGCACCAGTGTTTTATGTGTGGGGCTTGAAAAACTTAAGTGTTCTACATGAAAACAGTGATAGGGTAATGGAAGCACCTCTGTCCCCTGCGCCCCGCCCCAAAGAAAGAAGATTCTGAGAGGAGAAATTTGCATTTGTTTGTCCTTGTGACTATCAGTTAGAATACCACCCCGCTGACCTGACAGATGGTCAATGGTGGGGTAATAGCTCTTCAGGACAGCTAACAAATAAGATGGTCTGATGACACTTAAGTAGGAAATCTAGTCGGAACAAAATGTTCCTGAAACAAGCACAGCAGTAATCCCAGCTGTATACTATGCTGTTGTCTAGCTTGATCTAGTGGGAGAATGTGGGGTTGCTTTGTCTGAAGTTCATTGAGAGAGACTGAGGAAGCTTTTGGGAACAAACTCAACCTAAGGGGAGAAAGTCCATGTCCACAAATTTTGTTCAAGGTCAGTATCGGCAGGAGAAGGCATTTCTCATTAAATCTGGGTTGCTCCTAGTGCGTCCTTCAGCCCAGTAGTTCCCAGGATTTCATGGGGGAGGTAACACACGACAAGTCCCTCCAGGCGGCAGAGCACAGGGCAGCACATTGTGTGGTGTGCTGTGGCTGTGTGACAGATCTGGACATCAAGTTTATTGTCCCTACCTGGGATAAGATTGGAGCACAGGACAGATGTAGCTGGAGAGATCGCCGGAGCCAGGAGGAGGACGTGTTCACCAACAGACGAGGCGGAGACGCCTGTGGACACCCTGGGAATGGGCTGGGAGACATTTGAGCAAGTAGGTGAGTGGGAATAGATAGTGGACACTGGTTTCTTTTTTCTCTGGTCACATTCCTTCCCTTTGGGAACTACCTCTTCATTTATGTCCACGATGCCGGTGGAACTGCCCAGCAGCCTCCTCTCTGCATTGCCCCCATGACCCACGCTAGCCCACAAGAGGATACCATTCTGCCGGAAGCCATGAGAGGTGCATAAGCTTGGGCGTATGGCCCCAGCAGAGCCTATCAGAGTCCTCTTACAGGGCTGAAATGGATGCCACGCTGCACAGACCACGATTCCTACCACTGGAGAGACTCGGCAGGCAACATAGCCATCAGGAAAACCGTGAGATGGAGAGAAGGAGACCCATTTTGAGGAATTGACTCCAGCTATATGTACATCTGGCAAATCCTAAACTCTTCAGTGACGTTAACAATGAAATTTCAAACTTTTCCTACAGTGGTTTAAATCAGGTGTGAATGACTTGCCATTGAGTGATTCTTGACTGACACAGAGAAGTGTTTCTTTGTTTCTGTTTTTGACCATTTACAATCATGGTCACCTGTGACCTGTGGAAACAGGAGGGTCAAAGACGCCAGGAACAGCTTGTCCTTTGCTCAGTCTGTTACCCAATGTCTCCTACTGTTTTAGAGAAACTGCTGATAGGAACACCAATAGTTATCTTTGGGAATTTTAAGAAAGTTGATGGTTTGAGGAGATGATGGTAACTCATAAATATGACGTGCCCAAGAGTACTTCCTCTGGAGTAGTCACATCTCCCCTCTGCTGAACACAGCCTCCTTCTATGGGGTACAGGCCCTGACTTCCAACAGATTGCAATGACCTCATAGCATCTGTTTCCATGAGAAATGAGGGGAACGGGAGATAATGAAATGAGGAGCTGTCTTCCGGGGGTAATAAGATTTCCAATCTGTATTCAGTTGGGGAAAAGTTGAAAGATAGGGAGGGGGCTTTCTACTTCCCACCCCTGCTTCATGTAGAACTTTGATTTTCATCTGGAATCCCCTTAGGTTATTTAGCATCCATCGCTTAACAAATGTTTGGACTCCGTTCGGCAGGCCCTCTGCTCAGCAGCACACGACGGTGGGAGGTAGGACGGCCTTGCTTTCATGGAATGTCAGCCTCGATGGGGGAAGATACACAACTAAACAGTTCACTTGGATGATGTGTGGGAAGTATGGTGTGTTAATCAGGCCCTGTGATAACAAGTGAGAGGAACAAATTCAAGCCAGTTTAAGTAAAACGAGGCTATTGACTGGTAGCATAGCCCGGGTACACCTGTCTTCAGGTATTCCGGCAACGGGATCCAGTCTCGCTGGCCCCATCATCCTCACTCTGACCTCTATTTCTCTCTGACCTTTGCGTTCTCCTGCATCATCTTCGTTCTCAGGCAGGCTTTCTTGCTGCAGAGATGGCCAGCCCCCTGGTAACTCCAGAAAAGCATCACCCTGGTACATGAGATCTCATGAGAAAAGAGCTCCCCTTTTCCCCAGGCTCCATAGCAATCTCCCAGTTATTCAAACAGCTCTTGTTGGCCTCTGCCACATGTATCACTGACTGTGCCCAGAGATTTGGGGTTTTCTTATTGCTGGTCTTGTTTGTGAGTGTGTCTTCAGGCTGTGCTAAGAATCTGCGAGGTATATTCCTGAAGACTTTTGGGGCAGTTCCTGAAGACAACATGTGTGCCCATAATGAGAAAATGCCCTGGTTAAGAGCATCAAGAGAGGTTTATTGGAGGAAACATGTAAAGGATGAGTAAGCATTCCTCTAACAATAGCAAACATTTATTGAACACTTCTAAGTGCAGACACTGCGCTAAGCACTTTACATGTGTTATCTCATTTAATCTCCGTCATAACTTCTGAAGTCGGAATGATGACTTTGTCCATTTCTGAGAAAATGAAATCAAGGCACAGAGAAGTTAAGCAACACCCTCACCGCCATGCAGGTAGTAAATGAGTAGGGCGTTAGGTGAGCGAAGTCGGAGGGGAGAATTTTCCAGGTGGGGAACAGCGTGTGGGCAGACCCTGAGGCGCCTGTGGGGGGGCGGGCCATAAGCTGGACTCGGGAAGGTCAGGGAGCTCCAGGAGCACGGGCTTGGTGGTAAACATCAGCACCCCTGCTTCCCCACCGCCTTTCAAGTGCTCTCAGCGCTTTATCTTGAGAGACTGATAAGCCCATTTGGTTTGACCAAGAATCGGGATGATAAACCACGTTGAATTCCCTGACACTGCCCAGTGCCTGGACCAGAAAACATGCCTCTGTCAACACTGGTCTTTTTGAGAAGGTTCACTGTGGGTGGCCCATATGCCAATGGTTTTAACAGTATTGCAACAATTGTGTTGTTGCCTATGGCGGCTGTGTGACTCCACTTGGCAAATGGACTGATCTTAGGGAGCAACCCGACCTAATTTGTCTCTCGTCTTCCCCTCGGTCCGAGCTCACTGGTGCTCCAGTTACCTGGTTCTGCCCCCTTCCCCTTTCCCCACATTGGAGTCCTCTCCTGGACACAAATCAAATGCCAGTGACAACACTTCTGGATGTCTTTTGTTTTAATAATAGGTCACTGTCCCCATGGCGAGCACTCTGGGACCCTAAGTCTGAAACCATCCTGTAGAGAAATGCAGAGTGCATGCGTCACCTGGAGACTCAGGATGCATTCTCTGAAGTGGTGTGTTTCTATTTACAGAGACGTTTGGAGGAGAAGCATCTGTGAAAACCTGCAAAAGTCCAGAGCCAGGTAAGTGGCTTGCGCTCATCCTTAAGGTCGAGCCCTTAGAAATGCAACTTCGTAGTGTCATTGGGGATGATGGACGAGAAGATATTGGTGGGTGGAATGACCATGTTGGTGTGTTGTTGGAAGTCTTGGAGGTAGAATAACTGCCATCAGACTACTGTTAACCATCGAGATGCTTTCTGAATGAATTTTGTTTCCTCCCATGAACAGCTGAGATCTGCTTTAATCTTCACTTCTTTAAAGATATCTCAACTTGGGGCGGCCCAATGGCTCAGTTGGTTAGAACGTGAGCTCTGAACGACAGGGTTGCCAGTTCGATTCCCACATGGGATGGTGGGCTGTGCCCCCTGCAACTAAAGATTGAAAATGGCAACTGGACTTGGAGCTGAGCTGCACCCTCCACAACTAGATTGAAGGACAATGACTTGGAGCTGATGGGCCCTGGAGAAACACACTGTTCCCCAATATTCCCCAATAAAATGTATTAAAAAAAAGAAAACAACTTAAAGGTCACACATGCAGGAATTATAGTAAGCATATTTAAGAACCAATACAGTGCAGGCACCAACCAGTCAGAACAGGGGCTAGACTGTAAAAACTGGTTTGGTTGAACCATGCTAACCAGCTGGATCTCAGGCGTCCCTCTTGGGATCATGGAGCCTCTTTTCAGCACCCCATGCAAGACAATCAGATGTCCCTCTGGACCAGTGGCTCTCGAAGGGGGGCAATTTTGCCTTCTAGGGGCCATTTGACAATGTCTGGGGACATTTTTGTGGGAGGGCACAACTGGTGGGTGGGGGCCAGGGACCCTGCTAGCCTTGCAATGTCCAAGGCACCCCCACAACAAAGAATTATCTGGCCCCAAATGTCGATTGTGGAGACAGTGAGAAACCCTGCTCTGGGTAATATCTTGTCTGAGCCCATGCTCTGAATTATAACAAACATTTTGCAGATGGTCTTGTTGGCACGTTCCTACTGTTGATATAGGAAACATCCAAACCTGTAGAGAATTTTTGTAAGAGTTTATTTGAGCCAAACTGATGACATACGTCGGGGAGCAAGAGATCAAATGCTCCTGAGTATGACAGTTTTGCAGTTCCTTTTATGCAACTGAGAGTCAGGAAGGGGCGTAAGGAAGATTGCTTGAAGGTGGGAGAAAGCAAGGAGGGTCGTCAGGCCTTTGAGGGGCTTTACTTCTGGCATTTCAAGTATGTGTTCAGGGCTGGCTTAAGTGAAAAACCTCTCACTGAAGAAGTTGCAGGCCTGGGGCGTGACTACCCACCATGACCTGGCCAGTTAGGAATTCATCACTTACCACAGCACCCCTTTCTCATCCACCCTACCAGCTTGTCACCCTCGGGTAGGGAGAGCCATCAACTCACAATGAAACGCCATTTATAAAAACCGCTGCCTCTGTGCCTTTTCTCCACAAGAAGCCTGCGAGTAGTCAAGGAATAAAATATCTAGGCGCTGATGAAGGTATCCTGCAGGTTTTTCCTTTTATCAGCAAAGCATGCGTTAGGTGAAAATTACTGATGATGATGATAATAATGACAGACAGCTGTATGGAGTCATTATTGTTATTACGTGCCAGGCACTAAGAGAGGTCTTTCAGGTCTTATTTCAACTCTTACAGCAGCTCGTCAGATTTCCTGTTTTTCAGATGAGGAAACTGAGGCCTAGAGAGGTCTGTTACCTACTGAAAGTCCCACACATGGTCTGCCTCTAGTCTCTGTGTTCTGAGCTGCCACCCTGGGCTTGTTGTGGTGATGGCCCACTCTCACAGGAGGAGAGCTCAGTCTAAGATGCAAAAGCAAACAGAGACCTCACTCCAGGACTGTGAGGTCAGAGTCGCTCACAGCAAGAATGGGATGGGTAAGGAAGGCAAACTGTTTAGAAGCCCCAAATGTCTTTGCACACGGATTATACTCCTGCACAAGCAGAAACTTCTAGGGTGTTTGGGAGAACTGAGATCTCATACCTTTTTTTTTTTTTTTTTTTTTTAATCTTAGTGCAGCAAGAAAGGCTTATCTGTAATGAACATTTCCAGAGTACAGGAACCACTCTCTAGGATTGGCTGAAGCTGGCATATCACCCAAGTGGTACATCTTTTTAGAAATCCAAAGAAAAGGATGACTTCTGCCAAATCAAATTTCCCTGCAGAAATCAGCTAAGTCCCACAAAAGATAATGGTCTGCTGAGCTGTCTCCAGGTACCACACGGAACCCTAAGAGTCAGAAACCTGGGTGCCTGGGCCCGCTCCCCTTTCTCTGATTTCCTTTCTTCCCACCAGAAGGCAAGGGGAAGGAATAGTAGGAGGATAGAGAAAAGAAGGCAGGGTAGGAGGGAGCTATTGCTTGTTGAACCCCTCCTTCCACATAGTATCTCATTTAAACCTCACAACAAGCAGTCAAGGGTAGATATTGTTGCCCTTGTTTCAGGAGACTCTAAGAGGTTAAATAACCTGAGCAAGGTCACACAGTTTATTAGGGACGGAGTTCAGGTTCACACCCACATGGACCTTTCTGATAACACAAGTCCATTTTTTCCACTCCCCCACTCTGCTCACAGTGGGAAGTGGCAACCTTCTGAAACTGACAGCATTGTGCTCATAGCACTTCAGAGCAGGCTTGTGTTGGCAGCAGAGCTACTATATAGGCAAGGATGACCTGGGGCATGTCCAAGGCTTTCCCATCTTCCACCTTGGGCATGTGAGCCAAGAGGGAGGAGAGCCATTGTGGGAGGCACCTTAATAGCAACAAATTGATAAATGGGGCATCAGCCTTACGTGGTGGCGAGTCCTGCCCTGGCAGTCCCAGGAACGGGTCTGCCTCTGACTGGTCCTGTGGCCTTGAGGACAGCATGGCAACTCCCTGCTTCTGTAAAACCAGAGCTTTGCTCTGGTGGTGCTTAGCTCACACCTTTTTCACCTCTGACAGTCCATCTTCTTTTTAAATATGTCTACCATATATTAGTTTGCTCGGGCTGCCATAACAAAATACCACACACTGGGGGGCTTAAACAGCACCGATTTTTCTCACAGTTCTGGGGGCGGGAAGTCCGAGGTCAAGGTGTTGGCAGCACTAGTACTTAAGGCCTCCGCTCTCGACTTGCAGAGACCACCTTCTCACCATGTCCTCACATGGTCTTTCTTCTGTGCTCACACACCCCAGTGTCTTTTTGTGCCCTAATCTCCTTTTCTCATCAAGATACTAGTCATATTGCATTAGGGCCTCATTTAATTTAATGTCCTCTTTAAATACAATCACCTTCCGAGGTCCTGGGGGTTAGGGCTTCAACATAGGGATTTGGGGGGTACATAATTTGGTGGTACATACATATATAACGTACTATGTATTCCAAATTTTTTTCATGTGTTTCCTAAATTTAAATGTCAATGGATATAGTGCTCGTATGTTAAAAAGCATACATAGCAAAGGTATGGAAAATCAGTTTTAAGCTTTTTCATGTAGCATAAAATACTTCCAAACACTATGGAAACCAAGTAAGAAATGTATACCATTGACCTTCCAATTTGAAGCAAGCCAAGTCCATGCCCAGGACTCCAGCTCACCAGGGGCCCCAAAAGATTTTCATTTCAAAGAATGTGATGTTAAAGAAAAAAACATTGAAGGGAGCCAGGTAACATGGAAAAACAAACAGAAATTGTTGGGGGTCCTCAGACTGATTGTAGTATTTTTATTTTGAATACTTATGGGGAAGACAGGGCATCATCATCTTTTCAGACCTCTTGACCTGGTTACCTGGTTACTTGGTTACCTGGTGTTAGTCGCCTGAAACACCGTCAATAGTTGTTGGGTGCCAGGCCTGAGCTTCTTTCTTGATAAACCTCAAGGGAGAGTGGGAATTAAGGGTGAAGGCATGGGTGTTCTTTGGTTATACCCAAAGATTTTGGGGGGAGGATGGGGATGGAGATAAAATTTTATGTCATTTGGGAGGTATAATTCTGATTTTTAAATAATATCTTGTAAGTTTATTGTAAATTTTCAGGGTAGAAAATTGAGGTAAGTATACAAAAAACATATAATTCCTAGGGAGAACATTTTTATGTTTTCATCCTGATTGTATGTAATATATAATGTATACTGTTTGTATATAATGTATGCTTATATATGTAGATGAACAAGTGTGTGTATATATATAAATTGGAAGTATATTGCAGAAAAAATACTATACCCCATTCTCATAATATAACCTGAGTACTTCCTACAATATTACATATTATTTGAAAACATAATTAATAGCTGCTAAACATTCGTTTCCATTTTATGAATGGATATGAGTGTTTTTAACCAATTCTTCATCCCTCTCTATCTGCAGGGGTTTGGTGCCAGGACCCCTGCGGATAACAAAACCCACTGATGCTCGTCTCATGTAAAACAATGTAGTATTTACATATGACCTATACACATTCTCCCTATACTTTGAATCACCTCTAGATTACTTATAATACCTAATACAATGTAAATACTATGGAAATAATTGTTACACTGTATTGTTTAGGGAATAATGACAAGAACAAAGCCTGTACATGATCAGTACAGACACAACCATCATAGGCCTGACTACATAGTACACGTCAGCACCAATGTAGCTTTTGTTTTCAAATATTTTCCATCCGCAGTTGGTTGAGTCCTTGGATGCAGAACCCTCAACTGCAGAGGGCCAACTGCATGTACCACCTCTTCTTTATCCATTTATCGATGGACATCCAGGTTGCTTCCATATCTTGGCTATTGTAAGTAACACTGCAATGAATATAGATGTGCAGGTATCTTTTCACGTCAGAGTTTTTGTTTTCCTCAGATAAATACCCATAAGTGGGATTGCTGGATCACATGATAGTTCTGTTTTCAATTTTTTGAGGAAGCTCCATCCTGTTTTCCATAGTGGCTGCACCAATTTGTATTACCTCCAACAGTGCACAAGGGTTTCCTTTTCTCCACATCCTCGCCCGCACTTGGTATCTCTTGTCTTTTTGATAATAGCCATTCTGACAAGTGTGAGGTGACATCTCGTTGTGGTTTTTGATTTGCGTTTCCCTGATGATTAGTGATGTTGAGCATCTTTTCACGTACCTGTTGGCCACTTGATTGTCTTCTTTGGAAAAATGTCTGTTTAGTTCTGCCCATTTTTTAATCAGATTTTTGGGGTTTGTTTGTTATTGAGAACCTTAACCTTTGATGGAACTCTCTGGGGCCTAAATTCTAGCATCTCCTTTCCTTAACAGTCTTTGGAATCTTGGCTCAGTTGCTCTTTGACTCTAATCCAGGTTGCCTGTTACTCATGGCCCCCTGGACCTGCGATGTCAACCCTTCTGGCTAACCTTTGCTTTACTTAAAACCAGGGATTTTTTTTCCCCCTAACTTTTTGCCAAGTCCTTGAGTATAATTATTCTTCCCCTGGTTCACACTGAATCCTTTTTGCTGAGAAGTTGCTTCCTTACAGGCCTTATCATTAAGAGTCTCCCGTTGTCTTTCTGAAGACAAAGGCTGCTGGATGGAATTGCTAAAGCGAGCACCGGCTGAACAGCTCCTTGGTTAAGTTCTACCCACACTCCCATCAGGGCCTGGAACGCTTGCTCTCAGAATTTACAAGTATTAATTCTATGTTCCCTCTCTGTGTTGTCCAAACAGAGCAACTCTACAATCTACTCAATTCTATTTTATTGCCAAGAGTCTTTTTTTTTTTTAAATCCCACAATCATATTTCAAACACTAAAGAATGGTCTTCTGATAAGAATGCAAGGTTTATAAACTGGAAACAGAGGTAAAATAGCCTGCAGAAGACTACACAGTGAATGAAGTGGCAGAATTCAGATTCAAATCCAGATCTGGTGCAAAGCAGATGGTCCTTGAGTGATAGGGGGCTTCCCTCCTTGGGAAGGGGACTTCCTTTAATGGCAGTGCCAGCAGGTGAAGGAGGCTGTGTGGGATTCAGCAAGAGGCCCAGCACAGGAGACCTCCTCAATGTAACTTGAGAACATCTGTACACTTGAAACTGAAATACATTGTTTTAAAACAAGGCATAGTTGCTTCTTATGAGGCCAAGCACTGTTCAAAGTGCTGTACAAACATTAGCCCCTTTCTATGGGTTCATTAAAACCTTTTCCCAAGCTAGCACCGTACAATTATATGCTTTATAAATTGATAGTATAATTGCAAGAGAATATGGCGTCCAGGTGCTGATAACGAGCCCCCATTACTGACCAAGGACATTGGACAGATAGGAAGTGTGCAAAGGATTCAAAGGCCATGGACACTGACCTGTCGCTTTCCTGTTTTTGTACAAAGTTAGGAGACAGGATTAATCTATGATACGCTCATCTCATCTCCTCTCCATGTCAGAGATTACTGGATCTCTGTAGATTGTGGTTCTTGCTTGCCTGAAGCAAACAGCGACAACCAAGAGGGGATTAAGGAGGTGACGAGTGTGGGATTTGGTGTTCAAGTTTCTGCCACCTCTGGGACGGTGACTCTGGAAGTAAGTCCCTTGACTAGCCCCGCCGGCCAGGCATGCTGGGCCTACTGGCCGGGGCACCTACTAGCAGATGCAGGCTTCGGGACCCTTCCCGACAACAGGAAAGGATAAATTATTTATTAAAAGCAAAGGAATAGCAATACAATAATCCAATGACAAAAAGTGATGTGTTATAATTTTTTTAAAGTCCTTCAAGTGCCCCTCAAATCTTTGACTTTTGGAAAAGGACAACTGGTGTCAGCTCCTTGGGCCCGCCGGTCGGTGTTGGGCATGGTCCATCCTGCAGCCCTCGTCCCAGCCCGCGGTCGGGGCTGAGGGGCCGCAGGATGGGGTCGTGCTACAAGCACCGACTGGCAGAGACATTGCAACAAGCAGATGGGGCGACCGCAGCAGCTCAGGAGGCGCCGCCCGCGAGGGAATCCCAAGACCAACACCAGGGCGCGCGAAGCGCTGTCGTCCCGCCCCGCGCGCGCTCCCATTGGTGGCCAGGTGCGTGACGCCAAGGGGCGGGCGCGGGCTCGCTGCTGACGAAACCCCGCGCTGGCCCTTAACCGCCCGCCAAGCTCCATTCAGTCAGCGCGGGCAGGTGTGAGCGGGTGTTCACTGGCGGGCGGGCGCGCGCGCGAAACCACGGCAGCTCCACCCCGGCCCCCCGCGCCCCCATCCATCCAGCCGTGGTCCTGCCTGCATCCCGCCGCCCGCCGGCTCGGTGAGTGCCCGGCCCCGCCGATCTAGGGCAGCCGCCCGGGTCCGGGTCACCTTGAGGGGACCCCGGGGCTGCGTGGGAGGGCAGCGCTGGCCCCACGGGGTGGCGAGGGCGGGGCGGCCCGGCTGTGCGCGGCCGGTACCCATGCGGCCGTCCCCGTCACCGGAGTCCATTTTGGTTCCCTAAGGCGCGGCGTGGTGAATGATGCAACACCGCGTGAGTGAGCGTGGGCCACCTGGCGCGGCGGGGCCGGCCCGCCATCTAGCCGGGGACCGTGCGCGGGGACGCTCCGGTGGTTTGTGGGCAGGGGGCGGGGTCCACAGGAACGTCCGGCGACCTTACCGTAAACGGCGCGGGGCACAGCACCCCACCCCGCCACGAGTTCCACGATGTGTCATCCGGGGGCCGACCCGCCACGCGGCCCCACGGTGGGTGGCTGGCAGCGGACAGCGCTGCTTACCCCTGCCCGCTGCGCCCACCTCTCTTCTCTCCTGGACCCACACCCTTCAGCTAGGGCCCCATGGTTTTTTCGGGAAGTTCCCCCTGGGTGGGCTTCCTTGTGACCCGAAGTGGGCTGAAGAGGCTGAGTTCTTCAAGCCTTCCTGAGGGTTTGAAGCGGGAGGAAGTGTTTCCAGTTTTCTAAAGACCACGTATTCTCAGTGTGTTCCTTTTTGCGTAGTAGAAACTTTCCAGGCCAGCAGGTCGGGCAGCCCTCTAGAACCTGTGTACACAGAGTCGTGGCACTGCCCTAGCAGTGCTTCTAGCGCCTTCCCCTTTTCAATGTGTGTGGGAACCAGCCAGGAATTGTGTTTGACTTGTGTGAGCAAGACTAGGACTGCCAGCATGGGCCTTGTGGAAGAAAACTACACTCGCCCATAGCCAGGGTCAGGCGTGGTCACGTCCTCATGTAGAAGTAACCTGGCGTTGGGTTTATTCCACACGTAGTTGTAAGAGGAGATGGATTTCAGTTCCAGGTGTGTTTCCCTAAAAACGTGCTCTTTAAAATTTTACCAGAACTGTGTATGTTGGCCTCTGGCTGAATTTCCTAATTGTGTTTAATTTGAATTATAATTTATTTAGGATTTACCTTAACATTTCTTGCCTTTTCTGTTTGATTCATGTAATAGGAAACCATGATACAGTTATTCCCCTGATATTTTCAGTTGGTCTGGGTGGAAATTATCCATTTAATCGCCGGAAATTATCATTTTTATATGAACACACCCTTCTGTAATTAAAACAATAGGTCTTAAGTCATAAATTCAGAATAGACATTTAGGAGATAAAGTCAACAATGGATTAAAATAGTTTTTAAAGGTTTAGTATATTAAAATCATGTTTAATCATGATACACAAAATTTAAAAGGTGTCAAATGAGTTGTGACTAAAACAGGACAAGACTAAATAGATCAGAAATGTATTCTGTTTGAATCTGGGTTTGAGCAACATGGGTGCTCTTATGTATTATAATTTGTTGCCTCAGAGGGAAAAAAAGGCTTAAAGGACAAAGATTGCTGACCTTGGGGAGCTTGACTTCTGAGACACGTGTTAATTATATTTAGTAGAAGTTTCCATTCCTTGATGGGATTAAGTACACGTTTTATTGATTGTTCTAGTCTAGTTTCTTTCTACTAAGGCCAATAGAAATATGTAATTACGTTGCAGGGCCCAGCAGTATGTGTAGTTGAATTAATCCCTTTTCGTTATTAATTATGTATGTGGAAGTATTAGTTTATTAATCCCAGGGAGAAATTTGAAACAGACATAAGTGTGTCCTTGTTATGGAGGCAAACATTTTCCTCTAATCCTGGAGTCCTCAGGGCCAGAGGCACCTCCTGAGCTGTCCATCGTTCCACTTGCTCTTGGTCCTGATGCTAGGCAGGGGTGGGGCCCTAGTGTTTTTCTGTGTGATTAGCCTCTTGATGCCTGGGGGCCCTCTTCCCACCGTGGCTTCCAGTCAGGGCAGATCCCATAGGCCACAAGGACTTTGCTTTCACTTTGCATGAGGGAGAGGAACCATCGGAGGCTGTCTCGTAGCTTTAAGGATAACTTTTAAGGCCGCGTACAAAAGAGATGGAAGAGGGGCAGGCATACGAGGTCTGATAAAAAAATATGGTGAATGTTTAAATTTAAAAAAAGGTTAACAGTAAAAGATACATTGCCATTAATCCTCTTCAAAGTACTCCCTACTGCTTTGAACATACTTATCCCATCTTCTTGCCACTTTCTGAAGCAGTTCTGGAAGTCCTCTTTCGTGAGTGTCTCTTGTTGTGCTGTCGTGGCTGCCTTGATATCCTGAATTGATTTAAAACGTTTACCTTTCATGGTCATTTTGACTTTGGGAAAGAGACAGAAGTCATACGGTGCCAGATCTGGGGAATAAGGTGGATGAGGACACACCATGATGTTTTTATTTGACAGAAATTACCATACCAGAAGCGATGTGTGACACAGAACATTGTCATGATGGAGGATGAAACGGTTTGCCCATTTCATGTAAATGCGTTCGTTGTTCATGATCCATGATTTATAACACACTATAAAACACACCTTCCATCAACCACAGCCCACACCTGACTGCACCGAACAAGTCGAAACTTGTCACACACTGTTGCTAAGGTTCGACCTGCTTTTTCCCTTATTGAAGATCCCTGCCTTTCCATTGGATGGCACTCGGCAGCAGCAGTCACCGTATTTTCTGATCACGCCTCGTAGAAACGGAGACCAGTTCAGAGACTAATTCTGAAATAAAACCCAACTCCAGGTTATTTCTACACTGGGGAGTGTGACCATATGTGATTTGGGTGAGAGATGAGGGCAGCGTGCACTGGGGTGGACATGGTAGACATGTGAGATGGTTGAATTCTGCTCCACCTGTAGATTTTAAAGGTAGACTCAACAGGATTGGCCAGTGGAGTCTATGTGAGATGTGAACATGGTCCACTGTGATTCCAGGTGGAGTGGACTTATCACATTAGGGAGATGGGGGATGCTGAGGGAAGAACGTGGGGCAGTCACAACTGCCAGTTTCATTGTCAAGGGACAGGGCTGAACGAGTGCTACCCTTGTGGGGGCCTTCCCAGGTGCGTGACTGCCCTGGATTGGTGGCATCCTTCTCACCAAGCCTTCTTGCCTCCTCACACCTGACCTGACCATCTCCTGGTACCCTCTCTGTGCTCTCCTGCCACCTTCAGTGGGCAGCTTGGTCATGGCTTGGTCCCATTGTCAGGATGGAGACATGATGCCACTTGGGGTTCTAAAGCCATGGCGTGTGTCTGCCTTTTCATTCTTGGGCCTTCAGGACACCTGCCTTCCAGGGGTTTCTTGGGCCTCAGGCCACTGGTATTGGATCCCAGGCCATGGTCCCATCTACCCCAAGGGTTTAGGTCTCTTCCAGTCAAGGAATGTAGTTGTACTGTCTTCAGTGGCAGACTGTCAGCCTTGTGGCAACCTTAAGGGATCGCTCTTTCTTCATAGCCTCCCACCCTCAACTCCAGAGCAGCTTTGAAAATAATTACCTGTGCAGTTCAAAGGGAGGCGTAATTTATCATGGGAGGATTAGTGCATCTGCCACGTGGGAATCTGCTAGAAGGACAGGCAGCAGACTGGTCAAACAATTTGGTAGACAACTAAATATGGTCATTTCCCTTTGAGGCAGTGCTTCGGACACCCGGCAGTGGCCGCGGGGTGGGCGTGCTCCCGTTTGGCTTTCCCCTGGGTATTAGCAGCAGGTGTGCACTGGCTGCACGAGCTGCGTGAACTCGCGTTGGAGCTGTGTGGTGAGAGACCTTTGCAGCCCCAGGGCGCCTGCGAGGCTGCACGATGGATGCTGCTTCTAGGAGCCAACGGCAGGTGGTACTGGTGCTGGGGACAGTGCCACCTTTGCCTTCTGGAGTCCTGGCTTTGCTGCCTTCTCTGTGCACAGCCTCCAGAAAGCCGTTGAGACCTTCTGAACCTTGCAGACCCGCTGCTTCTGTAGACTGGGGAAGCCGTCTCTCTCTCAGCCTCATAATCATAAAGCTGATGGACATGAAGTCCGTAGGATTCTTTGAAAGAATAAAATAATAAAGAGTAAAGAATCGATCAATTTAGATTTCTTTCACAAAATAAGTTCTTTCTGTTGTCAGCCTACTGTTGTGATGATGGCAACCAGCAGTCAGGCTCAGGGAAACCTCTACAGGTGAGGTGGTTTTACCTGGAGAAGGTAGGAAGAGCATGCCTTCCCTGAGTAGGGCTGAGTTGGTTCCTGCACCAGCTGTTCCCTTCCTTTTGTGTAGGCACAGACGGCATGGGCCGTTTTGTTTCCTTAACGTTCCCTGTTCCCGCTCTAGTGCTTGCTTCACAAGCTTCGTTCACATGAGGTTCTTGACTGAGAGAACTACATGTCCCGTTTGTTCAGGAGTCGGTCCTCCACTCCCCCTACGTGCCGCAGGCACAGCGAGCTCTGCGTCCTAGAGACCATGCGGCAGTGCTGGCCAGGCTGCCCGGAGTAGCCCTGCTCCGTGTGGCCAGTCTGAGCGGCCCCCGGGCCGGGCACGTGGGGCCAGAGGAGATGCCACAGGCCCGTCTTGCAGAAAGCTGAGCTCCCAGAGTGGCCCCACTTACAGGGTGAGTGCCTGTTCTAAGGTATTTCTGAGCCACATTTAAGTTCTTTTCCATATTCCTTGCATAATAATTGGCTTCTAGTGCTTTCTTTATAGGAGAGGATTTAAATGAGGTGTAATCCAAGTTATGCACTTAACACAACTTCTGGCACATTTTAAGTGCCAAATATAAATGTTAGCTATCACACGGGAAAGAAAGCTCTTTGATTTAGGTGTGGAGAAGAATAATTTTTATAACAATTTTGTCTGGCTACCCCATTCTGCCAAGGTGTTAAAATGTAGTCCCCTTTCCTTGAAGTTGTGTTTGCGTTGCAAGATATGACGTAGTGCTGAGGTGCTGGGGGGACACTGAGCCTCTGAGGCATCTGCTGAGCCCTGTCCAGCATCTGTGGATGTGGCCCCAGTTCCTGTGCCCTTTTACCCTTTCGATCTGAGGGCTCTCTTTACCACGGACCTTTCACAGCTCACCTCATGGAGGGCGCTCTGTGGCTCTTTTGCCGCGATGGGGATGGAGACACGAGGGAGGATCCCCAGTCGGGCTGTGCTGGCTCTGACTGTGGGATGACCGTGAAGCCACTCTCTCGGGGGGTCAGGTGTCTCCCTGGGTGTGGGGGTCAGGTTCCCTTAGGTCTCAAACCTACACACCTTGGGGTGGGGCTCCGGAACCCCATCTTAGCTCTTGCCTGTGTGTGACTGCATGTGCACGTGTGTGTATGTGAGTGTGTGTGAGTTTGTGTTCTCTGGTGGGTGTCTGCCCTCATCACAGTTATCCTGATCCCCCCAAATTTTTCCAAATTACCCCGAGGGCTTTGGGTTTAAAAACCAAAGCCCAAAACCTGGAGCCGTCTCTGTTTCCCACCTGTTTTCCTCCCTTCCTGGAGGTGGAAATGTCAATCCCCTTGCCCCTTGGGGTGCAGGTGGGGGTATATTCCCTGGGGGCAGCGGTGAGGAGGGGAGCAAAGCCCCATCTGACAGGTATCTCTGCACACGTTTGTAACTGTCACCTTCCTTCCTACGATGAAGACGCTGGCCTGATCGTGTGAGGCTGGCACGCAGGTGTTCTGGTTCTCGAATCTTCTGATTGCCTACCAGGTACCATGGAGCAGAGTCTAGCGCCCAAATGGGGAAGGAAGGAGCGCCCTGGGGCCGGCTAGGACCAAGAATCCCAAGCGCTTACTTAGGACCCATTTTATGTTTCCATTTAACTCTTACCACCTCCCCACTGCTGTTTTGGTGAGTGGGGAAACAGGCACTTACGTGATGTAAGCTGCCCGCAGGCACACAGGTGGGCAGGACAGGCAGAGCAAGGCTTTGAAGCAGGGGCCTGGCTCCAGAGTCCTCCCCACCAGTGCTGCAGGGCTGTGGGCGTCAGCCTCCTAGGGAACGTGTGCTGCATGCCCTGTGCATGGGCTGGAGCCAGGTGCGCCGGTTTCAGCACGAGGACCTGGAGATGCTGGCCCCATGCCCCCCTTCGTTTCTGAGTGCATCTGGGAGGTGCAGGAGCCAGCTGCTCCCCCGCTGGACAGCACCCTGCTTTTTTCTCGGTTTTCCCTGATTTGTCTCTGCAGCCTTTGAACGCAGGTCTTTCCTGCCTCAGCCCCAGGAGCAGAGCGTTAGGCTCCTGGCACAGCTGGGACACAGTGTCCCTGGGACAGCGGTGCTGCGCAGTGGCTACGCGGTGCTGGGCACTGGCTAGAGCGGGAGTGTGTGATGGGCTGGATCAATAGTTTGACATTCACATCCCCAGGGTGGGCTGGATGGGGGCCTTCCTGCCTAGGCCGCAGGGGTGCCCTGTTCCATTTGTCCCCACCTAGTCAACTGTGCCTGGGGGCAGCCCTGTGTCAGTAGCGGTCATGCCCCCAGACCTTCCCCTTGTGGTTTCTGCAGGGTGGTGAGGGGGGAAGTGTCTCCATAGACACTTGACGTACAGAGTGTCTGGCCCATCTGTCCTGGGGCGACTCCCGGACAGGTGCAGCCATAGGTGCTGACAGGTAAGTGGGAAAAACTTCCCCACCCCTTCCTGCCTTGCTCCTTTTTTCCCTTTCTTTTTCAGCTTTCTTTTGGGTGACATTTCAAACTGAAGGAAAAATTGTAGGAGTAGTACAAGGAATTCATGTGGATCCTTCTTCTCAAATTCACCCGTTTTCACATTATTTTCTTTCATTCCATTGATCGATTGTTTGATCTATCTACACACACATATATGCACTTTTCCTGAACCATTAGAGGGTATGTTGAAGACACCATGTCTTTTCATTTATCCCGACGCACTTCCGTGTGCATCTCCAAAGAATAAGGATTCTCTCTAACTTCCCCACAGTGTGGTAGCAAAATTAGGACAGTTACCTCGAGTCCACATTGTAATCTAGTCCACAATCTGTAGTCAACTTTTAGTTGTCCAGACGTCCTTTATCAGCCATATGTGTACATACCAGGGGTGCCAAAAAATGCATACAAGTGGACACTTTGGTCAGTGTTGCTCAAGCCGTGGTTCGCCATAATCAGAAGTGTCTGGATGCTGATGGTAACCACTTTGAGCACCTCTTGTAATTGCAGAAGTCAAACGTGACTTGTATTCATCGTTTGTTACCGGTATATACTGAGTATTACAATCAATACAGTTTTTTCCTTTCTTAAAATGTGTATACATATATTTTTTTGGCACCATGTATGTGTGTATATAATTATAATATTATATACTGATAACAAAAGATGAATACAAATCACGTTTGACTTCTGCAATTACAAGAGATGCTCAAAGTGGTTACCATCAGCGTCCAGACACTTTTGATTATGACGAGCTACTGCTTGAGCATAGATAACATCTCTTAAAACATGTATACATTTTTTTTGGCACCCCTGGTATATGTGTACAGATAGATAGATAGATAGATAGATAGATAGATAGATAGATAGATATAATTTATTTCTTTTCAGTAGATCTTTCTAAGGAATGTACTACGGTCTAATTTTCTATCTCATAAGGCTTTTTAAGAAAAAAAATTTTCTAAAACTTAGAATGCTTATGAGGTGTGATAAAAAAATTCGGTGACTGGTGCTGCCGAGTGCCATCCAACGGAAAGGCAGGGATCGTCAGTACTGGCAGCGGTGTGTGGAACCTTAGGAACAGTGTGTGGCAAGTTTCACCTTGTTCGGTGCAGTCAGGTGTGAGCTACAGTTGAGAGAAGGTGTGTTTTAAAGTGTGCCCTAAATCATCCTTCATCATGACAACTCTCTGTGTCACACATCGCTTCTGGTACAGCAATTTCTGTCAAGTAAAAACATTACAGTGTGTCCTCATCCACCTTATTCCCCGGGTCTGGCACCGTGTGACTTCTGGCTCTTCCCCAAAGTCGAAGTGACCATGAAAGGTAAACATTTTGCATTGATTCAGGACATGGAGGCAGCCATAACAGCAAATTAAAGACACTCAGGAAAGAGGACTTCCAGAACTGCTTCAGAAAGTGGCAAGAATGACGGGATAAGTGTGTTCGCAGCGAGGGAGAGTATTCTGAGGGGGATTAATGGCAATGTGTCTTTTACTGTAATATTTTTTTTAAAATTTAAACATTCACTGTTTTTGATCATACCTCGTATTGTAATAAATTTGAAAAGTAAGAGAAGGAGAAAAGAAAGACCATCCACAATTTCCGGTCAAAGGCTTCACACTTGGCCAGGTGGAGAGCTTGCGAAAGGTGATTGGCAGAGCCGGGCTCACGTGACCTCGGCGCGGGGACTGCAGCCGCACCCCCGGGCGGCCTAGAGCGAGTCCCGGCTGCAGGCCGAGCCCGCCGCGCTCCGCGCCCTGCGCACCGCCGGAGCGTGTGCACCGAACCACCTCGGTGGGGAAGGGTGGGGACCGCGATTGAATAGCCAGGACTTGTTCAAGGCCTGGGAAGCAGGGTGCAGGTCCTCACATGTCTGCTCTGTACCCCTGGCTTCCTAGACTTAGCAGAGGGCAAGGACGGGCCCGGGGCCCCGGGCGGGATCGCAGCGCGGGCTCATGCAGGGACGCGGTGGTTATTTACCACCACCTTTGTTGACCCTCTTGGCCCCCTACCAGTGGGCCAGTGGGGAAAGAAGAGGCGACATTCTAAATGGTGAATTTTGCTCTTTGTTAGTGACTGTCCTGCTCAAAAAAAGTTCCTAGGAGAAGGTTTCAGAACTGGACGAAGTGTGGCTCTCCTTCTGCCTGTCATGTACCAGGCGTCCCCTTCATCGTCACCTGCAGTAACGGGGGGCTCCGCTTTTTCCTGGCCTGGAAGGGGTCTTCGCTGAGTGAGTCTGGTTTCTGGAACAGTTTTGTTCTTAGAAGTTGCTATGGCATTGTCCACAGCTCCCAGTCTGTACCTCAGTTTCCCTGAGCTGTGAATCTCCATTGTGTGTGAAAACTGGCCTGTGAAGGTGGTGATCAAAGCCTCAAGTATTTTTCCCCGTGTTTGTTTTTTCTTCTCCTGCACCGGACCTTCCCCCTGCAGGAGCTGGCCTTGAGAGGGACTAAGGTGGCAGCTGCCCAGACTGTGCACACCCCACTGGGGCCACGGAACCCTAACCTGGATGCACCAGGGGGGCAGGGCTGCTCTTCAAAGAGACCCTTTGAAGTGCAAGCATTTCCTTTCCTGAAAAGAGGGGAAATTGAAATTGTTCTGTGCAGACAATGTTCTCTCGGATCAAAGAGGGATTGGGGCTTATAAAGGGAGAGTCACGAATTAGAACTCACGGTGGCACACGCTGGAGGTGTGACTGCTTAAGCTGCTGGAGTCTGAGTGGGTGAGATTCTAGTTCCCTTTCCTTTCCCCCTCAAGGTCCTCAGTCTAGGTCTAATGTGTTATATTTAACTCTGTCTCTCTTTTGTGTGTTTTTTTTTCTGTCTTTTTGATAAATTATTACACCATCCATGATGGAATATTAGGTAGCTAATAAAAATGATGTTTTCAAAGAACATTTGATCTTATGGGAAAAGCTTTACTGTTAAAAGTGAAAACAAATCAGGATGTAATTTTCCATACCGAGCGTTATCTCAATGAGGTATATGTATTGGCACAGAAAGGAAACGCTCCTAAGTTGGACTTTGTTTTCTTCACTGCTGTGCATGTAGCTCCTAAAATAGTGCTCAACAAATATTTGTTGAATAAATATTTTCACAAATAGTAAAACAACAATATATTTCAAAAGAGGAAGGTCTTTGAGCTAAAGGGTAGTATTATGGCAGTTGGAAAGTACCAGAAATTATTTTAAATTCCTATTGTAATTCTTCCCTGGTATCTGAATTTGGGGTTTATTTTGTTTCTTGGTACAGATATGTTTCACCTTTTGTGCTTTGGTCCAGATCACACCGTGACTGAGTCACTTTGATGTTGCTATTTTTGGAATAATCCAGTCCCGTTAAAATCAGTGTCGAATGTTAAGTTTTTCCTGGCTTGATTATTAGGTGCTTCCACAGATGGGGAACAATTTGAACTTCTCACGTACTCTGCAGCTCATGTCCCGTTGGACCAGCTTGTCCCGTTCTCTTGTGCAGAGGTTTTGCCTGATTTGCCCAGGTTTCTCATCTTTGGGCATCAGTCCTACGAAGATATTGGCTGGGCCTTGTCCCAGTTCCTCATGTGTATGAAGTTCTTTCCCAACGCAGCGTCTCATTCTTACCTGCGCTGTAGCTTAGCTTTGAAAACGGCCCTGTCTTTGATTTTGTGCTGGGAGGATGACTGTCGCAGCCGCCCATCCTTCTCCCTGGGGAGGTCACTTTGTTGCTCCTTCAGAAGGACACAGGTGCTCAGGGCTCAGAGCAGCCTCTCCATCGTGCCCCCAGCACGGGGCTCTGGAAGCCCAGCCTTGGGGAAGCCCTGTCTCGGGCTGGTTCTCCTGAGGGGGTGGCTTTCAAACTTCTTTGGCTGCAATCTACAATAAAAAATAAATTTACACTGTGAGGAAGCACACACACAGGGACATCATATTCTTATGGAGATTAAAATGAAAATTTTCGTGAAATAGGACTCATTCTTGTCCTCTGATCATTTTGATTCTTTTCTGTTGAGTGACAAAAAGTCCTGGTGGCCACTTGCAGCTCAGGCATGGTGGCTACCCACCTGCCCCCAACTTGTGTCCTGAAGGTCATGTTTGCTGGGGGAGTGGATGGAGGGGACAAAGACAGTTGGGGAGAGGGGAGAGGTTTCTTTTTGTGATGATTTGAGGGTTTCTGACCGAGGTGGCCATTATTCTTCATAATGGTTCCCAAGAAGGCAAGCAGGGGTGCAGGTGACAGCTGTGCGAGCGCCTGGTGTGGTTTGTGCTGAAGCAGCCCGGGCAGCTCTGTCCTCAGCGGCTTCCCGCGCTGGTGTTGTGAAATCGGCCTCGTTAGGCTGCACATGACTTTTCAGAGTGGGCCACACGTTTGTGAGTTTCCGCGCTCTGACTCCTTTTGAGTTTCTTGTATTCAGTGTGATTTGAGAGACGAGCCTTCTCTCTCAGAGTTAAGGATTTGTGGGAAGAAGAGGGAGAAAATGTACTCTTACAGAAATATTAATTTGGGGACTCTCACTCTAATTTGTGTGACAGTATTGAAAACTTAATATTAGCAACAGCAATCATAGCATTAAATAGTTCTCCTTGGAAGGTTGAATGGATTTTATATACATTTAAATCTTGCTTGAGAAGTGTTTGGATGGCTTTTTTTTTTTGTTTTGCTTGGAAAATAAATATTCTTTAACAAGTCCATGTGTATAATTCTTAGAACAATTCTAAATAAAGGGAATCGATTCTACAGAACGAGAGCCCAGGGACATAACAAAACTAGGACAAGATAAACTGCCTCGTTTATTGAAACAATGTACAAACCTCTGTCCTTGTTTCTTGTGAACATCTTTTATTTACTGTACTTCTTGATAAAAATAAATTTATTATAAGAATTAAGAGTAGTTAATTTATACTCTTAAACGTTTGTCCTTACAGTACAAATGTCACCACCACCATTGTTAGTTGTGAAGAGAACCCTCGTGGACTGCACTTGGTGCTGTTACCCACCTTAGCATTCTGGGGAATGGGGGGTAATCTGTCATTGCGATTACATAACACGTCCCCCACAAACCTATAACCTCAAATCTCTAGCAGCTTGTTTGTTTTGTGTTGTTTTTTAAACTTGTTGGAAGACATGCCTTTCTCCCAGAGGGCAGTCTTGGGAGACATGAGGCAAGACCATTCCGTCTTCTGTGAGTAATCTGGACTGCAGTGGGAAGAGTGGCAGCTGGTCTCAGGGTTTGATACTATCAGAATTTGGGGAAATTAGCACATGTAATTTGTGCTCAGATTCAGTCCTAATTAGGGAAGGAGCCTCTCAGGTGTGTGGTCTGGGGAGTCCAGGCGAGGGCTTTGCCAGCCTGGATTCCTTGGGCGGGTTCCCGTGGGGGCTGTGCCTGGAGCTCAGCCCACACTCATCCGGCACTTTCCTGTTGCTCTGGCTGCCGGTTACCTGTCCTGCCTTGAGGGTTCTTGCTGAGCACCTGGGAGGGAGCCTTTGAGTTGGTGGGAGGTGTGGAGCTTCCTAGTTTTGCTGCTTCTGACACCCGTCTCCCCTGCAGGCCCCAGCAGGGGTCTCTTACCAGCTAGATGTGTGGCTATGTAGGGATGGAATACCACTTGCCCTGGAGGTGCACTAGGAGCCAGTAGGGAAGGAACTTTCCCTCTACACTCAAGCAGCCCTGACCCAAATTCAAATGAGTGGCTGACTCAGAAATTGTAGTTCTCGTCCCTGTCCCCGTCCTGGAATCGCCCTGCTGCTAGGCTGCCTGGAGCCAACAGGACCTTGTTACAGGTCCAGGCATGGGAAGGGCTCCTTGAAAATTCCTGCTAGGTCTACACCTCACCAAAGGCCTGCACCTACACATGCAGACTGTGCCCCAGTGAAAGTAAGAGTGTAAGCCCAGCGACACGACTAACCATGTAGTGCTTAGTTTCTGGAAACGTTCCACCCCCAGCGAGACATTTCCATTGTGTTGTGCGTACGGGACAACTTCGTGCTTGGACTCTTGGTTCTCACTGTCTCCGTTATCAGTAACCAGTGAGCGTGTAGGTAGGTGTACACGTGTGGTCGGACAGATGGGCGACAGGCACAGGCGTTAAGGATAGAGGAAAGGAGTACATTTCAGTGGTCTGTAAGTTCAATAATTTGCATAATGTAACAGAACCTTTCAAATCCTCAAGTCAAATGTCAGGTGTCTTTAAACTACCTAGGCCATCACACCCTCCCCTGGGGGCCCCCGGAACTGCAGGGCTGGCCAGTGGGTGTGGGGGCATTTCTAACCAGCTCCCTGGATCTCTTGAGATAGCAGCCATCTATAAAACCGCTGAATCGAGGGAGCCCTGGGCCACACGTGGGATGGCATGTTCCCTGCGGACGGCCAGGGTGCATTTGTGTGGCTTCTGTACCCGGAGCAGTGCGTGGTGTAGAGCAGATGCTAAGAGGTGTCTTTTCAGCAGAACTGAAGCCATTGCTGTCCCAGATCCCATTTCCCTTAGCACCTTGGGATGGGAGGGGCGTGGGGCCCACTCGGGTGTTCATTTCTGACCAGCCTGTTATCTGCTTGCAGCTGGCTGCTGATGGGAAGTAAGTTCTGCAGGCGTGGGGTTCCTGACGCTGGGGAGAAGTGATAGCCCCAGCCTGGGAACAACATAAAAGGTGCAAGGACTCACTAAGCTGTCTCAGGAGGTGCGTGGCCCTCTGCTGCCTGCGTCACAGGAGGTGTTCAGTAAATGCCCGCTGTAATTGGGATTGGTGTGGGAAGGGTTACACTTCAGTCTTCAGGGAGGTTTCTGCCAAGGGCACGTGCCATGCCTGAGGTTGGCGTGTATGTGTTTGCATGTGTGTGTGTGCGCATTTCCTTTGCTGGTAGAGGACAGGTGTAAGTAACATGCAGTGATTCTTCTAGAAGGCTGAGGAGAGTGAAGTGGGCTCAGGAGAGGTTCTACTTGCCCTCTCTTAGGAAATTTTAATGGCAGAGGTGGATAGCAGGAGCTTTCTAATTAAGTGGGGACAGGGCATGGCAATGCCCGAGGTGGGGCAGGAGGCGAGGTTCCAGGGTCCCGTGCTCTGAGTACCTTCAACCAGGATGCTACGTAGCAAGGGAGGGCGTGCGTTTGGGTGGGCGCGTAGGAGTCTAAGTGTGCTTGTAGTTTCCTTACGTTTGGTTCTGAAGACATTTTAGGGACAGGCAGCAAAAGGGATGCTCAGGCCACCGGGTTCCCACCCCCTAAAGCACCCAGAGGCGCTGGCCTCGGCGGCCGACGGGACAGACATGCCTTTGAATCGTCAGGGAGGAACTTGGCTGCGTTTGACTGTCCTTCTGTTAGAAGCTTTGTGCCTGGTATGCACATTTGCGCTAGGAAATTTAAGGTTAGCAAGAAGGGGCAAAGATCAGTTTCTCAGAAAGCTTTGAAGTGGTCCTGCTTCCCCAAGTGCTTTACTGCCAACGCCCTGAAAACGTCCAGAAGTCCCCTGAAATTCCTTGATCTAAATGGTGTTCTTGTACCTTCTCACAGGGGACGGGGTGGGGGAGGAGCAACGAAGATGGACTGTTATTACGTTCACTTGTGTATGATTTTTAGTTTTGCTGGGTTATGGTTCATTCACTCATATGCTCATTAGCAGACTTTCCGTTAAGTGATGCAGAAATGTCATTTATATTGTTCTTCAAAGTTTGGACTTTTCAGGGGGAGCTGTGGATGGTGGGTCAGGACATGGTCGGCGTGGAGCGGACTGGCCCTCCCCTTCACTCTGGCCTGTGTGCCTGTGGCATTTTGCATCCTGCGTGTGGTACTTATGAAACCCCACCATGGCATTGTTTCTTTGGAAAAATTAGATTGAATTTCTGGCACCTCTTGCAGGAATGTAGAGGGTAACTTATAATCACTTTGTTTACCTTTGTCAGTCTCTGGAAACTTGCACAGTATGTATTTGTCTCACCCGGCATTGCGATGAGGAGCGTTTGCGTGCGTGAAACTTTGCAGTTGGGCCTGTGAATCACCGCGCTGCTTGTAACACTCGTCACCCTGGCAGAGAGGTGAAATCTATAAGCTAAGGGAACGTGGCCTGATTGCTCAGCAGAGCAGCCACGTGAGGACATTAAGAGGCATTAAGGTGTGAAAAATGCACAAGGAGCATCCCCCACGCATGCTCGTGGGTGATCTGAGCAGGGCGAGTGGTAGTAGAGTACGGCTGGTTTCTGAATGTGCTGGGAAGTCAGACGTGGTGAACATGGCTTGATGAGGGGTGCTTAGAGCCTGGCGTCCTCTGTCCCCTGCTGCTCGGCCCTGAGGTCCTCCTGGGACCCATCACACCCACCTCTCCAGTTTCCCCAGGTTTACCTCCCACTCAGCTGGACGTGGCCTGGACGTCCGGAGACCTCCATGCCACCGGCCTGGCCGTGGGCTCCTGGTCCTGGGCCAGACCGAGTATTCAGGGTCTCTGTTTCTGCTTTTGGACTTGGAAGACGTTGTGTTAGGATACTTGCTTTGGGTTTCTGTCCCAAAGCTGGAATTGGTGACGTTCCATGATTTTGGATCCACTAAAGAGCTCTGTGTAGTTTGGTGTCCAGACTATGTAAATGGACGTTGAGTGGGAATAGTTGTAATCTGATGTAGTAGAAACAGAAGGCCTGGTGTTAGGACCGTGACAAAGATTTTCACTGAAAAGTCTCACTTTCACTTGCGTGTTAGCCCAGAAACGTGGAGCAGGCGACTGGACTGACCGGAAGGAGCAGAGTGGCCCTTGGAAACTGCAAAAGGAAGAGCCCCTGGGCCCAGCATCCGTGTGGTCTGCCAGATTCTCAGCCCTCCTCGGAATGTTCCAGAATAGCTGTGCTGGTCAGAGCTGTGCACGTCCTCAGTGCGTCTCCGCACAGTGAGCAGCCTTGGACCAGGCCTCTCCCCATCTGCGGCAGCCTCACGGTACTTACCCACAGACAGGGATAAGCAGGGCCAGCCTGTGGCTGGTGACAGGCCCTTGGCAGCAGGGTCCTGTGTGGGGCGTCTCCTGCGGAGGTTTGTAAAGTGGGGATAGGCCCTGAGAAGTTTCAGTCCAAACTCTCACCGGGAGGAAGCTTGCGAGAGGTTAGCTTTCAAAAGGGCTGGCCAGCCATACACATCAAAATACACAGGCCCCGCCAAAGGGAAGGGCAAGCCTGTGTTAGCCGCCCAGCTTGAATTTAGGGTGAAGGCCTCGTACGGCAGTGCTTCCGGAAGGAGCTGTCTTCTGCCAGAAACATTTCTTTCGGAAAATCCTTCAGAGCGGTCCTGTCCTGCTTCTCCCTGTCTCCTCTGAGAGACGCACTTCCACGTAGCGGGATACAGACAAAGGTGGTGTCGTAGGTGTCAGCGAGCAGAAGGTCCTCACCTGCTACTAGGTGTGCATGCAGAGAAAAGGGCAAACAAGTCCTGATGTAAAGTTTACTGCCATTGACAGGCTGAGTTGGGAACCTGTCCCAGGGGGTGTTGAAGGCTCAGTGCTTCTGTGCGTTCTGGGGCAGACCAGCCGGGGGACTCGGTGGGCCAAACAGCACCTTTCAGTTTCAGGGGCTGGACCCCCTTGAGGGGTCATCTGCCCAAGCCCATGCTAATTGCCTTCGTGACAGGACCCCACCATGGCAGGACGTTCTTACTTAGATGTGCAGATTGTGTATGTAAAAATAACACGCTCGCATTGAGCAGTGCACAGTCAGCTGTGCCACCGAGTTCACCGAGGGTTCAAAGGAGGACAAAGGATGGCAAATAGTCAAATTTGCAAAAAAGACTTCAATTGTACAGCCGAGGTTCAGATGTCTTAAATATCTGCTCTGTGGACAGAAACCCGACTAGTGTCATGTTACAGAAGAGGGGAACTTTCTATTCTGCCAGTCCCAAAGAAAGCTTCGCTTTTGAGGGTTGGCTGGAAGATTGGGGACTGCCCGGTCTGGCAAGACCAAGAGAAAGAGAGGTGACCCCAGTTTAAAGCTCCCATAGGCCATGGCGGGAGGACCACAGGTTCATAAACCAGCCCTGGAAGTCAGAACTTGTCCCTTGTCAGGACTCTGAAATGTTTTAGAATAAATGAAAAGCTAGTAGTGCTTTCTGCAGCTGGTAACAGACTGATGACCAGAGGGAGCGGAAGCGAGAAAGGGATGTGGGCTCAGGGGGAATGTCACTACCGATAGTTGCTGGCACACGCGTGGGAACCGAGCCGGGTATTTGGGTTCCTTTTCTGGAAATGCTGTGTGAGGCACACCTGCTCACAGAGGTCGCCTGTGACCTTCTCCAGACACAGTCCTCCGGGCTCGAGCTCTACTGAGATGTTACTTCTTACGTTCTCGGCATTTCCGAGAGGAGCAGGACGAACGTGATTCCCAGGGTGCCATCCGAGTTGTCCTGAGGTCATTGGAAAGTGAGCTGCGGCCCCAGGTGGACACAGCTCCCCTGGAGCAGAATTTCTGCAGCCTCCTGTGCTCTGTCCGGGGTGTCCTCCACCTCATCTCCCCCTTACTTGGGACCTCAGAGGGCCACCCCCCAGCTCCTTCCAAGCCTGACGTTCTGCAGTTCCATGAAGTATAGGTTTGATCTGAAATGGGTCTTGTTGGTGCCATCCTTTGGAAAGTGGAGAGAATGGGGAACCCCAAGAAACAATGACAGAATGTGACTGATTGACCCCAGGTTTAAGGCCTTGTTAATTGCATTAACTGATTCCTTGCTGCTGGAGAATTAGTCCGTCTTATCTGAAATAGTAGTGTGGTTCTTTCTAACTGCACAGAGCAGTCTGTTTCTTGACTGCCGGTACCATGGATTTGTGCTCTTAACAGGAGCATCAGGCAACATTCAATTAAGCATGAATGACGTTTGGGGAAAATTAGTAGGAGGTAAATCTTCAGCTCGGAGTAGGGAGCTGTAGGCCGATGGGTCCTTCCTTGGAAGTTGCAAGACAGTGGCAGATGACCAGAGCTGGCACCAGTGTCCCCAGTGTGAGGACAGAGATACATTCCTTTGGGCCGAGTTTGAAAAACTTCGTACTAAGAACGTAGCCTCCATGTGGAATGTAAACTTTTCAGGCATTGGCAAGGAAAACCTTTGGTTTAATTTGTACATCAACTCGTTTTTAGCTTTTTACTTTAAACTCGCTTTTTTTCTTTTAACTCCATTATAAAATACCTAAAAGTTTAGCAGCAGAGGCAGATATGTTTGTTTTATGCCGAGTAGTAATACTTGTAGCATATCCAAAAGTTCAATACAGCTTTTACTTTGGCCAGCTTGATCTGTTTGTAAATTCTAAATTTGGGTCCTTTTAGCAGAATGGAATGTTCACAGTGGCAAAACAAATAAAGGTTTCTTTATAAAAATTCAAAATATAGTGGGGATTTATCCTAAGTTAGAGGCAGGATACAGTACTATCCTTTTTAAAATGTAGGTTTTTGTCTTTTTTTGAAGTTCGTTGTTTTGATAAGGTGTCCCTGGGATTTCTTCCAGCACAGATCAAGGAAAAGTGGTGCAGGGCTGAATAATATTTTTATGTATAAGAAAATCTTGGTGTTCTTAGATGTTTGTTTGCGTAAGCGCTCCGGTAACTGAAGAATAGTTACAACTGTTACACAAAAGGGCACAGAAAACAAATGCCTGAGCTGCTGTTGCTTCAGCTGGGGAGGTGGCCGCCTTTCTTCTCTGCTTTCTTTCTGTGACTCAAGCACGTGCTCGGGAGGAATGGCAGGTGTTTTTGTTCACGTGCTTGGTGTAGTCCCAGCCAGGACAGACTCTGGCGATCAGCTGACAAACTGGTTACATTGCAAACAGCCTTCCAGACAGTGAGACTTCCCCGAGACTGTCATTCTCAGAAATTATGTAAGATTTCAAATTTCAGAGCCAAGCTCTCAGAGAAGGGTAACATTCATTCATTCAGTCCGCAGATTTTGGTTGGGTGCCCACAGGTGCCAGCGCCGGTACCCAAGTGCTTGCTTTTGTGGGGTGCTCTGCAGGTACTGTGGAGAGGCCAGCAGTTGGCTGAGAACCCCATTCCTTCTGATGAAGCTAACTTGAGAGAATGCCAGTCTCCCCACCCACTTTCATCCCCCTGAAAACCAAGCTAGTAGTTGGCCATCAGTCCGCATCCTGTCGTTTCTGGAATAGTTCGTCTCGTTGGCCAGACTCTCTCCCTTTTCACCGGCTTCCCAGTGGTCCATCTTTCTGCAATCCTCTGTTTTTGTTTGTTTGTGTCTTTTCTCCCCTGTGTTTGTATCTGCCCTATTTCGGGGTGTATGTCCTTTCTCCCTACTAAGCCACAGGCCCCTGTAGGGCACGGACCACATAGAGTTTTCTGTCACCCACGGTTCCTGACAGCGTGTGTGCAGTGGCCATGCAGCACATGTGGCTGAAGGGTCCTGGCGTTGCCCCTGAGGGCGGGGTGTCCCAGCTGGTCTGTTGGGCTTCTCTGAGCAGGGGTGTGATCAGGTGGCCCCCCGCAGCGCCCTCCCCACCGCCTTCTGGTGCCCGTGCCACACACCCCGCAGGTGCCCTCAGCTCTGCGAGCGGGTACCCGCTGGCCACTGGCACTCTGGCATCTTTCCCCGTGATGGTTCACTTTGACCTTTCCTTTGAAAAAGGGTTTGAAGCAGCATTGTACACGTAAAGGTCAACAAAGAAGAGTGGATGATGCTCCAACAGAACTGTGAGTTAAAAGGCAGGAAGTGAGGCTGCTGAGCGGAGCTGGGTGAGGGCATGAGCGGAAAAAATGCCCTGGAAATTCTTCTTTAATCATTTGTCTTTAGAGACGGAAAGTGGGACATGGAAAACAAACATTTTTATTCAATGTATACACAGATTGGCAAAACAAATAACTGGGCTTTGTGAGTGTCCAGACGACTGGGTAGTCTTTTCCGTTTGGGCTCAGAGTGGAAGTGGGAGGGGCCGCCCTGCGTGGACCAGGTGAAACAAAGCATCTCGCCGGTAACGCTTTGTGTCATTTGTTTCACAGTTCATCTGGTTGGCCAGACTCTCTCCTTTACTACCAGCTTCCCAACGGTCCATCTTTCTGAAATCCTCTGTTTTTGTCTATGTTTTTGTTTATGTCCTTTCTCCCCTGTTTTTGTATGTGTCCTTTTTTGGTAACGAAAAGGTAAAATTCCAAATGTGGGACCAAGAGACGCAAAGGCCCCTGGGTGGAGTGATGGCGTCCGGGAGAGAGGACGACAGCCCCATGTGTGACCTGCTTTTCAAAGGAGGCACCTCTCTGAACAGAAATGACAAGCTCGGTTCCAGGGCCACTGCCGGTCCCCACCCCACAACCCACCTCAGGAGGTGGTGGTTAGCGTTACATAAACCTGCATATTAAAATATTCACAAGTAAAAATCCGGTTAAAAATAGTCACTATTAATTCTATTGTTTATATTCATATGTATTTAATATGTTTTGATAGTTTTAAGTCCATATAAGCATTTCTAGGCAATTACCCTCAAATCTTCTACCATCTGAGTTAGCACCGGTGGAAATAAATCAAACCATAAGCTTATTTTATTTTTAAGCTGTATATTTGTGTCGTCCTTTGTCAATTGCAGAATACCACCTGTAATAAAAACACAGCTATCATTCAGAGCACAACACTTTACGAGGTGGTTAGTAATAAGATTTCACATAGGTTAAGAAACGACTACCGCTAACAGCAAACATGCGAGTATGTATAGCACTCATGGTCGCCAGGCGCCCCCAGTACATTGCACACGTCCAGTCATTGAGCCCCTCAAAACTCTGCAGCAGCTATAACTGTTGTCTTCATCTTGCAGGGGGAAAACAGGAAGCTCAGAGAAGTTAAGTAGGTTGTCCTCCATATTTTGAATCCAGTTTTATCTGAGATGTTTTCACCTCCGTCTTGCCTCTGCATTCCTTGATCTTCACAGTGGGGAATAGGCAGGGGTGGGGTGGGAGGTGTAGGTGAGGTGAGTATCCTTATGCCGTTTTCAGATGATTGGACTGAAACAGAGAAGTAGATGACTTGCCCAAGGTTGCACAGCAGGGGCAGGTAGGTCTTGTGAGTCCTCATTACATCAGTGAGCAGATATAAAATGAGACACAGGAACATTTTTTTTCCATCCAGTGTACTTAGCTCAACAAAATCAATAACAGCTTGATCTGAGTGGCCAGAAGCCTGGCCTTTTATTCCGTGCTGAGTCCAGGGCAGGGGAAGGTCAGAAGAGGGAGCTTCCATGTTGTGTCAGAAAACTGCTGCCTCCACCCCCATCCTGACCTTTCTTTTGTTTTAACTGAATTTGTGTAATGTGAGTGGGACGGACGGCTGTGGAGATGGGCTGGAGGCCGTGCTGTGTTCAAGGTCGGGCTTGGTCAGCCACAGAGGTGGGTCCTAGTGGGGGACTGGCCCTGTGGAAGGGGTTTGGGACGAGGCCACATCAGCAGGTGGAGCCCTGATAAGCACCGTTGACATCGAGGAGCTCATCTTCTCATTTATAAAATGAGGGTCGATTGCTGATTTTCTGTACACGTGAAAGACTGAGCAGCGTCTGCGACATCCCAGCTGCTGAGCTTGTGCTGTGTTAAATGGAGGACTTGGAAGTATGTGTGTTTATAATGTGGCGTGTCGTCTACTAAGCACTAAAATCTCCTGGGGCATTTTTGTTAGGGGAGGTCTCCAGCTCACTAGAGAGAGGCGGGCGAGGCCCTGGGTGGCTCAGGCCCTGTCCAGCTGGCGGGGCATAATAGAGGCATTGTCCTGGTCCTGGCCGGACTGCCACATTCCTCAGGTGACATCAGCAGCTGCGGACATCCCGGCCAGCGAGCGCACTGCCTGCCGCTTACAGCCATCAGGGCCCCTGCAGGGAACAGATGGCACTTTCAAATTAAGTAGTCTGAGGTGAGTTAAAGCTCCCGTTCCCAAAGGGTTAGTAGCCTGTGGTCCTGAGGGGCCACCCTGACCAGCCCCAGCCCCCAAGAGCGGAGGGCGGAGGGGAGGGTTTGTGGGCACAGCGGGACCCTGTGGTAGTTCTGTTCCCTCGGAGAGGCCTCCCTCGCTGAGGGGGGGGGGGTGCTTCCCGACAGCTGGGCATGCTCCCTGCTCAGCGCAGCACGGTGGAGGGAGAAGGCCAGAGTGTGGCCCGGGGCACACAGGATGTGATTTCAGACACCCGAGGGCAGAGACGAGCTGGAGGAGTTGTGCAGCCCCACATTTTGGTTTTGCTTTAGACTAACCTCAATGCTTAACGTGTAGCTGAAATGATTGGACAGAGTCCCGTTCTGAAAGCATTTAAGCTGATGGCGTCTGTGGTAAAACTACGTCAGTTACTTGGAGCCAAATACGTGTAAGTCATTCAGCACATTTGAACTTCAGTGGCCCCATTAGTAAAATCAGGGTGTCGATGAGATCGGGGCTTAGCAAACTGGTCTGAAAAGGGCCAGAGAGCACATAGTTTAGGCTTTTTGGGTCACATGTAGTCTCTGTCGAATAACCGTTGTCTTGCTCCTGTTTCTCCTTTTTTGTTCTTAAACAAACTGAATAAAAACCATTCTTAACTCGTGGTCAGTACCAAAATGGGCCGAGTGCTCTAGTGTGCCAACGTGTGGACTAGATTGCTGTTTTCCTAAGTGAACTGTGTGCAAAATGATTTTAGGGAGTGCAGAAAGCGCATGTTTTTATCTTAATAATATGTTAAGTGCGAATTGTGTTAGAACAACAGAGCCCTGAGGTGTCCCCGCTAACTGCCCACATGGCTGTGGCCATCAGGGGAGGAAGCAGGTGGCACTCTGGTCGGGGCATGGAGCTGTTTCATATCTGATTCCAGATCATTTTGGTGGTGCTCCAGGTATGAGAGTAATACCCTTTTCTCAAAAAAAAAGAAAAATTGAATTATGCAAAGGTGGATTCCTTTGAGGAAGTGCTGTAAATACTAGTAACTGCGAGCTGCCCTGGTGCGGCAGCTGCATGGAGGCCGTGTGCGAACAGGCCGTCGGGTGAGTTGGGTCACCTGGTCATGCTTCCCAGCACCGCGTTCCTTGGTTATTTCATGTTTTGTGTGTAGCCCATTGGGGTCATTTCATGCGGATGGAAATGTTCTCAAGAAGAACTCTTACATGAGTTTATAGGAGAAAACTTGAGGACAGAGCAGTTTGTAAATTGAGTCCCGACTGCTAAGTGGCAGGTGTGTGTGGTTCTCCACCTGCCTTTTCTCCCTTCCCTGGGGAAATGGTCCACTGGGTGGGAGCCCTTTGGCATCGTAAGTCACTCGATGCACGTACGTTTCCCTGACCGTGTTCCTGTGTAGCCCTGCAGTGACACTGCCAGCGATTTAGCCCCAGGAGAACAAATGGAGTCTGTCAGAGCACGCACTCGGAGGGGAAGGCTCGCAGATGCTCGCTGAATCCCTGTGGGGTCCCCGGGATGGCACAGGCAGGCTTCTGGGTCTGGAACCTGGGCTGCCCTTGGCAGCTCCCAGCCACATGCGAGGTTCATTTGTCTGCACACGCTTCTTCAGAGCTGCTGCCCCCTGGGGACACGTCTGCCCGTGGGAGTGGGAGTGGCCAGCTGACACTTGCCTGTGGGGAGTTGTGCCAAGCTTGTCAGTGCCCAGGAGAGCAGCTGGACTCCCCTGTCAGGTGCCGCTGGGCATGCGGGGCTGGACCAGGTCTCCTGAGCTTTCGGAACACTCCGTGCCACACTCCGTGCCGGGAGCAGCCCTGCACGGGCCTGTGACCTCCCAAGCTGGGCGTTACTGGGTCTGCCCTGGCACCATGAGGAGAAAAATCACACTGCAGTCCCTCCCAGACTGCATGCACGCTTCTTAACTTTTTTTTTTTTTTCTTTTTAAACAGTTTTATTGATTATAATTTATGTACCATAACGTTCATCTATTTCAAGTATTAATTCAGTGGTTTTTATCAGGGATTGAAACCAAAGTCCTGTTCAGAACCTATTTGCTAAGTGGGAAGATGGCCCCTGTGTCTAACTGAAGTCTCACTGTGGTGACATTGTGGCCCAGCACCCTAGGGGACCTGTTATAGGTCTCCTGTAAACTCTCAGTCATGTCAAAAACCCTGGAGTGTAAGGGTGGGTTTGGAGTAAGATGTGCTGAGCCCACACAGCAAAAGTGTCCCTTACAGCTGGTTTCCCTGTGTGAGCCGGCGGAGTGGCGTGAGCAAGACGCAAGGGCTCAGCCTGAATCCTGAGTGACATCACGCTCAGTGCCTACGAGAGGGCACTGGTACGTCGTAGGCGCTCAGACAAATGCTAGCTGTTATTATTGTTGTTATTGGGGCGTGTTTATCACGGCTGGACCAGAGTCAGAATTCGGAGGGTAGTTGGTGAGAGCATTTAATGGGGTGAGTTGGGGAGGTGGTATGTTCTTCCATGCCCCCACCCCAGCACCCACCCCACTTCCTCTTTCTCCCCACTATTTCCTGCCCTAATTATTTTTGCCTTTTACAGTCTGAGAGGATTTCTGCATTAGATGACTGGTTGGTCCCTTCCAACTCTTACTTAGAACTTACAATTTCATTTTTCAAATTCTCAGGTGTGAAAAATAAAGAGGCTCAGCGCATATTGGCAGGCGGAGGCTTTCTGAGAGGGAGGCCGCCCCCGTGGCCCCTGCACGCTGCCTCACCCTGTGCTTCTTCAGAACCACAGAGTAGAGCCGTCCTTCCACTTGAACACCGAAAGAGGGTGTTTTCCTACCGAAAGGACTTTTTATAAGCTGGCAGTGCAGCTTTAATGTCAAAGTGACTTAGTCTGACCTTTCACACCTCGTCTGTGAAATGCGGACGAGGAGTCCTCCCGGGGCTGCTCTGCACAGGTTGGTCCCCACCCAGCCGTCCTGTCTCTTCAGACTTTTCATCATCCCTGTGTCACACGCAGAGTGAATGAACCTCCAGCAGTGTCCTGGGTGGCAGACTCCGGAGGAGGAAGTGAAGCTGGTCTCACTGCGCACTGTGTGTTTTCCTCGTTTGCTTTCTCATTTTCTGCTGGCCTCTTGTTAGTCTCCGTCCTGGTCTGGGGACATCAGGGCTTCTCCAAGGACGTGTTGATACGGATTTTGTGATGAAGCCATGCTCATTTGCGCACACTGTAGTGTTTTTTGTTTGTTTGTTTGTTTGTTAAACAACATTATTGAATAATAATTTTTAAACTAGTTCACTTCGAAATAAATCTGTAGAGCACTTTGCCCTACCTCGTGGCCACTGTCATGCCCAGGAAGGGGGTTTCCCGGCCTGAGTGCTGCTCCGTATCTTTGCTGTGGGGCAGAGCTGAGCACTGCAGGTGGTCAGCAGCGTCCCTGGCCTCCATACACACAATGCCAACACCACCGGCCCTTCATCGTGACAACCACAAGTGTCCCTTGGGGCCCACATCCCTCCTGTGGAACCACTGCCCTATAGCCTCTGATGTGGCCCTTGCCAGCCTCCGCCGCCTCCCGCAGCTGGCTACGCCCAGACCTGTGACGACGGGGAGAATGGCCTTTGCTGGCCTGTCTCAGGGCACAGCAAAAGATTCCGTGGCCTTTGGAGGAGTAGTTTGCATCTCAGAGGAAGGATGAATCATCAAATTGTGAGTTCAGTGGGCTTTTTCTTGGTGTAGAATGTGCCATAGTAATTTTAGTTTTTGAAGGGTTGCTTTTCGGAGAAATATCTGGCTGTTATTTCCTTCACCACATTTCCTATAGAGTTTGGTATTTTTTTCCCATAATAAGCATGGTACAACCACAAATGTCTTATCTAGATTGTGTGGTCTTTCCAACAGCTTTCATGTTTAATGTTGTTTTTGCCTTGGGGGGGGGGCAGAAATGGGTGCGTCCACAGTACAGGTGGAGTCAGGGTGGACATTGGAAATTGGGAGAAGAGGTGAGATACGCTCTCAGGTGGACACCGGTGTCCATCCCGTGAGTTTTCCTGACGAGCATTAGTAACAGCTGCAAAACCCAGCTATCAGTCCGAAGGTGGCACGGTTATCACTGAGAAACTGGTGAGGGGCAGCATGTCAGGAGGGCACAGAGTTGTCTGTGGGAGCCAGAAGTGTGGGTGGGACGGAGTGTAGGGGACAGTGACACGCAAAAGCATGTGGGTTTCTGTTACCAGGAGTCCCATGATTTGGGGGAAAATCCACAATGCAGTTTCAGGACAGGCGATTGCTCCCAAGTTGCTGTCATCCAGAAAACCATTTCGGAATCGTGAGCTCTTAGCGTTGGTGGGTGCAGCTGTGATGGTCAGCTCGGCGCGGCCCCTACCGTGTCCACACCGCAAGACTGCAGGCTCCGCGGCAGCGGGGAGGAAGGAGCGAGTGTCTGAGCACAGTTCTGCATCCTTCAGTGATGCCTGGAGACCAGCCCTCATGGTTCTGGGGACCCTGCGGGCCTCAGGTCTGGACGCCATCATCTGTTTCTGTCCTAGAACAGAAAAGCTCGTTCATTTAACTCCTTTGTAGGGCTTTCGGCTTCTTAGCCTGTGTTGCCTTTTAACAAGCGAAAAGCTCATGCTGAAATTTCAAAACTATTCCAGCCAAAGCAAACGCCTAATTATGGCTTGCTGTCTCACACTGCAGATGCCCCTCTTCCAGGACTGGGACTCCCTACTTGTCCCTTAGGCCGTTCAGCAGGACCTTGGCCATCCCCAAGGAGCTCTGTCCTTGCCCTGGTTCTTGACTGGAGTCAGGAGACTTAACAGGACCGCCTGATGGCCTTGAATTGTGCTTTCTACTTGCAGCTTCATTCTTGAACATCACCCTGATACCTGACCTTCTCATGGGACGCAGCACCTGCTAAAGCCGGGGCTCGTCGTGTTCCAAATCTCTAATTATCTCATGGAATTGCTTTGGGGGCTTACAAGTGTGCTAACTCCACCTAGTATTTCATCCCTTCTTTCTTTTCAGAGAGGTGTTCCCATTAGTAGAACATGAACTCCACAAAGACAGTTGTTTTGGTCGAGTTAGTCTACTGCTGCATCCCTGGCTTCTAGAACTCTGTCTGGCACTCAGGGCTTTTGTGGGACAAAGAACAGCGCAAAAACTCATTCACGGGCAAAGCAGCTATTTCAGTTGTCAAAACGTTTATGTTTAATAAAATAAATCAAAAAACATTTTTGCTTAATGGAGTGTACCAAATGGAAAGATCTGATTCCTTTTGGTTTATAAATTGTTCAGTACAAATATACTTGCGGGTGTTTTCAGGTTATTTTAGGTATATATTTCCCATCAGTGTGACGGTGGGTGTCACATGATGTCATGGTCATCCCTTAGTTCTTCATGCTTCTGGAAACCTGTCACAGGTGGTGTTGGGACGCTGCTTATTGCATTTATGAAATAAATGACATTGACATCGTTAGGTGTGACGTGTATGTTGCATTCTCATGACTCTTTTTAGTAAGTGAATGTTCAGGTCTGAAAAAATGGAATGAATTGGTTGGAGGGTTCATGGATTAAAGATAAGCAGTACTAATGAACTTACATGCCGTGCGTTCCAATCCGACCCATTGATCTTGATGATTCAGCCTGGCTTGCTGTGTGGTGCGCTGTCCTCTCTTCAGGACGGTGAAGTTGAGTGTGAGCTGCTGGTAGGGCAGGACAGTAAGTGAGCAGTGGTCACTGGCAGGAGCCTGCGGGAGCCTGTGTCGGGCAGGGCTGAGCCCCCGTCCCTGGGCGCCCCGTAAGGCAGTGGCTCTCAAACTCTTTGGTCTGAGTGCCCTCACGCTCTTAGACTATCGAGGGCTCCCACAGCTCTGGCTTAGGTGGGTCTGTGTATCACTGTTTATCCCATTACAAATATTCGTGTATCAGTCCAATGAAAATTATATCAATAAACCATTCTATATGAACATAACTAACATTTTTTGAAAAATAACTTTTCCAAAACAAGAAAAGTGTAATAGGGGTGTCATCTTACACATTTCCAAATCTGCTTAATGTTTAGTTTCATAGACGGCGGTGGGTTCTGTCTGCTTGTGCGTCAGGCGGGTTGGATGTGCTATTTTAGTTGAAATATATAAAGAAACGATGGCCTCAGGGATGCCCTCTTGTGTACTACAGAGCAGTCTGTCCTGCCTCAGCCTGTTACCTGTGGAGGAGTCTGTCCCACTGCATTACCACCTGGATGAATTTTACACATCTGCGAAATTGACACCGTTCATTTCATCATGTTATGTTTTTGTAAAAATCACATTTATTACTATCACTACCATTGTCAAGAGAAATCTCTTTAAGTTTTAGGAAGCTGTTGAGATCTTGGTGATGAATGCAAGTTTTCCAAAATCCTATTTTTTTGCTAGAAAGCTCAAATTTTATCATTGGCAACAGAGATTTCCAGTTGTTTGCCTTCTAGATTCTGCTCCTTTTATTCCAGAGTTTTCTTCTCAAGGTACTGATCCAGTCACGGCTCTCAGTGTCCCTCCCTCCCTCCCTCCTTCCTCCCCTTCTTCCCTCCCTCCCTTTTTTTCTCCCCCCCTCCCTCCCTCCCACAATAATAAAGCATGGTTTTCTTGGCTTGACCTTAAAGACTTTGATGACTTCACCCCCAGACCCAGCACCCTGACTGTTTCCAGCCTTGTTTCTACATTTTTGGGGTGTGTGGGCGGGTGCCTTAAAACAACACAGGTTTGTCACCTGACGGTTTTGGAGGTTGGTTTTGGAGGTTACGTCTGAAATAGGTCTCACTGGTGCTGCCAGGGCTGTGTTTCTTTAAGACTCTTGAGAGAGAATCCGGTTCCTCATCTCCCATCTTCTAGAGGGCCGGCCTTCCTCGGCTCGTTGCTCTCCCCCCCCCCCCCCCCCCACACACACACAGAGCCAGCAAGGCTGGTGGAGCCTGTGTCCCACTGCGTCCCCCTGACACTCTCCCACTCCGTCTTCTGTCTTTTAAGGACCCTGGTGATTACCCTGGGCCCACCCTGGGAAAATCTCCCCATCTCAAAGTCAGCTGATAAATCTCTTTGTTCCTTCTGCAACCTTAATTCCCCCTGGTCAGGGAAACTAGTATAGTTACATGTTCCTGGGATTAGGATTTGACCACAGGTGCTGATGGGGGACATTTTTCTGGCTGTCACTCTCAAGACAGGCGCTCATATGAATTGGCACCTGGGAGCCCATCTCACAGTAGGATGTCTGTATGTCTGTCTCCTCCCTCGGACTGTGAACCTGAGCCTTACTCATCATTGTTTCTCTCAGTGCTCTGTGGTACCTGGCACATGATATAGAGCATCAAAAAATAGCAAAGTGTTGACAGTTTTGGACATTTGATTATGGGCTGTGTTTGAGTGAATGTCCAGCTTCTTTGCTGTGATAATGGCATCACTGTCAGGTCGGGGAGTGTCATTCTTAGGGGTTACCGAAATGCTTAGAGGTCAAGTGTGTCTTGGTAGCAATCGTATCTCGCTCGCATCGGGTTCATGAGAAAAGTGTCTCTTTCTAGAAAGATAAAGCAAATATGCCAAAATGTTAAATATTGGCAAATGCAGATGAGAAGTATGTAAATGTTCATTTAGTTCTTCTGTAAGTTGGGGTGTTTTCAAAATAGAAAGTGGAAAAGAATGTAATATTGATGTGGAAGGAATGTCCGAACAGTATCAGTTAGGATGGAACAGGATTCCCATTGTTGGAAAGCTCGTTTGCTGCTGTGGAAGTTAGAACACTCTGGCTGTTGATGACATCTCTGTGGCCTTTTGGGCATAATAATCTTCTCTGGGTTCACATTAGGTGCAACTCACATTCAGGAAGCTTAATGAAACCTCCAGCTACTAGGTGAGTGTGTGAGGATGTGCAAAGGAGACAAGATGAGAAAAAGGACTTCCTAAGCCTCAGCTAGAAGGTTCTTCTTAGCATGCCCTCTGGAGATGGGCAGAGTGACTCCGCATTCAGGCATGGGGACTCCAGTCACTCCTTCTGCGACTGCAGGCCACGCCCCCAGGCACGACAATGGTGCACATCCTACTTGTAGAACAGTCTGTGGCCCGTCTGGAAGTGATCAGGGCAGTGCATGCTTGGTGCCGTGTGTCAGCTGGTGGGAGCGCTGCATCGTGAAACGGCGGGCTGTACAGCTTGGAGTCCAGTTTCCTGAAGGAACCAGCTAAAGGTTTCTGTCCCCACTGACCTCAGTTCTCAGTGCCAGTGTCAGGAGAGGGTTCACTCTGCTCGTGGCCTCGGAGCCCTCACATACCCACCTCCACGCCCTAGATTTGTGGAAATCGCCCGTGTGGGAGATGCTTCGGCAGCCTTGTTATTTGAATTCTGATCTGTTTGTTGAGGTGATGTGGTAGAATCTCTGAGTTGGAGGTCATCTCGTCCGGTCTCCTGTCTCCTGAAGTCCCTCCGTGACACCCCTGCCCCATGATGCTCAGGTCTGGTGATGTGCCCCTCACCTCCTCAGCCCTTCGTCCTGCCTTCAGTTGGTGGGACAGCTGGGGTGTCCTTGCGCGTGCTGAGCAGAACTTCCAGAAGCAGTTCTCCTGGAGCAGCCCCAGGCCCGGAGGTTCTGGCGTCTGACGTCTCTTCTTTGCCCCTCAGGAGCCTGAAGCCCTCATCTCATCCCTCCTGAGACGTCTTTGCTCCACGACCCAGGCGTCAGGTGACAAGGTGACAAGGCCTCGCATCGCACCCCAGGTACAGTCAGCTCTTCAGCTCCCCAGAGGGATGAGTGTCACTTGCGTGCTGGAATATGTTGTTCACTTAGACCTTCAGACGGCTGTTAATGTTTTAAGTGAACTGACAATAAAATCCCTCAGTTGTCGCCCTTTTAAAATTTATAACTGCTGTGCTTTTTCAGACTCATCTAGCACTGGCTTCTCATCAGAAAACAGGTTTGCCTTTTCACCATGGTGGGTTTCTTCAATTCCTCCATTTCCTTCCACTGGAACGCTTAGCATCCTGCAGCGGGTGAGCCCGTCTGCACAGGTGCCTGGCTGCGGCCGTGCTGCGGAGAGGATGGGCCACGGCCCTGGGCGCCCTGTGCTCCATGTGGGTGCTGGTGTGCAGTGTACCCGGGATGCCTCCAGCCTTGTTTCTGCCTTTGGCTCTGGGAGGCTTTGCATTTCTCAAGGTCAAAGGCTGGCTCCAGTTTCTCCCTTGCTCCCAAACTGTTCGTCTTGCCCCTGTTCCTTTCCCTCTTCTGTCTTTCACTCCTTTACTTAAGAATTCTCCTGTAGCTTGTTCTTGGGTTTAGGTGCTGTAGAGCAGTGTGTTTCAGGCAGGTCCTCGGGCTCCCAGAGTCCTGAGGGGGCACAGGAGCCAGGCGGGCACGGCGGGGTGAGGTGCAGGGTAGCCAGGGGGCCTTGGCACCCCCACCCCTCTTTAAATAAAGAGCAGCTCCAGTTTCGTCTGATTCTCATTTGGGTTTGACATAGGATGTAGTTTGGGAGGAAAGGGTTTTGCTGTTAAAATACTTGAAGGTTTTTGTTCCAGTTATTTTTCAATTAAAAAAAAGTTGACCCTGTAGAGAGAGATTTCATCATTATCACTGTTTATTTATCACACACACACAAAATGGAGGTTGTTTCTCAGGGTGTGAGTGTGTTTGTCTAAAGAACCCCACCTGACAGCCTTCTGGCTCCTCTTCTTACAGTGCCCAGGGGCCGCCCATGCTCCTAGTGCCGAGCCTACAGCCCTATTAGGGGTGCGCATACAGTGGGGACCAGTGGCCCATGCGGAGTGTTTCCTCAGCAGGACTTCGTGGGGGATGTAGCCAGTGGCCTTTGCCAGCGGCTCTGAGTTGCTACTCTGACCTAGACGGAAGGAGGAGGGGCTCCCCGAGCTCCTAGTTCTGGGGGCGGGTGGGGGAGTGGTTACGGCTCTAAGTAATGTTGGAGGCCGCTGCAACCTTGTAACTGTCAGGAGCAAAGGTGGAGAGTTACCAGGTGTACTTTCCCAAAGATAGTCAGGAAGATTAGGTCCTTGCCAGAAGGGAAGTGGGAGGGGGCTCCCCGAGTGCCAGGAGCCACTGTAAGCCTCCGATATTCTTTTCTTTCCTTCTCCTTCCGGCAATTATTTAGTAAAAGGGCTTAGAGTGAGTACTTCTGCATTCTTCCTCGTCCTGCTGCAACAGTCAGATGCCCCTCGGCGGTGGTAGCAGACATTCTCCCTCTGTTACCTAACACCAGACCTGGTGGGGGGTGAGTGTTCCTCTGAGTGAAAAGCCTACATCAGACTGTTCTGTCTTGCGGTGAACAGTGCTAGGACCACATGCATGGGAAGCCCTCGATGGCTCTTAGGTCCTTGGGCACAGGTCCTGAACTGTGTCTAAATCGGGACTCCACAACCTGCTAGACACCACTGGATGTCGCCCCTTCTTGGGTGAAGAGATGCAAACCAGATGACAGAAGTGGTGCGTCTCCTGGCCTTTCGGTCTCTCGCCAAGCCTGTGTGTGCTCTTTGGGTGCTCAGTCTCCTCCAGCCAGGAGGGTGGAGGCTCCGATCGCTCCCTCATTCCCTGAGCACCTAGGAGGGGGCGGCACGTAGGGGCCGTGAGATACGTATTTGTTGACCGGATGGGTGGTTGCTTGTGTCTTCCTGCCCAGCCTGTGACCACCCTGAGAGCAGAGACTAGAACTGCGGCACAGCGTAGATACACAATTTTTAAAAACTGAAAACATAGCCATTTGGTGTATGCCATTCTTCCAGAAGGAGGAAACTGTTTCCCAGTCAGCCTTAACGAAGGAAAAATAAGTTTCGGGTGAAGTAAAGGTTAAGTCAACCATCGAAGCTGAGAAGGTGAAAGAAATGCTGAGGCCCTGACGTTTTGCTCAGAGAATGAATGCAAACTCATTACCTCCTGGCTGCTGGGACCATGGCTTAGTCAGAATAGATCTCCCACATGTAACAGCTCCAACACACAGCTGTTTCTCCAAGTTTCTCTGGTCAGGAGACGTAGTGCAGCGGAGCTGGTGCTGTGCTGAGTCCCGCAAGGCTGCCCTCAGGTGCTGACCGGGGCCGGGTTCTCATCTGGAGGCTCGGCTGGGGTGGAATCTATTTCCGTGCTCCCCTGGGTCCTTGGCCAAATCCAGTTCCTGTGGTTGTCGCACTTAGGGCCCCCGCCTCTTGCTGGCTGACCTGAAGGCCACCTGCAGTTCGTTGCCACGTGGGTTTTCCCAGCATGGCCACTGAGCTCATCAAGCCAGCAAGGACAGCCGGCCAGCAGGGTGGGGCCTTAGGTGACCTAACATGGTCACGGGAGAGACGTCATCCCCTCTGTCCCAGCAAGTTCCAGCCCCACCCACACTCACACCAGGAGGCCACCTTAGAGTGGCCACCGCAGGCCACCGCTCCTGAACGCTCCTTGACAGGAGGGATGGAGCAGTGGTTCCCATCTGCTGTCCATGTTCTGAAAAATTGTGCTCCTTTCCTTTTCCCAAAGTGACTCATGATTTTCAATCTTTTGAGGGGTCATAACTCTGCAGGGTCCTTCTATCCTTCCCACCAACGTGGATGTGCTTGTGCCCAGCTCCACAACATTGCGGGTTAACCTGCTTTTCGTGAGCTGCCTTAGAGCCCAAATGTGGCTTTGCATTGTTTGTGTCGGAAAATGTGGCCCGAGTCTCAAGTGACTGCCTCGTCGGTGAACTTCTAGGAGGAGAGATGGGCTTCTCTGTGGCAGTGGGGCGTCTAGGGGGCATAGGGGTGGGGAGGAAGTTGCAAAGTCTGTTCGCAGCCTTTTGCTCCTTAAAAACAGCAGAAGTCTGTGCTGTCTCCCTTCATTCTCTGAAGGTAGAGCCTTATTGTTGTAAAGCAGTAACCGGAAGGGGAGAAGCGTCAGATAACTGCAGTCTGGGTGACTGAATGTTGGCGTATTGAGATCTCTGGGATCAAGTGTAGGGAGCCTGGAGTGACAGGCTGTGGTTAGATTGCCCTGAAGCCTTCCATTAAAGCAGAGCAGGTGGCACTGCCTGTGACGTACGCTGCACATATGGCCCATGTGCCATGCTGCTTTACTGCCACCGCCCAGCTCTCGCCTTGTGGCAGTAACTGCATTTGTCCACCACTGGGCTGCTTCACGCGTCCCTGATTTTAGCCCCGCTGTCCGGTCGGTCCTCTCCTGGGCTTCGACCATCCCGGTGCTCACAGGCCCTCGTTAGCCATTTGTTTCTGATGCCTCCAAGTGACTTCAGACAGATTGAGTCCCATTCTAACAGAGAGCGTTCTGTGACCGCCGAGTAGGACGTTTCCTCCAAGTTTATTACATAAAAAGAAAGTGTCCCGTCCCGGTGGAAAAACACGGCGAGCAGTTGCTGCACTGAAGACAGGCAAGGTGGTGAACCAGGCCAGGAGGCTGTGACGTTGCTTTCAAATTTCAAATGCTTTTCTTTGGGGGTGAGTGTCTGGAATTTTGGCCACCCGTGAAGTACGGTTGCAAATGGGACAGCCAGACCTATCATAGAATGTGGCATTTCCTGCTTAGGGGTTGTCTGTGCATGACATGTGCCGTGGAGATAATCCCCATGGTAACCAAGGGTGTGTTCTCAGGGCTCTTTGAGGAAAAAACAGGGACTGGGAGCAAATGGCAGGTAAGTATGAAAGGGTAGCATTTGCTTGTGCAAAATGGTGCTTTGTAGTTGGATTGAAAGACCGCGTTCAAAGGCCAGCGTATTGATTTGCTGCCCCAAAAAGAAGGCTGAGGCACGAGCACCTGGCAGGCCCAGGCTGTTTCCTCCTCCTGTCTGTCCTTCACAGCGCGACCAGAGCAGTCCTCTCGGCACTGTTTTGTTGATGCCCTTGCTTTGCATAAAGTTTTTACATCTGAGTAAAGTATAAGTCCCTCCGCCAGCCATGTGAGACCCTTCTGCCCGCTCCACACACCTGCAATGGGCCTCACCTGTCACTGTCTGATGGATGTCACCTGCAGCTCAGGGGCCTGTGTTTTATGTACGCCCCCCACCTCCTTAGGGTGCAACGTGCTGAAAGGTGAGAGGTCAGTGCCGCTCATATGATCTTTTCTGATTTCAGGCTCGTTCCCCAAATGATACAGATTTAGGCTCAGAGAAATATCTAGGGACAGCCTGTGAGAGGTGAGACAACTGCCCAGTACAAATTCTCTGCTCTGGGCTGTGTTTCTAGGTAAAAATGACTGGATATCTACAATTTCATATGGTTCCACCTAATCCTACATGAAAGACTTTACTCTGCAGCCAGGGCTGGTCGAGTTTCCTCATTGTTTTCTGGGTCAGCCCTCCATGAATTCCTTTCTTTTCACACTTACATTTGGAAATTTCCCAGCATGTACAAAGGTAGAGAGAAAGCGACATGAAGCCATGTGCCCAGTTACCCATGTCTCTGAGAAGGACGCGTGACATGGGTTAGCTTGTCTGTGGGCTGACCCTCTTCCCCTCTTGTTTTCACTTGTTTGTTTGTTTCATTAAAAGAGATTTCCTTCCCTTTAATTTAGAAGCAGTACACACTCATAGAAAAATTGTCAAAATGCTGAAAATAAAAAATGCCCATAATCTCCCACTCAGAGACAACACCCTCAATTTTCCTTCCAGATCATTCTTCACATACACTTATATTCATATGTTATTATTTTTAAGGGGCACTGTACATGCTGCTTTGACGCTTCCCCCGTTTGTATCAGAGACATTACTGCAGCATCATATTTACTGCATCTGCTCTGTCAAGCTCTCGCCTCCATGTGCCTTTTCTAAGTCTCTCCTCCCTGTGTGGGCCTGGTTGGGCCCTGCTGCCCAAATTATAGCCAACTGTCCATCTCCACAGGTTCATACCTGCAGGCTCAACCAACTGCGGATGGGAAAGATTTGAAAACAAAAGTGACGTTGGCGCTGACGGGCACTGTGTAGTCAGGCCTATGATGGTTGTGTCTGTACTGAGCATGTGCAGGCTTTTTCTTCGTCATCAGTCTCCTGAACAATAGAGTGTAACAAGTATTTATATAGCATTTGTGTTGCATTAGGTGCTATAAGTCATGTAGAGGTGACTCGGAGGACAGGGAGGACGTGGAGTTCACATGCAAATACTACACTATTTCATATGAGAGACGTGAGCATCCGCGGGTTTTGTTATCCCAGGGGGGCCTGGAAGCAGCCTCCGTGGGTACTGAGGGACGACTGGGCCTCGTTCTCCTCAGTCCCAGGTAAAGGTCCCAGGGCGTCGAAGCCAGTGGCGCTTAGCCCGCGCGGGAGGGACGTGCGTGCCTCGTGTTGGTTACGTGCCCCTTGTGAATAGTACTCCACGTAATCTTTTGCAGGGGTGTCGGCCTTCGTGAAAAGGTCGTCAGTAACGCACATCAACCTTTTTATTTGTAGGGTTACAGACAGGGTGACAAACAAACTAAGAATCGTGAGGCTGCAGGGAGTGTAAGCTTGGACGAAGTTGAGCCAGTTGGGCCCCTGGGGTGGAATAGTGCTTCTGGAATCAGATGACGCAGCTTCAAATCCTGGCTCCGCTACTTACAAGTCAGGTGACTGTGGGCAGTGTTGGCTGAACACTTACTGGGTTGTGAAGCTGACTACAAATGGTGGGCGCTGTGCGGTTCCGCCACCGCGTTGGAACGTGTGCCGGGGAAAAGCCGCGGTACCTGTAGGCTGTGGATTTAGAAAAGCCTAAGTGTCTTTATAACTGAGGGTTCTGGCTAGATGCAAAGACGTGCCTGGTGGATTTCCGGGCTTTCTGCCTGTGTCCTCACTTGATGAGATGAACCTTTTCTCCCCGTGAAAGTAGTAGTCTCTGAGATGGACAGTTGCGCCTTCTCCTGGTCTCACACTTGCCCCGTGGAGCCCTGTCACCCTGTCGGCCTCCCCACCCTGACACACTTGCTTCCTGGGGGTCAGACTGTGGGCTGAGGCATTTCCTGAAACCCTGGCTGTGTCGGGTGCAGGTGTGAGAGAGTGAATTTTGGTGGAATTTATTTATATCCTCAGCATGTCCCTTGCTGCTTGGGGTCAGACAAATAAGACTCTGGGGGGCTTTAAAAGAGTCCCGGTTCCCAAGTCACCATTTCAGTGGAGGCAGACGGACTCCTGCTTGCTGCCCAGTGGGGACATGTGGGTGTGAGCCTGCCCCTGACCCTTGTTTTGTATTTTTGACCCCTCCTCCCACTCCTATACTTGTGGCTCAGCTGTCACCTTCTTATCTCCTTTCACAATTCCATGTCTACTTCTTGGGGGGCCCCATGTTGAGTGCCTACCAGGCCTCTCTACACTCTGGTTTTTTGTGTTTTTTTTTTTAAGTTTTTGCACCTGGGCCTCCTAACATCTGGGGGGAAGTGGAGATCCGGCTTTGAGAACACTTCCTTCAGCACAGGTTTTCTTCCTTGCCCTGAGTCTCCTTCTCCCTCAATGGCCGGTGTCCTGGAAGCTCCTTCCTTGGGCCCCTTCTGCCACCTGGTTGCCGCTCACTCAGCCTGAGCTTTCTGCTTCCTTCCTTGTTAAATTCGCATGTGCTCTGGAGCCCTCCAGGTGCCGGGGACAGTCACCCCCACGCCAGCTTGGCCAGCTGCTCGTGACTACTGGCTACCAGTGGGGTCCCATAAGGCTAGCACCCCAGTGAAGACCTGCTTTCTTTAGCCCGGGGAGATGTACAGCACAGTGTACATCCTGTTGCAATGACAGATTTTACTCTGATGGCTCCCACCAGGGGCCTGGGCCATTCTAAAGACTGTCACTCACGTAAAGGAAAAGCCGAAGTTTTCATTTAGTAAAATGTCAATATTAAGATTTTGTTCCTAGTAAATGTACCAGCCTATGTCAGACCCCTTCCCCTCCCTCCCTGAAGCCATTAAGCTGGACTTTTTCAGGGATAGAGCTAGTGTTAAATTGGAGAGTGAAAAAA